>NC_142438.1:16563750-17830000 GCF_059453495.1 Arachis ipaensis | reverse complement strand
GAGGCTGGGAGATGAAATCGTGGAATGTGGCAGCTGCCTGGCTGGAAGGGGAAGGCGTTGAGGGTTTTAGACTTTTAGGTTATGGTGGATCTTTTTAGGATTTTGGATTTGGAAAGGTTTGACTATAATAATTTTAAAAAGCAAAAAAGAGAGAAGGGGGTTTTAAATGGGATGAGCTAGGACAATAAAAAGAAAAAGAAAGAAGTGGTCGCGTGATGGGTTTGTCCCGACTTGCCAAACCTCGCGGGATAAATGGTGCAAATTAGGTGACTCAATCGTTTAATCCGGCCCGCCTCTTTTGGTGGGTTAAGCGGGCCAAGCTGGCAGGCTGCAGCACATTTGTCACTCCCACTGATAATTTACCTTGTCATCCTCTACCCAGACCCCACAGTGACCCAAATGCAGAAATAAAATGGGCTTTAGGATTAGGGCCCATTGCATATTGGACTAACATGATAAGCCCCACTAATATTAACCACTTTTCCTGGATTAAAAACACCCAAAGCGCCAATGTAGCTTTGGCTCTAATGGCATTTCTCCCCCCTCCCCACCTCAAGGTCTAGGGTTCAAATATAGAGAATGCAATTGAGGAAAAATGTGATAAAATGTGTGAGGAATGTGTGAGTGTGTTAAAAAGAAACACCCAAAGCCAATGAGTCTAAGGTTCAAATCCTAGAGATTGCAATTGAAGAAAAATGTGATAAAAAGTGTAAGGAGTGTGTGGGTGTGTTGTGTACCTAGGATTGGGGGTTGTCCAATCCACCGACCAAAAAAAAAAAAAAGAAACACCCAAAGCCAATGAGTCTAAGGTTCAAATCCTAGAGATTGCAATTGAGGAAAAATGTGATAAAAAGTGTGAGGAGTGTGTGGGTGTATTGTGTACCTAGGATTGGGGGTTGTCCAATCCAATGACAAAAAAAAAAGAAACCAGAAAATTTGTACAACTCCCAAGCCATGAAAACCAGAAAATCATAAAAGACCGTCGTCATAAGTCATAACTCTTAAAATTGAAGTTTAATCATGAAGAATTTTTATCTCTCAGCATCTCAATCAATAAATAATGCAAATTATACAGTTGAATCTGAAAAAAAATTCCAGAGTAAAACATGAGATAATCAACCAAGAACCCAGTGATACTATGAGCAGAGACAACAGTAAACTTGACCGCAAATGTACCATGGCTCGGTAATTTGAGCGGCAACAAATTACTATTACCCTCAGCAGAATCAGTAGGATATACAAACTTGATGGTCGCATGTGCCCTCCACATTGTTTTTGGCAAGGCAATTATGTAGGCTGGTCAAATTTTAGAAATTAGTCACAAAGATGAAAAGAAAACCACAATCAATAATCATATATCATAATCGTGTATCAATTCAGTTCAACTGCGAGATCTTTTACTGCCTTTATATATATTAATAGCCCAAGCATAAGTTCATTTTTTTAAGCTTAACTACAAACACTTTGCAACTGAAGCTTGTACAAATAATTTGCTTATTCTAAAATCAAATTTACGTCAACAATTTATCAGAGTACAGAGAGAAGACCATAGACTATAGTCTATAGAAATACGTCATAAGCTCCGATAATTCATGTCTAGCATTGCACACGGACTCTACAAAAAATAACAGAAATAGCATACAACATTATTTCCAGTTTGATGCTTATTTATGCATCGATGCATCCCTGACTTTGCCAGAACAACCGAACGAAAATATTCAGCATTCAACAACAAACAAAATAATTTCATTTCCTTCCAACACAATAGCGCAAACAATCACACTAAGAACTAAAGAAAACATCGTTTCACTAAAAGAAATTTTTAGATGCCCTCCCTTGCTCTTTAGCACTAAAAGTGTACCAACATCAATAGCAATTAGGAAATAGAAAGTGCGAATGACTTACAAAGCTGAATTGGTAGTGCAAAAATACTCCTTTTGTCTTTAGAGTATTATAGAAAGGGGAAAATTTTTTTCCAAGCATACTCTTTTAGGGTCTAACGTTTTTTCCACCAATGCATCCAAATTTCTTAGCTATTCATTATGGAAAAACAAGACAGTCCAGCACATAGCAGAGCGGCATTAGCATTGTTACCTTTTCAGGAGTTGCATCAAGAGCTCCTAATGTTAATGTATCCACTAAGTAGCCTCTCCACTTGCTTCCCAAGAATGTCAGCCTCCAGGTTCACCTTCTGGCCAACTTCCTTCAATGGAATAACCACCTTCTGCTGCGTGTACGCCACAAGCATGAAATTGAACCATCCTTCTCCATCATTCACATCCACCACCGTCAAACTCGTCCCGTCCACTGCAATAAATCCTTTTGGCACCACATACTTCAGCAACTCCTTCTCGGCCTTTACCTACTATCAGTACCAGTATATATTTTTTAAAATCATCCCATCACTCTCGCTACCATGTTTATATATGTGAAATTGGATAAAACTGCAAACCATTACAACACAACGAAGAAGCAAAACTGCTCAATAATTCGTTAATATAACACATGAAAATTTTAAACACTGATAATTGCCATTTTTACTTCTACACATGATGATGAGCTCTATGATTAATAATGCATTCCTAACTATTCGAGTAAGGTTTCTTTGTGCCACAAAACACTTCGCGTAAAAAATATACAGACAGAACAGAATGCATCTTTCAATATTTCAATATTTGGAGTATGAGACAGAATTCTTGCCAACAGAAAGTCAAGCCATATAAACGGTAGATTCATGCTCCTTGAGTACATTTAACCCATACTAAATCACAATCACAGGTTCTTTATTTTTATAGAATATTTCAAAACTATAAATTGAAGTGAATAATTATGATTACATGCTTTCAATATAGTATAACTGCCTAACTAACTTTTTACCTTGATCCAAAGCGAATCACCTTCAGGAACTTTCGAGAGTATGATACCCGTGCCATCCACATGACCTTGGACGAAGTGCCCGCCCATGCGGCTCGTAGGGGTCAACGCCCGCTCCAGGTTTACCAGCGATCCGCCCTGCAGCTCCTCCAGCGAGGTCTTCCTCAGAGTCTCCGGCGACAATCCAACGGTGAACGTGTTGGCGTCGAACTCCGTTACGGTGAGGCAGGTTCCGTTAACGGCGATGCTATCGCCGAGGTTAACGCCCTCAAGAACGGTCTTGGCCGCAATTACCATGTCGAAGCCACCGTGTGGGGCCTTGCCGAGTTGCTTGACGGTTCCCAATTCTTCAACGATGCCGGTGAAGAGGCATCGAGTTTGAGGTGTGGTGGCATTGGTGCGGCGGAGGAGAAGGGTGGATCTGGGTTTATTGGGGAAGAACGTGAGGCGGAGTGGAGAGGATTTTAAGATTGGATTGAACGCGAGGCGGCGACAGTGATGGGCTTTGGAAAGGAGGAGAGAGGTGTATGTTGATGGTGTGATTTCGGGGGTTGTGGATGTGGAGACAATAGAAGATGGAACTACTGCTGCTGCCGCCATTTGCGATGCCATGTTCTGTTGGCTCAAGTGTGCTGCTTTATTTGTTTGGTTCTTTATTTCCTACTGGAGGCAAGGGAAAACAAACAGCAAGAACAACACACACCGGGGGCGGATAAATAGAGAGTTGTGAAAACAGGGTAGGAATGAGGGATTAAGGGACAAGGGGGCAAATGCAATTGGCTGGTGAATGAAGCTGGATAGTGAAAAAAGCTTCCTTAAAACATTATCAAAATATATTTTTATTTATTAAATTATTTTTGTTTTTCTTCCATAATAAAATTCTACTAATCATGAACTAAACTATTTAAGTGCATTGGAATTGAAGTAGAAAGTCACAAATGTTTTTTAAGGAAATAACATCTCAACATAAAAAATAATTCTTAAATACATTTTATTAAAACATTAAAAGGATTATGATCAATCAATAAATAAAAATAGAAGAAATAAAAAGGCATCTAGAGAGCATATTATGATTATTATATGTTTCTTTATACAACAACGTAGAATTTGCTGATAAAAACTATGAATTAGAAATTATGCAATTCTAGAAAAATGAGTTTATTAAACAAGAATACAAGCATGGCAAATTAGAGACTAGAATCTAAATATTCATAATGAAGTAACAATATACTTGTTTAACATCTTTTTATTTTTGTTAATATTAATATAGTTTATGAAATTGAAATAATAAAATTATAAGAATAATATAATTCTATAATTAAAAAATAAGTAAAGAATATAATTTGAAGATAGAAAATTAGATTTTTCATGTTTATTTGAAATTACTTCTCTAAGTAGATACATCCAACTTTTGGAATATCTTAACCCCTATTTTCAATCCTTCTCCTCTCCTGGTACTCCCCCTCTGTATAAAATGATGGGTTAGGTTTCAAGTTAAATCATGTTATATTTAAATCGCTTTATCATAGTTATATCATGCAATGTTAGGTAAGTCACTACTTTATAATGATATTTTTTCATGTTTTTCTGTATTTTAGTATATCACATACTTTTTATAATAATATTAGTAAAATATATTTAGGTTTTGAAAATTGACCCATAATTAAAAAAAATGGTTTAAAAATTAAATAATTATCAACAAAAAATTTGGATAATTCGAATGGTCATCCCATTCGTCCTCTTAAGCAGATGTCCGAAATTTGAAGTTCACCGTACATGAAAAAATTCCGTGGGCAACCAAAATTAAAGCTAGACATCCTCATCAACTGCAAATCTATATTTTAAATAATCAAAGTTTGTAATTATTTAACATTGGAGCAATCACAGGTACCATTATCCAACATTAACATTTTATTTCTTCTCATGGCAAATTATGCAACACGATGGAATTTGAAGTTTGCCTAATACAAAATCTTTTTCTCAGTTACAAAATTGATAGGAACCCAAAGAATTAAATACAAAGTCAACATCCCAAACAAGTTCTGGAATTTGGTTATAGGGAAAGAGGGGATTATGATTTCTCGTGTTCGACTCAACAGCTGTCACTTCAAGCACGTTTTTTCCTCAGTGCGAACGCAGGTCTCCGGCCACTGCTTGAAGATGACCTCGAAGAATTTGACATCAACCCTCGCAAGAGAGCTAAGACACCAAAACCCATGAAAGGGAAGTACATTTTCAATAGCTTCTCGGATGCCTTGTTGGAAAGCATCATTTCTGATAACACAGCAACCTGAAATCCACACACAGCTAAAAGATGTAAACTAAAAAAATGCAAGACACAGATTATTATCCAAATCCAACTGTGATAGCTGATAGAACTGGTTTAGATTTTCCTTGAATGTGAAAGTATGAGAGAAAATTGTTTATTGATCCTAGATCACTGAGACCAAAGAACTAAAAAGGTACAGTGTTCTTGTCCGCAATGCTAATCAAATACCTATGATCTTTTCCCTTCCTCTGTTTTCTGCTTTCTATATGTAGCTAACTTTCAATCGAAATGCAGATGCCCCCTATATCGGCATTCATTACTCGACCACCTAACCATGTAAAATTTGGCCTACTTGCTATTTGATCATCCCTAAACATCAGAACGCATCTATTTGATGATCAGTCAACCATGACTGGGATAGAACCCATTACGACGCAATGCGCGGACATTGCAACGTAGTAGTGTAGGGTAACGACTGGAAAGTACCTAATTGTTAGAAAGGCCATGTGATAGAACATCTTTTTCTTCTTTGGATAAAAGAAGACTTCTATAATTCTATTAAGATAAAGACCATTTGATATAAGTTGATCATAGGTTTTGCTAAAATTTAATCCAAATAACATTCAAAGTTGCATAACTGCAATATTTTTTCTTTTTATATACATATTTAAGAGTTTAATTTTTACATATGCATTGTAAGTGTAAAGCAGTTTTACATACATTTAATTACTTAAAGTTTTACATTGATCGCATGAATGATCATCTAGAAAAATAAATATGATTGGATGATTGTATAAAATGTTTTATATCATAAGTACATCAAAATTAAACTCTGTATTTGAATAACAAAGTTGATCATCATTAACATAACCTATATCTGACATTGCAAGCTTAACAAAAAGGGAAGACAACATAGCAAAAATGTATGAACGAGGTGAATCCAATGAAAGCCAAAAGACAAATTTATGATGTAACTAACTAAATCTCGTTAGAGCAAACTCAGAGAATCCTAAGAATTCATATTAATATAGGATCCATATAAGCCTGTGATTCTAACACAAGTCACCAATGAATCTTGTCACATAGCATTGAGAAATAATTAAAAAGAAAAAAATTACCATGGAAGTGGAGAGGGATGCACCATAGATCAAGCAAGTGGTGTTGAACCAAGGCTTGGAAGCGAAGAGGGCATAGAGATTAAGAAGAGAAAGGGGCCATAGAAACAGAAGCTCGAGCCAAACCAAGCCAACAAAGAAGTGAGGTTTCTCAGAAACAAGGTAATCACCGTATTCATGGGTGTACCATTGCTTAAGCTCAACGAGAAATTCAGGGAAGTAAGTGAGAGGAAGACATGTTTGTCCATCAATGAGGGGTGCAGCGAATGCTATTAACAGGAAGAACAGGAACAGAACAAAGTCTATCAGATTCAATGCAAACCCCATTTTCTTTCTTTCTTTCTTTTAGGTTTTCTTTGATAGGAAGGGGATCTTGGAATGGAGCCCTTTCAAACTTTAACTACAGTGGACATTTTCATGCTTCAGTTTTCACTTTCTTTTTTTTTTTTAAATATAAGAAATAAATTTATATTTTTTTTTTTACAAAAATACTATCTGTACATCAAAATCAGCCATCAATATATTTATATATAAATACATGTGTGGTTTAATTTTAGTGGCTGATGTTAGTGTTCATGTACCATAACTCTTTTTTAGTTGTTAGTTTTGAGGTTTTTTAGTTGTGTGGAACAAAATATATAAAATAATAATAATCATAGTATAGTTATACTGTTATATTAAATTTCATTATTTTAGTAACTAAAAGAAAAATTTGAAATAGCCAATGAGTTATAGTTCAAATGGCATAGTCTTCCTATATTCACTTAAGAAGTTGCGAGTTCGAGTTTCTTTATCTTTAATAAAAAGAATTGAAATAACATGAATAAAGCATATATAAATATATGGTAGTTTTTTTTTCTAGAACATTCTTTTTATAAAATTTAGAATAAATAATATGAATTAAATTTTATGGTTTCTCAAACTAGCACTTTCTAGTTCCTACTATTCTTAAGCTAAAATACTATTTCATCCTATGAAAGTTAACCCTTTTTTTTTACAAACTTTATATATTTAAGATAAATTTAAACTAAATATAAAAAAAGAAGAAAATAACACAATCATTCTTATGTTACATAATCTTATTCTTCTATCACCACTTTTATTCTTCCTAATATAATATATGAATTTTGTTGGTAAAACACATCTATGCAATCTATTTATAGAGTAAATCTCCTTTGGCAGCAAGAACCTTGAAACCAAAATATTTTAACAAGAAACATTTGTTGAGATCAGATATTAGTATGTCTTACATCATTATGATTTAATTCTGGTTCAGGGGATATATAAAGCTAATTCGGGAAATATAGCAGCAAACTCATAGTGGGGCAAATGATATCAAGTTTGATGATTTTGTTGTAGCTTGTGGCAGGTGCTGCTCCACTTGATCAGTTTATCTTTTCCCAAGTTATTTACCATATATTTCTTCTCAATAAGATTCTCTTCTAGATAACTTTATTACTTGTTAGCATATTCTAGTATGCTTATTGCAACCAAGTGAAATCAAATATCTTTCTGAAAAAGAAGTATTATCTGTTCATTGTACATTTTATAAGAGAGGTATCATCAATGGTTATTTAAGTAATCATGTATGTTGGATGTGTAATATGTTGGATTTACTGGATCATCGTTATTTATTAGGTATATTATGTTGTATTTAACATTTTTTTAGTTATTTAAAAAATTATAAATCCAATTCAATCTAATCTATTTTCTTTGGTAGTGAAACATTATATGTTTATTATTTATGTGTATTTTAATTTTTTTTTTGTCATAAACTTTGATGTTTGAATTTGTTTGTAAATTTTTAATAATAAATTATAGACAAATTATGATGTGAAATTATAAAATTTTAAATTTTTAATAATTTTATTTTATATTTAATTAAATTCGTTCAACTACGGTCCAATTTCAATTAAACTATTGAATTAGTCACTTAACTGATTTACTAACTGATTTAGTTCTGGCAACTTGGTCATGAAAAATTAGTTCTAACCAACTAGATTAACTACATACTCAATTGTTGTCTTCTTATTTATCTTTCGCTTCGTATCAAGATTGATCCAATTCAAGGCAAAAAATTAATTGCAAGCAGGTCAAAAATCGAAAAAGAATCAATAAAAAATAGGTAAATCGGTCGAAGCAATCCGTTTTTAGGAATTAACTAGTTTAGAATAATAAAATACAAATTTGTTTTATATATTCATATATAAACATATTATTTTATTATATTTGATTGATCATCGATTCAATTTTTAAACCTTTAAGCTTTTATTATTTTACTAGTTTAACGAATAACCTTCCAAATCATATGCATTGAAGTTGCTCTTATAACACATGACGATCCACATAAACATAGGAAACTAGGAAACTATTTATTGAGGAATTTTTGTAACTACCAGAACATCAAACACAGGGTGAGAAATATAATAGGAAACAAAGGGAGTTTGGAACATGGCTAACTCTCTACTACTGTTAAAGATGTCCTTATCTCCTTCTTAAGCCTAAATACAAAATTGGTATCACATTTTCTTTCTTCCTTTGATATCTGATAGGACAATTCCTTCAAGTTGAGACCTTATTAGTCCTCTTCTCCTGTTTCCATTTCTTCTTTCTTTCTCATTTTCCCTTTTATTCCTTCCATTGTGAAACCAAGCCTCATTGCTGATGATGATTGAGGAATGAGGAGTCTCCTTTGTTTTGAAAAGCTACATGCTTTTGCTTTGACTAAACCTAACAACTCGTTTGCCCCGAGATGCGAATGACAAGGCATCTCTGGTTGGCCGGTTGCTCCTGAACTTTTTTTGTTTTAGTTACTGGTTTTTTAAGCTTCAACATTCTGTGCATGCTGTTATTATGTACAGTTCTTAGAAATCAATGATAGGCTCCCCAACATTTAGATTTCTCTCCACTGTCCATGGTAGGTCAAAGAGTTTGGCAGTGATGAACTTGAAGATCTTGTTCACATTGATGTTGTAGGTTGCACTTGAAAAGAACAAGGGGGCATTGAGGGCCTTAGCATATGCTCTTGCCTGTTGCAATTTCCTCAATATAACAGCACATCACATACATTATTCATAACTTTAATAATATTCATATTTGGCTCTATTTGAAAAAGGCTTATAGCATTGCAACATGTGTTGCTTATCTTGCTTTGTAAATAAATAGAGGCATGGGGGTGTGTATGTCCTTGTCTACCTAAGGTTTAATCATCATCAAACATGCACTATCAAAGATGGGGTCCAATTTTACCAAAACTAAAATAGATAGGGACCATACCTATTGAAGATCCACAAATCTGAACAATTATGCAGGTGATTCTATTAATGTTTTCAAGAAGAGAAAAAGTTTATGACCGCATAAAATTTGTGTAAAGCTACACTCCTGTAGCTGAAAATTTTGTACTCTAATATTTCTAACAGTTCATTAAAAATCAAATCATAACATTTTAATCCTCAAGATATATATTTCAATTTCCAACAGCTTAAACCACCGTTCATAATTTATGTTTTGAAGTTATTAGGAGTGATGATATTTATTATTAATTACCATACTTCATCCTATTTTTTTACATCACATAAACACATGCTATTTTGACTCAAATGAAGTCCTAACATTGCTTCTTCATGATTCAAGGATTAGGATAACTCAAAGTTTGAATCTAAAGGTGCATGTGAGAGATTGCTAAGCAGTGGACTAGATTGCTACAATTTCCAATCTTTAGAAGACTAAAGTGTTATGATTTGATTTTTTGAGAGAGACTGAAGTATATTCTACCCAAAATCATAAGTTTCGTGACTAAGCATAGAAACTGTGCAATTAAAATTATCTTTTATGTGCCTATACCCTACAAAGATACTGATAATGTGTCTGCATGTAACATGTTAGGAGCTATTAAAGGTTTCTTTTAATATTGTCTGCAGTAAGCCCTATTAGTCCCTTTCACTTGAGTTGATGTTTTAACCGAAAACAACAATTTAAATCATAAGAGCTAAGAAACAAGGAAGAGAGGCTTCATATTGAAGCATTGACTAAAAGGTTTCTTAGTCCTTATTCAACTTCATCAAGAAATCATGTACAAAATTGATTCCTCTTCCTCTTGTGTGGATCATTCCGTAGACTTCCATAACTTTCTTTTGATTATTAGATTCTTAAACTGGTTAAATTGAAGGAAAACGTGGTTATTGATAAGTTTTAACTAATTATATTTTTTATTTTAAATTTAAAGTGTGATTAGGAATAAAATTGAATGTGACAGCCAATAAGGAAAATCATTTTCAGTTCTCTGCTGGTTTAAGAAACATCCACCAACATGTTTTTTATTGCAATATAATTTTACTATTTTTTTTTAGGATAAAAATTTTTAATATCATATTGAATCCTTCTTTAGAACCTGAAGTTTTGTCTTACTTGATTCAAGAATATCACTTTTTTAGGCGTAGCATTTTGGAATTAATTTCTATTTACCAACAGTATTTTATACTGTCAGCCAATGAAATTTAGCAAGAAAATGTGCCAAATTAACATATTTAGCTATCTATTGTAATAGCTACTCACTATGATTTTTCACTTGAACTTCTTGGCTAACAGTCTAAACCTTATTTTATACTATGGATAGAAATTAACCTCTTATCAATGTTTTCAGAAATTCATCTTTAGTGGTAGATAAAATAAAATAAAATAAAATAAAATGGTGAAATTGAAAATATTTACCTCACTAGCAATGGTCCATTGCATATCAATAGGGAGCTGAATGAAATCATCAAACTTGGTTCCTATCAACACTGGAATTGCAGTCTACCAAAAATTGAGCAACAACAACATCATCAACACTTAAAATTCTTAAATTCCTCTGTTATCAATCAATCAACATTGCATAACAATTAACTAAAGATAAGCAAAAGGATTAATTATATACCTGGTTCCATTTCCTGGCTTCTGTGTACCATCCTAGAACACTGAATCCAAAACACCCACCACACCATAAAAAAATAAAATAAAAAAAAAGAAAAGTAGCAGAAAATTTTTCTGAGATTAGCAAAGATTATTTAGCTACCCAAAAACTAGTCTCTTCCCTGATTTAATTTATGAGTTACTAATATAAAGAAAAACACCTGTTTAATGTGAATCTGCTTGTTAGATCAAACATGATTAAGATTGCCACAGAGTCCGTACATGCCACTGGAATTTGATCTATTGATTTTGAATCACCTGCACAAATATACAGATTATTAATAATTAATTAATCATAAATTACAATGATTAACAAACGAATCATCTTTTTTTTTAATAATCACTACTTAACCTTGAACTTCCCAGATTGAATACGAAATACGTGCCCCTCTAACATCCAAAGTTTTGTCCATCGGATTCAACCCTTTACCCTGTTGCCCATTCTCATCCCCAACATATTTCACCTTACAAAACCAACAAATTAATTAATAATTAATAATAATTACTTAAGTTGTGGTTTGCAATTGCAACGTTGCTGATGCAGAATTGTTCCTCATTAGTCACATTATTATTTTCACGAGTTTTAATTTCGAAAAATTCGTAAAAATCATAATTTAAAACAGAGCAATAATAAGGAAACCTAATCAATCAACAAATAAGACTCACCAAGAAGCTGGTTTTTCCAATTTGAGAATCACCTAACAAAGTGATCTTCAAAGAAACCAAATCGGGATCCAACTCATGAGCATGAAACTTTGGTGGCGAAGCCGCTTCATCCAACAGCCGAGGAGACGGCAATGCCGCCGCATCGGCCGGAAGTACGTGGTACGTGGCGGCATTGGCTGGCTTCGTGTTCTTTCCGCCGGAGCACGTGATGAAGTGGTGGAGCACACGGAGGAAGCACCGCCGTAGAACCACAACGCGCTTCTCGATCCGCCGCCGCAGCGTCGTAGATTGCTCAATTTTCCGGCGTAACTGTGGCATGCTAACAAAAAACGAAAAACACTTCTCTGATCTTTTTCCTTTTTAGTTTCTCTGTTCTGTAATTTTTGGATTTTTCAGAGAAATTAAGAAAAAGTTGGAAGTGTTTGAATGTGTTTTTGTTTATATTATATTTTTTTTAAATTTATTTTCTGTTGTTGATGATGGCCTCAAACTCAAGTGCAAGAAGTGAGCCTCTCAGCCATGAAAATGAAAGACGAGGTTGTGTGTTGTTTCATATTTTGAAAGCCCCAGGGGCATTTCGGGAAATAAATCCCTAATTTTTCTGATTTGATTAAATAATAATAATAATAATTATTATATAATTATTATTATTATTATTATTATTATTATTATGAAGTGTTTATTAGTGTTTTCACTTTTCGGTTACAACTTACAACGACTTTTTTGCTATGAGACGTTACTAGTCTCACTACTTTAACGCTACCGTTGACCGTTAAAGTATGGACACTATGCTTTTCCTCCTTTTTTTTTTTAAATCATTTTTAGTGGTTATGAATTTTTCTTCTTTCGGTTTACTCTAGAACACATGCTTCAAAGGAATTTATATTCGGAAAAAAAAAAGGGTTTGTTGTGAAATTTGAAAAAGTTGTCTTAAAAGTGTATGCAGTATGCTTAAATAGATCCGTGAGAGTGGCTACTGAAGAAAAGAAAAACTGAGATAAAGAGGAGTTTTCCGGAAAGGAGTGACATCAAAAAAGTTATACTAAAATAAAAAAGAGAAAAATTATAACTTCAATAGGGTATGTTTATTATTTACCTCTCATAGTGTTTTCACTCTGCAATTTGTTTACAACTTTAGTTTAGATGAGTGTCAAAAAAAAAAATTCAGGTTACATGTAAGACTAGAAATGAATTAAGTCAATTTGAATTTGATTGTTAACGATTTGATAAGTTGAATTTATCAATTTGTGAGCCAAACTTTAATTTAGATAAATTCAATTAATTAATTTATGAACTTACTCAATTAATCAATTATTATATATATTATAATTATAATATACAATTTTATGTATAGATAGAAACAGATTTATGTTCATAATTACGGGAGCAAGTATTCCAGGGGATTAAAATTTTTTTTCAACTAATATATAATAATAAAATTTATTTGTTCTTACTATATAATTAAATTTGACTCCAAAATGTTATTGAACATCACTCATCAATTTTAATTATGTAAAAATAAATAATAATTCAAAATTCAAATGAATTTGTTATAAACTTATAATAATAATCTTTAAAAAAGAGTGAAATAATTATAAATTTATTATTTTACAATTGTAACTAATAAATAAATTTAAAGCTTGAAAAACCTAATTATATACTTAGTGAATATTACTATTAGTATACATATATTTGATTATTTATTTAAAATAGAATTAATTATTAATTTAGTACCCGAAAAATTTAGATGTTTGACAAAAAGGTCCTGACAAAAGTTATTAACAAAATACAGTTATTGAATAATTTGAAAGAATTATTTTTCACATACAAGTTATTTATACATACAAGTCATTTATACTGTATTATTTAAAATTTTTTTGTGTATGTGTATTGATAAATTTTGTATAATTCAAACTCTTCTTTTTTTTTTTTGCATTATAAAAGTGAATTTTATTGAGTTAGGATTAACTTGTATAAACTTGTATGCCAAAAAGACTTGTATGTGTAGCAGGTCTCTAATTTAAAAATACGATAAAAACAACTAATAAATATTATATTTATTATAAGTGATAAAAAAAAACTTTTGTATTTAACAAACGATTTATTCATTTAATTTAAATTTCGTGCCAACGTTTGAATAAATATTTAAAAGATGTACACAAAAAATTTAGACCAAAATTTAATCTCTAGATTTTTTTATTTTTCAAAAAAGTTTAGTTATTCACAATTAAAAAATTTCACTTGACATAAAATTATAAAATTTTGAGAATAGAAAAATCATTTTTTAATGATAATTACAAAAAATGACATCAAAATATGATTTTTAAAATCTTTTTTTAGAATATATATTTAAGATATATCTAGTTCTTTTTACTGTATTTTTAAATATTTCAGAGGCTTATTTGTTATTAATATCTTTTAAGGGTTATTTTTGTCAGCAAGATATAAATTTTCGAATATTATTTTAATAATTTATTCGTTTAAAATAATATGTTTCAAAATATCATTCTCTCTTCTATAAATTATCGCTAGGTTAACATCTTAATTTTAAAATAACAAAAATATTTAGTAGTCAATAAAATTTAACCCAATATTTTACTAGATCTTACTATAAATATATAAAATTGTTGTGTTAACTTAATTTCAAATTAAATAAAATAATCTTATTAAAATAATTTTAATATTAAATTAAAAATGACTAATAAAAATATCAATTCTATATTTTATAATAACAAAATATAATTATAAAATTATTATTATGTTATATATATTTTATCTCCACTTACAAAATTTTTTAAATTTATCACCGTGTATAGACGTATATAATATATAATTTTGTATATACATACGTAATTTTTTATATATAATTATGATAGCGTAAAAAATTATAATTAATAATAGACAATATATATAATTTATAATTTTTTATATATAAATTATAATTTATTTATATAAAATTATAAATTATATTTATACTATTTGAAATAACTTATAAATTCGAGTCAATTTGTGAATTTTTAGTAAGTAAAACTTGAACTTTAGAATTTTTAATTTTTTATATTAAATTCACTTTTGTTCATAGTTATGTATATATATAGTATATGTAAATAAAAAATATATGAATATTCGGGTTATTATTTGACTTAATGCATCATTTAATTGTAAATATTTGATTGATGTGACATCAATACTAACCATTTAAACCCTAATAAATAATAATGGAGGGAAAAAAATGTGTGGTTCTTACTAGCTGTGCTGGACTGCTGGTTGTTGCTTGTTATTAGTTCTATATAACTGTATCTCCTCCCCAACAAAAATATCTTGCTAGCAAACTTACAAGACGGAAGCGGCATTATTTTGTAGGCGAATATTCTAATAAAAAATTTATAATTATCTCTATGCGAAAATGCATTTTTTAATTATAAATAATAAATTGTAGACTTTAATTTTAATATATATAAAAATATAACTAAATAAATAAATCATATTTAATAAAAAATATTTTTAGTATCTTTATTGAAATAGATACCTGTTTTAAAATACAAGTTTAATCCATTCAATTATTTGAAATTAATTATGTCCTTCATCTCAAAGTAATAAAGATAGAATAAAAAAAAAATTAAAATTTAAAATTTTTTCATAAAAGTTTTAAACTGTTAAACAAAAACAATCATAAATAATTATAGAATTAACCTACTAAAAAATAAAAATTTATATATAATTATTTTATATAAAATTAATAATTAAAAATTATTAATAATTTAATATAACTTTTACATAAAAATAATTAGACGTGAATTTTCACCGAACTATTATTACGAAGAGATTTAATAACATGAATGGTTTTGTGATTGCCGGGCTATTAGTTGAATTTTGAGTGATTTTGATAGTGACGGTTGAATTACCGTTGCCAAGTGGCATTAGCATGTACATAGATGCATATATTCTTTCCACAAAAACAGTAATTGTGTTTGTGCCACACATGTAACTTATCTTGATTCCTTAACACATGTCCATTAGAGAAAGCTTTTCATTTCTCCGAGAACTCTTGGTTGCAATTTCAGTTGACTAAAGCCAAGTTTTAAATTCAAGAAAACAAAACAAACAAAATAGTGAGTGAAATAATCCTGAGATACAAGCAGTAAAATAATCCTGAGATACAAGACATGAACATGCATAATGCTCACATATGAACACGTGTTGCCATGGATAACATGCTCAATGGTCCTATATTATTGAGCGGAGCCGCAATGAAACATTTTCAATTTTATTGGTTTATGAAAATATTTTATTGAGATTTGTAGTTATCGCAGATTCATAATGCAATAATGCATAATTATAGATGGGAAAGTATAAAGAATCAATGGAATATTTAGAGAGTATTAAAGATATAACTATTAGTGTTATCTTTTTCTATGAGTTGAATTTTTTGGGATGAGTGGTATCATGACATGGTGTTAGAGCGCTAGATCTAAAAGATCAAGAGTTCGATCTTTGGTGAACTCCAAAATTAGTTTAAACTTTTGGAAAGATGTTTATTATCTCTAATACTCGGATGGTTATTCTAGATAGTATAAAAGATATTTATTTTATAATTCAATAGCCTATTATACAAATATTCCATTGTCTCCCTAGCGGGACAGAATCAAAATATAGCAGGTTAAAATGGTAACAAATTTCTTGCTTCTTCTTTTTTTTTTTTTTAAATTTGAGATATTAGGTTAATTTTGATTTTAACTATGACATTGGAAAAGAGTTATACCCTTTATAAAACTTTAACATGACAATATATAGAATTATCTCTAATAAGGTATATTTATATTCTATAAAATAAATTTTTATTTTGATACATATCAACAAAAAATAAATTTTTATATTTATCCAATTAAGTAGTATCAGATCAGTAAAAATAATTATTTTTATATTAAATATATAAATAATTATCTAAAAAATAAATATAATTAATGACGGTATAAACTATTTATTTTGATAATGTATTAAAAATAAATTCTAAAATAAAAATATATGAAAAGAAGTTACACAAGAAAATGATTGAAATACGTTTACTTAAGCCAAGTTAAAATCTATATTAGTAGATCATTTTGGTGTATTATGATGCACAATTTATTTTAGTGTATAATATAATAATTATGTAGCAAGGGTGGCAATATGTATTATATATGTGGATACTCAATTCAATCTGGTTTAGATAAGGTTGTCAATTCGATCCGTAATGGGTAGGATTTTCGTGCGGGTCGAATATGGTGCGGGTTGAGCCTCAATTCCACTCGACCAATTCACACTCTATATATGTATATGTTATATATTTATATAAAATATGTTTCAAGTAGATATTGAACAAAAAATTTTTTATTAAATACAAAAAATTCTTAGCTACTAAGAGAATAATATTAATTGATAATTTAATACGTTTTCTTTTTACATAAAAGTCAATTCTATTTTAATTTTTTTTAAATTATATAATAATGTTACATTTTTTTATAATTTGTGAGTAGAATCAGGTATCTGTAGGTTAAAAACGAATAAGATTAAAGTTGAGATATTCTCAACCTACGAATAAAGTAATAAAATTGAATTTATATAAAAATTTCAACTGTTAGAATTGGATCCAAAATCTACCTTACTCTATCCATAGTCACTCCTAAGTAGGCTAACTTTTTTTTTTATATTTAAAAAAAAATAACAAAAAAGGGAGTTGTATACTTGTGAATTGTGATGGCTGGCTGGCTGCATAGGATCACATCACCAGATAATGAAGCTTGAAATTGCCGCATTCTTTTCATTCTTTTAAAACACAGAACAGTTTGTTTATTCATATAATAAGGCCGCTACAAACCATCTTCCTCGGAGTGGCATGCATCAGTGGCGGAGCTTAGTTCAGACAAGGAGGGGCCATGGCCCCCCCAAACTTTTTATAAAAAAATTAGTAGTACTTTTTTAAAAAATAAAAAATAATTCAATTGGTTTAAATACTTTATTATGACTTAAAATATCCAATAAGTTCAATAAGCCACACTCTTTTTACTTTTAAGTTCAAATATAAAAAAATAAATATTTTTTATTTATTTAATTTAATATTATTTTATATTTTACTATTTATTTAATTTAATTTTTTATATGATAAAAAATAATAAAATATTCAATAAGTATTAATATTATTGTATTTGTATAAATTGATAAAAAAATTTCAATAAATATTATAAATTTTAATGTTTGTCCTTCTAACTTCTTCTTTACATATTCTACAGCATATATATTCAAATTTTTATATAAAATAATAATAAAAAATCAAAGAATTGATGCATTTTTTAAGAGGAATGCTAATATTTAAGAAGGAGAACATATAATTTTTATAATATTAACAATTGTAGTTCTTCTACTTTAATGAATCACGAAAAAAGTAAGATAAAACCTTCAAAAGTTTAAACAATTACATCTGATGAGTTTGACCTTAATTTTTTGGAACGAGACCCTAAAAAACGGCTTTAAATTTGGCAATATCACAAACTAGAGAGATGAGATTAGACGAACTTATCTTAAATGGGTCTATATCAAAAGTATTTTGACAATTATCTTCTATGTGGCCCCCAAAATTTTGTTTCAAATTCCGCCACTGGCATGCATCATCGTATTACTCTTTTCTTAAATAAGCACAAATAATAGTTTAATGACATGTTTAGTGATCAAGAGTTGTTTGGGTAAGCTTTTACAAAAATAATTTATATTTAAATATTTTATGTAAAAATATTTTTTATTTATTAATTATATTTAGATATAATAATATAAAGTATTTTTATTTATTTATTATATAAAAAAATATTTTTAATTTTTTTAAAAATATGTAAATTGAAGTTTTTAAATTTTTTTATTTTTTACTATTTTTATTTTTACTATTAAAAATTTTTTAAATTCGCTAAAACTAAAAAAAAAATATATAATTTTTTAACAGCTTAATAACACTTAACCAAACTCGTAAATCTTGTAATATTTTTATTTCTATTATTAAAATTTTGTCAAACATACTGAAAAATTAAAAAAAAAATTTCTAATAACACCTACACAAGTTCTTAACCATGTTACAAATATAATAAAAAATGTTTAATCATGTCATTATCATGATACTTAGTACTTATTATTGTCGTAGATACTTATCTCTCGCATCACAGCTAAATTTATGATAGCGCGTTACATCAACACTTAAATATTTTATATTAAAAAATATTGTTTATACAGCACATATTCCTAACACTTGTATAAAAATACAATTATTATTAATTAATTAATTGTGTATCTAAAATATTTTTAATTAACAAAATAAGTATTAACTGTTAAGTAAATATGGATATTAAAATAGTATATATTATTAAGAGCGTAATCATACTATAATGATTTATTTATATTTGTATTTACAGGTCTGTTACATATATAAGTCTTTTTGGCTTACAAATTATACAAGTTGGGTAAGTCCAACAAAAGCCACGTGCACCACACTCCCCACACTCGAACGTAAATACACGCGCGTTACTCAACCGTTTCCTTTTTTCAAAGCGCGCTCATTATGAAAGATTCTTTCTATTCTTCCTCAATCAAAACCCAAACCCTTAAAATTTAAGCCACATTCGAAACCAAACAAAGTTCTGAAGAAACCGTCCAACTCATCGCGAAAAGTAAAAGAAACCAAGAAGAAAACATACAAATTTCTATAAAAAAATACTAAAAAGAAGGAACAAACATTATTCAAGGTACTGTTTCATTTTTCTTCTAGGTTTTTCACATTTCTGTTTCTGATTTCGAAATCGAAGCACTATATCGTCGTATTTCTCTCTCTGTTTCACTGTTCTTGGTTTAGATCTCATATTACTATTCTGATGAAACTGTTTAAGTCGTTTACGCTGTTCTAGGTTTTTCTTTATCGTTTACTAGTGAATGGTTTAACGTGTGTTTTGATCTATTTTTGTGCATGTTTTGTGCATGTTTGCATATTTTTTAAGTAGATTTGTATACATATAAACTCTGTATTGAATTTTAAGTGAAATGATTTTTGGGTGTATATGAAGGATTTTTGGGTGGTATTTTGAACTTAAAAGTAGAGGTGTATGAGACTGATATATATATATATATATATATATATATATATATATATATATATTAAGAGTATTTAAGTGTAACTGGTGATGTTCTAATTGTCCTTGACATTGTAGTGTCATTGTATGCATGCTTGGTTGAGTTGAATATGATTTTAAACTCATTTAGTTTTGTTTAATCGAAAAAACAAAAAATGTGTATAGGACTGTATTTGGGTGTATGCGGCTGGTATTTGGGTGTACGTGACTGGTATTTGGGTGTATTTTTTATCTATTGACAGTATTTCTTTTTCTTGCAGAAAAAATGACAACCAAGAACCAATGCAAAAAAAATACAATGCGAAAAAAACAAAAGACTTGAAGTGTGCCACTAGATTATTGAGTGAAAAATTTGAAAAGATGAGCGAGCCAAAGAAAGCGATCGTTCGTGAATTAGGTTTTGGTGGACTCATGCACATCCCACCAATGAATGTGCCTCACAAACTATTAAAAGAGTTGGCTAACTCCTTTAAATTGGGCAAAAACACACTGAAAACAAGCTATAGTTCCTTTAAAGTTAAACCCAAAATAATAAGGGCTGCCCTAGGTCTCAATGCATCAGGTAACTGATTACAGAAAATCTCTATACTTTCATTCTTTGTAATATATTTTTCGTAATATCTTATTCTGATCTCATGTAATCAAGTAATAAATTTAGGTGTATATGAGTGATATTTGGGTGTATTTCAAGTGATTTGGAGTGTAAATTGTTTTCTTTTTTATAGGAGATCTATTTCCTGATAAAGTGAGTTATAAGAAACTTTCTGAAGAGAACAAACTGATTTTTAGAAGGTTCCAGGGGAACACTCTAAAGAATATGACCGATGACATGATGAGTATCGGTGTTGAAAACGAACAAGATCGCCTGAGCCCTGATGTTCAAGAGGATTTTCATCCTCTATATTCAGATGGCGTTCTTGTTGCCAACAACAATAAACAAAGTATCTCCTGTGCACCTAGCTCCAATTTTTGAGATGGACAAAATAACGGAGGGCAACTGGGGAGCCTATGTGCTGAATTTCATCATCAAAGACATAACAAATTACCGTCTGAAAAAGAAAAAATAATCGACGGCTGCCTCTTTGCCTTGATGATAATTTATTTTTATCTGGCAAAAAACACAGACAAAAAAGGAGAAAAAAATCTTGGACTACCCTGGATTAGCAACTAGAATAAAGAGCTGATGGTTGCAAGGATGAGAGCAGAGATAGATGGTCATATGGTAAGTAGTGATCAGAATACATTCTCTAATTTGGGTGTATTTTATTTACGTAGATGTTGTAAACTAACATTTCTACTGTTTTAGGGTATCGTCAAGAAGGTAGAAACAAAAAAGAAAGAAAAAAAAAAAAAAAGAAAGAAGAAAAAAAAAGAAGGCATGGTCATCATCTGAGAGTGATCCATCAGAGACTAAAGTTAATTTTTTCTCTGAGTCAGAGGAACCTAGAAGGAAACAACCCAAAAAGACGGCAAAAAAGTAAGTAACATTTTTTGGTGTATTTTATCAGTTTTAGGATATTTTTTCCTAATGATTGTTTGCTTTCCAGAAAGGAATCCAGAAAGAGGAAGTAGATTTTAGAGGATTCCAATTCAGAAAGCAAAAGTGAATCCAATGGTGAGTAAGATTCTGAAATTATTATCACTTTCTTTCTTGTTTCTATCAAAATTTAATGTATTAACAGAGAGTTTCTCATTTAATTTCAAGAGTAAGGAATCGTTGCCAATTAAAAAGCAAAAATCAAAGAAAAAATTCAAACTCCTGCCAAAAAATATGCACTGCTTTCGAGAGTATTTCATCATTAATATTGTTGTATTTGTCTGATTCATAATTTTTTTATTTTCAGGATGCAATCCAAAAAAAGAAAGCAAATAATTGAGGATTCGTCTTTTGAAGAAGAAATTCATTCCTATGATGTGTAAGATACTTTCTAAAGCTATCTTACACTTTATCATCAAAATTATATTTTGTTAACATGTACTTTTGAATGTACTGTCAGAACTGAAATTGGAAGTGAAATAATAGAAGAATTTTCAAGACAATAAAAAAGAAAAAAACAAACGAAGAGGCTGCTGCATAGGGATATGTTGAATTTGGGTGTATATTACCATTTTTAAGATGTTTTGGTTGCTGATTATTATTCTTGCTTTATTTGATAGAATTTTGATATCATAATTTAACTAAATAGTATTTTTTTTGAATGATGTTTATTCTATACTTAAAATGCTGGAGGTGAACTTAGCAAACGAGACTAATCCTTTGTTTTAAGGACAAACGGATCAAAGCAGTGTAAACATACTTTTGGATAGCATATAATTTTTTTCTTATACCATTTTTTAAATTCTTTTTTTACCATATTCTTCTAATTCTGTATACATTTATTTTAGAACAAAGAGCCCTTTAATGTTTTATTCAAGAAAAAAAAACAGAAAAAAAAATCTGCAACTACGTAAGTTCTTTAAAAAAAAGAGCCTTTTCGGGTGTATTTGGTTATTATTTGGGTGGATTTCAGGTTGAGTCGGGAAGAAGAATCGGTCAATGACCCAGCTCAACAACAGATGGTCGTTTTTCAACCGCCCTCTGAACCGCTTAATATGTAAGTTTTACAACTAAATTTCAACCTTCTAATAATATATTTTAAAGGCCTTTCTTAACGTTTTATTTTTGTCTTGTTTAGAGTTCTAATTCAACTATGCCTGCCGTCATCCCAGACAACATCAGCAAGTCCTGTGCCACCATTTGAACCATTCCCCCAACAGAGAGGTGAGGAATAATATTCGGGTGTATTTAGTTATTGTTTGGGTGTATTATTTTCTTATTTGGGTGTATATCTTGAAAATTGAGCTGTAATTAATTCTTGGTTAAATTACACAGTTAGTCCCTATACTTTCAGTGAAATTGTAAATTGGTCCCTACAGTTTAAAAGTTTGTAATTGGGTCCTTGAAGTAAATTAAAATTTGTAATTGGGTCCCTACCGTCAAACTCCGTTTGATTTAACGGAATATTCGACAGCATATTCGCCCCTTGAGCATGTGAGTTGCACGTGCAGAAGCTGGACTGACAAAAGGCTCGTTATTTCTTAGTTCCAAATTTTTGTAATGACCAAAAACCCCACTGAGACCCTTCATTATCCTCGCGCTTCATCTCCAATAGAATATGTCTCTGCTCATGCTTCCCTTCTATCGTTGAAATTGATCATCGAGTGTGGTTCGGACTGTATAGAGTTGCTTTCTGATTGACATTGTTGGCAGCTGAAGAGTGAAATGTGCAATAGAGAAACACTAAAACAGGTAAGAGTTCATAACCCCCAGTCCGTTCACAGCTGTGAGTTGAATGTTATGGTTTGATTCCGGTTTTTTTTTTCCAGTGGAGGTTAGAGTATCTACTGTAGTTAGGGTTTCTTTGATAAATTTGTTTTTTCTAGTAGTGATGGGAGATTCTGTGTTTACCCTTGATCTCTACCATGGTGGTCAGATGGTTAGCAGGAAAGGAGGGAAAGAATACCTTGGTGGAATGGTAGTGGAAGGGTTGCAGTTTGAGTTAGATGAGTGGTCGTTACAAGAAATTGTTGCAGCGCTAAAAGAAATTGGATACACAGGCAATGCTAAAATTTGGTGGAACGAACCTGTAGTTGCATTGAAGGATGGTCTTAGGGAGTTGAAGTCTGATGGAGATGCAACGAGAATGGGTAAGTTTGTAGTGGAACAAGAGACTAAACACTGCCATGTGTATGCGGTTAATGGATGTAGACAAGGAAATGGGGGTTGAGATAACCTCAAATGATGAGGACTATATACCCTCTGATGGTGAGTACAGTGGTAATGATTTAGTTGAAGTAGAAGTGGTAAGTCAATCAGACTCTTCAAGTGAAGATAACAGATTTGATGACAGTGCTGACGATGGTGATCATGAGGATCATTTTGTCTTTAATGTTGAAGAAGAAAACCAACAAGGTCAGCATCCAAATTCCTTCGGTGGTAACAGTGGCTCATTAGGAACAGATGATAATAATGTTGATGTGGGAGTTGGTGTTGAAAATAACACAGAAGGGGTGACTAAAGATGGAGCAGAAATTGATGTTGGAGATATTTCTTCGGATTATGATACAGAGTCATTGGACAGCTCTGATGGAGATTCTGATGAGCCCGTAAGAAGAAAGAGGTATCCTAGATATAATGAAGCTGACATGAGTGTTGATTATGATTTTCGGTTGGGGACTGAGTTTAAATCTATTGCTGAGTTTAAGGAGGCTATTAAGGAACATGCATTATTGAATGGGAGGGACATCAGATATGTCAAGAATAATTAGGTTAGATGCAGAGTCAAATGCAAGGGTTTAGGCGGAGAGTGTCCATGGATGGCATTTGCAGGTAAAGTAGAAAAATCTGGCTATGTTAGGCTGAAGACATTGAAAAGCAAACACACTTGTGGGAGGAACTACAGTGGCCGTATTGCATCCAGCAATTGGATTGCTAAGAAAATCACCAATAACTTAAGTAGAGGAGAAGATATGAAGCTGGGGACTGTAATTCAAACAATTCAAGAAAAATACATGGCAAATATATCTGTGTGGAAGGCTTACTGGGCAAGAAGAAAGGCAAGGGAAGTTGTGCATGGGAAGGCAGTGCAGCAATATGGGAGGATTAGAGACTACTGTGCAAAGGTCTTTAGAGCAAACCCTGGATCGACATTGAAGCTGAAGTTGGATAGACCCTGTCCAACAATCCAACCAAGGTTTGTACGAATGTACATGTATCTCGATGCTGTGAAGAAAGGGTTCCTGGCTGCTTGTAGGCCTATTATAGGATTCGATGGTTGCCATCTGAAGAGTGATCATGGACAACAATTGTTGGTTGCTGTGGGCAGAGATCCTAATGATAACTACTTTCCCCTAGCAGTTACAGCAGTAGAGGCAGAGACTAAGGATTCATGGGCCTGGTTCTTAGAGTTGCTACTTCAGGACATTGGGGACTTCACAAATAAGAAATGGGTCTTTATATCAAACCAGTAAAACAAAAGATATTAATTTTAGTTTTCTATGAACTCATTTTTATAATTTTCTATGAATTTCATTCTTACTTCAGCTGACCATTGATCACTTGGCAGGGGCTACTTCAAGTATTTCATGAAATGCTTCTGGGAGTGGAGCATCGATTTTGCCTTCGACATCTCTATGCCAACTGTAAGAAGGCTTTTGGTGGGGTACAGTTTTAAGGGACTTAATACTTTCTACTGTTAAAGCAACTTATGTGGAGGAGTGGAATAGAAAGATGGATCGTTTGAAAGAGGTAAATAAAGAATGTTATGACAAGTTGGCAGCCCTGGATCCTAAGGTATGGACTAAATCTCACTTCACTCCATATGCCAAGAGTGATATGCTAATGAACAACATATCCGAGACTTTTAATGGACAAATTTTAGAAGCTCGTGATAAGCCCATTTTGACCATGTTTGAGTGGATTATATGTTATTGGATGGGGAGGTTTGCTGAGAAGAAGAAAAAGGGGGCTAAGTTCATGGGAAAAATACTGCCCAAGCCTAGAAAGAGGTTAGACATTATATGTAGAAGGTCCATGGAATGGCAACCTAGGTGGGCTGGAGATTTAAAGTATGAGGTTTCACATAAAAATAAGATGATTCAAGAGAGGTTTGTTGTAGATTTGCTAGCCGGTTCATGTAGTTGTAGGTTCTGGGGACTGGCTGGCATGCCTTGTCAGCATGCTTGTTCTGCAATCTTCATGAAAGGAGACAACCCTGAGGACTACTGCAGTAACTATTACACACCAGCAGCATATCTGGCATGCTATGAGACAACACTCAATCCAATTAATGGTGAAAATATGTGGCCAAAGGTCGAACTTGAGACAATTAGACCTCCAATTTTTAGGGTCAAGCCTGGAAGACCTAGGAGAGTAAGGATTAGAGAGCACGATGAGGATAGATCACAAACAAAACTGAGGAGGAGTGGAACATCAGTTACCTGCAGCAACTGTGACTAATATATGGACACAATAGGAGACATTGTCCCAATCCAGACATAACAGGTATCTGCGTTTATATCTTGACTCCTCATAGTTTGGTATTTTTGTACTCTATCACTAAGCCTGTGTGTTCTTTGTTTTCAGGAAACAACCCTGGATCTGAAACTGTTGCTCCTCAGGGTAGTGCTCCTGCACCTGCTCCTCATGGTAGTGCCCCTGCTCCTACTCCTGCTGAAACTTCCACTACTAGATCTGCCATTGTTAGCCAAAGAGGAAGGGGAAGGAGAAGGGGACATGGCAGAGGAAGATCCAGACCTGGAAAGGCTAGATCTGCTACTCCTGCTGTTGCTGTTTCTCAGCCTGCACCTGCACCACCTGCATCAGCTACAACTACTCCACCAATGACTGCACCAGCTCCACCACTGCCTCCACCAGATTCAAGAAGTTCCACAGTTCTACCACTGCCTCTTCCAGCAAATCCACCACAACCTAGACCAGTTCCAACAAGGTCCATAGCTCCACCACTGCCTAAGACAAAAAATTTTTGTGTAAGACGCAGTGGAAGACTTAAGATAGGTGTGAGGAAGGCAAAAGTTGGACCAAGTGAAACCGTAGACCTCACAGCAGATTAGTTTTTTTAAGTAATTATGACTGAGTAGTATTAGTTTTTTGGCTGTGGCTGTGAACTTTATTATATCCTATGTCCATGTACTGTTAGTGGCTTATGAAACACTTTTGTCGAACACTATTTAGGATGCTTGTTTTGTTTTGTCGCTTTTGTTATATTGGGCATATGGCTAGCTGTTTTGGAGGGACCACTTTGACTATTATTTAATATGAATGTTAATTACTTTACTCTATATTATGTCTACTAGAGCTTTCTGCAAAGGGACGAAATGAATGTAAATAATTTTTCAGAATCACCTGTCATTGATAAAAAAAGATGATTACATTCAGCAGTAAACACTATTCAAATACACTGTAGATACACTTTTTCTCCTAACTCATCAAACTTAGTTAAACCAATACACTGTAAATATTACCACCAACACACAACTCAATATCATCTTCTGCAATTGTTTCTGCTTCTTTATGTCACTCTCCACTCTGCCAATTTGTTGTTAGAGCAATGTAAAATCAGAATGCAATCTTCCTACACTTGCTTCCATGCGTCCTATCTCTATATTTAATCTATCTTTCTTTCTTTCTTGTGCCTTTAGTAGTGCAGCATTCATAGATTCATCCAACCTTACAAAATCTCCACCATGTTTTGAGCATCCTTCCGTTTGATTTCTGTGTTGGGTGCATTGAGATTGAGCCCCATCCATGTCTTCTTCATCAATCCATTCAAAAAACTTGCATCTTCTACTGGGACAGGATATAAATCTTCTATTTGGGTTCATCACAGTACTGGAGGTTCGGAGTGTCAGTAGATCTCCACAAAAGCAGTGAGTCATTCTCCCCTTTCCCATCACCTCTTCCTCTCTATCAATCCACTCAAAATAATTACACTTTGGTAATTTACAACAAGCAATAAATCTCCTACCTAGGCTGTTCATAGACGACGACGAGAGCACCACCATCTCTTCCTCACAGAAGCATTGATGTCTTCTCTTGTTCATACTCCTGGATGTTGAGCTTCCTTAGGACAATTGGTTTGGGTCCATCACAGCTTGAAAAAAACCTTCAACCCTAACAAAGGGACACAGATACTGGAGGAACGTTATGAGAGATAAGGGCATTCTGGTAAAATAACAACATTTAACGTCTCTACTCACGCTAAACGTTAGTAGGGACCCAATTACAAATTTTAATTTACTTCAGGGACTCAATTACAAACTTTTAAACTGTAGAGACCAATTTGTAATTTCACTGAAAGGGTAGGGACTAACTGTGTAATTTAACCTTAATTTTTTTATAATTTGATTCATTTTCTCTAACCCTGCAACACTCCACAACCCCAGAAAGTTGATGAAAGCACACCGACGGTGCCACTAGCTCCATCTAAAATGTAAGTTCAGCACAATATAACTTAGTTTTCGATATCATTCATCTATTCTTATTCTTATAGTACGATATATGTCAACACGCAATGATCCAGCCCCTGAAACCACTGCTGCTGCACTATTGATGATAGTCCGGACAACATTCTACGTACCTAGAGAATTTCCGTTGCCATCATTCAGCCTTGGCTTCACTGATTCAAGCCAAGAAAAAATACAGACCCAAGAGGGACAAGGGAAACCAGAACCTCAGGTGGAAAAAAGTATGAAAACCAGAGTACTAATAGAAGGATTAAATAAGCTGGTGGAAAAAATTGCAAAGAGTGAAGTAAAGACAGCACTGAATTTTACAGAGGGAAAAAGTCCCCCAATTAAAAAGCAGACTGTGGGCCAGATTTTTGACAAGTTTGAAACTCCTGGAATGAGCAATTTAATGTCGAACAAAATGAAAGAAAAATGCTACCTCTGGGCCACACGTATAAGGACATACGGGGACAAAAGTACTGATGAGTATGATCTAGTTTGCACACTCAATGCCCAACAATTATTGGTGTTGTCAAGAGTCCACTTTGCATCTTTAAAAGCTACTTCATATATCAAAGCTGACATAATATTAGAATAAGATTAATGATTATATTACGACATGTGATTGCAATATTAATTGATGTAATTAATTTGGGTATTTTATTTTTCTAGATTGTCATTGCTATGTGCCTGATCCTAAACCAAAAAAATATAAAAAAATTTTAAGAAAAAATTTACTGTCTCCCACCTAATATTGTGGTAAGGTGTAATGTAATAAAATTTGGGTGTATTTGTGTAATCTTTTGGGTGTATTAAAAGATTTCTTTTGGTGTTTCACAAATGCTGCAGAACATGACCATTGGAAATTATGCAGGTGGGGAGTTCTTACAGCCGAAATCCAAAAAGCTATTTATGATCAAAGACTACCCAATGTTTATACCCTTTTTGGACCTGAAAAAATTAGCATCACATCCATATGTAAGTTTTCGTTTCTAAAACTTCTTATCACAATTCTTTGATTATGTGCGAATTAAACTAAAACACTGTTCAATGTATACATGCTTCAGATTTTTGCACCTGTTTTCTATTCATAGCATTGGTGGATATGGATGGCTGACGTAAGAAAGAAAAAATTTATATACTTGACTCGTATCACAAGGAGTGTCCCTCCAAAACCAGAATGAATCTAAATAAATTTGTTGTAAGTTGATTATGTTTTTTGCGTTTTAAAATTTGGGTATATTTCAATTCAAACTAAGGTGTACAGTGTGATCCTTTGGGTGTATTCATTTATTAGATTTATTTTTTCTTATATTTTGCTTTGTTTTTTGTTTTTAGGGGTACGTGATTTCGAGAATTAGGATATATGCCAGGGGCACCTCTCAAGAAAAAAGATCGTGAAATTGAACCTCCATACATTGACATTTCAGGCCAACAAACATCGTATAAATCTTTCACTCCAAAAATTGTGTTTTCTCTTGTTGTCCTATTTTAATTTGCTAAATTATTTTTTGTTTTCAACTATGATTGTGCTGTTTATGTAATTAAATGACTTGAAATAATCCAGCCTCAAAACGTTAAAAAGGGAAAGTATGAGTAGGACAATTAGACTCAGGTAATTGTGTTTAAAACTATATAACTCTCTATTACTTTTCTAAATTAACAGAGTTGATTAAAAGAATATTCTTTTAAACTGTAGGTGGAGGTGGACCACTTTAGAGTTGAATTTGCTTCCCGAATTCTTTTTCATGAGATGAATCATGATAGAGATACAGCGATCAGGGAAAGTGAAGCAATGAGATTGTCCAAGCCATCTGCAGTGTTGTTGAATCCATATTGTTAAGTATATTCATATGATATTGACAGTGACAGTAATTAATTTCAGTGTTATTTAGTCTTGAAATAGTTTGAACACTTCTTGTAAATTTTGTGAATATTTAATCCAGTTGTATTATAAATTTTTTTGCATAAATGAACTATCTGTGCTATATTCAAAAGCTGTAAATTACAGGTTCAAAAAAAATAAAGGAAAACAATACCAAACCAACTAATACGCCCAATTACTTTAATAATACACCCAAATATAACCCGTATACACCCAAATATATACTCTAAAATCCTATACCCTAAAACCCTAAACCCTAAACCCTAAAACCTAAACCTTAAACCCCTAAACTCCTAAACCCCTAAACCCTAAACTTCTAAACCCTAAACCCTAAACCCTAAAACCCTAAACTCTAAAAACTAAACAAGACACTAATTTCTAACATAAAATGCAGCATCTGAAAAATATAAAATTAAAATATCAAACAAAAGAGAATTCAGAAATACACCCAAAAAACTGAGCGGATACATCAATATCCTGTAATTATACACCCAAAAACCTATCCCCTGCTGCTGGATCTCTGAACTGATAATTCATAACATGTCCGTGATATTTGCTGGAATTTGGTTGCACCACTGATGCAGCATCAAAAAGGTTTAACTGAAAATAATAAACTCACATATTAGAAAAACTATTAACAAAATAATTTAACTCAATTACCACCTATTTAAAGAACATCACTTTTACCTCGCTTAGAGCTTTCGTTTTCTTCTTCTTTGAGGCATTTGCAATCTGTTTGTCCAACTTTGAACCTAGCCTATTTTTTGGACGTCCTCTTATTCGAACCCTTGGAAGGCTTTGAAGCTCGTTAACGGATTCCAAGTTGGCATCTTCGTGAGATAATGAACATGTCCCCTTCCTTTTGGCTTTCAGTTCTTCCATCTCAACCATGACATTATCGTAGGCACGGTGCAGAATGGCAGTCAGCTCCTCAGATTCTGATGTAAATTCGCATATATTTTGCAAATGAAACACCAATTCATCAAACCTCTTGATTCTTGGCTCCAACAGTGGCTCGTCGTGGCTGCTCTTGATGTGTGTGTGTCGCCTCTTTACCTTCTTGCTTCATCGTTCCAATATATATCTCGGTGACACTTGGGTTACTCGTTCAAAGCTTAACACGCTTAGGGCGTGACGGCACAATATCCCTCTTGACTCGAATAATAAGCACTGGCATTTCACTTGGGCTGCTATTGAGTCGTAAGTAACCACAAACTTGTTGAATGTTGAGCTGGAAACTTATTCTCCAACTTCGTATACCGAATAGCCTAGAGCGGAGTTCATAATCTTGTGATGCAATTCACCTTCCCTCTGAATTGTGCTTGGACTTCCCTAAACTTTTGATAAGTGTACATATGTTGAAACTGAGCTTCTATGGAGGATTTTTTTGCACACGGTATGACCGTGTGAAAATCTGCAGCATCAAATTCTCTCTCTTTTTGCTCCCTGCTTCCGAGGCAATTATCGTATTGTTTGACGAATTGAATAAGTGAGCTATTCCGGGTAATGAACTTCTTAAAAAATGAATGCATGCTCTCGTTCCTTTGTATGCTTCTCATCCCGGCACAAAAGTGGTGATCCAGATAAATTGGAATCCATATATGACGGCCTTCATAAAGCTCTGCACAATACACCTAAATCAGACTATAATACCCAAAAATATTAATTTTACACCTCTGCTGCAGATTTTAAACATCATTACCTGAAAGCCACTTGTTGTCCACAAGACCATACTTCAACAAAAAATCATTCCAATTCCTATCAAATGATTATTTGGTATGAGAGTTCCAAACTTCATGGCTAATTTCTTGTTCGATTTTCATGTATCCCTTGTATCCGTTTAATTTGCTTGGAATCTTCTTCATGATGAGTCAAATACACCAATGGTGAATTGTTTTGAACATACAAGCCTCGATAGCCCTTTGCATCGATGCACATTGATCCGTGAGAATCCCTTTCGGAGCCTTTCCTCCCATGCAATGAAGCCACATTGAAATAACCATTTGAATGATTGAATATCTTCATTTTTCATCAAAGTGCATTCAAGAAGTGTTGACTGACCGTGGTAATTCACCCCGACAAAAGAACCACAAACCATATTATACCTGAAATAGATTCCGACAAAACAGAATTAAAATCAATACATACACCCAAATAATGATCTTATACACCCAAAAACCTCCAATATACACCTCTGCAGCAGATTCATAAAACAACATTAATTCAGCATCATAAACCAGAACAGCATATTACCTGTTTGTATTGTAGGTGGTGTCAAATGAAATAACATCTCCGAAATACTCACAGGCAGCTCTGTTCCTTGCATCTGCCCAAAAAGCAAGCTTAATGGACTGATCGTCCTCGAGTTCGAGCTCGAACAAGAAATTCTGATTCTTATCTTTCATTCTTAATAAGTATTTCCCGAATTCTTTTGCATTCTCTTGTTCCGAAACATTCCGCACTTCTCTAGTGATGTAATTTCTCACGTCTTTTTCGATAAAATTTAACTCGCGGTGACTCCCGGCTGCTGCAACAAATGATTGGTAAGTTTTGCTAGGTCTGATACTGGCTTCCTCGTTATTCTCTATTGTACGACGCACGGACATACTTAGTTCCCTGTGCTGTTTGAGCATCTGTGCTTGATCTGGACAGCAAGGATGTGAATGATGCAACACGACCTTTGAAATGATCCAAATACCAACATCCTTCAATACGTGTATATAAATTCTTGCAGGACAATTTAAACTAGTTGAGGGATTTGTCTTCTTGGTCGGAGATATTTTCGATTTCCATTTCCCCTCTCTGCTACATGTAATCAATTGATTCTTAATTTCGTTTCTCTTCTTATTTGTGCTTCAAACTCTTGTAGAAAAACCTGCAACCTTCGAATAATCCTTGTAGAATTTTGCAGCATCTTCAAGTGTGTTAAAAGTCATCCCAACCTTGGGGACAAACTGGTAATCAACACCACAGAAGGTCTGCAAAATACACTCAAAATACACCATATTAAAACAAGCATAAACTATAGAATGCAAATACAACTATAAAACCATCATCAAAAATAAGAAAAACCAGATTCATGAATCATAGCTAAACAGAAACTAAAACAATTCAACTAAAATAATAAGACAATTCACCCTCCGTCAGATGAAAAGTCATAAACTGTAAATACACCCAAACTTTCCTGAAATACACCCAAATATTCCTGATCTACACCCGAATGTCTGATATAAAATGGACAAAATTATTTTAATTCTAATGAGAACTAGTGCATTAGATTCAATTCAAACAAGGAAGAATAAACAGTAAATATCACAGGCAATGTTCACGCATTATTCAGCTACACAATCAAAAACTACTAACTAGATTCAAATTCAGATTCTCAGGAACTTCATTGGATTCAGTTTCAAAATCCACTTCGCTCTAGTTCAGCTGACAATCTGAAGTTGAATCATCCATTATCTTCAAAAACAATTTCAGAGCTTGATGTCAAAAAATAATGGAAATCGAGAATAACAAAGAAAGAGAACAGAGAGAGAAAAGCACGTAAATGAAGAAGGAGAAAGCAGAGAGAAAAGCACGTAAAAGACGAAGGAGAAGGCAGAGAGAAACGCACAAAAGAAATCGAGGAGAGAAGACAAAAAATTCGAAAAAGGAAACAAAATCCTTTCAAAAAAGGAAGTTATATATTCGCGCGTTTGATTGAGTAACATCAATTAGAGAACTTGTAAGACTTGTAGAGTAAAATCATTTGTATGTAGAGATTAATTCTTGTGTCTAAAGTCTAAACTAGTGCATATTGACATCACAGATTCACAGTCATGAACCATAGTTGATCAAATGTTTATGCAAATTTTTTATTTATTAAATACATATAGTATATTTAGTTCGAAAATAAAACTGAGATTTTTGTTGTTTCTTTAAACTGTGTTAGTTACAATCTTACTACAGTTATAGAAAATTTTCACTCTGGCGTATAGACTAATAATCTGTGTGTGTGAGACAATATTCTAATAATATGAACATGGTAGCAAAATAAAGACATAAAATTTCACCAACCAAAATGGTTTACTTAGATTGGTGAATTTGAGTTATCATCTAAACTTTTGCTGCGCTGCCTCTTTCTACTCTTCTGTCTCAGTATCTCTTTAATTTCTGCTTCTCTTTTATCTACAAAAACAATCAATTCCTTGAAGCTAGGAGTTTTGGTTGCCCTTCTACGCCGCCGGACTGGTTGTTGACTCTCCTCGTCGGCTTCTTCGTGCTCTGGGATGAACTTTGTGTATTGACAGAACACTCTAACAAAGAATACAATCAGTGCAAGGAAACAAGTAATGCCACACACAAGGAAGAGGCCCCAGAAGCTTTTCAAAGATAGTTTGTTTGAATCAGCATCATTGCTTGCACACTCCTTCTTATTAAGCCATTTGTCATGGATCCTTTGCAGGTCCCCATTCTCCGAGAGTTCAAGAATCGCCGTTGACATGTCAACGGCGAGGGGAGAGTCCCTCTGGAATGCCTGTAACCAAATGAAACAAAAATGAGTACACAATTTCCACCAATCCCCAACCATATTGACGTCTAAATACAGAAGTAAATTACCATTTCTACCTATGAACATTTTAGAATGCTAACAAATTTAACCATAAATGAACGAAACTAGTTTTGTATCCACGAAAGATGATTTATGTGTAACAAAGTAGCCAAACATTAATTTAATTCATGGTTAGATTTGTCAGCGTGGTACAAAGTTAGTTTTATTTATTCGTGGATAGATAACTTGTATAGATAGTAATGGTAGTTTACTCTAAATTCGGAAATACTTACAAATCCCCAGCCACTTTTAGTGAACTCCTGGCCAACAGTTGTAAATTTGCACTCAGTATTGGCCATCAAGATCTCAATATAAGGAAGTTCATCAACAACCGCCACAACCCCTCCATTGCTCGGCCCACGCTGAAGAGCATCGATATAAGCCTCCATGTTTTTCAATGTAACTATCCTAGATTCTGCTATGTGGAGTTCATCTGTCAGATACTTCTTCACAAATGACCCGTCTTGAATTCCAATTGGTTGACTACTAGAGATCAAGCTATCAATTCCTTCGATCTGTGTCGATAACTGCTGCACGGTTAGGATTGATGTCAAGCTAGCTGTGTAGCTTGAATTGATAATCAACACCACAAATAGCCATATGATTAGCACCAGTCTCCCGAGAGCACTCACAGTGTTCTCTCCTGTGACAAGTCAAAGAAGCAAACATGAAAGAATTTTAAGGATTGTCATACTTAAAACTATAAAAAGGGAGTAAATGAGAATCTGAGGTACATACTGTGTGAGAAAAACATTGTTGACAAACTAAACCTGCAAAAAGAGATTTTCATTTGACCAAAATATGTGAGGTACCGTTGAAGTAAGCCATGCAACAACTAAAGCTTAAAAAAGGAGAATACGGCATAGTTCTATGAGTTCAATTTTGATTCATAATAGTGTAAAAAGTCTTGCATTCTCTCCAATTAAATTCTTTCTTTTGAACAACCATAAGTAGAGAGTGTGCAAAGTAATTACTTTTGCTGATGTGACAATACATAGGAAGGATTTCAAATGGCGAAAAGGTACTAACCAAAAGACTGTTATTAGTTGCTTCCTTGGTGGACCGCGGAACTCGTGATTGAGCCGGTGCTCGAGGATCCACACAACGGTTCCCACGAAAAGAAAGAAAGCACCAGTAACACACCACATTTGAGCTGTGAATGGCTTAAGGAAAGACCAGGGGCTTGACTTCTCCTCCTTGACAGGAACAACAACAACAAGCCCTGATTCCATAAAAGGTTGAGTAAAATCCACAAACCTTGTTCTGTTCATGACAATTGTAACATCTCCAACAGCTGCATCAAAGTTCTGAACATGGAAATCGCCAAAATAAACTATCACAATTTAAACATGTAGCAGGGTCCCAAATGTCCTTGATCTACTTAAGGAAATCAAATTTTATATTTAAGTTGATCTTCCAGATACTAACATTCATAATTAAGATTTAGAGACTCACATTTTGTGCAACTTGATCTACAAGATCATTGTAGCTAGGATTCCTTTCACCATTTCCATACAATATATATTGTCGTGGGACGGGATAAGCCAACAAGTTCAACGCCGCTTCAAAGACATCAATGCAATAGCCTTGTACTCCTGTAGGACTCTTGTCTTTGGCAACGAGCTCCTTGTAGCTTACTCGATTCGGCACTGCTATCCGCAATGGCTTTCCATTGTTGGGGAATACCCATCCTTTTGGTGTAGTTTTAGCATCTCCCGGCCATATCACACTATAAAGCTGTTGAGTGCTTTTAGAAGAATGGTTGGATGATTTTGCATATGAAATATCAGGAGCTACAACTGACAAACTAGAGTGATTAGACCAGTAACCAATTCTACGCAATCCAGATCCGACAATATTCAGAATATCATATGCCGGACGGATTAAATTCCTATCTGTATCAAACCCAATTCGACCACTCGAACCAGTGAAGTTTGTTCTTAAAATAGTTTGCAGATACTGAGGGCCGCTATCAAAAGTGCGAAGTGATTCTAAATGCAAGGTGCTTCCATTATTGTCATGCAATCTAGGGTCACTGGAGAAAGATATATTCCCACCTTCATTGAGAAAAATGTCAAGGGCATAAGCTGCTAACCAGACAGAATCATATGCATAGAATGCATAGGAATTGAAGCTTGAAGTCTGCTTGTCCTTTCGACGTTTCAATTTAGTGATCAAACTCTTCTTCATATCAGTATCAGGAATGTGATTGCGAAAAGCCACAACACCTTCTAGAACATTCATTGTGTCAGTGTCTGGTGTCTCGGATGAATCCAGAACCGAAGGAAGCCAATCTGTTGCAATCCAAACATAGCCATTGCTCATCATTCCTAGCTGCTTCGCAACACGAAAGATTGACAAACCAGAACCAGGATTAACATGTAGAACATAGATTCTTGATTCCATTAAGTTCACTTCACTCAACAAGTCACTGACATCACTTCTGTTGGCCCCAAGAGGGAGTGCAGCCTTATAAGAGATCTTGGCACGCTTCGTTGACAATGCATCACCCAACACAGAAATTCCATTCTTTCCATTATCATCATCTACAAAAATGGCAACTACCTCCCTCCATCTGAAATATTCGACAAAGTCAGCGATTGCATACATCTGATAGTAGTCACTGTGAGTGGTTCGGACAAAATATGGATACTGAAGTGCAGATAGAGTAGGATCAGTTGCAGCAAATGATAGAAGAGGTACATGAAGTTCATTAGCCACATGAGAGACGACATGAGCTATTGAAGAAGACTGTGGTCCAATTGTGGCGACGACATCATTCTCCATCAACTGCAGAGCTACATGATCAGCCAGATTAATCAAGCAATAATCGGAGATTAATTACTAATGAAGCAAAATGTTGTTGGCTCACTAAAAGTATTAACAAGATTGAGCTACATGGTTTTTGCATACTAATTGAAGAACTAAAATCAATAATTTATTACAAAATTGTTTTGAAAAATACCATTATTCAGTAACTAAGTATTGAACCAGAGGGAGTACCTTCCATTGTTCCAAGAAACCCATTGCAATTTGTGTCGTGAAAAATAACCTGAAGCTCAATGCCAGGGAGAATGCTTCTATTGGAGTTAATATCTTCTATGGCAGCCATAACAGCAGGTTTAGCAGATCTTCCAATGATGGAATCCAAAGTAAACAAGACTCCAATCTTCACAACCTTTGGTCTTGAAGAAGAAACAGTGGAATTCACAGTGGTATTAGGTGAAGGTCCTGTTATTCCCACTCCTTCATTGCGGAAAATCCACAAACACAAAGCAAGCATAGACAAAAACCACCTTGTTCCAATAACCATGTCTCCAAGAACAGAACCTTCCTTTTTAAGAAAACCTTGAAAATCCTTCCAAGTTCTTCAGCTTACACCAACATCATCAAAACACAAGAACTAAGAACCTTCTGTGAAATGCCAAAATAATCCACTCCAAGAATTCAGCTCAACCTCAGAAAACTGAACTGAGCACTCAACATAAAGAAATCTTACAACCAATTGTGGCTACAAAATCTGATTCTAAGATTAGATACCCACTCTTAAGTCTTACCCATATGGAAATAAAACAAAAAATACATTCTTTTTCACATGAGAGTATCCATACTTTTGTCTAAATATGTTCCAATCAAGGTAAGCAGCAACAAAAAGAAGCCACTGAATTTATTTAAATAAGGGTTGGTAGGTTTTTACTTTCTAGTTGAAACTGAAACCCACATGACTAATTTATTAATACATATTAGTTATGAAAATTGAAAACACAAACAATATTATAATATCAATAATCTTATAATCTAATCTAACAAAATCCTAAGAACAAATTATGAGGGGTTAAGAAGAGGATGTCTAAGATTTTACCTCAAGACCAGGTTTTGTTGCCAAAAAGCTAGGAACAATTCTGGTCTGGAACAAAGTGGCACCTAGTTACTGTTTCTTAACTTGAAGAAAAGAATCACTTACTCTAACATTTGAGACACATTCATTATAATATTAATAAATTTGAGCCATGTGCCAAGACAATATTTTTTAATTATTGTTTTTGGTTTCAATTGTGGAATCATTGGAGAAATGATGCTAGTTTAGTGGAAATTACCATAATGTGCATATGATGGTAGTTTCAATTGTGCATTGCCCCTCATATTTTGTATGATTGTTTTTGTCACATTGTACGGTTGAATTCAAGCCACCAGAAGAAGAAAGGTAGATAGTGTTTTGTAATGTTCCCGGGATTGGCTTGGATTTGCCATCTTTTAGAACTATGCAGATGTCAGACAGAAATAACTTAAGTGGGACCCATAAAGAGTGTTCAAAACTTAAAACACGTGGATTTTGTTTTCTTGTTTTATTTTGTCTTTTCTCTTTAAAATTATTAAGTATAAATTTTACACTTTATTTAGATAGATGATAGAAAATATTCCTTTTGAGTTATAGAAGGAGTTCATTTTAAATTCCATCCCATTATCTGTTCTAATTTGTTTCACAACTTTATGAAATTGAGTTTGTACCAGGGGCGGAGTTAGGAATTTTTTTGGGAGGGGCGAACATAAAAAATATAAGTTAAGAAGAGAGAAAAATTAAAAATTAAAAGGGAACTAAACTGAAAATTTAGAGGTTTGGGAGGGGCCATTGTCCCCCTTCCCACAAGTGTGGCTCCGCCACTGGTTTGTACCATTTGAACAAAATTTTCTACTAACACTCTAGTTTCGGATTTTAGTTTCATGCAATAAATCCAAGTAAACCTCGTTTTATCTTCCACAATTGTAAGAAAATATTTATGGCCAGCAGTAGATAAAAGTGAGAGTGGTCCCCAAATATCTATATGTAACAAATCAAAAATATATTCTGATTGTGTATTACTAATGGGAAAAGACAGTTTCTTTTGTCTAGCCAAGTGGCAAGAATCACAAACATGAGATGATGAAATGCATTCAATAAATGGAAATGTATTTTTCATGATTGACATTTTTTTGGATGGTAAATGACCTAGTCTAGCATGCCATAGAGTTCCTAAATCTTGCTGCACTGTGACATTTACAGAATGTGTGTTAACTTCTGGTGTAGTTAGTTTCCAAGGTTGAGCATCCATCACATAAAGATCACCAATGACTTTAGCTTGCCCAATCATCTTCAATGATGGGAGTACCTGTATCTCACAAAAAGAATCAGTAAATTTTAATTCACAATGTAATGACTTTGTGAGTTTAGACACTGAAATCAAATTATATTTAAAGTGAGGTATGAATAAAACATTGGTAAGAATCAAATGTTTAGAGAGTTGCACAGTGCCACAAATATTTGTTGTAGTGGTAGAACCATCAGGTAGATTTACCAAAACTGGTCTCATATAATGAAAAGTTTTGAAAGACTCTTGAATATAGGATGCATGATCAGTAGCTCCACTGTCAAGTATCCAAGAAGTTTTAGTAAAATTTGATGATACACTCAAGCAATGCCTACCTTTTGGTTGAGTAAGGGTGGCGGAAGAAGTAATGTGGTTTACACTATTTGAAGTTGGCATGCGTGGTTGTTGAAGGAGTGCTAGTAAGGTTTTCTTCTGATCTGGAGTCAACACAAGTACTGTATCATCGCTCTTTTTATCCTGGTTAGAATCAGCAATCTCAGCACTAGAATTCTCAACTATCTCGTCAGTGCTAAGTTGATTGGCTACTCGCTGCTTTTGGTGAGTAGGAAAGCCATTTTTCTTATAGCATGTCTCTGCTAAATGACCAATTCGATTACAGTAGCTACAAAACTTTGAAGTGTAGCCTCGACTATAAGATTTTTGATTTCCTCCTCTGCCTGAATTTCGTCCACGGCCTCTGCCTCTTCCAGAAAATGAACCGCCTCCAGTTGAGGTTTGCACCTCTAAAGAATTAGTCACTATGTTGCTATTTGACGGGTCACAATTCAATTCTTGCTCTTGTTGGGTTAACATAGATAGTACTGTGTTGATTTCAGGTAACGGCTTCATTAGCATGATTTGTGATTTAACATTTGAATATTGCTCATTCAATCCTTTTAAGAATTTGACAACATATTCCTCAGAAGCATAGTCTCGAACAATTCGTAATCCACATGGACATCCATTAACACAAGCAACACAACTAGGAATAGCACGTGAATTTTCTAATTCTTCCCAAATAGCTTTCAACATAGCAAAGTAAGAGGTAACAGTAAGATCACCTTGTTTGAGTGCATAAAATTCTTCTTTTAACGCACCAACTCGAAAGTAACGACGTTTTAAATCATTCCACAAGTCTAGAGTTGAGCTAATCCACATCACGCTCTTAGCGATTTCAGGGCTGAGAGAGAGGTTGATCCAGGAGAGGAGAAAATTGTTACACCTATCCCATGCTTCAAAATTAGGATCACCTTCACCTGGTTTTTGAATGGATCCATCGAGAAATTTTACCTTGTTCTTCGATCTGAGTGCTCTCCACATATCGTGCGACCACTGATAATAATTTTGAGGTGTCAATTTAAGCGGAATTAGAGCCAAACCAGGACTTTTCTCCTGGATGAAGAAAATAAGGGCTAATCGGATCAGAAATTGCAGAAGAGAAACTAGATCTGCCAAGATGTGCCTGGAACTGAGAGAATTGACGCATGAAAGCGGTGAAATTCTCAAAATCTGCAGCGGAATTTGATGAAGGGCTTGCATTCGGATTAGCTAAATTATCTGCCATAGTTGGATAATACCATGTAAAATGATACCAAGCTTAAAATTCAAGTGAATTACAAAAATAATTATAAGAAAATAAGAAGGTTGGTGATGTACTCTCATGTCATTGAAATTTAAAGTAATGAAAGAAGAATTAAAAAAAAGTGAAAAGAGAGAATAATTGATTAAAAGAACTACCACAGAGTACTGAGTACCAATTACAATATATATATAGCAAAAGAGAAAATAAATTACTAACTAATAGTGCTATAATTATGTCTAACAAACTAATCAACTTGACAGCTATACAAAAAACAAACTCTATTATGTTACAAAAAAAAGTTCATATTTTTATTTATTTTCTTTTTTTATATTTTCTTTTTTTTTCATATTTTCTTAATTCAAACAATGTGTTAAAGAATGAAAGACACTAGACATCGAAAATATTTTAATATGAAAAGGTAGCCCCAAAATTAAAGAAATAAATTTATAATACTCAAAAAGATGTACGGATGGTTTGACTCGTCGATGTTGTTAATAACTTAATATAGTTGCAATATTATCAAAGTGTATTCTGTATGATTTGTATGGTTAATGCGGTGGTTGTGGTATTTAAAGAATTTTAACATTTAAAATCATAACGAGGATAATTTACATGAATAAAAGATTGGGGACATATATTATATAATTGTCTTATTTGGAATTTGCATACATATATGTCCTTTTCATTTTATGTAATTTGTTGCAACTAAAATCGATTTTCCAATTTACACCTATATCGTTTAAGGCACATTGTGTGAAAATTTTGCAAACACTTAATTTGTGCTTTATCACAATGATTTGTGGAGGAGAGAGCGCAATTCGGTTTGAATTCTAGGATTTTGTATCCTAGTAATTCGATGTAAGTAAAATTAAAATAAGAAAAGTATAGGTAGATAATAAAAATATTAAATAATATGAATAATAGATATATTAGATGTTTAATTTATTAGGTGTGTAGATGTTTATTCTAATATTAAGATTTAGGTAGATAATTTGAGAGTATACTATATTTTTACTTTATTAGGTCAATTTTATAGTTCATCGTTCACATTGTTCACAACAATTATTATCTACCTAGTAAAGTCTCTTAAAATAATATAAATTAGAGACAATGACGTTAATGACAACGATAAAATAATTATATTTGATATATTTTATTATCAATAAAGATTTTTTATATTTCAAAAATCACAACTTTTTCTTTAATTTAAGTGTTATTTTGATGGATACAAATTTTTTTTATACTAAGAGTCCATTATATTTCTCAATTTAATAATTTAATAACTGATTCGTCATAAATTTGAGTTCTATTATAATCATTTATTTGGTTAGATAACTAACTATACCAAATTATACCAAAGTTAAGAGAAAAAATATTATACCAATATATTTAGGTCCATTTTGAAGCTTTAAAAGTTATTTTTTTTGAATTTTTGATTTATTAAAAATAATAGTATTAATATTGGGTACAATTTTTAAAATCAAATTGTAGCTTTTTAAAAAGTTATTTAAGTATTTATAGAGAAATTAAAAAAAATTTACTTCTCTCGTAATAAAAAACTTTGTTAAGTTTAAAGAACTAAATATAATTTAAAGATGATTACTAAAACATTATAAATTGAATTAATAGCAAAATTATTTGTGTGATTTGTTGTGTTTAGTGTGCAGAAAATAAATTAATCACACTTGACCCAAAAAGTATGAAAAACAAGTTCATATTGCATCTGCTCCAATATTAATTTAAGGTGAGTTCTATGGTAGTTTTTACTATGGTACCTAAATTGCCTAACTTGCTTTTAAAAGTAAAAAATAAAATATTTAAAGTAAGAAATAAAATATTTAAAATTTATTAAATATTATCTATTTGCCTTTTTTAGTAAGTTAGATACAATTTCAAAGGTATCATAGCATTCACCTTAATTTAAACAAAGCACTCATATCATATGATGAATGGCAATAAAAGCAAGCAACCTGAACAATAAAAAAAATGAAAGAAATCTAGTCCAAAATCAAACCTAAACTCAATCAATGGTCCTTACTCAAATCCATTCACTCCACTTAGCTACTAACTCGGTAATTCAATTTCATTTAAAACACATCACACCTCACCCACCAAACCAAACTCTTTTTTCTCTCTTTTTTTCTTTCATATCACACCACCTAGACTCTGAAGCAAAAGAAAGAAAAAGGAAGTTTTGAGTTTGGACACAATTGAAAAAAAAAAAGAAAATTTTCAAAACCAAGCAAAGAAGAGAAGGTCAAAGGGACTATAGCAAAAGAAAATATCACATCAAAAAAGTAAATCAGAAAAGGAGGTTTCTACATTTGTGCTTCATTGAAGATTGCTGAAAAAATTCTCTTTGTTACGAGCACCAATTTAAAAAATGAAGAAAGTAAATATGATGATGCTCTGCTATGTATCAATGCTAAAAAATTAAACTTGGGGCCAAAGTAAGAAGAAACGGTCCAGATTCAAGAGGCAAGATAAAAAAAGTTGAAAGAGAAGATTGAAGGTATAGTTGCATGTCTGATTCAGTCACTACTTCTACTCTCTCTCTCTCCTCTGTGAACGCCGTTGCTACATCTGATTTTGGAGAAGAAGTCAAATAAGGTGCTGAAGCAAGTTTTAAGTCCAGAAAGCTTCATTCCTCTATTAAAGAGATGAATGACCAAGAATTGAAGTAAGGAGTGAGAGTACAACATTTGAGTTCCCATAGCTCACTGAGCTGTTTATTCTTCTTCTCCTTCATGATTTTCATTGGGTATCTTTTTTTTTCAATTTAGTCTTTATGTGTTTCAATGGTGAGGTTCGTATGAAAAATTCATGGAGTGGAAAAAGGCAAAGGGCTAGACTTGGAGAAAAAAATTATAGTTATTCTAGAAATTCTTTGTAAGTTTTTCTGTTTTGTTGTCATGATCGCTATCTTGAGGGGATTTTCTTACAAGTTGGGTTAGTATTTTGCGGTTAAAAAGTTAGGGTGAGTTCCTAGTAAAGTCTAGTTTGGGTTAGAAACTGGATTTGTCCCATATAGGATTGGTTAGAATCCTAGGGAGAATTGGTGACTGTAATCTATTGAAAGATAGTGAAATTCCATCACAATTGTAATAGAGACTGGATGTAGGCTACATTGCACTGAGTAGCTGAAATCAGGATACATTTGTGTGTTATTATCCTTTCTCTTTTCTGTTTCTAGTTCTGCATTAACGAAAACAAAACAAAAGTATTTTTTGATTCTATTATCATACAACTCTTTTTTATTACTTTCTTGTACGTTACTCAATTTGGCTTTTATCCGTCAAAAGACAAAACCACGATCTTTCTAGTTTTCACTTTATTATATCTCAACTAAATTTAAGGTTGAAAACAAAATTAAAAAGAGGCTAAGATTCAACTCTCCTTTTTCTGCCTTTGATAACTAACAAATTTTTATCATATTTTTTTTAAAATAAATATTTTTAAAATTAAAAAATTAAATACAGATATAACTTATTTATAATATATTTTTAGTATAAATATTTATTATTTAAATTATTTAAAAAAACTTAATTAAACTGTCTACTCGAGTTGCCCTTAGAATTTGAAAATAGAGTTCAACTTTAATTGAGATATGTCATACAAAGTTTTTTAATTTTTATTGGCACATATTGGAATTATTGTTAGTAAAATATTTAAACTTTTTTAATGAACTTATAGCATATAAATTAAAATTTTATATTTTATATTTTTATAGATTTTTTATTAATAATGTTAACTTATGTATTTAGTTAATCCATTTTTTAACAGCTGAATTGACATGAAAAGCTTTAATTTCTCATCGATCTCGATGGACAATAATGGTTGAGTGTAGCAAGTAGGAACACTGGTGGAATGCATAGACATAGTGCTCCTAGTCTACTACTATAGTAGTTTCTTCCACATGATTAGTTTGGGATATTTTGCATAGTTGAGGCCATTTTCGCACAAATTCTGTTCTTTGGCACCAAAGTCTTCACTCTGAAACTCGTAATTAATAATGGAGCACATGTCCGTAGGACCCTCCTCCAGCTGATTTAGGATCATCACTTGAGCGTTAATTATTATAATTATAATAAAATAATAATGAGATATTTATGAACTTATGAAAAAATATTTACTTAAAATTTTACTTTTAATATTTTAGAACAAAATCACAAATAAATCTTTAAGAAGGTATACTTCGAATAGATTAGTTCTTATAAAAAAGTAAAATAACAAATATAAATATACTATCTTTAAATTAGTTTTTATAATTAGAATAAAAAATTTTAATTTAAATTAATTTGTCTACATTTATTATTTTAAAAAAATTTATTAATATTTTTTTAAAGATTAATATATCCGAAATATAAATTTTTAAGAATTTATTTGTTATTTTACTCCATATTTTATTAATGCAATCACTTATTATTGTTTTTTAGACTAATATTTGTTTAGAAAATTTATCTATTTATACCATTCTACTAATCAAGCTTACACTATTGCTTGTTGCTGTAAGAATAAAATTTCCTCGAACCATAATTCTTTTTTATTCCAATTTAACTAGATGGCCCGAACTAAGCCAAGTAAACCTTAACTAAATTTGATTGGTTTGGTTTGAATTTGTTCAGAAAAAAATTGTACAGTGTAAAAGATATAACTTAAAATAAAAAGTTAGCTCAATATATAGACGGATTAGAACGAATCGAAATCATCTTGTTGATCTGTTAAATACTTAAATCAATCAAAATAGATAGATTAAACTTAAATTTTAAACTTGTAAAATGATACCAAGCTTAAAATTAAGGTAAATTATAAAAATAATTATAAGAAAATAAGAAGGTTGGTGATGTACTCTCAGGTCATTGAAATTTAAAGTAATGGAAGAAGAATTAAAAAAAAGTAAAAAGAGAGAATAATTGATTAAAAGAACTACCACAGAGTACTGAGTACCAATTACAATATATATAGCAAAAGGGAAAATAAATTACTAACTAATAGTGCTATAATTATGTCTAACAAACTAACCAACTTGACAGCTATACAAAAAACAAACTCTATTATGTTACATCCCCCGCAAGCTGGTATTACGTGGTTTGTGCAAATCAAGTAATCCCAGCTTGGAAAGTAAATGAGAGAATGGTCCTGGAGGAAGGGATTTAGTGAATAGATCAGCCGGTTGTTCACTGGAGACAACGTGCCTAAGATTAGAAACCCCTTCTTTGAACTTGTTTCGAGCCACATGACAATCAACCTCAACATGCTTGGTTCTTTCATGAAAGACAGGATTTGAAGCAATATAGATAGCAGATTTATTATCACAGAAGATATCAACCGGAAGAGGAGGAAGAATGTTGAATTCCTTTAGTAGTTTGAGTAACCAAACGAGTTCACAAGTGCCATTAGCAAGGGCGCGATATTCTGCTTCTGAGGACGACCTTGAAACTGTAGCCTGCTTCTTACTCTTCCAAGAAATAAGAGTTTGGTCAAGGAAGAAACAATAACCACTAATGGATTTTCGGGTGTCTTTACAAGCCCCCCAATCAGAATCAGTGTAACCAGATAGTGTGAAAGAATTGTTGACAGAGAAAAATAAGCCAGTTGCTGGTGATTGTTTTAGATACCGGATGATCCTATAGGCAGCCTTCAAGTGGGCATCAGTTGGTGAATCCATGAACTGAGATAGGCATCCAACAGAGTAGCTGAGATCTGGTCTTGTGTTAGTAAGGTACAGAAGTCTGCCCACCAATCTACGATAGATGGTTGCATCAGGAAGAGGGGAGCCTGAAGCCTTAGACAGAGAAGTAGTGTACTCCATAGGAGTAGATGCTGGTTTTGCACCAAGCAAACCGCAGTCTGTGATCAAATCCAATGCATACTTTCTTTGATACAGTGCAATACCAGCATTGCTTCGTGCTACCTCCATCCCAATAAAGAACTTAAGAAGGCCAAGGTCTTTAATTTTGAACTTATCATCCAAAAACATTTTGACAGCTTGAATTTCACTCAAATCATCTCCAGCTAACACAAGATCATCAACATAAACAAGAATAGCTGTGAAAGTTGTACCTGTGGATTTGGTAAAAAGCGAGTGATCACTTTCAGATGGAGTAAACCTCAGATCAGCAAGTGCAGCAGACAACTTGATGTTCCATTGGCGACTAGCTTGTTTCAAACCGTACAAAGATTTTGTCAACTTGCAGACTAAGTTTGGATTGGAACACTGCAACCCCTTTGGAAGTTTCATATAAACGTCCTCATGTAGGTCTCCATGGAGAAAAGCTGTATTCACATCAAGTTGATGAAGATGCCAATTCTTTGCTGCTGCAACGGTAAGAAGAACACGCACAGTGCTCATTTTCACAACGGGACTAAAGGTGTCAATATAATCGACTCCAGGAATTTGAGTGAAACTTTGGGCAACAAGACGTGCCTTATGCCTCTCGATAGTGCCATCTGGGTGAAATTTTGTGCGAAAAATCCACTTACAACCAACTGCATTCTTTTCAGGAGGAAGAGAAGTGATGATCCAGATTTTGTTTTGCTCAAGAGCAGTGAGTTCTGCCTCAATAGCCTTCCTCCAACAATCATGCATAACAGCCTCAGAATAGTGTTTGGGGTCCGAGTTATTTACGAGAGCAAAAGTGAAGGCCTGGTGCTTGGGAGTAAACAATGAATATGACAAATGGTGAGAAAGGGGATACTTACATGTTGAAGGTAATTGGGCCGCATTGATTGGATCTCTATGTGATGAAATATGGAAACAATGAAAATCTTTAAGATAAGAGGGTGTTTTTCTTTCTCGTTCAGACCTTCTCAAAAATGGTGCAGCAGATTGTGACTCAATATGAATGGATGAATGTTCCAATGGTGCCAATGCAGATGCTGATTCTAAGGTGGCGGGTGATGCAGAATCTGTTATATCATGAAGAGATGCCATAGGTGATGTAGAAGTGGCAGATAAATCAGGTGTAGTGTGTATGGTGTGAGGTGCAATTATACCATGAGTATGCTCATATGAAGAAGTATGTGCAGAGTTATTATAAAAGAATGCAAAAGGGTCAAAATTGGATTATTCAATTGAAGGCTGATCTATAGAAAAATCAGTGCTTGGTATTTGTTTGAATGGGAAATAGTGTTCATAAAATTCAGTGTTTCTTGATATAAAAATTTCTTTGGATTTTAAATCAAACAAAATGGATCCTTTTGTTCCTGATTGATAACCAAGAAAAACACATTTTCTAGCTCTAGGATCTAATTTTCTTCTATTAGTACTCAAAGTGGTAGCAAAAACAAGACAACCAAACACCTTGAGATGAGTCAAATCTGGTATATTCTTGAAAAGTGCCTCATAAGGCGTTTGATGATTCAAGAAGGTGCTTGGTAGTCTATTTATTAAATGTACTGAATGTTGCATAGCATAGTGCTAAAAACATTTTGGCACATTAGAATGAAACAAAAGTGCTCTTGCAATATTCAGTATATGTTGATGCTTCCTCTCAACAATTCCATTTTGTTGAGGAGTTTCAACACAAGATGTTTGATGTAATATTCCTTTTGAGTTATAGAAGGAGTTCATTTTAAATTCCATCCCATTATCTGTTCTAATTTGTTTCACAACTTTATGAAATTGAGTTTGCACCATTTGAACAAAATTTTCTACTAACACTCTAGTTTCGGATTTTAGTTTCATGCAATAAATCCAAGTAAACCTCGTTTTATCTTCCACAATTGTAAGAAAATATTTATGGCCAGCAGTAGATAAAAGTGAGAGTGGTCCCCAAATATCTATATGTAACAAATCAAAAATATATTATGATTGTGTATTACTAATGCGAAAAGACAATTTCTTTTGTCTAGCCAAGTGGCAAGAATCACAAACATGAGATGATGAAATGCATTCAATAAATGGAAATGTATTTTTCATGATTGACATTCTTTTGGATGGTAAATGACCTAGTCTAGCATGCCATAGAGTTCCTAAATCTTGCTGCACTGTGACATTTACAAAATGTGTGTTAACTTCTGGTTTAGTTAGTTTCCAAGGTTGAGCATCCATCACATAAAGATCACCAATGACTTTAGCTTGCCCAATCATCTTCAATGATGGGAGTACCTGTATCTTACAAAAAGAATCAGCAAATTTTAATTCACAATGTAATGACTTTGTGAGTTTAGACACTGAAATCAAATTATATTTAAAGTGAGGTATGAATAAAACATTGGTAAGAATCAAATGTTTAGAGAGTTGCATAGTGCCACAAATGTTTGTTGTAGTGGTAGAACCATCAGGTAGATTTACCAAAACTGATCTCATATAATGAAAAGTTTTGAAAGACTCTTGAATATAGGATGCATGATCAGTAGCTCCACTGTCAAGTATCCAAGAAGTTTTAGTAAAATTTGATGATACACTCAAGCAATGCCTACCTTTTAGTTGAGTAAGGGTGGCGGAAGAAGTAATGTGGTTTACACTATTTGAAGTTGGCATGCGTGGTTGTTGAAGGAGTGCTAGTAAGGTTTCCTTCTGATCTGGAGTCAACACAAGTACTGTATCATCGCTCTTTTTATCCTGGTTAGAATAAGCAATCTCAGCACTAGAATTCTCAACTATCTCGTCAGTGCTAAGTTGATTGGCTACTCGCTGCTTTTGGTGAGTAGGAAAGCCATTTTTCTTATAGCATATCTCTGCTAAATGACCAATTCGATTACAGTAGCTACAAAACTTTGAAGTGTAGCCTCGACTATAAGATTTTTGATTTCCTCCTCTGCCTGAATTTCGTCCACGGCCTCTGCCTCTTCCAGAAAATGAACCGCCTCCAGTTGAGGTTTGCACCTCTAAAGAGTTAGTCACTATGTTGCTATTTGACGGGTCACAATTCAATTCTTGCTCTTGTTGGGTTAACATAGATAGTACTGTGTTGATTTCAGGTAACGGCTTCATTAGCATGATTTGTGATTTAACATTTACCACCCCTAATTTTACAGAGAGGATTGGGATTTAGGAAAATAACAATCATGAATGAAGCGTTTCTCATGAAATTATTATAGAGGATCATCACCTAGCCAGATGCACTATGGGCCCAAGTTCTCAAAAGCAAGTATGGAAGAGGTAGAATCTCATCTTTGGAATGACAACCAAAAGCACGAATTTGAGGCTCTGAAAAAGTATCGCAGCTATTATAGAAATAGTGCAGCAGAATCTCACAGTTTCGGTGGACAATGGTAAAAATACTTCATTCTGGTTCCATAAGTGGATGAAGAATGAACCCCTTCTTTTCACTAGTGGGACGCAGAACATAAACCCGAGCATTTTAGAGTGAAAAGTTGCTGATCTCACACTTGGAGAAGGGAGCTGGAACTTGAATAGACTCCAAAACTACTTGAAAGAAGTCAAAATCAGGAAGATAACAACCATTCATCCCCCTAATGAGGAGCTTGGTGAAGATCGTCTACTCTGAAGACTGACGCATGATGGTAATTTCTCCATATCCAGTGCGTACAAGTTGTTGGCAAATCAAGACCAAATTAGCGATGAAATCTGGGAAATCATTTGGAAATGGAAAGGAACATAAAAGATTAAAATCTTTATGTCGCTAGTTGTTCACAAAAGGCTCCTGACATCAGATTGAAGAAATTGAACATTTAGAGCCAACCCAAACTGTCATATGTGTGCCCAATTCATCGAAACAATCCTTCATACCTTTAGGGATTGCCTAGCTGCCTCCAGGATATAGTCACAACTCATAAACTCGGTACACATACTAGAGTTCTTCAGAGCTCCCTTCGAGACCTGGATCCGCTGGAATCTAACCGTGGAAGCAGGTTCAAATTCCAAAACCCAATGAAAAATCATCTTTTTGGTTACTTACTAGTGGATATGGTTCTGGAAAAATAAGAAAATTTTTGCCTCGTCCTTTTAAAAGGCCACCCAAAGTAGAACGCATCATCATGGATTACATCTAAAACTTGGATAAAGTATTTAAGAAAGAAAATCTCATCCAAAACGTAAGAAAGAGGGAGATTCTAATAGGCTGGTCTCCTCCCCTAAACCCTGGATATAAAATTAATGTAGATGGCGCTGCCTGCGTAACCACTCGAAGGATCGGCTGTGGACGTATTATTCGAAATCATCAAGGAAGATGACTAGTAGCACACATGATTAATATTGGAACCTGTTCAGCTTTTAAAGCAGAACTTTAGGACGTGCTCCAGGGATTTAAAATGGCATCGGACCTGGAATTAAAAAAAGCTATTCTAGAGACAGATTTTAGAGCAGTGCTGCAAATTTTGCAGAAAAATAAAGAAACCTAGAATCATCCAGAGACTTTGATCAGAAGTATTAGTCAGATCGTGAAGAGAGATTAGCAGTTGAACATAAAAAATGTCTATAGAAAAGTCAATAGAAGTGCAAATTAACTTGCTAAGAACAACCTAAAAACTTTTTTGAAATTTCACTTCGTTGATCTTCTCCCACCTGAGTTAAGGCACATTATTGATGATGATAGTAGAGAGATTTTATTACCCCATATGATCTCTATTCTCTAGTTGGAAGTTTTTGTTTTCTTGTTTTTTGTTGGGTTCTAAATTCTCTTGTAAACCAAAAAAAAGGACGTTGACCCATAAAAAGAAATTAGAGTCAGAGTAGATTCTACCAAACACTATTCATCTTTTACGAATATTATTGCACGCTTGATTCTCTAATGAATTGATGTTTGGCTTTCAATACAAAAAATAAAAATAAAAATTAGTATTTTTATTTGTAATAACATTATGGAAATACAAATTTTTTAAAATTACGGTCTATTTTGTTATGACAGTATAGATTATACATAACACAAAAGATTTATAAAATCAAACTATTTTTACAAAAAAAGTCGTAGGTTAATAAAAATCTCTGATTAGCTGTTAAGTTTATTGCACAAATAGAAATAATTAATTTTTATACTTGCTATCTAAAAATAATATTTTTTCTTTATATATATAAAAATATAATTAGATATTAGTATAAAAAAATTATACTGATAGTTATAAAATTAACTCAAAATTAATTTTTTTTAAAATAATTAAATCTTGATTCTAACTTTTAATTATAACATTAGTATTCTCTCAAAATTATATATGTAATAAATATTTGAAAAAAGAGAAATAAAAATATAGATTAGAAAGATAAGCGGTAAAAATTTAACACTAAAGAAAAAACTAAAAACTATGTATATAATAACAATAATAATATTTTTTATTAAATTATATTATTTTGTTAATTTTATTTTCTGTAGAAGAGAAAGATAGAAAAATAGAAAATGAGAGAAAAGAGAGAGAAAGATAAAGATGAAGAATGAGAGTGAGAGTGAGAGTTTGTTAATTTTGGAAGAAAAAATTTTATTATAATTGTAAAAAAATATCGGATGACATATTTTGATTTGTCAAATTACTAATATAAAATATAAATTATATATAAAGTAAAAATAGTAGAGAGAAATAGAAAATTGGAGAGAGGTAGATGAGAGAATTTAGGAAGGAAGTTTATTAATTTTGAAAAAAAAAATATTTTCTCTCAATTTTAATAAGAGAGTGTCATGTGACACATTTGATTATTAAATTAGATAGTAATATATGATATATAATACATAATATAGATATATTTCAATTTCAATTTTAATATTTCAATTTTAATTTTAATGCAATTAAAGAATGTCATATTTCACATTTTGATTGTCAAATTAGTAATTAATAATTGATATTGATAATGATATATAAAATAGATAGAGTGGCTGAAAGAATGAGAGAAATAGAAAAAGGAAGAGGGAGGAGGAGAGAACTCTTTAATTTTGGAGGGAAAGATTTGATTTTAATTGTAATAAGAGAGTAACATGCGGTATATTTTGGTTGTAAAATTAGTAAGGAGGAGAGAAGAATTCTTTAATTTTGAAGGGAAGGATTTAATTTTAATTACAATGAGAGAGTGACATGTGATACATTTTGATTGTAAAATTAGTAAGGAAGAGATGATAATTCTTTAATTTTGGAGGGAAAGATTTGATTCTAATTTCAATAAAAAAAGTGACATATAGTACATTTTGTCTTTAAAATTAGAGAGATATAATAGAGAATAGATAATAGATAAATAATTAGAAGGTCTCCTCCAGCTTCACTTATATGGAGCTATGGACCAACCACAATATTAAAAGTTTAAAACTACTATATATGCCATTCAGTTCTTCAGAAGTGGCTCCTTATTTTCGTCCCACTTATTCAACCTCTTTGATGCTTCTTCAACCTTCAATCAATAAAGTTTCCATCATTAACTAGAAATAAATTTTTCATTTATATATTAGGTGTAAACCTATTTCTCATACTTATATCTTAAAATAATTTTGTATAGATATACATATCAATTTAACCATTGGATTTAAAGTATAATAATATAATACAAAATAAAGTAATAACATTAGATAACATTTAATGATATCTTAATTTTCTAAAATGTACTAAATTTGGCTATCAAAGTAATATGAAATGTAATTAAATAGTTGAAAAAATTGACGAAATAATTCATTATAATATTCATTATAATTATTTAAAAGCATTAAATAATCATTGCATTAGGCATTTTAATTATTTTACCTCTTTAGTCCAATCCGTTCGAAATGTGACCCACATCAAAATAAGTGTTTGCAAAACCGTGCCACCGAGCATTCCAATCCATATTCCCTACACACATATACACATTCAATATCAATATACAGAATATAACCATGCAAAAATTTCTAATTAAGGGCAACATCTTTGGGTGAGAATACAAATAATTGACCTCATTAGTGGAATTATTTACCTTGGCACTGAGCTTAAAATAGAAACCAAGAACCGAGCCCAATGGTATGCCAACTCCATAGTAGCAACCAACGTTTACATATGCAACGAAAGTTTGCCATCCACATCCAACGGCCACCCCTAAAGTTATAATTAATTCAAATATTTTCAGTCACAATAAAGTATATTTTTTGTTTTTAATATTTAATTTTATTTTAAATATTTTTTATTTATGTCAATTATTTTTGAATATTTTAATTTTATTTATAAAATTTTAGATAAAGTTAACGTTTAGAGGTAATTTTAGTATAAATAAAAAATATTAAAAATAAAATTAAATGATAAAAATATTTTTTATAAAAAGAGTAAAGTATATACTGTTGGAAAAAAAATTTTTTAAAATATTTTTAATGTTTTGTTGCATTATTCAATTTTATTCCTAATATTTTTTATTTTTATCAAAATTATTCCTGAACGTTAACTCCATATAAAATATCAGGGACAAAATAAAAAATTTTAGAGATAGTTTTGACATAAAGAATAAAATATTAGAGACAAAATTAAATAAATTGAAAACGTTAAAGACAAAACTAAATAAAATTAAACGTTTGAGATATTTTTAAAAAAATTTATTTTTAAAAAAATTACAAACGTTAAAGGACAAAAATATATTTTATTCTTACAAAAATCACAAACATGGAGAAGAAAAAGCATATATCGTTTGAATTAGTAGAATATTTGAAAAAGTTAGTTTGAAAGACATAAATATGAGTACCGGATAAGACGGGCTGAATGCCGTTGAGGACAATGGAAAGAGCGAGGAGAGGGCAGAGATCAGAGACAGCAGCAGCAACCTCTTCTCCTTCGGTGAAGACATAGCTTATGACATCCCTCAATAATAGAACCACTATTGCTATTATCACTGATAACACGAATGATATCACTGTCACTACCACCACTGAGAATGATGCTGATCTTGGATTCCTAGCTCCTAGCTCGTTGCTCACTCTCACACTGCATCCATCATATCATATATCTATGTCAATAATATTAAATCATTATGGAATAATTTCCATAATGCCAAAGGGTATGAAAAACAAGTTAGTCTAACCTTGCAGCAGCGTTAAATCCTACTGAGATCATGAACACCCATCCAGACACCGTGGTACTGCAATAAAATAAACAAGGCTTTTTAAATAAGGAGTAGTTTTGTTTTTTGGTTCATATATTCAATGCTTTATTTTTGTTATTTAATTTTGATCCTGTACAATTTTAGCATACTATTTATTTTTTATGAACAATATTACATTTTTAGCCAATGTTTAACTAATAAAAAGATTTTTATGTTAAATTTTAAATCATAAATTCTAAATTTTAATAGTACAAAAATAAAATATTAGCCTAAAGTATTGATTAATACTAATAAAAAGTATTCATCCATTAATATTTATCTTTTTTTTAATATGATATTCATCATTTATGATTATTATTTGAGCAAAAATATTTGACTCAACTATCGCACATATTTTGTATTTAAGTGACTGTAGTTCCATACAAACATATGGAATTATTAGTTTCTCATTTTTGTTATGTAATACTTAATGATTTTTTTCCCTCCATAGATAACAAAGTAGTTTTAAAGCCACACGAAAAGACGCATAATAAAAAACATATGAAAATGTTGGACCATATTAAACATATATAAAATAAAAGCTAGTTTAATGAAACAGCATAGGATAAGACTGGATTAATTAATATGAAAAGAAATTGCTATGCTCGTTGCATTACAAAAGTTAGAAGTAGGCTTCTACAATTCGATTTTGACATAAAGGTTAGGAATTGAATAACTATATAAGAATACAAAAATGCTATGTAAGCTACAGAATAGTATATATACTGTTTATAAAGCAGGCCTAACTTTAGTGAACGCAATTGTTAAGAACAAAATTTTGTAAAGACCCACAACTTGTTTCTAGAATCTATATGTTGAAGTTTATTTAAAAATATGGTAATTTTCATGACAAAAAAAATATGGTAATTTGATTTTGAAACGCAACATTGGCATTTAGGAGAGGAAGACAGAGAAAAACAATAGACAATTAGATATTATGATACACATCAATTTTGTTTTGGTTATCTATCGTTGAGTAACTTTATTTGAATGTTGCCTATACCCTTTAAAGAATTCAGAACTTATCTTAATCGTTGAAATTCGAAGTCCGTGCTTGAACAATACTCTTTAAACATTATTGATGATGATTCACTGATATGAGGGAATGAAGAATTGGATCTATATGCTTTATAACGACAGGTATATATAATGGATCACTGTTCTTTTCCATCAGCACCGTAAATGCCAAAATTATGCCATCATGTGTATTATGTGACATCAATAGAAAAAAAAGAGAGTACATTATTCTTTAGCATGTAGCTTTCTCTGAAAATGACCACTACTTTTTTTCTAGGTTACTGTTATATTTCAATATGATGTTGAGATAGCGAGTAATTATAAAGAATATTTTATTAATATTATATTAATAAAAATAATTATTTTTTATATTTAAAAAAATATATATAATTATACGACTATATAAAAATATGGGTGCATACAAATTAAAGTTGAAGAAATTAGAGAGTAAAGAGTTACCAAATAGAAAGTGAATCAAGGGCCAACTCAGGGTGAGGCAACAAGCCAGCAAGCAGAACAAGAATCTGAAAGTACCACGTCTCAAGACACAGCATCACAGCCGAAGCAGCAGACAGCTTAAAAAACTCCGGCAGCCCGGAAAACGCTTGAACGCTAAACCCCCGCCACGTGTCCTTACACCTCTCACTCTTCACAATGTACACAAACTGCGCCACCACTATCACCCACCACGAAAAGCTCAACACCAACGACGCTCCTAACAAACCCAACCCCACCTTGTACACCACCAACCAACTCAACAGCACGTGAATCGCCAACGTCGCGGTTGAGATGTACGCGCTCGGTGCCACTATGCTTTGTGCCTGTAGAAACTTCTGGATTGGGAAGTTTACGGCGTACGCAAATATTTGTGGGATTAGGCCGTACACGAAAAGTGCTGCTGCCGATGCGATTCTTGGGGATTCTCCTAAAAAGACCAAAATGGGCTCCGAGAATATGTAGATGAATGTTAGGACTATACCTGCTATTGATAAAAGGATTGTTGATCTTTGTAGATATACTCCAAGCATTTCGAATTTTTGTGCCCCGTATGCTTGTCCACATAATGTCTCTACAGCACTACCCATCCCCAACTGTTCATCACACATCAAAGTTCAATTGAATTAAAATATCTTAAAATTATTTCATTTTCCTATATAATCACAACAAATATTGTATTTTTTTACTGTCTGAATTGTATTTTTTTTCTGTTATTTATTTCACTATATCATTATCAAATACATTTGTTTCACTATATAAATGGAACTTGAACACTAGATTCAATTTTAGTGATTGAATACTTGGACTAATATAACTCTGCATATTAGCTTTGAGTGGCACACTTGCAAACAGAAGCAATAAGGCAGAGTAGTGGTCATATACTCATATGTGCCCAAACAAAAATGCGATTTGCTTATAAAAAATCAGTTATCAAATTAGTTATTATATATTTGTATATAAATATATATATTAATATTTTTAAATGTATATTTTGTATTATAATGTATTTTTTATATGATCTACTGATTTAATAACTTTATTTTTTATGTAAAACTAGCATGACTCGTAAATGACTCGTCAGAGGGCAAGACGAAAATGATTCATTCACACACTTATACAGACAATACACCGCTATAAAAGAAGAAAGCAGTTATAACTGCCAAAACAGAAGACTAGTTCTCAAGTAACTAACTCTACCAATCTGTTACTGTTACTCTTATCAGTGGCAAACTACCGTTGGAATTTCAACAGAAAGATATATCCGTATTTACTGATATATATATCAAAAAGAATTATCTCCCATGGATGTTCTTTTCAAAAAAATTTCAAAAAGGGAAAGGAAAGAAAAATAGAAGCATGGCATACTAAGAAGGTTTTCAAATCTTGAACAAAATTGTCTCTAACAAAAAATATTTAGGATTGAATTCGAAAAAAAAAAAAGATAAAAAAGGGGGGGGGGCAGAATTGTAAATACCATGAGGCCGTAGGCAAAGACTTGGATGCCAGTGTTTCCAAGGGAAGCAGCAGCAAGCTCAAGATTACCAAGATGACCAGAGAATATTTGTGTGGACATGGACATAACATAGTTAATGAGATACACTATAACTGCAGGGGCAGCAAGGTAAAATAGTAACTTTAACTCAATCCATGTTGCTGCTCCAACTCTCTTTGAAAGAGGAACACTTGTGTCTGACAGTATCCTCTCAAGTTCACCAGTATTTGATGATTCATCGTGCTTCGAACTAAATGATAAATTTTGCAGAGGTTGTGGTGGTGTTGAAGGTGTTAGCAAAGGTTCATCAACATCATAGACATGGTTTGAAGGAGGAGAACCCATGTTACTTGTGTTATACTGTTATGCTAATCGAACCTTTGCTTGAGGCTGATGGGGGGTACAGGGTAGCATCTCTCTATATATATATATGCAGGGGAACAAATACGACTTGGCTACTAGGACTATAGAATATAGACTAAATAGTAAATTTGCTTCAATTTCGTAATCTATGTACAATGTTGGAGGCTGGTGACAATGACCTTTTTAGTTGAAAAATATTTGAGAAAGTATAGGGGATAAAAACGGAATGTTTAATTAATTTTAAAAATTATACTTTTAATAATTATAATCAAAACTTAATTTTATTTTCACTCCCACTCACCCCACAAATTCTAATTTCTCTTAGCTTGTTGCGCCTCCACCCAAATTTTTTTCTTCTTCTTTTTCTTCCCTCTTCAATGCTGGCGTTCCTTCTTGCTCCCTCATGTTGCCGTCCTCCATTGCAAAAAAAAAAAAAAAACATCCACCTAAAATAAAAGAAACATCCAAGCCATCATTAAAAAAATATTCAAAAACATGAAAAGAAACAACCATTATCGCTACGGGACAGACGAGCGGTTGCGTTGATTCTTCAGATGACGTAATGTAGGGAGAGTTCAGGATGATCGGCAGCGTTGCGAACGCAGGGGGGAGAAGAAGACCAGCTTATTCGTTCGAAACGCGTGGTGCGACGCATGGGAGAAGAAGGTGCAGCGGCGGCGACGAGAGCAGGGGTGACGCGGCGCAAAGAAGAAGGTACAGCGGCGGCATCAGTTGTAGAGAGCACATGGGAGGTACGACGCATGGGAGAAGAAGGTGAAGTGGCTGCGGCGCGTTGCTTTTTCAGACGGTGGCGGTGGCGGTGAGGTGTATTAGTGACAGCGCAACAGAAAAGGAGAAGTAAAGCGGCTGTGCTAAAAGGAAAGAAATGTGGAACCATGAAAAGTGAGAGGTTAGGATTGTGGTGGGTGTAAATAGGTAAGATATTTTTTGATTCAATGGGTCCGAGGTGCAGCCTGTTGTTTAAGTTGTTTACACCCCATTTTCTACCTAGTAGTACTATCCAATTTATGTGCAAATTCTCTTGTGACTATTAGGAGTTTAGAAAATGTTAAGTGTTTTTTGTTTTTTGTATAGAATGAATCTCTTGTTCTAATTTATTTATTGTTTTAATTTTGTTGTTTAAATGAATGTAGGTCATTATTAAACAAAAATAGATTACACTAAGGTCTTTTTTTTTGCCATAACACTACAAAAAACTTTGGTTAAAATGGTTGTTTCTTTGGATAATTATGGCGATTTTAATCGTCAAGATTATCAAGAATCACATTTAAAAAAAAACGACATAATTTTAAGTTCTATTTTAGAAGTTTAACCGGATAAAATGATTCTATTATTACTCTTTTTTTTTATAATAACACAACAACGAACATGTGCCCAAAAAACCATCTTTTTGAAAATCGAACTGGACCGGTCGATTCGATCAAATTAATCAAAAGTCGGTCATCTAACTGATTTGGTTGACGTTGAGAACTACCTGGCAAAAAATCAGTTTGAAAATCGGCCGAACTGGCAGTTAACTGATGAATCAATAGAACCGGTCAGATTTTTTTAGGATTACCAGTTCGGTGGTATGCCCTCGAAATAGTGTCGTTTTGATTTAAAATAAAAACAAATATGATTTTAGAGGACCGAGATACACCAATGCCCACTCTTTTCTCTCTCTGACTCAAACCCAACCCTAAACCTTGTTGGAACCCAACCATCATCCCTCTTTAAAGTCATCGCCGAACTCTTATCCTTCGGTAGAGGGTGTTGTCGCTGGACAGACCGTGGGTGTTGTTGTCATCTGTGGAAGGTTTGCTTAGCCCTCTTCTCATCGTTCTTTCTCTCCTCGCTGTCACATGAAGGTCTGCATAGAGCTTGTGGCGTCACCGTCGCGAAGGGATGCTCGGTCATCGTCTCTTTGAGAGCTCTCTCTGTCTTTGTTCGAGCTCAATGTCCCTCTTCGAGCTCTCTGTCGCTCTCTGTCCAAACTCACTTTCCTTCCTCCGTTGTCGTCGCTTCCCATTCCTCTGTTGCCATCACTTCCCTTCCTCCTTTGCCACCGGTAAGCATTATTGTTTCAATTTATTTTTGTTTGTTTTGTACTTTTGTTAATAATACTAATTCTAAGTTGCTGGATTTACTGATTCTGAGTTGCTGAGGTAATAATATTGATGTTATTAATTTTTTTTTATTCTGAGTTGTTGAATTTCTGAAATAATGGTTGAATTGAATGATTCCATTAATTTTTTTTGCTGAGTTAATTTTGTTGATGGTTAATTTTTTTTAGTTGTATGTTGAAGATAGAACAATATTGTCCAACTGCCACAAGACAGTTTTGTTCAAGAATCCCAAAGGGTTCTTCTCAAAGAAAATTTGATCCAACTTGGTAATATTTTGCTGTGAAGTATAACAAAAATCACAAGGCACAATATACATGTATCTTTTGTTTGAATACTTACAATAGAGGGAAGATACATAGAATGAAATATCACTTTACAAAAATTCTTGGACAAATTAAAGTTTGTAACAAAGTGATTGAAGATGTTGAACTTCAATCAAAAGGCTTTTGGAGAAAAATAAAAAAAAAAGATGAAAAAATTTTGCTGAAGATTGTTATGATGTGAAAATACAAGAACAAAAAAGTGTGAATCCCCTAACTTTGTACAATCTCCAGTTTCTATAACAATGAAAGACAAAGGAAAGAGAAGAGCTATTGTTGTTACACCAATTGATAGGTATTTTAAGAAAATAACTACTCCAGGGTCTCAATCGACCTTGAAAAGTGTCTTGGCCAGTAAACAGATTGTGCACAAGGCTAAGTTGAGGCTTGCAAAATGGATCATTGATGCACGTATTTCATTCAATGTAATTCAATCACCTTACTTTTAACCTACCTAGATGGTATTATTGTTGCAATTGGACCTGGTTTTAAGGGACCGCCATATGTTGAAATGAGAGTTAAAAAGTCTCAGTTGCTTGTTGAAAGCTATAGGAACTCATGAAAAAATACCGGATGTACACTAATGGCAGATGGTTGAACTGATCAAAGGCAACAAACCTTAATTAACATTTTAGTTTATTGTCCTGCTGGTATGTCATATGTTAAGTCTGTTGATGTTTCTAATATGATAAAAACTATTGATACCTTGTTTAATTTATTTGCTGATGTTATTGAGTGGGTTGGGCCTAGTAACATTGTGCATGTAGTTACTGATAATGCTGCGAATTATGTATATGCTGAAGAATTCATTTATAAAAAAGTATCCAAATATTTTTTAGTCTCCTTGTGCTGTCTATTGTGTCAATCTTAATTTAAAAGATATAACAAGTATTCTTCACATAGTTGACCTTGTCTCCCGTCCTTCAAAGGTAACTGTGTTTGTTTACAATCATATGATCTTCTTGTCTTGGATTAAAAAAATATAAAGTTGGAAAAAAATTGTTCGACCAGGAGTCACACATTTTGCCACTATGTTCATTACTTTGAAAAGTATATATGATCATAAAGAAGATTCGCAAATTATTGATGGTGGACAAATTTTTCGCTTCTCATAAATTAGCCAAAAGTGCTAATAGGAAGATTATTAGTTTAATTGCCTTGGATAATAAATTTTGGCAAGATTGTGTTATTACTGTGAAATTTGTTGATCCTCCTATTAAGTTGTTGAAGATTGTTGATGCTGATGAGAAACCCTCTTTGAGATACGCGTGTATGAAGGCATGCAAAGAGCCAAAAATGCTATCAAGACAATGTTTAGAAATCAAAAAGTTGTACACACACGTTATAAGTATCTTGAAAATGCGGTGAGATAAGCATTTGAAGTGTTATCTCCATGCAGTGGCTTACTTTTTGAATCCAACTTTTTTTTTATAGTGAAGGTTTTGTTGAGAATGTAAATATTTTGAGGCCTTTACTTGATTTAGTTGATGTTGATAACTTTGCGATGACTCAGTTGTTGCAATGCAAGAGATACAATTGTATATTGATATCGTAAAAAGAGTTTTAAGAGGGAAAGTGCTTTGAGAGCACAAAGGGACTCGAACATGGTAAGTAATTTTATTTCTAGTTTCAATTTACTTTGAATGTTTTTTAAATATTGTGTGATAAACGATATTTGATTTTTATATCGGTGTAGGTGAATGGTGGAGGCTACACAGTTGGAGTGCTCCTAATTTACAAAAAATGACGATTCGTCTTTTTCATTAAACATCTTCATTTGGATGTGAAAGGAACTGGAGCCTTTTTGAACAAATCCATTCAATCTATAATCTAAGCCTAAGTGACATTATTTATGTGACCCATAATCTAAGCCTTCAATCTAGGTTGCATTGAAAGAAGAGAAAATTTTGATCAAATTGACATTCAAAATATTGATACGACAGATTTTTGGGTAATGGCATATGAAGATGGTCCTGAGTTTACCGTGTTAATTTTGAATTCTTCTTGACTTTTTATTCTATTTTATTAGATGGAGTAAATATGAAAGTTGATGTAGATATGCCATATGTTGAAATTGATTTCTCAAATGCGACTTATTTTGGTGGTACTTCTAAAGATGTGGCTTTGGATTACCTACTTATGATGGAGATATTAGAACACTTAATGATGATTATGATTTGTGATGATGAGTAATGCCTTTGATTAGTTAAAAATTTATTTGTTAATGTTGTTTCTTTTGGTAATAGAACATTATGTATTTGCCATTTATGTGCGTTTTAATTTTTTTTTTTAGTTATAAACTTTGATATTTAAAATTGTTTTGTGAACTTTTAATATTAAATTATGGATAATTTATTATATGAAAATATAAAATTTTAAATTTTATTAGTTTAAAAATTATTAAATTTAAATATTTAAAATTATATATAAAATTTTTAATATTTTTATTTTATATTTAATTAAACTGGTTAAACTTTGATCGAACCCATCAATTACTTGACTGGTTCGGTTTTTGTAACCTTGCATAAAACCTCAATTCATGACCTAAAAATAAATTGAAGTAGTGGCAATTACCATAGAATTAAACAAAAGTAGTAATAATTAGCATAGAACAATTACCGTAATGAACGAATATTATGACAGTTTTATAAAGGTGCCGTAACGTTGATGTCATTTTTATAAATTTTGTTTTGTAGTGTAAAATTGCGTACGTAAGATTTTTTTTATGTCATTGTCAAATAAAATTATGTTATTTAAGTGTATATATAGACATTTGTAAAACAACATCGTTTGTATGAAGGGGTTTTCTCCATTTAATTGGTAGTATTTATGTATTTGTTAATATAAAATTATTTATTCATATTTAATCAATTGTTATCGTATATATATATAGATACAGGTCACTAACTTTCATATTTATTATCTCAAAATGAAATCACTTTTTATGAAGTTACGCGTTTAAACTGCAGAATAAGTTGTTACTTTACTTGATTATTTGCAATATGTTAGATTATGTATATTGCATCATTAGAGTACTAGTGGCACAACCATAATTCTAACACTAAGAGGGTTAAGATTAAAAATAGTATAATTAATCTTATTTTTTTTCAAAATCTAATAATATTTTAAACTTTATCTTTACTATAATTAATTTATTGGTATTTATAATTTTTTTTGTTTGAAAAATAAATTCACATAAAAAAATTGTTTAAAAAATACTTACCTAAAAAAAATCTCAAAATAAATTAATCTAAATTTTAAATATAAAAGTATATAACATAATTTATAGGACCATTATGGCCGAGTAGTGTTAGGGAGCCAATGGCCTAAGTGTACAATGTGTACAATGGGCTAAATATTTGGTTTATAAATCAAATGAACATACTAGGGATAATAAACATCTCATGTTATAAAAAGTTAATTTTGGGTTCACCAAGGTTCGAACTCCTAACTTTCTGGATCTGGAACTCTTATACCATGTCTTGAAACTACTCATCCCAAAAGCGTAACCTGACAGGACAATGTAACACTAATAATAATATCTCTAATACTTTTTAAACCTTCATTGTACACATTGTACGCTTAGGTCATTGACTCCCTATACTTTCTCTTATGGCCCTAGCTCTTTTAGACATTGGTCCAAAGAAAAGTCAAGATACGTTTTCAAAAACGTGCTAATGTTGAGGTATTGGAAACATGAAAAGTAGTTTTTACTATTCTTTTACTCCTTGCCTCTTTGGGTACGACTATATTTTGAAAAGATTAAGTATTGGAAGAATTAATAAATCATGAAATTTTGCCAGAATTTTGTTATGCAAAACAAGGGTAAAAATTAGATGTATAGTAAATGATATGAGCTCTTTATCCCAGTGAAGCAAGGATATTATATTTGACACTTTTTTTTACACGATAGCAAATTCTATTAAGAAAGGAAAAATTATATTTATATTTTTTTTTTACCTTTTTTTATTGTATCCTGGACCTTTTGTTAATTATATATATATATATATATATATATATATATATATATATATATATATATATATATATATATATTGCAAACTTAAAATGTATCAAGTGAGTAAATATACATATTACATTATAGTAATATAAGGTTAAGGTCATCACTCTTTTTAATTAACATCAGCTAACTTATTTAGAATTATTTTATTTATTTTAAATTTAAATTTTAAATCATAAATTTTTAATCTTAAATTATAAATTTAAATTTTAAAATTAACTAACTAAAAATTGATTCTCTATACTTTTTTATTACATTATTGCATTAAAAATAATAATTGTTTTTGAAACAACCAATAATTTCGCTAAGATCAAATAGGTAGGAAAGAAATTCCATTTCTATATTGAGAAGTATCTCCCTTATTTAGTTTGTTTAATTTCTTTCTTAAAAAGTAACACCCAAACAAAAATGAAAATATTGAAAGAAGAAGACATGCATTAATTAACTCATGGTCCCGCGCCATGCATGCAATCTTCGTTTCTTGTTTCCAATTTACAAAAATGCATTGAGGGAGAAAAGACTTACCTAACCGTGCGGAACTCGTGGTCTAATCTTTTGTTAGAAAAAATATTCACGGTGAAAACTCAGGTGCAGTCGACTTCACGTGAAGTTGATACTTAAGAGCCGTTAGATGATTTGATTAATTTTGACTAAATTTTCATCTAACGGCTCTCAGATATCAACTTCGCGTGAAGTCGACTTCACCTGAGTTTTCACCAATATATATTATTTAATCTCTAAAATTATATTTATGAGTTTGATACTAAAAAAAGAAAAAAAAAAAAAAGAAGCTAACAAAGAAGTCAACAACAACATTTAAGCTAGCAAGAAGTCTACAAGAACATTTAGATCTTAAAATTATCAATTTTTACTCAAAATTTCTGGCTATAACTTATTTTATATATATCTTTTAAGTGGGTAATTAAATTTCCTTTCCTTTTTTTGTCTGTTTTTCTTCTTTATAATTATTTCATTCTTCTCTTTCTTTTTATATATATATATTTTCCATTTTTTCTCTTCTACCACATTCTTTATTAGTTATGTTGTCTCATTTCCTTTACAATCCCTTCATTTATTTTCTCTTCATTATTTTCATGTTCGTGCATATTCATTCAGTTCTGTTTATCTTCAAAAACGTTATGCATATTAAATCTTTTTATTTTTTTTAGGAATTCAATTAAGAAACCAACTTCATTATTTTCATGTAATGCATATTAATTATCCTTTTTATTTTAAATTTTTGAGTTCTAAATCATGAATGCTAAATTTTAATAAATCTCAAAAAATAAAAGTTTTTACAATTAAATAATGGCCAATGTTAATTAATTAAAAGTTAATTCTTTAGACTAATTCTTTTTTGTTAATCATGCGTCTTTTTTTCTTTCTACCGTGCATGTTTACTTTTTTAAATAAAATTAAATGTTAAAATACTCAGTTTTATATATTTTATTCGTCTATATGAATGTTTATATTTGATAGTGCATTTTACTTTCCTTACATAAATTTTAAATTTGTTTATTATTTTTTAAAAATGTTGAGTGACTAACATTTTTTTTACATTTTATTGAACACTAGATAATTCTACCTTTTTTTCTCACTAAAAATGTAGCCTCTTAGCATTTCTTATTATTTTTAACCCATGTATGTATATGTTTACTATTTTCCATAATAATTTTTTATGTAAAATATTTTAATTCTATTTGCTTCTATTAGTCTTTGTTATTTGTTTCTAAGAAGAGTGAATATTTATTTTTATATATGATTTTTTACAAAAAAAAAAAAAAAAAACAGAGACTAAAATAATAGAAAAAGAGAAATAAAAGAACGACAAAGAATAAGAAAAAATGTACCTTCTTTACCACACTGAATAAAAGGTGGAAAGAAAAGAATGTAAATTTTTATTACAGTGTGATATCATGTTTTTCACTAATTTATTATAGTGTGATCATCATGTTTTTCATCAATATGGTATCTTTAGAGTGGTATTGATAGATAAAGAATAATTTTAAATTAGTTATGAAATAAGTCAAATAATTTTTAGTTGCTGTTATCTCACTCCATTCAACACATAATGTTTCAATTACATTTTCAAATATCTGAATATATTCTTTATATTATCATTTTGAATGTATGAAATGGGATTTTGGAGTAAAATTACTATAACTTTAATTTAGATAGTTGATATTTAAACTAAGAACCTAATCACACTAGTAGTTGACAAACCATATAATATAATAGTTTGTCGAGTAAATAATTCTTTTTAATCATCATAAATTTAAACACGGACAAAATTCATTACAAAAAAATAATCTAAATAGTTTTTATGTGTGCAAATAAATAGTTTTTCAAAGTAAATTTAAGGGTAATTTATTAAAATAAATTATTTGGAGAAGAATTTTACTCAAATATAATTTTTGAAATGACAAGACGTAAATGCAATTTTTTTATATTTCTATAGAAATCGCTACTGGCAGTAGCGGTTTATAGAAGAATGTAAATCGCTACTGGCAGTCGCGGTTTACAGAAGAATGTACGTTGATTAGCATTTTAACACAGAAACCGTTATATGTAGTAATAATTTATGTTGAGTGTGGCATGTGCATAAATCGCTACAGACAGTAGCGGTTTACGTGTTGGATGACGTGAACGTAAATCGCTGGAGACAGTAACGGTTTCTATTGAGTGTGGCATGTGCATAACTTGATCCGGTCCGGCCTCAACTTCAAAATCAAGAACACCACGAGACACACCATCAATACCAGCCGCAACACGTGGAGGATCAGGGATCGGACCTGAAGGTGCTACCACAGGCATCAACGTTGAGGCATTGCCCATCGTCGTCGACTGAGGATTCGGCGCCAATGCCTCAGAGCTGTCGACGCCATCTTCCAACTTCGTAAGCAACTCGGGTATTCTAACCTCTGAAAAATTCTGTCGACAGTGAAACAAGACCTGCATGTCTTCATCGAACCCTATCACAAATGTCTCATACTATTTCACACCGTCTGACACAACGGCAATAAAAATCTTGTAGAACAATTTTTATCCACTTTATCCCACACACACCCAACTTCTATAATATGCTGTGTTTTATCTCTACCAACGTACTCGACGACCGGATAAAAATACTAAGCGGTTCTCTATCCGTAAATTTCACACTGTACCTTTTGTTTTTTTTGAATTTTCCCAGAGCAATGCACTAGAGCTACATAACCCTCCTCACCATCTATTTGTGAGAAATGGCACTCCTCTTCTACCTCAATGCCTTGGAGAGGTATATATAGCAAACCACCATGCACACACACTCAATGTAAATCGCTACTGTCTCCAGCGGTTTACGTTCACGCCATCCAACACATAAACCGCTACTGCCGGTAGCAGTTTATGCACATGCCACACTCAACAGAAACCACTGCTGCCTATAGCAGTTTCTGTGTAAAATGCTAACCAACGTAAATCACGACTGCTAGTAGCGGTTTACGTTCTTCTATAAATCGCTACTACCAGTAGCGGTTTCTATAGAGATATGAAATATTGTATTTACGTCTTGCTATTTCAAAAGTTGTAATTGGGTAAAATCTACCTCCAAATAATTTATTTCAATAAATTTCCCTAAGTTTAATTATGTAATGTCATGTGAATAAAATAATTATTTTTTATATTGACAACATAAATGGTTATCTAAATAAACAAATGTGATTAAATTATTGTGTAAAATATTTTACATTCTCAATGTATTAAAATTAATCTATATATAGTTTATAGTTTAACTTTAATGTATGGTGTAATGTGTAAAACTGTTTTATACTGATAGTATATTAAAATTAAAAGAAAATTATACTCCATTCTCTTGAGAGATATCAAAATAATATTTTTCTCCCCTCTATTTGTAAAATGTATACTCCCTTCTTTTTTAGCTTTTAAAAAAATTTTTGATTCATTTTAAATTTTTTGTGTTGACTAACCTTAACTTTACCCATTTTTTTAAATTATTTTTTATAAAAATATCTTTTAGAAAAATTTTATTTTCTTTTGTGATTAAATTTTGTTTATCAAAATACTTTTTAACAAATTATTTTTTTATTAATTAAATTATAATTTTACTAATTTTTTTTAAAATTTAATGTTCAAATTATTTTTTTATAAGATAACAAATTATTTTTTTAATGATCAAATTATTTTTTTTGAAAACACAAATGACAGTCACCCTTGCTTTTGAAGGTTGTCCTTAGAGAATCCATACTTCTCTTTTCTAGATGACCTTTTTTTTTCAGTTTTTTCTAAACTTTTTTAAAAATATTTTGGTATAAATACAATTTAATCAATAGAAAAATAATTTGGTAAATGGTATTTCTGAAAATAAAATTTAATCACAAAAAAATAAATTTTTACTAAAGGTATTTTTGTAAAAAAATAATTTATTTTTTTTTTAAAAAATGGATAAAATTAATGTTAATTAACACAAAAAAAATTAAAATGAATTAAAGATGAAGTTTTTTAAAAGTTATAAGGAAAAGAAGTGTATATTTTTCAAATAAAGAAAAAAGAAGTATCATTTTAACCTCTCTAAAAAAAAAGAATCAAATTTTTTTCTAAAATTAAATTATATATATTCATATTCTTTCTATATAGTATATATAACTATAATAATTATAATGGCTATACAACTTTAGTAATATTTAAAGAGAAATGCTACACGACCATTAGAATTTTTTTTTATCATCATTTTTATTTATTAATTAATTTAATTTTTTTAGTCTAATAATTCAATAACATACTTTATCCCATATTTTTATATATTGATGGCTAACTAATTACCAAAAATAATAAATTCTGATAACCTTATAATATTCTTCGTATTTAAAAAATATTACTAAAGTTAAATAACGTTTTTTTTTTACAATTTGACAACGTCTTTTAACTTACAAAAAAAAAATTTTTTTTAAATGTCAAAAAATTGCAAACTTTTAATTTTAGCAATATTTTTTAAAATGTTATTAAAATTATATAATATGCAATTATAGCCAGGGTAGTGTCTGTGCAAAAAAATGAAAAAGGAAAAAATGTATTACCATGAGACCATAAGCAAAGATTTGGATGCCATTGTTTCCCAGGGAAGAGGCAGCAAGCTCAAGATTACCAAGATGCCCTGAGAAAATTTGTGTTGACATAGACATAACATAGTTGATGACATACACTATAACTGCAGGGGCAGCAAGGTAAAATAGCAGCTTGAACTCAATCCACGTGGCCGCTCCAAGTCTCTTTGAACGAGGAACACTTGTGTCCGACAGGATCCTCTCAAGTTCACCATTATTTGATTCATGAAAATCATGCTTTGAAGAACTAAATGATGATAAACATGGTGATGGTGGTGTTGAAGGGAGATTTTCTGAAGCAGAACCCATATATAATGATTGAACTTTGAACCAACAGCAACAATAATTGTTTGTGTTATGGAGATGGAAGCTTTTTCTTTTATATATGGACAAAGCTATGATAGGCTTGATGCTTGAAACCCTTTTATTATTCTTTGGCCAGAAGGAGACAAATTATAAAAACACAAAAGAATTATAATAAAAAATGAAACTGTACGATTTGATCTGTACTTAGAAGCGATGGCGGTATCTACGTGTGGTACAGGGACTCCAATACGATCCATAGTTGAATCATATGCATACAATTATGGTTTAATTACTCTGTTGGTCCCTATAGTTTCGCGAAATTTTCAATTAGGTCCCTATACTTTTTTTTCTTTCAATTGGGTCCCTATACGTTAATTTTTTTTTTAATTTAGTCCTTATTAACGTTAAACGTCAAAAAAATGTTAGTGAATTGTGAAATTACTTGTATACCCTTAGAGACCCAATTGAAAAGAAAAAAAGTATAGGGACCTAATTGAAAATTTCGCTACAACTATAAACATTCAATGAAAGATATTCCTATAATCCCTATTCAATAATGATTCTACAACAAAAAAGATATTCCTATAATCCTTTTTATTTTGTCACTATCATTTTTTTGCTTATTTATATATAAATTTTTTTGCTTATTTATATATAAATTATACCAAAAATATTTTCTCTTTTTTTTTTAACTTTCAAAATATCTTATCTTAAGAACATACTAAAAAAAGGATTAGTCACCAAAAAAAAATACTAAAAAAAGGATTGAATAAAATGAAACAGAAATAATAGTAATAAATATATATATATAATGAATTGTCAAAATTATTCCAAAAAATATAACAAATCAAATTTTATACAATACAACAAGATAAAGAATTTATTAACGTAACTTTTTCTAAAGAAAGAATTATATATCAGACAGAAGAGTATGTTCTCATTGTTTTGGACTCCACATGTTACTGATGCTTTAGCTCTCACTTTCTTCAAGTACTAGATACCTGCTCCAATTCCAAATGCCCCAGCAATCGAAATGTCAGTTATTGTTCCTACAGGTACAACACATTACCCTCATTTTCAACTTGAAAAAGTTTGCTATGAACAATAATCAATACACCACTTTAATTGGCAGTAACAACCTGCAATTACATGTGCCCTCGTATTGTGCTGTGCAACATTATAATCTGTAAAATAACATACACTTTTTAAGAAAATCAAGATTTTTTTGTTTGAGAAATAATATCAAATCTTGGTTTGAATCTTTATATGTATTTTCACAAAGATAATCTGACTTTTTTTCTTTGAAAAATAAAAAAGAGAGAACATTTTGCACTTAAAATGAGAAGCCATCCAATAAGCACGGCCATGATCTAACAAGTGAATTCACATTGGATTCAAAGAAATAAAGAAAATGTAAGTAGAGTGTAACTATTGGAAGCATACACACAAATTATCAAAGGAAGAATTAAAAATACTCATACTAAGAAGCAAGCTAGATATAAAGAGTCAAAACATAGTTGAGCTATCCTCAACATCTTTAGAAGCCATCCTTATATAAGGGTTTCTAACACGTAATTTAAATTTTTCATTGCTTCCCCCTTCAATCCCATCAACTAAGTATCTAGGAACTTCAGGATCAAAGACAATATTCCAATCAACAAAATAGCAAAAGCCACTACAACCCTCTTGACTCCTGGAAGATCTCTCAAAATGCCTTCCACAGTCGCACATGTCATACCTCCAATTATGAATAATAATCATACACACTAACTACATTGAAAGTAGAATTGAATAGTGTTTTCAAGACCGAAAAAGATGAAGCCGAAGAACATATCAAAGTATTATATGTTGCAGGTTTAAATGGATTATAATTAGTACAAATGATTGCAAATTATCAGCAGCCAAAGCAATAATAATTTCAAATACAGACCTTAATTAACTACCGTGACCCAACACAGTAATAAATTCGAGCAAGAGCAAGAGGAATGAAATGATCAACCAAATTAGTTACTTGTAAGCAATCGATCAAACTTAAAAAATAAATAAATAAGATGTTGCTATCAAGATCCATGGACACTGACACTAGTTAAGATTTCTAAAATGAAAATGTGTAAACCCAAGAACTCCAATTTTTTGGCTCAAATACTCTTTGAAAGATACGAGTGCAATACAATACATCCTTAATTTTGAAGAATCCATGGATCATAGCCATCAACAAAATTTAGAATATAAATTTAGAATATAATTTGAGAAACAAACAGAAGTTGCAAACAATTAAGTAAAAATGAAACTAAACTATAAATTTACACAACTTAAGAATTCACAGCTTGAGAGACATAAACTGAAAACAACTAAAAAAATTGAAAAAAAAAAAACAACACAATATGAATAGAACACCCCTAAAACATTTAGCTTCTCCTTATTCCCAATCTCAGTCAATCAATTCTTCCTCAAAAACCAAGAGATTAAAATGGGACACCAAGATGAAGAAGAAAGGTTGGAATATCATCATATCTAAAATATCATTAACTATGTTGATGAATTAACTGGCTACAGAAGATAAGAAAATATAACAAACACCACAAGTAAAGAGCTATCACAGCTAATTCTTAAATACTTGATATTAGTCCTTTGAAGATCTCACCTGTTCTCTGACCCATCAGCCAAATAAGCTCCATAGCTCTCCACTGAACCTGAGATTAGAATAGGGCGTTTCTTGAAGATTCTACCATCAGCATCGACACCCGAAGAGCAGAGCAGCAAGGTGAGGTGCGGTCAGGCGAGGCGTAGTGTGGCGACGCGATGCGCAGCACAGCGATCCACTGCGAAGAAACGCAACGGAAGCGAGACACCACCAACGCGAAGCAGAGCAGAGTAGACGCTAGGGTTCTCCATTTTTAGTACAAAATGCTAAGAGTTAGTTTTGGTATTTAAAAAAGATGGGGTTGAATTTAATTAGTAATTCTAATCTAATTAGGAGAATATTCTATTTTTAAACAGAATATTCCGTTATCTCAAACGATTTTGTCACGGTAAGGACTAAATTGAAAAAAAAATAACGTATAGGGACCCAATTGAAAGGAAAAAAAGTATAGGGACCTAATTGAAAATTTCGCGAAACTATAGGGACCAACAGAATAATTAAACCTACAATTATTAGTGTGTAAAGTAAAGCTGGTGCTTGGTGTTTATGGATTTAATACTTGGCCGATAAAATTTGAAGTCAAATTTAATTTAATTTTTAAAATTTTAATGGACTCAAATTTGATTTTAAAATTTATAATCGTAATTCATATTGATTTTTGAACTAATCTCTGTTAATAACATGTTGATTTAGTATATTAATTTGTTGTGATTTAGATTTTTCACACAGATTTTATGTGATCAAAATTTATTAGAGTCCGAATTAAAAAATTTGATTATTGCTCCCAAAGCCACAAAATTTTTAAATTGAACTTGTTATTATCATCTTCATGAAGGATATTAAAGAGCCAATCAAGTTTTTAGGAGATCTAATAGGTCTTAGTCACATGGAATCTAGGCGAGGAGTCCAAATCTTAATAAGTTAACGTGCAAAATCAATACGTCATTTAGGGAAATTAGCTCAGGGGCTAACGTGAGTTACTGTTGTAAATTTTAGGGGTTGTATTGAGTCAATTGTAATTTTAGGAATTAATTTGAGTCCGACTTCAAATTTCAGGGGTCGAATTGAGTATTAACTCGGTGTTTATGTAGAGGTATAAAGGAGGTAGAGATATTTGAAAACCACATAAAAATATAATTTATAATAAAATTCCACATCCAAGTTATATTAGCAACCAAGTATTTTAGAGTCACGCACATGTACATTTACGAGCACGTGTTTACACGCTCCTAATAAACATTTAACTAAATGCTTCTCTACTACGTAAAGCTTCTTTCTTCGGTATTTTCTCTGCAGATTTTGTCGTTTTTCTCAGATTTCTCTAATTTCTCTGCGAATTTTTCCTCTTTTTCTCTACAGGTTTTGATCCGCATTGTTTTTCAATTAAAGTTTGCATTTCTTTTAAAATCCAACACTGCAATCAAATTCCTATAGGTTTTGTGTATTCGAAAACAATAAATGATTCAAGTTTAGATCAGTTGAACCAGGGCGAATTAGATTATTCTTCTGAATCGAATCAAGTGGACGAGGTTTGGTTCGTTCCTAATTTATGTAGTTTCATTCTTCAACAATTTGAATTGAATAGAATGGAATCGAATGCAATTGAATCAAATGATAATGAATAATTCTTCTTTGTGAAAATCAGTATTGTTTCTAAATTTGAATTTGGATGGAATGCAATAGTTTCAGAATTTTTAGATGAATCTATTTGGTATTATATGGGACATTTTTCAGTTTATTTTTGTTTGTGTTTGATGTTGTTGGTTCTTATGCTATATATTCGGTCTTAAATGGAATTAATTATTTTTTTAACTTTTGTGTGATTTCAACCTACAATGACTTGATGAAATCTTTTTATTACAAATATGAAATTCTCAGTTCATTTGTTTTTATATAATGGTGTCGTGCTTATAACATTTTGGTTCGTTTTTAGTATCTATGTGTTGTCGATGAACAATTTGTCTCAAAGATTGATATGACTTTCAAGACACTTAAAAAAGCAAATGAAAAAAAAGACAAATTTAAATTAATTTGGCATCACTATTGGATTAATCTGACGATAATAAAATCCATTTTAAGTGAAACAGTGCTTTTAGATTTTTTGAATTACTGTAAATCCAACAGTAATATTTGATACCAAGTTATTTACTTTTGTAGTACTTATTTGTGACAGAATTATTATCAATTTATTCCGACAGTAATACACATTTTTCTAACAGTGAATAGTATAATTCAATAGTTCACATATAATTAATATAAAGAAAAATAAAAGAAACTAACTAGTCAAATATAATCTTTTTTTTTTTCAGGGAAAAAAAGTAAAAATAGAATTGTTGACTAAAATGTTGTTAGTAACCTAATTTTTTTTATCTTATAAAAATTAGTATTTAATTATACGACTTTGTAGACCTTTTGTCATATTCATAGCAATTAAAGTAAAAAAATAATTGAAGAAAGTGACATAAATGGACGTAATAGACTTGTCGCAAAGCAAAAAATAAAAAGAAAATGAATTATGAATGGAGGCTAATGTTTCGTGGTTCCATGTTTAAGTGAAAGGGCAAGAGAGATTGTGGCACTTGATTCAAGTGGCTGAGATACAATTAAGGCAAGGACCATTTTGTGTTTCGTCGTATTCACCCCATGTAATGTTTGCATCATTTATATGTTTGTATTTTATACGGTATTAATATTCATCAATCACTATACAATTAATTTGACAAGTACAATCATAACCTTCAGTCAAACTTATCATCAAATTGCTTAGGCTTAGTAATGAGAAATTAAAATTGATACATCCTCATGAATAAGTACGCTAGATATTTTGGAATATGTACGTAGAATAATATTAGATGTAGTAATTACCATTAATAAGATTAGCACTATCTGAATACAATAAAATTAGCGATCCTCACCATTATTCCGTATAGAGATACAAAGTGACCTATACTGTTTTTAAAAATACAAATTAAATCAAATTTATGTTTATAATCATATTTTATAAATAATATAATTAAATTAAAACAAGCATGTATTGTATATGTATATTTTTATATTAGTAGCTAATTTTAGTAGTTTTAAAACATTTTTTAACAAAATGGAAAATTTTTTACGGTCACTAATTTTTAACAAATAATAGAGTTTTTATTGGCAACAATATGATTTGATTAATACAATAATTTTTGTACAATTATTTGATCGTTAAAAATGTCTTTGAAGACTTTTCGGTTAAAGAATATTAACCATAAAAAAAAATTTACTTTTACAATGCCGTGAAGAATGATAATTTTACTTTTTATCCCTAATGTCTGTAATTTTTTTAAAAATATTTCTAACATTTAGTTATATATTCAATTTTATTACTAATTTTTTTTATTTATAACAAAATTATCCATGGATGTTAATTCTATGTAAAATATTAGGGACAAAATTAAAAATTTTTAAGAATTTTGACACAAATAAAAAATAATAAGGACAAAATTAAATGAGTCGAAAATGTTAGGGACAAACTTAAATGAAATTAAACATAAGGATGTTTTTGAAAAAAAAAAAAACAAAATGGTAGAAATAAAAAGTATAATTTACCTTTTTTCTTACAATGAAAACTATTGTAGAGTTTAAAATATCATTGTCGATAAGATTTGTTTAGGATTTATTTAAGCTATATATTTAATTTAGAATATATATATATATATGTATATGGTGGATTTTAGTATGATTATATTATGATGGCTATGCAAATGTTGTCACTACAAAAAAAAAATTGGCTTTTTTTACGTTAAAAAAAACATGCCAAAAACTGGAAAAAGCGTAGCCACAAAAACGGGCCATGCTTTTTGAGCTATAGCCACACTTTTGCAAGGGTCATGTGTTCGACCGTAGCTATTGCTTTATCGCCACACTTTTATTGAGTTATGACCACGCTTATTTTGTTGCCACGCTTTAAAAGTATGGCAGTATATATAACCCTATAGCCACATTTTATAAGTGTGCCCTCTGGTGGACATACAACCACACTTTCTTAAACGGGTCAATTGGTAACGATTGGAAAGCATGCCAATAGTTCAAGACATGTGGCTATGCTTTTGAAGCGTGCCAATTTTTTTCGACTATGGCCACTTTTTGGAGTGTGGCCGTTGAAGACTACTGTACAATATGGCTATCCTTTTTAAGTGTGGCTATATGTTAGCTCCAAAAACCTATGGCTACACTTTTTTAATAATCTTTCTAATAAAACCTTATAAAATTGATATATAATTTTAAATCATAATTTAAAAAACTACTTTAAACAATGACAAAAAATTATATTTTATATATATATATATATATATATATATATATAATTTTAAATCAACCAATTCAATATACATGAACTTTCATCACATTATCACAAAAAAAAAGTCTTTGATCACATGTCAACATTCTAACAAAGTACTAAAAATAAAAAATCATCATAGTAACTACCCATGAACTCCTAATACATGAACTAATTCCAACAATTATCACATGTGTCTACTTTCTTTACGTACTTTATTACAAAATATCAAACTTTATAATTAATGTGATCATCCATTGCGAGCTCCATTATTTTCACCACTGTCCTGCATAATTTTAAATGTTGTTGTGTTAATGAATATTATATTTTATTATTGTTTTCAAGAAATACCAAATAAGGTATGATGCAATAAAATAGTTTACCACATTCCTATAACTAAGACACTAATAAAAACTTTTTAGCTGAAAAGAAAAACATTTATCAAAAACTAACACAACAAATTAACAAAAAATAACTGACCAATATTGATAATATAAAATTATCTAAAAACCAATTAAGTTTCTAAACAACTACTTATGAGTTGACATACATTAGAAGCTGATGCTTGAAATTATATAACCAGAAACATTAAGGTGAAGGATAAAAACATTGAGGAGTACCTTCTTGTGTTATGGTGAGGGTTGAGCGACAATGAGGGTTACAAGAGAAAGAGTGAGCGCCGATGAGAGACGGTTACAGGTTGTTAGTGAGAAGCAGCAATGAGTGTTGAGCCATGGAGGGAGGAGCAATCACTGAGGGTTTGCAAGAGAGAGAGAGTGAGTGAGCGTCGACGAAGGGTTTGCGAGAGAGAGTGAGAACCGAGGGAGCGAGGCCTTGTGAGGAGAGAGTGAGCACCAACAGAGGATTACGGGTTTACAATGGAGATGGCAAGAGCGCCAACGAAGTGAGCGTCGACGGAGGGGTTGCGAGAAAGCATTGGACGGAGGTTGACCAACGAGGGTTGGAGGGAGTGCTGGCGCAATGAGCTCTGTGTTTCTCCGGGTTGAAGTGTTTTTCCCTTGGTGAAGACTGAAGAGGTTGAATAAGAAAAGAGTGAATAGAGAAGGGCTTTTTCCTGTGTGACAAAAAGTGTACTGGAAAAAAATTGGAAGAAAATCTAATTTTTTGTGTGAGAATTTTGTTGCCATGCTTTCTTAGGGGGTCCAAATATTTATAGAAAACAAGCACGCGCTTTGAAAACGTACTCGTAACAAAAAAAACTAGCCACGCTTTAAAAGCGTGCCTGTTTCTCTCTATGTCACGCTTTGGTAAGCGTGACATCTAAAATGTGGTCAAATCTCTAATCAATCGCCACCCTTTTAAAAGCGTGGTCATTGACCCTTTTCGGCTACGTTTCAAGTGTGGCAATAGAAAAGCATGGTGATAGGACTTTTTTCTTGTAGTGTGTTAAAATTAAAGTCTCACTTTTTATATTTTAGTAACACTTTTTGAAAAGCGTTATTTAATAATAAAAATCGTTACTTTAATTTTAACAACACTTTTTGAAATACTATAGTCACTGTAGCCACCAAGGTTCTGAAAACCGGACCGGATCGGCCGGTTCGACTGGATTAACCGAGAACCAGTTAGTTAGTCGGTCAGGTTAACACCTAAAATCAGTCTGCAAAAAACCGGTCAAATCGGTGGTTAATCGATGAACCGGCTAAACCGGTCATTTTTTTGAAGGCCGGGTTCTCTCATTCACATCAAAACGGTGCCGTTTTGAATTTTTTTTTAAAAAGAAAAAAACAAAACACGAGAAGACCCCCCAAATGTCCCTCTCCCTTCTCGCTCATTCTCAGTCTCACTTTCACTGGCAAAATCTCTAATTTCAAAGGTGGCAGCTTTGGAGAGGAGCGGAAGAATGATCGGAGCCCTCGGAAGCGGCGGAGGAAGGAGGCAGTGGAGCTGTGTCTGAGGTTGATGTTCATGGCTTGTTCTCATTGTTTCAGTGTCTCTGTCACTCCCAGTCTCAGTCGCAGCCACTCTTCTCCTCACTGTCTCTGTGCTCGTCGTGAAGCCCGCCTCTGTCCTCGCCGTCGTCAGTCGCCTCTTTCTCGTCGTCAAAATACCTCTGTCTTGGAGCCATCTCTCTCTCTCTCTGTATCGAGCACCACACTCTGCGAAGTGTGAACGTACCCGTGCCGCATTGGACTCTTCGCCGTCACCGTGAGTTCTTCAATCCTCGTCGTTCCTCAACATCTTCTTCGTGGTCTTCTTTATTTTCACTGATTTTCTCCCTTTCTCACTTTAATTTTGATTTGTTTCCTCTGTTTGTGTGGAATGAGTCATTGATTATTTGTTAATTTTATTTATTCTGATTTCTGAGTTGCTTCACTTGTTTGTTGCTGATTTTTTTTTATTATCAGTTGATAGTGCTATGATGCATTGCTTCACTACATTGTTTATGGAAATTCGTAATCTTCTCCATGTTTCTGTTAATGGAATACGGTGGTAACAGAGTATAGAGAATAAATGTTGAAAACTAGTGATCACATTGTGGAATTCTATATTTTGTAATGTATTCTTCTAATTATCCTCCTAATTTTGATATAATTTCGGATCCTGGATTTTGAATGCTGAATTGAATTTTGGTATAATTTTATAATGCTGAATAGAATTGATATAATTTTGGATTTTGAATTGCTGTAATTCTAAATTTTACTGTAATTGCTGTAATGGCTGAGGTTTTTATTTTGCTGTAATGGCTGAAACATGAAGTTGGGTTTTAAGGGAGCAGGGGATAGTTTGTTTTGCACATCTTGAGAAAATGTTGCTGCTCAGATTGGTTCATAGCTATTTCTAATTAGTAATTTGGCATTAATTGAGTGAGTTTTGTCTAATTAAGTAATTATTGATATTATTATTGATTGTTGGTGATTGTTGATTGAATATGGATATAGTATTTTATGCCATGATTTCTTTTAGTTATAAATTGTAATCTTTGAATTTGAATGTAGAATTTTAACGATGAGATGAGATATAGTTTAGTTAGTAGGTGGGTTATGAAATTTTAAATTTTATTATTATATGAATGATTGAAAAAATTTAGAAGAATACATTACAGAATATAGAATTCACATTGTGGAACTAAATATGATGTATTCTTAAATTTATGCCATGATTTCACATTGTGGAATTCATATTGTTGCTGATTAAATTGTAGTATATTGTATTTTTAATAATTTTATTTTATATTTAACGAAATCGGTTCAACCACGGTTGGACCATTGAACCATTGAACCAGTTACTCGACCGGTTTAATGACCGGTTCGGTTCTCGCAACCTTGGTAGCCACCTTAGAATAGCAATACTAGAATATATATATATATATATATATATCAATTTAAACTTTTGAAAGAGGTAATTTCATAATATGGTATATCAAAATTTCTATGACCAAAAGTTTTACAGTTCGATTTTTGTGGAACCCCAAAAAAAATAATTTTAGCACAAGACAAAACAAAAAAGAAGAAAAAAGGTATGCAAAATTCCTTCAAACCCTCTCCCTAAAAAAAGAGACTATTGCATGAAAAATATATTAGAGATATAATCATTTATGTGCCTTTTCCTATCGATTTAAACTTTTAGAAAAAATAATTTCACGACGATATAAAGCTCACTTTAGAATATTCTTCCTTTGTGTAAGCCACGTTGGCTTTCTTCTACTAATAAATATCAAACACTGATAGAATATGTTTTGATTTTGTTGTAGGCAGTAGCTGTAAGAACCAAAAGTTATTAACTATTTAATTAAAATAAAATAATAATTTAATTACTCGAAATAGCTTCAAAAATTTAGAAATATTAATTTGAAATTTTAAAGGTGAGATTTGAATTTAGTGAATTTTTTCGAGTGGAAAAATGTAATTTTTTGCGAAAAATTGCGTAAAAATGCATACCGGTAAATTAGCCGGCAGTATCGGCTTAAATTTGTCCATACTATGCAAGAATAATAAAAATTGTAGAGAAACTTAGAAAAATATTTAGAATTGAAAACTGAGCTCTAATTCTAAAGGTTTTGGCCCAAGGTTAGGTGAAACGAACCAAAAACGCTAAACGATTGGACTGGACCCAAACTGGGCCTAAGTCCAACATATAAATACACTTAAATGAAGCCTTTCAGCCTCGTAACACACCAAACAAGAGATGGAGAGCTGCTGAGTTGAAGAAGAGAGAAACCCCAAAGGATACTATTCATCATCTTCTTCATTTGCTCATATCTTGAGCTACGGTGCTCCGATTTGCGTGTCGTTTATGGTCACGTAAAGCTCTTATCGAGTCCGTCATTTTTATCCGCACAAAGTGGTAAAGAAATTTCAATTTCTTGCCCAGTTCTCTGCCCTAACAGATTTCGCATTTTGGATTTTGTTGTTGAGTAGATTTTGTGTTTTTAGTTGTTTAGGTGGTATCCAGGGGCAGAGCTAGGTGGAATATTAAGGAGGGGACAAAAATTAATTTTACAATAAAATAAGACTAAAATAAAAATTTTAAGGGACTAAATTAAAATTTGTATGTAATTTATTTGAAGAAATTAAAATTTAGGGGGGCATTGCCCCCCTTCCTTACTATGAGGCTTCGCCTCTGGTGGTATCTAGCATTGAGAAATTATTGAATTTTGTCCCAATTCACAGTGGATAAGGTAAAAACACCCTAAATCCTTGTGGATTATTGATTTTGTGAACCCTAGGATTGATTTTGGTATATTGCATGATATTAGATTGAAATTTGTGATTGTTGGAGTTGGTTTTGACTATTGGATTGAACTTTGGTGGTTGGAGCTTTGTTGAGCTTGTTTGGAAGTTAATTTCGGTGTTTTGAGTTATGCGGATATTGGCCAATGTATGGTTTTGGTTTCCTTTAGTTAATATGTAATGTTTTGTGAAACTTAGGTTTTAGTGGAGCATAGGATAGGATTGAATTGATGATGAATGTTTATGCTTATTGATGTTGGTGATGAGTGTTGATGAATATTAATGTTGAGGATGAGTATTGATTATTATTGATATTGATGACAATTGATGATGATTGTGAGTTTCAATGATGTTGAATTGAGGAATAATGATTATAATGGATTTGGTCAATGGTTGATAGTGTTTTGTGATGATTATGTTGATAATGGTGTTGATAAGGATCTAAGAAAATTATTGAGAATGGAATGGTATAGGTAGTTGAATGATTGAGAAAATAGTTGGGAAATATTTGGTATGAGTCTTTGGGTTGTTTCGGGTATGGTTGATTAGGTTTGGTTTTGAGTTTTGAAAAACTAGAGGACTTGGAAAATTTTGGTAAAATCTTGTTATTGATGAAATTTGATGAGGCATAACTTGTGTTCCATATCTTCAATTTTGATGAAACTTAATTTAAATAAAAGTTGGGTCTGAGAGGTTTACGGCGTTCAAAGAACGGATGAAAAATGTTTTAAAACAAAAAAGTTATGCGCGTTTGAAGTTTTGTACAAAAATCTGAATTATGCAACAACACTTTTAAGGAATTTGGGAGCATGCGTTCGCAGACAGTGCACGCGACACGAGGATTGGCCGCTGCCAAGCACTCTCGCGTACGCGACACTGGCATGCATACGCGAGAATGGCGTTTTTTACACATGTGCGTACGCCGGCATGTTGCACGCAACGCGAGCCACCCATTCGGTTTTGAGGACTCGCGTATGCGGATGGAGCATGCGTACGCAACCTTGCCATATTTCAACCCATGCGTACGCGGACAGGGGCATGTGTACGCATGATCCCTATTTTGCTGAAAACTTATTTTTTTGAAAGTTTAACAGCTCGTTTAACTTTCTAAATTCTTTAATTTCTATTTAAGATTCTTAGCTAATGATTAGGCTTTGAAACTAGTGAGGATGTGTTAAGTAACTTAATTAGATCTTTTATGTTAGTGAATTTAGATGACGGTGACTTAGACTTGGGAAGTACTATGGATGGACTAGTTAAGTGAATTGGTGGAGTGCTATATTGACGATGAATTTGAGAAATTGAGAACTGATGATGGTTATAATGAGTTTGGAACTTGGAAAGGAATGATGAACTTGTTGGATACTAAAAGCGATCGCTGAGATTGATTATATACTATTGATATACTGAGATTGATGAGTCGCTATGCGCCTGGCAAGGACGGTGGTTAATCCCGCTTACGTTGATGAGATGTAAGGTCTGAGGCCGAGTATCCCGCTCGCATCCTTTCGAGTCGCAAGAGTGGGCTGGGTACTATATCCCTGGATAGTGGGCCGGACACTATATCCCTGGGGTGCTAATTATTCGTGACGGAAAGGCGACATCCCAAGGGGATGTGTCAGGTTGACAGTTGAACCGACAAGTGATATCATGGTCAATAGGACAGACATTCATCTTGTGCATCTTCTATGTGTTTGCTTGCTTTGCCTAATTGCATATATTGCCTAAATGTATAACATGATTACTTGCTTCTTGAATTTTCTGCTGTAAATGTATATTACTTGTGCTTTACTTGCGTGTATTATCTGTGTTTTCTACTGTGATTGAGGAGGTTCGGTAGGCAGTGGCGATGGGATCGCATGGAGGATAGGATGGCGAAAGCTGTGGGACAACGATGTTTCTATTAGTTTAGAATTCCTTTAAGATAGATAACCCTTTTGTGGTTTAAGTTTTATTTTAAGTTGAATCTTTATACCAGTTTGAAGTTCTAGGATAGCTTTTGGCATCCCGAAACCTTATATCTTATCTATTGGGCACTGTTACCATACTGAGAACCTCCGGTTCTCATACCATATGTTGTTGTTGTTTTTCAGATGTAGGTCGCAACCCACCTCGGTGAGTTTGCGAATGGTGACAGAGCAGAGGATGATTCTCTTTTGGTCTTTTGATTATTTTGTCGTAGTTATTCTCTCACTTTTGTATATTGTATTTGCTGCCTTAGATGCGTAATTTTGAGAGACAGGATATATCTGTTTTAATATTCAAAAACTCTGCTATATTCTGTTATGACTAGCCGGCCTAAACTCCGTAGACTGTGACTAGTCCTCTTTTGTATATTATATATATGTAACTTGTTAAACCTATGTATTATGTTCATCTCTTGTGCCTACGCGCTTAGTTGTTACGTACGTGTGAATGCTTCGCGCTTTTGTATCTCTGTTTTTTGCGTCTTTGAGCTTTTATTTCTTCATCAGGCTTCTAGTGTGTTATAGTCTTTGATTATATATTACTGTATGAGTTTTAGAATTGTCGTGACGTTTTATCGTCCTTTGTTTTATGGTTAGAGGTAAGGCTTATTAGGATGATAAGGTGTTATAGTAGCCAATTTTTCTTGCAGTGTCTTTTAAGTATAATAGTTACAAACTAATAACCGTAGAACTTTGTACATAATATGAAGAACATTAATTAACACCATACCTATATTTAAGTGATTCAATACAATAACAGGGACAAGATAGCTTCTTCAAATAATTGATACCATGACGAAATCAGTGACGATTATTAGTTAGCACACTTTGATTTGCATGCTCGGTGAACCATATATAATTCAAGATATGTAGCAAAAAGTTGATTTTTGTGGCAACAACAAATTGATTATGTTATAATCTTGTCTGCCTGTACAAAATCAATAGATTTCTTTATGGTTAAAAATAATGAAACAAACAGAAATGTCCTCAAGTTAATGAAATGACTAATTTGCGTTCTTTGTTTTGTAGTGTGGAAAATTTAAGATTTATAATGTCTTTTCTTCAATGTCCGTGGCTTTACTTTTTTTTTTATATGAAACTTGTTATAATGTGATTTGTTAAAAATATTTCTTAGTTGCTTTGTTAAATTGTGGATTTTTCCCCTAATTATGAACACTTACGTTTTGAATGAGAGAATAGTTAAATTTAAGGATGATGAGTTACTACTATATATTTATGTTTTGGATTTTTTTTTTTTTTTTGTAACTAACTTATTTTTTTATTAGTTGGCTCCACTTGACTTTTTAGTTGATTTTCTAGCGAAACTCTTTCATGATTTATTGGTATACAATATAGTAACAATTGTTGAGAGTAAATTCATTTTTCACAATTTGCTCCCAATGAATTTTTATTTTTAATTTTTTTAAGTTATAATTCGGGAATTATTTTTGAAATTAAAAAAAAATTCATTCAAATTATTTTTCTAAATTAATAAAATTAAAATGCATCCCTACAAATTTTTTTTTTTAATTTGCCTCCCCATATTTTAAAAAAATAACAGTATATATCATTTTCGGAGAACCGCACAAATACCTCCCTACATTAAATTTTTTAGCCGCCACACATACTCTCTTCATTCTTGAGTCTGAATAATAAATAAATGAATAAATAAATAAATAAGTCATCATCGCTGGCGTCATCATGACGAAATAAGCATAAGTCAAATTAACAAGATGTATAGAAGGGAAAGAAAAACCGCCTTACATGTTCTAAGTACATTTTAATTTGAACACATGAAATTGATTATGCCAATCATTAGCCTGCAAACTTGGCAGTTGGCACTCACTTTTCCTAACTAATTTAGCTAATCTATTTAAAGAAATTTTTTTGTACATATTAACATATTCAAGGGTAAAATGCTTAACAAAATTTTGAGGCTGAACCAATGCATGCGCTGCCTTTGTCTTTATTTGGGTCATAAATTCATAATGGATAGTTGGATACCTTGCTATATATGGAGTTTGGTCAATCAACAGAAGTCAATATTCAAGAGATAACAAAGGAAGGAGAAGAAATTCCACAGTATTATTTTAAGGATTAAAATTAATTATTTATCTAACAATCACTTTATTTAATTTAAATATCATCTAAAAATCATTTATTTATCTATTTTGCATTTACAAAAAATATTTGATCTTATCTTTAATTTATGAATGTTAGTTGTAATCCCACATCTAACTAGTGTGATATATGTAATTAAAGTTTAAAAACATGAATCGATCCTTGACAAAAAAAAAAAAAAGCAAAGAAAATTGAATTAATCATCGAACCAGTAAGGTTAGAGATTCAAAGGTTCGACTAAAGTTTAACGAAATTGAACTGAATATAATAAAATAATCAATTTATAAATAATATATGGTTTTTAAAAAAACTTGATTTTTTTTTGTAATTTATTATTTTAAATCGATTGACTACTAAAAATTAAACCAATTCGGTTGATTAACTGTTCTTTTTGGTTACTGATTTGCTGTCAAGCGATTTTTATCTTAAATTAGACTGATCTGATAGTTTATTTACCGTTAACTAAGTCGATATAATTCTCAAAATCATGCTTATAATCTAACATAAAAAGACAAAAAAAAAACTGTAAAAAAAAAAAAAAAGAAAAACCAAAATCTCACCCATACTTAAACTTAGAACCTTCTTAATGATTATTGAAGTCCTTTATTCACCTCATTTATTTGTTACTACTATTGAATACAATAAAAATTTCCAATTTTCATTATTTATTAGGAAAAAAATTCTTTAAAACGAAGATGTTGATAAAATAATGAAATAATAATCATCTTTAAATTTATAATATTTATTATTTATGAGTCTTATTATCTTAATTCAAGAATAATTAGAGAATCATTTTATTATTTTACCAAATTTATTACTTTAGAGGAGTTTGATCATTTATTAGTATTGTTGGAAACAACATTAACAATGCTTTAATTTTGGTGAAGTGAAGTGGCCGATCGCACCATCAATGGTATAATCTGAAAATTGGATTTCCATGGGTAACATTTAATGAGAGTAAAGGTAAAGGATAAAAATACATGTAAAAAAATAGAAATAAAAAAAAGATAATTATGTAAAAAAAAAAATCAATATTCATATCTAATATTAGAGTCTCAATTAGGAGGGAAGACATCAAAGACGTATATTTCATGTATATTTATATGTCACTGTGTCTATTGAAAATTTGTGTCTTAATAAAACTATGAAAGAATAAGAAAAGTGAAGATGAATGTTCACTACAACACTTCTGACATTTAGCGACGATTATGCAGTAATATTTTGGCGATTTTTAACATCGCTAAACATTTTGCAGCGGGTTAATGACAGCTCCAAGATAGGTCTTGGGCAAACAGTTAGCGACGATTTCTGGTAACCACTGGAATAATCGACGCGAAATCAAGTTTTGGTTTTGCGGCAGTTTTCAACCGCTGCCATATTTGGTTACAAATTGACTTTCATTTTAGCGGCGGTTTGTAATTACCGCTAAATAGGACGTACGTAAAATGACATTTATTTTATGGCAGTTAAAAACCTCCGCCAAATTGATTATTCATATTTTTTGTTATTTTGCGTCTTTTGTTTTGTCTATTTTTTAACTTTAATTTATTAGAAAGTAATTAAAATAAAGAACTTTTAATCAAATAAAAGTACAAAATACCATAAAAGAACATAAATATATATGCAAAAATAACATATATAATAAAATTGTCATAAGTGCATTATTGCTTATAAATTAAAATGAGGTAATGTCAGAAAAATAAACATTTAACACTAAAACAAATTAATATCAATAGTATCTACTTCAGTTGACTGAAACTCTATTTTTGTTGCAGGTCATGATTGCCAGAAAAAGATGGCCTTGCACGCGATGAAGTCGGTGTACTCCCCAAAGAATGTAGCTCTGCAGCAACTTTAGGTGGTAAATTGTCTCATTGCTGTCAGATTAGATATCTCAGAAGATTCTCCATCGTCTGTCTCTTCGCCTTCTCTTCTATTGCCTCAACCTTTAAATGCGCAATTGTCCTCTGATACTCTTCAATTTGCACACTAGAATCCGATTGTTGTGCAGTACTGCTACCAAAAATTTGGGTGGGACATGGTCCAACACCTAAGGTATGAACTCATCCTGGGTGCTCATTTCCAAAAACTTGTGCAAGCGAATCATTTTGTGAAAGTTGCTTGGAGGATTCGTCTTAACTCTCAATATTCGCAATCACTTCCTATAGATATACCAGAATTCAGGTTATAATGATTTAAAATTACCATAATGAATGTAATAAGAGAAGCTAAGTCGAAAACTTTAAAACCTTACTTACACGTGCTCAGCTGAGATGGTTGGGGTTTAGCTTGTGTTAAGGTTTGAAAGGGAGAAGACTCACCTGATGAGATGGACGTTCAGACTGGGTGAGGGTTTGAGAGTTACGCTCATGTTGGGGTATATGGTGAAAACAGAAAATGCTTAGAATTAGGACGACATCAAAATGAAATTTGACTTATTGATTTAATATTTACAGTTTCAAAGCAATTATTTTTCTTTTCATATCACGTTAAATTTGTATTATTATGCACATGTGTTCCTTTATTTTTTTTCAATTATCTTTTTTTTAATGAATTAATTTAACAATATTAATGATGTCTTCTTTTAAATATTAAATTAAATCGCTTGGATATTTTATACGGGCTTAAATTGTTATGTAAATTAGTAGATAGTATCAGTTTAATTTGGCTTATTTGTTAAACTAATTAGTTATAAAAATCTGTGCTTCTAAAAGCTATATAAAGATGTCACTTCACTTTAATAAACCTCACTGATGAACAATAGAATCATGTTTACACATTTTTTCTGACTTTATAAATAGTTTTTAAATAACAATTATACGCACTTTCTATGCACCTCACCTCCGTGATTGGTTTCTTTCTTCATGCTTCAATTTTTTTTTTGTCTTATGAAATTTTTTTGGTTTCACACCCTGAATTTCCTGTAGTTTTACCATATTTTTTAAGGCCTCAATTTTCACAGCAATAGGCAGTTGAATGGATCTTCAACCAAGTAAGTAAACATTTATCTAACACACACAGCCTCAATTTTCACAGCAATAGGCAGTTGAATGAATCTTCGACCAAGTAAGTAAACATTTATCTGACACACACACACATATCATTTGACACACTATTTTATAGTTGTTCTAATTTTAATCTAATTTTAAAGTATTTTTTAATCTCTACAAAAAGTAGACAGTCTTGGACATTATATATTTTTCTTTCTTCAACATTAGCCTTCCTCTTAAAAAAGACATAATTCTTTATTTTGATTTTTATCATTATATTTGTAAAAAAAATTAGAATATGTAAAATATTAAATACATAAAAGAAATTTTTATTACAATGATAAATATTAAAAATTATAATGTACGCTAATTGATAATTTGAATTTTTTTACCGATAAAAAATTCAATTAAGAAAATAAAAAAATATAAAATAATATTAAAAAATAAAAAAATTATCTAATTTTTCAAAGATAATACATGAAATTATAATTGTTTGAAATTTAGTTTGAAACTTAAAAGATTAAAACTTTGAATATTATAACATCAATATTTATTGAATATCTTAATTTTGTATTTAAAAATTTAATTTAAAAAATTAATAAAACTTAAAATAATATTAAATTAAATTGTTGCCAAAAGCTAATTATCAAAACCCATTATAGTCCAATATATTAATTTTTTTTGTTCAACGTGTAAGACTTCAATTAGGTAAAAAGACCAAAGCCCAAAACCCATTATACTAAATTTTGCATAAAATGTTACCAAGTGAATGAATTATGTGAGTTTTGAACACATAAATGAAATTACTATAAACTAAGCCAACCAAATTAGCTAAATATTATGTTTGAAGAAGCATTACTCAAAACAGTCACATATAATCACCGTAATTCTGAAATTAAAACACAGCAACAGCAGAGTAACAAATCATCAAATAAATTTTTAGAAATATTTCAAAACTAGAAACAGAAATTAAAATACAACAATAGAGTAACAAATCCATCTTCAGAAATGATTTCACCAATAGCTATCCAAAATCAATTTTTTAAATGGGTTCACATTCAGAACAGACACAAGTCAATGAACAGTGCATAAAAGGAAACAATCAAACAACACAAAACCCTAAAACCAGTGCGACTAACCTTTGATGAAGAGCAGGACGACGACGAGTAGCTGGAAGCCTCGCACAGAGACGCCACGGGACGATGGATGACGTCAACTAGAAGAGTGGGTCTGGTTTCGGAAAATGAGGAAGGAGGAAGCCGCAGAGGTGCCGACACCCACGGACAGCGGTCGCAACACCGTTGAAGAAGTAGGGTTTTGGGTTGGGTTTTGGTTTTTGAACTTTGAAGGGAGGTTTTTTTGTTTATGATCCATATTTGAAATGACATTGACGAAAGGAGGGGGTATTGGGGGAAGGGGGGACGCGTTGGGGTTTTGGTTTTTTTTTTTGTTTATATTCAATCAAAATGACGACGTTTGTTTAGGTCCGGCCGGTTTTCGGTTTGGTCTAACCGGCCGAAGACGGTTTCCAAATTAGAGTTCCAGGCATCGGATCGGACTGAGTTCAAAACCAGTTCCAGTTGAATCGGTCGAGCTAGTTCGATTTTTAGAACCCTGTAAATAATACATATAAATTTAATTAATAATCAAATACAACAAAAACATAACAAATAAAAAAATGATTGAAAACATTTATCCATATATTTGTAACATGCATAAAAAATAGAATTTGAAATGACTGACCCATATGTCTTATTTTATTATCCATTAATGTGAAAATAATTTTAAACTCTGCTAACCACTGTAAAAAGTAGATCGTCTTAGATATGTATATATTTCGCAATAAATATATGGTCCTTTCATATATTTAGTTAATTTATGAAATCTTAATAAATTTTTTAAAAACAACCCAACATAAATAGTAGGAATCCAAATTGTTTCTAAAAAAATATAAATTTTAACTGATATTTAATATGCACATAAAACCATTACATACTTAGTTTCAATTTTAATACTTCGGTATTATGGATGTGTTGTACTAAAGATACATATTAAATTTACTTAATCTATGATTAGTTAATAATTTTCCCGAACCAAAATGCAATACAGATATGAGGAAACCAAAAAGTACAACAAAAAAATATTAACACAATATCTAATAATTAATCCTAATAAAATTATAGTAATTGAAAAATATATAATAATTTTATTAAGTTAAACCCAACTCAATTAGTACGAGTTCAAATAATAGTTATTTAAAACATTTACTTTATATAGTTTCCAAATAACTGAAACATGTAAATAAAAAATACAAATTCTTCATGATAATCCATTGTTCTTTATTTTATTATTTTATTCATAAATAATTATTTTTGATTTCCCTACATATTATTATTCACCTTTTAAATTAAGGTGCATGAATAGTCGAATATTTAAGACTTATTAGAGTTAAATTTAATTAATAATCAATAATAGTTAACTTAAAATAAAAATACCTTCGACCATATATTATGACACGTGATAAATAATTTACGTAAAACAAACAGAATTAACAAAATATTTAATAAAAAAACTAGTTACATATTTAAACATTTAAAGTACATCAACAAAATTTTAAATAATATCAATGTAAAAAACATAAAAAGATTGTAATCATACTATTAGTTGATGTATTTTATTTAAATATTATTGGTCACATTTATGCTCAATTAAATAGTAGTAAGTGAAGGAAAGATATTTGAAATATTGTGTGCCTATGTTAATTTTATAGTGACTGCAATTCGCTAAACTCAATTAAAGCAATAAAAAAATTTGGGTTCGTTTTGATGGCTGAAATTTTTTACAAGTTTGTTTCCTCGTCATTCGTATGTCACTATTAATTAGTTCGATATATTTTGCTAATATAATAGATATTGATAAAAGTTGGATTTCAAAGTCACGGAGTAGTGTAGAATATAGGCAAGGATTGAACAGTTTTTTAGACTTTGCATTTGCTAATGCATCATCCGATGGCATGATAGAATGTCCATGTCCTTAATGTGAGTTTCAACTTATGAAAACAAGAGAGGATGCATACGACCATCTGTTGATAAGACCCTTTTTCCACTGGTTATACTATTTGGTTGCGTCATGGTAAGAAGCCGGTTGAAGAGAGATTTGGATTTAGACGAGTAGATGAAAACCCTATATCCCAAGTGAATTCAATGCACCAAATGGTCAACGAGACATTTAATTTCACAATGCAACATGGGAGTGAGGACACAAGAACAATTGAACATGTCGAAGACGATGAAGAGGAGTTGTTGTACTTATATGAAGGTCCAAGTCGAGAGGCGCAGGATTTTAACGATCTACTTGCAGACGAAGAGCAGGAATGATATCTCGAATGCTCAAAGTACTCCAAATTATCGTTCATAGTGAAGCTTTATCATATTAAGTGTATGTGCGATGTGATTGACAAGACCATGTCCATGATTCTTGATTTATTGCGGGAAGAATTTGAAGAAGCAAAACTTCCAAAGACGGTGTATGAAGCCTAGAAGACCATAAGAAAGTTGGGTATCGAATATAACAAGATAGATTCATGTCCAAATGATTGTATGCTATATCGGGGTGATGATGAAAACTTGACTAGGTGCAAGCAATGTGGGTGTTTAAGATGGAAGCAAAAGACTAAAAAAGGTTCTATTATTAGGTTCAAAGTACTTGTAAAGAGAAATGGAAAACTTATAGTACCCAAGACTCTTCATTACTTTCCTATCATACCACGACTGCAACGGTTATTCATGTGCAGCAAGACATCAACTGACATGTTATGGCATAAAGAAGCACATAATTGAGGCATTCAAGGGATGCTGAATAATGGAATAAATTTGATGCAAAGTATACTAACTTTTCCAAAGATCTGCGCAGTGTTCGCTTAGCCTTAGTGAGTGATGGATTCAATCCTTTTGGGAATATGAGCACAAGGTATTCCATCTGCCCTGTGATTCTTATTTCGTACAATCTTCCTCCATGGCTTTGCATGAAACAGACTTCATTCATTCTATCCATGATTATTCTTCGGCCCAAAATGTCAGGTAATGACATAGATGTTTACTTGTAGCCTTTGGTTGATGAGTTGATGCAATTATGGGATGGGGTTGAAACGTATGATGCTAAAGAGGAAAATACTTTCAAAATGTGTACGGCACTAATGTGGACTATTAGCGACTTCTCAGGATTGGGAAACTTATCTGGGTGAAATACGTATAGTGGGTTAGCGTGTCCTACATGTAACTTGGAAGCTAAGGATCAGCAGCTGACATTCAGTAAAAAAATGATGTTTCATGGGCCATTGCTGCTTTTTGAATTAGGGCCATAAATATAGACTAGACCGGACTAGATTTGGCGGGCAAGTCGAAAGAAGAGATCCACCGAAGAAGTTATTTGGAATAGATGTCTTGAGGCAACAGTCTAACGTGCATGTTTCATTTGGAAAGAATTCAACTGTGACAGGAAAAAAAAAGATGCATTGGTCAAGATGCAGATCAAGATGACTTTCATTGTAAAAAGAAGAGCGTTTTCTTTGACCTTTCATATTGAGAGGATCACATGTTGCGTCATAATCTTGATGTGATGCATATAGAAAAAAAAATGTTTGTGATAATGTGGTCTTCACTATCTTAAATGATAGCGGCAAATCAAAAGACAAACTTAAAACTCATAAGGATTTACAATGCGTGGGCATAAAGCCTGAACTGTGGCCGGGCGAAGATGGTAGATGTCATTCTGCAATATTTACAATGACAAATCCATAGAGGGATGTATTCCTGAAGACTCTATCAAATGTGTTATTCCCAGATGGTTACTCTAGCAATATTGCTCGTTGTGTTGACTTGCGAAATGTCGCAAGTTATATGGGTTGAAAAGTCACGACTGCCATATTCTAATGGAACAATTACTTTCGATTTTGGTGAAGAATGCACTGCTGAGTCCGGTGTCCACTGTGATAGCAAATTTGTCCACTGTGGGAAAGCCATAAACCCTCTGCAACTTGCTGATCTTTAAAATCATCTTGTGCAAACTCTGTGTCAGATGGAAATGATTTTTCCTCCATCCTTCTTCACCGTCATGGTTCACCTTACGGTGCATCTCGTTGATGAAGTAAATCTTATGGTACAAAAAATTTTTATTTGCTCATGAATTAATAAAACTATTCAAAGGTATCTCTACTGTTAAAAATCTTTGTTGGGCTACAACATCGAAAAAATTACCAACTAATATAGAAAATAATGCAAATGTGTATCGCCCATATTTTAAAAGTGGTAGTGTGAATGTAGAAGAAAGTTTAAGAGATAACAAAAAATCTTTAGAGGCTAACATTGATATGGGAGTTACTGCTAATTTTCAAGATATTAATTTAAGTTCTTCAAAAAAAAATAGTCAAATGAGTACTAAAAGGAGGAAGAGAGTTGGAGTTTTTAAAGCATCTGAAACAAAAAAAAAAAAAAAGTTCCTAGCCTCGGTACAACTTGCAGATGCAAACTAGGATGGCATCTGCATATGAGGAATGCACTTGTATTATGAACACACTTGTAGTACCTGATACTTGCATTGGTGAAGTGATGGTTGAACTTCTAAAAATTAAAGTTGTTACAGAGGATCCTGATTTGAAGGCACGTTGTTGTCAATTAATGATATGAAAGCCTGCAAGAGAAATATTTATGTATTTGAAAGGATATGAGAAATAATTGTTGGATTGACTCAAATTTGCAGCTTATAATCAACTACCATTTACAAAAAAAAAAATCGTAACTAAATTATCCTTTTATATTTTGTTGGGTTAGCTATTTAAAATTGGTGTTTTATTCTAAATGTACATTTGAAACAATATATGAGTATTGTGTTGCTTACAAAATTTATTATAACAAGTGAATTATATTTTTTTTATGTCTGAGTATACAATGTGTTTTTATATTCAAAGAATGGTACTTCAATAATTATGATTTGTTATATTTACAGCAATAAAATTAAGGCCAATGGAAAACTGGGATAAAGTTTACCAAAACAAATGGAATGAAGAATCAAAATTATTTTCTCTTTTACAAGAACACTGCAATAAAGATAAAAATGTAAGTGTAATAATTATTCAATATGCTGTGAAATATATATGTAAAGAGCCAAGACGAACAAATCAACAAACAGGTAGTTTGTGGATGCATGAAATTTTACAAAGTCATCCTATTAGATGCTATGAACAATTTCGAATGGAAATACATATTTTCCTTCAATGTTGTACTAAATTGACTGAACATGGTCTACAAGCCACTAAAAGAATAGGAATTCAAAAAATGGCTGGAATATTTTTAAATATACTTGGTCATAGGATATCTAGTAGGATGGCATAAGAAAGGTTTCAACACTCCGAAGAGACTATAAGTAGACATTTTTATAATGTACTAGTTGTTTGCCTAAGATTGTCATAAAAAAAAGGCATTAAACTATTAGATGCACTACAAGAAAATGAAACATTTGTAACAAAAAATTTGTATCAAATTTAAAATTATTACAAAAAAATAGTATTTTGTAATAATAATTAGTGATTGTTACAAAAGGATAATATTTTGTAACAAAGGAAACAAGTTGTTACAAAACATGATAATATTTTGTAACAACCTGTTTTATTTTGTTACAAATAATGTTAGTTTTTGTAAGGAGATGGTGTTTTGTTACAAAATATTGTAATATTTTTTAACAAAAAAAACAAGTTGCAAAAATTCAAAATATTTTGTAACAAAATATTTTTTTTGTTTCAAAAACTCCAATTATTTTGTAACAAAAATTTAATTTGTCACAAAATTTAATATTGTTTGTAACAAGTTAATTATTTGTCACAAAATATAAGTATATTTTACAACAATTTTTTTTCAAAATGTTAAACACTTTAAGAATAAAAAAAATTATGTATATATTTTTTCAAAATAATTTTATTTTGTTTCAAAAATTAAAATTTTAAAAATTATAAATATTATTTTAGATTCTTCTAAAAAATTAATATATAATTTTTATTAATAATCAAATTTTAAAATTAATTAAAATTTAATTCATGTAACTTCAAAAAAATTTTAAGTTAAATTATAAATATAAATAAAAGTAAATAAATATAAAAGAAAAAAAAAACTACATTACTGAAAGTAGAAGTAAAAAGAAGCTAGTAGTGTAGTAAAAACCCTAGTTCCCACCCCCTCAAGCCTCACACTCCACGAACCCCTGCTGCGCCGTCTACCACTCCAGGAAGCGCGATGCAGATCTTGCCGGAAGAAGAAGTACCGGCGTAGCCCCCGGAAAACGTTCTCCTCGTCGTAGTCTCGGCTGCTATCACCGTCTCCTCCGCCGGTGGTCTTCGGTGGTCTTCGTCCCGTCGTGTGCGCCGTCGCCGTGTGGTCTTCGTCGCGATGGTCTTCTTGGTGGTGGTCACCGTCGCTGTTCGTGCTGCCGTCAGCTTGGCTTTTCCGTACGTGTAGTTCATCGTGCTCTGCTTTTCTGCTCTTTTCGTGTTCTGCCTCTGTCTCTAGTTTGATAACATATCTGCTGAAGGTAAGCTTTGGTTTATTTGAGTATTGTTAACTACATTTTTAGTTGATAAACTGCTGATTTTAGATGAAATATTGAACCCTTTAGTGTTAGTTGTTTCTGCTGATGTTGTGGTTAAAAATATTAGTGTAATATGGTTGATAATCTTAGTTTTGGTTATTTGGAGAGTTGATATTTGATTCTAATTTCTGTATCTGTGTTCTATTATTTTGGTTAAAAATCTGTATCTGTGTTCTATTATTTGGAGAGTTGATAGTTGATATTTGAGCTATAGTTTATTTGCAAAACTTAGTTTATTAGCAAAACTTAATTTGCTATTAATTTGATTCTATATCTGTGTTCTTTCTTCGTTGCTCAGTTGATTATATGTTTGGAGAGTTGATATTTTTTTTCTTTTTTAGTGATTTTACTTTTTACATTATCCTTATTAGCAAAGAAAGATTGATTAAATTTTGTCTGTAATTTTGTGTTTTTTACATTGTAGTATCTTAGGATAGTTTATGCTTCTCTACTCATCCTGCCTCATCGACTACCTCTGCTGGTCTGATTCGGCTGTCCTCCCTCTGCTGGTAGTCTGGTCTGGTCCGACTACTTCTCTGCTGAAGGTAAGTGCAGTTTATTTGATATCAATTTGTTGATGGAATTGGGCAGAGGTGACATAGAGGGATCAAGTGTGGACGTGCCTATGTCTATAGAAGAAGAAGAGGAGGAGGAGGAGGAGGAGGAAGAAGAAGAAGAAGAAGAAGAAGAAGAAGAAGAAGAAGAAGAAGAAGAAGAAGAAGAAGAAGAAGAAGAAGAAGAAGAAGAAGAAGATTCAAATGATAGTGATTAACTTCTTAGTATTTTTATTTTGGGGATCACAAGATATTTGCAATTGCTAAGTTATCCACTTTTTGCATAAGACCGTGATTGACTTTAAAGTAGTTAAACTTTAGGAATTCACATCATATTTGCAATTGCTAAGTTATTCACTATTTGTTCCATTTCTTTAACTTTTTTGAAAAGTATAATATATTTTGAATCATGTCCAACTTTTATTGATGTGCTTTCCTTTGTGCAATTGTGTATTAAATGATGTAGATATTTTATTATTTCATTTTTTTAATGTTTTTTTCTGTGAGTTTTTATTGTAGATTGCGTAACATAATGGCTACACGGAGGTTTACAAGGGCTACTGCATCTACTTCTACAACACCAGTCCCTGCTCCAGCCCCGGCAGCCCCTACTTCAGCACCAACCACTGCCCCTGTTGATAGGCGTATTGGTAAAAGGGGACCTTCGCGTGGGATTGCAACAAATAGGATTTTGAAAACAAAGACAAATGGAAAATTGGAATTGCCGATCTCTTTGGAGAACTTAGCTCCTAATGGCATCCATGTTGACCTGTTTTTATCTGAAGTGGGTATTGTTACAAGACAAAATACTCTTTTGGATGTAGAGAAGTGGAGCCTAGTTGGAGATGATGTCAAGTAAAAAATATGTGACCTTGTTTTGGTAATACGTATTTATATTTTCTGCTATTATATATATTAAATCTTTATTTCTGCTAACTAAATTTGACCAATCTTATGTAGGAAAAGTTTGATATAGCAGATATGCAAGTAATGCGCAAAATGATTTTAGGTAAGACTAATATATGTTATCGAAGTTGGCGCTCAAGATTGCGTGAGCACTATGAGTTGTATCAAACTAATGAGGAGCGCCTTCAAAATCCACCGAACAATGTTCTTCCGGAGACATGGGAGAAGTTGGTGTCCTACTTTGGAAGTCCTTCTTTTCAGGTTTGAATTTTTCATTGTGACAACCATTGAAGTGTTCTTATGTTGTTTTGCTATTTTAGGTCAATGAAATAATTATAATTAAACTCCTTTTGTCTTTTGTGAGTTTGGTCTTCTATAGGAAAAAAGTTTAAGAAACAAAGATAATAGAAAGCATCATGTTGTGCCACATATTGTTGGTCGAAGAACATTTCAAGTTGTTAGACGTGATCGGGTAAATAGTCTTAAAGTTTTAATTTGGATTTATATTTCTTGCTATACCACGTTTCCACTTAACTACATGTTATATTTTAAACGTCAAAAAATTTGCAGCGCCATCCTAGAACCGATGTCGAGCCTGACATTTAAGAATTGTGGTAAATTACTCATCAAAAGAATAACAGAGAATGGGTCAATGAAAAAGCTAAATAAATTGATGTAACATTACTAACCTTTTCCTTTTACTGTTGCATGGAAGTTAAATTTTATCTTCATTTTCAAATCACAAATTGGATTGTGCAGGATGATATTAGCTGTATGCTCGATGAATCCTATGATTTGGAAAATCCTCTCACTCCAGTTGAAGCTTTTTTACTTGTGAGAGGTGAGAAAAGCGGTGCAAGTTATGGCATAAAGGTTTCAAAATCTAAGTTAAGGATTCAAGCACAACTTCAAGAGGCAATGCAAGACCGCGAGGGCTAACAAAGAAAATAGATATGCTCAAAGAAAAACTTGAAGAGCAACGAACACGGCAAGAGGAAGAATTAGCTCAAATGAAAGCTCAACAAGCCGTTGTGAACTCTTTCATAGTGTGCTTTGACAATGAAAGAAACTAGACCCTAAAAGTACTCCTAAAATTGCTTATGGTTTTAATACATTTTCCTAGATGATTCCTATTTTATTAGTATAGTTTAATTTGTATATGGATCTATTTATCACATTTTACTTGTGTCATGGTTAAAAAATGACAAATGTCCTATTATTTGGTTTGATAAATTTGGTTGTGTATTGACTAAGACATAAGTTGTGAATTGGTTATTTTTGTTGGAACCATAGACGGTGGAAATATCCAAGTTTTAGGGGAGGTTCTGTCAAAATTTTTCCTAAATATTTTAGATAAAACTTAATGGAAAAAATTATAATTAGTGTTATATCTTGTTTCTAATCTTTTGTTTTGGTTTTTCTTATCTACAGGAGTGCTGAAATGGTGACCACATGCTACCTTGAGGGCTCAAGAATATTTTGATTCATAGAGAGACTAATCTATGTTAGAACTTTTCACTTTTGATTGAACTTATGCAAGACATATAACTTGTAGAACTAATCAATGTACTCACTAATATTATTTTGTTTTAAAACAATTTTAGCTAAATAAGGCATGTTTGAATTATGTATGTTTTTGCATATTATATGAATGTAGACTTGCTTATTAGAATAGTTAATATATTAGTTAATTTAAAAATAATTTAGTAAATTATGCATGCAATTTATATTAAAAAAATTGTTACAAAATAATTAATTTACTTTTGTAACCAAAGAAAAAAAGTTACAAAATCAAATTACATTTTGTAACAAAATTTTATGATAGGAAAAAATAGATTGTCACCAAAAATACCTTGAAGATCAAAATTTGTTACCACTTTTGTAACGGCTTCTGATTTTTTGTATCAGAAAAATTTGTTACAAAATACCACTTTGAATTGTAACAGTTCCATTTTTTGTTACAAATATTGCTTTTTCTTGTAATGATGGTATATTTTATTTGGTTCATCCAAAAATACAAAATGACCAAAGATATCAGCCCTTTTTTAAGAATGTTATAAGGGCGATTGATGGAACTCATATCCCATATGTGGTTAGTCCTATGGAACAAGCTAAATTTATAGGTAAAAAAGAATATCCAACCCAAAATGTGATGGCTGCGTGTGACTGTGACTAGGATATGTATTTTAGTTTTACCTTTATTGGATGGAAAGGTGCTCTCATATGCTAGACCATGCTCTTACAACACCTAGCATGAACTTTATTCTTTTTCACAATTAAAAATATAGTATATTTAGTCATTTTAAGATTATGATATTATTATACTAATTTCATGGTTTATTAGGTAAATATTATTTAGTGGATGCTAGCTATCCTAATAAACCATGAAATTAGTATAATAATATCATAATCGAATTCAATGAATTTGAATTAGACCAAACACTAATAAATCGAATCAATGAGTATCGATTTACATGCACACTAGTAAATTCAATCAAATAGCTTTGATTTAGCCTCATTAGTAAATCAAATCCATTGAATTCGATTTATACATGGTACTAGCCAAAGATAAATCGACTCCATTAGCATCGATTTACTATGAATTTTCGTTTTTTTTTTAATATTTTGAGTTTTATTATTTTAAATTTTTGGTATTTTGTGTATTCCTTATTGTAGAGATTTTTGATATTCTTGTACTACTCATATTTTTAGTAAAAATATTATATATACATCAAAAATTAAATACTAAATTAATCGTTATGCAGTTGTGTATAAATATTGTTTAACTTATTTCAAAGTCTAAATTATACTTCCAACTTAATTTTTTTATTTTGAATACTTATTATATATAAAATACAAAGATGTACATGATGGACATTTAATGCAATTTGATGAAATACTAGATAAAAAAAAAAAGAAAGTGTAGTTGTGAAAATTGTATGTGAAATAGTGATAAAGGAAAAAAAAGAAAGAAAATGAAATACAGTGAATGCAAAACAAAATAATGGTTAAAAAAATATTTATGCATGAAGAAAAAAGTATGTACTAAGAAAAAAATATTTATGCATGAAAAAAATATTATATATAAATATATAATATTTTTACTTTATATCAATTTTAGATTTACAGATTTTCTACTTTACAAAAAGTGGTGATAATGAGTAGAAATAGTGTCATTTATATAAATACTTAAAATAAAAAATTAAGTTAAAAGTATAATTTAGACTTTAAAATAAGTTAAACAATATTTATACACATTTGCATAACGATTAATTTGGTATTTAATTTTTTATGTATATATAATATTTTTACTAAAAATATGAGTACTAATTGTACAAGAATATCAAAAATCTTTAAAATAAGGAATACACAAAATACTAAATGTAAAACCCGTAAAATTAGCGAATAATTAGTCAATAAATTAATTTTTAATATAAAAAATTAGGAATGCAAATTTTATAGTTTAATTAGATAGAGCAAATAAAAACAAGAATTTTGACACTAATTTCAAAGAATTTGGTTCAAGATTAGATCGAATGAACCGAACCGGTTAGACCGAAACCATATTGGGCCCATGGCCCAACCCAACTCCTATCAAATGAAAAGAGCTTCAGCTCTTGTCCCTTCCCTTAAAGGGAAACATGCTGGAACTTGAAAGGGGGAAGGTTCCAAAACCCTGGTTCCAATTCAATCCTCCATAACTTTTTGCTTTGAACTCCGATCGCTGCACCGTTTGCGGCCACATGTCCGAGGCATCAAGCTCTACAAATCCTAGTACATTATAAGATAAGAAAGTCACGTTTTCTTCCTCAATTTCCTCATTTTCAGTTTCAAAAATTGGTGACCAAAGATGTTGAAAATTGTTTAATTCCGGTATTTAGGTTCGAATTAGCTTGAGAAAAACGCTTAATCTTGCTTCATTGGTGCTTAAGTAAGGTGAAAATCCTAGAACCCTAGTTAATTCATTGATTTTTTGTGTTGGGTATTAAGTTTTGGGTATACATATGTGGTAATGTGTATTAGGTGTGTATATATGTAAATTGGAGCTTGATTGTGAACATTGGAGTCTTGGTGGAGTTTTGGGTGTCATTGCTTTGGATTCTTGGGGTTGAATTTTGAACATTTTGGTGGTGCCCTTGGGTTATATGAGGAAATCGGCTAAAGTATGGTTTAAGTTTCTCGTATTTAATATGTAATGTCTTGTGAAAACTTAGGCTAGATGACCATAGGATAGGTTAGAATGCATGATTGTGCTTAGTGCTTAGTAAAATTTATGAAGGATGTTGAATGAGTATGAGAATGGGTTGATGGTTATTGCTTGTGGTTGATGATGTTGTAGTGAGAATTTATGAACATGAATTATTATTGTTGTTTCATTAATGTATAATGTTATTTTGGATAGGATTGTTAGGTTGGAGTAGTTGAAATGATGTGTTGTATGCTATGGAAAGAATGAAGATGTGAAGAAGGTAATTTGGATTGTTTTAATATTGTGTAGAACCTTGTAATTGTTGGGTAAAAATTTTGTTTTGGTGAAAATAGAGGTTTGAGATTTTTGTGAAAATTTGATCTTTGGCCAAATTTCAGCGAGCCATAACTTAGCTTCCGGACTCCCAAATTGTTTCAAATTTATTTCATATAAAAATTGGGTCCGTAAAGTTTACGCCGTTCGAAGAACGGATGAAAAATGATTTAAAACAAAAGAGTTATGCGCGTCAAAAATGATTTAACTTCCTTGCATGCGTACGCATACCCTTCATACGCGAAGGGTCGTTTCTGTTTGGCATGTATGCGTACGCGGACATGTGAATGCATACGCATACTGCCAAATAGGGACCTATGCGTATGCGAGCATAGGGCATACGCAAACGTGCGACTCTGTCCAGTGTACATGCATACGCAGGCAGGTGTATGCGTACGCATACCATAACATGCGTACGCATACCCCTGTTTTCAGCAAACAAATGTTTTGTGTTTTAAACCTAATGTTGACCCTCTAAACCTCTATTTTCATTCTTTTAACCCTAGTTCTTAGTAGTATGCCTAGTAATGAGATGAAGCTAGGAATAGATGGTAACTTAGAGATGAAGAAAGTTTGAGAGGTGATGATCTAGGTATGAGAAAGTAGGGTATATATATACTACTTAAATTATGAAACTAGATAAAGAAAGGAATAAGTGTTACATCTGAGTACTCTTTCTTGAAAGTGCGACCGCAGGAGATGGTGGAAGGTGAGGATCCCCTTCCTTATTCCTCCTAGTATTGTAAAATTGGCCCCAGCGAGATAGTGGGAGGTTAGGATCCCTCCTTTATTCCTCCTGGGCATATGAGAACGTACCTCCTGGGTAGATGCAAGGGTTATGATTTCGCCCCACTTGCTCCAGGTTGGTTAGTATAGAGGCTCCCCGGGTAGACGCAAGGGTCGTGGTTTCGCCCCACTTGCTCCGGGTTATGGTAAGTTATGTATAAAAAGTGCAATTATATGATGTATAAGTGATGATATGGCCATAATGAATGATTATGAAATGCTTATGAATGAATATGAAATGATTATCTGAGATAAGAGTTTTCTTGGGTAAAGTACCGTGGCTTGCCACCATATATTCCAGGTTGAGACTCGATACTCTGCTGACCCTACGACATAAGAGGTGACCGGACACTTATAAATTCCTGGGAAGGTTAACCCCCCTCCCCATTGAGCAATTATAATTAAACGAGAAAAAGCTATGCATAGACTCTTGGGGATGCGCATCGGGGGACAGTCCAGGGTTTAGCAGCCGGACTGTCGGGTTGGCTTGATAACCGATAGATGAGACTCATCAGCTGTAGGACAGGCATGCATCATATGCATACTGTTTTTTTTTTTTGGTGACTATATGCATACTGTTTGAATTGCTTGCTTGTGCATTAATTGGGATTACCTAAGTGATTATAATATGCTATTTGTTATATTTGCTATCTGTATTATTTGTATTCTACCTGTGTTTACCATTGTCTGCTTGTTTGTCTTTGTAATTTCACCAGAGATGGAAGAACGGAGGAAAGGCAGAGAGAATTAGGGTTCTAGTTAAGTTTTAGTTAGATTTAAGGAATTGGTTAAGTTTAGAAAGCATTAGAGAACCACCCTGATTCATGGTTTCTGTTTTAGTCCTTTAAGTTTTATAATCTGAGTGCCAGAGTTCTAGGATTACCTCTGGCATTTCCAAGACCTTATATCTTATGTACGTGGCACTTTTACCATACTGAGAACTCCCGATTCTCATCCCATACGATATTTGTGTTTTTCAGATGCAGGTCGAGAGGCAACTCGCTAGGCATCTGGAGTTCTGCAGCGAAGTGGATTTTCGGGGGTTTATTTTGGTTTATAGTTTATATATGATTACTAGCAGAAGACCCGTGCAACGTACGGGTTGAAATTTTTTGTTCCTTCTTTTTGATTTGTTTTTTCAGTGTTCTTGGATTGTCATTTTTTACGCTAATAAAAAATACTTTTGTTATTTAATTCTTAACTAATTGTAACAAATTTATTTACTCTATCACCACTTAATACATAAGTATTTTTTCTAACTCTTCATTGTTTGCATAAGTATCATTGCTTTTCAAAACATTAATTTTGATTAGCACATCTTAGAATTGGCTATAGAAATCCTGTCTCACAGAACATTGTATCTTGTTCAACTTCATAAATTATGCAACAATAAATACAACTTAAAAATATAAACAACATAATTAAGAAGATTAACATAAATAAGAACCAAAACCAATATACTTAAAGAAAATTTCATACACATACGCAAGTCGCTAATTTATTGACCTAAGATCTCAAATGCAAGTAATTCTCATAACACAACCAACTCCATCAATTCCAGTAACTCCATCGCAAACACCGCAAACAACACTTTGAAATCAGTGTACTCGGATACCAATATAAAAAGAAAAAAAGAATAGTTAATTTATATATACAGGAAAGCTATCTGAAAAAATTCTAATAAATTACAAATGATAAAATATAGTTGATATAAGACCAAAGAAAAAGGACAAAATATTAATACTACCAATAATAATAATAATAATAATAATAATAATATAACTTAATGATTTTCATAAACATGTTCAAATGAAATTTTTTTTCAAAAGACTAATATTTATAAAAATGACGATATTTTTGTCAAATTATTAACAATTTACATGTTTCCTTAGAAAACAAACATTAATGCTTGACAATGACATTTATTTTTTCTTTTGGGGTATTATTAACTCTAAGTAGCAAAACAATAGATAGCTAGAAACTATACTTCTTGTGCATGAAGTAGCTGTGTTAACAAATGAGGCTACTTTAAAATATGAATTGTGAAATGATGGCTTCTATCAATCAATAGGTTACTTTACTAACCATGGTTGGTTAGTAAATTAGCTAAATTTTTCTTTAAAAAAATATCACCTTGATGGACTAAGTTTTAAATTCCAAAATATTATTTTAAATATATTAAACTTAGCTTCTTCAATATTATTTTAAATATATTAAATTTAGCTATTTTGTTTATAATAATAGTATTTTGTGTAAAGAAATTGAAAATAATTTTGTAGTGAATTTCAATTCTGAATTAACAAAGGCTATAATTTTATTTTAGTTATTTCAATCTAAAATTTCTAGTATTATAATATCAGATAAATATTGAATTATTCAAATATTAATAGTGTTAACATCTAAATGTATGTAGTTTGTAAATTTATTCTTGTGCTATATTTGAATTCAGCCATTGCTTCTTATCTGTATTTTTTAGCATGTCTATTGGTTAGAAAGATCCCTATTTTTTTAAGTTTTTATCTTTTTTATTTTTTGTTCATCATACTTTGCTTCGTAGATATATTGACAAACAAAAATAATTTTAAGTAATTAAAAATAAATACCCATAAAAAAATAGTTGATATTTAACCCAACTCAACAAAAAACAATTCTTAACAATTTCATTATTTTAGTAGTTTTTATATAACTTTTTAGGTAGTTGTTTTGAATAAATTCTTCAAAATTAAATAAAAGATATATTAGCATGAGATTCACGAAATAACTGTACTCATTAATAAGTTATAATGTACCAAAAGTTTTCTTAATTTTTTAATCTCATTAATTATAATTATTGTTTATGTAACCATTTTTTATATGTCATATTTTATCAAACTTGGCTTGGGTTGAAGTAATTTTTGTCATTGGCTAACTATAAATTTTTCAGTTTAGATTTTTTTACCATTTTATTCATTTATCATAGGAACTGAAATTTTAAAAGAAAATAAATAAATAAATAAGTAAATATGATAAGCAAATTTTAAAAAATTAATAGAAGAATACTCATAATTCACAATATTAGATAACTATAAAAAAAGAGACTACACAAAGATAATAACAAAAAAAAATCTTTAATCCTATATAAAAGAGATAGTTTTTTAATAATAATGTTTATTTAACTTATTTTGTGCAACTGTAATAAACTAAACTATGTAAAGAGACAGTTTTTAAATTTACATATAGAGTCAATATGAAAAAATAAAATAACACAAGAAAGAAGAAAGAAAAATAAATGATATCCTAATTAAATATTTGAAAAAGAATTTGAATGATATGACAAGAGTTAGAAATTGAAGGCGTGACGGTGAATAGTTGGAAATTCACGCGGAGTAGGTTATATTAGGTTATAAGGGTTAATTTAAAAAATTTTACAAAATTTTAGGGTTGGAATAATTTTGTCAATAAAAAATTATTTTTTAATGTCTAAAATTAGTTTTATTTTTTGATATTTAAATGTGTAAGTATTCTTAATATTTATATATATAAATGATAATTTATTTATTCTAATAATAATAATAATTTGTGGATATGAGATTTAATCTTAACTCTCATCTAAGTGACGTACCAGAACCTGTGTTGATCATGCGGATTTAAAATTAAATTTTAAATAAATTAAACTATGTAATAAACTATTAGGCCCAAGAAAATAAAAAAAACACATATGTAAATTAAAAAATACTTTTTGGCCTATCTAAACTAAACACACATGCTAAACTAATGGCATTGAATTTTTCTTTAGAGTCCAGGAGAATGAAAGAGTGAAACTCCTCTGTCTTTACTCTTTAGTGAGCAAGGCAAACCAAACATTAGAAAGCAAGGAGTTTCAGCAGAAGTACAAAAGAAGAATCTAGACCAGCATCATCTATCCAAGATCCTTCCAAAAAACAAAGTAAAGTTTGCACCATCCATATGAAATGTTCCTATCTCTCTAACTTCTAACTGTCTCTCTTAACACAAAAAGAAACCCAAAAAAATTTCTTTTTTTTAATTAATTTTCTATACTCAAACAATATTTTGTACTAAGAGAAAAAATCGTTGGTCTACTCTTCAGTGCTGAGAACGCAGTTAGCAACATCATAAAATTCAATGGCGGCACATACAGACAGGAATGATGCCAACAGGTAAAAATCTGAATCCTTATCAGAGAAGGGTCAAATCAGGTGAATGAACCTTGGGTGGTACATGTATCGTAATCAAATTTTGTGTTGCAAGATCGTAATCTAGGGAGTTTAGCATCTTTAATTTGATTCTTGTTGGGTCGCTGTCTAATATTTAGGATTATTATTGGCGTATATTATCTTTTTATCTGTTCTTTGCTCCCTTAATTAATTTATATAGTGGTTGTTGTTGTAGTATTTAAAAAAAGAAAAACTATTAAGTGTCCTTGTAGTATTTTGCCTCTTAAGTTTTGCCCTATTGATTCTTTTTTTTTTTTTACTTTTTGAGAAATTTTAATTAGAATGAAAAGATCAATAATATAAGGCATCCAGATCTTATTAAAATGATTTTAAGTAATTGAAAATATATACCAATCAAAAGAATAGTTGATTTTAAGATGACTATTTACTTACGTCGGCAGAAGTCCATTTCTTATGCTACAAATAATCGAAGTATGACTAACTTATGATGGTGTTTTTATATACTTTCAGGAGGTTTCTGGCAACCCAACAGCACTGGATCCAAGGAAAAGAAGCAACTCTGAAGTTTCAACTATATGACGGGCAGGTAACTAAATATATATAATATTATGTCATCTATCGTAAATAGCATGTGAGTTGCATCATTTAAGTTGAACTGTAACATGTAATATAGGGAGACAGAGCTCTACCACCATGTTTTGAAGCAATTTATGGGCATGAATTAGGGTCGTCATACTACACAATTGATGAGTGGGATAATTGCTTAGTGTTGGATATAGAGACTAAAGATAAATAGAAGGCTATAACTAAGGGTTCATTCGAGCTGATTAGGAATTTTTATTTTATCCGGAGAGGGAATACTATACAGTTTACCTATGCAGATTTTGGGATATTTTTCATTTCACTTTTCAATAAAATGAACCAACCAATTAAAACTTTTCCTGATAAAAACTTTTATGTAGGGGACCGATTGGACTAAAACACACCGAACAATGTCAATAGAGCATTTCATCTAGATTACAGCAGCAACAATGAGTCTTCCTCACCTGATGTTATGATATTGTTCGGGTCTAAACCATCCGAACTTCAAGACTCATCAGATAAGGATGAAGTTTCAACAATGGAGGGTAATAACCCTAACAATCCAATAATTATGTCTGATGAAACCAATTCAATCATTGAGTTGAGCGAAGACATTTCTGAAAGAGAAGAAATAGCTTACCTTAGGTAATGTGACACTTAATTTATGTATTTATCCATAAATTCTATTTCTAGATAACATTGAGATAAATTTTGGGATGGAGACTAACAATTTAAACTATCATCAAGCAGGTACAATCCAGAGGTTTCCTATAGAAAGAGATTGACAAGTACTGACGTGACCGGAAGTAGATTGGTAAGTTCATTGTAAATAATTCATATCAATTTTATGCAAAGACATCAAATTTTGATTATCCATTTACAATACATAACCTTAATAATTTCTCCCAAAACACTAACAATGCTTCATTTTTTGCAGTACCTGGGTGCTAATTTTGCTGCACATCTCACTCCATTTGGACATGGTTCAATTTGGCAAATCGCTGGTCCATCATCTAGTGGAGACAACAATGTCTTTTTTTTCCATTTACTCAAAAGTCAAGGAAGAAATACAGAGTGGAGATTCGGAGTGGATTGGGCCAAATATTGTCAAACTTATAACTTGAAGGAAAATGACACCATTATCCTGAAGATAGACTCCTTGCAAAACCGCCGAATAGATCTGACAATTCAAAGATCTTAAAGCTTGTGGGTGATTGGGATCCTAAAATTTACATTCACCATATTTTGAATTCATGAAGTGTATTGTTAATATTATAGTGTTTTCAATGTCTATGTTATTATGAAGTGACAAAGTTTGTATGTATAAGCTTCATCCAAAATTTGCTAGTCTTTCTGAGTATAGAGAACTTCATGGATTGAATGGTCTAGCGCATGCTGCTGCTGCTGATCTTTACATTATAACATGATGCAAAATTTGTTTACCTATTTACAATTTACATATTCAACATATATTGAAAAAATGGATCCAGCAGTAATTGGGTAAAATATAGTGAATACACCATTCATTATATTCAAAAAAATAGTGTTTTCGTATACAGTGACAATGAAAATAGAATTATTATTATAAAATATATAGTTAAACTTACTCTATAGTAAATCAACTAATCAAAATTTTGTGCCATTAATGTCAAAATTGTGTATTCAGAGAACTGGGTATTTAAGTCTCAAATTGACATGAGAGAGAGCCAATAAGATCCAAATATTTTTGAAATTACTTTATCTAATAAAAAAAACAATCAGTCAAAGAAAATCATGACTGACTTTGTGGTTTACATATATCCTTGTCATCATTTTAACAAAGAATGAACCTTTTTAATACATAAGCTACATTAGCCATTATAGGCAAAATGCACCTAAGAAATCCACCAAACAAAAGAAATGGCCAAAAGATCACTTCCAACCTGTTCAATATAGATATATCAAGAAAGTACAAATCAATTCAACAACACATGAATATTCAGTCATCTAAATACCATAAAGCATTCACTTGGCAAAACCACATAAGTTAAGGAATAAACTAAATTGTAGAAGGAGAGATTTTTATATCATTAAAGAGCTACTGCATTTTATTGAATTTCAAAGAAATAAGTACAAACATAAAGGGCTAAATAGCTAATTTACCTAGTGGCTAACGATATTGTGTCCACACCCTAGCACTTAATCTATTACATGAGAAACAATCCAAGCAACTTATACAAAACATGACAACACACATTCTCATCCACAACAATCCAATGCATCAAATGCTATTACATGGACACAACCAAAATACCTAATGCCCTAGATTAGTCCTAATCAGTAGCTCTACTTAACTGCCATGAGCAGCCACCTCAATTAACCCCATGTCCAAAGGAGCCATCATTTCCAGAGCCACGAGACTCATCAGCTTCATCAAACTGTAGCCTCAAGGATCTTCTCAACCTCTTCAACGAAGGCTTCACATCTTTCTCAGCATCAACAGCCTCGATTAACGCCAACCACATACTCCTAGTGTAAACAATTGCATGAAAATATAAACCTAATTAGAGGGATAATTAATGAGTTCTAGTCAAAGGAACTTGTTCATAAAATTAAGCTCCCTGTCAAAAAAAAATTTTGGCAATACTACTCACCTCTTCACTTTCATCAACTTCATCAAATGAATTTTCAGAACTATCCACTTCATTTAACTTATCCACCACATCATCAGCAGACTTTCTCTTGAGTAGAGGACACTATTAAATGACACAACATATTAGGTTCAATTTAAACACAACTCAAAAAAGGGAGAAAAGTAATACAGAAAAAATAATAGAAGAAACTGCAAGCATGGAACCTTAACATCTTCATCAGCTCCCAAGTCAACAACACTTGATTTTGGTTGGGTACATTTAGGCGAACCAGCAAAGAGCTCAGAGCAGCTGGAAGGAGTCAATCCCAAATTCGGTGATTCGGTAATCTTAGAGGGTTCCCCAAATGATCCCTCTCCTTTTGGTACAAACCCAGCCTTGGATAATACAAACCACATCCGATATAAGACATGAATAAAGGTGGAACAACCAAAAAATAAAAAATTTAAGAAAGAATTTATTAAAATGAAACAATAGGTGCGAATTCCATTGTATACCTTTTCAGAACTCAAATATGAACCAGAGAGCTCAAACATTCCAAGTATTGCAGCATCATCACAAACACGCCTCACTGGATAAGTCCTTTTGAATTTCTCCATCCCAACAGGCCTACTAAGAACCTTGAACAGCATAGTTTTTCCAACAATTTCTTGGAATATAGGAGGAGACTGTGTGCCAAACACAACCTACGAACAATATAAAACAGACATAACAGAAAAAATGAATCGGTAAAAACCGAAGGATAAGAAAACTCTTTAACAATAAAATCAGCGCATAAAAAGAATATAGCATTCGAGTGACTTACATCAACATCCTTAAGATGTTGTTCAAACAGCTGGGCACAAGTCTTATTCAGTAGGTAACTTGCCTCACAATCAAAGAGGACAAAAATAGAAACACCAGATCCTTAACCAACACCTTCACTCTAAACCTGGATTTTTTTAAGATGCACATAAATACTGGCCTAAGGTTAACAACTACGCAGAAATAATTCACTATTTAACAAAGCACAAAGGAAGCATTGTAAAATATTTATACCTAGGAGTCACATTTGTAATATGGATGTTGCAAAATTGACAAAAGTAAATCCCAGATTCTGCCTGAACACCTCTGCCACACACACAAGCAGAATACCACCAAGGACCATCCTCAACTATTTCAGCTATCTTCGCTAGTACAACAAAAGTTCCAGCCTAAAAATATAAGACCAGGTCTATAAATGTTAAGACATTATAACCAAAGATAGTTGTAATACAAACTAAAACTGAAAAACTAAAATAAATACTAACAGCATAGTATTTTCAAGTAGAAAGGAGGACAAAAGTATTAACATCGTTCCAAAACAAAGCAGTATTTACTAAGGAATAGAAAAAAAAATTAACACAAATTATCAAGAGTAAACATAATAAAAAAAATTAAACTAGTTCCAACCTGGTTGTTATCATCAAGCGACTTCACAGTACACCTAGGTGTGAGTTTCATAAAATCTTCTTCTATTCCGATATTTTTTCCAGATCCAACAATGCCAATGGGTTGGGATGCACTAACTCCATGTGGAATAGAACTGTTAACAAATACAGCAACAACTTAAATAAGTAAACAATGACAGCAACAACAACAAAAAACACAACAGAAACTACATGTACAAAAATACCTTTTCCTAAAAGCTGCCACCTCTGGGATGTCAAGATTAAATCCAAGCTTTGATGCAAACATAACATTCTAAAGTCCAACTCTACCTAATATATATATATAATATATATATATATATATTCATTGGTTACAGGAATATAGTGGTAAAACCAAGTGAACTTGGATAACTGACACACCTGAAATGAAAATTTACATGATACAAACCTCTAAAAACCTTAACTTTGGCAAGCTGTAAAATCACAACTGGTTGTTCAGCATACCCAGAAGACAGAAATCGATTAAGTTCGTCAACATATTCACCAAATAAGGCACACCGAATCCTGTGACTGAAAACAACCAACAAAATCACCTACACTATTAGAAACTTGACCATACAAACACACCGAAAACAAAAAAGAATCTCAATAAGAGGAAGAGGTAGAAATTAAAGAACGCTAACTCATTTTCAGCAAGTTCCATCACAGCCATCTTCATCTTCTTTCCATCTTTATCATATTCTTTCTCTTCCGACACAGAGACCAACAGACCCACCACATCTCAAATAAATATTAAAAAAACTATTAGGAAATAATGACAACAAAGCAACATTCTACAAATCACAAAAAAACAAGACTGCAATCATTCCAGACAAAAAATAAGTATGAGCAAATAGCACAACATACCAACTAAGAAATCGGAATCCTCTTTGGTTTCCAAAAGTTCAGTGAATGGAGAGATTGTAAGAGCAGATTTTGGAATAAAATCGCAGATAGCATCCCTAACAGTGGTCCTGAACTGGAAAATCAACTTAAACTGATGCCTAGTGGCCCTATAAGATCCTTGGTTTGGCACAACAGAGAAGAGCTTCATTACATATACTTGACCCTCGGAGAGAAGTTGTTTGAACTTGTAAATCATAGTCTTCCGAACAGTAGCTTGTATCTTGCACCCCTACCAATCAACATAAATTATACTAAAAATCTGATAAATGACAAATCAAATACAGAGAAAAACAAATTTAAATGAAACAAAATTTCAGACCTCGATATAAAAAAGGCAAGGAGAAACACATCTAAATACAAAAAACAAAGAGTCAAAAAATTTTAATAGATTTAGACCACTATAACTCACAGATTCATCAACCAAAATCATCTCCATGGAATTTGGGAGAAGCTGACCAGTGAAAGTTGGAACAGTCCAAAGCCTAATCACCCTAACTTTGAGGTTCCATGCTTCCTTCTCAAGATTAATCTTATTAACCATATCCATGGCAGTTGTCATATTAAAATGCAATTAAAGGGATGAAAGAGGGAACAGATTTCAGTAAATTAAACAGCAACTAAGAAACACATACAATAGCAACATGAATATGAGAAAAATCGGCCATGATCAATGGGTTCTGCCTTTATTTATAAACACAAATTAATTGAGTAATTTGAATTTCGAAATCCATAGAACCCTTATTTTGGGAGGGAAAAAAAAGAAGCAAGATAGACATTTGAAAGATATTGGTGTTGATTGACATTAGATATCAATCGAAAGATATTTGCGGGTCCTACTAAATAATCCTATATATAGGACCTAAGCAAACAACAATTGATACACAAATAAGGTGTATAAATGGTAAGCTATATTAACCCTAAGTTATCTTCTATATAAATTATAAGTTAACAGGAGAAGAGAGGATGGGATGAGAAGAGGATGAGAGAGAAGAGACACATAACAAAGATAACATTAGGTAACACCTAGAGAAAAGCGAGAACTAAAAATAAAAAGAAAACCTATACATAGATTTAGGAGTGGTAGACCTAGATGATGACACCTTTTAGTATAGATATCATTATTTGATTAGGCTTCTTATATAATTATATTTCCAATGGCAAATATATCATATTCCCAATGAAGTTACACACAAGATAATTATCTATCTATGTAATGAAATACTAAAAACAAAGTGGCCATCAATAAAGTTCAAAAATTGAGCTCAAAAAAAAAGATATACATTTAAAAGGGTGAAAGAAAAAATAGAGTTCAGTTAATAAAATAAACTCTATAAAAAAGTAATACAATAGGCCAAAGAAATGTGAAAAAACTATGAATCAACAAATGGGTTATGGCTTTATGTATAAACATATATCAATTAAGATATTTGAATTTTGAAATACATAGAATCTTTACTTTGGGGTGGGGGGGGGGAGGGACGAAGTAAGTAACATGAAAATTTAAAAGATAATTAGTGACCTCAGATATCTAGACATCTAGCGAAAGATATTCACGGCCCTCAATAAATAATCCTTTCTATAGATACTAAACTAAGAACAATAGATATAAATCTAGAGATATGTAGTAAACAGCCGCCCCTACCATAGAAGCTTTTTAAAATTAAATGTCTAAAATATATCATTTTAAGAGTTAAAACAAAAGAGTTAAAAGTTCCAATATGAAGCAAATGGTGAAAAAAAAAGCAGAACATCAATACTAATTATTTATTTAGTTAAAGACCAAAAAAGAAATAGGGTATCAATAATTCAAAGATGAAAAAGTAATTTAGCATCATAAATAAAAATAAAATAAATAACACCACCATACCAAAAATTCAATCAAAGCAAACTCTCACAAGATTTTGTTTACCAAATAATAAAATAAAATTTAGAGATATGCAAAAGTCAAAAATTAGAAATTTGCTTCCACCTAAATAGAATAAAATTTTGGAAAAATTAAAAAATTAAAAAATAATGAAACTCACCTCAACCTCCAGCAATTAATATTGAGGTAAAAATAATCAAAAAGGTTTTTCACTTACCAATTAACATACGAAAAAATAAACTAAACAAAAAAAGTTTATAATGATAATAGTGAATGAAATAATAAAAGATCACGCCATTGTTTATTGAAAAAAATTATTAGGCAAGATGTGATTAAACTAAGAAAAACTGAATCTATTTATAAACACATCGAAGTGGATAAATTAAATAAACCCAAAATCCTCACATAACTACTTCCATGATATATTCATGGATTGGCAAGACAAAACTTTTTCTTTCTGCAAAACTCAAACAATATTGATCTTCCATGCCAATCAAGTTACCAATCATTGGATTCGAATATGAGACACAAATAGCTAGATTCAGATGAAAAATATTTAAGGCCTTAAAAGTTAGAATAGTAGGAGAAGAAACAAAAGAAACTAACCCCTTTATTATTGGAGAAATGGCTTTTTACATCAACTAAGACATAATATAAGCAGGCAAGTGATATGAAAGGAGTAGATGGAAAGGCAAAGATGAGATCCTTGATGGTTAGATTCAATAGAGAGAAAGTGCATTGGATTGAATTTTATAGAAATTTTCACCTTTTACCATAGAAGCATTTTAAAATTAAATGTCTAAAATATATCATTTTAAGAGTTAAAAAAAAAGAGTTAAAAGTTCCAGTGCGAAGTAAATGATGAAAAAAAAAAAAAAACCAGAACAGGAACACTAATTATTTATTTAGTCAAAGATCGAAAAAGAAATAAGGCATCAATAATTCAAAGATGAAAAGCTAATTTAGCATCATAAATAAAAATAAAATAAATAACGCCACCATACCAAAAATTCAATCAAAGCAAACTCTCACAAGATTTTGTTTATCAAATAATAAAATAAAATTCAGAGATATGCAAAAGTAAAAAATTAGAAATTTGCTCCCACCTAAACAGAATAAAATTTTGGAAAAAATAAAAAATTGAAAAATAATGAAACTCACCTCAACCTCCAGCAATTAATATTGAGGTAAAAATAATCAAAAAAATTTTTCACCTGCCAATTAACATACGAAAAAACAAACCAAACAAAAAAAAAGTTTATAATGATAATAGTGAATGAAATAATAAAAGATCATGTCATTGTTTATTAAAAAATTTATTAGGCAACTGAAATTCAAGGTAGTAATTTTTTTATTTGAAAGAATAATATGTTTTCATGTTTGGGTATGTATGCACAGTATAATCAGTTAATTATTCATATTTAAGCTATAGAGACTAATTGAAAATTTGTGCACAATAAAAGAACTTTATTAGAGCTTTTAAACTATAGAGATTTAGTAATCAATGCTAAATTAAACTAAAAAATGCATATAGCACCATACTTGGATCCATAGTGGAGATAGTAGCCACTCCATTGAAGTCACAGGAATCAGCAGTCTTTCCCTTCTTATGATAGTAACTATCAAAAGCGTAAGTTGAATGTGCAATCACATTGTCTGGTTCATCGCATGGTTGTCCCTACCGTATAGCAGAGCATTCCACTTTGCCCAGTCCACACACCCGATCTAGTGCAGCATGCAACATCTTCGGATCAACACCCTCCTCTCCAATGCAGTAAGTTTGGTTGCTGATATCATTTGCTAAGAGTGCATCTGATCCAGTCAAGTGTAAAATGTAATTAGGTGCACCATTTGCATCGAAGAGTCCCCAATTGAAGAAAATAAGTTTCAAGATAAAAAAAAAATATGCCATTCATAATAAAAAGATTAAAAACTGATATAGTATCACCAGTCAAAATAAAATAAATATCAACAGTCCAAACCACCAAATATATTTAGATTTTCAATGAAAAAATATATCATATTTCTAATGAAAATACACACAAGCTAATTTTTTATCTAGTTAAATACACAAGAATAAATACGACATCAATAATTCTAAAACTAAAAGCTAAATCTAAATAACTCAATCAATTATAGCAAAAATTACAAAAAATAAATAACTAAATCTAAGTAACATGCAAGTTCAATTCAAGTGGTGTATAATAATACGAATAAGAATAAGCTTCTCACTAATTTTAATTAAAAAAAGAGGAAAACAAAATATGTAAGTGATATGAAAGGAGTAAGGTGGAAAGGCAAAGATGAGATCCTTGATGGTTAGATTCAATATAGAGAAAGTGCATTGGATTGAATTTTATAGAAATTTTCACCTTTTACCATAGAAGCTTTTTAAAATTAAATGTCTAAAAATATATCATTTTAAGAGTTAAAACAAAAGAGTTAAGAGTTTCGGTGCGAAGCAAATGGTGGAAAAAAAAAAAGTAAAACAACAACACTAATTATTTATTTAGTTAAAGACCGAAAAAGAAATAGGACATCAATAATTCAAAGATGAAAAGCTAATTTATATTAACATAACAACACATAAAAGAAGCAAAAACTTTAGCATATAAAATATGAGAACCACTAAATATATATCAGAAACCAATCTTTAACTTCAAAAAAAGCCAAAAGTTTTTTCTCTTTCTACAATCAACCGGTTCTTCTCATTTCACTTGTTCTAAAATATGCATTATCTAAAAAAAAACATTATTAAACTAAAAAAAAAAGAACAAACTAAATATAATTTATATAAATATAAGCAAGAAGAAAAATTATTTAACTTAATTTTCTTGTAGATGTTCTGAACTCATTTCTGTTTCCTTAACTGCGATGCAATCTCAGATCAGAATCCCAGAATCCAGCTGGATACTCAATTAATCTCTTATATATTTTTATTTAGAGGTTTATGGAGAACCAGGATTTATTGTCTATGTATTTCGAGTTTCGGGGTTAAGTATATATGTAAGTAAATATTCTCCTTAGCTTCGTAGACTGAGTCAGGAGCTTGTTATTTTGTACCCTTGGCTCTCTACTCTTGTCTTCTATATATATGTTAGTGAACCATAGCTTTCTTAGTACGCAAGTTACATTACTTTTTGAGCGTTGTGCTTTTTAATTTCGCGATTTTGCTTTACCTATTCTTTAAGACTCCTCGTATATATTATATCCTTTCAATTACTATCTGTATATATTTTTATTTTAGAGGTCGTAATACCTCGTCACCTCAGTTTTATGACTATAGTATAAGACTTTATATGGTAGGGTGTTACACCAAAAATTTATAATAATAAAAACTCAAAAGTATTAAAAATAAAAATAAAAACAAAAATTCATAGCACCATGTATAAATTGATGCTATGGAGTTGATTTACCATTGGCCAGTACCATATATAAATCGAAGCTATTTGATTCGATCTACTAGTGTCATGTAAATTAATGCTCATTGATTCGATTTACTAGTGTCATGTAAAGTAATGCTCATTGAATTCGATTTATGTTTGAACCCGAAATAAAGTCAATTGAATTCATTAAATTCGATTTACTACTAACAAATCTAATTCAAATTCATTAAATTCGATTTACATAAATTTATAGATTGAGACATTTAGGTAACGCTTTTTCGTTTGGGGGATTCAGGTAATTTTAGTTTCCATTTGGTTTATAAAAATGAATTACCCTTATTTTTATCTCTAATTATCAAAGTTTAGAAAATCAAACCGACAAAATTAAAGTTTTAAAGATTTGAAGATTTAGCCGAGATTTAATTGGAACTGAATCGATATAATAAAATAATATATTTATGAATAAAATATATATTTTAAAAAATAATTTATTGTAATTTATTATTTAAACCGTTAAAAATCGTACTAATTTGACTAGTTAATCAATTTTTTACTAATTTTTCAGTTTTAATCGGTTTGCCGCCAAACAATTATCTTAAATCGGACAGGTCTTGTGTGGTCAATTCAAGGTTAACTGCCAGTTCAATCTGATTTTCAAAATCCATATTAATTATCGAAAATATTTGGTAACCAAAGAAAATCAGCCAAAAACAAGTATAACTTGCCTTATTTAGTATTTATTAATTGTTGTGACAATTAATTAATGCTAAATAAAGTAAATTCTGACTACTTTTTTTATCTACCTAGCATTACCCATTAATTATAGGAAAAGTATAGGTAAACAATGAAAATATTAAACAACGTAAACAATAGATGTATCGGATGTTCATTTTACTAGTGTACAGATGGTTATTTTAATATTAAAATTTAGAGGATTAATTTGGAGGTACAGTGTATTTTTATTTGATTAATGGTTGTTCATATTGTTCAACAAAGTCATTGTCCCCCTAGCATTCCCCATATATTGTTGGAAAAATAATTGCAACAACTTATATAGAAACAAATATGCAATGATTGAATTTTAATATTCATATATCATTTTTGTTATTCTATCTATCTCTATCTCTGTCTATCTCTATCCAAATCCCACATTCTTAACAGTTAACACACATAATTCTCCAACAATGTATTGTCACCATTATCAATTGCAAAAGGACAACAAATCACGGAACGTTGCTAATTCTAAAATGAACTTAGAATACTTCTATATTATTATATTTATAGAATATCTTTATAAATTAAGGGGAAAAAGGGAACTCATTACAATTTCAAAGAATATTGAAACAATGATGTGCTAATGTAATGTAATACAATAAAAAATTGTACTAGAAGGACTATCTCAGCAGAATTTCTATACTAGCTAACAATATAAACAATTTGATAACTGGATACGAACGAGGGCTTTTAGTCTTTTCCGGTAGCCAAAGGAACTCCAATGTTAAAGAAGCCTCTTGAAAAGTATTAAAGAGGTAAAGAGGTGAAGTAGAACCAAGTTATTAATGTAAAGACCTGAATCAAATGCAGAAATATAAGTTAGACATTCATCAGTGTGATCGCATTATTAAAAGGATTATAAAGAATTATTGTGATGCTATCATATTCTCTGCTTATATTTTTCTTCAAAGCTTAAATATTTTACTTTATATTACATGATACACCATATATATATTTTTTTTAAGGATACTGTAAATTGCTCCATCAACATGATGCAAGTACTTCCATTTAAGAAATATATTAAATTGTGAAACTTTTTCTATTAAAGTAAATGGAAAAAAAAGGAAAGAGAGATCTATGAAAAAGTTGCACCAATCAAGATATATCCTTGATGGAAATGCCAAAGGGGTAAATTAGTGGACTATAGTCAATCCATGACTGTTTGTTAGCCTTCTTTCCCTTCCTCTCATAAAATGGGTCATGAATCTCATAACTAAGCAAATCAGCATCAAATTAAATTAAAAAGTCAAACTGGTTTGTTGACCTTCATGTAAGACATTCTAAAACAAAAACATGTATGCAAGAACAGATGAGTCTAGTTTCTTTGAAAGTGAAGACATCATCAGATATTGAAAAACTAGTTTGTATTGATTCAGCAGAGTAGACAATGGTTCTTACCATTTTGTGAAGACGTCGCTGTGGGAAGCGATGGAAGTTTCGTCGCTGCAGTTGCATGAGTCCAAGAAACGAATAAATTTAGACATAGCGAAAAGAGTAACAGAATATTTATTTATGTATTTGATTGAAAATATTCATGGAGCTTACACATACTTCTATTGCATGAGGACGGAAGCAGCGACAATGATGATGAAGGCCATGGAGCTACAATGTTGTCGTTAAGATCACACATGAATCCAACACCGGACGATTTATCAAATACTGCGTCTGAAGGCAGACTCGGCAAAAGGCAGCCAGATTCTACATGAAATCGAAATAATTAATTAAGTTCAGATACTATATGATAAGGGAAAATTAGATGCAATCTTCAGAAGCATAAGATTTTTCCCATTAATGTATAGTACTTATCAAAGTAACAAGCATAAGATTTTTTCCACTAATTAAACTCGACTACAATGAAAACAATCTGCATTTACAGGGACTAAAAACATATTTAAGCCTTTTGTTTTAAAAATTTGATCCCAGTACAGGTTCAAGCTTAACCGAAATTAAACAATAATAGCATGTCAAAAAACACTCTTATTGTGATGACAAAAGGGAACAATAAAAGAAGTACAAACTATTCTTGTTTCAACAGGATGGTAAAGAAAAATATATATCAAGATAAAAATCTATGCTGTAAGAGATACCTTGTGATCCAACTGATCCATATCCATGAGAAAATCAAACGACCATCGACAATACATTGCAGAACAGAACAAGTAGCAGTATCAGTACTCAGCAAAAACCAAAATAGTACTTCGTCCTTTTCAAAATAAATGTGGCCTTGGACTAAATTGGTATGTTGAAAAACCAAGATATTTCGACATAACTGCATCGAGATACATTATCCAATGCACCAATTTAGTCAAATGTAACAAACATTTATTTTGTAAAGAAGGTAGTTGTTTCTTAAGCAAGGGAAATTTAACAATGCCAACCTTGAAGAGAAAAGTCCTTGAGGCCGATTCGACAAAGATTATACACATTATTGGAGACATTAGCATTTTGCAACTTCTTGCCCAGTGATGCAGCACATTTCAAGGCTTGCAGATTGGTTATGAAGCTCTGGTCTTGTAAATAGGACACATAGCTTTTGATGGCTTTGCAGCAACTTGTTTGGTTACTTATATCATTTCTGCACTCTTTCACTACACTTGTGACATTCGGCAAAACCAACGGACAAACTGAGCCAAGTGATACAATAACATTAAACATGAACATGTTAGATTATGCTTCATATTTCAGTAAATTAGACAAGAGAGTACTAAATAATCAAACATGATAGACGAGGGCTTATTTTCAGTTTCGTTTTCCCCCTTTACTAACCTTTGTTTAGGTTGCAGTTTGAGAGACCTCTAAAAACACTATTTGCAGCCGATGGATCAAGTTTACTAGCCAGCCAACGAAGGACAATATTCTTACAATCTTGGATCCTAGTTGTCTTCCCAGGCAAGCTATGGTTACCATTTGAGTTCGACATATCATTCAAGGCTATTTTCCTTGCAGCATCATTTATAGCATTTTGGCAAACTTGGTTGCAACACTCATTTACGGGATCAATTTTTCTACAAGCAGTCAGAAGTCTTGATGAGTCAACAATGCTCTCAACTTCATCAACAAATACAATAGGACACGAGCCTTCAGTGAGATTCACTGGATGGACTGAACATATTTTCCCTAAGTCATCGTTTGCTCCTTGATTGACAAGGACCTTCTTAACATCAGACAGGCAATGCCGAGCATGAGTTGTGTTCAATGCTAGTACCCCAGAGAATTTGCTTGATTGACTAATAAGGACCAACAGCATGGCATCAAATTGAGGACAACATAGTACATTCGCCAAAAATGGAGCAAAGGAAGTCCAGCAATCAGTAGCAGTTGTGGTCATTATATCTTCGGCAGCAGAGAAATTTAATGAACATAGACCTGCAAGTAAAAGGGAACTTTAGATCATCTTAACAGCTAAAAGGAGTGGCAACTCAAAGCATTTCAAGATAAATTTTTACAGTGGATTGTTCACTTGTTTTTAATTATCCTTTGATGATGGGGTTGGGGCTGATTAACCTCAAAACACTACTATGACGAGGGGAATAATGTGGTGAAGGAAAAATAAAGTGATCTCATTGTTCGTTGGTAAGAAGCTATTTATAGTCTCATTCATGATAATGGATTTAATCATATGATGAAGTTAGGAATAAATGCAAAGTCAGCACATTTGCAAGGATATCCGAATTTTCCTAATGAATGAGTAAGTCAAAATCATTTCTAAGATATAATTGCATCACAATAGACTTAATCTCCATTTATCCAGTTAAACTTCCCTTAATTTCACCACACCAACCATAATGTGTTAAATAGTTATAAGTACATGTGAAAATGAGATTTTATCAAATGAAAATTCCCAACCTATGATCCCACACTAGAAAATTGAAAAGGAAAAGTTTACTGTACCTGACAGTTTAAACTGAGGCATAGAATAGTTTTTGAAAGGCGTCAATGGCGAAGGTGCTAAAAGAGGCAAAAATGGCTGTGGCTGTGCACTTGGAGAGATATCAAGAGGCAGCATGCCATCCTTCGTTGTGATCGAAATGGAATATTTTGTACCACTGGTTGGAGAGCCCTGAGACTTGTTCATACCTGCTTAGAGGCAAATTAAATTACATCATAAAGAGTGATATTTCTTACAAAAAAATGGAACACTCCAACATTGACTAAGGAAATGTTTGTGAGTTTTGATTTTAGAGGAAAATGGAGAGAAGGGAACAGCTTTCAAGTGTAAGGTGAAGTCCATTTTACCCTTCCAAACTTTCCCCCAAAAACTTCAACTCGCAAACACATGCTTAAAGTCTAAGATACCGAAACAAGTATACTTGTGTTCAGTGTTCATCAAGTACAAGCCCAAAATAAAGAACAATAGCAGGCCAACTTTAATGACATTCAGTTCTTCATTTCTTATTGTAAATGGTTTTAATTTAAAAAAAAAAAAAGGGACCTAACATTTCTAAAGAGTTTGCCTATTACTTTGGTAGCACATTTTCATTCTTTTGCAATAAGATAAACACTGCCATAGAAAATTGGACCAATACTCCCTCTTTAACCATGGGTTTTACTCAAATCTATAACATCAATACTATACTATTCTACTTGATTTCATGTTGAACAATTCTACTCTTCAAGAATTTCCAACCTATAGTAATTTTAGGTTTCCTTCAACACACACAAAGCTTCATACAATACTCAGCTTGAATTTAAAACATCACAATATACAAGAAACTGCAAATGCAAACTTAATTCCAATGCTTATTGCAATGCCATTACATAATCTAACAGAAATTTAAGAACAAAGACGACAAAAGATACAAACTTGCAACTATAAAGGGCAATTAATGCAACAAGAATTGAAATTAGCAATTATGGGTCATGCAGATATATTCAAGAAATAAAACATACACATAAGAAGAGGAAGAAACAGAGTAATTTGAAGGAGACTCAGAGAATGCAACTCCTTCATGTTTGAAGCTTGAAACTAACCAACACAGTGAATTCCAAAGTGCACATTAACAACACTTCCCTAAATCCACAATCTCACAGAACAATCCTCAATGCAAAAAAGAAACAAAAACAAATATGGATAGCAATGTTGAAAAGGAAAAGTAGTGAAATAACTTGGAAAGAACCCTCTTTTTTTTTTTTTGTTTCTTTCAGTTTTTACCGATTTGACTCAGTGAGTGAGTCACTGTTTTTGAGTCCTCAGAGAAGAGGGAGAGAGAGAGACATGGAAATGCCAGCTACAATATCAGGGAAGGTCACGTGCCAGGCAGGTGATAGATTGAATGCCATGTGGAGTGGTAGCTTCGGTAGTTAATAACTTAATTACATCTTGGCCCTGCATCAGCATTGCCATGCTGAAACTTTCAACCGTTCGATGGAAGTATAAAATGGACTAAGAACCGTTGGATTGTCGAAGAGAAAGCATGAAAGTTTTGACTTTTGAATGAATTACCATTTTTACTCGTTGAATTTTAAAAAGCTTACAAAGTTATCAATGAATAAATTTAATATCTGGATATTTTTGTCTAGAAACTATTTTTGATAGATACAAAACTATTTTTATTTATTGATAAATTTAGTAGAGTATTAGACTTTTATAAATAAATTAGTTAGGGATGATAATGTGGTGAGTACATATGGATAAAGATAGATTTTTGCTTTATTTCATTTTATTCTATAATAACTTGCATAGAACCGTCCTACTCTTAACTGTGAATAGTAAAAATTTAAACTCATATAGGATTTTTTATTTATATAAATTAAATAAATATTTTATTTACAGAAATAAATAATTTTAAAAATTATTATGAAAATATATCATCTACTTTTATCTTTTTTACAGATAATTTTTTTTAATTTTCATATATCTCGTTTACTGTGTAAACGAGATACATTAAAAATTATCTCGTAAACGAGATAGATGTATTTATAAATATAAAAATATATTTTTAAAATAATAAAAAATATTAATTATTTAAATTAGACCATACATTTCAAATAATATGGGAGATGGATTATTTTATATAACAAGAGAAACGAACAGTTTTAAAAATGTAATACTATTAACACGTTTATTTTTCCCTACCGTTGAGATGATTGTTACACTGCCCACTATTAATATGGTTATCTTTTTTCTAAGTAGCCACTGTTAACACCATCGCTTCTTCCATTACTTCTATCACTGACTATTTTTTATCGGAAAAGCTCTATAATTTTTTCATCTAAGTTATTCAAGTAACTTCAATCACGCGCCTCCCCAATTCCCTTACGCGTTTATTATACACGCGCCTCATATAACGTAAACCTTGTTCTCTTCTCGCGTTTTCGTTCTTCTTCTTCTTCAACCTAATAAAATTCGTGGTTCTCCTCTGTTCACATTTTTCTTCTCTACTCGCATTCTTCATTATTGATCTGCATTGAATTCAACGTAATAAGCTCTGTCGTTCTTCTTCTTCTTCATTTTCTTCTTCGATCTACACTTCTGAATGGAAATAATGAATGATTCAACTTCAAATCACTGAGGTTATTACGTTGAGACAGCTAGGAAATGATTGCCGCATGCTATAACAATAATCTTAAATACTGAACAAAATAAAAGGAGGCCATCGAAACCAAACAACATTCATTTGGTGAATCAAAATCACAAAGGCCACCGAACCGAACAATGTTCATGTGGTAAATAAATGGTGATCAACTTTCAATCAACAAGAATAGTATTTCTCCTCCTCTTCCTCCTCATCCTTCTTCTTTCAAATTCGCGCACGTAGGTTCTTCTTCTGCTTCTTCTTCTTCTTTCAAATTCGTGCACGTAGGTTCTTCTTCTGCTTTTTCTCCTTCTTCTTTCGTTATAATCATCTCCAACAACACCAACATTTTTCTCGGTTAAGTGGAGTTGCTCATTTTGATTCACTTGATTGTTAATGTATTCAGTTGAGTCCTTGTGCATGCAGAAATATTTTTCTTATTGATTGAATGTTTATCACATTTTATTCAGCACAAGATTGGTGTTCGGTTCAGTGGTATTGGTCATTTCGGTTCACCTGATTGTTATGTGTTCAGTTGACTTCTTTTGCATGAAAAAATGCTATTCTTGATAATTGAATGTTTATGACGTTTTATTCAGCACATAAATGTTGCTCGGTTCAGTGGAGTTGCTCATTTTGATTTACTTGATTGTTAATGTGTTCAATTGAGTCCTTGTACATGTAGAAATATTTTTCTTGATGATTAAATATTTATGATGTTTTATTCAGCACATGACTGATGTTCGGTTCAGTGGAGTTGGTCATTTCGGTTCATTTCTGTTCTGCACAATTTAAAACTCTTCCTCCTCACCTTCTACTGCTTCTTCACCAGGGAGAGAAAGAGGAAAATACAAAAAAAAAAAATTACAGCAGCAATAACAACAAAAGAATAAAGATAAGGAGAAAACATATGAATAAGAAGGAACGCGAAAAAGAAGGAGGAGAATGAGGAGGAGGAAGGCGAATCTCTGTTACTATTTTCGTTCGTTTCTAGTTGTTCCTTGCCAAATCTTCTCGCGATTCTTCTCCAGTAGTGGTTTTCGCAGAGAACGTGACTGAAGTTTGAGTGATTTTAAGAGAGATTCGAAGAGAATGAGCGGTTTCGTGTTAAAGAAGAAGTAACATTTTTCGTAATGAGCGTGAAGAATTTCACTCGTCATTAATGCACGTGACTCTATTTGGACTTGCCAATTTGGTTACATGGTTACATGGATGTGTAGCCACCCGATTTTTTATTAGGATTTACACTAAATCAATTCAAATAATACTTTAACTTTTTAATTGAGATATAATTTTTAACGGACAAAATTTTTTAATTTTTTATGTACTCTCTTGGTATTAATTTTTAAATTTAAATTATATATTTCAAATTTCGTTTCTTGCATATTAAAGTACACAAAAAATTATATATATTTTAAATTATATATATTAATACTCAAGAAAGTATATAAAAATTTAAAAATTTTGTCCGTTAAAAATTATATCTCAGTTAAAAATTTAATAAACAAATTATATCTCAATTAAAAATTTGAAGTATTATTTAAATTGATTTAATATAAGTCATAATAAAAAATCGTCGTAGAAGAGTGGGTAGTTAAAAAAAATAATAATAACCGTACTATTTATGTGCTTTCACTTATTTCAACGCTTGAGACGAATAACATGTTAATAGTGTTTCATCTTTAAAATCGTCCATCTTCTTTATTATATAAAACCGCACGTCTTTCCTATTATTTGAAATGTTCCATTTTAAGAGTTTGGTCCAATTTAAATTATTAATATTTTTTTATTATTTTCAAAAAATATATTTTTATATTTATAAATATACATATATCTCGTTTACAAAGTAAATCAAATATATAAAAATTGAAAAAATTCATAAGTGTAAATGAGATATATTAAAAATCATCTGTAAACGAAATAATAGTAGATAACATATTTTCATAATAATTTTAAAAATTATTTATTTTAATAAATAAAATATTTATTTACTTTATATAAATAAAAAATTCTATTCATATAACGATTTTCACATACATAATATAAATTAAAATAAAAATTTAAAATAATATAATATTATTAATTATTTCATTAATTATTTTATATATATTATATATTAAAAGTATATATATTTTATATACCAAAATGAGTAGAAATGCTATTATTTTTTTTTTTTGGTGACTAGTAGAAATGGTATTATTTAAATCCAACCTCACTTCGCTAAAAATTTGTCCCACACCTATAGACAGGTCATTATTCATTTCGAACAGGTACATTTGTATTCTTAATTTTAAAAAAAATTATCTGAAAAATAATTATTTTTCAGCCATATTAAAATATAAACTATAAATCCTTATTAATCGTATTTTTAAATTTTAAATTCTAAATTTTAAATATAAACTATAAATCCTCTAAAAAGTGAATGTTAAAAAGCTTATTACAATAAAATTTTACGTTGACTAATTAAAACTGAGTCTTTTATACTACGTAGTCAATTTGAAATCCAAGTTTAAACTATAATTTAAGCAACATTTTAACATTTATTTGATCAATTTAAGTAAGATTTTAAATTAGAAAATTTTGAAATGGATATATGTTCTAAAATGTGTACCTAAACGCAAATGAAAAAATGGGCTTGAATTGGTGCGGGATGATGGATGAGGGATATCTGCAAAGAATTTCAGTATCAAAGTCATCATATATTTGAATAGAATATATGTAAAAATTAGATGAAATTTTTTTTAGGTTACATTTAGAAAAGAAACTGAAACCAAAAATATGAGATTAGGAGACAAAAATAATAATATTTAAAAAAAATAAAAATTAATCTAAATAATTTAAAATTATTTTATTTAATATTAATTAAATATCATAAAAATAATTATATAATTTTAAATATAACAAATATATAATTACAGATATTATATGTATAAAATTATAAATATTATATTATATAAAATAATTTTAAATATTATCTCTTTAACATCATTTTTATTTTTGTGTAAGATTTATTTTAGAATTGAGCATAAGCACAATTCCTGAAAGAGACACGACTATAACTTGCTTCCATTGCACCAATCCATACAACAGGTAGTTTGTGTTTTTCTTATTATTATTATTATTATTATTAACAGACGTGCAACAATAATTACAAGTAGAATAAGATTTCAAAGTCAATTATGTTAGTATATGACTTCACCAATCTAGAAACAAAGCAAAGACACTTTATAAGCACTAATTAATTCTCTTTGAGTTGGTCAACTCAAACATTATGAACTAATTAATTCTATATTTTTCCTTTGCATCACATGATTCTTTTTTCTTTTACTCTAAAATTACACATGTTTTTCTATCAGAGTAAAGTATTATTTCTGTCCCCAATGTTTTTTGGATAAGTCCTAAAGTTGTCTCTAACGTTTCAATCGTCCTATTTAAGTCTCTAACATTTTAAAACTGACTCAATGTTGTCCTGCCATTAGGAATCTGTTAACAGAATTGACGGCGGGACAAAATTGAGACGATTTTGAAAACGTTAGGGACTTAAATAGGACAAAAACGTTGGGGACAAAAATGATACATAGAAATAAATTTTAATTTTATCCTTCAATAATATCAATTTTTTACTATACATATTATTCAATTATTTTTTAATCACATCTAAGTAAATTACACTTAATCGTATTACTTTTATTTTAAATAAATAATTTTTTTATAATTTTATTCTTAAAGATTTTTAGTTATCATGAAATGTTTGTAGAATGACTAGTATATAAATTTGCAGAAAAAAAAATTTATAGACAATAAAATATAAATTATACATTTTGTCTCTAATGTATTATGTATCAAAATTCTTTAAAATTATAAAAAAATAAATTATTTAAAATGAAAGTAATGTGATTAAGTGTAATTTATTTAGATGTAATTAAAAAATAATTGAATACTATGTATAGTAAAATATTAATATTATTGAAAGATAAAATTAAATTAAAATTTATTTTTATGTATCGTTTTTGTCCCTAACGTTTTCGTCCTATTTAAGTCTCTAACGTTTTAAAATCGTCTCAATTTTGTTCCGCCGTCTATTCTGTTTACGGATTCCTAATGGCAGGACAACATTGAGTCTATTTTAAAACGTTAGGGACTTAAATAGGACGATTGAAATGTTAGGGACAACTTTAAAACTTATCCCAAACGTTAAGGACAAAAATGATAGCTTACTCTTTTATATTAAAAGTAAACCCGTAGACCAGGTAGCAAACAAAATATTGCTGTTCAAATATTAACAAATTATTACTGAATTAAGGAGGGTAGCTCAGTATACAGACATTCTGCGTTTAACTTGAGAAAGGACCGTATTCACAAAATATAATATATACCGTTTAACTTGATAATTATATTAGTGGCTGTTTTCAAGACTTAAATTCGTGACTTTAAAATTATACAAAAACAACTCAATTTTTACTCAAATTGTTACCGAATTACAACCTCATAAAACATAAAGGACTCTAACTAAATTAGCAAAATACTGTATCAGGTGAACTGTTACATATATGTGCTTAGCTAGTTGGTTACCAAACATGAATTTGAAAACCTAGCAAACATTATCCGTCAATTAACCATTTCTCTTAATCAGTTAAATATTCGGGTGAGATAATTTATGATATAATATTAATTTTTTTTATCGTATCTATTCTTCTAAATAAATAGGATTATGCATGGTCCATACTTTAAATTTGAAGGATAAATTTACTAATAAAATCATGATATTAAGAATAATCTTACAGTGAAGAATGAGGTTTTGGAGAAATTTATATTGCATATATTTATTTGAGAAATGCTCAAACACTAATAGAATTTATTATTTTTGACTATTATTTTTAGTCATTAATTCAGTTCTTTTAGTTTAATAATTTAATAACATATTTTTAATATACATTTAAATATTAATGACTTATTAATGACTAAAAATAATTAAAAAAATACTTAAAAATTATTAAAATTTATTATTTTTTACCATTACTTTTAGCTATGAGCTAAATTCCTTTGATCTAATGATTTAATAACATACTTTTAACTCATATTTTTAAACATTGATGACTAACTGATGGTAAAAAATAATAAATTCAAATGACCTTCTAATATTTCTAAATAATAAATTTTACTAACCTTCTAACATTTTTTTTATTTATTTATAAATTTAATAAAAATCTTCATCAATTTTTATCTCTTCCCAAAAAAATTCTCACTATATAAAACTAATTATGTCTGTACCTAACAATTTAGGTTTTAGAAAAGAAGAAATAAAGGATCCAAGATGTAGTACGTAGGAAACTAGGGTTAGAAAAACACAAGTTGATACCATTGTTTTGGGTTTCAAATTCATGAGCACCCATGTGAATAGATGCCCCATTTGGATGGCAACTTCATTCATGTCTAACGTAAGAGTTAAGACCCATAATAATATAGATCAACTACTACCATATCATCATCATCAAGATCAAATGGGTCCAAATACACTGCTTCTTGGAATAAATGCATGCCTAATTGTTACGTTGTCCTCAAATACCTCAACATTATTTCTTGTGCTATAAAAACTGCTTTGCGTTTAATTTTTTTTATTAGGAAAAAAAAAGTAATTTTATAACTTGTCTTTTATATATAGTTAATAAAAAATGGTTGAAATTAAAATTGATTTGAATTACAAGCTATTTTGTTTAGTTCATTTATTTAAAATTTAAAGCTAATTCTTTTTATAATAATGTATATAATACGTGAATAATATATATATATATATATATGGAAAAAATTTGGTAACAAAAAAGTTTCAACCATAATTAGCCAAAACTTTTCATAATATACTTTATTTACATCATTTAATAACAGTTTTATTTTTTAACCCACTCTCTTATCATTCCACTTATCGTATTCTTATCAACTCTACTTATTAATGATATTAATTATAATATCATATCCCTTACTACTAGGTATTCTTGTATAATTAATATTTTTTTTATAATTTAATTTTTATATTTAAGAATATAATAAAGATTAATAATAATAATTAATAACGGTTATGATTTATCATTATAATTGATTCTTGTTCTGCTCCTTCACCTAATGAAGATACATAATATCACATAAATTCAATAACTTGCTAATGAGAAAAATAAAAAACTAATAAAACAAAGGCACACTTGCTAGATAATAAATCTCCCCCTTCTTCCTTGAACCACTTTCCTTCGTCTTCACGTGAGATTTCATTTATATTATCAAACACCAAACAACATTTTCTGACTCTTTTTATTTACGTTAGGGATACATTCATTGTATTTGTACGTGACGCATTAATTAATTTTCATTTCTATATTTATTTATATATATTTTCTAGTAGTATCTTTATACGTTGTGGTTATTGTGATCGAACATATGTATGTTTCAGTTGTTTTGGCAACTTTTGGTTATTCCCTTTACGCAAACTCGGTTTATTATTATTATTATTATTATTATTATTATTATTATTATTATTATTATTATTATTATTATTATTATTATTATTATTAATTAATTAATTAATTAATTAATTAATCATATAATTTGAGAGCTATATAGATTAGACATTTGACACTTGTAATATAATAAGGACATTTGTGACTTGTGAGATATACGGCTTAATTTATTTATTTATATATATAAAAAAATTTTGCTATAAGTATATATATATAACCTATTTTTAACACAAAATTCAGGAAATGTTATACAGAGAGTACAGCTATTAAATAATAGTATATATTATCATTTATAAAATGTATTAATGTACGTAAATTGTATATATAAAAAAAAATACAAATACAAATTAAAGAGACAAACATAAATAAATAACTAGCTATATAACTCGAGAGGTATGAATAATAAAGTGTTATTAGAGTTACTGAAAACATGAATGGTTGGATATTTCAGATTAATGATTTGACCCGCAACTAAATGAAGCTTATATTTATTTGTATATGATATTAATACTAATTAAAGTGCCAAACAGAATGATTAGATTGACATTTAAGGTTGTCGTGTGATGCTAATAGCACTTATCCGCTTTTCCAGCAGTGATTAGAGGCCGCCATCAAGTTTAATTTCAACACAACACACTTCTTAATTTTACTATTTGAAGCTACACATTGAAAGCTAATTTATAAAGTCCCACATTATCCACAAATGAATGTTTCAGAAGTGATAACCTTTTTTAAGTGTGAGATCATTTTTACCATTCAAGCTAATATTTTTCGAAGGTAAATTAGATTCATTTAATTTCTAATACAATTATATAATTTTGACTTCAAAGTTAAAACATGCATTTAAAAGAAATTTTCTAAAATATAAATAAATAATTTGAGATGTATTTAGGTAAAAAATTTGGCACAAAAATGGTCAGAATGTGAAAGATCTCATCAATCGTAGTAAAAAGATTTTAATAGTCGAAAGAGTTTAACAATTAAAATATGAAACAGACAATGATAAAAGAAAATAAAAAACATTAACTTTAATAGTTAAAAACTTAAAATAGCTTATGTTAGCGTTCAAATTTATTTGAGGTTTAAGATTAAAGATTATTTGCTAAAATTTAAGATTATGCCAAATAGTTTTGTGAAATTTTATGGAAGAGAGGATCAAGCTTTTATTAGACTCTGTTGTATGAGTCCAAGAGTGAAGCAGAAATCAAATTGAGAAGAAAATCAAGAAGTTGAAAATGGAGGAGCTCTGTTTACAAAGAATATAAAATTGGAAGAGAAATGAGAATTAGCATTGTGCAGTTCTCTAATTGATGAAAAATGAAAACTAACTTTTAAGTAAGGATTTCACAAGCCATTTATACATATTAACACGTGCAGCAAGCTAACTACAACTAACTACACTTCTTAACAACTGGCACTAATAATTACTTCACAATTTCAGCATTTGTTCCTTGCACTTAAGTTACAGCCTCCCTCAAACTAGGGCTATGAATATCTAAGAGTCCTAGTTTGGAAATATTGGTTGCAAGGGGGCCAGGTGCCAAAACTTTTGTGAGAAAATCAGCTAATTGGTTCGAAGAGGACACTGACATTAAGTGGGTGAGTCTAGAGAGGTGTTGGTTGCGCGCGGTATGGCAGCCTACTTCTATATGCTTTGTTCTCTCATGAAAGATAGGGTTTGTGGCAATGTGGATGGCGGATCTGTTATCACAGAACAACATAATAGGTTTTATGACTGGCATTTCCAAGTCCCGCATGATATACGATAGCCATTGAGCTTGGCAAGTTGCAAGAGCCAACGCACGATATTCTGCTTCTGAAGATGATCTAGCAATGGTGCTCTGTTTCTTACTTTTCCAACTGATTAAGGATCTTCCAAGATAAAAACAGTGGCCAGTGATGGATCTTCAAGAGTCAGCACACGTTGCCCAATCCACATCTGAAAAACAAGTGATTTTGAGATCATTGTCTGCTGCAAAGAAAAGGCCAACTGATGGGCATCCTTTCAAGTACCTTAACACCTTCTGAGCTGCTTGCATGTGAATATCGGTGGGACAATCAATGAATTGGCTAAGCCTCCCTATAGCATAGGCTATGTCTAGTCTGGTGTTGGTTAGATAAAGCAGCCTCCCAACTAGTTGTCTGTAATGAGTTTTGCCTTCAAGCGCTGTACCACTATTCTGAGACAACTTAGAGGCAGAGGTGTAGTCCATGGGTGTGCTGGCTGGCTTGCATTCCAAAAAACCGTGATCCTTTAGAATGTTGACTGCATATTTGCGCTGGCACAAGTGAATTCCTTTTGAGGATCTTGCCATTTCCATACCCAGAAAGTATTTAAGATCACCCAAGTCTTTAATCTTGAATTTCTGGTCCAGCAGTCTTTTAATGGATTCAATCTCATTAAGGTCGTTGCCAGTTAGGACTAAGCCATTGACATAGACCATGATGATCGTGACACTTTGAGCAGTGATTTTGGTGTACAGGGAGTGATCTGATTCTGATTTGTTGAAGCCAGCTGAGCTCAGAGTTTCTGTTAATTTCAGATTCCATTGTCTGCTTGCCTGCCGCAATCCGTAGAGAGACTTTTCTAATTTGCAAACTGAATTCGAATCAACATTTGGATGTTGCAGACCTGGTGGCAGCTTCATATAGACTTCTTCATTGAGGTCTCCATGCAAAAAAGCCGTGTTTACATCCAATTGTTTGATGTGCCAATTCTTGGCCACAGTCAGAGCCAATACTACTCTCAATGTTGTCATGCGAACCACTGTGATGAATGTGTCAATGAAATCCACTCCTTCAATTTGAGTGAAACCTTTGGCCACTAACCGAGCCTTGTAACGTTCAATTGTCCCATCAGAGTTGAATTTGATACGGAACACCCACTTGCATCCTATGGCTCTCTTGCAATGAGGAAGTTTCACAACTCGCCAAGTTTGATTTTTGTCCAACGCCTCCAGTTCACTTTGGATTGCTTCTCTCCAGCAGGGGTGACCAGCAGCTTCCTCATAGTCACGAGGAACAACATTGGTAGTGACGGCCAGAGAAAAAGCTTTGTGCTTTGGACTAAGTGTATCATAGGAAATGTGTTGTGAGATCGGATACCTACTAGGAGCATTGGAAGTGGAAACAGTGCTATTTATCTTACAATGGTAGTCCTTTAAGTAAGGTGGTATTCGTTTGACCCTAGATGATTTTCTAAGTGCAATTTGGTCATTGGTATCTGGTGTAGGTGATGCATGTAATGAATGGACATTGATGTTGTTATCTAGTGTAGGTGCATGAATGTGTGGTTCTTGACTGTTGTGATCAGTATATGCTATGTGTTCGGGTGTGTAAGTGTTTGTGTCAAAGTTTTGATGAAAAGACAGTTGTGGAGTGTTCTGAGCAGTGCTGCGTGTTTCATGCGTTGAAGATGAGAAATTACTATCAACAAAAGGAAAGTCATATGCAAATGGATCAAAATTATGCACTTGAGCATTATTGTTGAGTTAAGAAATTAACTAAATTAATTAGTGATGACAAACATTATTTTTGGCAAAATAAATAATTAGAGTTGTTTAATTAATAAGTGTATGTTACTAATTATTTATGTTATGTTGCAGGCCATAATTAAATTTAAGCAGCCCAAGTTGAATGAATGACAAAACAAGGCTAATGGGCTGAATGGTAAGTATGAATAAATAAAGCCCAAGTCATTCATCTCAAACAAATTCATCAAAGAAGCATAGCAAGACACCACGGGCTAAAGAGAGAAGAACCCGATCCAAGCTCAATTGTTTTTCATTTTCCCACCATTTTGCTCAACCAAAAGCAACGTTCCTCTTCCTTCTAATCAAGTCACATCAAGATTTCAGAAAAAGCAAGAAAGAGAAAAAGAAGAAAAGCTTCTTCCATAAGCCATTAACCAAAGAAGCAAGAGAGAGAGAGTTGAAGCTTGAAGCACAGAAGCTAAAACAGAAATCCCAAGCTAAATCAAGCTTAAGAAAGGTAATCCATCTCATCTTGCATGCATCAAGATCCTCATCTCTTCTTCCCAACTCTCTGCACTACCCGAAAATGGCATTGAAGGGAAAGTTGTTCGCTGCCCTATTCTGCTGTGTATCTACGGTCTTAATCAAGACTTGGGGACCAAGTTGGTGTTCAATGGTTCAGATTTGGTTGACCATGAGAAGATTTCCATGGTTACTGTTTTGTGGCTTTCGGTCAAGTTGGAAAAGTCAGAAGCAAAAGTTCTACTTTGATGCTTGAGAAGAAAAAGTAAGCTTGTGGGTTGGTGAAGCTCAAGGCTCAAGGTGTTGACATTGGAAGATGAACTCAGCCACATGCAAGGAGATATAAGGAGTTTGCTGTTCATTCAGAAACTAAGGAGAGAAAACCAGTGAATAGAGGTTTTGTTCTGAGAGAGCTCTTTGAAGAAGTTCAACTAACTGGACAGTGTAACCTAATCAAAGGTGTATTCCGCCAGTATGAAGAACTGAATCAGAGGCTTGCTAATCTGGTTTTTCGCATAGCACAGAGGCTGTTGATGAAGTCAATCTCCTTCATGTTTTACTGATTGTAATGTACTTTTCTAAGCTTATCTTTCTGTAATTTCTTGAGAGAAAAGGCATTGTGAGAAAGCTTGAGAAAAAGCCATGAGTGGAAAAAGGCTGAGAGATACACTTGAGAGAAAAGCCTAGAGTTATTTTCTGATTTCTTTAGGTTGATTAAGTGTCTTGTATCTAGTATCTGAATGGTATCCCTTTCTTAGTTGGGTTAGCACTAAGAGGTATAGTTAGGTATTAGCATAGCCAATGTCAAGTTAGGTTAGAACTTGAGTGTGAAAGGATTGGGTCAATCCTATGTTATTGGTGTATGTAATACTGTTTACTATAGTGAAATTCTTCCATAGTTGTGGAGGAGACTGGATGTAGGTTGCATAGCACAAGGCAACCGAACCAGGATACATGCTGGTGTTAGCTTTTCTCTTCTCTGATGTGTTCTGTTTTCTGATATTCATGAGACAAAAATAAATTGTCTCATAAATTTCCGCTGCTAAGTTACAACAGAATCAGAATTACAAATTTGTTTAAAAAGGGTAACAACAGTAATTAAAAGGAAGGCATAGATTCAACCCCCCTTCTCTAAGCCTACCACAACCTTCAATTGGTATCAGGAGCTAAGGTCTCAAGAATCAAGCTTAACCGCTTGGAGCAAAGATCCAATGGCGAACAATCTGGGCACAACCACAATTGCCTACACCCTCACTGAAGGCCAGTCAAACAACCGGCCACCTTTCTTTAACGGAAAGAACTATTCCTACTGGAAAGAAAGGATAAGGATCTTCATCCAATCCATTGACTACAACTTATGGAAGATCGTTGTGAGTGGTCCCAAGATCCCAACAAAAACAAGTGCTGATGGAGTGGTGACTCCGAAAGAAGAAGCTGAATGGAATGAAGATGACAAGAAGAAGATAGAGCTGAACGCTAAAGCAATCAACCTTCTTCACTGTGCTATCAGCTTTGAAGAGTACCGGAAGGTGTCTAGATGCAAGACAGCCAAAGAAATCTGGGAAAAACTCCAGGTTACACACGAAGGCACTAAACAAGTCAAAGAAACGAGGATTGATATGCTGCGAAAAGAGTATGAGATGTTTAGCATGAAGGATGGAGAAAGCATTGATGAAGCATTTGAGAGATTCTCAATCATAATCAACAACCTTGATGCTATGGGTACAAACTATGCAGAACAAACCTTGGTGAGAAAACTCCTTAGAAGCCTCACAAAAGAGTGGGAAAACACTGCCACTGTCCTAACCGAGAGTAACAACATAAGTCCCATAACCTATGATGAGCTGAGAGGAAAACTCCTTGCCTATGAAGCCACACACACAAACACAGACTCAAAGAAAAAGGGAATAGCCCTCAAGTCACAAATAGAACCAAAAGAGAGTGAGTCTAGTGATGGTATTTCAGATGACGAACTTTTGTTTTTTGCTAGGAAATTTAGAAGGATGATGAAAAGCAAGAGCAAATACAAGGGTTCAAGTTCAAAGGAGCAAAAGATGGACTTGAGCAAGGTGACATGCCATCATTGCAAGGAGGCTGGACACTTCAAGTCAAACTGTCCAAAGCTCAAAAAGGAGGACAAAGACAAGAGGGAAAGGAAGAGAGTACTCATGGCAGCTTGGGAGGATCTTGAGAATGACTCAAATGAAGAAGAAGAATCTGAAGGAGATGACAAAGACTGCTTCATGGCTGGAAACAACAATCTTGATGAGGTAAACTATTATGATTTGACCATTGAGGACTTGCATGTTATTATTGATGATCTCACTTTAAACACATCAAAACTGCTTGATAAATACAATGAATGCAGATCTGAAAGAAATGTGTTAAGAGCTGAAAATGAATTTTTAAAAGAAAAAGTGAAGGAAACTGAATGTGCTTTGGACATCATTGAAGAAAACAGATTTCTAAAATCTGAACTTGAAAAATTAAAAGGAAAGCATATTGTGGATCCTTCACATGAGTTAATTGCTGAAATTTGGTCACTCATATGCACAATGCTTCATTGAAAAGAGAGTTGTAGGAAACAAAGTCTACAATGTTGTTTGTGATTTCAATGCACTTGGGCAACCAAGATGGATTAACTTCAAAGGATCCAAATTAATTTGGATACCTAAGGCTACTTGAAACTCATCATGCAAATTTGCCTAGCATCCAAGAACAAAAAGGACATGTGGTACATGGATAGTGGATGTTCAAGGCACATGACTGGAAGGTCAACCTACTTCATCAAACTAAATAAGTATGATGGAGGTTTTGTGACCTTTGGAGATGATGGTAAAGGTAAAATCATTGCTGTTGGAAAAGTAGGTAATGAGCAATCTACTTTCATTGATGATGTACTTTTGGTTTGTGGTTTAAAGCACAATCTTTTAAGTATAAGTCAGCTGTGTGATTTGGGATATTTAGTTGTTTTCAAAAGGCTTGAATGCTGTGTTGTTAATGAAAAGACAAATGAAGTGATGTTTGTTGCCAAGCGTTTCAATAATATGTATGGACTTACTCTTGATGAACTAAAGAATCAAAATGTAGCTTGTCTTCACTCTAAAGAATCTGAAAAGTGGTTATGGCACAAGAGATTGGGCCATGCAAGTATGTTTCAAATAAACAAACTTGTAAAGAAAGAATTAGTAAGAGGTCTTCCTTTGATAAAGTTTGACAAAGACATCACTTGTGATGCTTGCCAAATGGGAAAACAAACAAAAAGTTCTTTTAAACCAAAGGAAGACATCTCTACTAAAAGACCACTTGAGTTGCTACACATTGATTTATTTGGTCCAACAAGAACTCAAAGCCTAGGTGGTAAACATTATGGTTTAGTAATTGTGGATGACTACACTAGGTTTGGTTGGGTTTTATTTCTTGCACACAAAAATGAAGCCTTTTCGGCCTTTGAACCTTTTTGCAAGAAAATTCAAAATGAAAAGGATTTGAAAATCTCTTCTATAAGAAGTGATCATGGAACTGAATTTGAAAATAATTTGTTTGAATCCTTTTGTGAGGAATTTGGAATATCTCACAACTTCTCTTGTCCAAGAACACCACAACAAAATGGTGTTGTGGAAAGAAGAAATAGAAGCATACAAGAAATGACAAGAGCCATGCTTTGTGAGAGCAATGTTCCAAAATTCCTTTGGGCTGAAGCGGTTAACACAGCTTGCCACATTTTAAATAGAACAATCATAAGGAAATTTTTGAAGAAAACCCCTTATGAACTTTGGAAAGGCTACCCACCAAACTTAGATTACTTGCACATCTTTGGATGCAAATGCTTTGTTTTAAATAACAAAGAAAATTTGGGAAAATTTGATCCAAAGGCTTATGAGTGTTTGTTTGTTGGATATTCCACAACTAGTAAAGCATATAGGGTTTATCATCAAGATGCTAGAATTATTGAAGAGTACATACATGTTACATTCTGTGATACTAACTTGGTGCAAAGCATTTTGGAAGATGTTGATGCAGGAAATCAAGCTCAAAAGGAGGATGAGACTGCTCAGAATCATGGAAAAGAGAATTCTGGACAAGCTGAACCAGAAACAGCAAATAATGAAAATTCAAGAGACAATTCCATTTTGTCTCATGAATCTGAAGGAAATTCTGCAGACAGCAGCACACAGAATCCCTTGGTGACTGAATCTGCCTCCAAGTCCACCAGACCTCGTGAATGGAGATTCTTGAAGAATTATCCTGAGGAATTTGTCATTGGGGACGTCTCTCATGGAGTGCAAACAAGGTCCTCCACTAGAAAGGCAAATGAAGGATCAAACATTGCCCTTCTTTCACAAATGGAGCCTCAAAACGTCAAGGAAGCACTTAGTGACCCTTCTTGGGTTAAAGCTATGGAGGATGAGCTTCTTGAGTTTGAAAAGAACCAAGTGTGGACGTTGGTTCCAAGGCCAAGTGGAAAGAAAGTGACCGGCACCAAGTGGATATTCCGGAACAAGTTGGGAGAAGATGGTAGCATTGCAAGGAACAAGGCAAGGCTGGTGGCACAAGGATATGACCAAGAAGAAGGAATCGACTTTGATGAATCCTTTGCCCCTGTTGCCCGAATGGAAGCCATAAGACTTCTCTTAGCTTATGCTGCATTTTGTGGTTTTAAATTATACCAAATGGATGTGAAATGTGCATTTTTGAATGGAGTGATAGATAGAGAAGTGTATGTGGAGCAGCCTCCTGGTTTTGAAAATAAAGAGCATTTTGATCATGTTTTCAAACTATCTAAAGCTCTCTATGGTTTAAGACAAGCTCCTAGAACTTGGTATGAGAGACTTAGCTCTTTTCTTTTGAAAAATGGTTTTCAAAGAGGCACCACTGATACAACTCTATTTATCAAGAATTCTAATGATTCTTTTATCCTAGTCCAAATATATGTTGATGACATTATTTTTGGATCAGCCAATGAATCCCTTTGTTCTGAATTTGGAAAACTCATGACAAGTGAATTTGACATGAGTATGATGGGTGAACTTAATTTCTTCCTTGGGCTGCAAATTAAACAAACTGAAAAAGGTATTTTCATTCATCAAGAAAAGTATGCCAAGGAATTAGTTAAGAAATTTGGTATGGAAAATGCCAAACCCATGGGAACTCCCATGCATCCTAATTCTAAATTAGATAAGGGAGAAACTGAGAAAGATGTTGATGAGACTAGGTATAGAGGAATGATTGGCTCTCTTATGTACTTAACTTCCTCTAGACCCGATATTGTGCAAAGCGTTGGATTGTGTTCTAGGTTCCAATCCAAACCAAAAGAGTCACATCTTTCTGCAGTTAAAAGGATCATTAGATATGTTCATGGCACATCCAATTTTGGTCTTTGGTATCCTAAGATTGATGATTTTTCTGCAGTTGGTTATTGTGATGCAGATTTTGCTGGTGATAGAGTTGATAGAAGGAGCACTTCTGGTTTATGTTGCTTCCTTGGGAAGTCCTTAAATGTATGGTCAAGTAAGAAGCAACCAACAGTGGCTCTTTCCACTGCAGAGGCTGAGTATATAGCTGCTTCTTCTTGTTGTTCTCAGCTTTTATGGTTAAAAACACAGCTTGCTGATTACAAATTAAAAGCTGAAAATATTCCCCTGCTGTGTGATAATATGAGTGCCATTAATATTTCCAAAAATCCAGTTTTGCACTCTAGGACTAAACATATTGAAGTGAAATTTCACTCAATAAGAGAACATGTCCAAAAGGGGGATATTAGTATTCAATTTGTTAAATCAGAGGAGCAATTAGCAGATATTTTTACAAAACCATTAGCTGAGGATAGATTCTGCATGCTTAGGACTTGTTTAGGAATTTTGAGTTATGATTCCTTGTTTGAAAAGTGCTGATGTATTTGCTGGAGCTTTTTGTCTGATAAACAGGTATGAGACAATTCTGGGCAGGTGATGAACGTTTCCCTCATGTCAACGTGTTCTGGGCTTGCTTCAAGTGAAAAATTGATCTGGACCAACCTCAATTCGGATCTGGGTTGTCCTATATGTTTCATTAAATCTAAATCACCTCAAGGCCCAAATATGAATGTTACAATCTTGTGTGTTAGTTTTTTGATGACTTATGTGTTTCATGAAAAGTTTTCAATAAAGGTTTTGTGGCCCAAAAGATTTTCAAGAGGATCTAATTTTGGCCCAAAAGGGTGTTTCAGGTTAATATTGTTGTTTTAAAAATTTTAAAATTAATTTTTAAAATCAAATAAAATCTTTTTGAATGAGGTCATGTCTTTTCAAGTCTTTTCAAATGGTGATGCAGTTGCATGGTTTTGGAAACTTGCTTTTTGGGTACGGTTACCAACACTCCCTCTCTTCCCTCCATAACTCCTTCTCCATCACTTCGGTTTTCACCACTACCCTTACTGCTCTCTCTTCTTCTTAAATTGAAACTAACCAAATGAGGAAGAAAACCATTGCAAAAAGGGCTCCTCGAGAGAAGGTTTTCAAGCTACCCACAAAGCCATCCACTCGCTCTCAAGACCACACCTTTACCCCTTCTCCTTCTCCTCCTACCTCTCCTCATCGCTGTGACCCCATGGCTCGGACCAAAAACACTCCCAGGTTTCCTGCCTCTGCCAAGCCGACGCCACCACCAAAGGCCACACCTTCCAAGCCTGGCTCCTCAAAACCAAGTTCAGCAAAGCCTGGCTCCTCCAAAGGCAAACGTCAGGCGACTGAGGAACCCATACCCGAACCAACACAACCAAAATCCAGGTCGGTTCCAATGCGATCTCAACGAGGTAACACTCAAGTCCCTCTCCAGAATGTTAAAGAACCAGACATTGGACCTTTTGATCACAAAGCTCACTTTTTGACTTCTCATTCGAACTATAACCCTTATAGATTCAAATCTGCCATGAACAATGATTTTTATGAGAAGGTTATCCAGTATCGTACCCTTTGTCCCTCTTTTCTCGCTGATTTACCATCTTTGAAAAGAAAAGGTTTTCCTTTTGTTGATAACTTGATTTTTCTGGACTGGAATCACCTTTTTGATATCAAAAAACCTGTTTATCCCTTGTTGGTTAAAGAGTTTTATGCAAACATGACTTATCATGAGGGCACTGCTCATTCGTATGTCAAGGGTCGAGATATCGTTTTAAACAATGAGACCATCAGTGATGCCTTGAAGTATACTGATGTTGGGCCCTGTGCCTACACGTCAGTTAAGTGGGATGAAGGAGTTGGTGTCTCTTACAATGATGCCCTGGCTAGTATTTGTGAACATATCTCCTTGATAAATGGTATTACACCCACACACAAAGCCCTAGGATATGAACGTGCTCAGTTGCACCGCATGGTCAACCACATTATACTTCCTCAAAGTGGTTCATATCAAAGGGTTTCATACACTGACACTCTTGTTTTATATGCCATTCTCACCAAAACTGAAATTTCATTTGCATATTTGATGGTAAGATACATGTTTGATTCTGTTAGAAGTGAAAAGGACAAAGCTCTACCTTATGGCATGTTTCTAACTTGTATTTTTGAGTATTTTGGTGTTGACTTGACCAATGAGAAATATGAGAATAGACATTCATACCTAAAGGGGGGTGGTTCAGTGAAACAGAACAAAGGACCCACTCGATCTGAACGAGTCGTCCTAGATGATGAAGATGAGGATTTTGTCCCTGAGGATTCCACTGCTCCTTCCACTGAGGGGACCTCCATTTCCACTGGGAAGAAATCCACTCTGCTGAATGTGGTCAGGGATGTTGCTCAAGAGTTTGTCTCTCAATCGAACCACTTGATTGAATTGAGCAAAGAGAAAAGGAAGCTGGCTAGCAAGCATGAGAACTTCCTGAAGAAGTCAAGGGATAGGGTGACTGTACTGATGACCTTCATTGATAACCTTCAAAATGATGAAGATGATGCCACTGATGTTGAAGAGGATGCTGTTTCGAAAGGGAATGGTTCTGATGCCTAGGATTTGTCTCATAAAATCTGCTGACGCTGCTCATTTTGTCTCATAAACTCTGTTTTATTTTGCTACTGTTTAATATACCTTTGTTGTCTTGGATAACTGTAATAACTTTGATTGCTGATGCACTTTTAGCTATTTATTAAGCTATTTTGGCTGTGCACTGACCTTTCTTGCAGGTTTTATGGTACTATTTTTGTTGTCCTCCCTTGATGACAAAAGGGGGAGTAATAGCTCTGATTGATTCTGATTAATTCAGTTGAATGATGCCTGCTGATTTTTCTGATATGTTGATGCTGATAATTCTTTTCTGAACTATGTTTCGGATTAGAACTGAACTCTGTTCTTGCAAATTAATTTTGTTTTACAACTTGCCTTGGCTGTTGTCATGATAAGTATTACTGGGCTGAATATGTGTTGCTGGTTATATAGAATCTCTTAGTCAAGTTACATCTTGAATAGCTCCTTTTTAAGCTTAATGTAAACAGGAACAAAAGGATCGAGCATAGATTCAGGGGGAGCTACTGTTGAAAAGGAAAGGGGGAGCAACACATTAACAAGCAACATCATTCAAAGGGAGTTTCTAAAACCTTACTCAAACTCATTTCCTTTTGATTATTGCTTAAATCATGTTTGTCATCAAGGGGGAGATTGTTGAGTTAAGAAATTAACTAAATTAATTAGTGATGACAAACATTATTTTTGGCAAAATAAATAATTAGAGTTGTTTAATTAATAAGTGTATGTTACTAATTATTTATGTTATGTTGCAGGCCATAATTAAATTTAAGCAGCCCAAGTTGAATGAATGACAAAACAAGGCTAATGGGCTGAATGGTAAGTATGAATAAATAAAGCCCAAGTCATTCATCTCAAACAAATTCATCAAAGAAGCATAGCAAGACACCACGGGCTAAAGAGAGAAGAACCCGATCCAAGCTCAATTGTTTTTCATTTTCCCACCATTTTGCTCAACCAAAAGCAACGTTCCTCTTCCTTCTAATCAAGTCACATCAAGATTTCAGAAAAAGCAAGAAAGAGAAAAAGAAGAAAAGCTTCTTCCATAAGCCATTAACCAAAGAAGCAAGAGAGAGAGAGTTGAAGCTTGAAGCACAGAAGCTAAAACAGAAATCCCAAGCTAAATCAAGCTTAAGAAAGGTAATCCATCTCATCTTGCATGCATCAAGATCCTCATCTCTTCTTCCCAACTCTCTGCACTACCCGAAAATGGCATTGAAGGGAAAGTTGTTCGCTGCCCTATTCTGCTGTGTATCTACGGTCTTAATCAAGACTTGGGGACCAAGTTGGTGTTCAATGGTTCAGATTTGGTTGACCATGAGAAGATTTCCATGGTTACTGTTTTGTGGCTTTCGGTCAAGTTGGAAAAGTCAGAAGCAAAAGTTCTACTTTGATGCTTGAGAAGAAAAAGTAAGCTTGTGGGTTGGTGAAGCTCAAGGCTCAAGGTGTTGACATTGGAAGATGAACTCAGCCACATGCAAGGAGATATAAGGAGTTTGCTGTTCATTCAGAAACTAAGGAGAGAAAACCAGTGAATAGAGGTTTTGTTCTGAGAGAGCTCTTTGAAGAAGTTCAACTAACTGGACAGTGTAACCTAATCAAAGGTGTATTCCGCCAGTATGAAGAACTGAATCAGAGGCTTGCTAATCTGGTTTTTCGCATAGCACAGAGGCTGTTGATGAAGTCAATCTCCTTCATGTTTTACTGATTGTAATGTACTTTTCTAAGCTTATCTTTCTGTAATTTCTTGAGAGAAAAGGCATTGTGAGAAAGCTTGAGAAAAAGCCATGAGTGGAAAAAGGCTGAGAGATACACTTGAGAGAAAAGCCTAGAGTTATTTTCTGATTTCTTTAGGTTGATTAAGTGTCTTGTATCTAGTATCTGAATGGTATCCCTTTCTTAGTTGGGTTAGCACTAAGAGGTATAGTTAGGTATTAGCATAGCCAATGTCAAGTTAGGTTAGAACTTGAGTGTGAAAGGATTGGGTCAATCCTATGTTATTGGTGTATGTAATACTGTTTACTATAGTGAAATTCTTCCATAGTTGTGGAGGAGACTGGATGTAGGTTCCATAGCACAAGGCAACCGAACCAGGATACATGCTGGTGTTAGCTTTTCTCTTCTCTGCTGTGTTCTGTTTTCTGATATTCATGAGACAAAAATAAATTGTCTCATAAATTTCCGCTGCTAAGTTACAACAGAATCAGAATTGCAAATTTGTTTAAAAAGGGTAACAACAGTAATTAAAAGGAAGGCATAGATTCAACCCCCCTTCTCTAAGCCTACCACAACCTTCAATTATGCTTTTGGTCATTATTTGCAATGTGTAAATCAGTTTCTTGTGTGAAATATGGAAAATGGTTTTCATAAAAGATCACATTTCTAGATGTGAAAATGGTTTTAGACTTCAAATCCATGAGAGTAAAGCCTTTGGTGCCTTCTTTAAATCCCAAGAAAACACATTTTCTAGCACTTGGGTCTAGTTTGGTCCTGCCATTTGTAAGTGTTGATGCATATGCCAGGCATCCGAAAACCCTTAAATTTGATAAGATTGAAATTTTGTTGAAAATAACTTCAAAAGGGAATGCATTGTTGAGAAATTGAGTAGGTTGTATATTAATTAAATGCACAGCAAGTGTTGTGGCAAAGTTCCAAAAACATTTTGCCATGGATGAATGAAAAAGTAGTGCTCTAGTTACCCCCAAAATGTGTTATATTTTCTCTCCACTATCCCACTCTATTGGGGAGTTTCAATACATGATGTGTGATGTATGATGCCATTTGATGCATAGAAGGATTTTATAGAAAATTCAGGACCATTATCACTTCTTATGCATTTTACAACCTTTTTCAAATTGAGTTTGAACCAGTTTTACAAAATTCTTAAGAAGCTCCGCAGTTTTCGATTTTGTTTTCATGCAAAAAATCCATGTATATCTGCTCTTATCATCAACTATGGTTAAAAAGAATTTATGACCATGTATTGAAGGAGTTAAAATAGGTCCCCATATATCGACATATAACAGATCAAAACAATTGAGGGATTCAGTAATGCTGTAAGAAAAAGGCAATCGTTTTTGCTTTGTCAAGTGGCACGAATTACATGGGTTTATTTGTTCATTACAAGCAATAACAGGATAAGTTTTATGCATTATTTCTAATCTATGTTGGAAAATGTGTCCTAATCTAAAATGCCAAAGTGCATGCGCTACAGTATGTGAATGAGCATCATCTGCAGGTGCTTTATTTCTTGTTACAGCTGCTGCAATAGTCAGATGTGGGTGATGTGAATTATGCATGAAATGGTTATTTGTGTGTGCTGCATGCGCTGCAGTATGTGAATGAGCATCATCTGCAGGTGCTTTATTTCTTGTTACAGCTGCTGCAACAGTCAGATGTGGGTGGTGTGAATTATGCATGAAATGGTTGTTTGTGTGTGCTGCATGATTAAAAAACTGACTATCCATTGTATAGAGGCCATCAGCACATTTAGCTACTCCAATCCTCTTTAAAGTAATTTGGTCCTGGATCTCACAGATTTTATTATCAATAAGCATTTGGCACTTTAATCCATTTGTCAATTTTAAAACAGAAATTAGTTTGAAGTCAAATTCTGCAATGAACAGCACATTTGAAAGATATGATTGATTAGATAACCTAATGGTACCAATGATGTTACTGATGGTTTGGTTACCATTTGGTATTCTAACAATTATGGGGTTGACCTGTTGATAAGTTTCAAAATCATTTAAATTGAATGTGACATGGTCAGTGGCCCCTGTGTCAATGACCCAGAGGTGTGATTTGGCAGTAACAAAGGATGAAATATTACTACTGTACTTTAAAATGATGGTTTTACCTTGACTCATTTGAGGATTGGCTGAAGAAAATTGAACCTGAGGTGTGACTTGAGATTGCAGCTGAGCTTCCTGTCCTTTGAGAATTTTGATGATAGCTTCCCTTTGGTGTGGAGTGAGATCGAGGCTTGACGAGTCATTAGCTTTCTTCTGGCAATCGATTAGACTGCATTGGCTGAGATCATCACTTTTCTTCTCAGCAGATGCCTCAGCAGCCATGTAATTGATGCTGCTAAACTGCCTTTGCCTCAAATGAGGTGGCAAACCATGCTTCTTATAACATGTGTCAATTGTGTGTCCTGGTTTGTCGCAGAAGGTACACTGCATCCTACTGTCTCTTCCTCTTCCAGTTGCATTAGATCTTCCTCTTCCTCTGCCTCTCCCTTTATTTCTATCATCATTGAAGTTTGGTGTTATTTTGTTGAGGAAGATTTTGGTTTCTTGAGATTCATTAAATTGTCGCTCCTGCTGTGTGAGCATGGAAAAGGCAGTGTCGATGTCAGGCAGAGGATCCATAAGCATCAATTGTGATCTAGGAACAGAATATTGTTCACTAAGTCCCCTGAGAAATCTGGTTGTGTAGTCTTCGCGTCTATACTCCCTCGTGACTTTCAATCCACAAGAACAAATCACAAGATTCACAATTAGGAACGGGCCTGAAATTGTCCAAATCCTCCCAAATTGATTTCAGCTTTGTGTAGTAAGCTGTTATACTAGCATCTCCTTGCTTCAATTGAAAGAGTTCCTCTTATAATTCAGCCACTCTGAACTTGTCACCTTGATAGTATCTGCGTCTTAAATCTCTCCAAAGATCTGAGGCATTGTTAATCTATATGACACTTCCTGCGATATCTGGACTCAAAGACAGATTTATCCATGACACAATGTACGTGTTGCACCTCTCCCAGGCTTCGAATAAGGGATCATTCTCATTTGGTTTTGTTATCGAACCATCAATGAACTTCAATTTGTTCTTTGATTTCAAGGCTAATAACATGGCTCTGCTCCAAGAGTTGTAGTTATGTGCATTCAATGTAACTGGAATTAAATTATTACCAGGACTTTCACCAGGATGCAAAAAATACGGACTTGCTAGATCTTGCATCGGATTGACTGTGTTCTTTGCCACATGAGCTTGGATTGCTGAAATCTGACTTAGAAAGTTTGCAATTGATTGGGGATCCATTGAATTGAAGTTTGCAGACTGATTTTGACTTGCTTCCATTGTCAATCAAGATTAAAGAAATTCGAAGAAATGTTGAATCGAAAGGAATTTCAAGAACAGCTCCAAGAAAAGGAACGAAATCTGAGAAAGAGAAAAGAGAAGAAGGGGAAGAAAGGCAAGAAATTAACCAGGTCGATGAATCTGTGAAGATGTCAGATTCAGATCTTCCACTCTCGGTCTCGCTAATCGGAGCAATAACATCTCCTCCACGCTCACCGCACCATGTGAAATTTCATGGAAGAGAGGATCAAGCTCTCATTAGACTCTGTTGTATGAGTCCAAAAGTGAAGCAGAAATCAAATTGAAAAGAAAACCAAGAAATTGAAAATGGAGGAGCTGTGTTTACAAAAAATGTAAAATTAGAAGAGAAATGAGAATTAGCTCTCTAATTGATGAAAAATAAAACTAACTTTTATAGTAAGGGTTTCACAAGCCATTTATACATATTAACACGTGCAACAAGCTAACTACAACTAACTACACTTCTTAACAACTGACACTAATAATTACTTCACAATTTCAGCATTTATTCCTTGCACTTAAGTTACAAATTTAAAAATTCTACCCTATAAATAACTTCAATATGTTAGAGAACTTTAATTGATTTACACATTGATGTACTCTAAAAATTCTCAATTACATTAATTAATGCACGAAAATTAATTACAAGCCGAGATGAGTCTTGACTCTTGAGAGATTCTATTTTTTCTTTTATATATTTTAATTTTATTTTTTTCTGTTATTTCAATTCTACCATTTTCCTTCTGTACTTTATATTTGTCATTTTTATCTATGTATTTATAAACTTTAATTCTTTATATTCTGTATTTGTTTTCTTTTATTAATTTCTTACTTTCTATAAATTAAGATTTTTAATATAAATTTGGGGGACCATTTATTTATTTGAATCAAACAAATTCCAAGATGGTATGGGAACTTCAATAATTAATCAGCTATTTTGGGATGTGGTACCATTATTTATGGCAGAACCTTGAGAGAGATTATTTTATTATAATCTATTTTTCTATAAAATTTAATACAAATTCTTATCTATAAACTTTAATCCAAACACATCTTTGATGAATCTTTTTCAAACTTTACTAAAATATTGTTTAAGTAAATTTTTACGAATTTCTTTTAAGTGTTATTTTTTTAAAGTTTAATTATTTTAGCTTTTATAATTTCATTAAATTTTTAATTAAATTCTTTTTTTTTAATTGTGTCTCTACACTGCTTTAGCTTTTATATTTATATCCTTCCTAGTATAAAAATAACGGAATATCTTTTCGCAAATTGAAGATATTTATAATTAAAAATTTAAATAGATCTTTGATTGCATGTATTTTGGGAGAAATATTCTGTTAATTTTAACATTTTTTATATAAAAATGATCTAGTTACAAAATTAAAAATAGTGTAGGGATCCAATTAAAAAAAAAGTATAGTGACTTAATTAAACATTTGATAAAACTATAAGAATCAACAGAATAATTAAACTTTTTTTAAACGATCTTTTAAAAAATAAAAATAATTTTATATTTAGATATCTTATATAAAAAATATAAATTATAGTCTTTTAAAAAATATTTTTTATTTTTTTAAATATTTTTATTTTTATTATTAAAATTTTACATAACACACTAAAAAAATTCTTTCATTTTTTTTTTTACAAATTAATGGCGCTGAAACAATATCTAATACTCATCCTATTCATGATGCTAGTCAGGTTGCAAGATTTCAAGACCTCCTAATTCACAAATGGCAACATTGAGTGACCAATCGCAATGTGAACTTTTTGTGTTATGTTCTCAAATATAATTACTGTTAAATTACTAATTTTAGAAATTTCTTTTCCCTCTCGCCTTTTATTTTGATGCTGATAGAAATGATGTAGCTACCTTATAATTATTTTTATTTTCATTTGTCAACAGCCCCGTTTTATTTGTCAAAAATAAACATATAGTGGTACCATATAACTTATAACGCTAAAATCTTTCCATACAAGTTGAGTAATAAACAGGTTGTACACTTATACAGAAAATTAGATATTAAAGCTAAGGTCAAGATTTTATTAGAAAGACTTTTTAGAAAAAAAAACCGTAGAAATGACAATTGTTGAAAGAATGATTTGGAAGCAATATTACTCAAAAGGTATATATAAATTTTATCAACCATATTTAGATATACACAAAAAATTAACTATTAAATCAGTTATTTATATAAAATATATATTAAAATATAAAATATATTTTTAAAATAAATTAAATAATAACTAGTTTGATAAAAGAAAAATGTACGGTCATAGTATTTTTTTTTTTAATTTATACTTTAGTTAATAAAGAAGAATAAATGACCATTTGTACCCATAAAAGATGAAAACGTTGACATATGTATCCACACTAGATCGAAACTAAACTGGTACCTATGCAAGATGCTTTCCGTGTGACAAAAGTATCCTGTCTTTGGAAGGTTGGAGTGCCACATAGGATATTTTTGTCACACATAGGACATCTTACATAGGTACAAGTTTAGTTTCGATCTAATATAAGTACATATATTAGTATTTTTATCTTTTATGAATACAAATGATCATTTATTCTAATAAAAAAATATGATGATACTTTGACAAAAATCTTAGAATCTTACCCAAAAAAACAGTGATATGATCCTTTTATTCATCTAAGGAGATCTATAATTATATGATATTGTTTTGCATTGTAATTAAAAATTAATTTTGACAGAAATTTCATTGAATAATTCCGAGAATCTGATGATTTGATCCTTTTATTCAACTAAGGATCCCTGATTATATGATATCAGCATTTTGAAAAATACATTTTGACAAAGATTTCAACTCCGAGTTTCTGTATTTAAAAATTAAAAATAAGTACTATTTTAGTTTTTATAATTTGATATGAAAATTAAAATCATTCTTATATTAAAATTATTTTTTAAAATAATTTTTATTAATAAAAAGATAAATTTATCCTTAACAAAAAAATTACAAATTTAATACTTATAAAATAAAAAATATAAACCACCTCCTCCTCCTCCTCCCTACCCACGTCGCCCACCATTAAACTTTTCATTTGTGATGAGTCAAATCAATCGAAATTATTTTCTATTCTAAACATTAAGTTATTATTATATTTAATTACTATTTAGGTTGAATGATTCTAGAAGTCCTTGTAATTTTGCTCAATTTTTAATGAAGTTTCTAGAGTTTAATTATTAGATATGGTTTGATAAAATTTTTATTTTTTAAAATTAACTTTTAAAAATTAATTTTAAAATTTTAATTTTTTAAAAATTGTGATATCTATGTTTAGTAAATTAAATTAAAAATAATTTTTAATAAATGTAAACAATAATAAATATATTTGATAAAATAATTTTTAAAATTTAAAAATATTATAATAAACATTAATGTAAGAATTAAATTTAAATATTACTTAATATATAGAATTATATTAGACTTTTTAATTTTGATAAGTATAAGTCAACTTTAAAAATTTTTTGTTTAAGTATTTTTAAAAGTACCCTTAATTTTTAAAAATTATAAGTACAAATACAAAATACAAAATAAGATGTTTGTATTTTTGAAAAGCATAAACACATTTTAAAAAAAAAAAATTACTAGATCAAACCTTAATCAAATTTTTATATTATATAATATATTTTCAATTAAATTCTTATAGTTTAAACCCATTTTTGAACAAGCCAAGTACATATAATCAAACTTTTTTCAACTATAAGTTTTTATAGTTTAAAAATTTTATGGAAAAGTCACCAAATTTCTAAAGCAGATCGATGGATATCCAGTTAAAATAAATGTTGTACACACAATAAAGACTTAAGTAGAAGTGCTTGAGTTATAGTAACTTAATTGAAAATCTTTTGTATAACAAAAGCATTAAAAACTTTGAAACATAAAGAACTAATTAAAATTTGAGTGATCAGGTTATATTTATGAGTAAACATTTTACAATCAATTAAAGTACCTCGCAATTCCACTAAATAAATAAAATATTTATAAATAAATGCATAATATACATGCATAAAAATAAAGATAGATTCTAGTATATCTATATTTATGATAATTATGTAAGTGTCATTAAAATTATATTTTTTTTTTATATTTTGATGATAATGTGTTTAGTAATATTTTTTAAAAATATTGCTAAATAATGGAAAATATTATTTTAATTTTAATAATATTTTTAAAATATCATTACCACTATAACCACTATAGTACAAACATACTAGAATACGCCAAAAATAAATACATAATTAATTGTGTCAATGCTATCTATCATATATAATATGAATTTTCAAAAAAAAAATGAATACTTTAAATAAAAAATTATTAAAAAAATTAACAAAAACATTCAATAAATACCAAAAATTAATTATTATATATTTATATATATTTTTAATAAAATAATTAATATCTTGTAATAAATTAATAATAAAATTAAATTTTTTTATGAACATAAAAATATCTGTTACTTATCATCATAATTTTTTATTTTACTTATAAATATAAACAATTAAATTATAGAGTGAGGACTCAGGGTGATGGCGGTGTCGATAAGCAAGTTATTTTATTTTATTTCATTTTATTATTCCAAATAGCCGGCGCAAAAAGCGGACACTCCATGTGATGCCTGTTCTCCCAAATTTCTTCTATTTATATGCTTCATATTTCATCAACTTTGCTTCCTCCACCCCCCATGTGTTTGTGTTAATGCTCTTGTTGCTTTTTTATTTGTTGACTCATTTCTTTTTCATCATCACACACACCAACATAATAACATGGGGAATTGCTTGAGAACAAGCAACATTTCAGCACAAGTTCATGATGAGAATAACTATGAAGCAGCCAAAGTAGTAGTTGAGCATGTAAAGACACCACCATCTTCATCATCATCAAAGTTGGAAGAAGAAAAAGAAGCACAACCAAGCATGAAGGTCAAGAAGGTAAGGTTCGAAACACAGGATGATATTATTGATGATAATTCTAGAAATGGGGTTGTGAGGATTAGAGTTGTGATGACTCAAGAAGAGTTGAAGAAGATGTTGAGAAACAACAACAACAACAACAATGATCAGAATAATAATACGACATTGGAAGAATTACTAAGTGTTGTGAAGTTGAGAGGAGGAAGAGTTTTTAAGGTTAGTGATGATGATGATGATGATGATGGAGACATGAATCCTTGGAGGCCATCTTTAGAAAGCATTCCAGAGGACATAGCTACTTAGCTTGTTGATTATGTAGTTTCAATTATTTGTTGTGTCTAACAATATATATCTATATATGTAAACAATTTGACCCTCTTTTTTGTCACTTGATGTAGGAGTGTGTATTGAACTCCATATCAATGAAGTAATGTATTGATTTTGACTTGAAAGATTGATGGAAATGTATGTGGGATTAAGGATGTAATTTGTGTTTTGTTGGGCGGTATTGTTTCCTTAAAAAAAGATTCATTTGTTTGGACGAGATATTAAGAAATAAATAAGAATTATAGTTTATGGTTCTCCAATTTACTCCTTTCGGAAAGTTTTGAATACATTAATGTCTTCTAACAAAATGGTGGTGTTAATTACAAGTGTCTTCTTTTTATTTTATTTTATTTTATTTTTATCAATATTCGTATTCTATTATTATAAAGAGAAAGTTTAGGGACTAGCATTTTTATTAAAATCTGGCCGACACTTAACTAGTAAAAAAAGAGTGAGTAATTCTACACCATTAGATGTAATTTCACACCACTAATTGATAGATACAAATCACAAAAACTGCTGATCTCTTAACACTCTTCTATCATAAATATAGATCAATATTCGTATGATCGTATCCCTGTATTCATCATATTTGAACTAGTTTATGAACTCAAAGATCAGCTTATAAACCTTTAGTGAATCCACATTGAGTTTTACTTTTAGTCTTATACTTATGGCTAAAAACATGTTATTATGACAGGAGATGAGACATATACTGAATCTTTCTTTTTTAATTTTGTACAGTAGACATTTTTCATTTACTATAGGCTAAGATATATTATTGTCCCGAATATTTGAAATAAATATCAATATTGTTTCTCCTATTCTTTTCATACTATTTATGTGTCAAATATTTTAACTCAACATTATTCTATTATTAACTAAATAAAAAAATTACTAATGAAAGTTCATGTATAATAAATATTATGTGACAAACTCCTATAATATCATTATTGTAAATAAATTTAAAAATAATTGAAAAACAATAAAATAAAAAACATAAAATAATGAAAAATGAACTTATGAAAATTTAGGATATTGTAGTCTTCTTCCTCACTCTACATCAAATTATTATATTTATATAAAACCCCGTTTTTCTCTACTACATTGCAGAAAAAAATAGAATTTGAAAAAATATATAAATTCTAAGTATTTTAATGAAGTTAAGAGTGAGAATAACATTGAATAACTTTTGAAAGATTTAGAACATAAATAAAACAAAAAAAAACATTAGAAACAATTTTGATATTTAATTCAAACATTTAGGATAAAAATTATTTACCCTTTGTTAGATCTATACTTATATATACTACAAATAGGATTTTGTAATTGCACACAATTTTTAACCACTAAGCTAAAGTTATTTTGTCTTATCATCTATACTCTTAAAAATTAATCAATTATAGTGACATGGTTGTGGTGCCCAGGAAGGCGTTAGTACCAATAACTAGCTACAATTTTGGACAATATAATTACAAATTTCAAATCTTATATACGTCCATAAGCTATGTTCTGTGTTAAGTAAATGTGTGAGTTAGGTTCATGTCTGTTGTGACTTCCTGGAGGGTCATTTAAATATAATAGGCTGTTTGGTGATCTAGGATGTCGAGTATAATTGTCTAGTTATTAAGGGTTGGATGTAACTGCCAAATTATCATTGCAATGTAGAAGCAACTGCATGTTGCACACACAGCAGTGAATTCAGATCCTCTAAGTGAGGAAAATGATAAAGTAATAAAATAGGAGATTAATCCGTATTAAATTTTATAACTCTCATCGAAATCTTTATTTAAGAGTGCTTATCTTTATTTAAGAGTGATAAACCACTCTTAAATAAAGATTAGGGCCAAATCCTCAATATACAATCACTTATCTGGATACAATACAAAGACTCGGTTTTTGGTAAGACAGAGATCGATTGATTGAAAAAGAGGACTAAAAAAGTCGGTGTCACACCAAAACTCATCCACTTATTAGCTGCAAAAGTTAATTACACGCAATTTGATAATAACATCGCTGAGATTTCAGATTCCAAACAGATGCAGTTATGCTAAGCACTAAACACCAAGTTAGTGCTAAATTGTAAAATTATTAAGCTGAAATTAACACAACTACAGAAATGCACATTCACAACATCAAAAAGAGATTCGATGCTGATTGAAGTTCCTTAGGACTGAGAAGTATGCCTCTCTGATCAAGCAAGCTTCACCTGGAAATACTACATGTTAATATGCTATTCACACTATAAAAGTTCTGAACAAGTTTTTCAAAAGGCTTAACAAATGGTTCAATCAAATGCAAACCAAGATAACGGACCACACTTGGCTCTAATAATTGCAACCATAAAAGAATCAAAACTCAAATAAAGGTTAAATTACCTCAGGTACAAAGCGTGATGTTCAGGTATCAGTTGTGACTAAGATCATAGTCGGTGGAGCAAATGACGAATGCCCATATATGTGTGATAGGTAAGGGCTAAGCCAGAAATCTCAAGAACAAGCAGGTTGAGTTTTGATGAGTAAAACAGGAAATCATAGAAAGAACCAAAGGTGAGACTGATCAAGCCCATTTTCATATATATCATGTAAAACAACAAGATGACAGCAGATAAGATGACTCCAGTGATTCTGTTGAATATTGAAAGTGTGGAAGATAGCTGTGGTTCATAAACAGGAAGATGAGGAGATAACGGTCGAAGACCATAAGCCTTTGTCTCATTGTTGGAACTTGCAACAGTACTCTTAACACGGAAATGATTAACCAATCGACCATCTGCAACTTCGCGTCCCTGTTGAAAAAGTAAGCATAATCAGCCACATGTGGAAGCCAGAGACAGAAAAAATTCAACTTGATCAGTCATAAATTTGAAGTTTAGGACTCACGGTCATCAATTGCATTGGACCCTTGACAGCACCAATGCCATATCCAGCTCTAGCCAGTGCAATGGTGTCCTGTCCAAAAGCATTGTAACTTTGGCATAAGAGAACAATTCCAGCGGGTTAGAAACTAAACAGAGTTGAAGTCAATGATCATTTATCGCATCCTTTGGTAAAATGGCATGCAGTGGATCCCTTTTCTATTTCCATTAGAAAAGGATAAGACTAAAAGGAAAGGAATTGTATTTGATGCAAAATGGTGCACAGTCCTAAGATCAGCAAGAACCTTCAAATATTTATTGCTCCAAACCACTTAAAACCTTTTTGTTAACATTTTCAAACTCCAAAAACCTGATAACCAAGTTTGATGGAATCAGTTAGAAATTGTCTTAGGAACTCGAAATTTGAAGAACCAGTTCTGAGATAATTAATATTTTACTCTTAACTAATTCAAAAAAAATCAACACAATTGTCTTGTATCTAGTCAGGTTTTAATTACACAGGAGCTTCCCTATTATTCTCCCATTCTCTCTCTTCGATATGATTTATCGAATTTAAAATTCAAACAAGTATTTTGACGTTAAACTACTCGAATGTTATACATAATTTTAATTTGACATAGATTTGCAGATTTAGCAATTTTCAACTTGGAACAGTTCTAACCCCCAAAAATTATAATAGTAAACCATAGAAGCTAATATAATGATGAATAACTTTCATATACCATAGAAGGTGTACAGCTACATGGTTCCTCGGTATTTTCTCCGAAACAAGTACAGTAGACAATGTAATTCAGCTAGTTCTATATTAGTTTCCATTGATTCTAGTCTAGAAATCTCACCAAAAAAGATATCTATCCTAGACAACTAATTAAAAAAAATTCAAACTACTTTTTTCACAAGCAACTACGAAACCACTATATATTTAAAAAATGATGCACCATCATGTATTGCTAAAAGTATGAATGGCATGAAAATAATGAGAATGTCACATACCGAAAGATTGACCTTCTTAGTAGAACCATTTCCAAGATTGTTAACTCGGTTTCCGATAGCAGGAACCCTATAAAGATTTCCGAAATCGCGAGCACTGGGTTTTGAGGGACCAATCAAGTTTCCGTTGGAAGGTTTTTCATTCGCTGATAAAAATTCAGAACCAAACGATTAGAATTAAAACTTTGAATGCATAATAAGCATATCGATTGGAAGGGTTGCTTCAACTAAACATATAAACATGCAAATCCCCAATCCCCCCCCCCTTTTCTCTTCCCAATAAAAAAGAATGAAGAGATTCGTAATCACAATCGCCGTAGTAATGCTATTTGTATTCTAATTTACCTTGTGGATAACCTAACTATTCGCGTCTCATCAACATTAGAATAAAATAAAAGCAATTAGAAAAGGAGATAGGGAAAATGGAGAGAGGGATGCAGTGGAAGTACCGGGGGAGGGAGAGTTGGTGCGGTGGAAGAGTGGAGGGAGGGCTCCGATCTGAGGAGGAGGAGAGGCGGTGGGATAGAAGGTTCTAGAAAGAGAAGAGTTGAAGGAAGAGAAGAGCTTGGCCCTGCTGGATCTGAGGAGTGAAGAAGACATGGTCGCTGATGCTCGATTGCAAAAGCGCAAGAGAAGAGAAGAGAAGAAAATGGAGGAAGAGGAGTGGGATCAATGTTTTGTATGGGCGTGTGGAGAGCCACTGACCCACTGTAAACTAGGGCTATTTGCCACGTCACACTCAGCAATTAATTTTGTTATTTAATAATACTAAAAGTATGAAGTTTTTTTTATATATAATTTTGGAGTTTAATTTTGATGCATTAACAATGTAAAATACAATTGTGTAATTAAATTTATTTTTAGATGATTATTTATGTAATTAGTGTAAAAGATAGTTATTTTTTCTAATGTGATGTTACATAATTGGATGTGCATGCAAAGTTATTTTACACTGATAATGCATTAAAATTAAACGTATATCAATTTTAAATAAAATTTTGAGTTAAATCTCAAAGTGATCCTGAACTTGTAATCGAACTTCGAATTTGTCCCTAAATTTAAAATTGCTCCCAAAATTTGTCCCTAAACTTAGCTACGGCCATCCTTGAGATATTTTCTAGCGATGGATTGATGACGTGGTTGGACGGAGACTACGCTGGACTTGTAAACATCGTCATTTCCTTTCTAGCCCCAAATACAATCGACACGACGCGTTTTGAGTATTGAGAGAGATTTAATGCGTTGGTGTTACTGTGCTTCTCTCTCTCACGAAGTCTCTTCTTCTTCTCTTAATCCCTACAGCTACCTTGCAGTTGCCGGCGCTGCCATTGTAGCAACAACAGTAATTTTTTCACATAAAATTCCTGTCTCGAATAGACACTACAACTCTCTCACAGTCAGAACTTTATGCCCTGTCTTTCTCCTCTCTCTCCACCTTCGATCTCCACTCCACCTGTTGCCATCTTGTCACTCCTAAAATCGACCCCTCTTTCTTCAACGACAGCACAAGATCTTGCCGCCAGACATACTTCCGTTCCGGCCGCCTCAAGTCCTCTCCCACCGGCCGCCGATGGTGTGTTGCTGGCCTCCTCCCGCTGCCTTTTCTCCTTTTCGATGATCTTGGAAATATCGAGAACCGTGTGATCATCGATTATCTGAAATAGTTTATTAGGGAAGATCCAAAATTTGACAGTTTGCTCTGCCTTCTTCCGATTCTGCGCTGGTCGCCTACTATGGAGGTGGTGTTGTCGAGGGAAAAGGAGAGCTTTCTAGTTGCTATGGTGAAGTTTGGGGAGAAGAAGAGGAAGAGAGGGTAGAAGCTGAAGGTGAAGATGAACTTGAAGAAATCCTATAGTAGGATGGAGATTATGAACAAGGAGTGGTAATCAATCTGATGAGCTAGCGAAGGCAAAGGATCACACTTTCTGGACCTCAAATTTGGATTAGATTATAAACCAACAATACGAACTAAATTAAGTCAAAATCTTATAATTTTCATGTAATATAGCCTTTGGTTGTCCACCGTGACTTTCCTCCATACACATCGTCACTCCCTTCACGAATATTCAGTGGAAAATACCTTAGGGACGACCGTTATTAAGTTTAGGGACAAATTTAGGGAAATTTTAAGTTTAGGGACAAATTCGAGACTCAATTATAAGTTCAAGAACCACTTTGAAATTTAACTCTAAAATTTTATGTTTTTCTTTTGATATTTTTGTTATTTAGAATTTTATTTAGAGTATTGAAATAAGATAGAAACTCACGTGCATTTTGTCTTTACGTAAAATTGATAGTTAAAAATGATTGATAATTAAATTAAATTTATTAAATTATCTAACGATTATCAACCATCAATTTTATATGAAAGCGATTATAGGTGAGTCTTCGCTTTGAGATAATCGAAACATTATCAAAATCTTAAATTCCTCCGCTCTTAAATATTTGGATTGTAGGAAATTATTTTGAATATATTCCAAACCTTGGTTGCATAATGTAATCTTTCTCCTTTAAACAACGATATAGCTTCTACTTCATTGACATTACAACAGCCTTTGTTTTCATTATAAGTAAAATCTCATAAAGAACAACATTAACTCGTGACCAAAAGAAACCACCATTCTATCATTCCACCGTTGGTTGTACTAGGGATGACAAAACTTCTTGAGACACGGAGATTCCTGCGGAGACTGCTCCAAATGGGAATCCGATTGTGGGAAATTTTTTTGATGGAGATGGGGATGGGGGACAAAATTTCTCCGAAGCAGGCACGGAGACCCGAGTGGGGATTTCCACCCCGTTCCCACTATTCCCCGAAATTTATGAATTTCATGAATTATCCTTAATAATTTATTTCTCATATATGTTTTTTAGTCATTTCTCACACACCTAAACTTACCGGCAAGTGTACCGGGTCGCATCAAGTTTTTGGCGCCGTTGCCGGAGATTGATTTAGATTGACAATGATTAAGTAAGGTGGTGGTCTAGATTAAACACTTTTTCTTTATTTTTTGTTTACTTTCTTTGTTTTTAACAAGCACATTAACTGTTTGAATTTTTGCCTAAGCTAACACTAACTTTGCTCTATCAATAGAGTGAATCATTCTTGCTTTCTAGTTTTGTGTGTGTTTCTTGTTGTTTTGTATGATAGAGGCAAGGAGAGAGATCCCTACCTTCTGTGAAACTAATGAAAGAACTCTTCGAAGGCTAAGAAGAGAAGCAAGAGGGAAAGGCATTGTTGGAGAAGAGGATTCAAAGGAAGAATTCCAAGAAATGGAGGAACATTCAACAAATCCAACAAATCCAACAGTGGGAGTGGCCAACAACAATGGTCAACCACAAAGGAGAGTATTGGCTTCCTATACATTTGCCAATCCAAGGCATTGTGGGAGTAGCATCCTTACCCCAAATGTCAATGCAAACAACTTTGAATTGAAGCCCCAACTCATCACCTTAGTACAAAACAATTGCTCATATGGAGGAAGCCCTTTGGAGGATCCAAACCAACACTTATCCACCTTTCTGAGGATTTGTGACATAGTAAAATCCAATGGTGTGCATCCAGACATATACAAATTGTTGCTGTTTCCATTTTCATTGAGGGACAAGGCTGCTCAATGGCTTGAAGCCTTCCCACAAGGAAGCATCACTAGCTGGGAGGATCTAGTGAATAAGTTCTTAGCCAAGTTCTACCCACCTCAAAGGATCACCAGGCTCAAGACAGAAGTCCAAACTTTCACACAAATGGATGCAGAGTCTCTCTATGAGGCATGGGAGAGATACAAGGCCCTGATTAAAAAATGTCCCCCTGAAATGTTCAATGAATGGGACATCCTTCAAAATTTCTATGAAGGATTGACTCTGAAGGCTCAGGAAGCACTAGATCATTCAGCAGGAGGCTCACTACAATTAATGAAGACAGCAGAGGAAGCCCAAAACCTCATTGATATGGTGGCAAACAATCAATACTTCTTTGCTCACCAAAGGCAACGCCAACCAGCTCAAAGAAAGGGAGTGCTGGAGTTGGAAGGAGTGGACACTATCCTAGCTCAACACAAGGTGATGCAGCAGCAAATCCAGCAACAATTTGAGCAGAAGGCCAAGAGGATTGATAGCCTCCAAGTTGCAGCAGTGAATACAAGCCAACCATCACCCACATGGGGGCAAAATAAAGAAAACCAAGAAGATCAGCAGCAGGAACAAATTCAATATGTGCACAACCAAGGCTCAGGCCAAAATGAAGTTTATGGTGACACCTACAATCCATCCTGGAAGAACCATCCAAATCTAAGATGGGGGGATAACCACAATCAAAACCAGCAGCCATGGCAAAGAAATTCAAACCACAACAACTCAAGAAACACAAACAACAATAACCAGCAAAACACTAACCCCAATCCATATAGAAAACCCCAAAATAACTACCCAAATTCCAACTACTATCCACCCAATAACCAAGCCACTAACCAAAACACCTATCATCCATCTTCAACACCCCACAACCAGCCACAAATATCACAAGACACTCAAAGAATCTCAAACCTAGAGATACTCATGGAAAAAATGGTGAAGCATCAGGAACTGACAAGCAAGAATCATGAGGCTTCAATGAAAAACTTAGAGAGGCAAATTGGACAACTGTCCAAGCAAGCAGTGATTGAAAAGCCAACAAGCTCACTCCCAAGTGATACCATTCCAAATCCTAAAAAAGAATGCAAAGCCATCCAACTGAGGAGTGGAAAAATCTTGGTGAATAACACTGAAGCCAATAAGAAGCCGAAGGACAATGACAAGGCTGTCAGCAAGCATGATGAAGCCAGCAACAAGGAAGAAGTTGCACTTAACAAGGAGGATCAAGAGAAGCCTAAAAAGGAAGATGAGCAGTCACAAGAATCAAGGAAAGGGAAGCAAGTAATAGAGGAACCATCTCAAGAACAAAGGCAAGGAGTGAAGGCTTACACACCTCCTCTGCCATATCCTCAAAGGTTCAACAAGGAAACCAAGGATCAACACTTCCCCAAGTTCCTTGAAGTCTTCAAGAAGTTGGAGATTAATATCCCACTTGCTGAGGCATTAGAGCAGATGCCTCTATATGCAAAGTTCTTGAAGGAGCTCATTAACAAAAAAAGAAGCTGACATGAGAAGAAAACCATTATGCTCACTGAAGAATGCAGTACTGTGATTCAAAGGGGTATTCCACCAAAGCTCAAAGATCCAGGAAGCTTTGTAGTTTCATGCACCATAGTCAAGATGACATTAGAGAACGCTCTCTGCGATCTAGGTGCTAGTATCAACTTAATGCCCCTCTCAATAATGAGAAAACTTGTCATAGAAAAAATCAAACCTACTAGGATGTCTTTGGTGATGGCTGATAGATCAATCAAGACACCCAATGGAGTTGTGGAAAATCTATTAGTGAAGGTTGGAGAGTTCATCATCCCTGTAGACTTTGTGATCTTGGACACGGAGGAGGAAGGAAACAACTCAATTATCCTGGGAAGACCATTTCTAGCTACAGCAAGAGCTATTATTGATGTAGAAAAGGGAGAAATGATCATCAGGGTGCACAATGAGCAAATGGTCATCAATGTTTTCAAATCAATGCAACATTCTCCTGAGCAAGAGAACTACATGAAAGTGGATATGATAGAAAGCTTGGTGGAAGAAATGTTAGAAGCCAGCTGTCATGAGCAACAAGAAGAGGAAGTGGCAGAGATCTCCATTGAAGACAAGGAAAAGGAGAAGCCAAAACAGGATTTGAAGCCTCTTCCCCCTCACCTCAAATATGTGTTTCTTGGAGAAGCAAAGGCCCTGCCAGTAATCACAAACTCCTCCTTGAACATGGAAGAAGAAACAAAGTTGATTGAAGTGTTAAAAGCTCACAAGACAGCCTTGGGTTGGACAATTGAGGATATCAAAGGCATCAACCCTGCCATTTTTATGCATAAAATTCTATTGGAGGAAGAATCAAAACCTGTAGTTCAACCCCAAAGAAGGTTCAACCCAGCCATGAAGGAGGTGGTTCAAAAAGAAGTCATGAAGCTATGGAATGCTGGGATAATCTTTCCAATCTCTGACAGCTCATGGGTGAGTCCAGTTCAAGTTGTACTAAAAAAGGGAGGAATGACAGTCATCACCAATGAGAAGAATGAGTTGATCCCCACCAGGACAGTGACTGGATGGAGGATGTGCATAGATTATAGAAGATTGAATGATGCCACAAGGAAAGGTCACTTTCCTCTCCCATTCATTGACCAGATGCTGGAAAGATTGTCTGGCGATGCTCATTACTGTTTCCTTGACGGGTATTCTGGGTACAATCAAATAGTGGTGGATCCCAAGGACCAAGAAAAGACCTCCTTCACATGTCCATTTGGAGTTTTCGCATACAGGAGGATGTCATTTGGGCTATGCAATGCCCCATCCACCTTTCAAAGGTGTATGCTTTCTATTTTCTCTAATATGGTGGAAAAATTTTTAGAAGTCTTCATGGATGATTTTTCTGTCTTTGGCAATTCATTTAACACTTGCTTGCATCATTTGACTCTTGTTTTGAAAAGATGCCAAGAAACTAACCTGGTATTGAATTGGGAGAAATGCCATTTCATGGTTCCTGAAGGGATAGTTCTTGGGCATAAAGTGTCAAGCAAAGGTATAGAAGTTGATAAAACTAAAATAGAAATTATTGAAAAGCTTCCTATACCTGTTAATGTGAAAGAAGTAAGGAGTTTTCTTGGGCATGCTGGCTTTTACAGGAGGTTCATCAAAGATTTTTAAAAAATAGCAAAACTATTGAGCAATTTGCTAATGATTGATAGCCCTTTCATTTTTTATGACAGTTGCAAGCATGCCTTTGAAACTTTAAAGAGAAAACTCATCACAGCACCAATTATCACACTCCCTGATTGAAAACTACCTTTTGAACTAATGTGTGATGCAAGTGACTTTGCAATTGGTGCTGTGTTGGGACAAAAGAAAGACAAGCTGCACCATGTCATATATTATGCTAGCAAGGTGTTAAATGAAACATAGAAAAATTATACCACTACTGAGAAAGAGCTTTTGGCAATTGTATATGCATTTGATAAGTTTAGACAATACTTGATTGGTTCAAAAGTTATAGTATATACTGACCATGTTGCTCTCAAGTATCTAATGTCTAAACAGGATTCAAAGCCAAGGCTTATTAGGTGGGTGCTGCTGCTACAAGAATTCGACATTGAAGTGAGAGATAGGAAGGGGAGTGAGAATCAAGTAGCATATCATTTATCAAAAGTGTCACAAGAAGCCAATCAAGATATACCACAGCAAGTGAATGAAAAATTCCCTGATAAGCACCTTTTCCAAGTTCAGCAAGCACCTTGGTTTGCTGACATAGCAAACTACAAAGTGGGAAGGAAGATACCTCAAGAATTTTCCAAGCAACAAGTGAAAAAGCTACTCAATGAAGCAAGAAAGTTTTTGTGGGACGAACTTTTCTTATTCAAGAGATGCTCTGATGGAATGATTAGGAGGTGTGTGCCTGAAAATGAAATGAAAGATATATTGTGGCATTGTCATGGTTCAGCCTATGGTGGACACTTTGGACCAGAGAGAACAGCTGCTAAAATATTGCAGAGTGGATTTTATTGGCCAACCATCTTCAAGGATGCCAGAGAATTTGTTCACCAATGTGATGAATGCCAAATAGCTGGAGGATTGACAAGAATGAATGAGATGCCTAAAAATTTCATTCTTGAAGTGGAGCTATTTGATCTTTGGGGCATTGATTTCATGGGGCCTTTTCCTCCTTCCTACTCTTTCAAATACATTTTGGTAGCAGTAGAGTATGTCTCAAAATGGGTGGAAGCAATAGCCACAACCACATGTGATGCACAAATTGTACTTCAATTTCTGGAGAAGCACATTTTTACTAGATATGGAGTGCCTAAGGGACTTGTCAGTGATGGTGGTGGTCATTTTTGTAACAAGCAGATGGAGAAACTCCTTCACAAATATGGAGTGATTCATAAAGTAGCAACACCATACCACCCTCAGACTAATGGCCAGGCTGAGCTTGCAAATAGAGAGTTGAAGAGGATTTTAGAGAAGACTGTGGGAGCCACCAGAAAATATTGGGCCAGAAAGCTAGAAGATGCACTCTGGGCATACAAGACAGCATTCAAAACTCCTATTGGAAAGTCCCATTTTCAGCTGCTATATGGCAAATCTTGTCACCTCCCTGTGGAGCTTGAGCACAAAGCCTTCTGGGCCACTAAACTCCTCAATCTTGATTCTCAGGTAGTAGGGGAGAAGAGACTACTGCAACTAAATGAGTTGGATGAGTTTAGACTAGAAGCTTATGAAAATGCTAAGATATACAAGGAAAAGGCTAAGAGGTGGCATGACAAGAAGATCTCAAAAAAGGAGTTTAAACCAGGACAGCAAGTACTCCTATATAACTCCAGGCTCAAAGTTTTCCCTGGCAAGCTCAAATCCAAATGGACTGGTCCTTACTTGGTGACAAAGGTTCTCCCTTATGGAAGCCTTGAATTGTTAGACGAAGCAACAAAAAGCCATTTCACAGCAAATGGGCACAGGGCAAAGCCTTACCTGAGAGGACAATGGGACAAAGAGAAAGAGGTCCAGAACCTGAGCTGAACAAGAATGAAGAATGTCAAGCTAATGACAATAAAGAAGCACTTGTTGGGAGGCAACCCAACCTGAGGTAGTTTTCGTTTCATAGCTATTTCAATAGAAAGGTTGAGTAGTTTTGTATGTATTGCAAGGAGCTAAGTTTGGTGTTGCGCACCAAAATAATTTAAGGGAGAATGAAGGATGCTAAGTTTGGTGTTCCACCAAAATCTCATTCGAAAACACATTTTCACCTTCTGCATAAAGGGTTGCTAGCTCTAAGCAATCAGAGAAACTACTTAACCATTGTCTTTTTTTTTAGTTCTTAGTCATACTGCCTTTAGAAAAGACAGAAGGGTTTTACATATGGTTAACTTGATACATAAGAAACATTGGCAAGGGACTAAGTTTGGTATTTACACACCAAAGTAAGTTCAAAATGCCCACAAATAAGTCATGTTAGCTAACCATTTTCTTAAGGGCTTGAGAAACAAGCAACTTTTGAGGATTATGCAGGAAAACATTCAACCTGTGGAAGGAGTCTGCATCGTTGTCCAAAGGAAGTACCATAAAGAGAAATAATGATGACAGAAGGAAAAGCTAAGAGACATTCCCAACAGGTTGTATTGACACTTAATCTTTGTTGCTTTGAAGTATTTTAATTTGGAAATTCCTATATGTCTTGTTGAAGTGTTCAATTAAGTGCAAGTGGAGATGTTTGCTAAGAATGCTAGCCTGCATATTGTGCTTGTCATCCATCACTAGCTTGAATTTTGTTTTGTTTTCTTTCTGCATAAATAAAAGAAAAGTGTTTGAAATAGAAAGTAAATGCCCAATGTTGTAGAAACTAGAATGAGAATTCAGTGGTGGTAGTTGTTTGATTTAATGGTTAGCTCAAATAACAAAAGCTGCATAATAACATGTTCTTTGAAGTGTGAATTAGTTTGCTGCTATAAAGTCTGTTATTAATGAAATTCCCTTGAGAATGAAGCAAAAATAAGAAAGAAAAGAAAAAGAAAAGCCAAGAAATTGGCAAAGAAACAAACAATGAGGCTAGACACCAATAGCTTGGACCCTAGGATATATGCATGTGGTGTTTTTGTACTGGGATATGCTTGGACAAGTAGGTTCTGAGGAGTATTTTGAAACTTGGCCACTTAGATCAACTGATCTGGGATTGCCAACTGAAAGTCCACCATCAAGAGCAACCTAGTTACAAAGTATTTAGTAATCCAAAGAGATGCTGGGCATCAATGTTTCTAGGAAGAAATTGTGAGCCATGTGTCTTTGGTGAAGAAATGTTGAGCAAAATTTAGCCAAAAGGCTACTGCAACATTTGCCACCAAACCTCCATTAAGAAATAAGCTTTCTAAAGCAAAAGAAAGAAAGAAAAAGCTAGCAAGGGATCAAGCAAAAGCAAGGCATTATAGCAGCAACTCTAGTGAACCTTTAAGGAAACATTTCTTATCTGTCAGCAAGTAATAAATGAGCTACCATTGTCTGCATAAAACCCCATGAACCAAGTTCAATTATCTGCTGAATAAGGACATGCATACTTCTCTGTTTCATTTCATTTTTTCTTATGTTTAGAGCTTGCTTGGGGACAAGCAAGGTTTAAGTTTGGTGTTGTGATGACAAGTCATCTTATGCTAGCTTTTCAAGCATTTTTCACTTGTTTCATTAGGTTTTATGCACTTTCTTGCATTGTAAGTAAGTAATTTGGAGTGGATTTGCATGGTTTTGTTGAATCAATCAACCATCCTTTATTTGACACTAAATCATAAGGTTTAAGCTAGAATTAGTTAGTTTTTGAATGATTTATAAACCTTGTGAATTTGGTGAGGCTTTGATTGGTTGTTTTGATTACTTGTAGGTGAAGAAATGGTGGAAAAAGGAATTTTTGGTACACTTTTGAAGTTAAAGCATGCTTTAGACCTTAGGCCATGCTTTGGAAAGCGTGACCTAAGAAAACAAAAGCGTGGCACATCAAGCAAGGCCAAGGGAGCAAAGCATAGCGCTAAGTTGGTGCACTTAACTGAGCGCCCAAGGAAGCAAGCAAAATGAGGAACGCTCAGTTAACTTATTTCACTTTATCGTGCATCAACCAAAAGAAAAACTAGGTGCAACATCAAGGAGTGAAGCCACTGAGTTTCAAACCAAGCACATGAGGCATAAGAGGAAGCGCTACTCCACAAAAGAAATTGGCAAAAGGAGCTAGCTAAGGTTCAAACCCATGCTGGCAAGGAAGGAGCGCTACAACTCTTCACAAAGTAAATGGGCGAAATGGCTTCACTAGGATTTGAATTGGGGAGCTTCCACTAAAAGAAAAGGGGCGCTGCGTGAAATGATTTAACTGAGCGCAAGTGTGTTTCACCAAGGAAATTGGCCACAAAAGAAGCCACCATGGTTCGAAGGGGGAGTCCACCCTTGTAGCACTAAGTTAAAACAATTAACTGAGCTCTAGGAAGGAAAAGCTTGGTTCGAGCCTGGGAGAAGCAAAGGGCGCTACGTTCCCTTTCTCAATTGAGCGTTATTGCACACAAGGAGGCAAGGGTCAAAGCCTTGACACAAGCATGTGTAGCGCTCAGTTACCTTACTTAACTGAGCGCTTCCCTGGAGCCATGCACGAGACGAACCTGGGCCAAGGATTGAGCGCTCCGTTAGTGAAGCTAACCGAGCAGTTCCCTGGAGGTGCACCATGGCTCCAATTTTAATCCAAAAATCAATTAAATTCAATTATTCACCAAATGAAAAGCCCACTTCAAATTCTGAAGATCAAAATTAGAAAGTGTATAAATAGGACTTAGTTTGAGTAAGAGAAAACCCTTACTTTCACTTTTGAACTTTCTTTTATTTTGAGTTTTATTTTAGCTTTGAATTGGGGAATTGGGATTGAGAGCTGGGTTCTCTTCCTCTTGTTCTTACTTCTGCATTTCTTATTTTTCTTACTTTCTGTTTATGAATTTTGGATTGAGATTGAAGGAATTCTGTTTCAATCTTTGGTCTGCAATTCATCTTGTTTACTTCTGCATAATTCTAAGGATTGAGAATTTGATTTAGCTTTCTGTCTTCATTTTCATTTCTTCTGCAACTCTTGCTATCTGTTCTTAGAATTTGAATTGAGATTGAAGAGCTTCACTGATTCTAAGTTTGAGAATCATCTTTTACCACTCTTCTCAATTGTTCTAAGAATTGGATCTATGTTTTCTTTACTGCTTTCATCTTCTTTTCTTTTGCAAATTGTTCTCTGTTGGATCAAGGAAAGAACTGAGATCAAGACCTGCTTTCTAGTCTCATTGAGCCCCTGAGATTTTGAATTTCTTTCTTAGCTTTTACAATTGAGCTGAATTTACTTTTTGTCTTGTTCTTCAAGCAATTTTTCATTTCTATTTAGATCTACTACACTTCATCTTCTTTACTTTCTATTGTTAAATTCTGCATCCCAACACCCTACATCCCTTTACTATTCAAGCAGTTTACATTTCTTGCACTCTAAGCTTCAGCTATTTACATTTCTTACAATTTAAGTTTCAGGCATTTACATTATTTGTACTTTAAGTTTTAAGCAATTTAATCTTCTGCACTTTAGTTTTCTGTCAATTCTCCCTCTCCCTTTTAGTTTCATGCAATTTAGCTTCTGTTGGTTACAAATCACTCAAATCATCAACTGTTCGCTTAACTAAACTAACCACCTAACTAAAATTGCTCATTCCATCAATCCATGTGGGATCGACCTCACTTTTGTGAGTAATTACTACTTGATGCGACCCGATACACTTGCCGGTGAGTTTAGGTGTTGGAATCCGTTTTCAACCCATCAAATTTTTGGCGCCAAAACTCCTAATCTTTATTTGCATAACCCTTCTTTAATTCAGAGATCCCTAACGTTGTCCATACTCCATCCAATACAACCTCTCTGCAGCCACCCCCTCGCCACCCTTCTCACCGCATCGTCACATTTCACCGTGCCATCACCCTTACCGCGTCGTAATTTCTATTTGCCGCGTTTCCCACCTCGTCTACTGCTTTGTCCTTTGACTCGTCGTTGCGTCTCCCCATTGCGTCATTTCGAAAGAAGTCACCATCGTGTCATTTAGATTTTTTTGTATAAAATCTTGCAGTTTTTGTATAAGATAGATACTTGCAGCTCTATTCATATGGAAATTAATAATTAGTTAGAACTATTATATAGATGGGAAATGGGATCCCCGTGGAGAATGGAGATGGAGAGCAATATTCCTCCACGGCAGGGAATGAGGACAGGGATGGGAAGCAAATCTGAGGGTCGGGATGAGGAGTAGGGAGGCATTCCCCGCCCCCGCCCTGCCCCATTAACATCCCTAGGTTGTACAACCTTCAAAACCTTGAGCGGGCACATGTGCACCCGTTGCAAACTTTACCCAACTGATTCAATCTCACTATTCATTTTGCTTCCATGTATACAAACTTATGAATATTATACTTTCGTTGATCAATTTCATTTTTCCGGTGGAGTTCTTGATCAATTTTAAAAGAGGTTATTGAAATGGAAGGAATGCCTTATAATTACAATAATCCAATCAAAAGTAGATATCTTCAAGAATTATTAGCAAAAAAATTCAAATCTCTATTCATTTTGCTTTAATGAATACAATTATCCCCCATTCTTTTTCAATGGACAGGGTTATGGCACAAAAATTAGGACGTTGAACTCAATACAGAAACCGTTTACAGGCCGAGTAACTAACTAATAAACACTTGAGAAAGGAGTCAAAAATTACATCCCTTAAGAGGGATTTTGTTCCAATTTATTGGAAACTTATTATCACACGTTTTACAACATGAAAAGCGTGCAACAGCAACCGGCTCTGGAATTTTACATTAACAATGACTTCACTGCTTGATGAGATTCCTTATCACGTATGGAAGAATGCCTCCATTGTCGAAGTAAGCTAGTTCCACCTGAAAATAAGACAAATGAAATGCACTAAGCAAAGGAAGAAGGTACTGAAGCAAGTATGAAGCATATTAGTGGCTCATCCTCACCAAGACCTTTCAAATTATCTCTAATATTTTCGCCTATGAAAATTTTGCTTAAGATCTCCCTTTATCCCCAACTATGACATCCCCGACACGTCTTTACTATTTATCTTTAGCATAGGCACTACCACAATTTTCTCTCAAGCATTTTTTCCTCCTAATCTTATCTTTATCTATCATGCCCACTCTTTCATAGCAACATCCTGAACGTTTGCAATATTTAGCTTTATTTTTTTCCTTTTTAAACTATCCAGGCGCTATCTGAGAACATATACTCTCATACATCTTCCGTCTTATAGCTTATAAAGTAAAATTTGCAACTACTAAAAATATCCATAAATCAAAGAAAGGCATCAATTACCTCGGTGTCAAAGCGTACTGTGCAGGTGAATGATTTTCCATTATCGGTTGTAACAGTGACATCTTGGCCAGGCCTAATCTCGCTAATTTTACTTGGAAGGTCAATTGTATACCGTTCATGACCAGTCAATCCCAAAGTTTCCGCATCCTGACCGGATTTGAAGCAAAGAGGAATAATACCCATCCCTACCAAATTGCTGCGATGAATTCTCTCAAAACTTTTAGCTATCACAGCTTTGACACCCTATCAAAATGCAAGTGTCATCAGGAAATACTGAATTCTAAATGTTAAGAATCCATGTACAAAATACAGTTCAGTAAGAAGCCAGAAGATGTAAACTTATTACAAGGAGCTCACCAATAGCATTGGACCCTTGGCTGCCCAATCCCTAGAACTTCCACTACCATATTCAGCTCCAGCCAGCACAATGGTGTCTTGCCCGGCATTTCTGTATCTCTGACATAAAAGAATAAATCCAGAGATTAGAAACCTAACAGGCCTAATCAATATTTGCTTATTTATTGCTGAAAGACACAAGTCATACTGGACTAGACCATAACTCACCATTGCCGCATCAAACACATATAGCTTTTCCCCGGTAGGAATGTGAACTGTCTTGGGGCCAACTTCCCCATTCAAGAGCTTGTTAACAAGACGAATGTTGGCAAAAGTTCCCCTTGCCATTATCTCATCATTCCCTCGGCGACTTCCATAAGAGTTGAAGTCCTTGCGGTCCACCCCACGCTCCATAAGGTATTTAGCAGCAGGACTTTCCTTGTGAATGCTTCCAGCTGGAGAAATGTGATCAGTGGTTATACTGTCCCCAAAATTCAGCAAGCAATAGGCCTCTTTGACACCATGAGCTCCCGGAGATTCCATGGTCATGTTCTTGAAGTATGGAGGTTCATGAATATATGTTGAGCTGGGGTCCCATGAGTAAAGTTTGTCGGTAGAAACTTGTAGTTGATTCCACATAGGATTGCCCTTGGTAATGGACTCATATGTACTTCGGAACATGTCAGGCAACACACTAGATTGCACGGCCTAGGAATAAAGTCCTCCAAAGTTAATTTTGCCACACACAAGGACTATGGTTCAGACAACATGCAAATTAGACATAATTTACCTGAGCAATTTCTTCAGTAGATGGCCAGATATCCCTCAAGTACACATCCTTGCCGTCCTTGCCTTTTCCAATTGGCTCTTTCTCAAAGTCAATGTCTACCTGGAAATTTGATTGAAAGGTATTTGATTAAGGTCTAGAAACATGCCAGATCATCATGATGTTTAAAATAAAACCTCAATGATCGTTTACCAAAAACAAATAAAATGAAAATCCTACCAATGAAGGAATAATCTAAATGAAACTTATATTAAATAGGAAGTAGCATCCACAATAATTTAGTTTGTTACATGGCATTCTCTGCAGAACAATCAAAACTTGTCCCACTAAATTAGGTTAGCTACATAGATCAGGTGACCCAATAGTATCTGCCTATGACATCTTATACAAAAGTAAGTTCCAAAGCCTGAAGCCAGCCCATAATCAAATACTTTTTTAATTACACCAAAACATGGCAAAAAAGTGTATGTTTCATATGCACAATCACATAGTTAATGTTGCATATACGAATCTATAACCACACTGTTGATTATAAGTATCCAGAACATTGGGATTAAAGCAATCTTCTGTAGGACAGAATCAAGAAGAAAAGAAACGAATTTCGCAATGCATTTGTACTCAAATTCAAATACATTAAACATAGTATAACACTGCTGAATTATATTTCTTGCAACCATTTAGACTATGAACCTATAAGCAAATAGATATTGCTTGTGATTAGCCTCTGAGTTTTAACATTTGTAAGTTATATTTCCTTCGGAAGATTTAGTAGGTGCTAATGATATAAATATCAAGATACAACTCAAATATGAAAATGAAAAAACAATATAAAAGAAGAATGAACAAATGTTTATACATATTCAAAATATGATATTAACATACATACCGTGCCAGCAAGAGCATAAGCAACAACCAAAGGAGGTGAGGCAAGGTAGTTAGCCCTAGTCAAGGGATGCACACGGCCCTCAAAATTACGGTTCCCAGACAACACAGCTGCTGCTACAATGTCTACATCAGACAACAAAAAGTATGTAACATAAATATAAAGCAGAATATGGATAGCGATGATATCTAAATTATAAACAAGGACAAGCAATGCAAGAAAAGTGAGAATTGCATAAAAATAAGCTTTGGCAAAGAAATAATATTTGATTAAGAAATATTAACCATTTTCTGAGATGGCAGATGCAACAGATTCATCCAGGTCCCCTGAATTGCCAATACATGTAGTACAGCCAAATCCAACTATATGAAAACCTTGTTCGTTTAGAGGTTTCTGCAGTCCACTGCCAGAGAAGTAGAAACAAATACAAATACAAATTCAAAATGCATATTTGTAAAGTGTGCAGAGTAGAAGTTATTACATTATAATATGCATCACTTAGTGTTCTAAATAGAAGCAAAAAATACCTCTGGAGAAGGTATTTTGTAACAACTCCTGAGCCTGGAGCAAGACTAGTTTTAACCCAAGGCTTGACCTGGCAAATGGAGAAAAACAGTTAGTAGTTAGTAACTATGAGGCAAATAAGAGAATGAAGAAAAGGATGCAAATGCTTCATGCTATGAAGAAAAGAAGTAGCATTTTTAACAGTTTTTAATATTCATATATTAGTGCCTAACTAACCTTCAGACCAAGCTCATGGGCCTTTTTCGCAACAAGACCAGCTCCTAGCATAACACTTGGGTTTGATGTATTAGTACAGCTTGTGATTGCAGCAATCACAACACTGCCATGCCTGAGCTCTGCTGGCTGCCCATGGAAATTAAACTTTGCAACTTTTCCTTGTGCTTCTTTCGGTATAGCAAATCCCTGTATTTAAATATAAAATTCAGAAAATGCAGCCAATTATATCAATATATTCTCGTCTGAGTTTCTCATAAAGCAGCATTCCGAAAATGCAGCAACTTATATTTTCTTCTGGGGTTCTCATAAAGCAACAGTCAATGAAACACAGATGACTTAGCTTCAACAAAACATGGATAACAAGCCAAGTGAGATCCCCTCCAGTTCACTTGCAAGTTGCAAGCACTCTGATGAATTAACTCTTAAGAAATCACACATATAAAACCAAAAAGATGTTTTCACATTGTTTCCACCATTGAGATCCAAAGGACAGTCTTTTACATAAATGGGAAAATGAGTGATAAAGTAAGAATGGCGAAGAATCTTGATTTTCTTAATGGCCAAAGAATGTAGTCGTCACTGATAGCTTAGTGATCATGCTGGTTAGAGTGGCGACCAACTGTTTGATAATTTTGATGAATAGGTGAAGGGAACAGAACACGGAAATTAGTCGATGAAGACTAATTATACCGCTATTGGAACATAGTAATTTTGGCTATGGAGAAAGCCGATGAAACGGGCAAAATACAGTAACTCAACTATAGGAATTGACCTTGAAATACTCCAAAGAGTTCTGTAAATTGAACTGAATCAGCAAATTGAAGTCTAAAATTTCAGACAACCAGAATTAAATATATTGTTAGGTTACCTCCAAACAATGATGAGGGCCAAGCCTATTGCCAATACAAAATGATTTGATTTGATAAACATTACAAATGGGAAGGGGGTGGGTGGGAGGAAATGGTTCAGGTTAAACCAATTTACTCAAAGTATACTTTTGTTAGTTTAGTATAGCAAACAACCAGTAAAACGGATGCTATACTGAACAAAAATAGCATTTTATCACAAAAACGTGTATGGAAAATAGAAGGTTTGCATAAAATTAACAAGTAAGAGATATTAACTATGAAACACAATTTCGGCATACAAGACCAATAAATGAGAAAATGTTTTAGAACACTGCAGTATTACCAACCTTAAACCCAACTTTGTTATCAAGACAAGACTTCCAGTCAGCTTTCATGTCTTTCAAAGGCACCCGATCATGAGGTCTGGGAAAAGTTGATTTATTAAAAAAATTATAACAAAGTTAACAGGCAACATGCAAAAATGCAGACGATATTACCTCTTTGGTCCGGAGATACATGGTTCAACATCTGAAAGGTTTAATTCAAGATACGAGGAATAAACTCTGTCTTGTTGTGGCTGCATTTATGGAAAATACATTAGCATTTTGTACCTTAATGATGCACTTCATTCTGTTCAAAATGAGGATTGCATAGGACATTCTATGAACAGTACCTCATTATAGTCAACGAACATGTTGTTTGCCCTGAGATAAGACTCTATCATGGCCACCTATATTCAGATAAAATCCAGGTCAAATACTTCTGGGAGCATTTGACAGCAGCTAACTAGTTAAATTAAATCTCTCTTCTTTTTTTTTTTTTTTTTGTTTTTGTGTGTGTGTGTTGGGGGGATAAAATTCTAGTTAATTAAACTACTCACAGTCTCATCACTTCGACCAGTTAACTTGAGATATTGTAGTGTAACATGATCCACAGGGAAGAAACCCATGGTAGCACCATATTCAGGAGACATATTAGCAATAGTGGCCCTATCTGCTAGTGATAATTCACCCATACCATCACCTAGAGAACAAAACCAGGAAAACTATTCATTAGAAGGGATAATTAAACATAAGTTCAACAAAAGCAGAAGAAATAACACTGTACAGAAGGCTGTAAGAAAACTTGATTACCATAAAATTCAACAAATTTTCCAACAACACCATGCTTTCTAAGCATTTGTGTCACAGTTAGAACCAAGTCAGTTGCTGTAACACCATTGCGCAGTTTTCCAGACAACTTGAAGCCAACAACACCAGGCAACACCATACTCATCGGCTGTTAGTATCACATAAGATGCATTAGAATAATCACACTGTAGCTAAACTACACTCCCCCTTATTTCAAGATAAAGCATATAAAGAAGTAATTCTAAAGAGCTCAATATGCGATAACATGCACTATGTCGTGATAAATTGATACTTCTGATGGAAACAGTCATTACTTTACACGTTAATAAATGAAGATCAGAAGACAATGTACCTGGCCAAGCATTGCTGCTTCAGCTTCAATACCTCCAACACCCCATCCAGCAACACCAAGCCCATCTATCATAGTTGTATGTGAATCAGTCCCAACCACACTGTCAGGATAGAGTATGCCTTCATTGTTGAAAACAACCCGTCCAAGATATTCAAGATTGACCTGGATTATAGCCACACATCACTAAGTTGACCCAGCCCAGCATTAAGAAGAAAAAGAAACATTTGATTTCTACAAAGTCATTTTACATGTTTGCTCCCAAACTTACCTGATGTACTATACCAGAACCAGGAGGAACAACGAGCATGTTACGGAATGCAGTTGACCCCCATTTTAGAAAAGCAAATCTCTCCTTGTTTCTCTGGAATTCAAGCTCCATATTGGCCTGCACTGCATTTTCTGACCTTGCAACATCAACTTGAACTGAATGATCAATGACTAGATCAACTGGAACCTGCCAACAATTATTCACAGATATCATTTTATAACAAACACAACATATAAGGAAATATGTCAAAGATGATGTCATTCAAACTCTTAAAAACCAATAACCATGTATGATGGAGTTAGCTCTCAGATTTTGTAATCGGTCGTTACCAAAAACTTCGAACAACAAATTTTACTACAATGGTTTTAAGTCAAAACTAGTTTAAAGGTAATCCCACATGACAATCAGATTTTACTTGAATTAATTATTCTTTCTCAACTTTGTTAAATAAATAAATAATAACCAAACAATTCTTATCATTAAAGCAATCTATCAGATAACTTCAATAACAAAGTAGTCAAACTGAGCAGTTCTGACCTATTCATAACTCCTCAAATCCTAAAATAGTAAGCCAGGCCTATATATTGTCAAAAGACCACTTATCTCAAAAGCTAAAACTGATAAAAAGAGGCATGTAAATAGTTATATATCTGACTCGCCCCCTCACACAAGACCCGCTTTCTTTTTGTTGGGGAGGGGAATAACAAGGATTGAATTCTTGACCTTTTGGTCATATAAGCTCTAATACTGTGTCATAAAACCATTTATCCCAAAAATTTAAGCTGATAGGTGGGGAATAAGAGGTCCCCTGTACAAAAGCAAAAACAAAAAACAAAAGATATATATATCAAGAGTAGCTTTCCAGGACTATATATTAATTGAATACCAATTTCAGAATTTTTTTAGCAAAGTACCTCATATAGAAGCCAAAAATGGTCTCACCAAGATATAAGACAAAATTATAGTAGTAAAGCTACATTTTAGTATAGTAATACATGAGATTCAATTCTTTTTTTTTTTTTTTTTTGCTCTTTTGTTGTGCCACAAAAAAAAGGATGATATATCAGAGAAGTAATCCTGAGCTACAAAAAGACTTAAAATTCCATATGTATAGTTAAAGTTACGTAATCACTTTGGTGAATATAATGAATAACTTCATAGAAAGCCAAAGCACATGTACAAGACACCATACCAGAGGATTAATCTTATTAGAATCACTGCCAAGCTTGTTCATTGCATCACGCATGCAAGCTAGGTCAACAACAGCCGGGACTCCAGTAAAATCCTAGGCAAAAAGTATAAAACAAATCACTTATTAGTTACCACTTATATAACCCATCCCCTACTATAACCATTTCACACAATCCACATTCCAAAAGTTAACAAGGTACCTGCAAGAGGACCCGCGCAGGCTTGAAAGGAATTTCAACTTGCTTTGGGGAAGTGTTTTCCCAGTCAATAATCTTCTCAACATCCTCTTTCTTGACTTGGAAATTGTCACAATTACGAATGGCAGATTCAAGGAGAATTCTGATAGAATACGGCAACTTGTCTGTGATCACAAATAATAGTGAACATCTTAGCAAGTGACTAAACCAGAAGACAAATGCACAATTCTGAAGAAGGGGTAACAGTAAGGAAATCACCGATCACCAATATCAAAACAATCTTTAAACCAAAATTCAGCTACAAACATGGCTTAAAACAAGAAAGAAATCAAAACAAGCAAAATTTACCAACTCTTGGATCATTGAGAGAAGGAAGGCTATAGAATTTTCCAAACTCGCCACCTCCAGGCTTGGGGAGACTTGTCAGGTTTCCCTTGAATGGATTTTCACTGGCTGAAACGTCCAATTAGAACAGAAAGAACTCAGCACCAGTTATCAGAAACTTTGAGACTACAGTTGTAATACACATTAATTATAAGGCAAAAATTCCTCGATCCATTCAAGCACAAATGAAATATTCAAATCCTCACTAAAAAAAATAAAAATAAAAAGAACGAGAAACAGAATATAAGAAATGGAAATGAAAATGCACAGTTTAGGACAAGTTTGGATTCTGAAATAGTTTTCAGTTTTCATAAAGATATCGCCTTATTCTTTATTTTATAAGTTTTCTAACTTATTGTTTTTAAAAAGTTGAAAAAATGGAAGGAAATGCGAGTGACAGAGTCTAAAGCGGCTTAGTGATAACTGAAGTTAAATGAAAACAAGAGCGAAAAAGCGAATCTGAGCACAAATTAAATGAAAGATAATAATACTTCAAATAAAAAAGGCAAGAATTCGAGAAAGCAAACAAACACTCCGAAATTGTGGGAGTGAGTACCCATGGAAGCCAAGCTGCGTTGGAAACGTTGGAGAAGAGGAGCGAGGGCTCTGGCGTGAGCGCGGAGGCTGATCGGAGAACTGAAGTCGAGGCGGTGGCTCCAGCGGGTGAAAGCACGCGCGGCGGAGGAGGTAAAAGCGCGTGAAGAAGACGCAGCGTTGGCGGTTACCGAAGGAGAGGTGCGAGAATGAGAATAAGCGAACGTTTTAGAAGAAGAAGAGAGTTTGGACCTTGTAGCCCTGAGAAGGGAAGAGGTGGATTTATACATAGTGACGGATCACGCATTCATAAGAAAAAAACAAAACGGGATGAGACAGACAGAGAGTGGGTGTGCTTTGATTGGTTGGGATAAGAGGCGATGGCGCAGTGGCGTGTTATGCAATTGGAGAGAAATGGAGAGAAGAAGAGAACGAAATGGAGAGAAGAGAGAGTGATGAAATAATTGAATGAGTGATGGGGCGTGTGGAGAGCAGAAGAAAGAAAGTAGTAACTAAAAACTAGGGCTGCGTGCCTTGTTTTTTGTTCACTTGCTGGCTAGCTAAATGGGATGCCCTATTATTGATGCTGACCATTGCCATTATCGTTTCCTTTTTTCAGATGTGAGATGTCACACTCTTTTTTTTATTGAAAATGTTTAGGTGATTGGAATTAAAAATTAATATTTAATTTAAAAATATAAAAATTAAATAAATTTTAAATATTTAAAATTTATTATAAAAAATAAATGTTATAAAATTTAACAGCATTCTATGAATGTTCATTAAAGAATTAAAATAAAACGATTTTTAATTTTTAGATTTAGTCATGTGTCTTAGGATACATAATAAATTTATTATTAATAAAAAAATTTAAAAATATTTTTATTTAATAATAATAAAACAAATACATTAAAAAATAGAAAAAAATTTATATTTTCAATAAAAATTTTTTACTAATAACAAATTTATCATGTATACATATTAGTTAATCCCTTAATTTTTATGCTCAAATCTTTTTAAAAAAAATTTCTCACTATACTTTTGTTACATAGGTTGAAATAATTTTTGTTGTTGGTTACTAATTGATCTAAATTATTCTCTGCACTAATTAATCTAAATATTCTTTTTTTAGAAGACAATACTTCAATGTTGACTAAATCATTATTTCTAATAGAAAATTGAATATTAATAATTCTAGCCATAAAAGATAAGACTAAATTGATATTTATGAAAAAAATTGTATTACTTTGGCAAAAGTATCCAAAATATTCGAGAAAATAATCAAACGAGTTACTCATTTTAATAGTTTAATGAATAATTTTATTAAATTAACTCGATCTTTACTAAATATTAGACTAGTTTATATTTTTTGTTATTACATTTATCAGCATTTAAATTTTTTATAATTATAATTTTCTTTTAAATTTTCTTAAATAAAGTATCAAAGTAAATAAGTATAGTACCATAGACACATTTTTCAATAAATTTGTCATATTATTAATTTATTATTATTATTATTAGAAAAAATATAGGTAGATAATGAAAATATTAAATAATGTGAACAATAAATATATTCGAAGTTTATTTCACTAAATATGTTGATGGTTATTCTAATATTAAAATTTAGGTAAATAATTTACAGGTATAATATATTTTTATTTTATTGATAATTGTTTATGTTGTTCAAAAAAATTATTAGTTACTTAACATAACTCTTATTATTATTATTATTATTATTATTATTATTATTATTATTATTATTATTATTATTATTATTATCTAATAGCTTCATTGATGTAATAATAAGTTATTAAATATCATAAAAATAAACATGATATGAAAGTAAAAATAGTATATAAAATTATGAATTAAAACACTTTTCCGTGAAAATATAGAGTGAAGAAACTGACATCTTAATATATATCTTGATATGATAAAGAAGACAAATTCCAGAAATGGTCCATGGTGTCACAACATTGATGCGGTGGAAGATCAGCAATCTCCAAAGCATAAAATAGAAAGATGACAAATGTGTCCATAATGCAATGCAACGTATCGGAGGATACTAGATGATGATATTTTTATTTTCTAAGTCAGCAAAAACGGACATGGCTATCCTATCATATCATATTATATCATATTTATAGATTTCGATTTAAAAAAACATAGAAGCTAAAATTATTTAATTTTATATGTTTTAATTATTATTTACTTTATTTTGTATGTTTTAATTATTATTATTAGAGTAACTTAATAATACTAAATATAGTAAATATATAATTATATATATTATATTCATAACGTTTTAAATATTAAATTAAATAAGATACTTATCTCTCTAACGTTACAATACACTGTAATGTAAAATATACTTAAAAGAATCTCATTTTATGTAAATAGTTGATTAATAATTTATTATATTATTACTATTTTGAAGTCAGGTCAAGTTTTAGGCTCATTTTTTTGAATATTAGTTAGGATTTGGTGTAATGCTTTCTGGTGGTGTTTTGTTTGTTTCTGGGGCTAACAATTCGCAGAGAGCGAATTGCTTTATCGAAATATTTTTTTGAAAATAAAAAAGACAATACAAGGGGCGTATTGTTTTTCTAAAAATTTTTAAAAGCAATACAAGGTAAGGATTGTATTAGTTTAATATTAAACACACAATATAAGAGAGGCATATTGTATTAGTTTAATATTAAAAACATAATATAAGGGGGCACATTGACAATACAAAAACAGCGTATTGCCAGAACGCAGGGAGCGAAATGACATTACGCAGGGGGTGTACTGTATTTTTTAGATTAAAAAAAATACTTCGAGTATTATAAAAAGAAGAACGAATTTGTTGAATGTGAATGTGGTTTATTTCGTTGAGAGAGTAAGAGAGGGAAAATGGAGGAAAGTGTTAGTTTGAAAATATATTACAATGGTCAAATCTTTCCACAAACATCTAAAGGTGTGAGTTTTGTATGTGAAAATCCATATGATCTTGTTATTCCTTTTGGAATAACATATGAGGAATTTAATAGTATACTTTGTCAATGTGTTGATAATCAAATATTAAAGAGAGTCACAAATATTTTTTATAGACTGCCTGTATTAGTATTTGGTGGTTTTATTCAATTTCAAATAATGTATGTGGTTGACGATGCAAGTATGCAAGGGATGTTTTCGATCTACCAACAAACATGGGCACAAGTGTCAGTTATCGAGTTATATGTTGAGTTTGAAGAATTAGTTGAGGTTAATTTACCCGAACCTAACATCGACTGGACGGTTTATAACACTGAAAGTGAAGAGGAATTCGAGGGCACTTATCATATTGTTGGTCCAGCTGAAGATGTCGATGAAGATGATATCATAGTTGAGCCTGACGTTGCAGATGTGACAAATGCACTAACGAGCCAACATCTATTTAGAGAGCCTTCTTTTATGCATGCTTTGGATCTAGACGCTATGAATGCACCAGAATTTTCTGAATTTGTCAATGCAGGTAAGTAGGTGAGCCCCATATGCTTCTATATTCCATTGCATGTACCGATCAGATGCTTGATAGTGTAGTGCAGAATCACCAACCAGAACGAAACTCAAACGGTTTGTCCATCTCATAATGTATCCAGAATGTTCAACTGTCCAATCTTTGTTCTTTGGTCCAGTGAGAACCACATTGTGAGATTCTGCAAGACGAGTAGCTTCTCCAGAAACTTCCTGCACCAGACCGAATTACCTCATCACCTGATCGGATGCATGCCACTCAATGCATTCAAACGATATTAGTGGTACAACTGCACTCCACATCAATCGATGCTGCAAAATGTCATTTGGAACTACAATATTTTCTATATGATCAGGACTGTACGGATTCCACACAAACTGCAAAAATATTCCAGAACGACTGCATAAATACAAACACAAATATAATGCCAATATTAATAACAACATTGTTAAATACAACAAAACAACTAACCCCATCCGTAGCATCTAGTAAACGCATGATGTGAGAAATGGTCCACTTTTAGTATCCGTGAAACTGCGAGCGCCAAAACATCCAGCTGAAATAAAATAAATCTCTAATGCTCAAAACCAATATATGTTATATAATATAATTAAACAATACATAAGCGATAATATGTTAACATATGAAATAATTTTACCTGCACGCAAGCGGAAAACTAGGATGCGATCGTACAGGTGCTAGGAACGGTAACCGTTCCCAAGCCCATATACAAAGCAGTGCCAATAGGCCATCCACCTCCTTGCAATCGTAACGTGATTCCCGACATAATGCCCTATACAAATGTGCTAGGCAAGTGGATCCCCAGCTAAAGCCTCTAATGTCAGAAACATTTCGGAGCAAAGGCAAGAACTTCCAGTGGATTGTCATTCCTGACTTGTCGCAAAATAAATTTGTGCCAAACAACAATAACAAGTGTATCTTGACGTACATTTGTCTACCAAGTGCGGTGTCCAACTGCATGCGCCGCTTTAGGGTGCGGAGCCATGCAAGCTTGACACCACTTCCTTTATGATCAGCGGCAGTAGGTACAATACCAAATTGTGTCATGAATTCATTTTTGAGGCCATTAGTGTTGCTATCCGTAAATCCTGACACTGGTATACCATCTATCGAGAGTCCAAATATCATTGCAACATCCTCTAAGGTTATCGTGCATTCACCGTGTGGAAGATGAAACGTATGAGTCTCTCAACGTTGTCGCTCGATTAAGGCATTTATAAGTGCATTGTGCAAAACAAGTTTTCCAATTTGAGATATGTGATAGAATCCACTATCTCGTAACTCGATCTCAACTTGGGGATCATATGAATCTTGATGTCTTGATTCTAAACTTCTTGAACTCTGAAACAAATAAAAAATTATAATTAACAATAGCAACAGCAACGAAAAAAAACAAACATAAATAATAATAATAATAATAATAATAATAATAATAATAATAATAACAACAATATTAACAATAATACTAACTATGATAATAACAACAACAATAATAACAAATATACAAACATAAAAATAATTACATATGGTGGACGTTCAAGGTATTCAATAATGTGATCTTCAGGACGTGTAATGTCACGAACCATCTTCTATTTGTATTCTTTCTGAAACAAAAAAAACTATTATCTTATATAAATTATATCTAACATATATCCAATATTTCTCTAACATTAAATAAATAAATAAAAGTATATTTAAATAATATTATATATAATATTTTTGGTTCTGTTTGAAATAAACAACATACCCCACTTTAATATTTATTCAACATAAATTTAATAATACAATAAATAAAATATATTCTAAACATACCATGTATGGCATCAAATCTTATATTTTATATTTTTGTAAATAATATATGTAAACAATATATACTAATATATTATATTAAATATGTTTAACTTATTGTTAAATACAAAAAAATGTATATTTAAATTTTAACATATGTTCGTATGTATTGTAGTATATATTTAAGTATTTAAATTCTTCTACAAAAATATATAATATATAAAGTATGTTTAAAGTTTAAAGTATCTTAATAATATATTAAGTACTATTTTTGTAGTTACAAATATATTTTAGTATTATCTTAGTCTAACTAAAATTGTGACCCTAACTGATACTTGTTTTAATACTATTCTTACTAACAATGAATTAATTAACCCAAATTAATTTATGAAAACTAATCTAATTTATTTTTTATTTACAATAATTAAAATAATTTAACTCACTAAAAATATTATTACTAAAAAATGTACTTACTTGGTTATGTTGATGGAGATATAATAAAATAATAAATTTGAATATGAAGCCCTAGTAAGAAGGAAGGGGTTGTTTGAGTTACAAAGGAAAGAAGAAAGAATTGTTAAGTGTGGGGGTGCTCAGGAGAGAGAGGACGAGAATTGAAAGTGAGAGGAATAGAGAGAATGTGAGTATGAAAAGGGACCAAGGGGGATTATGAGATTCATAGGTTGAGGGGGCCATAAACACGTGTCATGCATGCAGTCAATACAAGGGGATGGATTGCAGGCACATTACGAACGGGGCGTATTGCAGATCCGTTAGGACGGCGCCCCAGTCTCCTGTATAACTCCGTTTTCTTACATTTTAATGAAAAACACCGTCTCCTCCCCAATTATAAAATAAAAAATCCCAAGTTTTATTGATTGTGGTGGTGGATACTAATTGCTTAATTTAAAACTTAGGGAGTATTTTATACATTATCAATAATATTTGAGAATAATAAACAAATTAATACAAAATCATTTAAATTTATTTTATTTTGTATTTTTAATTATTATTTATTTTATTTTATATCTATTAATTATTATTAAAATAATTAAGTAATATTAGATATAATAAATATATGATTATTGTTACGATAGATAACAGGAGATTAATGGACTGGACTCGTTGGGTTGGCCCAATCATCTGGAGGAGGGAGCCTTTTGACTAGGTTTGTGTCTAAGAGCCTCCATCCGACTTGTGTGTGTGAGAGAATGAGGGGTGGTACCTGCAAAGACACTCCGATGCCTAAGTCAGTAAGGGTCTAAGCAAGTTTAGAGAGTATTGGAACTTAGAGATACCTGAGGGGTGTCAGTGTATTTATAGTGGTGAATCAATAACCACCGTTGGAGTAACTCCACCTTTTAAGGAGGATAACCATCCCTTTATCTTAGGGAAGTTGAAATATGACTTATGGAAGTGGGCGAGAGATTTTGGGGGCAGTTACTTATTTGAATAGGTGTTATCTGCCAGCTAATCTTCATTTCCGACTTCCTTAAAGCAGGTCATGGTTGGAACCGACTTCTTGAGAGGAGGTCAGTGTCGAGTGAGAGTCAATCTTTGGATTGGACCTCTTATTTGGACTTGGGCCTTAGTGTTGAGTCAGAGTATGAACAATTATATATGCTACATACATAAAATTATAAATATTAAAATAAATAAAGTAGCTTTAAGTTATTATCTTCTTAGTATTATCGTTAGATTATTATTATGAAACTTTTTTTTAGTGAAAAATAAAATTGAATACAAGGTAAAAGGTAAAATTATTTACAAAATTTATAGAAAATATATATTATGAAGAATAAAATTTGTGAAAAATGGATATTTTTACTAAATTTATATAGAATATATCTCTTTTTTCTTTATAAATGGAGCAATGTTTATTCTTTAGTGAAAGGTATAACGTATCATAGCATTATCCTATTATCGAACCTAACTCTTATTGGAAATTAAGTCACCCGGTTACCTAGTTAGGTCGAGTCATTGGTCGGATTACACTTGCAATGAAACTTGTGGAACCTGGTGCAATTCGACCAATTTTCATAAAAATGAATGGTCAAGTGGAATTTAAAAAATGGACTGAGTCATGCTTTATTATTACAAAAGCCATTAAAATCCTAAACTAATTTCGACTACTCCCTCACTAAAGTCATTATTCACTTTTTTTAGATTTTTAGTTTCAACTCTCTCATCTCACACAAGCAATACCACATCAGCTTTGCTTGCTCATTCACTATTGTTTAGAGATGTCCCTTTTTTTTTTCTGACGAAACAGGTTTCTACAAAAATCTGCTTGCTCATTCATTATTGTTTAAAGATGTCCTTTTTTTGTTTTACAGAACGAGTATCCACAAAAATATACTTTTCAGGTCTGGAGGCGGATATAAGTACCCGTTTAATAAACAGAGCAGAAGAAATGGGAGTTGATTACCTTATAGATACCCGTATAATACCCATATATATATATATATATATATATATATATATATATATATTTTTAGTTGGAAAATGAAAACTCCTAGTTTTCACTTCTTAACCTCACTCACTCAGTATTCAACATTCAATCTCACATTCATGCTTCACGCCCTCACTTCCTCCTTCTTCTCACAAACCATCTGGTGCGCCACTGCCCCACCTATGCACTACAACACAACCGACATTTTGCAGCGGTTAAACCAAACGCTGGAAGATAGGTCGCGGGTAAACGGTTAGCGACGGTTTTAGCTAACCGCTGGAATAACCGCCGCTAAAGGTCTATCAATTTTGCGGCGGATACAACTCCGCCACTAAATAGCAAATAAACGAAAACAGCATTTGCTTTGCGGTGATTCTAAACCGCCGCCAAATTTTAGTATTTCTGTTCATAGTTATTAGAATCGGACCGGACCGTCCGGTAGTCCAATCGACTCAATCGTTAAAACCGCGCTTCCACCAATAGACCCACAACGTGTGGATCATAACGAAGAAGGTAGGGCTTGAACCTGGAACCTGGAAGAAGGAAAAGCTTTAACAATGTCATTTTACCACCAAGCCAAATGTCTCTTCGATGTATATAGCGTTAATAATTATATATATCATATAAACGCATTTGATTGCCACACAATTTTTTGTTGTATACTTTATATCTGATCATAGTTATTATAGGCACCTTATATATTGAGTAAAATGCACAATTAAATCAAATGGAGGACCAAATTACACAATTCTACCAAATTGAAAAAAAAAATATTAGGATCTCCTAAAAGCACATTCTTATGTAATTCGAATTAGTTTCATTTGAATTAGACAAACCAACACTAATTCGAATTAGTCCTATTCAAATTAGTAGTAATGGTTGTAATTCGAATTTGTCAAATTTGAATTATGCTTGCATGTAGTTTTAGGGTAGTTCGAATTAGGGTGATTCGAATTATGCACACTAGGATGTCCCTAATAATTTGAATGGGTCTGCTTCAAATTAATTTTGGACCATAGTAGATCGAATTAATTTACAGCTATTTATATATGATCAAAGCGTATATAAAAAGTACAATAAAGAATACATTTAATAATATCCATAATGAATTCAATAAAGAGTACATTCAATCATAAATAAAAAAACAATAATTATAAATATTTTTTATAAATTATTAAAAATAAAATATTTTCTAAAAATATTTATTAAGATTTAGAATTTAGTATTTAATATTTAAAATTAGTGAAATATTTGCCAAAAATATTATATTTTGTTGGTCAGTTAGCATTATTGAATCTATTAACCATAATAATATGCAGATGATAGATTGGTTTTCATATAAAAATATTTTTATTCTATTTAGTATTTAATTTTGATAAAACATTAATTAATTTTGAATTTAGTTATTATGAATTCTTATATATAAGAATACAAGTTAAGATCGTTATTAAAAAATTTTTTAAATTTTTTATTTTAATAAATGCTCAATAAATCATTAAAATAAAAAATTAAAATTTAAAATTACAATTTTGGTAAAATTATAAAGTTTTAAATTTTTAATGACTTGTAGAAATTATTTTTAATTATTATTTTTAATATTTTATAGAAAATATTTATAATTATTATTTTTGGAAAATGTTTGATTTTTAATTAGTTCAGACTACGATTTTATTTTCTTTTTTTACATCCATGTTTGAATGCAAATTTAAATGCTAATACAATAAACAAGAAAATCTTATTGGTAAATTTGTTCACATGAGTTAACATATATAGCTTATTTAACTTGTGAATTTTTTTTTTTACGTAAAACGAATGTAGAAAAAGTGTTACGAGTTTAAGTAACAATGATTTAAACATATGTAGTTTAAGATAGTAACTTACTAGATTATACTTAGATGGTTATTACTAAAGAAAACATTGCAATAACTCGCCCGACGGTATATATAGCGGCGGTTTTTCAAAAGACACCGCTAAATGCAAGCCTGATTGAAATATAGCGGCGGTTCAAGAAAAATTGCCGTTAAATGTAGTCCTGATTGCAGACCCAACTAATAAGTAATAACCACCGCTATATGTGCCGCAGGTTGCCGTTTTGCGGCAGTTTTATAAAACTGCCGCAAATTTCCGCCGCTATCTACCAGAATTGTTATAGTGCCACTGCTCTGCCTCCAACGGTCCAACTGCATCTGTGCATCCAGCTGATGCTACTCGTCTCCTGCAACAGCATAGCCACTGCCTCCACCTGCATTGTCGTCCTCATAGTCATAAAACATGAGTTTGTAGGATTTGAATAAGAGTATGGTGTTAGAAATTATTTAATTTCTTAATTTGTTGTGAACAATACATATATTAATTATAATAATAAATTATGTTATTTCAAATTAAATATTTTATATAATAGTAATCTTATTTATTATTATAAATGTTAAATTAAATAAATCATAATTATTTTTAATTTAAATTAAATAAGAATAAAATTAGATATTATTTTTTAGACTTTAGATAATTATCTTTTGGATTTTAGATATATTATCATTTAGACTTTAGATATTATTTTTATTTGGGCTTTATATTTAATGAGTGTCATGCTCAAATATAAATAGTGCGGATTTTGGTCTCCAAGATACCGTCTTTGTCGCTCTTTTCTCATCAGAGGAGTCACAACTTAGTTCTATTAGAAATAAAGAAGACTTTGTTGAGGAAGATTAAAAAAACCACAAAACTGAGACAATATTTCCATCAATTCTTAAGTTCTAATTTCTTATTTTTATGAATAAAGGTACGTTTTTATATTATAATATATTTTTAGTAATTTAATATGAATAATGTGGATTAATAAAATAATTTATTCCAACATTCGAATTCGATAGATATCCTTGTTTCGGATTAGCGTCTTCCTAATGATATAAGTGTGTACGTACAAGGAATTCTAATGATCAAATCAGTAGTAGTTCAAAAGGTAAGAATTAGGAGTAAAAGATATACCTTAAGTATATGTTAAATTCCTTATGGTGTTTGGACAGAAAGTCTTGAGAGAATTCTCATAGATTTCATCAAGATTTAGGTGTGATCTAATTTGAACATGATTCATATTTTCTCTCAGGGGCCAACATGCATAAGCGAGACGTTTCTATGCCAATCACTGTTTTTAAACTCAATCTAAAAGTTAACTCGTAACAAATTATAACTATAATAGTTCATACCAAAAAATATGAGTGGAAGATATAAAGAGAATAAATTGAATAATCTTTAGATTTTTTTTCTAAAGTTAAACATACAAGAATTATGAGAGAAAGATAAATTTACATAAGAATTTAATGATTAATCATATTTGAAGTAAAAATTCATAGTGCATACCAATAATTGGGTCATTAATAAAATAATAGAACTTTACGTTACAGTGAATGGTATATTGAATACAAAGTTTTTAAACACACTATTAAATACAATTTTCATGTGTATTTTACATATTTTCTTTATGAATATTTGAATCTTTTATTCAAAGGTATAAAATATGACAGTAGTAAATTCAGTATTATTGTCTCTTTTTCCATTATTAGTTTGGTATAAAGAAACTATAGTGTCTCTTTTTTTTAAATAGCTATTAACTATTAAGGCCCAGTTTGGGTAAATAACTTAAATAAGTTCTTTTGGAAAAGGAACTTAAAGTATAAAGACTTTTATTAATAGTAGTTTATAAATAAGTTATTTTGTGTTTGGATTTTTAACTATAGAAGTACTTATTTTAAAGTTGTAGTGTTTGGATAAATAACTCAAAAAATACAATTTTTTTAACATAAGAGAATGGATATTAAAATAACGATAATAACAAATACTTTCCATTATTGAAGGTTAATTTTACATAATCAAATCACTAAAATTACAATCAATCAGGCAATTGATTCTTTATTTGTTCTCTAATTAGTTCCATTTTTCTAGTACTTTCAGCATTCGGTTCTTCCCACATAATATCATTAGAAACTGGTTCTTCTACTTCACCTTCACCTTCACCCATAAGATCAAAATTTTCATAGAATTCTTCAAATTGTTCATCACTTGTGCCATTCCGTCGAATAAAATTGTGTAAAGCCATACAAGCACCAATAATTCATTCCAATCAGCTTTAAATTTTCTTCCGGACTTGCCACTTTCATGAATTTGTTGGGGAAGAACATAAAAAAAAAAATTATAAAACTAATTATAAAAATAATAGCAAGTTGTATAAAAATAAAATCACATATAAAAAAATAAAATAAAAATCATATATAAAAAAATAAAATTAAAACTGAGATTTCATAGCATACAAAATATTCAATACAAATTTAATAATAAAAATAGAATGATAAAATGATAAAAAAAAATACATGGAAGAAATATATGCTGGTTCAGATGGAACAGAAGATGGTGGTGAAGGGTCAATACTTCCAGCAGATGAATCATTACGTGAAAATGGTGGTGGAAGGCCAACACTTCCAGTAGATGGAACATTGCGTGAGGATGATGGTGGAAGGCCAATGCTTCTAGAAGATAGAACCTTGCGTGAAAATGGTGGTGGATGGCTAGTATTTCCAGCAGAAACAGGAAACATCTTTCCACAGAATCAAGAACGAAAGTAAATTTTTTTGTTTTGAAATCAATTTTTTTTCACGGAAGTAATAAAATGACTTATCAAAAAGGAGAAAGTCATCTATTTTTACTTCTTCCAAAAGCTATAAATTAACTTTTCGGGAAGTTAAAAGCTCTTCTTAAAAATAGTGCCAAATACGCTTATCGTAACTTTTCATAATTCAAAAGTCAAAAAAAGTAACTTTTGTGCGTTCCCAAACGGGCTCTAAGTATCTTTTGTTATTAGCTTGTAGAAAGAAACTATATTGTCTCTATTTTTTTTTAAAAACTATTAACTATTAAGTTTTATTTGTTTTGGACAGGAAGTATGAAGTTTGCATTACAAAGCTCCACTTAAAGATTTTTCATTGGCCAAAACACCCGACAGGTCAAAGACTAATTCGTCATGGATTTGAACTCCATTTAAGAATTTGTTACTGGTCAACGGATTGTTGTATACACAAGGCAAGATTCGAACCCCTCACACTTGCTTAAGTGGACGGATGATCTGACCACTCGACCAACCCAAGTTGGTTTATAAGCGGCCTATATAAACCCCTAACTTTACATATCTTGTGTGGGAGAGCATAAATAAGACCCAGCCCAAGTCCAATTACACTGCTTCTCACTATTATCACAAAAAAAAAAAAAAGGGAAAAACATGTATCTCTTCTCTGTCACCACTTAATCAGAAACCACTGTCAGACGGTTTAACAGAGTGAGACACTCTCACACTGAACAACTCTCTGTTCAGCGTTTTTTATAAGCAAACCAAATTCGAAATACCGAACCAACTTACGAACGCAACAAAATCTATCCCTCCTTCTCTCTCTATAACAATGGCAGAACCCAAAGTTAAGTATGATCGCCAACTCAGGTAACCCTTTCCTCCACTTTTACCCTTTCATTACCAATATTTCCTTACTCTAATCGCTAATTACTAATTGTACGTGTGTGTTTAGTGTTCCGATGGATTATAGAGACTGTTGTATATTTTCGATTCAAGTATCGTGTGCTTTATTGGATGAAAATCTACGAATAATACTGCTTCACTTTTGTTATGGTTTGCTGTGGATTCTTGCTGAGTTCTGTTTATGATACCGTGGAAATAAATTTATGGTGTTAGGATTTTTTTTTATTTTAGTTTTTCGTTCTTTTTATTTACTTTTTTTTAAGCTAGAAAACAACGGTTAGAGAGGTAGTTTTACATGACCTACAATACTAAGGAAACTCAGGAATTGGATACTATGGATTCGATAAACCTTGATTTAGGTTGTGATTAAATCCAAAATCAAACTGGAGTTTGCTGCTAACTGGAATGGGTTGGAGCTGCTCTTTTTGTTTTCGCTTTTTTTTATTGCTGGGTATCTAGTTGTTCTGGTCATTGCTTGATGAGTGGAAAATGTAGTCAGAAGATATTCCCTTCAAGCATGGTCAGTTACTGAAGAAAGTTGATTGATGACTGGTTCGAGGTGTTTGGAGCTTTTGTATTGATTCTTATTCTTCTGCTTTCTCTGCTTCTATTTTGAATGTGTGTTGTAGTGCTCGAGTTGAGTTTAAATGCTTAAGATATTTCATGCTTATTGCAATTTTAATTTGAAAATGCAGGATATGGGGTGAACAAGGACAGGCAGCACTTGAGAAATCTAGTATTTGCTTACTTAACTGTGGCCCTACTGGCTCTGAAACACTTAAGAATCTTGTTCTTGGTGGGATAGGAAGCATCACTGTAGTTGATGGATCTAAAGTTGAAGTGGGTGATCTTGGAAACAATTTTCTGGGTAAGGTCTCTGTGGCATTCTGTTTTCATTTTCTTCTTGTTTCGTGCCTCTTTTGATAATCATTTTATCTCTTATCTTTAGTGGATGAATCAAGTGTCGGGCAGTCAAAGGCAAAATGTGTTAGCTCATTTCTTCAAGAGCTAAACGATTCTGTTAAAGCAAAATTTGTAGAGGAGTATCCAGAGGCATTGATTGAGACAAACCCATCATTCTTTTCTCAGTTTACTTTGGTCATTGCCACACAGGTCTGCTCCTGTAATGCTACCAATGTCTTTATTGGAGAGTTATGCTTAATTCATGATTATCTATCTTTCTGCATGAAACAAAGCTATGAATTGATGATATAGTTTAAAGTAGATTCAGTTTAAATATTATGTTTATTCTTGTGACGTGCAATCTCATTGATGGTAATCCTTATAAACTTTTCAGCTTGTCGAAAGTTCAATGATAAAGCTTGATCGAATCTGCCGGGAGGCAAACGTTATTTTGATCTTTGCTCGTTCCTATGGCCTTACAGGGTTTGTTCGAATTAGTTTGAAGGTAATTTGGTAAAGTGCAACTTTGTTTTTGCTGTGTATTTGGAGCTACCAGTTAAAAGAATGCTTTCATGACTAAAGAAACATAACTTGTCTAAAGATAAAGTTAAACCTTATTATCTGAAATAAGGAAAACAAAGTCTTCAGAATTATAATTTAGATTGATTATTAGATTGGGTAATTTTCTTTTGTGGCATATATATAACTAGTAAGCTGAAAATACCTGTTTCCAGAAGTAATCAAAATGTTATTGAGGACCAGCATGATTTGTATGCTTTGGTTGATTGGTTCTTTTTTGTTGATTTTAACAGGAGCATACTGTCATCGAGTCAAAGCCTGAGCATTTTCTGGATGACCTCCGGTTAAATAATCCTTGGCTTGAACTAAAGAGGTATAGATGTTTATTTATTTTTTTGGGCAGGTTTCCTTTACATAAGATTTAGTTTCCTTTTCAACAGCTCCTTTTATTAATTATGTTTTGTTGTAAAGTGTTTTGAAATTGCGGTTATGGCGGCGCCATAATGGTATGGCGTGGCGGGTTTTGACCCTGCCGCCATATGGTGGTCGCCGCAACGCTGTTTTCACGGCGGGCGAAATGGCGGCCGCAATTGCGATGGCGCCATGGCAGAACGCAATGTGAATGGCGGAAATTGCGGGGTTTTTCGGATTTTTGAAAAAAATCTGAGGGTGTTTCAGGTAATTTAGGAAACCTGAGTGATCCCACTAACCCACAAACCCTATAATAATCAGCCTCTTATTCAAAAACTCCCTCCTCTGCCTCATCTTCACAAAAACTTCCCTCCGTCTCTATTCTCTGCGACGCTACTCTCTGCGACGCTGCTCTCTGCGGCTCCCATCGCCGCCGCTCGTCGCAGCGATCATCGCTGCTGCTCATCACCACAGCCACTGCTAACCACGGTTCCCTCACTGGTTCGTACATCCCGTTTCAACTTCTCTGGTCCTATTTTTTTCTTTTCTCTCTTCCCTGCTGCCCCTTCTTTATAGACGTTATCAATAATCAGTGTTAAACTTCTCTTCTTCCAAATTTTTTTTTCTCCATTCAGTTCACTATGTCTACTTCTAGACAAGCCCTTGATTCTAATGCTCCTACCCCTGCCTCTGCTGCTGGCACTGCCCCTGTTGGATGAAGTTGATGAGACCTAGAATTTAGATGGTTTATAGTTTTTATGTTTTATGTCTTCTGTTTTATGGCTTCCTTATGACTTTTGAGTTATGATTTGAACTTGATGTTATGTTTATTTGCTAAATTTGCTACTATATTTGCTACATTAATTGGATGCTTTATGACTAGAAAGTTGCTTATATAGATAGATTTTATAGTTTATTATATTTGCAATTTTTCTGCATGTTTTTTTGTACATATATATGTATTTTTTAGGTAATCTGCCATTTCCGCCATTTTCCACAACGCCATCCGCTATAATTTTATGGCGGATTTTTGGCTCACCGCCATGAGCCGCCATCCGCAATCAAAAACTATCTTGTAAAGCTTAGACTATAGACATGGTCCTTCAAGTCTTCTAGACATTCTAAAATTGCACTTGTAACTGTAGTTTTGCAGACAGCATTGACTTGACTGTGCAAGATCCTGTTGCTCATAAGCACATACCATATGTTGTCATTCTTGTCAAGATGGCTGATGAGTGGGCCAAAAGCCATGGTGGTAAGCTCCCATCAACAAGAGAACAAAAAAAGGAGTTCAAGGTTTGTTGTGTAATCATTTGGCTGAGTCATTGATCCCCCCTTTGATCTAATGGCATTCAACTTTCATGATAAGCTTTGGTGTTTGAATGTGAACAATGTAGGATCTTTTGAAGGCCAGGATGGTTTCACAAGATGAAGATAATTATAAAGAAGCTATTGAAGCATCATTCAAAGTGTTTGCTCCCCGAGGAATTAGTAAGTAGATAATTTAAGATTCATTGGTATACTTTTACCTTTGGTCCTGCCCCAAAATTCATTTTGGGAGCAACACTATCCTTTGTTTTCCTGGATAAGGGACACAAGAATATACATTTTCTTCTGCAAGCTTATTTTGAATTTTATAAAAGCTTTAATTGGGGTTGGTGGCTGATGAAAATTAAAGAAAGCTGTTCAATCTTATAAATGTCAAGTATATTGAGCTCAATGAAATTACTTTGAACTTTTTCATCAAGAAATTTGTTACTTTGGTTCTGAAAATTAACAAACCCATACTTTGCTCACTATTGAAAAATGTATCGTCACTGGTTAGAGATGGGATCATTATCATTGTTTCTATAATATTAACTTATTTTTGGTTGTCATCAGGAGATTAACCTGACATTAAATTCTTTTACCTATTATTTGAATGTTACATCCCTTGTCCAATCTAAATTACTTTTTTCTGTCTTGTTATGCACTTCCCTAGGTTTGGATTTGCAGAGGATACTAAATGATAGTTCTTCTGAGGTGGACTCTAATTCATCATATTTTTGGGTGTTGGTGGCTGCTCTGAAGGTTTGTCCTTCTGACATTGTGCCACTGATCTTTGCTTTGGATATATCTTGCTTCACTTTGATGTGGAGAAACTTTCCTATTTTAGTTGATGCTAGAATGTGATCTTATTGGGTTTAACTAGTTGGAGCATGTGAAACTTAGCAGCTAGAAATTTGATAGAAAGTTGTTAAGAGTTTGTCTTAATTTGCCACTTTGAACCTTCTACTTCTGTTAGATTAAGTTTCGAAACACTGCACTGTAGAACTATAATTCCAGTCAATCTCCTTGGTATTTATGTGGTACTATTCTGATCATGTTGCAGGAATTCATTGCAAATGAAGGTGGTGGGGAGGCACCACTTGAAGGATCTATACCGGATATGACATCTTCCACCGAGTTAGTAGCCAATTCTTCATATGTTTGGGATATTTTCTTTCCTCCATAGAAAAGAAAGACTATTAATTAATTTACATGACATGCAATCATTATGTATCTTCTGTCCTGCAGGCAATATATTAATTTGCAGAATATCTATCTAGCTAAGGCTGAGGCTGACTTTCTTGTAATGGAACAACTAGTGAGAAGTATCTTGAAGAAGATTGGTCGAGATTCAAATAGCATTCCAAAGGCAACAATTAGAAGTTTCTGTAAAAATGCAAGAAAACTCAGAGTAAGCTTCTGAAGTTACTGATAAAAAATCACTTTAGGTTGCAAGTAATGAATGCAGTCTCCTTTCCTGATTAATGATTTGCTTTAATTGTTTGCTTACTATATTCGGGTTTCTTAAGGCCCTTTATTCTGCAATATAATTTATAGCCTCTATCTCAGGAGGAAAATGTGGAACCATGGAAAAAGAATACCTTGATAGATTTAAAATGAACCTTCAAAAGGATTAATCTGCTTTTACATTCTGGACCAAAAGTATGGGTTGAAAATTCCCCTCAGCTACCTTTAATGGTGTATATTGTTATTAGTGTTGCTTCAGTGGTCCAAATAAAGGTGGAAATGCTTACTTTCCAGCTGACTTTTCTCCAGTTCTTTTCTATTATCAAGGCAATCAGAGTTGTTCGCTTACATGTTCAGCTTGGATACTAAATCCCTATTTTGTAGGTTTGCAGGTACCGGTCAATTGAAGATGAATTTAATTCTCCAAACATACCTGAGTTGCAGAGGTACCTAACTGATGAGGATAGCAGGTTATATCCATTTTATAGTTGATGCTTCTGGAGAATATTCATTTTAAGAGTTTATATGTAGAGATCAAATACTCTTTCTAAAAATTTACTACTGTCTATATACATGACAGCATTGCTGTAGGAATTTATATTTTGCTTCGTGCTGTGGACCGGTTTGCTGCTAATTACAACAGTTTTCCTGGACAGTTTGACAGGTAATGCGTTGTAATGTTCAAGGCCCAAATATATTTGTTTCTTTTATGTGGGACTTGATATGGAGGTTGGTTTTTTACTTGCAGAAATTTTATTTTATCCTTTATTATGATTATTTGCAGTGCAACGGATGAGGATATGCCAAGATTGAAGAGTGCAGCTATTAGCCTCCTAAGTGACCTGGGATGCAATGGAGCCGCTTTGGCTGAGGACCTCATCAATGAGATGTGTCGATTTGGTGCAGCAGAGCTTCATGCTGTGGCTGCTTTGGTTGGTGGAATTGCATCCCAAGAAGTGATCAAGGTTTTCATTCATGCTCATTTTTTATAACTTTATTACATGCTTTAATTCTCTGGTTCTTAGCTTCCAAAGATATATCTTTTTGTATGAAATTAGTCTAGTCATCTCTTGAGTTTTAACAAGTTCAAGCTGTGAAAAGTTAACATAAAAGAAACGCCAAAATATGTGCTTAAAACAAAGTCAATGAAAGATGGCCGTTTGTTACACCTTTTTTGCCTTTTGCACAGGTCCTGCTTCTTGCCTCGTAAGGCTTTAGAGAGGATAAGCTCCTATTTTCCTTTCCTTTCCTTCCCTTATTTATGCTTCAGCTCGAAACCTTTTTACATCGATTCTCTTCGTAGCTCCTTCCAAACACCCTTCTTTCTGTATATGGTTTACAACAACAACTTCGTCTAATCCAGTTCACAATACCACAAATTCCACGGCAGGACTTCTTCCCGCACATCAATCCATTATCAGTCCTGAATTTATTGGATAAATAATTCTTTAATCCCTCTTCTGTCTGTCTTTATTGGATATTCTTCTTTTATGGATAAAAAATATAATCTCTAGAAGACAATCTTCGGTAAGAATTTCCGGTAGATGATCAGTTCTGCTAACAATTTTGGGTATATACAACTGTGTTATGTGTAGGGCAATTCAAAGCCAAATTCATATTCTGTTTTTGTATTGCCCGCCAAGCTGTTTCTTTATGGAACAATTTCTTTAGCATCTTTGATGAATGCTTTGTGTGCCCTGCAACTCTAGATCAATTTCTATTGACTAGATTTGTTGTATTTGGTTGTAGAAAGAGGCAAATTTTTTTTGGGACTATTTGGTTGGATTGTAACACACACACCTTTCCGACAAGTGTATCTTATGGGATGCCATTAGACGCCTAGTATTTATTTGATATAAAGTTCATGATCTTTATAGGGGACTTTTTCTCTTACACATGTTGAGAGACTGGAAAGCTATGCTCTATTATATAAATCTTTTGTTTTGCTTTTATATAGGGGGAACCTTTATTTCCAATTTGTATTATCCTCCTCCTCATCTTAATTCTTTATTTTTTAATCAAAAAACATAAATAAGGGAAGGTTATACACTAGTGATGTTCATTCTTTGTTTCCATAGTTTTGATGCTCTCAACTCTTTTCGTAGAAACATTGAACAATGGGTATGAACGCTAAATTATCACGAATGGATACAAAAAGAAAGAAACAGCATTATGTTATTGTTATTTATATTTTTAATAATGTTTCATTGAGTTGGGAATCACATACTTTTGTTCCATGCAGCTCATAACAAGGCAGTTTGTACCGATGTCCGGAACCTACATCTTCAATGGCATTGACCACAAGTCACAGCTGTTGTCCCTGTAATTTGATTTCCCAATGATTAACTTGCTGGTATGGTATGGCTTCATGGCCTTCTGCGCAGTGGTGTTGAATGTAGATTCTCATTGCAAGATTCTTGCTTGGCTTTGCCCTTTATAGCACCCCATTTTTGAAGCATTTTTTACTCTACCTGCCACAAGTGGAGTCTTGTTATGTAACGGGAATTTTTGTAACTTAGTGCTGATATTTATGTCCAAGAAATGATAGATTGTAGATTGCATAGTTTAAGAGACATTTGATTACAAAAATGGTTTGCTAACCTTATAAAATGCATGCTATTTGATTACGTTGTAAATTAAAATCCCTTCAAGGCTGCATCGATCAATGTAATGTAAGCTAGGGAATACGTTATCATGCCTATGAACACTATTGCACACACTATGGTTCGATTGGTGAAGGTGAAAAGAACGAAGGGAAAAGAATAAAAGTAAATGCTGCCGAGCATTAAAAAATAAATTGTTGCTTATACATCTTTTATAGTAGATACTATTTTCATAATAGTATATTTTAATAATAATCTGTGTTTTTTTATTTTATTAACAAAAAAATAATTTGAATGTACAAGTAATTAATAACTATAAGGTGAATGCTATCCTATCATCTTTAAAGTAATATGTAAGTTACCAAAAGTAACGTGTAAGTTGTCTTTTCTGATGTGTCATATCAATCTGATGTGTCATGTTCTAATTTTATGTTTATTTATTTTAATACATTTGTTATATATTTATTAAAATATAAATTTAAAAATTTTCTTATATTAACTAAATTCTAAACTAAAATATTGATGTGACAAATTAAAAATAGAAACACGAAATAGCCGAGAACCTGAAAAAAATGATTTTGCCATTTTTTTTTTTTAGTTTTTAGTTTCGTTAAAATGGGATGAAAGAAGGCAAATGGATTTCGGGTAACGCGAGAAAAGGGCAATTCCACTTCCGTTCCCAAAATTGTTAAAAAGCTAAAGTCCCTTTTCTTTTTTTTCATTGGATCCTTTTTAGTGGATCGTAGCTTAGATCTGTGCCAAGGTTTCAGATGAAAAGGAAATCTAATTTGTCACCGTGAAAATTTTTAATTTGAAAAGTTTATCGTGTCAAGTAGATTTTTAAATTTGAAAATTTATTCTATACAATTTGATTTAGAATTATATGAAAAAAAAAAGAAATTGAAACACTTTATATTTTGTTTTTTAAAAATTAATGTAGCTAATTTGCAATTATTTTTTATGAAGGTCTAGATTTTTATTTAATTTTTGTTAGAATTCAGAGATTGTGTAAAAAATAAAAGAGTAATATATAATATTATTTTTCAAATATTTTGTTAAATTTTCAACAAATTTTAATGACCTGAAATCAATTTCTTATTTTTTATTTTATTAGATAAATTAGTCATCTAACAAATTCTACTAAAAATTTAAAATAAATAAATACCCATTAAAATATGACACATCAGAAAAGGTAACTTACATATTATTTTATAAAAGACAAGATAACATTCACCTAATTATAATTGTATTAAAAGAGTTTGGTATACGAATAGTAATATTATTTTTATTTTACTTTCAACCTCGTCCAAGAATATCAAATGGAAGTGTCGTTTTTTAGGTTGAAATTGTGGGTTTAGGTTAAAAAATTTGCCACTTATATCCAAAAAAGAAAATTTTTAAAAATACAAAAAATTTTATACAAACATCGTTTCTCATTATCAATGTATGAATATGAAGTGTTAAATTGTGTTTAAGGTATGGAATGATCTCTTAGGCGGAATGGTGCTAACTGCTAAGAATTATAATGTCGTTTTAGTTACAATCAATCTAAACGCAATCCGAAACGTGATACTTGGAAAAAAAAAAAAAAAAAATCTCCAAAGATTACCAAGTTTGTACATCAAACAGAAATGCTTGCTTTTTCCCCAAGTTGAAATGATAACCACCATCAGACCAAAAGGGAAGAATATAAACGAAGGCAACTATGTCTTTATAATGCACTTATGCTTGCTATAAAACAAAATATTCTCACCAAAATAACAAACTGACCAACTGAGATGAACATATCATCAAACCTATGTTCTCTGAACAGTACAGGATGTACTATACGAGGATGTGGAGTAACACCGTAAATTTGATAGAGCAGCATTGCAGCAACGACGAAAGCATGCCACAGCTCCGCAGAGTCATTACTAAGTAGTAGCGCCAACTCTTCTGCCAGGATTGTATACACTGAACTCACCGAAGTCCCTTCTTCCGCTGGCAAAAGTGTCCAGAGTCAGAGCCTTAGAGAAAGAAATGGATAATTTAGTTTCTACACACAAACAATATCATAAGACACTCCCTATATAAATTTTTGGTACATTCTTGAACCCAAAGTATCTGAATATGTATCCACATCCATAACCAGATGCATGAATACAAATATGTAACAGAATGTGACAATAACAAATAAATGGAACAGGAGGTGAATACAAATCTGATGACAACTTTAAGCAAATATTAATTGCCTTAACAGCATCATATTATATTCCTGTAAGATAACTTTAAGGATGACCATTTGTGTTTGCACAGTGAACAAGTCGAAAATTAAATAATCATACCTGTGTTTTACATCCCAACCAGCAGGAAGAAAACGTGGATTTACAGCTTCAACAAATACTTGTCTCCACCGTTGACAGAACTGTCCAATGCCTTCTTCCCCATATTCCTTCATTAAATGTTCTACAACTTCTTGTCCATGCGGTCCATGTCCTAAGAGTGATTGTTTTGAATTATGTTTAGTTTGAGTCGATTCTTCATCGTTGGGAGGATAAGATAAGTCATCACTTCCATTTGGTTGCTTTTTACTCAGACTAGTGCCATCAACATTTGTAACAGAGTCACTAATTTCACTATAATCCACAATTTCAAATGAGCTTGTGTACCCATTTGAAGTATCAGGAGAGACAGATGCATCAACTGCAAGATCAGAAGCTAAAGAAGGGTTTCCTGAATCATCGTTTACCATCAAATGTTCTCTATCTACATCATTACTTGTTTCTTCATTTGCACATGAACCATCATCAAGGGAACCAACCTTTGATGCATCCCCATTACTAATTCTGGTTGTGGAATCAGCAGGGTTTTCCTCTTCAGACACTGCTGTTATTTTACCCACATGTCTGAAAGAGAAACCCCTCTTCTTCTCAAACCGTCTTCTCTCATGAGGACTCATGCCAACTATCAGGGCTCTTTCTAGATCTTCCTCAGATATTTCTCTTCCTCCATAATATCTCTTCACAACCTGCAAAACAAATTAACAGATAACCTCAAACAAAAGCCCCTACAATTGATGAAGATCTTAAATAACATTCATGAACAACGCCAAATTGAAGACCACTGATTAAGTACAATTTGGAAGCCTTATTAAAAATGCATCAAATCTATACTCGCAGTCATTTATATAATCACATTTAAGTTGTGCTCAATCTATCAAATTAAATTGCAAATCATTCCGACATTCATCATCAAGAGGGGCTTCGCTACAGTAACCAAGGCTCACATTAGAGAAATATGATCAAACCTCAGTCAGTTCTTCACGGCGATTTTGAGGCATTCTTGGTCCATGGCGTATAAGAGCCATAGCTGCTGTACGTAACTGTAATGGAGATACACCCTCCTCAATCTGTATATTAGGCTCTTGTTCAGGATGAACGACCCTTTGAACGTACAGAGGAATTCCAAATTCAGCAGCTATTTTTCTCTTATACTTCTCTGCAGCCGCATGGGCAATTTCGTGGCAGTCCACGCAGAGTAGAACAATATCATGAGAACGATGGCTTTTTAAATGCTCAGGAAAATGCATTCTGTAACAGGATGGGATTATTCGGTACCGTAAGTAGTGACTTCCTTCACCACATCCAACACATATATTTCTCTTGCTCTGAATGTAGAAATCATTGTCTTCATCCTCTGGGCGACCTTTGGGTTCAAATAGAAGCATTATAGCTGGTGGGTCCTTATCAACAAGTTTTGCGAGATCCCGACTTAGGTACCTGCAAAATTGATCATTATTCAGTATTCACAGAGAAACAGCACCTTTAAGAAAAGTGTAAAACAAATTAAAAGGTGCACCAACCACTCAAGCTTCTTCTTATCACAGTAACAAAGCAGCCTCCCATCATTAGCAAATATCCGGCAGTTATGATAAACAGGAGCCTTACAGGAGAATTTTTGAACAAACAAATCTCGAGAAGCTTTCCGGGATATCTGTCTATGATTTTTTAGACCAGAGGGTTTATAAGCTAAGCTAGGTTTTAAGTTACTGTTAAACAGCAAAGCATAATTAAATATAGAAAGTGGACAAGTCCCATTTGGACCCAGGCACTTTTGAATAATCCATGAATAAATGTGAGCATGGTCAATCAACTTGTCTGCAAGAATATGATGGATATCACTCAAGTGGCTGCAAACAACAGGAGATGGGGAATGGATGAAAAAATTGAGACCCATTTCCACATTATTATCAACCAGAGCTATGAGATTGTATATTTCGGATTCACTTGACAAAGGTTGACTTGCCAAAGCAACAATTGCCTGGTCTGACAGTACATATTTTAAGCTCTCATCATGAATGCGAGCCTGAAATGCCACAGAATATTCTCATGTAACTAATGTTGTCATAAAAAAGATTCACCATCGTCAAAAGTTATACAGTAAGCAACTTAGTCACTATAACAATGGAGGATAGTGAATAAAAGTTTCAGTGTTGTGTCCTGTGTCTAGATTAACATAGTTTTGTACATTTTTTCCGATGGTTCAGGAAGAATTTCGTCCTAATTGTTCTCATTACTATGAATAATAATCTTGACTTGAACATTTAGCAATAATTAATATCAGAAAATATAATAACAATTTTCAAAAAATACAAACAAATACTAAAATATATCTCATCTTAGTTCTGTATTACTCCTAGCTTTTATCAATTTATGGCACGAAAAGATGGTGCCATAAGGTCAAGAATCATGTTGAGTTCTCTCTCATATGTCCTTGATAATAGATAGGGCTAGATTGCTGTTCCATCTCACAGTTTGCAAACTACATGGTCGATCAGGGAAATTGGAAAAACACTGGTATCTACATTTTACAGTAATAAATCAATGTTAAATGATAGCTTAACTGAAGGAGATTATAACTGACCATCAGGTCTCTCCATCCACACAGTTGCTTCACAATAGTCTGAAACTGAAAGCAGAGAAGCGCATCAGAATTTTATATCCAACGAGACATCTCACAAGATTAATCTGTGCAGGAAGCAACAAACCTGGGATTCATTGGAAACTGAAGTGAAGCCTTGACCACTCACATGACGAGAAAATAATGATGATGCAGCAGAATCACCAGGAGAAGCTTCAACTTCTTTTGTAAAAAGTTGCAAACAGATTATGTTTGAACGCCGACTAGCCTCGTGAACAAAATGGAATTTGTCATCGTCACAAGAGTTTTCTGACACAATAGTAAATTCAGAATTTTGACACATTATTATCAAAGGAAACCCCTAAAAAGTTACTGTGTTATGCTGTCTCAGTTAGCTCAACACAGGGAAAATGTCTTATGATGCTGTTTTATCAAAGCCATCAAGATGACAAAATACCATAATCATCCCAGGTATAAAATAACCTTCTTATTTCTCTGGCCACTTCTTTTGGGGAATGGGAAGAGATATAAGGGAAAGGGGCTCACTGATGCAAGTTTTTAAATATCCAATCTACTTAAACTGATTATTTATGACAAGAAAAAAAAATTGTTTCTAACTTTTACTTTAAAGTATCAGACAAGAAGACATACCATTGTCAAGTTGTTTGAGCTCAGCAATCAAACAGTTTGCAATATACAACAAATAGTGTGCATCTGTTCGTGCATAATGCACCATTTCTGCTGAGAGGGGGCGCTGTCTCCAGTCTTCACGCTACAATTAAGCATATAAAAGAAATGGTCATTCTAGTCAAACTATGTGAAAGATAAAAGGTTTACATGTTCTATTGCAACTATGGATGCCAAATACTTAAACTGAAAACTATATTGATGATGATAAATGACCCCATTTAATTAACAAGCAGATCAATAAGGTCAAACCTGTAATAATTTATTTGTTGTCACACTGCAGTAAGTTTCAAGTAGATAAGCAAGTGATTTCTGTGGCTTTGACAGCACCTCGCATGCCTGTAGTACATAAACACAAATTCATAAAACAAAAACTGCTAATCAATCCTTAAAAGCCAAGAAGCATGATCTATCATGAATAGCTCACCTTTGAAGTATCAAATAGATTAACAACATATATATGGAAGTCCCTTTGTAGCCAGACAACATCATTGTCAGCCCCATGGAACACCTATCCACAAATTTTCCATTCAGAAAAAAGAAAAAACTGTAATTAATCCACTTGGACAACAGAATTTTGGGGGGAGGGAGAGGAGGGGGGGGGGGGGGGGGAGGGCAATGAAGAATACAAAAATTAATGATAATATTTTCCATTAAAATATGCTTTAATCCTGAATAGTAGTGCAGGCTCTCTCTCTCTCTCTCTCTATATATATATATATATATATATATATATATATATATAGAGAGAGAGAGAGAGAGAGAAAATTCTAATATATAAAAATCACTAAACATTAATCCACTAAAAGGGGGTCGGCTACATGGAATCAATGCCATTGTACTCTATTGTGGGTCAAACCAAAGTTCAAAGCATTTATACTTAAAACCTCTTCAAATAATTTCCCATATACTTTATAAGGTCTCCATTTGTTCTAGTGATAGAACTTCTCTCCAACTACTCCATTCTTCTAACTATAGTCTCTAAGTACCTTCTTCAAACATGTCCATACCATCTGGAAAAAAATTCTAACATCTTTACAATTGGCACTACCCCAACTCTCTCCCTAATGCACTCATTTCCAATTCTATATAGTCTACTGTGCCCACTCATCCATCTTATTATTTTCGTTTCTTTTTCCGAGCCAACATTCAATTCCATACAATATTGCAGGTCTAATAGTTGTGCAGTAAAATTTACCCTTAAAATTTATTTATTTAAATCATGGGTTCTGCCCTAAGCACTCTATTTAACCCAACTTGAATGTTATGGTTTATATTTTCACCCATCTCTTTATTACCTTGGACGATAGAACCAAGATACTCAATTTAAATCTCATAATTTGTGATATGGTGTTGTCTCCAACTATAAATAACTTTAGGTATAAGAAAACTAATTTGTTGCGGTGTTAGGTGAATGCATAATCATTTTCTCCAATCCCCTGCCCACTTTTTCCAAAAAATAAAAAGAGGAAGATAAAACATTTTCAACTTCTACTAAACTGTCTAGAAGTATGATAGTAATAACTTACATACTTTACAAATAGAAGGATCCGCAAAAACTGGGCAAAGAATTGGCATTAGATCATGTAGCGCGATTGTGTCAACCAAATAATCTTTCTTCTGGGTAGAAATCTGCATGATAGCATAAAAACACACACTATCATAAAATTTATCAGTAAAAAATGACTGCATAAAGCAATTAGAGATGACAACATACCTGAACCAATGCTGTAAAGCCTAGAAAAGATCGTAAGCTATGTTGTTCTGTGTCCACAGCAAAGAATCTCTCTTTGCTTAACACATTGGCCAATTCCTTTACTTGCAGCTCTGTATTGACCCAAACATAAGAATCATTCATTTCCATGTCCACAATCTCAGTAGTAAGTTCAATTTCAGGCCAAGAATTTTTCAACAATGCTGTGATCACTGCCTCAAATGGATGCAAATTTGAAGCTTTATCTGCAGGAAAACCACTCATTTAGCTTGATCTTAATAATCTTACATAGAGAACTCAATGATTAGGTAACATGCATTAAAAAAAACTTAGACAGTGAAAATTATAGATTCAGTATATCTTCATGACTTTTTCTTTGGGTATTAAGAAATATAGTAAATCAAAAACTTGTTGCTTCAAAGTTCAAAGTTCAAAGTTCAAATATAACCTTCTATCAGCCTCACTTGGATTTTGACATTCAGAATGTCCAAAAAGATGCATCAAACTCCAGCATGTTAGTACCAACAGCTAGATGAAACTCATTAAGATACTCAAACGTTCTATCTTGATTTAATAATCAGACAAATCTTCCAAGAACTGGACAAAAATAAAGACACAAAAACAACTACTCTTAGTAGGTATAGCTTGATGTAACTTGTAGTCCAAGTTAAGTGCTAAATTAAGAAAATCAGTTATGAGCACCAGCTGAATTAGTTAGTTGTTACTGCAAATGGTAAGTTAGTTATAGTAGCTACTAGCTAACTTGTTCATAAGCTGAAACTAAACTAGGTGTAATGTGAGGTTCACCACTATAGTTGATTGCTTCTTCTTTCTCTCTTCTTTCATCTCATTCTCTCTTCTTCTTCCAAACTAACTCTCTTCTCTCAATAATCTGAGTTCCTTCAACCACAAATCCTCGGTTTCAACAACTATTATGCCTCTCCCAAGGTTATTACGGACGAGCCATTGTTAGATTAAACACACCTTTCAATTTGATTCATTTTCTTATGCTAAACTGAACTGAACTAAGCTAGGTCAATTAGTCAAACACCTCAAAAATCTTCACACGATTACTTCTTTTTTTTCGCGTTCTTCGAAACCAGACACCGAAAACGATAAAAAAATATATTTAAAATGTACCATTGTTAGAAGAGTCGTTGAGATTCTTCAAGTGCTTGAAAGGAGTGTAAGAATTATCCGCCAAGACGCGCTTAAAGGAACTCTGCGGCTTCGGTTCGGAATGTAAATAACACGAACTCGAAGGTGATTTCTTGTTACGGTTACGGATTCTTCTGCGGTTCATTGCGGTTAAGAAGATGGAGATTGCTGTTACAGTCGCAATTATGAATGCCGCTCGCATCTTGTTTCCGTTGTTCATTTCGTTTCGTTGCTCTCTAAACTCTTCTTCTTTCTCTTTTTTGTTTTGCTTCTTCTTCTTCTTCTTCTTCTTCCTAGCGGCTTTGAATTTGAAGAGTTTGGGCCTTGTTGTGGAGAGCACGGTGTATGACGGCGACTGATCGCGGCGGCGGTGTCTAGCAGCTTATGAAAACTGAAGTGGGGTTGTGTGCTTACGTGGCATGTTCTGATCTTGACAACTATTTCACATATTGGGCCTTATTGGGCTAAGCCCATTTAATTAAAACTCAGTCTATGTAATGTCTTTCTTTTTTGTCATAATCTGCGTGATGTCAAGACCAAAAACATCCTTCAAAAGGTGAATGTATTATGCTGATGCTAGCCCAAAAACACAGATATAGAAGTCAATGAATCTTAACTCAGATGGCATATCTCTTCCTCTCTATTTTAAAGGTCTAGGGTTCAAATTCTAGAAATTGAAATTGAGAAAAAAATATGATAAAATATGTGAAGAGTGTGTGAATATGTATTGTGTACTTAGGATCGGAGGTTATCTAATTTATTGAGATACCTAAAATTGGGAATTGTCTAATTTACTGACAAAACAAAAAAAGATGAAACGTTTAGGGTTACTGTCCAAATATATAACATTAAAGGTTGTAAAGATAAAACGTTTAAGGTTACTGTCCAAATATATAACGTTTAAGGTTGTTGAATGACCAAAAAACAAAGTTTAGGGTTTCATTTTGTTATTTTCCACCTTAAATTGGGTCTTTTTTTTCTCAAATCTCAACTCTTTTATCCAGAAACTTCTACAATTTCAGCATATGAAGTTACAATCTACAAGGTAGAGTTAAAACATTGTAGCCCCTAGCTTGATGTTGGCTTGGTTTGGTACAGTTGTTCTAAGAGATGCTTGTGTTTTTTAAAAGTTCAAACTCTTTATTTTGTATTTAGTAAATAAAGATTAGGGTATTTTTAAAAATTCTTAAGATAAAAAATTATGGTATTTTTGAAAGCACCTAAAATAAAGCTTTTAAAAGTTAGTTTGTACTTTTCAAAATTTAAAAATTTAATATAACTTCATATGTTAACTAATTTTTAAATTTAATACTTATATTTATGTCTATTATAGTATTTTAAAATTTTAAAAACTATTTTATTAAATGTAATTGATATTGTTTATATTTATTGAAAATTATTTTTTATTTGTTTTATCAAATATAAATATTACAATTTTAAAAAAATTATCTTTTAAAAATTAATTTTTATAAACTACTTTTAAAAATAAAAATTTTACGTCTGATGCTAACAAAGTTAACCAATTCGATGTTAGTATTTGTTCTAGGAGAACGTCTATATTTTGAAAACCTGTAGTATCTAATGAAGTGATTAATTATTATTATTATTATTATTATTATTATTATTATTATTATTATTATTATTATTCAGTAATGAGCATGGGAATGGAATAAATGGAACACGTGTGTTAATTTTTTTATCAAGATATAATGAAAAATAGAGAACCAATGGCAATAGCCACTGTATATGTCCGTACAGAAAATGAAAGCAAGGGAAGTTTTCATTTTCAGACATATATTTCATGTTGTTGGGGAAGATGTTACTCCTTTTTCAGGGACCTCTGTTTTCAATTGTAGTGCCGTAAACAAATTTTGTTGTAAAGTAAGAAGTTTCTACATTTCTGAGAACTAATTATAATTATTTTGAGTTTTCATACAAATTGACCATTTACCCGAAATTTTCTGAAGTTACCTTGAAGCATTGATTGTCTTATTGTCATTAATTAACAATTGTGTTGCCTTTATTCAAAGAACCATGGTTAAAATTCTAGTTAGTTTCTGAATTGAAGTATACAACACTGCTGAAGGATCTAGATAGTGGCGGTGGCACTTTGTGAAGTTAATGTGACTTTTTATTCGTAGCAAAAATTAGGATATATCTCATGAGAATAAGATTTTTATGTTAGAATGTGAGAATATATTTATAATTATTAGATTAATTTAAATAATTAAAATTAAATATATTTAGTAAATAATATACAAAAACACATTTATTATAGACATTAAATTTATGTGCGAATGTAATTATAGTTATTTTTTAATTTTTATTAAAATATATCTAATAAATTAAAATAATTAAATTTCACATCACCAAATCAACTAGTAATTAATCAATGAAAAATTTATATATTTCTAACTTTTTTTTCACACACAAACAATTGATAAATGAGGACACTTGATAAATTTGTATATAAAACTTTATTACCTAAAATTAGATATAGATTACTCAAAATCCGTATATATAAAAATTTAACGATTTTAGACTAAGTAAATTTTTTATTAATAGTTAGGAATATTTTTGAAAATAAAAATAATTATATATTCTAAAAATTAAATTTTTATTTAATTTTTTTATATATTTTTTAAAGAGTAAATAGTCATTTCTGATCATCAAAGATTTAAGCGCCGACAAAACTAACCACGAAAAAATTAAATTAACATTGTACCCATGAAAAATGAGTATCGTTTGACAAAAATATACCCAATCATTAAATTTAAAATTAATTCCATTAAAAATTTTATGAAATTTCCAAAATACCATTTTTTCATCTTTTCCATCCCAATCTTTTACCCTACCAAAATGAACCAGCCCCACTTCACCTCCCTTGTTCTTTTTCACCCACCACTCTCAAATCATCGCTGGTAGTTTTTCAGATCATTGCCCCCTTCTCTCGCTTTTACTGAGAGTGCTTCATCCTCATCAATTCAAACTTAGCCACATGTTTTAGAAATATGTATATGTATACTAAATCAAAACAAGAGGAAATAATCAAAGCCATATCCAACTACTCCAGTCAACTTCACTTTCCTGGGAATTTCATGCCCTAAACCAAACCCCCCTCTTTATTAGTTAACATTTCTTCATTTCTTTATCATTTTCCTCCTTCCTATCGTCCATTCCAATTCCGATCTCAAGAGTTTCTTTTACTCACCCACCAATCTTTATATGTTGTTATTATTCTTCTTCTTTTGGTGGTGATTCGAATTCATATTACTAAATCTATAAGCATTTGGTGGTCATGGAGAACAACAATTAATAATATTTTTGGCAATTTAGTGACCAACTTAGGTTTCAAGCATCTAGTTTGTCCAATCTTTCTCTTAAAGGTTCAATTTGCATCAACATGAAGGGTCTTGTGCCGTTACAGCCAGTTTGTGCTCTTGCACGTCACCACGTTGCAAATTGCCTCCTGAGGTACAGTTCTGACATCAATAAATCTTCACCAGCGGTGGCACTGCCATCTCCATCGCCACCGATCCCTCCAGCGAGTCAAACAAGCTTGATCGCGAGTAATAATGCAACGACTCTCACAAAAATCGGACTGTTATGGTTGGCTTCCTGCTACACTATCGTGAAGATCTTCGGCTTGATTTTCTTAACCGTGGCAAGAACTTTCTTAATGGAACCGGGAGCAGGCCAGCATGCGATGCAACTCGAAAATGGAATTAACCTTAACGACTTTTTCGGGTTAGATCTCGAGCATTTTCAGGTCAAGATCCGAAAGATTAGAGCAGAAGAAGCTGTGAAACTCGAATTGAACGCCTATGGTTTGTCAGAGCGAGAGAAGGGGGCGACAATCTGGGAAAACTGCCGGCGATAATTTGAGAGTGGTGAGTGAAGAAGAACGAGAGAGGTGAAGTGGGGCTGGTTCATTCTGTTAGGATAAAAGATTGGGATGGAAAAAATGAAAGAAAATGGTATTTTAGAAATTTCATTAAATTTTTAATAAAATTAATTTTAAATTTAATAATTGGATATTTTTGTCAAATAATACTCATCTTTCATAGATATAATATATTTTAATTTTTTTGTGGTTAATTTGTCAGCGCTTAAATTTTTTATGGTCAAAAATAGTTATTTACTCTTTTTTAAATAGTTATATATGTATCTATCTTTGCGGTTAATTATACCAATATTTATAGTGTTGGGTCAGGACTAGGGGTGGCAAAGCGGGCCAGTCCGCCCCAACCCGCCCCGTCCCGCCTAGGCCCGCCACATAAACGGGGCGGACCGGCCCGCCCCGCCAACTAAAATGGGTTCAAAATGCTAGCTCGCCCCGCTTTATGGCGGATTTGCGGGTTGGCGGGCTAGCCCGCTTGACTCTTTTTTTTTTTTGAAAAATAAAATTCATTAAAATTAACCAAAAAATAATAATTAAAAAATCAAATACAAATAAAAAATAGTCAAATTATATTATAATTTTTTACTATTTTTTTTTATTTTTAACTTCAATAAAATTGTTCAAAATAATATTTGTCAATAGAATCATCTTTATTTTAAAAAATAAGTTACATAATTTGAGCATATATACGAAATTGTAAAATAAAATAAATAAAGTTAATAACTCAAAAAAGAATAAAAACAAAAAATGAAAAAAAAAAGTGTTTAAAAATTCTATAATTATTAATTTTATAATAGTAATCACTCTTTTATTTAATTAAAAAAATAAAAAATAAAAATTTTCGGCCCGGCGGACCGGCCCGCCCCGCTCTGCCAATTTGGCGGTGCGGGTTTGGCGGGTTTTTTTAATTTGACGGGCTCCAATTCCTAGCCCGACCCGCCTTTTTTAGCGGGTTTAGCGGATCGGCCCGACGGGCTCGACCCGTTTTGCCACCCCTAGTCAGGACTTCAATGGGTTACGAACGACAATTTGGTTAGTTGTATTGTAATAGACTAATAGAAAAAGATAAAATATTTGAGGAAGGCAAAATTAGATATGTATGTCCAAAGTAATAATTTTTGCTAAAAATTTGAATACCTAAATGAGATTTTTTTTAAAATACAATCTAAGATATTATTTTATAGGCTATAAATATAAAAATAAAAATATTTTTAATATTATTTGATCATATTTTAAATTGGACAAAAATAAAAAATGTGCTATTCAAATATTAAAAAATATGATAATAATCTATTGTATAATCATCATAGTTATTGTAGATTCTACTTATAATAATAATAAAAGAAAATTTTATTCTCTTCTCATAAGAGATGTTAAAATAATATTCTCTTTTCTTCTATTTATAAAATGTATACTTTTTTTCTTTATAACTTTTAAAAAACTTATCTTTTAATCTATTTTAAATTTTTTGTGTTAACTAATGTTAATTTTATCCATTTTTCAAGAAATAAATTATTTTTTACAAAAATACCGTTTAACAAAAAATTTATTTTTTATCATTAAATTTTACTTACCAAAATATTCTTTAATAAATTATTTTTTATTGATTAAATTATATTTTTATTAAAATATTTTTTTAAAAATTAATAATTAAATAATTTTTTCTGAGATACCCTTCAATAATTTTTTAATTATAAAATTGTGATTATACCAAAATTTTTCTTAACAATTACTTTTATATTTTACTGTTAATTTTTTATATCAATATATATTATTTTAACATTAAATAAAAAAATCTTGGTAAGTTTATTTTTTGATATCAATATAAATTAATTATTATACATATTAACAGTGGTAAAATTTTTATTTAATGTTAAAATAATATATATTGATATAGAAAAATTATTAATAAAATATAAAAATAATTGTTAACAAAAATTTTGGTAAAATAATAATTTAATAATTAAAAAATTATTGAAGGGTAATTTAGAGAAAAATAATTTAATTATTAATTTTTTAAAAAATATTTTGATAAAAATATAAATCAATAAAAAAATAATTTATTAAGATATTTTGATAAATAAAATTTAATAACAACAAAAAATTTGCTAAAGGGTATTTTTGTAAAAAATAATTTATTTTTTTTGAAAAATAGATAAAGTTAATATTAGTTAACAAAAAAAATTTAAAATAAATTAAAAAAATTTTTTAAAAAAATTATAAGAGAGGAGAATATATATTTTACAAATAAAAAAAGAATGTCATTTTAATATTTTAAAAAAAAATAAAATTTTTTATAATAATAATAATAATAATAATAATAATAATAATAATAATAATAATATAATAATAATTCAAAAGAACTAACAGTCGGAGAGACGAGTTAATTTCTCACAAAGACATAAAAGTTATTATTTATAATGATTTTTGTATCAACCGCAATTGGTCTTAAGAAACTTTGGAAGATAAATGTGTCATCAATGAAAGTCCTGTAAACTGTAGTTTGTCAATGTAACACTCTACCACACAGAACTTTACACCTAGGATATAAATATTCTCCGGTTAGTCTTAACTCCGCAAGCTGAGTTAGGAGCTTGTTATATCGTTTTCTTGTCTCTCTATTCCTATTACCTAGTGAAGGTTGTAGTAGGCTTAGAGAAGGGGGTTGAATCTATGCCTTTCTTTAAGTTACTGAAATAACCCCTTTTTAATAAGCTTGCAATTCTGATTCTGTTTGAACTCAGCAGCAGAAATTTATGAGACAATTTATTTTTGTCTCATGAATATCAGAAAACATAACAGAGCAGAAAGGAAAAGAGCTAACACTATCATGTATCCTGATTCGGTTGCCTTGTGCTATGCAACCTACGTCCAGTCTCCACCACAACAGTGGTAGAATTTTCACTATAGTTAAAGTATTGCATACACCAATTCCATAAGATTGACACAATCCTCTCACACTCAAGTTCTAACCTAACTTGACATTGGCTATGCTAATACCTAACTCTTCACTCTTAGTGCTAACCCAACTAAGAAAGGGATACCTCACAGGTACAAGATACAAGACACAGACTTATCTAAAGAAATATGAAAATAGCTCTAGGCTTTTCTCTCAAGTGTATCACTCAGCCTCTTTCCACTCATTTGGCTTTTACTTGAGCTCTCACAATATGCCTTTTTCACTCAAGAAATTACAGAAAGATAAACATTGAAAAGTAAAATACAATCTGCAAAACATGAAGGAGATTGACTCTTCAACAGCTTTTTTGCTATGTGATAAACTAGATTTGCATGTCTCTGATTCAGTTCTTCATTTTTGGCGGAATGCTTCTTTGAAAGAAAGCACTGTCCAAGTAGAGGAACTTCTTTAGGGAACTCTTCTCAGAACACAACTCACCAAATTCTGGTTATCTCTCCTTTGCTTCTGAATGATGAGAAATCTTCTTTTTGTATCTCCTTACATGTTGCTGAATTTCTCTCTTCGAGATCAACTCCTTGAGCTGTGTGCTTCCAGCTTACCATATCACTTTTCCAGTTAATCACCAAATTAGAAATTTGAGTCTGACTTTTTCTTGCTTGACCGAAAGCCTCAGGGAAGCAAAAAAAATTATTTTTAATGGTGAACCCAGATTTAAACCCTTGAGATACTTCTTGGTCCCCAAGAAACAATCTTGACCATTGATGTACAGCAATTGTGAACAGAGATTACTTTCTTCATTTATCCCAAATTAGGGATTTTCAAGCTGTCTCCTTTTTGCTTGACCGAAGACATTTGAGTAGCAAAGAGAAAGTTGTTCAGTGATAAACCCAAATCCGAACCATTAATCATGTGCTTTGGCTCCAAAAAACTTTGTGAACCATTGATTTATAGCAGCAGAGATCAAATACTTCTTTCTTCATTTAACCAAAAATGGTATCGCAGAAAGTTGGAGAAGGAGTGAAGAAATTAACATGCATGCAAATGGAAATAAATCACCTTTAATTTTTGACTCAACTTGTTGGGTTTGTTTTAGGTGATTTGACCTTTGCTTTCTTTGATTAAGCTTTCTCTTTATTTATTCTTTGATGAAATGGGCAAGAAGAATAACAAAGCTTTCTCTTTCTTTCTCTATGAGGTTCTGACCTAAGCAAACTAGTGAGGTGCATTGGAAGGCTTCAACTTGAATGGAGTAATCTTGGGCTTGTGTTGGATTTCATTCATTTAGCCCAGCTGTTTTCTTTGCATTGTTTTCTATGGGCTTCGTTGGTTAGAAAGACCCACTAGCAATATTTTTGTTTCCTTGCATTTGGGCTGCTGTATCTTTATATTTTGGCCTGCATCATTTTATCAAACATAATTAAAAACTAATTGGTTGATTAACCCAATAAAATAATATTTGTCATCATCAAATTAATTTAGTTAATTTCTTAACTCAACACCTAGCTATTTAGTTATGCTTTTAAACCTTAGTTTTCTTCACACGCAAGTAATCACGTTTCTTAAGCGTTGCGCTTTTATTTTCGCGATTTTTGTTTCACCTATTTTTCAAGACTCATAGTTTATTACATTCTTTGCTATTATATGTATATATTTTATTTTTAGAGGTCGTAGCGTCTCGCCACCTCTGTTTTACATCTTAAGTACAAAATTTTGTGTGGTAGGGTGTTACAGTCCGTAGTCGATACATGCAAATTCTCTCCAAGATGAGATGTGAAAAAAGGTTAATCATTGATTGACCTGTGAAAATATGCTAACTAATCGCATGAATTCATGGTTAGAATGGCAATGGATATTTATGAGGTGAATTTTTTTTTGTCTTTGTTTAAAAAATTGTCTTCTGTTTTTTTTTTTCATTTCTGTTATAGATTTCTATTATTTTTTTTGTTGGGAAAATAAATACTTACAGATATTTGTTGATATTAAATTTTAAAAGTAAAAAAATTGTAACCATGATAAAATTTTATATTTTATCATTTAACTAAAATTGTATCAAATCAAACTGAATTTAAACACATTTAATATTATTAAACCTAATTTAATATTATTCAATTAAATCTCCAACAAACAAACTAAAATATTTTTTTTTTTAACATAACAACATAACAAATCTTAGTTGACAATTATAATTCAATGATAATATTCTTTTTTTGTAATGATACATATTTAAATAATTAGTTAGTGCAAATTTAGATATTATGCACATCATTAATTTATTTTTAAATAAAACTGAAAAAGGAAATTAAATATATACCTACATCATATATATATAACGGATATTTAAGTAATTTCAGTCTAGTGAGACATTAACAAATCTTTATGAGATGGATATCTCAGTTTCTAATCTCATTCCCATTTATTCGTGGAAAGGGGTTTCCGTCCCAAAATTTAGTGGGTCTCCATTTTCTTCTCCGCCGTTATGAGTTCAAATTTTTTTTTGCCATCCTTATTCATGGCTATAATTGATTTAATGTTAAAAAACTTTAACTTTGATCCGTTACTTAGTTTTTATTTTGTTCAATTATTAGAGGGCATCTAAAACTAAATACAATCATATTAAGGATATCAAAATTAGTCACCAAAATCAGTTATTATATTTTTATACGTATATAAATTCTGAAATAATCTAAATCAAAATCTAATCTTGTGGTAAAATTAAATTATAATTAAACACATTTTAAAATTATATTACAAACTCTATTCATAATCAAATATTCTCAAGATAATAATCAAACTTAAAAATTTAAATCTAAATTTAAACTTATGTTATAATCAAATTAAAAATCCATCAAAGAAAGACATTTCATACATAATTTCCACATGAAGAACAAAATCAGAATCAACATACAACCCTATTTTTTCATCCAAAGTATGTTCTGGTTCAAATGGAATCTATAGCACGTGAATCCAATATTCGATGAGTTGGGATTTGAGTTTTCAGTGAAGCAACTAAATGTAATATGGTAGATTGGAAAAGAAGATTACATTTTCAATGAAAAATATTCAATTTTAAATTTACCGTCAAAGCTATTGCAACTAAAAAATAAATAAAACAAAAGAGAATGAATAAAAAAAATGTATGTGAAGGTAACAAATGATCAAAACAGTGGTAAGATTATTTTCCGATATCAACATATATTAATTATTATACATATTAATAGTGGTAAGATTTTTTTTTAATGTTAAAATAATATATATTGATATCAAAAAATTAATAGTAAAATATAAAAATAATTGTTAACAAAAATTTTGGTAAAATTATAATTTAATAATTAAAAAATTATTGAAAGTATCTTAAAAAAAATAATTTAATTATTAAATTTTTTAAAAAATATTTTGGTAAAAATATAATTTAATCAATAAAAAAATAATTTATTAAGATATTTTAATAAATAAAATTTAATGACAAAAAATAAAATTTTTGTTAAAGAGTATTTTTGTAAAAAATAATTTATTTTTTTGAAAAATAGATAAAGTTAACATTAGTTAACATAAAAAATTTAAAATGGATTAAAGAAAAAGTTTTTTAAAAGTTATAAGGAAGGAGAACATATATTTTACAAATAGAAAGAAGAGGAGTGTTATTTTAATATCTTTTAAAAAAAGAAAGTGAAATTTTTTATAGTAATAAAAATAAAAAAAATTCAAAAGAACTAACAATCGGAGAGACTAGTTAATTTCCCACAAAGACATAAAAATTATTAGGCTTTTTTTTATCTAAATACACATGAAAAAATGATTTATTCCCTAAATGCGTATGTTTAAAACTGATCTTAAAATGCGCTGCTCCATTTCATGCATGGCGACCACGAAATGAAATTTAACACTATTTCACATGAGGCTTCCACGAAATGGCTCTGTGCGTGTCAAATCTCCACTTCAAGGCTGCCTACCACGAAATGGCCAACCCGTCCCTGGCACCAGCGAATTGGAGACATCAGTTGAGCCAGCCACGAAGTGGCCCAATTAGTGACCGACGCACACGAATTGGGGCCTAAAGGTTGCAGACCCCGTACGAGGTAGGAGTGGCTGGTCTTGGAGGCAAGTTTTGGAAGCTTGTGGATTAAATGAATATAAAAGGGGTGATGGGGAGGGACCAAAACCGTGTGGTAGGAAAATAGGAAACAAGGAGTGTGGTTTTGTTGGTGGGGTTCATATTTTGGGGGAAAAAAATTTATTATTTATTAAAATGAGTGGAAGTAGAATTAATGTCAAAGAAAATCTTAATAGGTTGGATAAGTTTCACATTTCTGCCCACTTACATCTGAAGGTTAATTTTTTTTTTATTAGTAAAAAAAAAACTGTGAAAAATAATACATTTATTAATTTAATAATTTTGTTTTTTCCCATTCTCTATTTCAGCCGGCACGTGTGCTAACTCTGCATGGCACACTAGTAGACATCTTTACTTTTGATCAATATGATCCAGCCATGGAGATTAGGCGACAAATACTTGAACCATATTTAAGAAGGGCTGGATTCTATTATGCGTCCTTAATAAAGCATTTTGAATACGACAATCCATTGATTAGTGCGCTTGTGAAAAGATAGCGTCCTAAAACCCACATATTCCACCTCCCATGGGGCGAGTGTACTGTTACTCTGGAAGATGTTGCCATGCAGTTGAGGTTACCAATTGATGGTGAGCCGATGAGTGGCGCTCTGAGAAGCTGGAGTAAGTTCCATCAGAGGGATATTTGACAATGGTGTGAGGAGTTCCTAGGGGAAGTTCCTGATGGTCATGTCGGGACCATGAAGTTTAACATAAAATTGAAGTGGCTCAGGAGTAGACTCCAACAGATGCCTCTTGACTCTCCCGAGGACGTCGTCGTACGGTATGCACGTTGTTACATTATGTATTTATTAGGTGGCGTTTTACTTCCTGACAAGGCGAATAACACAGTTCACGTGCGTTATCTTCCTCTTTTGGCCAACTATGACACCATTAGTACCTATAGTTGGGGCAGCGCCGTGCTCTGTTGGTTATATAGAGCCATGTGCCTAGCTACTGATTATAACGTCGAGAGAATGGCTGGCTGTCATACGTTGCTGATGTCATGGATATACTTCAAGCTTCCCTTCTGGGCACCAAAAGTTACGAGCCCATATATGTTTCCTTTAGCTACAAGGTAATACATTATATTATATAACATGTGTAGTTTTGAGTTTGTGCTATTTCATCTGCGTTGAAATTCCAATAAGGTTAATACTAACATGTTTCTTTATAGGTGGGCGGGTAAGAGAGGAAAGAATGACTACGCTAAGCAACGCTTGCTTAGGCACCACCTGAGGTTAGACGGTCTGAAGGTGGATGAGGTACTTATTCTCGTCGTTTGTTAGAGCATGATTTTGTTTTTTCCAAGTATATTGTTTAACAATTTTCGTGATGTTCGGTATTTGTAGTTTACGTGGATGCCGTACAGCGATGCACGTATTCTGTCAAGAGTGCTTGCAAAATTTCTTAGAGCCCCACATGGTGACTTCTTCACCGCGGTCGTGTCGTTGATATTGTTCAAGTGGATCGAGATTGTTAACATTGACAGCGTCATGCGGCAATTTGGCGGCAAACAAGGTCCATCGAACCCTCCGCTAAACATCAACACCTTTCATCGCCAATCGGCGCGCATATTGCCTTTTGCTTCGCTAGCCAAACTTTCTTGTAAGACACCTTGTATCCGTACGTTGACTCCACAGAACCCTGCAACACCTTTATGCAAATGGTCGCGTCTGCTTGAACCATGGGAAATATGTGCTGGCATATGACATTTGAATCAAGTTGAGCATGATCTTACAACGTCGCAAATGCCAAACAACTGTGAGGCCCTTGGTATTTTTGGATTTTCCAAAATCTGGAAGCCCTCATCTTCGCAACCCTTACCATCCAGCGACACTGCTCACCAAAAAGTTTGCATCGACATACATACCGAGTATGATCTGACTCTACCATTTTGAATTCTACACTTCTACGAATATTGTAGTTCTTAACCGCAAGCATTGCTGTTTCTTTATTCAGGAATTTCAGTCCGATCTCCAGCTCCATTTCACTGGTCAAAGCATAGTTGCTCGATATGTCTTCCGCGGTTGTCGAGTTCATTGGACCAAGACTCAGTTGAAGATAGTGGTCGGGAGTGCTGCTGGAAAAACTGCCTACCCCCATCACATTTATCGGTTCGACTAGAGTTAGGATAAACGTTTCTTTTTGAACCGGTTGGGTTTCCGGAATAACTTCTGCTTCGTCTACACTATCATCCTCAATCTCGTCTTCGTCAGACGAGTCAGCCAACCCGTCTGCAATACCTTCCGGAGATGCAGCATGAGTTGTGAGCGAGGGACGTCCGTGCGGATTTTCTGCATTCCGGCTGGGCACAACGAAGGCGTTAAACGACGGACTGTGAGCTCTGCTAATCTCCGGAAATGGAACGGCTTCACCAGCACCGAAATTCCGCAGTTCCTCCACGTTATTCAAACTAGATGAGCTACCCCCCACATCTTGAAGCTTCACACAAAGTTCCATCGAATAGATACTTTCAATGCTACGATGATACGAAAACATCATCGAAACGTGCTGGTCAGATTTAATATGCATTTTCTGATATGCAAACGAACTAGCTACAGTAACTGGCATCCTGTAAAACAAGGTACTGATCTCCTTTTTCCCAACCAACCGAGTGTTCATCAGAATAAGATTTTTTAGTTGTTGCAAAGATGATTGTGGGAGAATCATTATCCAAAGTGGGTCATCACACATAAATTCCTTAGGTAGTATGAGAAATTTCTCCATTCGGGTATACGACCACGTAAATGTGTTCAGAGGCCATTTTCACACAAAAAATTTATGATACCAAGCTATATGGAAATGAAACTCATGGAGAGGAAGAGAGAGTAGAAGAAGTGAGAATTGGAATTGTGGCATTACTTCTGCAGGAGAAGGGTTTATATAGCCCAGCTTTCGTTGCAATTCGTGCGGGGTACACACTAAGTTGTCTTATTTCGTGTGCAGTATACTTGAAATAGGGTGTCCATTTTGTGAGAGCCCAACCTGACATGCTCTCCATTTCACGTCTGGCGTGCCACCATTTTGCGTCTGCCGTCCCTGGGTTTGCTTGTCCATTTCGCGGCTGCCATACATGATATGGGACCTCCATTTCGTGACCGGTGAGGCAGAAATGGTGTCTCCATTTCGCGGGCACCAACATGAAATGGTGTTAAATTCCATTTCATGGTCGCCATGCATGAAATGGAGCTGTGTATTTTGAGAACAGTTTTAAACCATGCGCATTTAGGGAATAAATCATTCTTCCATGCGTATTTAGATAAAAAAAAAAAGCCAAAGTTATTATATATAATGATTTTTGTATCAACCGCAATTGGTCTTAAGAAACTTTGGAAGATAAATGTGTCATCAATGAAAAGTCCTGTCAACTGTAATTTGTCGGCAGTCGATACATTCAAATTCTTTCCAAGATAAGACGTGAAGAAAGGTTAACCATTGATTGACCTCTGAAAATATGCTAACTAATCGCATGAATTCATGATTAGAATGTCAATGGATATTTATGGGGTGAAATTTTTTTTGTTTTTTGTCTTTGTTTAAAAAATTGTCTTCTATTTTTTTTTCATTTCTGTTATAGATTTCTATTTTTTCTTTTTTGTCGGGAAAACAAATACTTACAGATATTTGTTGATATTAAATTTTAAAAAATAAGAAAATTTTAACCATGATAAAATTTTATACCATTTAACTAAAATTGTATCAAATCAAACTAAATTTAAACATATTTAACATTATTAAACTCAATTCAAATTATTCAATTAAATTTCTAACAAACAAACTGAAATAAAATGAAGTAAAAATTTTTTTAATATAACAACATAACAAATCTTGGTCGACAATTATAATTCAGTGATAGTACTCTTTTTTTGTAATGATACATGTTTAAATAATTAGTTAGTGCAAATTTAAATATTATTAATATCATTAATTTATTTTTAAATAAAACTAAAAAAGAGAATTAAACATTTTTTTTTACTAAAAATATGAGATTCGAACCCGCAACCTCTTAATTGAGTATGGAGAGACTATGTCATTTGAGATATTACTCATTAACCTGAAAAATTTGAAAAGATAAGAGATTCGAACCCGCAACCTCATATATATAAAGAATATTTAAGTAATTTCATTCTAGTGAAACTTTAACAAGTCTCTATCAGATATGTAGGGGTGTGCATGGCCCGGCCCGGCCCGAAGACCCGGCCCGGTCCCGAGCACTTTAGGGGCTAATTTGATGTGATTTCATCGGGTCTAGGGCCGGGTATGGGTCTCAAAAGTAGACCCGGTCATTATTTCGGGTCGGGTCCGGGCCATAGCTCGGGTCACCCGAAATTGGCCCGGTGGCCCGGTCATCATACACAATTAATATTTTGTGTTATTAGTGATGGATGATGGCTATTATTATGTGAAATTTAAGTATTGTAAACCTTAATATTTTGTGTTATTAGTCATTATATATAAGACTATAAGTTAATGTTTTATATTTAAAATGCATAAGACTTTAGACTAATGCATAATTTTGTGTTATTTGTATTGATTTAAATATTTGGTGTTATTAGGCAATATTAGTATTGATTATGGTTATACTTTAATTTTAGAGAAGAGTTATTTCTTATTATATTTTTCTAAGTGAATTTTACCATGTCAAATAATGGTTGGAGTCTTGGAAATTTGGATATTTTTACATGCTAACTTACAAGAAGGTATCAAGGTAATATAATGTTAACGGCCCGGTTTTCACCCGGTTTTTACCCGGTATAATCGTGGCCCGAAAGTGTATAGGTTTCATCGGGTCTAGGGTCGGGTTCGGGTCTAACAAATAGACCCGATATATATTTCGGACCGGGTCTGAGTCACATCAAACCCGGTTTCACCCGGCCCATGCACACCCCTACAGATATGTACCTCAGTCTCTAATCTCATCCCCGTTTATCCGTGGAAAGGGGTTTTGGTTCCCATAAAAGTTGTGTATTTCCATTTTCTTCTCTGCCGTTACGGGTTCGAATTTTTTTTGCCATCCTTATTCATGGCTATAATTGATTTAATGTTAAAAAACTTTAACTTTGATCCGTTACCTAGTTTTTATTTTGTTCAATTATTAGAGGGCATCTAAAACTAAATACAATCATATTAATATCAAAATCAATCACCAAAATTAATTATTATATTTTTATACGTATATAAATTTTGAAATAATCTAAATAAAAAATCTAATCTTGTGGTATAATTAAATTATAATTAAACACATTTTAAAATTATATTACAAACTCTATTTATAATCAAATATTTTTAAGATAATAATCAAACTTAAAAATTTAAATCTAAATTTAAACTATGCTATAATCAAGTAGAAAATCCATATAAAAAAAGACATTTCATACATAATTTCCACATAAAGAATAAAATCAGAATCAACATACAACTAGGGGTGCATAAACCCGGCCCGGCCCGGTCCTGAACACTTTAGGGACTAATTTGGTGTGATTTCATCGGGTTTAGGGCCGGGTAAGGGTCTCAAAAATAGACCCGGTCATTATTTCGGGTCGGGTCCGGGCCATAGCTCGGGTCACCCGAAGTCGGCCCGGTGGCCCGGTCATCATACATAATTAATATTTTGTGTTATTAGTGATGGATCATGACTATTCTTATGTGGAATTTAAGTATTGTAAACCTTAATATTTTGTGTTATTAGTCGTTATAAGACTATAAGTTAATGTTTTATGTTTAGAATGCATAAGACTTTAGACTAATGCATAATATTGTGTTATTTGTATTGATTTAAATATTTGGTATTATTAGACAATATTAGTATTGATTGTGGTTTTGCTTTAGTATTGATTGTGGTTATGCTTTAATTTTAAAGAAGGGTTGGTTCTTGTTATATTTTTCTAAGTGAATTTTACCATGTTAAATAATGGTTGGAGTCTTGGAAATTTGGATATTTATACATGTTAGCTTACAAGAAGGTATCAACGTAATGTAATGTTAACGGCCCGGTTTTTACCCGGTATAATTGTGGCCCGAAAGTGTATTGGTTTCATCGGGTTCGAGTCTAATAAATAAACTCGATGTATATTTCGGGTCGGGTCTGGATCACATCAAACCCGGTTTCACCCGGCCCATGTGCACCCCTACATACAACCCTATTTTTTCATCCAAAGGGTAGTTCTGGTTCAAATGGAATCTAATTTTATTTATTTATTTTTCGATAGTTTGTATAGCACGTGAATCCAATATTCGATGAGTTGGGATTTGAGTTTTCGGTGAAGCAACTAAATGTAATATGGTAGATTGGAAAAAAAGATTACACTTTCAATGAAAAATATTCAATTGTAAATTTATATTACTGCGTTTAAATTTACCGCCAAAGCTATTGCAACTAAAAAATAAAATAAAACAAAAGAGAATGAGTAAAAAATTGTATGTGAAGGTAACAAATGATCAAGACAAGTGAATTAAAATGCAGATCTTCGAATTTGTTGTACAAGAGAAAAACAGAAAATTATACAAAAGAGACAATAATGTGATGATGATGGAAGAAAAAGAGAGTAAAAAAAAAAAAAAAGAGATTTTACGAAAATAGTAAAAAAATGGATAAAGTATTAAATTGGTTATTTATGAATGAGTTTAATTCTATTTTGGTCTCTAAAATCTAAAGTGTTATATTTAAATTCAAAAAAAATTTATTTATTTTCAATGTAATGTAAAGTCAATGTCAAATAATCAAGGAAATTCAATTTTTAGATATGAAAAATTTATATAACTAAACTCTTCGATTGCCAAGGAGAGTTTCTTATGGTAGAGGTGACGATGGCCTTGTACTCGTCGCCACTGGTGAACTTTTCTCCAGAAAATAAGTTCTCGATGATGTTCTCTATGTACTTGAACCAAGATTAATAGCTCACGATGATGTATCTGTTGCTGATCTTATGCCTCTTAAATTTGTACCTCTTCTCCAAAAAAGATATTAAAGTTTGGTGGAATGACGACGTTAGTTATTTAACAATAATTTTATGGTAGAACTACATTAAAATTAAATAAAATATTTTTAGATTTAAATAAAACATTTTAAATTTTAAAAATTAAAACAAAATTAAATCTAAATATATAGACTAATTTAATATTTTACTCTATAAAATTTGATGGAGGTAGGGCAAAGAAATTGAATTGAAGGGACTAGAGAAAAAATTAAAGGGTAGAGGCGCAATGTAGTGATGGTTGAGTGGGTTACATGCGTAAAAAATCTAATATATAACTGATTTGGCATATAAAAATATAATAGTTGATTCTGATAACAGATTTTAGTGTATATTTATTATTTTTTATCTAAATAATACTATGATTTAGACTTGAGACATGCACATCATTAACAAGGTATAACAAATTTGTGTGCCTACTGCCAGTTTACTCTGATTATTTTTTCAGCTCTACACAATTACTATTAAGCCAATTAAAGTTGTCAAAGAAAATAACAATAATACATTTGGCTTAATAGAGATGAATATTAGCACGGTGGTAGATTAAAATTTATAAGAATACATTAACTTAATATATATATAGTAAAGTATTATTTTTGTCTCCAACATTTGGGATAAGTTTTAAAGTTATCCCTAACATTTCAATCGTCCTATTTAAGTCCCTAACGTTTCAAAATTGACTCAATGTTGTCCTGTCGTTAGAGATTCGTTAACAGAATTAACTCAATTAAAGTGTAAAATTTATTTATTTACAAAAAAATTACATTACTTTAAGAGTAAAATTATAAAAAAATTAATTTATTTAGAATGAAAGTAATGTGACTAACTGTAATTTACTTAGATGTGACTATTAAAAAATGATTGAATACTATATACAGTAAAAAATTGATATTATTGAAGGATAAAATTAAAATTTATTTCTATGTATCGTTTTGTCTCCAATGTTTTCGTCCTATTTAAGTCTCTAACGTTTCAAAATCGTCTCAATTTTGTTCCGCCGCCAATTCTGTAAACGGATCCTAACAACAGGATAATATTGAGTCAATTTTGAAACGTTAGGGACTTAAATAGGACGATTGAAATGTTAGAGATAACTTTGGGACTTAACCCAAATATTAGGGATAAAAAACGATACTTTACTCTATATATAAATCATGAATATATATATATATATTGAATTGACTTTTGAAAAAAATATTAAAAAATATTTTTCAATAAACAAAAATTATTTAATATTTAATATTTTTTAAATTTTTAAGTAGTAAAGACATTTTTTTTAAATAAGATATTGTTAACTTTTAAAATAGCAAATCATTTATCTAAACTAACACATTTATTTTTATTTTTATTTATTTGTACTAAAAGAAATGAAGAAATTAAATGAGAGTCAGATGTACAATATCAAATTTGAATGAAATATAAGGGATTTAACTATCAAACTGCTTTATGTAATAATTTAAAGAATTTAATTTTAATACATTGTCACTACTGTAATTTAATTACGTAATATTGTGTCAACAAAAATAATTATTTTTTATATTAATCGTATGAATAGTCATTCAAATAATAAATATGATTATAGGACTATATAAAATATTTTATACCATCACAAACAAAAAACAAAAAAAATGCTATATTTTTTATATTTTCAATACTATCCTTAGTTATATTATTATTAATAAGGGTAAAAAATACAAATAAACTAATAGAGGATAGTTATTACATGAATAAGCTAAATTGAAGATTGATTCACGAATGAGCCAAAGCATACTTATATGTAATTCGAACCTATTTGGTTCGAACTCCAATTGCATATAAATCGAACCTATTTGGTTCGAACTAGACACACATAATTCGAACCTAATTGGTTCGAATTACTAAGGAATAAGTGTGAATATGTTATGTGCATGGAATTGTAATTTTTTTTTTCCAAAAGACAAATTTTATTGGTGTAATAAAATAAAAGGCCCATTTTGGGCTTACAGCAACAGAGAAATGGGAATTCCCCAACTAAGTAAAAGTATTAGATGTTATCTCCTCATTAAGACATAGAACGTAAAAAAGGGTAAAATGAAAAAGGAAGAGTTTTTGGAGAAGGAGTGTCGTTCTTGGATCTTCATCAATGGAGGTGAGTCACTGCTTCCAAAGTTCCGGATCTTGCAATAGCTACTACTTCTTGAGCAGAAATGACTTTGGCTTCAAAAATTCTCAAGTTCCTCATCTTCCAAATCTGCCAGGTTAGTATTGTTGCCAAATGAGTTTCTTTTTGCATCTGCCTATGCTCTTTGAGTTGTTCTTGGAGCCATAACCACTATCTCCATGTTTCTGTTTCTTGGTTTGTCCAGGGAAGGCTTGCTATTTTCCAAGCATTGTCTGATTCCGGACACTGGGTGAGACAGTGGAGAATTGATTCTACTGTAGCATCACAACGATTACAGATTGGGTTCACCATTTGGATTCTAGAGTGCAATCTTTCTTTAACTGGTAAGCCTTCATGCATTACTTTCCATAGAAAAATTTTAATTTTGGGCTGGCATTTTAACTTCCAAATTGAACTCCAGACTTCTCTTCTTCTGCATTGTTCCGGCAAAAATTCAACTGGTGCATGGTAGAACTGAAAGGCCAACGTATATCCAGAGGCAACCGAGTAGCATTCATTCTTCTCTTTACTCCAGGTAACGATATCTTCTGCTGTTCTGATGCCTGTGTTCATGATTGTCTGTGCTATTTTTTGTGTGAATGTTGAGGTGATTAGCTCTTGATTCCAATTTTGATCTGGTAGGAGTAGTTCAAAAACCCAAATCGGGTGATTGTGTGAATGGTTGAGAATTTGAATTTTATTTGGTTGAATTTGCTTTATCCAGTTGTCCTCTAAGATTTTAACTGAATGTCCCCGTCCAATCTTCCAAAAAATGCCTTTCTCCAAAACTTTTCTACCTTCCAGAACACTTTTCCAGCCCCAAGATGGATTATTACCTGTTTCTGCGCGTAGAAAGGTTGAAAATTTAAAATATCTTGTAAATTAGAGAGTGAGGTCGAGAGATCAGCCTCCAGCCCTGTTTTCCTAACATTGCCAAGTTAAAAGCCCTAAGATCCTTAAAATTCAGATCACCTTGGTTCTTTGGTCTACAAGCAATCCGCCAATTAATCCACTGTATCTTCCTCTCTGCGTTCTTTTGGCCCCAGAAAAACTGCATTATTGACTTTTGGATGTCCTCTAATAGTGTCTCGGGGAGTTTAAAGCAGCTCAGTGTGTATAGAGGCACTGCAATTGCCACTGCTTTTATTAAAACCTCTCTGCCACTAGCTGACAACAAAGCTCGCTTCCAATGCTGTAGTTTTTGCAAAATCTTGTCTTTGACAAAGTTAAATGTCTCTTTTTTTGATCTATTGACCACTGCTGGAAGGCCTAAATACTTGTTCTGGTAGCCAACATGTGGTATAGACAACAGGGCAGCTAGCTGATCACGGACTGATAGGGGAGTGTTCTTGCTAAAGAAAACAGAAGACTTATCTAAATTTATCACCTGACCACTCACTTCTTCATAGTCTCTAAACAACTTTAGTAAACTTTCGCAATCTTTCATTGTCGCCTTACTGAACAAAATAGAATCATCTGCAAAGAATAAATGACTGACCTTAGGGCATCTGGGGTTCAGTCTCAAACCAGAAAATTCTAGCCTCCGTTCTCCTCTGTGGAGCAGACGGGAAAAACCCTCTGCACAGAACAAAAATAGATAGGGGGAGAGAGGATCACCCTGACGTAATCCTCTACATGGTTTAAAAAAACCATGAGGTTGACCTTCCACAGTAACAGAGTAAGAAACCGTTGTCACACACTCTTTGATCCAGTCCATCCACTTTTTGCAAAATCCCATCTTGCTCATAATCTCCCACACAAAAGTCCACTCAACCCTGTCATAAGCCTTGCTCATATCAAGTTTTAGAGCCAATTCATAGTCTCCATAACTCTTATTCTTCAGAAAATGCATAAACTCATGCGCAATTAAAATATTATCGCTACTCAATCTTCCTCTAATAAAAGCGCTCTGAGTATCACTTATCACCTGATTCATTACATGTTGTAGTCTGTGTACCAAAATCTTAGAAATGATTTTATAGAAAACACTACTAAGGCTGATTGGTCTAATGTGCTTCATAGTGTTAGCATTTCTAATTTTCGAAATAAGGCAGATATTTGTATGATTGAAAGCTTTCAACAATTTACCTCCTAAAAAGAAACTCTTGACTGCACTAATTACATCCTTCTGAATTAGCTCCCAATAAAATTGAAAAAACTTTCTTGTAAACCCATCATCTCCCGGAGCTGAAAATGGATTAATAGAAAACACTGCTGCTTTAATCTCACTGTCTGTTACTGTTCTAGTGAGCATTCGGTTTGTGCGAGCATCTACCTTCGTAGGAATTTCTTCTAAAACTTCCGTAGGTTCCCTTGGATTGTCAGAAGTAAATAGATTAACAAAATATTCCTGAGCTACAGCCGCAATACCTTGTTGATCAGAGGCCACATTACCACTGTCATCTACGAGTTCTTGGATTTTATTCCTCCGGCACCTTGACTGAAATTTAGAGTGAAAGAACTTTGTGTTTTTGTCACCCCAATTTAGCCATTGCACCCGAGATTTTTCCTTCCAAAATCGTTCCTCCTGCTCCAAGTTCTCTACTAACTCAGCCTCCAATATCCTTATTACTGTGCCATCTGCAGCTGCTCCTTTTTCTTTTTCTTCTTCCAATTTCCCCTGCACTCTTCGGATCTGCTGTTTTGAATTTGAATCTGCTGATTTTTGTCATTCAAACAATTTATGCTTGCAATGTTTTAGTTTTGTAGCCAATTTGAACATGGGTGAGCCCACTACTTCCAAGTCCCAAGCATGTTTAACAATATTTGATACCTCTTCTTTATCGCACCAACGCTCTTGGAACCTGAATCTTCTTCTTGACATTCTTTCTTCCTTTTCTGAATTAAGGAGCAAGGGGCAGTGATCAGATCCTGTACCATCCAAATGAGATACGAAACCGTTTGGATATTCTGCTCTCCATTCCGTCGACACAAGTGCTCTGTCTAGTCTTTCTTGAATAAAATTGCCTCCGAACTGCCTATTACTCCATGTGAACTTCTTGCCTTCATATCCCATATCCACCAATTCAGCTTTATTAATAAAATCATTGAATTTCTGAATGGATGATGCTGATTTCATCCTCCCTCCCTCCTTCTCATGGTGGGCCTTTATAGCATTGAAGTCTCCTACCACCAATCGATGCTCTCCCGAAGTATCCATAATCTGAAGTAGCTGTCCGAACTGCGCTTCTCTAATTGTTTCATCTGTGTAGAGATGCACAGCAAAAACTTCCCATGTCTTTGCATTTCGACTATCCTCCCATGCAAAGTGCACTAGAAAAGATTCAAAAGCTTTGATTTGCACCTTCGTTTCCTCCTTCCAAGCAACCATTAACCCTCTTGCATGTCCAATCGGGTCCAAGCAAAACAAATTCGAGAAACCAACATCCTTAATCACCCTCTCCACATGCGAGGTATTGTTTTTTATTTCACAGAGAAACAATACCTCGGGGGAATGGGATTTAACAATCCCTTTAATGTTGTGAACTGTAAGGGGTTTCCCCAAACCCCTACAATTCCACATTGTCATCTTCATGGATCCTTGGGTGCCAATTGTTGGGCGGCACCCTCCCCCTTCTCAGTTTGACTTGTTTCTATCGAACAATGCTTCTTACTTGCTGCCATATCCTCCTTTTCCCTTGTTCTCCTTTTAACCCCTGTTACCTTGTTACCCATTTTACCTCTCCTTGCCATCTGCTTCCAACTCAACTTGAGTTTTCCTTTGATCTCAGGTGAATTGGCCGAAGCACTAAAAGAGAGTATGCCATCTGAGGTATAATTCTGTTCTGAATTTTCTTCTCTATTCTCCATCTGTGCTACTTTTTCACTATTATATTGCTTTTCCTGAACTGGCTGATCAGCAAGGCCCAAAATACTTCTCTTCTCTTTCTGTGTTCCACTTTTCACCTCATCATCCTCAACTCCTTTTCGCGTGTTAGCCTCATTAACTGAAAGACTTGCAAAGCTTTTAATTAGGTTTAACGGAGTTGGTTTTCTATCTCTTTGGTTTTTCTTCTCTGACTGTTGGTCAGAATGTGGGTTCTGGTTCTCTTTTTGGGAGCTAACCCTCCTTCCAAATTGTTCAGCTCTGACCCAAGGCCCCCATTTCTCTTCCTCAACCTTCCCTGCCGCTGATTTCTCTTCCTCAACCTTCCCTGCCGCTGAATCCTCAAAGAATTTGCTGCATCTGCGAGCCTCGTGTCCCAAGAATCCACAATAGTAACAAAAGTTTCCTATTTTTTCATATTTGACTTGCAGTTCAATCACCTTTTTATCTCCCCCTGCAATCTTAATCGATCTTCGCAATGGTTTTGTGAGATCCAACCCAATCTGCACTTTAACTATTTGCTCCTCTTTTCCTCTTAAAATAAATAAGTCAACATCCATCACTTCCCCCATCACTCTCCCTAGCTTCCTACCTAATTCTTTCGTTTTACAATATTCCGGTAAACCCCACAACTGAATCCATATAGGCACTTTTAGGAATTCAGTTTCCACTATTGAATCTTCTCCTTTCCATCTCTTTAGGTTGAGAATATAATTTTTAAATAGCCAAGGGGCTCCATTCTCAATCCTAATCATCTCAATCTCCTTTTCAAAGAAAAATTGAAACACGTTGCCACCATGATCCAAAACTTTGAAGCCCACCGGCTGTCTCCAGATTGCAAGTAGAGCAGCCTCTAACGTACCAGCACTAAACTTACGATCAGCCATTAATCTCCCAACTAGACTTCTTGTACATTTCTCCAAACCTTCCTTTATATCCTCCTCCCCAAATTGAATAATTTGGTCTTCCTCCAGTACCTCCAATGCTCCTTCTAACCCCTGAAATACAGCAGATGCTGCCATGATCAAATCGTATGAGACTTACTCACAGAAATTTAATAAGGATTAACCTCAAAACCCTACCAGAGTACTTTTTGAAAAACCCTAGTAGCAGGGCACTTAAGAGAGATAGATTCTTGCATGGGATTGTAATTGAAATGAAACAAATTTAAAATATTATAATTTAAAATGTTGTATAACTGAAAATTGAAATTAAATTAAAAATACACTTTATATATGCAACTTGAGGATTATTTAATTTTATTCTTAAATTTTATTTTATTTAACTTTATTTAATTTTAATTTTATTTTATTAGGATTTAATTTTCTTTAATTAAATTGAAATAAGGATAAAATTAACACAAAATAAAATGTTGAAAGTAAATCTAAACGAAATGAAATTTAATATTAAAAAATTAAGACAATTAAAGATATAAAGTATATTTTTCTCTTACAAAATTTGTAAACCAATTATTAAAAAAAAGTTAAAAAGGATTTGATTTTAGAAACATTTTTTAACAACACAGAAAATTAAAACTAAATAGAGACTAATATATTTAAAAAAAAGCCTAATTTTTTATTACAATAAGTGATAAGTAAAGTACAAGTTATATTAGAAATCAGAAGAGTACATTAACTATAATTTAGAGAAGTTTAGAATTGATCTTAAAGATATTTTTTATAAACTTTATATAATAAATAATTTTTTCGTATATATTACACCATTTTAAATTTGTTCTATTTCAATGAATATATAATTTATTACAAACATTTTTTAATGTCAATAAAAAAATTTGATTTTTATCTTTTACGTGTATATTTCTTTAGCTCATCACTGTTTCTAGAGATTATACAGTTAAATATTGGAATTAAATTAAAAATACACTTTATATATGCAATTTGAAGATTATTTTAATTTTATTCTTAAATTTTATTTTATTTAACTTTATTTAATTTTAATTTTATTTTATTAAGATTTAATGTTCTTTAATTAAATTGAAGTAAGGATAAAATTAACACAAAATAAATGTAAAAGTAAATTGAAACGAAATGAAATTTAAGATTAAAAAACTAAGACAATTAAAGATATAAAGTATATTTTTTTTCTTAAAAAATTTGTAATCAAATTATTAAAAAAAATAAAAAAAATTTGATTTTAAAAGCATTTTTTAAGGAGGCATACAATTAAACCCAAGCAGATACTAATATATTAAAAAAAAACTTATTTTTTTACAATAAATAATAAGTAAAATATAAGTAATCTTAGAAATTAAAAGAGTACATTAATTATAATTTAAAAAAGTTTAGAATTAATTTTAAAGATATTTTTTATAAACTTTATATAATAAATAATTTTTCTGTATATGTTACAACATTTTAAATTTGTTTCATTTCAATTACAATCCCATGCACGTAACATATTCACACTTATTCCTTAGTAATTCGAACCAATTAGGTTCGAATTATGTGATAGCCCAATTCGTATGTAGTTCGAACCAATTAGGTTCGAATTATGTGTGTCTAGTTCGAACCAAATAAGTTCGATTTATATGCAATTGGAGTTCGAACCAAATAGGTTCGAATTACATATAAGTATGCTTTGGCTCATTCGTGAATCAATCTTCAATTTTGCTTATTCATGTAATAACTATTTTCCATTGGTTTATTTGTGTTTTTTACCCTATTAATAATTATTAATATAAATTTAATTATAATATATTATTATAATAAAGATTCATATTTAAACATTATATGTATTGGATAAATAATTTAAATTAAATATATAAAATTATAATATTTTATAATATTTATAAAATATAATAAAATATAAATAAATAAAAATATTTATATTTTATTTTATAATAAAGATATTAATATAATTTATATTATTATGATTTTTTTATTTTTTTATTCAAATAAAAAAATTATTTACTTTTTATTCATTCAAATAACACATACATAATTTTATTTTATTTTTTATTTTCTTCCCTACGTTCAAACAAATCGTAAAGTACAAACTAGGAAGTGCACTTTAGACCGAACACAAATCCAAATATCATTCTTTTCTTTTTCCCTTTTTTCTACCTCTCTTTTTTTCATAGCTCTTTTCCACGGAAGATGTTAAAAAAAAGACAATTTTGCAGCAGCTGAAATCATTACTGAAAATTACTCGACACTTTCACGGGTAGGGATTGATAATGACATTACTCTGTACTTACCTTATTATATTCTCACTACAATAGTACAGTTAAACCCCATTGAAATGTCCTTGCTCCCCTAATAATAAATATATTAACTTTAGCTAAGAACATACAGAATCCGAATTGGTCCCAAGAAATTAGAATAAAATATAGTGGGGCTTCTTCTGTCGCTCAAAATTATTGGAGTGATAATTGTGTAACAATGCTTTAAAAAGGTCAAATAAGGTGAATTTTAATTTCTTAATATCATAGGATAAATAATCTGGCTATGCGTATAATTTTTATATTAAATATTTTTTTTAAAAGAAAAGCTCATACATAAAAGAAAAGCTCATACATAAAATTATAAAAATGCTGACAAATATAAATTAAACTTGTTGGCCGTTAAGTTTTTTCAAATGATAAATTGCATGAGCGATTTTATTTAAAATCACAATTACCATTTACACATGCATTTCACCAAATTCTTCTTTATTAACAATTAAATACCGACCAAAAAGAAAGGTAAAGACTAAAGAACTAATATAGATGCATGAGAAGTACACCCCTTTCCATGTGAAGTTGTTAAAGAGAAGCTAAGTGCAATTTAGGTTTCTTTATTTTGTCTTCAGAATGATTAACATATCTGAAAAAAGGTTGGGTGTTATGTAATTTATGTGGGTCTTATATATAGAGCCTTGCTCATCACCCTTTTTAATTATATGTTTGTGGCATAGTTCCTTTTATAAATTGAATCATGGCACAATAATATAAGTTTCTGGCATGATCATCACCAAGTTAAGATGGTATTTAAGAAAGTAAATTTTGGTTTCAATCATGGTCTTATCATTGTATGTATCTTAAATCCTATCATTTGCTGCTGCGATGGTGCCGTCACCCTAAAGTTATTGCAAATTGAACTGTGTTGGATCTTGGAACCTTTAGGAATAGTAGTTAATTAACACTTACTTCATTCGACTGCAGAAACTTTTTCAAAAATAAATGATAAGTTAGCGAGCTCCTTTTTATTTTGTGTTTTATGTTGTCGGTAATTTTTGTCTCTAAACGAGCCAACAAAACGGTTTTTGACAAAGAGGTTTAGTGTTGTAGTGTTTGAACAATTAAAAGTGAAAATATTTTCATTGATACTCAATGAAATATATCAAATGATAATAAAAATTGGTGAAAATTCAGGTGCAGTCGACTTCACGTAAAGTTGATAGTTGAGAGCCGTTAGATAAAAATTTAGTCAAATCAGTTAAATTATTTAACGATCATCAGTTATCAACTTCACGTGAAGTCGACTGCACCTGAGTTTACACTATAAAAATTTACACAAACATGTTAATTAATTACGGTTAGAAAACAAAGCGTGCGAGCAAAAACGCAAAATTTACAATTGATACAAAAAAATATTAAATATTTTATTAAAAAAATATGATATAACAGAATTATAAAATCGAGTAATCATTCTACCTTAACTAAATTATCTCTAACGAGATACAAAGTGGTAATTTGTGACATTTTATCCAAAACTAATTAAGTCCTAATTACACTTAAAATATCAAATCAAATAGTGTAACACTCAATTTAAATACAACAAAAAATACCAAAAGAACAAAACTAATATTCTCTAATCAAAATAGTGACTAATGACTTGGTACACAAAATAAATGTGGATACATAATACACAAAAGAAAATTTAATAATTTTCTCTCTAACACTCATTAATTATGACTCATAACTCTTAACAAAATAATATGTATAAATTTAAGGCCAAACTACCTATTTATACAACAGTTATACTACATAAACAAATCTTTTTGTCTTACAAGTGATACAAATTGGACAAAATCCAACAAAAAGCATGCTCACTCATAAGAGCGTGTTAACACGCGTGCTACTCAACAGTTTTCATATCGCACTCAAGGGTCACTCACCATTATGAAAAACGCTTCTTCTTCTTCCTCGATCAAAACCACAAACATCAAGATTCAAACCACGTTCAAAAACTCTAAAGAAACCGTCAAAATTGTCGCCAACACTCAAGGAAATCAATAAGAAAACTTCAAAATCTCCATCAAAAAACACCAAAAGATTATTCAAGGTACTATTTCACTAATCTTCGAGGTTTTTCACTTTTCTCTTTCTCATTTTAAACGCGAAACACTATATTGTCGTATTTCGGTTTATTAAGTAGATTCATTATGTGTTATTGGTTCAAAGTAGATATTACTGTTCTTGTAAAACTGTTCAAGTCGGTGATAACTATTTTACATACTCTTTCGTGAATGGTTTAACGTATTTTTTCATCTGTTTTTGTAAATGTTTGCATGTTAGAAAGTGAGTTTGTATACATATAAACTTTCGACTGTATTTCAAGTGAACTCATATTTGGGTGTATATGACTGGTATTTGGGTGTATATCAATCGAATTCGAGTGTGACTGGTGCTGTTGTGCTTGCGCTTGTAGTATCATTTTGAACTCATATAATACAGCAGTATGTGACTGGTATTTGAATATATATCACGCGTGTTCGAGTGTAACTGGTGCTGTTGTGCTTGTGCTTGCGCTTGTAGTATCATTGTATGTATGTTTGGTTGACTTGTATATGATTTTGAACTCATATAATCTCGTGTAATCCAAAAAATAATAAATATGTATGTGACTGGTACTTGGGTGTATGTGGTTGATATTTGGGTATATTTAACTAGTATTTGGGTGTATATCCATCGGATTTGAGTGTAACTGATGATGTTTTTATTTATTAACAATATTTTTTATTCCTTACAATAAAAATGGCAAGCAATAACCCAGCTGGAAAAAAAATACAATGTAAGCACATATATCTTAGAGACATTCGAGAAAGTAAAGCAATAAGATTGTCTAAGCCTTCTGCAGCATTGTTGAGTCTATATTGTCAAATAGATTCAAATGATATTGACAGTGATTAGTTTGAATGTTGTGTAATTTGTGAATAGTTTGAACACTTTTTGTATAGTTTGTGAATATTTAATTCAATCTTATTATAATTTTGTTTTCATAAATAAACTTCTATGAAGCTGTCTCTGCTGTATTCAAAAATTGTTAATCACAGGTTCAAAAAAATAAAGAGAAACAAGACAGAACATACTAATATGACGAATTACTTTTATAATACATTAAAAAATAATCGGAATACACCCAAATTACGTGCTTACATATTTCCATGAAAAATATAACCAGAAGTTATGGGAGTTCAGAAATTTGAATTGTTACCCTCCTTAGAAATTGAATTGTATATGTATTGTAAATTTAAAACAAATCCCTTCAAGACACTAATTTCCAACACAAACAGCAGCATCTCAAAAATATATATATAAAAAAAGAGAATGTAAAAAATAAGAGCATGCAAAATACACCAAAAAATATTCATCGGTATACCCAAATAGTGTCACTCTACACCCCAAAACCTGTCCTGTGCTACTAAATCTCTGAACTAATAATTCATAACATGTCCATGATATTGGCTGGAATTTGATTGCACCACTGATCCGCCATGAAAAAGGTTCAACTGCGAAAAAATAAACTCACATATTAGCAAAACTATTAACAATAATAAACTCAATTACCCCACCTTGATTAAAGAACATCACTTTTACCTCGCTTAGAGCTTTCATTTTCTTTTTCTTTGAAGCAACTATAGAATGCAACTACAACTATAGAATTATCATAAAAAATAACAAAAATTAGATTTATGACTCATCATCAAACAAAAACTAAAATAATTCAACTAAAACAATAAGATAATTCACCATTGGTCAATTGAAAAGAGTCAGAACATGTAAATACACCTAAACTTTCCCACTTTACACCCAAATATTCCTGATTTACACCTGAAAGTCTGATATAAATAGATTCATCGGAACTATTACATTACATATAATTCAAACAATCAACAATGAACAGCAAATTTCACAGGCAAGAATCACAACATTATTCACCTCCAGAAATCATAAACTACTAAAAATATTAACTGGAATTGAACCACATTAGAGACTTCATTGGATTCAAATTCAAAATCCACTTCGCTCTAGTTGAGTTGACAATCTGAACTTGAATCATTTGTTATCCACAAAACGATTTCAGAGCTTGATTTCAAAAACAATAGAAATTGAGAAGAACGAAGAAAGAGAACGCAGAGAGAAACACACGAAAATTCCGAAAGAGAATGCAGAGAGAAACGCACGAAAGAGAACGCAGAAAGAAGGCACGAAAAATGCAGAGAAAATTCGAAAAAGAAAATAAAATCCTTTCGAAAAAGGATTTCATATATTCGCGCGTTTATTGAAAAATCTGTTAAATTAGGAAGACGTGTGGAATAGACGTGAAAGAAGATACGCGTTTGAGGTAAGATAGAGTATGTGGACTTGTATAACTTGTATAGCTAAAACGCTTGTACGTGGAGAATAATTGTTTATACTATTCTTGTAAAAACAAAAATTAAAAGACATCCAACCAAGCAACTTGTAAACAACTTGCAAACAAGTAGCCATAATTAATAGTCATAATATAAAGATTCGAAAATGTTTAGTAACTAAAGAAAATTAGTCAAAAACAATCATAATTTGCCTTATTTAGTATTAATTAATTATTGTGATAATTAATAAATACTAAATAAAATAAGTTCTAACTGTTTTTTTTTTGTCCCTCTAATATTACCAATAAAGATTAGTCAATATTTTCAACTATATTATAATATGACACTTGTAACCAGACACTTGCAACTTAGTTCATGATGATTCTATTATGTTTATCAATTTGATATTTGTGTAACTTGATATTTGTGCAATTTGTGCACATTCATTTCTAACACATTGATAAATCAAAATTAATTTTGACTTCTTCACAATTTTTACCTCAAAATCAATTTTAATAACATCTTCGAAAATTCCACCAATGAGTTAGATATCTAGAGAGCATCTCCACCATCTTCAATAATATTTGTTGAAACATTTAAATAATTTCGTTTCTTTTTAAGTATAGAACAATTTTTATTCTAATGACCTTGTTCACAATATCTACTTCTCGTCATATATCATCTGTAATGCATAAATGAATCATGGAGAGGACTTTTTGATCAATGCTTTTTCATTTAGCATCATCTTTTATAGTATTAGGTTTTTTTTTCTTTGCCATCAAGTGCTGCTCTAACACCTTGTTGTGTAAGCATTGCCATCCTATGAATTTTTCAGATTTTAAAGTTGATGCAACCAAGCAATGAATTGTTGAATCTCGAACTTCATGCAATACATCTTTGAACAATTGGTTCAGAACTCAACCTAGAACTAGAAACGACAAACGAGTTGAAACCCGCTGGACTGGCTCGCATAACTAACCAAAAAAGGCAAGTTAGGATATAAATTTAAAATTTCTATAATAAAGAAGCTTGACTAATCCACACCACCTAATCCCATTGGTTTTGGTGGGTTTCAGCCGGGGCGGGATGGGCTTGCCCGGCAGGTCGACCATTTTTTTTAGTTATAATAAAAAATTACCCAAACCCATATTAATACTATAAACCCGACCCAACATAATAAACCCTACGTTAAAAATTATAATTTGAACTATCTTTGATTAATTAGAGACTTGGACAATATTTAATTATATGTTTTGGATAATATTTGTTCTACTTTAGATAATTTTGATTTCATTATTTTGTTTCAAAATACTTGATTAATGATTATATTTATTAGATATTTAGAATTAAAAAGATTTTATTGTTCGTGAATTTAGAAATTATAATTTTTTATATCTTTAAAAATTATAATTTTATTAAAATATTTGTAAAATTATATATTTTTTAATATTTAATAGTTTAATAATTTCCAAAAAAAATTGATAGACTTAGTTTGCCAATCCGCCGATGGGACGGGATAGAAATTTGGGACCACCTCACTAAGCGGGGCGGGGTGGGCTATCCTGCCAAATGGCAGGCTTTTGGTGGGGCGTGTCAGAGAGGGCTAGTCTGCCTGCCACCCTTACCTAGAGCTCTGATACTAAAGTTAGAAAACGGAACGTGCGAACGAAAGCGCAACATTTACAATTGACACAAAAAGAACACCAAATATTTTACTAAAGAAATATGATATAACAAAATTACAAAATCGAATAACCACTCTATCCTAATAAATCTTTAACGAAATAAAAAGTGGTAATTTATGATACTCTATCTAAAACCAAGTCTCACTTATGCACAAAATGTACCAAACCAAATGATGTACACACTTAATCAAGAGAAGATACCAAACACAACCTAAAAGAACAAAATCAATCTCCTCTAACTAAAAGAGTGACTAATAATGTAGTACACAAAATATATGTGGAGACGCAATATACAAAAAAAAAATTCAATAATTTTCTCTCTAGCACTCACTAATTATGACTCATAACTCTTAACAAAATAATATACATAAACTTAAAGTCAAACTACCTATTTATACTATTCTTATGGAGACAAAAAGACATCCAACCAAATAACTTGTAAACAAGTTGTCATAACTAATTGTCTTAATATAAAAATTAGTCAATATTTTTAACTATATTATAATATGACACTTGTAACTTGGTTCATGGTTATTCTAGGGTAAATATATCTTTTATCATTTAAGTTTGTTAAAAATTTTAAAAATATCTTTAAATTTTATTTTATTTTAATTTTGTCCCAAAAAATTTCGATTTGTATCAAATATACTATCAACAGTTAAATTTTCAAAAAACTTTAAGACAAATCTAATAATAATGCATGAAAATTATATTTGATTTGTTTGTGTTGAGAATTGATCTTATGAAATTGTTGTTGAATTGGTCTTAAATTTTTTTAAAAATTAGTTGTCAATGGTATATTTGATGCAAATAAAAAACTTAGGATAAAATTAAAATAAAATAAAACTTAGGGATATTTTTAAAACTTTTACCAAACTTTAGGGACAAAAAGTATACTTTATTCTATTATGTTCTTCAACTTAATATCTGTGCGACTTGGCAAAGAATTTGACGGTCCCATAAGGTTTGGACTATTATAGCTCAAATGACATAGTCTCCCCATACTCACCTAAGAAGTCGCGGGTTTGAGTCTCTCTATCTTTGGTAAATAGTTCTTATTTACTTTTAATTACAAATTAATCTTTTATGTATTATTCAATTATAAAATTTATTCTCTATTTTATAAATTATTATTTTATTATTCGTTATTTATGTTTATTAACAATTAGAAACAACAACGAAATAGATCTTCTATTAATCGTTACCTCCATAAATATTTTGGTAATGTGAATCAACGAATTTTTTTTCTTACATCCCTAAAATTTAGGAAAATTGTGTTTGCTGTTAATTCAATCGATTGATTTGACACCAATCGATTGATATATAAGAAATGAGTGGTGTCAAAAAATTGATTAAAAGTATAACACAATCGATTGAATTACGCACTAGAATATAGATTTTTTCATATTCAATCGATTGGAAGTACAACACAATTGATTGAATTTCACACAGGAATATGAGTTTTTTCTTATTCAATCGATTGGAAGTATAACACAATCGATTAAATTTTGCACGAAAATATGAATTTTTTTTATTCAATCGATTGAAAGTGTAACACGATCGATTGAATTGAGCATTGCGCTATATATTACGCCTTTAATCTCCGTATTTAGCCTTCTTTTTTTGAACTTAACTCTTCCATTTTTGTACAACCTCTTCTCTCTCTAAAACCAGAAAACTTCTCTCTTCATAACATGTGTTATTATATCTTTAGAGACATGCGAATTAATATCCTACAAATAAATCAAGCTTAAAAAATTTTTTATTAGCCATATTAGCATATTAATAATACGTTAACGTTGAAAAATTTTGCCATCATCAAAATAGGTATCCAAGTAATAAATTGTGCGATTGTCAATGGAAATTACCATCCAGTGTTCACCCTCTTGAATGGAAACATCTAAACCATAAAATTTTAATGTGAATGTTATGTATGTTGCTAAAGAAAAACTATATATACCAAAGAATAGACCAAAAAAAAGTTTGTAAATTTCAAATCAGCATAGATTACATAAATTTATAAATATATTGTTGCATGTATAAATTTGTCTTTTGAAGATATCTACCTGCAAACATTAATGGATACATATAACTGTTAGATATTAATTCGCATCTATCTTCCGATAGAATTCTAAAGATAAGATAGATGAATAATAAAATAATAAGTTTTATAAAATAGATAATAAATTTTATAATTAAATAATATATTAAAGATTAATTTATAATTAAAATTAAATAAAGACCATTTTACAACTATTAAAAACTTATAAAACATATTTTGTTATTGAGATCATTTAATAGTCCAAACGTTGTTGGACTATCAAATCACTTATCGTGCAACTTGATATTTGTTAAACTTGTACACACTAGTGTTAAACCCGTGCATCGCACGGGCTTACATTTTAATTTGACATGTTAAATAAAAAATAATATTTTATAATCGTAAATTTCTCGAGTTTAGTATGACACTATCATCGTCATTATATAATAAACGTACTGAATATGCTGTTTTATCTTTACAACAACAACAACAACAAAGCCTTGTCCCATTAAGTGGGGTCGGCTACATGAATCAAACGACGTCATTGTACTCTGTCATGTATCATGTCTACGGAGAGATCGTTTATATGTAGATCTCGTTTGACCACCTCATGGATGGTCTTCTTAGGTCTTCCTCTGCCTTTCATCCCTTGTCCATTTTCCATCTCATCCACCCTCCTGACTGGATATTCTATCGGTCTTCTTCTCACATGTCCAAACCACCTGAGATGCGATTCAACCATCTTTTTCACAATGGGTGCTACTCCAACTCTCTCCTTTATATCTTCGTTCCTTATTTTATCCAATCGCGTATGACCACTCATCCATCTCAACATCTTCATCTCTGTCACACTCAGCTTATGTTCATGCTCTCCTTTAGCCGCCCAACACTCCGTACCATAAAGCATAGCCGGTCTTATAGCGGTGCGATAGAATTTATCTTTAAGTTTTAAAGGCACTTTTTTGTCGCATATAAAACCAGATGCACTCCGCCATTTTGACCAACCTGCTTGGATCCTATGATTTACATCCTGTTCAATCTCTCCATTATCCTGTATGATGCACCCAAGATACTTAAAATTTTTAACTTTTCGTAAGATGTTTTCTCCAATCTTCACCTCTATATTAGGGTTTTCCCTTCTCAGACTGAACTTACATTCCATATATTCCGTCTTGCTATAGCTTATGCGCAGATCATACACTTCTAAAGCTTCTCTCCATAACTCCAACTTCTTATTTAGGTCTTACCTTGACTCTCCCATAAGGACGATATCATTGGCAAAAAGCATGCACCATGGCACAAGCTCTTGGATGTGCTCTGTGAATACTTCCAAGATTAATGTGAAAAGGTATGGACTTAAGGATGATCCCTGGTGTAATACTATACCAATAGAAAATTCCTCTGTCACACCACATTGAGTCTTCACACTAGTTGTAGCCCCATCATACATGTCTTTAATTGCACGAATATATGCGATCCTTACTCTCCTCTTTTCTAAAACCTTCCATAAGACCTCGCTTGGTACTCTATCATACGCTTTTTCCAAATCAATAAAATACCATATGTAGATCCCTTTTATTACTACGATACCTCTCCATCATCCTTCTTAATAGGTATATCGCTTCAGTGGTAGACCTGCCTGGCATAAATCCAAATTGGTTCTCTATTACTTGTGTCTCTTTTCTCAACCTCCGTTCTATCACCCTTTCCCATAACTTCATGGTATGACTCATAAGCTTGATCCCTCTATAGTTTCTGCAACTTTGTATATCCCTCTTATTCTTGTAGATAGGTACCAAGGTGCTCTTTCTCCACTCATCAGGCATCTTCTTTGACTTTAAAATCTCATTAAAAAGCTTGGTTAACTAGTTGATGCCTTTTTCTCCAAGACTGTTCCAAACCTCAATCGGGATATTATCAGGTCCTACTGCCCTGCTATTTTTCATCTGCTTTAGAGCCTCTTTTACCTCGAAGTCTTGAATCCTTCAACAGTAGTCAAAGTTTTGATCTTTTTCCCTTGTGCATAACCGACCAAGGCTCGGAAGAGTCTTCTGTCCCTCATTGAATAACTTATAGAAGTAGTTCTTACACCTTTCATTAATCTTCTCTTCTTGAGCCAACACATCTCCATCCTTGTCCTTTATGCACTTAACCTGATCCAAATCTCTCGTTCTTCTTTCACGGCTCTTTGCGATTCTATATATACATTTTTCTCCTTCTTTCGTGCCCAAAGACTGGTAGAGACCCTCATACGCTCTTGTTCTTGCTTCACTTACAGCCACTTTTGTCTCTTTCTTAGCTGCCTTATATTTTTCTCAGTTATCTGCGTTGCGGCATAAAGACCACTCTTTAAAGCACTCCATTTTTATCTTTATCTTTTCTTGTAAACTCGCATTCCACCACCAGTACTCCTTGTCCCTTGGCCCTATTCCTTTAGATTCACCAAAACTTTCTTTTGCTATTCTTCTAATAACTTCTGCCATCTCCCTCCACATCTCTTCCACGCTTCCATTCCCATCCCACTTTGCCTCTTCTCCTACCCGTCTTAGGAAGCTTCTTTGTTCCTCACCTTTCATTTGCCACTACCTCGTCCTTGGGTTCTTCGTATGATGTCTTTTCTCAACTTTTGCTCAACGCGAAAATCTATGATGAGCACCCTATGTTGTGTTGTCAAATTCTCTCCCGGGATAATTTTATAATTAATGCAAAATTTTCGGTTGACTCTCCTCAACAAGAAAAAGTCGATTTGAGAGCTTGTCATGCCACTCTTATAGGTTATACGATGTTCGTCTCTCTTTTTAAATCTCCTCCTAAGAAAATCTTATCTCCCAAAGGTATGTCTTGAACCAAACTCTCTAAATCCTCCAAAAACCTTATCTTGTGTTGTTCGTCCGAACCCACTTGCGGTGCATAGGCGCTAATCACATGGAAAGCACCTCCCTCCACCACAAGTTTGATAGAGATGATCCGATCCCCCACCCTCTTGACATCCACTACGTCCTTCTTCCACTGCTTATCCACAATTATTCCAACCACATTCCTATTCTTCACCTTTCCTGTATACCAAAGTTTGAAACTAGAAGTATCCAACTCCCTAACCTTCGCACCAACCCACTTTGTTTCTTGTAGGCACATAATGTTAATCTTCCTCCTTGTCATGGTGTCCACCACCTCCATGGACTTTCCTGTTAGAGTACCTATGTTCCATGTCTCAAATCTCAACCTTCTGTCGCTCCGACCTTTACCTTTTACTTTGTGAACTAGCTTATTTACCCTCGTCCGTTCACGAAAATGCGAGAACCCTTGCTCATTTAACACTACATCCGGGCACCAATGCAACGGCTCTTGCTCATTTGACACCGTACTCAAGCCATTCAGTGCGTTGCTTCCAGGCAACGACCTAGCTTTAGCGCAATAATGTCTTTGATTCATGTCATGGGATTCGACTATATTTTTATGTTGGTTGTCGAAGATCTAACACAACCCTCCTCCTTTATCCGGGTTTGGGACCGGCTATGTACCGCAAGTGTAACATAGGCGGAGTTATGCTGTCTTATCTTTATTCAAACTAAAATGTAAATGGAACAGTTTGAAATCTATAATATTCTTGAACCCTAAAGAAAGAGACCTGAAAAAATAAAAACATATATAACTGTAATAGTAACATATGAATTTTACACTAAATTTTATATCAAAAGGCTAATAAAAATTTATCGACAACCTAGTATTTTATTAACCTCATCAGAAAAGCAATTGGCATATGATGTTGTGCTTCTTGTTACACATTTCATTTCAAATATGAAAGTATAGTTATAGATAAATTAGTTATATCTACAGTAAATATTTGTACAAAAGTGTAATCATAACATGTTATTAAAATAAAAATATTATTAAAAAATTATTTGAACATGGATTTGTTGTTGATGACTTTGGATTGCCGTCTTCGTCAAGAATTAGAACCTTGAGGCCACTGCGACTCTTAACTCTTGAAAATTACAATCTATCGTGATTATTTTGCCACACTTCTTTTGAAATAGCATAGTCTTCCTCTTCATTTTTGCATCATTTTACAACTTAGATCGATTTGTATACTCTAATGCATCTACAATAATTATATAACATATAAGAATGATTATTTTAGTAAAACAGTAGAAAGATTAATTTATAATTAAAATTAAATAAAGACTATTTGACAACTATTAAAAACTTATTAACAACTTGATATTTATTAAACTTGTACACATTCATTTTGAACATATTGTTACTTCTTTTATAATTATATTTTAATAATCAACCAAAATAATCCTTTTCATAATTACAGTATTAATGATTGATCATCCAACTTTTTTTTGCATGCCTTAATACTTTATAATATTCACCTCATATTATGATTAAAATAATGTAAAAATTCTTATATAAATTTCAAACCCTAAATTTCTTCTCAACTACCAGCCATAAATGTCTATACCTGTAGAAGTTACTTACTCAACCTTTGACTGTTGTTGAGAAAGAAAGAATATACCCTTGACCAGAACTACAGTGATGAGTGTATGTGAGTGTGAGGCAAGGCATTTCAAACTTGTGTATGTAACAAATTAAAGAACCTTCAACAAAAGTCACCAAACTATATACAGTTGGTATGGCAGCTTTGTGTTGCTTCACGAAAGAATCAAAGAAAGGGCAGTAGCTAGCAATAGTGCTTTAAAAGTGATCCATCTAAATCAAGAATCCTATTTGGATTGGAAGCAACTCACACATTTTTTGTCTAACTACTTCCACACATACACCACATGTTTAGCCCATCATATTAAATAGTCCTCTACCATTCCTTTTAGGGTAGAACTATCCTTATATCATTTATGGCAATTATTCAATATCTTTTAGTGTGATTATTATTGTGAAAGTTGTTTTATTTTTAAGGTGATTATTCATCATATGAACCTATATGATATAAATGTGAATATAATAAATAAAATACCATCAATACATATTATATTAAACAGTTTAGTAAAATATATCAAATTAATTATTTATTAATTTTTAACTATTATATATATATATAAATATAATATTTATTGAATTTGAATAATCACCTTATTAAAATTATTCTCTTAAATAATTGGATAGAATTACTCAATTGAACAGTCTCCTTGATTTTTGTTTTTCTTCTTTCGTTGAAGTGAAAAAAATAATAATAATAATAATTCATTTATTGGTAGTGTGGTATGTGGGTCTATTGCTTGAAGGGCAGATCTTCTAATTTCTAAGCTTTTGACTACAAATATTGGATTTAGTTTAAAGTAAAAATTTATATGTAATTATTTTTATATAAAGTTGATAAATAAAAATAATTAAATAATTTAATATATTTAATTAAATTATTATTTTATAATTTTTAATTACTAATTGTATATAAAAATAAGGGTAAAAAACGTAAACAAGCCAAAGGGAGAACAATTTGACACAAATAAGTTAAAGCAAAATCTGATTTATCAATCAACCAAAGCACATTTTTATGTAGTTCGAACTAATATGGTTCGAATTACACATATACCACATAGCCACATAATTCAAACCAATTTGGTTCGAACTCTACCTTCATAATTCGAACCAAATAGGTTCGAATTACACTCCTCAAGTAATTCGAACCAGCTTGGTTTGAATTAGTAAGGACCAGAGCTCTATATATATGGTGTGAACGTGAGTTGCTATCATTAGAGGGGGTAACATGGCTAGTGAGGAGAGTTTCGCAGTGTTGGTTCACCACAGAGGATCCATTAAGAGGAAAACTCGTTCCGGTGTGAAGTTCACTGATAAGGATCCTCTCTGTATTATCATCAGGCCTACGACGACGTATGAGGACCTTGTTAGCTCTGTACTGCTGAAACTAGATCTGGAAGGTGTGAAACGGGTTAAGAAGTTTTTTTATCGATTTCTAATCACGGTGCTCCAAGAAACCGTAAAGTACGAATGTTTCACGATCGGGAGTGATGAGGACTTGCAGGTCATGTTTCATTGTCGCCGGCAGTTTTCAGAGGTGAGGACACCAGAACTGTTGGCAAAGTTGGTTGACGCGGTGTCCAGCTCCGGGGGTTCGAACCGGAATACCACCACGTTAGCCACGGTAGCTGGTTCTAGCTCCAGACCTGCCGTTGCATCTTCCTCCGTCCCTGCGTACGAGCCACCCGTCCAACCTGTCGCCTCCCCTTCGTTCGTTGTTGATCTCAACGGCAGTGTAGGCGACGAGGTCGGCGAAGGGGAATATCTGCGGACCTCTTTACAGTGTGCTGCATCGGCTGGGGTTGGAGATGGATTCTTGGATGATCCAGAGGATGATGATGTCGAGCCGGATATGATTACTGATGACAGTGGTGATGATGTTGGAGCAAGTGAGCTTGCTGGGGCGGGCGGCAGTTCTAGCTCTAGCACGCAGCAGTACCCTCCACATTTTTCCTCTTTGGACTTGGATGCCATGAGGCAGGAGGGGGTTCCTGGGCAGCCGGCTGGATTTGGCGCTAGAGATGCTGAAGGGTCTGCAGGTCTGACAGAGTTTCAGGCTGGTCAGCAATTTCCGGATAAAGAAGAGGCCCTGTTAAGTGTCAAGACTTACAGCATCCGACGAGGGGTAAAGTACAAGGTCGTGGAGTCTGACTATCGCCGGTATGTGGGCAAGTGTTCTGAGTTCGGCAATGGGTGCACATGGTTGATTCGGCTTAGTCTTCGACAGCGCAAGGGGATTTGGGAGGTCAAACGTTACAACGGACCGCATACTTGTCTCGCCACCTCCATTTTCAGCGACCACAGGAGTTTGGATTACCATGTGATATCGGTATTCATTATGCCAATGGTTAGGGCTGATGCATCCGTCAGCATCAAGGTGCTCCTAAATGCCACCGCCGCACACTTTGGGTTTAGCCCGACTTACAGAAGGGTCTGGTTGGCGAAGCAGAAGGCTGTTGCTCTCATCTATGGTGACTGGGATGAGTCGTACAACGAGCTCCCAAGGTGGATTTTAGGAGTCCAGTTGACGATGCCTGGTATTGTTGCAGTGCTAAGGACGAGCCCTGTTCGTGTCGGTGGACAGTTGGACGAGTCTCGAACTTATTTTCACAGACTATTCTGGACGTTTCCACCATGCATCGAGGCATTCCGTCATTGCAAGCCCCTAGTTAGTATTGACGGCACCCATCTGTATGGCAAGTATGGGGGAACGCTGCTTGTCGCGATTGCACAGGACGGGAACTCCAACATACTCCCTGTTGCATTCGCATTAGTCGAGGGTGAGAATACCGAGTCGTGGTCCTTCTTTCTCTCCCACCTGCGTGAGCATGTGACACCGCAGCCGGGTCTGCTGGTTATCTCGGACAGGCATAACGGCATCAAGGCCGCGCTTGAGGCTCCTGACGGAGGCTGGTTACCTCCGTCTGCATACCGGGCATTCTGCATTCGACATGTTGCGGCAAATTTTGCCCTCACCTTCAAGGGCAAAGACGCAAGGAGGCTACTTGTGAATGCGGCGTACACTAAGACCGAGGTCGAGTTCCATTACTGGTTTGATATTTTTAGATCCGAAGACCCGACGATGTGTGACTGGGCGAACCAGATTGAGTATTCGTTGTGGACACAACATTGTGATGAGGGACGTAGATTCGGACACATGACGACGAATATATCTGAGTGTGTGAACTCGATCCTCAAGGGTGTCCGAAACCTTCCTGTGTGCTCGCTAGTGAAGGCAACATACGGAAGGTTGGCCGAATTATTTGTTCGCAAAGGGAGAGAGGCTTAGGCGTAGATGGGAACCGGACAACAATTTAGTCAGCACTTGGTGAAGTGTATAGAGGCCAACTTGAAGACGGCTAGGTGCTTCACGGTTACTGTGTACGACAGGGATAACTCCGAGTTCACCGTCGCAGAGACAACTCCGACTGATTCTTTCTCACTGGGTAGCTACAGAGTCTCGCTTGCATCTCACACATGTGACGGCGGATACTTCCAGGCACTTCATTTCCTGTGTCTCCATGCACTGGCATGCTGTGCCTACTCACGGCTTACATGGGAGCCTTACGTCCACCAGGTGTATCGTCTTAGTTCGGTCTTCAGTGTGTATCAGATGGGTTTCACACCTCCCATTCCGGAGGGTTTCTGGCCACCATATGACGGGCCGACTGTCATCCCTGACCCCAATAAGAGGCGTGCGAGAGAGGGTCGGACCAATATGGACGAGGCAGATCCGAATCGGCCAAAGAGATGTGGGCTTTGTCGGCAGCCCGGCCACACACGTTGGAGTTGTCCACAGCTCGGAGGAGCAGAGCACACACGGGGACATAATTAGGTGTATTGGTGGCTTTGGTACTTTTGTTATTTCAATTTCGCGTTTAGATTTCACTATTATCGGTTTTCTTACTTGTAGTTGGTGACTGATAGAATTTGTTAACGTTAGTGCGATGTACTTTGAATGGGATTTTAGTTAATGAATATGTTCTGTCTCCGCAGTTTTAAATGAAATGTATGTCTAATGCACACCGGAATAAATAACTGTACGAGTTTTGTTAAGACATGATGCAGAAACTATGTTCGTAACTTAAATTACTGTGTGGACCGAATTCTGAGTAATTTGAACCATGTTAGTTGGAATTACTTGGTGACTATTTCTTCAGTGTAATTCGAACCTATTTGATTTGAATTATGAAGGTAGACTTCGAACCAAATTGGTTCGAATTATGTGGCTATGTGGTATATGTGTAATTCGAACCTATTTGGTTCGAATTACTTGCAAAGTGAGTTCGAACCATATTTGTTCGAACTACATAGAAATGTAATTTGGTTGATTGATGAATCAGATTTTGCTTTGGCTTATTTGTGTCAAATTGTTCTTCCTTTGGCTTGTTTGCGTTTTTTATCCAAATTATTATAGGTGAGTGTTATCATAATTTAATCTATCTTAAATTAAAATAGCTAATTATGTTCTCATCCTTGCTAATAAGTAATAATGACAAATGCAACATGATGTAACTGATCATTTTCTCTTTAATTATATTATTATGTGAAGTGTCAATATTTACTCAATTATTGCATGATGCAAGAGCATGGCCACATGGACTTGAATCAACAAATAAATTTTTAAATTGTGAAAAATACGTTAATGATTATGCCAACTCGACAAACATGTTGGATTTTTCCATCATTCAGTTTTAGAATGTTTCTCCCTGTATCAAAATATTCCTAGACCAATGTTTTACAGAAAAATGATGATTAAATCACTTTTTTGTATATATTTTATTTAAAATGTGTGTATTTTTTTATGGTATAAAAGATAATTTTTTTTGTTCTCTCATTTATTACTATTCACGTTTAATATTAAAAAGGTAAACAAAAAATAATATATAAAAAAATAATACACATAATATTATTTATTATTTATTATTTAATTTTTATGTTCCCTTCAAAGAGAATTTAAATAGATGGAAGATGTGAAGGTCAAGGATGAACTAAAAAGTTTGAATAATGGAAACACGTGGAATTCTTCACAACCCTGAACTGTCTCAACGTGCTTTCATGCTTTGCATCACATGCATTGCTACATTCCAATCTCATGCATTTGCATCAAGAGTGAATAGCCACCTGAAGGCTCCCAAGAAAAAAAAAAAAAAAAACCTAATTCGATTCTTGATTATTTTTGGATTCTGTGCCAAAAAAAAAAATAATATTAACTTTTTTTTGACACAGAAGTCTCGTTCTCCTTTCGAGATAATTATTAGAGATCGGATTAATTTTTTTTTTATTAAAAATTTCGTTGTCTTTCAAGATAATTGTTAGGATTATTTTGAGTTTTTCTCTTGCATGAAAAGTTCAAAATAGCACAATATCCTAATAATTTATAATTTTAATTTTTGGATAAACATACTTTTTGGCTTTAATATTTATGATTTTTTTAAAAAAATTTTAAATATTTAATTATATTTAATTTTATTTTTAATATTTTTTATTTATGTCAAAATTATTTTTAAATGTTAACTCCACTTAAAATATTAAAGACAAAATTTAAGATTTTTAAAAATAATTTTAATACAAATAAAAAATATTAAAGATACGATTAAATAAAATTAAACGTTAAAATTATTTTTAAAAAAATTATAAACATTAAAGACAAAGTAATATTATTTATCCTTAATTTAATGTCACCATTGTATATTGCATACCTAGAAAACTCAAAGGTCCTCAACTATATCATTCGTATACATGTAGTGACATGATATATAGGGTTCAATTCAGGATATTTTCGTCAAGTATCAAATCGAATATGTGTCGCCATATTTCTAAGTAAAACTTTTTTTTTAATATATGGAAAAAGTTTCAACTTTCGTTTTTTTCAATTTATTTGTAGTTTATTAAAATTTGTTGCAGTGAGAATTTTGTTTCGACAAAAAGGACAAGAAAAAGACAAATAAAAACAAAACTAGGCTATATTTATTAAAAAAAATGACATTAATTTAACATATTAAAATCTAAAATTTACAATAAAAAGCTTAATTAAGTATAGTTTTTTTTACATTATTAATTATAAAAATATAATTAAAATAAAATATATATATTTTTATTTTTTATATTCTATTGTTGAAATTTTTTTATTATTTTCTATTAAAAAATTATTTATTTATCAAAATAAACTATTGTATATATTTTTTAATATATATTTTATATTTTAATATATATTTTACACTAATAATTAATTTTAACGTATAATTAACATTATTGTTTTCTATGTGATAATAATTGCTCATTGTTTTTTAAGGGAACACTAGCCCTATCAACATGTCACGTGACCATTGTTTAAAAGAGGGTTCATTCTCCCATCAGACCACGTGCTTTCGTCCACCGACAATTCAACAAAACCCATCCACTTATGAAGATTTTTTTCGTAAATAAAATAAAAAAATTAATTATTTCTCTATAAAAGAGATCCCAACTTTATTTTTAAGAATATAATTTTTTTTAGAAATAACAGCAACTTCGTCGCATTTCTCACGAATTTTATATAAATTTATATAAAATTAACTGGAAGTATCACAAATTTGCTGTTATTCTAAACAAAAAAATCGTATCCTTAAAAATAAAGTTAAAATCTCTTTTATGAAAAAATAATTAATTTTTTTATTTTATTTATTATAATATGTACTAAGCTGTAACCCACGCATGAAAATTTAGCATACAATAATATTTTTATGCAAAAAATTATACACTTTTTGTATACATTATCATTCGTAAATTTATTATTCTATTTACTCTCCTATTTGTTATATTTAAATTTACAAATACTATGTACATACAAAAATTATTTATTATATATTTATATATAAATATATTATTTTAATTATTTTTAATATATATTTTATATTTTAATATATATTATATTTCAATAATTTATTTGATGCATAGTTGATTTTGTATGTATAGATAATATGATTATCAAACTTATAACATACAATTTATCATGACTAAACACAATTTTTCTAAAAAATAACATAATTTTGTATATAGATAGCCATTGACTATTATTCTGAATGATATTGAAATAGAATTAAAAAAAACATGTTAATACTAAATTTTTTTTTTTTTAGTTTTTCATAGAATTTCTTAACTTGACAAGTCTGAATAATTTATCGTTAGTTAATTAGTTGCTGCATGCACAAAACAAAATTTAAATTTCGATATTTATTTAAACAGATTAGTAAATTAATTATTAGACCAATCCAACTTAGTCTCGTTAGTACTAAAATACATTGTAAAAGAAAAAACATTAATATTTGAATTTTAAGTATCATTTTGTCCTGATCAATCAATCTCTCATTGTGAATGCAGGCTAATTGACCACAGAAACACATCTAAAAGATTAGATTAGAGAGGGGGATTTGGTTTAAGGAAGGGATGGAGGGAAAAAGGGCATAAAGGTAAATGAGAAGAGGAAACAGTTACAGTTAGTGTATCCCATTAAAGAAAGACAAGGACAGTTTGGTAAAATGAAATGCCTGGTCAGTTAAGCAGTCTCTCTCTCTTCACCTCTGTTCAACGTTCCCTTCCCTTAACACAGAATGAAAGAGAGAAAGAAAATAAAATTCACATCACACACAAAACACACCGAAACACAGCATCAAATAAATAAAAGCAACAATCCAACCACCAAAACAAGTTAAAAAAAATAAAAATAATTATAAAAATACACAGCATCTCTGTTCTCATTCTCTCTCTCTCTCTATCTCTCTCGTATCTTCTTCTTCTTCGGAAGGACCACCTCGCTTTCTTTCAAAGTTGCTCCCTTTTCTTCGTTTTGTACATGGGTTTTTCCTCTTCAAGCTCCTAAAATTGAAGCTAGTTAGTTTCACAATTAAAGAAGAGGAAAAGAAAAGACCCAAAATTAGAATGAGTTGGAAAAACAGGGGAGAGTTTCTTCCTTCTAGAAGCATTGTAACTCAAAGATGGGCACTTTTGCTTTGTGTCGCAAGTTTCTGTGCTGGGATGCTCTTCACAAACAGGTTCTTTCTTCTCTCTCTCCCTCTCCCTCTCTCTAATAATGTATTCTTCACTGTTTAGTCCACATTTTTTATATTACTGAAAATATGGTAATTTTAATTTAATTACTTCTTGAATTCGCTGAGTTTCAAGCTATATTCTCCAATGGTTTATATGTATTTTCAGTATTTGTTTATTTGTTAAATATATATTTTTTTAATATTTAGTATTCTTAGATCTCTGTGGCACCAATTTGTTTCTATAATTGGTCAATTTATGGTTTTGAAGTTCTTAGTTAATTCATTGCTTAGTCAATTTTCCCCCATTTTAGTATTTTATCTTACATTCTTATGTTCATTCTTCTAAAGCTCATAGAAGAAGTTGATTTACATAATTAGATCTGAATTCAATTGTCATGAATTATTCTAAAGAATCCCAATTTTCGGTGTAAGATTCCCATTATTGTTCTCTTTATCTCGGATAGTTCATAGTTGACTTTTTAAGACTTAATGAACGTCTAATAAGTAATAGCATCTCTTCCTCTGCTCTTTATCTTCCATTTATTTATTTTTAGTGAAAATAAATTCTTGTATAGTTGTAGTTTTTTTGGCTTTGGTTAAGAATCAGTAGCTCCCGAAATCTTCAAACATGTTTCATTTATTTTCTTATCCACTTTGTTAAGTTATTAAGGATATGAATATCAGATTTGTATGTGAAAAGTGAAAACATTGACATGGAAAAAGGTAAGAGAAGTTATTTGTGGTGCTTTTGTGATTGAAGATGTTTTTTTTTTTTCACAATAGGATGTGGACTGTTCCTGAACCGAAAGGACTTGCGCGATCAACATCGACAGAATCCGAAAAATTGAATGTAGTTTCGGAGGGTTGCAATTCGAGAATTGTGAGGATTAATTTCATATTATATACTTGATTAATTTCGACAGCCATGCTATTGTCATCTTAGAGAGTATATCTTTCGATAACCTTTTTCTCATATTTATGTATGTTGGCTTTGCTTTTTAGTTGCAAGAGACTCAAGATATTTATAAGGAAGCTTTCAAGGGTCATGGTTCCTTGCAGTAAGTCATATATGTGTTACTATTTTAAGTCTAATAATTGTTTTGGTATTTTGGATGTTATACTTATGGGGATTTGTTATGGATGTAGAAATTTGGACAAGACTATTTCAAATTTGGAGATGGAATTGGCTGCTGCAAGGGCTGCTCAAGAATCAATAAGAAGTGGCGCTCCTGTTCCAGACGATATCAGGATGTCCGAATCATCCGGGAAGCGAAAGTACCTAATGGTTGTAGGTATTAACACTGCATTCAGCAGCCGGAAAAGAAGAGACTCGGTTCGTGCCACCTGGATGCCACAAGGTTCATAACTTGTTTTGATTTTCCTAGTGTCTGTTTAGGATTTTATGTTATTCTGTTCAGTGTTTTGGTTATGGATTATGATGATTGGTTTTTTGGATAACATGGAAAATAGGTGAGAAAAGGAAAAGGCTGGAGGAGAAGGGCATTATTATGCGCTTTGTAATTGGTCACAGGTAGATATATAATAGTCAATCTTCCAATCCTTTTGTCTTATTCCAATTTCGAATAGTCTAAAAAAGAAAGTGGATCATTTTCATCTTGCATTTTAGTCTTCATTCTTCAGAATTATAGTTCTATTTTCTGTAGTGTATTACCACTTAGAGAGTTCATGAACATTGTCGACCGAATTATAAATTGACACTTTTTTTATCCTTTATATAGTGCTACATCAGGGGGTATCCTGGATAGAGCTATTGAAGCAGAGGACAGAAAGCATGGAGATTTCTTGAGGCTGGTAATTTTACAAATGCGATCGTTTAGAACCTCTTGATAAGGTTATGGTTTTTGAAGGGGAAATGAGAGATGCCACTGGTTTTCAAGTCCTTATGCTTTGTCCATGCAGAATCATGTGGAAGGATACCTTGAATTGTCGGCAAAGACAAAGACATACTTTTCGACTGCTGTTAACTTATGGGATGCTGACTTCTATGTCAAAGTCGATGATGATGTTCATGTAAATATAGGTATTTAAAGATACAATTTACTGTGATAATCTCTAAGTTTATGTTAAGAGTTGGCATTTTGCTATTACTTGAAGCCTAAACTACTTGAATATTCTCTCCTAAACATCTTCAACCTGTGCCGAATTCCAGACCTTGGTTTAGTTTCCATAGTATGTTACCCTTAATATGCTATTCAATCTTTTTTCAGCAACACTGGGAGATACTCTAGCTAGACACCGATCAAAACAGAGGGTATACATTGGATGCATGAAATCTGGACCTGTACTATCTCAAAAGTGAGAATTACTTTTCTTTTTATGCTTTGTTTGTTGAATGAAGGAGTAGAGACTCTTCGAATTTTAGTTTCTTACCTACCTATATTGTTGCTCAGAGGAGTAAGGTACCACGAACCGGAATATTGGAAGTTCGGTGAGAATGGAAACAAGTACTTTCGTCACGCCACAGGGCAGTTGTATGCCATTTCAAACGATTTGGCTACTTACATTTCAATTAACCAGTAAGTCCTAATTCGCCTCGTCGAGGAACCGAAAAACAGAATCAATTACAGATGAAATCAATTTAAAGAACAAAGGTAGCTAAGGTTGTGTATGTTTTAGGAATGTTCTTCACAAGTATGCCAATGAGGATGTGTCGCTTGGATCATGGTTTATTGGACTCGATGTGGAGCATATCGATGATCGAAGACTCTGCTGTGGCACTCCTCCAGGTGAATACTTTTCCAGCAAAGACTATAAATTATGTTAACCTCAAATCTTAGAAAACAAGTCTCCTTGCATTGCAAGCATCGTGGGCTAGATCGCGATTTTAGATCAATTTTTGACTACCTTGTAATATGATTTATGTGAACAATGTAAAATCCTCGAGTTGGTAACTCTTGCAGACTGTGAATGGAAGGCTCAGGCAGGCAACATTTGCGTCGCTTCGTTCGATTGGAGCTGCAGTGGAATCTGCAGGTCTGCGGATCGGATGAAAGAGGTACATAGAAGGTGTGGAGAAGGTGAGAATGTTTTGTGGAGTGCCTCTTTCTAGGAGAGTTCTTCCAAACTCAGGAAGATCACTATTCACTACCATGCTGTGAGATTTTTTTTTTCCTTTTGTTCTTTTTCTGAAGCATGTATAGAAAAGTTGTCATTTTAATATTTTATACAAGATTTAATCTTGTGTGTGAAAACGAGAGAGAGTGTATATGGTTGTTCCATGGAACTTCTAGATTTTAAGATAGAGGAGATTGACCATGGTAGCAGCCAAAAGAGAAGTACCACCACATAGTACACATATCCATTCTTTGATGCTTGAAGGGCCACTTTTGTTGTTAATAGTTTCCATGGCTATCAAGCTCCTAATAAAAAAAAGTAATAGATTTTATTTGGGTGACTTTTTGCTACCCTTTCTTCCTTCTGCCTAAATTTCATTTGTCCTCCTTTTTTTTTTTTTGGTTGAAATAAGTGTTCTCTTTATTGCTTGTATTAATCTCTTCTTATCCCACATTTGACTTTATGAGTAATGTTATATCCACAACGAATCTAGAAAAATTTCAGTCAGCCAAACTATATATTAGGATATCTTGATTTTTGACTTCTCACTTTTCTAATTATTTTTTGTTAGGTAGTCTATATAAATTTAATGTTTCTATTAGCTTTTCTTTTTAAAATTTAATAAGACAATTTTATTTAATTTGAGATTAATTTAACACGACATATATTAGTAAAGTCAAATTTAATAAAATAATTTTATAATAATTTATATAATTAGATTAACATAATATAATAAAAGCAAATAAATATTATTATTATTATATACTAATCAAAATAATTTTATATTCTAATAGGACACTTGCTCCTGCATCAATATACATGAATCCCTCTATTTTACTGGAAAAATCTAAGGATAAGTTATCTCAAATAATTCACAGTGAGCTTGGTTCCTTAGATCTGCTGTCTCAAAATTATTTTCAAAATCAAATGTACTACTATACTATAACAGTATCTAAATAGAGTGATCCAATGGGTTACAAGTGTACAACATAGAACTCCTTTTAGTAGTCTAAGTAGGATTGGAATTGAGTTAAGCTAATTTATGAGTCAGCCTGAGTTCGACTCGTTAATAGTTTGATAAGCTGAACTCGTGAGCTAGTAAGTTGAGTTTGAGCATAAAATTGAGGGTCCGAATCGAAACCGTCCCCATTGTAATTTTGGATTTAAAATCATCTTTAACATTTTTTTTCGTATTAAAATCGTCCTTTTAATTTTTTTGGATAAAAATACCCTCACCACTACCAACACAAATTACCTTCTCCACCACCACCACCACCACCACCACCACCACCACCACCACCAACACCAACACCACAACCACTACCACCACAACCACCACCACCAACACAAACACAAACACCACCACCAACACCAACCACCAACAGCAACAACACCAAACAACACCAAACCAAGAAGCAGAAACAGAAAACAAGAAAGCAGAAGCAAGAAAGCAGGAAACAGAAAGGCGGAGGCGGCGAGGCAGAGACGGCGAGGCTGCGAGGCGGCCGCCGTCCCCCTCCCCTTCCCCCACCCCACCCCGCGTCCTTTTCCCTTCTCCCCACTCCGAACCTGTGTCCCTTTCCTCTTCTTCTCTGGCTTCTTCCACTTCCCCTCCCCTCTCCTCCATCACCACCACCACAGAGCCGTCGTCGCCGTCCCCCCTCCCCCCTTTCCCCTTCCCCCACCCCCACCCCGCGTCCTTTCCCCTTCCCCCCACCCCGAACCCGCGTCCCCTTCCTCTTCTTCTCTGGCTTCTTCCACTTCCCCTCCCCTCTCCCTCCATCACCACCACCACAGAGCCGCCGTCGCCGTCCCCCTTCCCCCTTTCCCTCCCCTCTCCCCACCCAAACGCGTTTTCTTTTTTTTTTTTAATTTTATAATTTTTTTAAATATAGTATGGGTAGTTTAGGAATAAATTAAAAAATTTTATTAGAAAGGACGATTTTAAAATGAAATGCAACATTAAAGACGATTTTAAGTCAAAAATTACATCAGGGACGGTTTCGATTCTGACCCTCAACGTTAGGGACCAAAACAATACTTATTCCTAAATTAAATGAGTTAAACTTGAGTTTGGATTAGCTCAACTCATTAGTTCGTGAGTTGACTCAATTTTATATATATATATTATAGTTATTTTTTATATATAATTTTGATGTAGGACATGAATAAAAAATTTATAATTCATAGATAGTCAATATATAAAATTGATCTGTTTAAATAATTTTTAATATATATAAGTTATGATTTATCGATATAGAATTATAGATTATGTTCTGTTATTTGAGCCAGATTGTGAGCTCGAGCTAACTCGTGAATTTTCGGTGAGTCGAACTTAAACTTAAGAAATAAATTTAATTATTAATGAATCGAGTCGTGAGTCAAACTCAATTTTCGTGAGCCAAACTTGGTCAGACTCAGCTCGAATTTTTTCCAGTCCTGAGTATACAAGAAAATTATGTGTCTACCAACTGATTGTTAGTACACATATTTATCAGAAAAGAAAAAAGAAATATTAGTACATATATTTATTGAGAAACACACAAGAATTAACACTTAGTATAAAACCACCAAAATTTCTCTTTATTATTTATTTATTTATAGGGTTAAGTAAGTAACTAACTCCTAATGCGTAATCTTAATTAGAAAGGTAACTATTCTAATAAAGATGTCGAAAATATCTTTTCATAATAATTTTTGTTTAAAAAGTGTGACTTATTTATTTAATTACACTTTAAATAAAAATAACACTTTTATAACATCTAAAAATCAAGTCTTATAATTTATTATCTAATTGTCAAAATGAAGTATTTTCACATGATCACAATCATAAATCTTTCACCGGAGTAGCCACCAATGAAAAATTATCTAAGGAAAAAAAATTCCAAGGAAGCAATTTTATGGTGATACGAAACCAATGATTAAGAGGAAAGGCCTAACACTTTCCAACAACTAATATAATGGTACAATCGTTTTGCTTCTCGTGGGAATATATCTTACTTCTTTGAACCTTTAACATCAGCAAGAGAAAGTTTCCTTTTCGTAAGTTGCTTAGATCTTTTTTATAGGAAAGGTAAGAGTGTGATTAAGACGTAAAAGTTAATTGTTCTTGCATCATGGTTTATTGCTAAGTAGCTGCAACTCCTGCAACTCCACCTAATAAGTTGACCATATAATTATTTTTATCATCTATTTAGAGTTTGATTATTTTTGTTTTCATTTTTTAGTTTTATTTTTAATATATTTTGTTTTCAAGAATTTATAAAAAGAATTGATAATAATGAAAATAGATTTTAATTGTTTTCACTATTTTTATTTTTTTTCTATAAAATTTTTAAAAATAAAAATATTAAAAAAATAAAGATAAAAAGTAAAAAATCATTTTTTCATTTTCAATCATAATTGACTACGCAATGTAGAGGAGTAATAATCAAATCAATGCCGCAAATGCGTGAAAAGGATTATAATGAAGAGTTAAAGAAATTTTTTTTTTTCTAATGTTTGGAGTAAGTTTTATTTGTGTTTTTAATGTTTAAATCGTACTATTTGTATTTCTAACGTTTGTAAAAGTGATTTAATGTTATCTTATCGTCAATTATACATCATAAATTTTAGTAGGGAATTTTAAAAATTTCTTCATAAAGTTAAAATACAAATGTATGAGACAGTAGGAGTGATCACGGGTATCGGGTATCTGATTATCCATTCGAACCCAAACCGAACCAATTAAATTGGTTCTGAAACCAACGGGTAATCGAATCTAATTCGAACCAACCCGTGGACTCGACCATGTGTTAATTAAATAAAAAAATAAAAATTTAAAATATTTATGCCTTTTAATATGTTTTGAATTTTAATGTGTTTGGTGTTTAACATGTTTGGATTATTTCTATTGATTTTATATGTTTATTGTATTTACAGAATTTTTAAGATAAAAATTTTATTTTTTTATTTTTTTTATGAATTTTTGTTTTATCGGATACGCAATTACCCAAACCAATCCATTCTTAATCGGTTTGGTTTAGTTTGATTCGAATACATACACAGAAAACTATAAATTTAAACCAAACCGAACCAATTACAATTAAATTGGTTCGGTTCTAATTTCACTCCAAATCTGAACTAATCCAACCCGTGATCACTCCTATGAGACAGAACCGATGGTCCATTACAAAAAGTAGATCATTAAAAGTTGAAATTAATCTTTGCAACATTTACATAATTATTTTTCTAAGGACATAATTGAACCTAAACATAAATAGTGGGTATAATATTGAAATCGAACACATCCAAGTGAAACATAATTGAGAATAAATACATTAAAGTGAGAATAATTGAAAAATACAATATGATTTGTTAGTATAATTGATGGTATGATAACATTAAATCACTTTTATAAATGTTTGGAATAAAAATAGGACGATTTAAACGTTATAAACACAAATAAGAATTACTCCAAATGTTAGAGACAAAACAATACTTTAATATTAATTCTAATATTTGAGAAGAGTTTTGTTTTTTTTAGAAGAGTTTTATTTTTTTAATTTTTGGAAGAATATAAAGACAGTCTACATAGGACATTAATTATACATATACCTACTATATTATAATGATACATTATTTTATAAAAAATGCTAGAGCACTATTAAATTTATTATTTTTTATTATTAATTAATTATTAATATTTAAAAATATAGGATAAAGTATGTTATTAGATTACTAAACTAAAAAAATTGAGTTGATAACTAAATAATAATAAAAAATAATAAATTCTATAGTCTCCTAACAGTTTTTTTTTTTTTTTTTTTTTTTTTTATCTCAGCTTCATCTACTACTTGGATTATAGTTAACATTTTTATTCTCATGCAATTCAGATTTTCATTTTAACACTATTCTACTCATCTATCAATTTTTATCGATTATTCAAAGTTATTCGACCCGATAAGAAAAAGAAAAAGCTTATAATAGTTGTTATTTATCTTCTTAGACATTATCATCAATGACAAGCAACACCTATATATACATTACAGAAATCAACAAAATAAAAAAAATATCTGAAAAATATCACACATATAATCAAACACACAATCAACATATCCTAATCTGCAAAATCAGCATATCACTAATAAGTGTAACATGTATCTTCAAGATCCTAAGAGCACTTGTTGACGTGTTCCTTTTGTCGCTCATTGCTCCAATTTATTGCTCTTATTGAATTCTTTTTCATCTTTGTACACAATTGTTAAATTCTGAAAACTCTATTTCTCAAAAAAAGAAAAAAAAAAATCAATTAGTTCTATTACACCCTTTAATCCAATTCACCATATTTTTTTTTGTGATCCCATCACTATTAACTCGTCCTCCCTAATATTAGCTTCTTCAAATAGAAATTGCACTGTCATAGAATTCGATTTAAACAAGGCACATGCCCACCATATATCTAGTTACTATCATTTCTCACCTTTGTTTTTATTTGTCTTTTAATGCTCTTTACTTTATTATTATTCTACAAGTAAACATTGTTTTTTATTTTTTTCCATGCATTTTTCCACGTTTCCACCTTAGTTCTCAATTTTTTTTTTAAATTTCTACAACTCCAAACTATTAAAACAATAGCAAAAAACAATATAATTTACTTACTCCTTTTTATATTCTCACTTTTTTTTATTCATCCAATTTTCAAATCACTCTCAACTCATCTATTATGTATTAAGTTAGCATAGCTATTCTATACTTTTCACATGACAAAAGAGTTATAATATCTATATTGTAACTAGGGCTGGAAGTGAGCTAAGTCAGCTTATGAGCCAGCTCGAATTCGACTCATTAATAGCTTGATAAGCTAAATTCGTGAGCTGGTAAACCAAGCTTGAGCCTGAAATTAAGCTCATAAATTAAATGAGCCGAACTTGAGTTTGGATAAGTTCAGCTCATTAGCCGTGAGTTGGCTTGATTATATATATATATATATTAATGATCTTAATTATTTAAAATTTTAGATTTATTTTTTACTTATAATTTTGATGTAGGATATAAATAAAAAATTTATAATTTATTGATAGATAAATAATATATAAAATTGATCTTTTTAAATATTTTTTAAAATATATATGTTATAATTTATTGATATAGAATTATAGATTATGTATTTATGTTTTTATTATTTAAGCCAGCTCGTGAGCTTTCGGTGAGTCGAGTTTGAGCTTAAGAAATAGACTCAATTATTAATGAATTGAGCTCAATTTTTGTGAGTCGAACTTGAGTTTGATCTAACTCGACTGACTTCCAACCCTAATTGTAACTTCATATTTTAAAAATATGTATGTCTTCAAGTATTTCTAAATCTTGAGAAGAAGTTAAATCAAAGACATTTAATAATTTTAACTCATTTTGGTTCTTAGTGTAAAAATTAACTTTATCTGAAAATTTTTTTATATTTTATCTCATCACTTTCATAAACAAAACTGAAACAGAGAAAAAATTAAGAGAATAACATAATTATATATCATGATTAAACTTTCAAGTGCAACGAGACAGATTCTATCATAAATTAGGGTAAAATTTTTATTATAATCAAATTAATTACAACTATTAATTCATTGAGTTATTCAAACCAAATCTATCAACTACTTATAAGTTCAAACCATCAGTTCATACAACCAGTAAGATCAAAGTAAGTTTACCACAATTAGTGGATTCAAACTAATTAAATCCACCAAATCGGTAAACTCAAACCAAGCTCACAAAACCTCCATATTAAAACTAAAGTTATAAATGCTTAGCAATTGAGTTAAGCTCTTGGAAAAATACTAGTACAATAACACTTTTGTATATTGTCTTTAACTTTCGCAAAAAGATTCATTGTTGTTGCAATACTCAATTCACCCCCCCTCTTGAGTAATTGTGCATAGGTTCTACATCTCTAAGTCCCAATACTCTCTAGACCTGCTAACACTCTTGCTGACTTAGGCATCGGAATGTCCTTGCAGGTACCACCCCCCATTCATTCATACTTACAAGTTGGACGGAGGCCCCCAAAGCGCAGACCCTCTCAAAGGCTCCCTCTCTCAGACGATTGGGCCAACCAACGCCATCCAGCTCATTAATCTCCGGTTACCTACCGTAACAAAAACTTAAAGCCAAAACAAGAAAAAATGACAATGTATTAATGATTAGATAATAATAAAAGATAATGACAGCATTATAATAACAGGTTTGGCAAAATCATACAGAGAAAGAACAATATGGAAGGACAATGACTTCAGAAAATTGGAAGTGCATTTAACAATTTGCATTCATATGTATGTTTCCATTTACATAATTCAAGGAAAGTAAAGAAAAGAAATATCACTTCATCAATAGTATTTTTACATTTTGCTAAGCCTTCTGTTTGTCCGGCTTCTCTTTCCCAACCTTGTATTTACATAGAAAACATTATTTATTCTTTTTTTATTCAAAAAACGTCTTATGATATCTTCATTTTTATTAGTTATTTTACTTTTTATGTTTATCTCTTTTTAAAATATAAACATATTGAAATAATTATTAATGGAGAAACTCGAAAAACCCAGTAAATTCAAGTATGTTTGAAGGTATAATTTAGTTTGAGTTCATATAATCTATTTGGCTGAGCTTGGTTTAAACTCATCAGGGTTTATGTATGTTTGGTTTGATAAGTATTTTGAGAACTGAATTGAGAATAAAAAAGGTTTAATTACTCTGTTGATCTCTATAGTTTCGTGAAATTTTTAATTAGGTCCCTATACTTTTTTTTTTAATTGGGTCTTTGCACTAATTTTTTTTTTCAATTAAGTCCCTTTTAGTAGTAATTAGCTTAATTTTATAGGGACCCAACTAAAAAAAAAGAATTGGTATAAGGACTTAAGTAAAAGGAAAAAAAAGTGTAGGGACCCAATTAACAAAAAAATTTGATGCAAGGACTCAATTAAAAGAAAAAAAAAGTATAGGGATCTAATTAAAAATTTCACGAAACTATAGAGATCAACAGAGTAATTAAACCTTTTTTATTCTCAATTCAGTTCTCAAAATACTTATCAAACCAAACATACATAAACCCTGATGAGTTTAAACCAAGCTCAGCCAAATAGATTATATGAACTCAAACTAAATTATACCTTCAAACATACTTGAATTTACTGGGTTTTTCGAGTTTCTCCATTAATAATTATTTCAATATGTTTATATTTTAAAAAGAGATAAACATAAAAAGTAAAATAACTAATAAAAATGAAGATATCATAAGACGTTTTTTGAATAAAAAAAGAATAAATAATGTTTTCTATGTAAATACAAGGTTGGGAAAGAGAAGCCGGACAAACAGAAGGCTTAGCAAAATGTAAAAATACTATTGATGAAGTGATATTTCTTTTCTTTACTTTCCTTGAATTATGTAAATGGAAACATACATATGAATGCAAATTGTTAAAATGCACTTCCAATTTTCTGAAGTCATTGTCCTTCCATATTGTTCTTTCTCTGTATGATTTTGCCAAACCTGTTATTATAATGCTGTCATTATCTTTTATTATTATCTAATCATTAATACATTGTCATTTTTTCTTGTTTTGGCTTTAAGTTTTTGTTACGGTAGGTAACCGGAGATTAATGGGTTGGATGGCGTTGGTTGGCCCAATCGTCTGAGGGAGGGAGCCTTTGAGAGGGTCTGCGCTTTGGGGGCCTCCGTCCAAGTTGTAAGTATGAATGAATGGGGGGTGGTACCTGCAAGGACACTCCGATGCCTAAGTCAGCAAGAGTGTTAGCAGGTCTAGAGAGTATTGGGACTTAGAGATGTAGAACCTATGCACAATTACTCAAGAGGGGGGGGGGTGAATTGAGTATTGCAACAACAATGAATCTTTTTGCGAAAGTTAAAGACAATATACAAAAGTGTTATTGTACTAGTATTTTTCCAAGAGCTTAACTCAATTGCTAAGCATTTATAAGGAGCTTTTACTTTCCAATAGACACCAACTCAAATAAATTGATCAAGCTTTTCACCAATCGGACTTAAGCTATTCCTTAAGTACTTACGAAGCTACTTTTCGATCACAATTTATTTGCTCAAAGGTAAAAGACAATAATATTGAAGAGATGAGTTTGGAGAGATGCAAACGCTATTTAGAGTGGTTCGGCATAATCCTTGTCCTACGTCCACTTTCTTTCTCAATCGCTATTGAGAAGTTCCACTATTGCCAAGCTTCAAGGTGCTCGCGCAAAACCTTTTACAATCCGAGTCCTTAGTTTCTAACACCTCACGGTATATGATCACCACTCGTATACTAACCCACTCCACTTAGAGATACCTTCTCTAAGATTTGCCTTGAGTACTTAGTATACTTCTTTGGTATCCTCACCGACTATAGTGTTTATAACTCTTGACTCAACCTTGGAGATCACACTCCAATTTACAAAGTGTTACAAGAAAACAATTCTCAAAGAATTGTTGAGATGAAATGAGTACTCTCTAGAAGAGTGTATGATTACAAGTTTAGCACTATTGAACCAATTGATATTGCTCTCTCAAATTGTGTATTATAACACCTTAAAAAATGTGTAGAATGAAAGAATATGAACAAGATAGTTTGCAAATACTCACATGTATGAAATAAGGCTTCAATCCATCTATTTATAGACTCCCCAAACCTTAGAAACGTTGGGGAGTTAGTGGGATGGAGCCGTTTTGTCAAAACTAGCCGTTTTTTATGTTTTTGAATCATTTGCATCGATGCATAACACTTTGCATCGATGCAAATGTGTCTTTGAAGCTGAAATTTGAATTTTCAGCTAGGTTGCATCGATGCAAACATCTTTGCATCGATGCAACAAGTCGTCGCATGCTTTGCATCGATGCAAGATGAGTGTGCATCGATGCAAACCTTAAAGAATGGCTTAAAATCACTTCAAAATGCTTATGATTGATCTCAAACTTGTTGGAGTCAATTCCTATGCTTTTGTACCTTTGAAAACAAGTTTTTAAACCATTTGGCTAGCATCGAATTGCAAGATGTGCATCAAAAAATTTTGTGAGTGTGTGTTGAGAGATTTAGCAATTGGTTCTTAACAAGAAGTTACCTAAGTCCTAAGACACTATACTTGTCTTCAAATGTTGTGGACTTGAGTTTCTTGTTGTTGTTGTGTTGCTTTCAATTCTTCATTCCTCAACGTTGAATGTTGGTTGATCTTTCAACATGCTTGTTCATTCAAGTTGTTTGTTGGTTTGTCTTTCATGTCGTTTGTTGGTTTGTCATTCATCAAAACCTACGAATACAAACTTCGCATACAAGCAACATGATTTACAATTTCCCCCTTTTTGATAATGACAAACCAATTTTGAGGATATGCATTTATAAATGATTTTGAAAGCAACAATAATGCACTTTATTTTATAGAAAGCTTTGGAGAAGACTTCACAAAAATTTTGCAGGAGTTCCCCCTAAATATGTGCATTTGTTCCCTTAAAGGGCGTTTATCAAAGAAAACGATTTAGATATCAAGAAGTTTTTGCTTAGCGGAAGTCTTTTTGAAATCATTGTTTCGCAAACTTATTTCTTCTTTTCAAATCCTCAAACTTCTTCTTTTTCAAAAGTTCAAAACTTCAAATATCCTCAAACTTTTCTTCCCCCTTTTGACATTATCAAAAAGAAAGGAGTTTGAAATGTGTCATAGAAGCATGCATAAAACAATGAATTTTTTTTTAAGTTCAATATCTCTATTAATTCTCAAGGATGAGATATTCCCCCTTTCAAAAAGAATTTGATTTCCTCTTTTTATATATAACAAGCATGCATAATTCCCCCTAAAGAAGTGAAATATATCAAGGCATGCACATTAACTTAAAATAGGGGTACCAAGCCTATTTTGAGTTATTCACCAAATAAGCATACAAGCATTAATCATTAAACAAAATTATGAAGGAAATATCAAAGTATTTAAACCATAATAGAAATCCTTAGCTTACTAGGATTTAGTTTAACAATTCATATAATCAAATAAACATAAAGCAATAAAAAGTGACTTGATGAAGAGGAGACAATCAATCTTGGTCTTCATCATCATCATTATCCTCTTCATACGGTAGGTGGATGCCGAAATGCTCATATAAGTCATCAATACGACGATCCAAGCGACCCGTGCGATGATCTACACGAGACACACGACGATTAAGTGCTTCAAGTTGCCTACCATGCTCTACTTCAATCCTTTGAGTTCCATCATGTATATACTCACTTAAACCATTATAAACTTCAATTTGTTGATCCTCCATTGTTTATAATCTTCAAATTCTTCAATCTACCTCAAGATTAATCACTCATTCATCAACTCATAAACCTACAAAACAATGGCTAATTGGATATCTCCAATGCTTAAGTTAGTAAGAGATACAAAAATAGCAATATAAATACAATGAATTCAAACAAATCATATTAGATTAGAATCCAAGATACCAAGTTCATTTCGGATGTTAAAAAAACTTTCTTTACATAAAGGTTTAGTGAAGATGTCCGCTAGTTGTTTACTAGTTTCGACAAATTCAATAACCACATCACCCTTTTCAACATGGTCTCTTATGAAGTGATGTCTAATCTCAATATGCTTGGTTCTTGAATGTTGAACCGGATTCTTGGTTAAATTTATTGCACTAGTATTATCACATTTGAGAGGAATGTGATCAAGCATGAGTCCATAGTCCACAAGTTGTTGTTTCATCCATAAAATTTGGGCGCAACAACTACCGGCGGCTACATACTCGGCTTCGGCGGTAGATAAGGCTACACTTACTTGTTTCTTACTATGCCATGAAACAAGAGAGTTTCCTAGCAAGTGACAAGTGCCGCTAGTGCTTTTCCTATCCAATTTGCAACCGGCAAAATCGGAATCGGAATAACCAATCAAATCACAAGTGGATCCTTTCGGATACCACAATCCAACATTTAATGTTCCTATGAGATACTTCATAATCCTTTTCACCGCACTTAAGTGAGATTCCTTAGGATTAGCTTGGTATCTCGCACACATGCATACACTAAACATGATATCTGGCCTACTTGCCGTTAGATAAAGTAATGATCCTATCATGCCTCTATACTTCTTTACATCTATGTTTTTACCTTGTTCATCTTTGTCAAGGTAGCAAGTAGTGCTCATTGGTGTGTCCATTGCCTTAGCATTGTCCATTCCAAATCTTTTGAGCAATTCCTTGCAATATTTGGTTTGGCTAACGAAAGTTCCTTCTTTTCCTTGTTTGATTTGAAGACCAAGGAAGAAGTTGAGTTCGCCCATCATGGACATTTCAAATTCACTTTGCATGAGGTTTGAGAAAAACTTGCAAAGTGATTCGTTAGTTGAACCAAATATTATGTCATCGACGTAAACTTGTACCAAAAGGATATTTTTGTTTTCAATCATGATAAATAAAGTTGTATCAACCTTCCCTCTTCTAAAACCCTTTTCTATTAAAAACTTGCTCAAACGTTCATACCAAGCTCTTGGAGCTTGTTTAAGACCATAAAGAGCTTTCTTGAGTTTAAAAACATGATTAGGATTTTCATAATCCTCAAAACCGGGAGGTTGTTCAACATATACTTCTTCTTGAATGAAACCATTAAGAAAGGCACTCTTAACATCCATTTGATAAAGTTTGAAGTTATAAGAGGATGCAAAAGCAAGTAACATCCTAATAGCTTCTAATCTAGCTACGGGAGCATAAGTTTCGTCATAATCAATGCCTTCCTCTTGATTATAACCTTTAGCTACCAATCTAGCTTTGTTTCTAACAATTGTACCATTTTCATCGAGTTTATTTCTAAAAACCCATTTTGTTCCTACAATTGTTTGATTACTTGGTTTAGGCACCAATTCCCAAACGTCATTTCGTTTGAATTGGTTAAGCTCCTCTTGCATTGCCATAGCCCAATGTTCATCATCAATTGCGGACTCAATGGTAGATGGTTCAATTTGAGAAACAAAAGCACTATATGCAAATAAATTTCTAAAAGTGGATCGAGTTGTTACCCCTTTCGAAACATCACCAATGACGTTGTCTAGAGGATGATCCTTTGAAGTACGCCAGTCCTTTGGAAGTGCATTTATTTGTGCTTGTGATGGTTCAATTTCTTCAACTTGAACACTATCCTTTGTTGAGCTTGTAGAGGCTTCATTTAAATCTTTTTCTTTGTCTTCACCATTCAAATTTAGTGAATCAAAGTTTTCTACATTTTCATCAAAATCTTTTCTAGCACAACAACGGTTAGTTTCATCAAAAGCGACATGAATACTTTCTTCCATAGTCATGATGCGTTTATTATATACTCTAAAAGCTTTGCTAGTTAAAGAGTAGCCTAAGAAGATTCCTTCATCAGCCTTAGCATCAAATTTGCCTAAGTTATCTTTTCCATTATTTAGAATAAAGCATTTACAGCCAAAGACGTGAAGGTGGAAAATATTTGGCTTTCTTCCTTTGTACAATTCGTACGGTGTTTTCTTAAGAATAGGTCGAATGATAATCCTATTCATAACATAACACGCGGTACTAACCGCATCCGCCCAAAAGTACTTAGGAATATTAGCCTCATTGAGCATAGTTCTCGCCATTTCTTCTAAATGACGATTTTTCCTTTCAACCACACCATTTTGTTGTGGTGTTCTAGGAGAGGAAAAATTATGCTCAATGCCATTTTCTTCACAAAAAGTTTCAAAAAGATTGTTTTCAAATTCTCCACCATGATCACTTCTAATAGATGATATATGCAAATTCTTTTCATTTTGAATAACTTTGGCTAATCTTTTGAATGCTCGAAATGCATCACTCTTGTTTGCTAGGAAAAGGTCCATGTAAATCGAGAGTAATCATCAACAATAACTAAAGCATAGTAATTGCCACCAAAGCTCATAGTCCTAGAAGGACCAAATAAATCCATGTGCAAAAGTTGTAATGGCCTTGTTGTTGAAACAATGTTTTTGGATTTAAAAGAGGCCTTTACTTGTTTTCCCTTTTGACATGCGTCGCAAAGGACGTCTTTTTCAAAACGTAGCTTTGGTAAGCCAATTACTAACTCTTTAGAGACCAACTTGCTAAGATGGTCCATGTTAGCATGAGCTACTCTACGATGCCATAACCAAGTTTCATCATTTTTACTAACAAGGCATTTCACATCATTTGAGGAAATTTCATCTAGATTAATCATGTATACATTGTCAACACGGTGCCCAATTAGCACAATTTCATTAGTGTCTTGCCTTTTTATCAAACAACATTTTGAATCAAAGGTGACTAAGTTTCCTTTGTCACAAAGTTGGCTAACACTAATGAGATTATGTTTGAGACCTTTGACAAGTATAACATTATCTATGGAGGTAGAAGAATTTTTACCAACTTTTCCAACGCCGATTACTTTGCCGGTGTTGTTGTCTCCATAGATCACGTTTCCTCCGTTTGTAGGCTCTATTGCGGTGAACTTTGATTCATCGCCGGTCATGTGTTTGGAGCATCCACTATCAACATACCAATTTGTATCCTTAGCTCCAACACGTACCTACAAAACAATTAAAATTGGGATTTAGGTACCCAAGTGAATTTGGGTCCTTGATGGTTAGTATGAGCATAATGCCCATAAGGTGCCCATCTCGTATCTTGACTACGAAAGTTTATATGTTTAATTCTAGTAAAGCATACGGGTGCTATATGACCTACTTTATTACAATAATGACATATGACATTTGGATTATGCATCCTATGCATGTTTCTAAATGGTTGCCTAGGTTGTTTCCTAAATGCAACATCTTTTGATCTATATGCATTGTGATTATAATTTCTAAATGAAGCATGTTGAGGAGGATGTTTAAAGGCTTCATTCCTTTTAGGCATGCTTGTCTTTTGGGCTTGCGGTTGCCTAATAGGAGTTTTAGTATTTTTAAATTTTCCTTTTTCAAAACCTAAGCCTTCCTTATTATGAACAAGCTTTTGGTTTTTCAACATTTTATCTAAGTTCTTTGAAGATTCATTGAACTTAGCTAAAGTGTTCTTAAGATTTGTAATTTCATTTTCATGCATTTTACAAGATTTGTATGGATCACTACTTGTGCTACACTTATCTTTTCCAAGATTGATATTCTCGTTTTTCAACATCTCATTTTGTTTTAAAAGATCCATATTCTTTTTCTTTAGGAGAGAATAATCTTGGGTAAGTTTTGTGTACACCTCAAGTAAGGCATCATATTCATCTTGTAAATTAAAAGAAGTGGAGTTGTCATCACTAACCTTTTCTTCGCTTGCCATTAAGCAAAGATTTGCAACCTCGTCGTCATCGGAGTCGGATTCATCCTCGTTCTCCCATGATATGTATGCTTTCTCCTTCTTCTTAAATTTCTTGTTTTTGTCCTCCTTTTGAAGTTTTGGACAATTGGGTTTAATGTGTCCAACTTCTCCACACTCATAGCATTTTGGTACCTTTGTTTTGCTCTTGAAGTTTTTCTTCATTGCAAACTTATTGAATCTTTTTAATAAGAGTGCAAATTCTTCATCTCCTTCTTCTTCATTATCATCACTCTCTTCTTGTAGTGATGTTGTTTTAAGGGCGAGACTTTTCTTCTTGCTTTCTTCACCTTTTTGTCTATTTAGCATAGTCATTTCATAGGTGAGAAGATTACCTCGTAGTTGATCAAATGTAAGTTGATCATAGAGCCTTCCTTCCACAATGGCGTTCACTTTGGAGTTCCATTTTGGTGTAAGGCTTGTAAGCACCTTGGTCACAATTTGTTTATCATTGTATTTTGTGCCAAGCATGCTTAGGTTGTTGAAGATCTTGGAGAGTCTTTCAAGAGCTTCTTCAATGCTCTCTTCATCTTTTATTTTAAAATTTTCCCATTCATGAACCAACATAAATACCTTTGATTCTTTAACGTGGTCGGTTCCTTCGTAAGTGATTTGGAGTTTATCCCAAATCTCTTTAGCGGTTTCACATGTAGAGATCTTCATATAATCATGCTCGTTAAGTGCACAATGAATGAAGTTGATGGCTTTATCATTCATTGCCACTTTCTTCCAATCATCGTCACTATATTCATTTTCTCCTTTCGGTACTTGCTTTAAGACGGAGACTTCTCCTTCTTTAGCGCTTGTTGTCTTTGTTGGAATGTGATTTCCATTCTCAATCACTTTCCAAATTCTCACATCTTGAGAACGGATCCAAATTCTCATCTTATTTTTCCAATAAGAGTAATTTGTTCCGCTAAAAAGAGGAGGTCTAGCGGTTGAGTTACCTTCACTAGTGTTGTTGTTGTTAAAGCTTGTGCTTGCCATGATCTTTTCCCTTAAACGGTTAAGTCTTTCAAAGGGTTAAGCTCTGATGCCACTTGTAGAACCTATGCACAATTACTCAAGAGGGGGGGTGAATTGAGTATTGCAACAACAATGAATCTTTTTGCGAAAGTTAAAGACAATATACAAAAGTGTTATTGTACTAGTATTTTTCCAAGAGCTTAACTCAATTGCTAAGCATTTATAAGGAGCTTTTACTTTCCAATAGACACCAGCTCAAATAAATTGATCAAGCTTTTCACCAATCGGACTTAAGCTATTCCTTAAGTACTTACGAAGCTACTTTTCGATCACAATTTATTTGCTCAAAGGTAAAAGACAATAATATTGAAGAGATGAGTTTGGAGAGATGCAAACGCTATTTAGAGTGGTTCGGCATAATCCTTGTCCTACGTCCACTTTCTTTCTCAATCGCTATTGAGAAGTTCCACTATTGCCAAGCTTCAAGGTGCTCGCGCAAAACCTTTTACAATCCGAGTCCTTAGTTTCTAACACCTCACGGTATATGATCACCACTCGTATACTAACCCACTCCACTTAGAGATACCTTCTCTAAGATTTGCCTTGAGTACTTAGTATACTTCTTTGGTATCCTCACCGACTATAGTGTTTATAACTCTTGACTCAACCTTGGAGATCACACTCCAATTTACAAAGTGTTACAAGAAAACAATTCTCAAAGAATTGTTGAGATGAAATGAGTACTCTCTAGAAGAGTGTATGATTACAATTTTAGCACTATTGAACCAATTGATATTGCTCTCTCAAATTGTGTATTATAACACCTTAAAAAATGTGTAGAATGAAAGAATATGAACAAGATAGTTTGCAAATACTCACATGTATGAAATAAGGCTTCAATCCATCTATTTATAGACTCCCCAAACCTTAGAAACGTTGGGGGAGTTAGTGGGATGGAGCCGTTTTGTCAAAACTAGCCGTTTTTTATGTTTTTGAATCATTTGCATCGATGCATAACACTTTGCATCGATGCAAATGTGTCTTTGAAGCTGAAATTTGAATTTTCAGCTAGGTTGCATCGATGCAAGATGAGTGTGCATCGATGCAAACCTTAAAGAATGGCTTAAAATCACTTCAAAATGCTTAGGATTGATCTCAAACTTGTTGGAGTCAATTCCTATGCTTTTGTACCTTTGAAAACAAGTTTTTAAACCATTTGGCTAGCATCGAATTGCAAGATGTGCATCAAAACATTTTGTGAGTGTGTGTTGAGAGATTTAGCAATTGGTTCTTAACAAGAAGTTACCTAAGTCCTAAGACACTATACTTGTCTTCAAATGTTGTGGACTTGAGTTTCTTGTTGTTGTTGTGTTGCTTTCAATTCTTCATTCCTCAACGTTGAATGTTGGTTGATCTTTCAACATGCTTGTTCATTCAAGTTGTTTGTTGGTTTGTCTTTCATGTCGTTTGTTGGTTTGTCATTCATCAAAACCTACGAATACAAACTTCGCATACAAGCAACATGATTTACAAGAGATACCTGAGGGGTGTCAGTGTATTTATAGTGGTGAACCAATAACCACCGTTGGAGTAGTGCCACCTTTCTAGGGTGTTAACCATCCCTTTATCTTAGGGAAGTTAAGATATGGCTCGTGAAGTGGTTAGAGAGATTCTAGGGGCAGTTACTCATTCAAATGAGTGCTTATCTGCCAGCTAACCCTCTTTCCTGACTTCTTTGGAGCAAGTCGTGACGAGTTCCGACTTCGTAGTGGCTAATCTGGTGAAAGGTGAGGCCAACCCTTTGGGTTGGGTCTTTTTATTTGGATCCTGGACCTTATTCGTTGGGCCAGGGTATGAATAGTGCCCCTACTCGAGTCCAATTTCTCTTTAAGATTTGGGTTCGAGTATACTACTCAGGGTTGTAACCGACTTGTTGGGGGACCGACGTGATGTTCCGAAACCGACGTGACTTTTTGTGACCTTTTGGTTCTGACAGTTACGTCTAATCAAGCGTCGTGTCCGTTAGGGATGTGCGTAGGGATTGATGGTCTTGGTAACGGTGCATTTTCATTAGTGACTGCCCCGTTTTTACCATTGTGCCCCTAACGTACTTATAAATACTTTCCCTCTCTTTCATTGTTTTGTTTCTGCGATTTTTCAAATTTCCCCTTCATTCGTTCGTGCTGCATTGTTGCATCTTCGAAGGCTTTCGTTTTCTCCAACCCTCATTTTCGGATAAAGGTTAGTTCTTTTTGTAACATGCTTTTCTATTTGCATGCCTTTATTTTGTAGATAGGTTGGTTTGTAGACTTCAGTTCCGTATTTCCTCCTTTAGAGACCGTGTTTTTGATTTTCCTTTTCTTTTTTCCTTGTAGGTTTTTTGTTACCTTTTTAAGAAAAAGAAATGGCTTCCGTAGATATTCTTTCTCAGTGGGTTGATGTCACGGTCCTAGGGGAGGAACCCTCGGTCGATACTGAGTTTATCACCAACCTTCGCACTCACCACAGAATTTGTACTTCTGAGGATGACAAGCCGAAGTATGAATTGGTAGTCCCGGGTCCTGAAGACCGGGTTTGCTTTGGGAGGGTCAATGAGGCGGCCCCTCATTTTTTCTTTATGTATGAGTGTATGATCACCCGTTTGGGTGTTTTTCTTCCTTTTTCAAACTTTGAGATATCTATTTTGCATCATTTCCGAGTTGCCCCTACCCAGCTTCACCCCAACTCTTGGGGTTTTTTGAAAATTTATCAATTCATTAGCCAAGCTTTGGAGTTTTCGACTTCTTTGAAGATTTTTTTCTATCTCTTCCATATGACCAAACCCTTCAGTGGGCTAAACAATAAGCAACAGTGGGTGTCTTTCCGAGCCATACAGGGTCGGAGAGTTTTTACCCTTTTTGACGAATCCTTCCATGACTTTAAAAATTATTTTTTCAAAGTTCAAGCTGTAGAGGGTCACCACCCCTTTTTTCTGGATGATAATTCTTCTCCCCGCTTTCCTTTGTACTGGCTGAAGGCCTCCCCCTGCGAGAAATATGGTCTGGATGACCTGGATGAGGTGGAAGCAGCCATTGTGGGGTTCCTCCGAGAAGTGTGGGGGAGGGCCCCATACTTGGACACAAAAAAGTTTCTCCAGGGGTCTCCGACCTTTGTCCAGGCACAACTAGGTAGCTTTTATTTGTTTGTTAGATTTTCGACTTGTCTGACTGACCTTTCCGACTTGTCTAATCTATTCATTATTGTCTTTTCAGAGATGGCAAAGACAAACGCTCAGGAGTCTTCCCAGAGAGTTCAGGAGGCTAAAGCGAGGTCTCGCGCCAGGACTGGTGGCGCCAGGGCGGTTATCCCTCCTCCTTCTCCTCCTCCTCGGAATGTTGGGACTCCCTCTCAGCCCATTGTGATTTCTTCTTCAGCTTTTTCTCAGCCACCCCCTCCGCCCGATCTTCTCCTGAGCCAGAGAAGAAGAAGCGCAAGGCTTTAGAGTCTGGCTCTTCTGGTGAGGTTAAGGCGGATGCTCTTACATTCGTCCGAAAGAACATCTATCCCATGCTCATATAAGCATGGATGATGTTTCTGTTCGGCGCCACCTTACCACTCTGGTTGAGGAGAGCCTCAAGGCGGTGGGGGTTTGTGGCAAACTCTTAGATATTTTTGAGAAGGCTCCTCTCAAATCTTTAGGGATGACCTCGAGGGTCGAGGAGCTGGAAGGAAGGCTTCTTTTATATCAAGAGCAGGAGAGGGAGTTGAAGGAGGAAGTCGCCAAGTTGAAGGAGGAGAGGGATAGCCTCCGGGAGAAGGAGAGGAAATTGCAAGCCCAATGCAACATGGAGGTGGGTTTGAGGAAGACAGCACAAGACAACTACCAAAGTTTATTTAACGATCTTGTGTCTGTGAAAAATGAGCTGCTAAATTCTCAGAGGGCTTATACCGAGTTGGAGGACTCTATTGCTGATGGGGCTGAGGAGGCTTGGAGGATCTTTAGGGAGCAGGTCGGAGTCATTGCTCCTGGCTTGGACCTTTCCCCTTTAGATCCTGATAAAGTTGTCATTGATGGTGCCATTGTGGATCCCCCTGTCCCCGAGATTATTTCCAAGTCAGAATTGAAGACTCGGAGGCAGAGAATTATAGTCCCCTCCTCGCTCTAAGGATGCTCCGAGTTCTTCTACAGTTCCTCCGACTTCCTCTTCGTCTCCTATGGATGCCTCTCTTCCCGGTCCTGGTGCCTCTGGTGGTGGTGATCTGTCTACTGCTCTTGCAAAAAAGTAATTTGTTGGCTATTTGGGGGCCCGGCCTGTGGGTCCCCTCTTTTTTAAACTCTTTATTTTTTTGCAGTGTTTGAACAATTTTTTGGCCTTTTAAGGGCGTAAACAAAACACTTTATAATACCCTTTTTAATAGGGGTTTAAGCTAAAAAATAAGTACCCCTTTTTTGGATAAGGGTTTAAGTTACCTTATGCGTGCATGCTTTTTTGATTTGCGATTTTTTCGAATTCCCCTTGATTTTTTCTGAAAGAACCTTTTCTTTGGCTTGTTTGCCTTTCTGAACCTTTTCGTTTTAAGGATCTTTAGGACAGCCTTTTAGTCTTTTCTTGGGTTTTTTCCTATCTCTCTTTTGTTATTCCTAGTACTCAATTTCGTTTCATTGAGCTTTTCTGACTTAGGCTACTTTCGTGATTCATTTTTGTGTTACTCGGTTTCCCGTTCCGACTTATGAGTCGGGATGTTTCCAAGTTTATTATGATCAACTTCTATAACCTCTTTACGCCGACTTGTACCTCGTCGTTTTATCCTGACGACCATCTAGGTCGGTTCATGGGATTTTCACGTTTTGTCGAGCTTAAGTCGGCGCGTTTCGTCGAAAGGAAGAGAAAACAACAAAAAAAGAATTTATAAGAGATATTTGTAAGATGAAAAGATCTTTATTAATTGGGGAGGTACTTCATTGCTACTAAGGGTTTTTGACAGTCCATTTCCCTTAGCCCCTACTATGATGCCTCGTTAAAAATCCTTCTCCAGAAAAAACCCTTTGGTTTTGGGAAAAAATCATGAAGTTGGGAAAAGAGTACATCAGGGAGTAGAGTTCGCTTTTAGCTATAGTACCTTTTCATATTACAAGCATGCCACGACCTTGGTAACTCGGTGCCGTCCAGGTCGGTCACTTTATAATAGCCTTTTCCTAAGATCTCATTGATTTTGTATGGTCCCTTCCAATTTGCAGCGAGCTTTCCTTCTCCTGATTTGTTGACTCCAATGTCATTTCTGATCAAGACCAAGTCGCTTAGGGTGAATGTTCTTCGGATGACTTTTTTGTTGTATCTTGTAGCCATCCTTTGCTTCAACGCTGCTTCTCTTATCTGGGCTTCTTCTCGGACTTCGGGGAGCAAGTCGAGCTCCTCTTTGTGCCCCTGTATATTTCCGATCTCGTCATGGAGAATCACTCTTGGGCTTTGCTCGTTGACTTCTATTGAGATCATGGCTTCTACCCCATAAACTAGTCGGAAGGGTGTTTCTCCAGTGGCGGATTGGGGTGTCGTCCTGTAGGCCCATAGCACTTGTGGGAGCTCTTCAGCCCAGGCTCCTTTTGCATCTTGTAGCCTTTTCTTTAGCCCTGCCAGTATGACTTTGTTGGCTGCCTCGGCTTGCCCATTGGCTTGCGGGTGTTCCACCGAGGTGAACTGGTGCTTAATTTTCATACTGGCTACTAGGCTTCTAAAGGTAGAGTCGGTGAACTGGGTTCCATTATCTGTAGTAATGGAATAGGGTATCCCATACCTTGTGATGATATTTTTGTAGAGGAACCTCCGACTTCTTTGTGCGGTGATGGTGGCCAATGGTTCTGCTTCTATCCACTTTGTGAAATAATCTATTCCCACGATTAGGTATCTGACTTGTCCTGGCGCCTGGGGAAAAGGACCTAACAAATCCATTCCCCATTTTGCAAAGGGCCATGGAGAGGTGATACTGATGAGTTCCTCCGGGGGAGCCACGTGGAAATTTGCATGCATCTGACATGGCTGGCATTTTTTCACGAATTCTGTGGCATCTTTCTGCAAGGTCGGCCAGTAGAATCCAGCTCGGATCACTTTCCTGGCTAATGACTTTGCCCCAAGATGATTTCCGCAGATCCCACTATGGACTTCTTCTAACACCTCGGTGGTTTTTGAGGTCGGTACGCACTTTAACAATGGTGTTGATATCCCCCTCCTGTAGAGAATATTTTTCACCAAGGTGTAGTATTGTGCTTCCCTACGGATTTTCTTAGCCTCTTTCTCCTCCTTGTGGAGGATGTCGAATTTCTGTATTCGACCAAGGGGTTCATCCATCCGAGGTTTAATCCGACTATCTCAAGGACCTCTTGTTTGTCTTCTACTTTTACCATGGAGGGTTCCTGGAGAGTTTCTTGGATCAGGCTTCTGTTATTCCCTCCTGGCTTGGTACTTGCTAACTTGGATAGGGCGTCTGCTCTGCTATTTAGATCCCGAGTTATGTGTTTGACCTTGGTTTCTGCAAAGTGCCCAAGGTGTTCCAGAGTTTTTTCCAAGTACCTTTTCATATTTGGGTCCTTTGCCTGATACTCTCCACTTATCTGGGAGGTCACCACTTGCGAGTCACTGTATATTATCACTTTTGTAGCACCGACTTCTTCCGCCAGCTTCAATCCAGCAATCAAGGCTTCATACTCTGCCTGATTATTTGAAGCTGAGAATTCAAATTTGAGGGAAACCTCTATTTGGGTCCCTCTTTCGTCCACCAATATTATGCCTGCACCGCTTCCTGTTTTGTTTGAGGATCCATCTACATAGAGTTCCCATGTAGTTGGTTTTTCCTCTTGGTCTCCCGCGTATTCTGCAATGAAGTCGGTGAGGCACTGGGCTTTAATCGCCGTCCGAGTTTCATACTTCAAGTCGAACTCGGAGAGTTCTATTGCCCACTGAACCATTCTCCCTGCGACATCCGTCTTTTGGAGGATTTGCTTCATGGGTTAGTTCGTGCGAACTCTTATTGTGTGAGCTTGAAAGTAAGGTCGTAGCCTTCGTGAGGCTACTACTAAGGAGTAGGCAAACTTCTCTAGTTTGTGGTACCTTAGCTCAGGGCCTTGTAGAACTTTACTGATGAAATATACTAGGTGCTGTCCGACCTCGTCTTCTCTTATCAGGGCCGACGAGACGGCCTTGTCTGCTACAGATAAGTATAGGACGAGGTCTTCCCCAGCTATAGGTCGGGTCAGAATAGGAGGTTGGCTCAAGAATCTTTTGAACTCTTGGAACGCCTCCTCGCATTCTGGAGTCCATTCGAATTGACATCCCTTTCTCAATAAGGAGAATAGTGGAAGGGATTTTAGTGCTGATCCTGCCAAGAATCTGGAGAGGGCTGCAAGGCGGCCATTCAGCTGCTGGACCTCTCTTAAACAGGTCGGGCTTTTCATCTCCAGGATAGCTCTACACTTGTCGGGATTAGCTTCAATCCCTCTTTGTGTTAGCATAAACCCTAGGAATTTTCCTGCCTCTACCGCGAAGGCACACTTTGAGGGATTTAGTCTCATCCCGTGTAACCTTATGGTGTCGAAGACTTGTGAGAGGTCTGCCAAGAGATTGACTTCTTTCTTGGTCTTTACCAGCATGTCGTCGACGTATACTTCCATTAGGCTTCCAAGGTGAGAGGCAAACACCTTATTCATCAGCCTCTGGTATATGGCCCCTGCATTCTTTAATCCAAACGGCATGACCACATAGCAAAAATTAGCTCTGGACGTGATGAATGATGTTTTCTCCTGATCTGGCTCATATATCGGGATTTGGTTATACCCCAAGTAGGCGTCCATGAATGACAAGTATTGATACCCCGAGCTGAAGTCTACCAGGGTGTCAATACTTGGCAGTGGATAAGGGTCCTTAGGACAGGCCTTATTTAAGTCGGTATAGTCGACACACATTCTCCATTTACCATTTTGTTTTTTGACTAGCACTACATTGGCTAGCCATGTTGGGTACTTGACTTCTCTGATGAAGCCGGCTTCTAGGAGCGCTTGTACTTGCTCTTCTACTATTAGAGCTCGTTCTGGACCGAGCTTGCGTCTTCTTTGTTGTACAGGTCGGGACCCCGGGTAAACCGAGAGCTTATGAGACATGAGCTCGGGGTCTATCCCAGGCATGTCGGAGGCTTTCCAGGCGAAGAGATCGGAGTTATCTTTTAGGAGCTTAGTCAACCCTTGTTTTAGGGTTTCCCCTAGGTTGGCCCCTATGTGAGTATTTTTTCCCTCCTCTTCGCTGACCTGTATCTCCTCTGTTCTTCCTCCCGGTTGTGGACGCAGCTCTTCTTTAGCCCTTGCGCCTCCGAGCTCTATTGTGTGAACTTCTCTGCCTTTTCCTCTCAGGTTTAGGCTTTCATTGTAGCATTTCCTTGCCAATTTCTGATCTCCCTTTACTGTTGCTATCCCCGCTGAGGTCGGGAATTTCATACAAAGGTGAGGAGTGGATACCACCGCTCCGAGTCGATTAAGGGTAGCTCTGCCGATTAAAGCATTATATGCTGACCCTACATCGATGACTATGAAGTCTATACTTAGAGTTTTTGATTTTTCCCCTTTTCCAAAAGTGGTGTGGAGGGGCAAAAATCCCAGTGGCTTTATTGGCGTGTCACCTAATCCGTACAAGGTGTCGGGGTAGGCTCTTAACTCTTTTTCATCCAGCCCTAGTTTGTCGAAAGCGGGCTTGAAAAGAATGTCCGCTGAGCTTCCTTGGTCTACTAGGGTTCTGTGGAGATGAGCATTTGCTAGGATCATAGTTATTACCACTGGATCATCGTGTCCAGGGATTATTCCTTGCCCATCTTCTTTTGTGAATGAAATGGTGGGGAGGTCGGATGACTCTCCTCCGACCTGGTAGATTCTCTTGAGATGCCTTTTGCGAGAGGATTTGGTAAGTCCCCCTCCCGCGAACCCTCCTGAGATCATATGGATATATCTCTCCGGGGTTTGTGGTGGTGGGTCTCTTCTATCCACATCATCTCGCTTTCTCTTCCCATGGCCGTCCGACCTTTCTATGAGATATCTGTCAAGCCGACCTTCTCTAGCCAGCTTTTCTATCACATTTTTAAGGTCGTAACAGTCATTTGTGGAGTGACCATATATTTTATGGTACTCACAGTAGTCGCTGCGGCTCCCCCCCCCCTTTTTTATTTTTAATGGGTCTGGGGGGTGGCAGCCTTTCGGTGTTACAAATCTCTCTGTATACATCCACTATAGAAACTTTCAGAGGAGTATAAGAGTGATATTTTCTTGGTCTATCGAGACCAAGTTCTTCCTTCTTCTTGGTTTCCCTCTCCCTCTCTTTTGTTGAGGGAGGGTGCCCAGGTCGCCAGCTCAGGTCTCTCAACTTAGCATTTTCCTCCATGTTGATGTAATTTTCAGCTCTTTCCTGTACATCACTTAGAGAGATGGGGTGTCTTTTAGATATGGACTGTGAGAAGGGACCTTCTCTGAGCCCATTGACTAACCCTATTATGACTGCCTCGGTAGGCAGGTCTTGAATCTCTAAACATGCTTTGTTGAACCTTTCCATATAGGCTCGTAAGGATTCTCCGACCTCCTGTTTTATTCCCAGGAGGCTTGGTGCATGTTTTACTTTGTCTTTCTGAATAGAGAACCTCATCAAGAATTTCCTTGAGAGGTCTTCAAAACTGGTAACCGACCTCGGGGGGAGGCTGTCAAACCACTTCATCGCCACTTTTGACAAGGTTGTCGGAAAAGCTTTGCATCGCGTAGCATCAGAAGCGTCAGCTAGATACATCCGACTTTTAAAATTGCTCAAATGATGCTTTGGATCAGTGGTTCCGTCGTAGAGGTCCATATCGGGGCTTCTAAAGTTTCTCGGAACTTTTGCCCTCATTATGCCCTCACTAAAAGGATCTTCCCCTCATAGGGGCGACTCTTCTCTACTGTCACGGGAGTTCCAACCTTTGAGGGAGGATTCTAACTTTAAGAGTTTTTCCTCTAATTCTTTTCGTCGATCCATCTCCTCTTTTAGGTGCTTTTCTATCTCCCTTTGTCGCTCCCGTTCCTGTTCTAGTTGTTCCAAACGACTTTGGTGGACATGGACTAATCCCATAAGCTCAGTTGCGTGGGACTGTCTGTCCTTCTCTGACTCACGGCCTTCTGAGGAATTCACCTTCGGGATTTTGACTCCGGAGGTTCCTTCTTTGTGTTGATCGTTGGTTTCCTGATGGAGGGTTAGGTCCGCGTCATTATTTCCGGTATCCAGATTCTCTTGTTCAGAATCTGTTTCCACATGACCCTCCTCAGGGGATCTGTCCGCCATCACTAGTTGATCTCTCGGGTCCCCGGCAACGGCGCCAATGTTACGGTAGGTAACCAGAAATTAATGGGCTGGATGGCGTTGGTTGGCCCAATCGTCTGAGGGAGGGAGCCTTTGAGAGGGTCTGTGCCTTGGGGGCCTCCGTCCGACTTGTAAGTATGAATGAATGGGGGGTGGTACCTGTAAGGACACTCCGATGCCTAAGTCAGCAAGAGTGTTAGCAGGTCTAGAGAGTATTGGGACTTAGAGATACCTGAGGGGTGTCAGTGTATTTATAGTGGTGAACCAATAACCACCGTTGGAGTAGTGCCACCTTTCTAGGGTGTTAACCGTCCCTTTATCTTAGAGAAGTTAAGATATGGCTCGTGAAGTGGTTAGAGAGATTCTAGGGGCAGTTACTCATTCAAATGAGTGCTTATCTGCCAGCTAACCCTCTTTCCCGATTTCTTTGGAGCAAGTCGTGACGAATTCCGACTTCGTAGTGGCTAATCTGGTGAAAGGTGAGGTCAACCCTTTAGGTTGGGTCTTTTTATTTAGATCCTGGGCCTTATTCGTTGGACTAGGGTATGAACAGTTTTTACCTTTAATTTCTTCCAATATCAACTCAATTTATGATACTCTAGCCTTTTGCCTATCTTTTATTTTGGGTCATTCAGTTGTTAAACTTGTGTCACTAAAATACATTAAACTATACTAGTAGTAACTTGGACTATTCATTTATAATCCAACTAATATTTTTCATCATCATCAATTATTTGTAATTTTAATTTTAAACTCAACAATAAAATATCCAATTAAACCGAATTTGAATCGGATAGTCAGGTCTAATCAAATTATGGCAATCATTTGAGTATTGGGTTCGTGAAAATACAACCCAACCCAAAACCAATTAACTTTAATATGTTTGATTATGTTTTATTTAATTTCAAACCCATCGATACAATCATACAATAACCTCTCTAGTAGTTTTAACTTTTAAGGTGATTACTGATTACTCTCTTGATTTGGGTATGATTTGGGTAATAGTTTTTATGTCCTAATAATACTTACAAAAGCTAGGAGGCAGGAGCCTACGCAATTTCAAGTAATTATTATAGTCTTTATACATATTATTTCGTATAATTTTTTAACAAAGTAATAATTAAAATCTAATTTGACATACTAGAATGTAAGTATAACATAAATTCCACAATTGATTTGATCTCAGAATCGTTCACTCATATAAATACTTCAACAATAATACAACATAATTTTAATATATTTTTTTCTTAACAATAATATAATAATATATTAAGAAAAGAAATCATATAATAATAATAATAATAAAATTTTTATTCTCTATTAACGTTTCTAATGGAGAGAAAATAAAGACTATATTCATCTAAATCTATATTACTCTTAAACTTCACTTAAGAACTATATTATATTGAAACTTTTATTTATACGCAACATAAGTATCTAATAATGACTAATTAATATCCTTAATGCTTAATACTAGAATTGAACAATGAAAAGTTTTTGAAGCCAGTAATTTTTAATATTTTTGGCTATTATTTAGTCAGCACAAATTAAATTATTTTTAACAAATAAATTTTAGTAATTTATGTGTGTAAATTCTAAAAATACAAATATAAATTATATTAATTCATGTATGTAAAATTTTGATAAATATAAGTACAAATTATATATTTTTTATATATAAAACGTACATAAATATATATGGGTGTAAATTATTACCGGCTAAATATTGGCCAAAAGTAATAATATTTACTAGCCAGCCATACAGCATTGCTCGTGAACAATTTGTATTTAGTTTACTACTTGCTTTTCAATTTTTGAAGGTTCTATATTCTTGAATGTTTGCCAAAAAATTTATAACTCATATTTGACTTTAATTTAAGTTGTTTCTTCTACCAGATTTTTCTTTCTTTTAATATGCATAAGATGGTACTTTTTAGTTATAGCAATTGAGTTCAAATTGATTAAAATTTTGAATTAACAATTGGATATGTTTTAATTTGTCAAACATATCAATTTTTATAATCTTTTAACAACTGAATTACTGGTAATTGATAGATTTAGTTTAATTTTTAACATAAAAAAATCAAATTTGTCATCACAGAATAATTATTTAAAAAAAAAAACTACCGCATATTTTGTTTTACAATTTTAATTACTATTTGAATAATTTAGTAATATTAAATATAATAAATATACAATTATAAAGATCACATATATAAAATTATAGATATTAAATTATATAAAACAATTTTAAGATACTGTTTATTGTCTCTACTTTTAACATGATCATTTGATAAACCCTAAATATATATTCCAATACAGTAATTAATAAGTGTCTGATTGATTAATTTATATATATATATATAGTAATTTTTCTAGTTTAGAAGATGTTGCAATTGAAAGTATGAGTTTGGAGAAGATTACGCAATAAATTAAAGCAAAGGGGATTGGGGTACGAAAAAGAAGGCACAAAAATGGAAAGAAATAGAAGTGCTTTTCACGTATAGTTCTTAATTAGCTTAGGTACAAATTAAATTCATTGCAAGCTGCAAGGAGCAACAAACTTATTCAGAAGAGACGAACATAACCTATTAAATAATACCTGCTAGAACATAGTACCAAAAATTGTACTCATTATATATTCAAAGCAATGAGATAATTTTCCCATTTAAAATTGGCAACTAATAATATATATTTGCATGTTTGAAACAACTTCAGTTCTACAGTGTCTAACACAGAGGAAACTCAGGTGAGTCAGCAACTGCCAAAAGAGGCAAATTCAGGTTAGAAGCATAAGTAAATAACGACTAGACTAATGTGTTTGTTATAACCACAAACTGTTGCATAAACAGTGGCCAATAATAATCTGTACAAATTATTTATTTCATCCATCATTTACAGAATTTTGGAAAATATTATGATCTAAGTTTTCTCAAAACAAAAATGAGAGTATTTAATTAATTTCATATATTAATAAATGACCTGGAGATTATTGAATTCTCCTATATCTATCGCTAGGCATGTAAGGAAATCAGAAATTTTGATCACTTCTTAGATTTTGATCTTCATGTAGGTGTGTTTTCCTCTCCTTTTTTTTTTTTGTGTTTTTATTGCACTAATATTCAATTATTTTTTAATTATATTTAAATGAATTATTTTTAATTATATTTTTTTATTTTAAATTTTTTTATTTTAAATAAATTTATTTTTTATTAAGATAAAATTAAAAAAATAAATTGAATAATTATTTATAGTAAAAAATTTGATATTATTGAAGATTAAATTAAAATTTATCTCAAAATTAAAAATAAAGTTTAATTAAATTAAACATTAAAAAAATTTGGTATATTAAAGACAAAAAAGTATAATTTATATATTATTATATATATGTATCACGTTCTTTTTTCTTTTTTTTTAAAGTTTATCTACTAATCATTCTACAAGCATGAATTATTAATGTTGCAAGTGTGAGAAATGCATGAAAATAGTCTTACATCTCACATCGAAGAAAACAAGGAAGAGTGAGCTTCTGAGAGTAGTATATCATTTTTGTTCCTAACGTTTTTATCCTATTTAAATTTTTAATATTTTAAAATCGTCTCGATGTTGTCCTATTGTCAATTATGTTAACAGATTACTAACGGCAGGACAATATTTGAATGATTTTGAAACAATAGAAATTTAAATAAGAATATTTAAACATACATTAGGGATAATTTTGAGAAAAAAAATGATATTTTACTCTAATAAATTTAATTCTTATACATGATTAGTATAGAAGAGTTTTACATAAATAATTAATTAGGATATTATCATACTAACAAAAAATAACTAATTTTTAAATTTATTAGATAAAAATTATCTAAATATATAAATTTAAATGGATAAAAATATAAAACTCTTAATATATTAAAATTAATCTCTTGTTCATTTGTAAAGTTTCTTTATTTTGTTCGAACATACCCTTTCTAAGATGTATAATATATTTCTATCGATTTAAAATTCTCAACTCTTAGATATGATTGAGAATTTTTTTTTCATTTTAAAATATCTATCATTTCAAATTTTTTTGTTCTCAATATACTTAAGTACACTTTATATTTAAATACATTAATTATTTCAACATATAAATTTTAAAAGGACAAATGTTTTGGAACCAAAAAGATACTTATTAGTTATCTCCCAACTTACCTGGATACAAGAAGGTTGGCTTCATTTTCTTCAGCTAATATGTGGGTTTATTATTAACCTTTTTTTTGGTATCTTAGATTTATATGTAATAATTTTTTATTAAGATAAAATGAAATTGAGAAATTGATCTTTGACTTCTGAAATATTAAATAAATTAGTTATTTTTTTAAAAAAAATTGAAAAATAAGTTCTTAATTTTTCTAAAAGTATTATGGCTGTATTTTAAATTGTCTGAAAATTTAAAAGATAAGGAAACTAATTTATATAATTTGTCTAGCTAGCTATTTATTTATATTTAGAATAAACTTCTATAAAATAAGAATACAAAGTTAGTAAAATGAGAAAATGAATATCTAATTACATTTGAATTAAAATAATAAAAGTTTGACATAATGCATGAATGTTATCAATTCATCAATTCATAGTGATTAACTTCTCGTTCTATTATTTTATTAATTTTTTATTTTAAAAGATTATTTTTATTAGATTTAGGCCTTTGTGCCTTTGTTTATAATTTGGTGGTTTAATTTTCACTTTAGTGCATTTATTACAAAGCTCATTTTTCTTTACTAAATTAGAGTTTTAACTTTACTTTTCTATGATCGAATAGGTATTAAAAAATGAATTTAGCTACCGAATACCGTTAGGCAGTATTAAATATATTAAATACAGGAAGTTTATATTGAAAAAATAAAAAAATTTAAATTTTTAAAATATTGTTGTATAAAAGATGTTTAAAAACTAAAAAAAAAAACAAATATCTAAAATAAATAATAACTAATGCCTCAACAAAATCTTTGTATCTCTCCTTGCACTTTGCTCCTTTTCTTAACATTATTCAAATGAAGCTTGTTCTTCATTATTTGAAGTAACTACTAAATACTAATTAGTCCTTTGAATTTGAGTACAACTAGCTAGCTACATCTTTCACATACGTATATATTCGTAGAATGGACCGTATGTGTATAAGGCTATAAGCAGAGAAGAGAAAGTGACCATGACATTATTGGCATGCATCATGACACAGAGCTTCATAGTGATTTAATACACATATATGTTCTTTTTCATATAAAGATAGCACTCAATATTCCATATTCCATTCCATATGCTCATATTTGGAAAGAATAATTGAATGAAAGATTCTACTAAGAAAAAGGAAATTATAAAGGGCAAGATAAATTATACTCCAAGGGTAGTAGGTTTTGTTTGGAAGATAAAACTTGCGTAAAATATTTTTGAAACGAGTCTATTAATTTATTTTATACTTCTATATAAAAAAAGGAAATTAAAAAAAAAATATAATTTTCAAAAAGACTACAAAGAGTATTACAAGATGAAATCTAACTTTTTTTTTCTCACAATATCCTTTAATTCTAATATGTCAAAAATTAATTTGTTGCAGATTAAAATTTTATTTAATGATTTTTCATCACTAATCAATAGATTATTGCATAGATAAATCACCTTTTTTATGATAGCAATGGCTTCAACCTTCAAGAAAGTCCAAATCTGAAGCATACTGGATCGGTAGCACGTGATATTGGCACGGCTCAATCAAAAAACAAGCCCCTAACTATTTTGGAGCACTGCTTTTTTATTGAACCGGACCAATATCCCGTTAAACCGGTCCCTTTTACCCACTTGTGTTGTATGTTCATTCCCACCATGCATGAGTTGCACCAATTTGCAGCTGTAACTAAAGACAAAATTAAGAGATATATAGCCAATAAAGCATCAACATAAAAACACAGACCCATCTGTATGTGTAATTGCATTGATTTATAACAAAGATTGAGAAGGGGCCCTTCATGATTAATTTTCACAACAATAACAATAATAATAACGTGACATTGATATGTAGCTAGCTAGAGAGAAACATTGTAATGGCCTAATGGGAGCTTGAGAGAGAGAGATTTAAAGAAGGTAGTGGCTAATAATATGAATGAATATTGAGAGAGAGAGAGAGAGAATATGGTTACGGTGTGGTAGCATTGAAGGAGTTGCATTAAATACACAACCACCGAGCAAGAAAGGAAGTTGGAATATTAATATGAAGGATGGTACAGAGGAATCGTGAAAAATGGGTCTTCTCTCTGATCTTCGGATTGATGAGTGAGTGAAGACAAATTTTGTGTGCATTTATGGCGGGTTATGGGTAGAGAAATTAAAAGGGTGAGGGATGTTGGTTCTCTTTTATCATGCATTTATGTATCTTCCTCACTAGCTAGTACATTAAAACAGAACCTTTTGTTTTTTGTCTCTCCTCATTCAACACGCAAAATAAGATAGAGAAAGTATACCAACACAATGGAATATTTGTACAATGTGTATAATGAAAGTTTAGGGATATTCGATTCAGTATTAGAGATGTAACCATTAGTGTTATCTTTTTCATCAGCAGAAACTTTTGGGATGAGTGGTATCATGATATGGTATCCGAACTCTAAATCCAAAAAGTCAAGAGTTCAATTTTTGGTAAACTCCAAAATCAGGTTCATTTTTTAACTCATATAACCCATTATACACATTGTACAAATATTTTATTGACTCCCTAGCAGGACTTAATAAGATATTATTAACTCCTTAACTCATAATAATATTTATTTTTCAAAAAACATGCTAATAGATTAATAATTAAACTTATTTGTTTGCAGTATTATAATAAAATACTTTATGAAATGTCAAATAAATATTTATATGCTAATATAATTAAGTAGTGGTTGATTTTCTTAAACGTAATATAATTATTTTTTTTGTTATTTTTTAATATAAAATTTATATTGTCATTATATAAAATAAAAAATAAAATATAATTTAAAAATTATAAAAAATTTGATAATATCATAATTGGGATAGAAAAAGTATAGAGAAACAACATTTTTTTTGAACTACGTAAACAATAGGTTAAATAAAAAAGTTAATTTTAATTTTAAAAATTAAAATTTGAATTAATTAGATATAATTCTTGTTTTGAATTTGACTTTCAACAATCACAAACTCTTCCCCCACACCAGCATCGCGCCCCACTCCTGATCTCCATAACCCCCCGCCGTCTCTCGCGAACCACTGCATGCGTCAGCTTCCTCGTGCGTTCGCAACAGCTGCACGATTCCGTGCTTCGTTGCGCCTCCCTAACTGCCGCAAGCAGCCTAGCTTCGTCGTGCCTCCATCCCGTCCGTCACTGCAGGCAGCTCAGCCTCGTCACACCTCTATTGCGCCGCTGCAAGCAGCCCAGCTTCGTCCTCCATCGCACCGTGGTGACTACCTCTGCCCCTCTCGCCTCCATCGTCCATGTAGATGTTAATTTTTCATGCGAATGAGATGTTTGTTTTTATTGGGAATGAGATATTTATTCTTCATGCAAATAGGATGTTTGTTCTTAATACGGAACGGCTGACCTGCACTTGGGGTTGGTGAGGCAGGAGACAGCGGCTCTTGGGAGCTTTCTCGCCGACGACGGGAACTGCGTGTTGGGGTAGTGACGGATGACACCTGACAGCGGTGAAGAGGAGGTTTGGGTTAGAAGAGAGTGTAATTAGGTCAAAGTGAAATTAGGTAAAAGTTGTGGGTTTAGAGTGAAAGTGAAATTGAATGGTTAGTGGGTCTGAAATGCGGCTTGTTATTCACGTTGTTCGCATCTCTCATTATTCACCTAGCAGGATTGATTTGGATATCACAACATCAGTTTTCTTTTCAAATACTTAAGTTTAGGTTGGTAAAACTTTTTAAAGAGGTGTTTGTGCTTTTCAAAAAGCACAAATTAATTCTTCATTTTGTTGTTTGATAAGTCAAAATGATCATATGCTTCTACTTACAACTTTTAAAAAGATGATGATATTTTTAAAAGCACCTAAGATGAAATTTTTTAAAATAGTTTGTGTTTTTCATACATTAATTAATTTTTAAATTTAATTTTTAGTCTTTTATACTTATGTCTACCTATTACAATATTTTTAAATTTTAAAAATTATTTTACTAAACACAATTATTATTTTTTAAACTTGTTAAAAGTTGTTTTTAATTTAATTTATTAAATATAAATACTATAATTTTAGAAAATTATTTTTTAAAAATTATTTTTTATAAATTACTTTTTAAAAAATAAAAGATAAATTTACCAAACTAGGTAGATATTAAAATATGAAGTTACTAATAAGCATTTTAAGATTTATTAGTTAAAGTTATTATAAACATAGAAATGTTGGGTGAATAAGTGGTTTTGTAATTAAGTCTCTTAAAAGTTATTTCTTTCTTCTTTTGAAACTTATTTAAAAAAAAAAACATAAATATATACATTTTTGGAAAAAAATTTAAATAAAAATACATAAATTTTGTTCCGTTAAATTTGGTTATTTCTATTTTTGTGTTTATTTTATGTTTCTTCTTTTGTTATTTTTTGTACGATATTCTTGAAGAAGAACAACAAAAAAAAAAAATCCGTAAAAAATGAGAAACCAAAATAAGAAAGTAAAATTAAAAAAATATATTGCATTAGTTTTTGGAGAATAAGCATATAATTTTTTTTAATAAAAATACATAAATTTTGGACAAGAGATAAATATTAAATCGGTACTTAAAAGATTTTGCATTAAAAAAATGGCATTTAATTTTTATCATTGATAAAATAGTACCTGAATGATTTTAAAATTTGACAAGCGTGTCCTCAATTTTGTCGGAGCACATCTCCGATGAAAATGATGCTGAACTAGCCACCAAATTTTGCTAAGATGGCAACGTTGTTAAACTAATTACTTAGGTGTATTACTAATTAAATTAAATCAAATTCTATGTAAAAAAAATCTCCAAATCATACTAAGTTTATCCTAATTTCTCCAAATTCTCCTTCTCAAAACACTCTCTCACTATCTAGAACCTTGAAAAATGGTCCCAAACCTAGAAATTTTTTCTGAACCTAATCCAATGAATTACAAATTGAAAAATTCTCCTGAACTCTAATTGTCTCAAATTTACAGATTGAAAAAAACGATCCATTAATTCAAAAATTCATTTCACAGAAAATTACGAATTATAGATTAATTTACAATTCAAGAAGATCAATAACAATAAAGTTCACCTAGAAGAAAAAACAAATAATTTATATACAAGAACTCAAGAGTCTCATTCAGAAAGTTCTTATTAATAACCACCACTTCTCTGTCTCTAACCAACCCAAACAACAACACAAGCCTAAAGAAGCTATAATTGCTAAAAAAAAAAGTGAAAAGAAAAAGGAAGAAATTTTTTTTGAACCGGAACCTAAACCTATCACGAAAATAGACATGGAGGATGAGGGGAAAAAAGAAGTGAAAAAAATCATAGTGGTTAAAGTTCCATTTGAGGAATACAATTGCTTGCAGATAAAAGAAGCAACATGATCCTTTTGAAGTTCCTGCACACCAGACAAAGGAGGTAGGACAGTGACTAGCAACGAGCATATATGAGTGACAGTGGCGAAGAGACGAGGCACAACTACGAGTGAGAGGCATGGAGACGAGGTCGATGTGAGATGTCGCTGTTGTGTGTGTCTATTCTTATGCTTGACTGTAGAGAGAGAAGTGAGCCACCACGAAGCACAGACCGGCAACAGACAACACAGGAGCTAGCGGATGTAAAGGACCCAACAACGAGACAGCGACCATGCGGTGTCAGCGACAGTGGCTCTGTGAGAATGGGAAGGCTGAGGTGCCGTTTTGGTTCGTTTCAGAGTGAGAGAGCAAGAGAGTATGTTGGGGGAGAAGGATTAGGGTTGAAGATTGGATTTTTCAAGTGGGATTAGATTAATTAATTAAAAATTTCACCTAAATTTATATGTTAATAAAGTTGTCATATCATCATCAAAATATGGTAACCACTCTAGCATTGTTTTCATCGGACTATTTTGTCAATAATAAAAATTAGGTATCATTTTATCAGTATCAAATTTTTTTGGATACCAATTTTATATTTACCCTTTTTAGGCAAAATACGAAATTTCTGCATTTTTATTTTTTCTCCTTTTTTTGTGTTTTTTTTTCTTCACTTTTTTAAGAAGAATATAAAAAATAAAAAAAGAAGTGAACAAAAAAAATACAAAAGAAAGGATATGAGAATCCTAAGAAAAAAGAAAAAAGAGAAATTAACTAGCTTCGGAGAATTTTTTTTGGTATATTCTTTTATTGAAATACTTCTAGAGACTCAGTTGGAAACTTAACTAAACAAGGGAATGTCTTTGGTGGGAAAAGTATTTTCTAGACTTTAATGGGACAGGTAGAAAGATACCATTTCAATGGCTAAGATGGCTTCCGTACAGCAATTGTTAGAAATTCTATATTTCACCTAAAGTTTAATGAATTTGCAGATCGGTTCAATGTGGTTTGGTTCGATTTGAGTTATAAGATCCGATTTATTTGTTTTTTTTTTTATGAAATGAGCTACTTTTTTTTTGTTCCGGTTCAACACTTTTTTTTAAGGTCCGCCATGGATGAAAAGTGTAAGCTTGGTGTGTCATAGGGTAGTAAATGCTGAGTTGCAGGGAGATGGATCGGGTTGGTCATAGTGTGCTGTTCTTTGGTTTGAGCCTCTTTTGATCCTAATCCTAACAAAAAAATAGCGTGAATTTCAGCAGCGAAGGAAACTTTTTGGAAGACAATGATTCAACAGCGACGGCGATGGAAGGTCACCAGAACGTTCAGTAGTGTAAAGGGAAAATAAGGGAGGACTGTGTCCACGTAGTGGCGTCGGAGGAACACAGTTGAGTGAATCACTGTGTGTTCTATAATGAAGCAAAGAACACTCTTATCCACCTTCAATTTATTAAACTTGTTCTCTCTTCTAACAAGAATCACTGTGTGTTCTATGAATCCAAAGTTCGAAGCATGTGAACCCAAAACTTGTGGTGGCACCACTAATCACCAAAACGTAAACTTTTTCTTCTACATCATATCAAAACAAAACTCCTACTGTGGTCTCCCCAATTTCGGTCTCACCTGCTCCCACGACAACTTCCCAATCCTCAACACCTCCAAAACATTTTCTACAACAACCAATCACTTCGAGTGTCCATCCCTGGGCTCTCGGGACCAAGATCCACGGAATGTATTGACCCACTAATCGTGAGAAACTTCAGCGGCCACAGCAAAAGGTTCAATGTTGCTTTGAAGCAGAAGCAAGTTTTGTTCTAATGGGGGTCTTGTGTTCTTGTGATATTGATAAAATGTGAAGATATTTATGTGATGAAGGTTGGAGATAGTAGAACTGTTCTTACTCAGAAGGTTGAGCCTGATTACTGAAAATTCCTAATTAATATTCATCCTCAACTGCTATTTTTATCTATTTGTGAACCAACTCCAATATTTTTTATTAATTTATTTCATTACTTGGTCCATCAAGGACCAGAAAATACTTTTTTCACCGAAGAAAACTCCAACTAAACAATAATGTGTTCTGTTAAAGCTATTTTTTTTAAATAGACTAAAGTATAAGGAAAAGTATGAGGAACTAATGCTCTTATTATACAATGCATACAATGGGGGTTTAATTGAAATTAAAATTAAATTATGGGTAATGGAAATTTAATTGAAATTAAAATTGAATTATGGTTACAATCATTAATTATGAAGATTTGCTAATTTGAATTTTTAAAAAAATTAGGATTCAGTTAAACGAAAACATAAACCACGATCATCTCTCTATGAACGGCAGGGACAGAACCAAGAACGCAAACCCTCTCGCCGACGGTGGTATCTCATCTTCTCCCTGGCTCGTGTGTTATCACCAGAAGTCGCTCCCGGAGACGTCGAGGTCCGCACCGGTGAACGCCCAGAATCGCATTCCGAGCGTGTGAGGGCTCTGCTGGCGGCACCGCATCAAGTCCACCTGCCTAGCCGGCGTGTGGTCTATTCTGTTTATTGACGGTATAAGATAAAGGAGTGACGAGTGTCTCTCCTTTGATACGTCCATCACGGCGTGGTAGTTCGTAAATGGCGTGCAATGTCGTGCAGTCTCCGTGTCATGTTCCATCATCCATTCCTGATCACAATTCACCGAAACCACTTGAAGACGCTCCTGACCATTTTGTCGCCGACGGTCAGCAGTCTAATAAGGTGAGAATGGTTCGTTGAATTGTTCACCATGGATGGTTATTTACATAAGATTTAGATGTTCATCGTTAGTGCAGGTGGAGTGTTTCTGTTATTTTATGTTAATTGCTTACTTCGATAAATCATGATTATTCTTCAATTAACCATATTTGTGGTGGTTTTAAATTCATGGTGCGCATCTATGTATGGAGGATATGAGTGCGTTAATTAGTCATGGAATGTGGATTTTACCTGCGATGAAAATATTTCTTTTGTGGAGTATCCTATGTAGATATACCAATTTAAATATGCAAATTTAAACCAGCATGTATAAGCAATGTAATTGGTACGCTGGACAAGTGGCTAGTTTAAAAGTAATCACCCATGATGTGCTTGATGCCTAAAGAATAATATTATTAGTGTAGTATATTGCTAAATAATATAAAAAAAAACTTTATTCTTAGTGTAGTATATTGTTAAATAATATAAAATAAAACTAACTGCATTATTATTGTTAAGAGTTTTCCTGAAAATATAAGCTAAATAGAATAATAAGAGGCATGCATGTTTAGATTTGGAATATATGTGTGAGTATACATGATAGATGGCCTATGCATTAAAAATGCCATTGTAGTGACATTGGATTTGAAAACTCAGTAATGAAATAAGTGCATGGTGGTTGTATGTGCTGCTTTTTTATATCGGTGGTACACAGTGTGATGTAGCACAGAGAATAGTAGTAGTTAAAATGCTTATATAATAGGTAAAATAAAATAAGTAATTTAGTTTCTATCAATAAGTGATACTGATGCATTTTTTTCAAATTAATATGGGTAGGATGATGTGGTTCCACTACAACAAAAATGGAGGATAGCGGCAATAAATTGGTGGCCGTTTATTATATCGCCGCAAATTAACAAAATAGAGGCCGTTATGGTAGCAGTCTGGGCTTCTGCTACAAAAGGCACCAACACCAACTCCTGCAATCAAATTATGAAGAGAGCCAGTGGCCCTACGTGTCCCCGTGGCTGTCACTTACTCACTCCAGCCCTAGGTTCTCTTCGACCACCAACGCAGAGCCAACATCGATCATCACCCCCGACGTCTCCATCAGAACCCCAGAACCACCACTGTCATCATCTTCTTCTTCTTCCCTTCTTTCTTTTTCTTCTTCTTCCACCTTCGCCGAACAACCACCGCGAAAACCCTTTCTCCCTTTCTCTTCCCCTGTCTCCTGCCTTCTCTGTCTCGCTGTCGGGGGCTACCATCCTGCACCGTCGCAACCATCTTCTTCCCCTCCTTACAACCTCGCACTGTGGCTCTCTAGCTGGCCCTTGCCTCCCTCATTCCCAGTCGCAGAATCAGAACAGAGCCACTTTAGTTCCAGCGAGTTCAAACGCAGCAGCGACTGGTCACTGCCACTGCATCCCTCTCTCCTTTGTTCTTGCTCTGTTCTTTGACTTAAGTTCTCAAATTATCTTTTTTTTCTTCTCTGTTTTAGTTAATTTAGTATTAGTTATATGTTGATTTTAGTGTTAATTTGATTTGGTTAGGATTATTTGCTGTTGTTAGTTGAGTTTAGGTTAGAATTAGGATTTATTAGAATTAGTGTTAGTTTATACATAGTTAAACATGTTGTTAATAGCTTCTTGAGTTTGAATTTTAATTTGTTTGGATTAATTGACTGATACTCTGTTGAGACACTGCGAAATGCTGCTGATTTTTCATGTCATTGGTGCTGAATTTTGAATTGGTGTTGCAAAGAATGCTTGCTAATACTATTTTGTGTTGTTTATGCTTTTGCATGCCAAGTGTTCGACAATATACCAAGTGTTTTAAATATGTTTTAAAAGTCCCAAGATACAACTTCTGGCACCTTTTGTTAGTATCTCTCTTGACTTTATAACTGTTCAGTTGGTTATTAGGGATTGTTATTAGGCCACGTTGATGGCCCTTAGTCTACCATTTTACATATTACAGGACATGTGGAAACACTTTCGCAAGCTGCTGTGTAATATATTTCTAATTGGCACATTGATTGAATTGAATTCTTATAAACACTATCTCAAACTTTACATTTTTTTGGTGCTACTGTCAGTATTCAGTAATTTGTTTGAGCTTTATTATAGAGTGAATAGATGTATAATCCAATCCGCAGGAGCCAGATGCCACCCTTGGGAACAGAGGATTAGGCCGCCTTGCTTCTTGCTTTGTGAACTCCTTGGCAACATTGAATTTCCATGCATGGGGTTTTAGTCTAAGATACAAGTATGGTTTGTTCAAACGACTTATAAGGAAGGATGGTCAAGAGGAAGTTGCTGAAAGCTGGCTCGAAGTATTTACATATATGCATCAATTTGCAGGTGATCCATTTATCATATTTGTGTAAGAAAATGCATTCACAGTTCTTGAGTTCTTGTAATGGGAGTGTAGTTATTCTTTTACACTATGGGCAGTAAGGTGAGACAAACTAAATATTTGTATTTATCCATTTATCATATTTGAGTAATGAATGTAAAATGAATTATAAATATCTAGATTGGTGTATTTTCTATATAGTTTTCTCTTGATAATTGGAATGATGATGGCATGAGATGCTTTTCTAGGATGTTTTCAGTGAGGACTAAAACTTTTGATGTCCATGTTATCCTTTTGCTATTTTGCTGAGGACATAATAAGTACAAGTTGTGTTATGTTTTTATTGAGTGATACAAATTGAATTAAAGATTGATACATTTTCAATTATCGTAGTCTATAAGTGAAAACCTTTTGGTTTTTTACGGCAGAAAGTAAGCCCCTAAGCAGGAGTTAAATATTTAGCTATAATAGTCTTATCTTTCCTGAAGGACATTATGTTGAACAATTTAAATGTAATAGATTCATTGAAGAATGTTATAATAGGATGTTTCCTTTGGCAATATCGAAGATCACATTATGTAGCCTTTGAATATATGAAGCTACTGGCATTTCTCATGTTAATCGCTTAATTAATGCAGATCGTGGGCACTATTCTGTGGAGACTGTTACAGTTCTGGTGGCCTTGAAAGTTCGCTATAGGGATAGAATTACACTTACCTGGGGAAATCATGAGAGCCGTCAAATTACTCAAGTGTATGAATATTTCATTGCATTTTATGTTTCTCACACAACACACTCTGTTATCCATTGTAATTTTTGTGACTGTGTAAAGGTGCATCATGTTTAAAGAGAGGTCGTAGTATATATTTTGCTTGAAATTTGTGGTAGATCATGTAGCCTCTATCATTGGCTTAGGCCTTAGGATCAGTAACCTAGTTTTATGTGGGTTTTGAAATTATTCTTCTAATCTTGAATCTTTTCTTTCTTTCTTTCTTTGTCTTTCTCATAATTCTCGTTGGCTGTTTTATTTAGCATTAGACATTTGTGATGATATTACTATGCAAATTGCAAACATACATAGTTGTTGCTACAGATCCCCTTTTAACTCTGGTTAATGTTTTAGTTTCTTCCATTTCTTTATAGAAAGTGTTATAAAAGTATGGGAGAGTATATATAAAGCATGTGTGATGCATTTGATTGAGTAACTAAGCATGCTCCACATGGCTTATGCTTGCGGTTTACTTCATTAGTTGATTGATCAAAATGTATAAGGGAAAAGAACAAACAATCTTCGGCTGACTAAACAATTTTATTTTGAAAAATTGTTTATTTATTGATTTACCATTACCTTTGTCATTGGCTTTCTCCTTTCAGTATACCTTATGCTAATAAAGATTAAAAGAATAAGATTATAAATGAATAAGATTTATATAAAAATTACGATTTGTATAATATTATAGGAATAATATTATTGTGCATTCAATTTTATACTAAAGTCAATTTCGTGCCGCTAATTTGGACTTTCTCATAATTCAATTTTTATTTTGTCTTTTTTTTTAATCTTATAACTAATAATTTTCCCTAATATTTTGCAGGCTTTTCTCTTCAATGACTATTGGGAGGATATAGGGACAATCAGATCACTCTTTGAGGCAAATTTTTTCCTCACCGAATATGTAAGTGTCATGTTTATCATAATCTAGCAGCAAGTTTACAATTATGTTTTTGTTTCCTACCAAAAATACTTCATTAACTAATTTCCATTTATTAGGATTTAAGATCAGTCACATTATGTTTGTAAATTCAGCCATCCAGATTTTGCTTTTATGAAGCAGAAAAACCAATGTATACGTCAAGAAAAAACTTACTACCATCGAATATTGACAATAGCAAGGTTAGTATAGAAAAAAATACTAACTTGGTAGTATTTTATAACTAAGTATCAAAAGTCATATATATCACTGGCTTAAGTGTGTGTTCGCTTGTTTAATTAGACTAAAACATTGTTATTTATTCTTATGCAGATTGTTTACTCAATAGTATCGCATAGATGAATTCCGTGGAAGGACAGAGACAAAATAGAATCCTAGGATTGGACTTATTTTGATTTGAAGCAAACATTTTTTTAATATCATTATGCAATTCTTAGCAAGAGATTTATTATGTTGATATTTTTATCAAGATATTATTTTGTTTTCCAGTTAATTTTGTTATTTTTGCCACAAATTTTTATTCAATAGATAAAAAAATTAAGATTTATAGCATTAAAAAATCCAAAAAAGGCAAAAAAAATTATCTTTAAAATTAAACAAAAAAAATCAGTGTTTTTTACAAGGATTTTTTTTAATTTGTATTAAAAATAGCGGCGGTTTTATAACCGCCGCAAATAGTCATAAATTAAAAAACGTAATAACATTGCGGCGGTTCGTAACCACCGGTAAAAAATGGACTAAATCCTAATACTTATATATCGCGGCGGTTTAAAACCGCCGCTAAATGTAGTTGCCACAAAATACTGATTCAGCGGCGGTTATACCAGCGGTTGCTGGAAACTGCCGCAAAACCTAATCCCGGCGCCCATAACCAGGGCGGTCCACTAAACCGCCGGCCTTTGATTTTGCGGCGGTTTAAAACCGCCGCTAAGCAGCGCCTCTGTTATAGTGTTCAGTTATATTTTTGTATCCTTATCTATGGAATTTGGAGAGGATTTTTGTGCATCTCATTTACTAGTTGATTATCTAAATAGTTTTCATGAATTTGATTTGGGTGTTTATTTCGTGATTATAGGCCATGCCACTATTGGATGTTACTGAGGTTGGAAGTGAAGAGATAGATCTTAGTTACGAGGTTTGGATTCTAGTTTTATCCTGTATTCTAATGCTTGGGACAGTAACCATCCTCCCGTGCACATTGAATTATTCGAAAAGTCAAAATAATTCATACTTCTAAAACTAAAGCAACTAGTTTTAATTGATTTATGATCTAAGAATAAAAGAAAAGTTGTTTATAATGTATTGAAGTGTGGTGAATAGGTCGCGTCACTTCATGACCATGTATAAATGTACTGTACATTATAGAATCTTAAATAGGTATAAGATAATGTGTTTCATTGCTGAACAATAATAACAAAAAGGAAAGAATCCCGAGGAATAAAAATTTATATTTGTCTTGCTTTTCTGTGGTGTTTAGGGAGGGTCTATTTACATGACATTTACTAAAGGTTTCTCCAATTATGATTCCTGATTTTACATTTGTTCGTTTATTTTGCAATTGTAGGCCATGCCGCTGTTGGATCTTTCGTAGGTTGGAAGTGAAGAGATGGATCCTGGTCACCAGGTTTGGACTCAAGTTTAATTTTTTGTTGTCCTAAACCACATGGTTGATTTTGAATATTAACGGTTTTGTTTTTTTTTTTAATTTAATGCTCAGGTACCGGATCACGATGGCCTTCGAGAAGACGAAATAGCAAGTGTTGGAATGTGGTATGAGCAATTGCAAATGGCTAATGAATTCTATGTGACATACGCAAAGAAAGTCAGATTTGCAACTAAGATACGGACGACAAATAGGGATGGGTATCGCGGGTCTCGTGTCAAAGCGTCAATGCGGAAGAACAGGATCTCAGCCGCTGGGTGCAAGGCAAGGATATACGTGAAGTTTGATAAGGAGACGCAAGACTGGGTTTGCTTCAAGGTGGAGTTGAGTCACTCGCACTCATGTTCAGCGAGAAAGGCGATGTACTACCATGAGTATAGGAAGCTGACCATGCATGTGAAGTGCGTGATCGAGGATAATGATGAGGCTGGAATTCGACCAAACAAGACTTTTCTAGCTTGGCAAATGAGTCTGGGGGCCCATCTAACCTGGGATACTCAGAAAATGATTTACGAAATTATATTACAGCCAGGCTCTGAACCAGCAATGTCAATGCGGATGTCAGAGAGATGATGAACTATTTCATGAGAATGAAGGACATCAATCCAAACTTCTTCTATTCAGTGAATTTGGACGATGAGTGTAAATTTTGGAGTGCAGTATGGGTGGATGCAAGGTGTAGGGCGTCGTACGAATATTATGGAGATGTTGTGTCACTTGATAGCACATATAGCACAAACAAGTATGGAGTAGTTATGTTGGTGTTATTTTTCTATATTTTTTCCGTTGTTTGGTCATGAGTGATATTTGTTTTTTGTTACTGTTTTTGCGTATAGGCATGGATTACTGTTTGCGTCGTTCGTCGGTGTCAACCACCATGGTAAGTCGACAATCCTTGGTTGTGCTCTTCTTGGAAATGAGAAAATCCCAAGTTATGAGTGGGTTTTCAGCCAATGGGTGAAGTGCATGGGAACTGCTCCACAGCAGATCATTACCGATCAATGCAAATCCATTTTCCGTGCAATAAAAAATGTCTTACCCAATACACGACACCGGTGGTGCATCTGGCACATTACGAAGAAGTTACCGCCGGTACAGGGAGTTGTATGATGACTTCAATGATATTGTGTGGAACTCTCGAACCGAGAAGTCATTCGAGGATAACTGGTCTGAATTCATAGATGAGCACAACTTACATAACAACACATGGCTGTCAGGTCTGTTAGTGTACAATTACTTTTTGCTCATTAATTAAAATCTTTTTGGTAGGTGGTTTTATATGATTTAATAAGAGGTTTTTTTTTCTTTATGTAGACCTCTTTGATGATCGACGCATGTGGGTCCCAATATACTTCAAGGGTGAATTTTGGGCTGCCATGAGGAGCACGCAAAGGAGTGAGAGCATGCACTCATTCTACGGAAATTTCTTACACAGTCGGACTAGCTTGGTCCAATTTGTTCACGAATATGACAATGTGCTTGGAATTAAGGAGCAAAGGGAATTGGAGGATGATGCAGCAGACTCGAGGGGGGTTATCCCTTGTGCAACGAGCTCACCTATGGAGAGACACTTTCAGCAGGAGTACACTACCAGCATGTTTAGGGATGTTCAAACTGAGTTTGTCAAGAAGACTAATTACAGAGTCTCTGTTGTTGCTGAACAAGGGCCATTGGTATGCATAAAGGTGGAAGAGAAAAAACTAGTGAATGATACTATTCTTTGTGTTCCATACGACGTCCACTTTGATCGATCCACACACGAGGTTCGTTGTGAGTGCAATCTATTTGAGAGTTCAGGCGTGTTATGCTGTCATTGTCTTGAAGTCTTCCATTCTTACAAGGTGTATAAAGTACCTAATCGATATGTTCTCCCTCGTTGGAGCAAGAACATGAAGCGCAGGCATACTTATGTCAAGAGTAGTCACGACGTCAATCGGTCGGATGAGAGTCATGTTGTATTCAGGGGACTATGTGCACACTTCTACAACATTGCTTAGGATTTTGTAAATGACGACGAAGAAACAGCCTTGCTTCATGCTGCTCTGGAAGAAACAAGAGCTAAGCTGACTGCTCACCGTGCCAAGAAGAGGTCCGAGAGTGTGGCGGACTCCCACAACAATATTGGCTCACAAAGTTTGAACGTTGTCGGTGTGATGGACATCCAAGCCCCATTGAAGATCAACACAAAGGGCCGGCCAAAGAGTAAGAGACTCAGCGCTGCCCTGGAGAAGTCTTTTAAAAAATCTGCTCGGAGGAAAAACAAGCATGACCCCTCGGTACATGTGTGTATCAACCTCGACCCAGCATCTTTATTTGGTATAGTACTATGGAAGGAGTTAACTGTTGACCTTTTGTTTTGTTCACCAGGTGGTTTGTCCGGAGTCAACTCAAGATGTAAGATTTGGTGCTGTTGTAGGCCAGGCTGATCCCGAACAAGTTGGTGGCTTCATGTCATTGTTAAGTTCCTTTAGCAAAAGTTAAGATTTGTTAGACATTGCATTCATTTTTTTATCAAGATTAGTGGAAGAGGCTGGTTTCATGGGGTAAACATATAGGGTTTAAGTTTTTATACAGTTGATCAAAGAATAAGATTGGATAATTTACAGGAAGCATGTTAATGTCGACCTTATGCGCATCGATATCCCTATGCTGAGGTTTTGCCCGGCTCCTGGTAGGTGGCGACTGGTCGAAGTCCTTGCGCTGCTGATTTCTTCCATTGTCGACCTTGCCACACTGTTGGACTTTCAAAAGAATTAAAAACTACATGCAAATCACAGCATGTTTCACACCAAACAATGAAGGAATGTACAGAGATAAAGAAGGATGCATGAAAATACTAAAGTTAGCAATCCAATTCAGATCAAAACCCCTTTGAACATCTTAAAGGCATCGGTTTACATAACACCATCCAATCAGATACTCGAGTAACAATCCAACAGATAAAACTAAAAAAACATCATAAAAACCAACCATCCAAAGCCCTACTAAAGTGAACATCAACAACACCACTAAAGTGAACACCCAAAAGGCCTACGAAAAACATGAACATCCTTCGTGGAGCATCACAGCCCTCAATTACAACCACACCAATCATCAATAAAAACTATTTTTACACAATCCATCAACTTAGCAGCCGCATAAATCAATTATTTCATACATAAAAAGCCATGGAAATAAATAAATCATAAGTTATATATCTAGTTCAGATCAGAACCTAAGTTGAGCATGTTAGCTGCATCTGTTTAATTACCAAACTCAACCCAAATAAAAACTTAACAAAAATAATACACAACAAATGAATTCAATCAAGCATTCAACATAAAACCATACTATACAACCACACTAATCATCAATGAAAACTATTTTCATACAATCCATCAACTTGGCAGCCGCATAAATCAATTATTTCATACATAAAAAGCCATGGAAATAAATAAATCATAAGTTATATATCTAGTTCAGCTCAGAACCTAAGTTGAGCATGTTAGCTGCATCTGTTTAATTACCAAACTCAACCCAAATAAAAACTTAACAAAAAATAAGACACAACAAATGTATTCAAACAAGCATTCAACATAAAACCATGTAAATAGCATTCACGGTCATTAAAATCAGCTCTCCCAAGTTTTCATTTATAAATACCATACATCAAAACCAACCATGCAGCCACATACTGAAATAACTTTCCAAAGTTGTACAAGCAAATTTTATGATAAGAATCTACCATCCGCTTGGATAAGTAAGGATCCAATTAAATGAGCTCACAATCCATCATAAAGAAAGCAGATCACCTTATCCGAATCCTTATAGCTTGGCTGAGATGTAGTCCTACGTTGGATAGACGGTGATTGGTCAGCGTCCTTGCGGGGCCTTTTACTCCTTCCTTTCTCGTTAACTGTTTCACTAGGAGTCTGTTTTTTCTTCTTTTTTTTCTGTTTCCTTGCATTGTTGACTATGCAACCCTGTGTGTTCAATATGGGACAACAAATAGATGAAAAACATCAACGTGAACCTCCAATTGCATCTGTGTTTCACTGGATTGTTAAAAAGAGACTAATAGAAATTGAACCTGTGAGATAACATGGTTAGCCTTCTTATCAAGTTCATTAGTGGTCCATTCAACAATCCAAGGCTCGGGTACATAACATGCATGCAACGGACCATGCTTTAAGCGCTGAAAGTGCAAAACCTATGCACAAGTAACTTAAATATTAGGACTTACACCTAAAGCCATAGATGGTTTTTAAATTTACGTAATTTATTTGCAATACCAGCAACACGAACATGCACCCACCGCATGTTTCCCAGTTCTCGTCTTGGAATTTCCTTATCGCATCTCGCACCCCTTTAATATCTGATACGGCCAATGAAATCTTCTTGGGTTAGAGACATCCAATATCGGAGGGAGGTGCCATGAAGAAATAGTCTGCTGGCTTGTGGGGTTAAGAAACATCTTCAAAACAACCATGATAAAGTATCTTCTAAAGGTCATCCTCTATTGCTCGGTCTCTATCGGACAGGCAAAGACAAATTCCCGCAGCTAGGTTGTAGTTTTCTTCTGAAATTATCTCTTAATTGCCAAATGCGATTCATTTTTTTTCTGCAGTTCCGGTATTGGGTCACCTGCCCGAAATGAAACAGTTTACCACAATCAGTACGTGTCAACATCAGAAAAAGCATAACCACTCAGCGGGAGTTTTACATCTTACATAACTTACACTAACCTCGAGAAGGTATGCCGAATACATTACCGATAAGTTTGGCGATAATGTGAATGTCCCCGGCGACGACCCTCTTAAAGTGTTTGTCTCCATGTCATAGGCCCTAGCTAGTTGGAGCATGATGATCTGCTTCACATGCCATTGTGGTACCCGGCGCAGGAAATCAAATCCAATGGCCTCAATCTCCGCCAACTTAGCCTACTCATTATGTCGTTCCAAATGTGTAAATAAGTTGTTAATGTAGCAAAGTGAGCATCGCGTCTCAACTAATTTCTGTTGAGCAAAACAAAAAAGGATCAGCATATTTTCATAAAAAATAACCAAATATGTTCATTTATTCATGTAATCAATCGGATACCTTTTTACCCATCTGAGTGTGTCTTCGGCCGGTTTAGGGATTAGTTTGGTCGAGCACCGTGATAATTTACCCACGCAATATTCAGCCGGCAATCTAAGTCATTAACTCTTACAAAAAAGGCAGGTAACCTGCAGCCAAATTACGTAAATAATAGCATTAAATTACATTCCAATTGACGTAACCTTAATTATTGGACGCTATATGGCACGACAATATCATACTTATGTATCGAGGCAGATAAGAAAATATTGGCCTCAAAGATTATAGCCTTTTTCATATAAAGATCAAACCTCATAATTTCCCTTTTGTAACCATCTATAAATGAGATAAAAAACTAACTCATGAAGACATAGCAGCAAATACGAAATCCAACCATCCAATACCCTATCAAAGCGACCATCCAAATTGCACAAAGGAAATTACTAACAAACCAATAGGAGGATCACATCCATCAATTACAAACACACCAAAAACAACCACATATCATGCACGGTTTATCAAAGCAAATTATCCCAATCTTCCTGCGTTAACATCATCTATCAACACCGATGGCCATATTAGAAACTTATGTACCCATCCAACTAAATCTCCCCAGCAACTATGATAAGGACCAACAACTCAATGACATAATAAACAAGAGTGTTTACAAAGTATAAAATGCATTTCAAGACACATTTTATGTTTCATTCCTCTTCTTTGCACGAGATTCAGTGACGGCCCTAAACCGCTTACCAATAGGTTGGAACACAGATGAAAGATACATGAATCACGCTGAATCTAAAAAAGGTTTCAAACAACCAAATAAAAACAGAACAAAAGAAAGTGGAGATCGTGATGTAAAGTCGTATAAACCAATATAAATGTCATGAAAATGAAAATCTAAGGAACACTAAACCAAAGGGTTTGGACACCTATCTTGTTGAAAGCTTGAACCTGAGATATTGAGATTGTTTTATTGCATCCTGAGGCACACACAAAAAAAAAGATAAAAAAAAGCTTATATTGTGTACTTATCTTGCTCATGTATCTGGAAGCATGAGTTAAATACAATAAATAAAAACATAATCAAATTTAGTTTGCACAAAACAGCATAACACAAAGACGCACCTCAAGTGCATCAACCCTTTCTTTATATCCATACAGCAGATATTACCTTGTTAGAGTCTCCTAGATGCAATTTTGACGTCCGGGTTTAAAAATCTAACGGTCCAGGCCTGTGATAAAAATTATTTTTTTATTACAAACCAATAACAATAATTTCAGCTAATTCTTCGGCTGCAGTGACAATAGCAACATAGCAAGAATTAGAAATTGTCGAGACTTGAGAAAAATTTGAAGAATAACTATCCAATATCCTATTAAAGTAACCATCCAGCAAATATCAACCAATTTTCAACAATGGTCAGCCAGTTTACGTTACGTTGCATGCACATGGTCCACACGGGAAGGGACAAAAAATATTTAAATTTAACTACTATATAAACACGATCCCAAATATTTCTAACCTTTCCCGCGCCAAAGTTAAATCACCATGAATTTCAACAACCTAAACTAACTACATACTCCACAGGCTCCGCGATACTAAAATCGCAACTATTGCTTTTTCACCATGGGTAATCACGGATTTAATCAACAAAATCTATCTACATTCAAACATGCAACAGCGATTACCAATGAAAAATGAACAACTACACCCACTTACATTGGATGGTTAGGATTCTTCCGGTCATGATGTTCATTGTGTTTCCGGTGAACTGTTGACGAGCAGGCGACTGTTTTTCCCGGTTCGGCTACTCCGCTGCTAGGAGAGAAAACTGCCCGCGCGAGGAGACTTTGATGCTGCTTGGTTCGTCGGTGAGGGCTCCTTGGTTGCAGTTCTGATCGGCGGCATCGCGCTCAGCGGCTCGGTTGCAGAGACGGCGGGATGTTTAGCAGCAACAGTGCGCCGTCCTTGATGCCAACGATGAGGAGTCCTGTGTTCAGGGGTGACCTTCCTTGGTTGCAAGTCGCGGAGCTCAGGGTTCTATGCCGTCACGGGTGTGTGTAAAGATTGGAAGGGTTTGGGTGTGGGGGGAAAAACGGCGAAACAAAAGGGTTGAGTGATTTGGGGAAAAAGTGAAAATATGAGAAATTGGGTCGTGTGTTAAACTAAACAGCCATAATAGGATTAGGGTTTTTGATGGGTTAATTTTCTTCATTAATTTTAATTGGGCCTAATAAATAGCCCATTGTATACATTGTATACATATTTCATTGTCTCCCTAGCGGTGCTCAAAGTATAAATGACAATTAGGATACTATAATTTAGTGAATTTTAGTATAATTATACTACAATAATGACTGTAAATATGATAAAATTAAAATCATATTTTTTAATTTTAGTAACACTTTTTTTGAGTAACACTTTTTAAAAGACGTTTAATAATTAAAATGTTACTTTAATTTTAACAACACTTTTAAAATATTATAATTATCATATTTACCATAATATAAACATACTAATTATCTTTATAATTTATCTTAGATTTATCCGAGGTACCTGGCGCGTGTGTGTATATAAACATACGTGTGTGTGTGTGTGTTTTTATTTTTTTAAATTTAGAATTATGGGATTCATAGGACATAATACCCCAACTTCTCATGCATGAGGCACTTCGTAGGTTCAGTGGTTCGCCAATTTACACATAGGAATTGTTTGGTTTTCTTGCAATGCTTATTAGCTGCCTCAAACACTCAAACTCTTTGCTAGAATTCTAAAGAGACATCTACTCAATTGAAGATGTTAAAAATATTTTTTTATAAAAAGTTTTGTATTAAAAATGTAACTGTTCGGTAGGTCAGGTACCGGACGGTTCGGGTTGGTGTCCTGGTTGAAGAGGGGGGAGATCTCGCCTGGTCGTACGTCACCGAGTTAGGGTAAGCGACGTCCCGAGCACTTCGAATGTGGAAGGGGGGTGTCACCTGCAAAGACACTCCGACGCTCAAGTCAGTGAAGTGTGCAGGCGAATAAGGAGAGTGGTATGTGACGTACCTTGGGGGAAGGGTAGGTCATTCCCCATTTATACTGTGTCAGAGGTGGGCCCTGCAAGGACAGGCCCACCTTCTTCGAGATCTCCCCTGCACAGCTGTAACGAAGCTGTCAGGGACGCGTGTCCGGGTCGGCGAACGGGCGCCTTGCTCCTAACCATTTGGGTCGGGTGGTTCCCGGGTCGGGCCGGCCCACATTCAGTTTGGGCCAGGCCGTAACAGTGCCCCGACGCGCCAGCAACGACCGTGAGGGTCGTTGGTGGCGTGTTCTCTCCTTTTGTGCGTTGTCGCCAGGTCGACCGTCCGTGGGGGGGACGTGCCTCTTGCGCGCGTGTCTGTTCGTTGTTGGAACGGCCGCTTGTCGCCTCGTTCTTCGCATAGAGCATTAAATGCTCATAATGGGTTGGAAAACCCTGTATGCAAAGACCATTTTACCCCCAGGCCTTTCGCGCTTCTTGAGTGGCAGTTTTAAACAGTTTTGCCTTGGTTTTTCCTCTCCCACTCTTGCTCCTCCTATCTCTCTCTTCTTCACTCCCAAAAATCTCAAAGCTTCGTTCTAGCATCCTTGCGCATCTTCCCTTTTTCCTTCCCAGTTTTCGCAACTAATCCAGGTAAGCATCAATCCATTCTCTTTTCTGCTTCGTTGTTTTCTTATCCTTATTGGTGTCTTTCTTGTACGTTTGTTGTCTATATTTGCTTCTTGTTCTTGTTGTTTGTTTGGTTTTTGCGTGGTAGATAACTTTTTAGTGTCAAGTAGGTGCGTTAGGGGGTTACCATTCCAGGATAGGCTCTCAGATAGCTTGTATGATAGATAGCTTTTAGCCATGCTTGATCTTAATTGTTGGATAGGACAAATATAGTTTCTGGGCTTTTTCTGGACTCCCGACCTCATAGACTAACGGAGTGGTACCCCCACTGTAGGTATGCCTCGCACCGTTTCTCAGGCTTCTCCCTCCGCCGCGAATTACGATCCCTACGCCTGGGTGACTTCCGATGTGAAGGATTCGCCAAATCAGATTGATGAGGGGGAGTTGACGGAGTTCCGACAAGGTGAGTATCTGTGTGGAGGGACAGACGAGGAGGCCAATTATGATGTCTTCGTTCCCGCTCCTAATGAACGGTTGTATGAAATTAATTTCCACTCCCCCCGGGTTGCCGACTGGATTTGGTTTTACAAGGCCATGTTCACCCAGGTGGGCGTTTGCATCCCGTTTTCTGACTTCCAGATGGCGCTTCTCAACCGAATATCTGTGTCATCGTCACAGCTACACCCGAACAGTTGGGCTTCTATCTGCTGTTTCGAGATGGTGTGTGAATATCTCGAGCTTTCGGTGTCTGTTGACATCTTTCTCTTTTTCTTCAACCCCACTAATCCTTCCAAGGAGGGAAAAACGAGGAAAGGGTTCTTGTCCTTCCGATCCGCCCAGGGTCAGAGGATATTTGGGTTGTTCGAGGACTCTTATCATGAGTTCAAGGATAAATATTTTAAGGTCCATCCCGCCAAAGGTCGGCATCCCTTCTGGTTGTCGTTGGAGGGGGAGCACCTCATCCCGACGTACTGGAGCTTCGGGGCGGGGTCTAACACCTTTATAAAGGTGACCTATAAGGGAATCTCTGCTGTAAATAAGAGAATTGCCGACGTGTTATGGGCAGTTTTTGGAAAGAATCACGTGAACCCCCATCTCCTCATGGGTGAATGGGAGGTCGCCAGGAGTTATATTTGTGAGCTGCTTTGTCTTGTATTTTCGCATTGTTTATCATTTTATTTGATTGTGCCGGCTTTACAACTGATGTGTTTGTTTGTTTGTCGCAGTGGAGATGTCTGCTTCGGTAACCGGACTCGAGGGTTTGTACAAGACCTTCTTGGAGGATAGTGATGAGGAGAAGGCTGATGAGAAGGTTGCCGGGAAGTCGGAGGACCCTACTGAAGAAAAGAAGGATCAAGCTGTGCCTTCGCCTCGGGACACCGAGATGTCTGACAAGAATTCTGCCGGGATGCGAGCTTCTCCTATTCCCGAGGAGACGGCCGGCATTGGGTACTCGTCCTCTACTCACCAAGAGGATGATGGCCTGAGGCTTATCCCTACTCCCAAGAGGCAGAGGGCATCCTCCAGCCCGGAAGGAACTCTCACTGTGATGGAGAGGAATTTCGATGCTGGGGCTTTCATTGACAACCAGCTGATCCCTGGCATGGAAGATCACTTTCTTGGCACCGAGCTCGCGGGGCAGGCGAGGTGGATGTATCGCACGCTTCTCCGCGGAGCGGTAATAGCTCGGAAGGCCGAGTTCGAGTTGTCGGGAATGCAGTCATTACGAAGGAAACTCAAAACTGCTGCCAAGGCCAACAACGAATTCAAAGCCCAGGTTGAAAAGCTTCAGGAACAACTGTCCGCGGCTAAGAAGGGGTGCAAGGATGCCGAGGAGAAGGTTGCATCTTTCGAGGAGAAATTGAAGGTTTTCGATGCCACCGTCTCCCGTTTAACCGAGCGGAAGATGACTCTAGAGAGCCAGCTTAGTGCCGCACAAGGTCGGGTGGTCGCTATGGAAAAGGAGCTTGACGCGGCCATCTCGTCGGCTAAAGCCGCTCAAGCTGAGGTTGAGGAGCTCAAAAAGAAACATAGGGCGGTCAAGGAGCAGGGAAAGAATGCAATCTTCATGACCGAGGAGGCCCTTAGGGCTCAAGTGAAGGTCTTGGCTCCCGATTTCGATACGTCGGCCATTGGGGTCTTCAAAACGATCCAGGGCGGCAAGATAGTTGACATGCCCCGAAAGTGAATTCTTGTGCCTTATGTTTTTTGCATGTATTTGTGACCTTGCTGTAGAACACTGTTAAAACTTATTTTGTTATATTTTAATAGTCGCTTGGTCGGCTTCTGATTATCTCCTTTATTTGTTTGTTTAGTAGCATCTTTTGTTTTGTTACCGTTTTTCCGGTGTGAACTTATTGCTTGTGTCCATTTTGCTGTTATGTTGGTAACTTGGGCGAAACCAAGTCGGTCTTATTATCGCGGCCATTTGTTATGGCTTTGATTTGTTTGGCTCCCGGGGTGATCAATCCTGGGTTGCCGTATCGTTGTCTCGTTTGCCATGCGTTGAAAAACATGATGTGTGGATACATATTGGGAAATAGTTGGTGGGAGAATTTAGACAAGTAAACATTAATCGTCAATTAACAAGTATACTGACATGGTAGGCACTTGACAAAAGTAAATTATTGAGCTTGTTAAAGTAAATCATTGAGCTCGTCGGGTCGCCTGGTTGGCGTGCTCGAGCTAAGAATAAAATTTCCTTAAGTTACCTGCATTCTATGTCCTCGGGATTTCTTTGCCGTCGAGTCTCTCCAATTTGTATGCGCCCTTGCCGAGCACTTATTTGACTCTGTAGGGACCTTCTCAGTTTGCCGCCAGCTTTCCTTCTCCTGGGGTCGGAAGACCGATGTCATTGCGTCGTAAGACGAGGTCATTTTCCTCAAATTCCCTCCTTAGCACCTTGGTGTTGTAGCGCAGGGCCATTCTTTGTTTCAGTGCTACCTCCGACAAGTGGGCCATCTCTCTGGCCTCATCTACCAGGTCTTTCTCCACTGCTTCTTCTACTCCTGTCAGAAGTAGTCGTGGGCTCGGCTCGCTGATCTCCATGGGTATCACCGCATCAACCCCGTACGTTAGGAGAAAAGGGGTTTCTCCCGTGGAGCTCTGCTCGGTTGTTCGGTAGGACCAGAGAACCGAGGCGAGTTCATCTGCCCGTGCACCTTTTTTGCTGTCTAACCGCTTCTTGAGGCCCAGTAAGATGACCTTATTCGCAGACTCCACTTGCCCATTCGTCTGGAGGTGTTCTACCGAGGAGAACTTCTGTTTTATCCCTAGGTCGGTGAGAAATTCTGCGAACTTCTTGTCAGCGAATTGCATCCCGTTATTCGAGATGATGATTTCTGAGATGTCGAAATGGGTTATCACCTGCCTCCACATGAACTTTCTACAATTGGATGAGGATATGCTGGCCAGCGGTTTCGCCTTTATCCATTTGGTGTAGTAGTCGACGGCGACTATGAGGTACTTGACTTGCCCTGGGCCGACCGGGAAGGGTCCCAAGAGGTCGACTCCCCATTGTGCAAAAGGTCGGGAGGACGTCAGTAGGCTCAGTTCAGAAGCTGGTGCCTTGTGGAAGTTGGCGTTCTGTTGATACTTTGCGCATTTTTTCACGAATTCTCTAGAGTCATTCATCATGGACGGCCAGTAATACCCAGCTCAGATGAGCTTCCTTGCCAGGGCTTTGCCCCCGATATGGTGACCACAGCACCCCTCATGGACCTCTCTGAGCACGTAGTCCATCTGGCCGGGGTGTAGGCACTTCAGTAAAGGTTGGCTAAGTCCCTTTTTGAATAGCTGGTCCTGTATGACCGTGTACTTGGCAGCCTCCCTTCTCAATGCTTTGGCTTCTTTCTCATCTCTAGGGAGTTTGCTGTTTTGCAAGAAATCAACGATGGAGTCCATTCAGGAGGGGCTCGTCTTGGTCAGGTGGAGGGCAACTGCTGGTTCTTTGGTGATGCCTTGAATGAGGGATCGGTTGCCAGCTCCAGGTTTTGTTCTCGTTAGCTTGGACAGGAGGTCTGTCCGTATGTTCCTTTCCCTCGGGACGTGTTGGACCGTGACCTCTTCAAATTGTTTGCTCAGCTCTTTGACTCTCTCCAGGTATTTCTGCAGCAGCGAGTCTCTGGCTTGGTAGCTTCCATTTACTTGTGCGGTGACGACCTGCGAGTCGCTGCATACTTCCAACCTCGTGGTCCTGACTTCCCGAGCTAGTACCAAGTCCCCCAGGAGGGCTTCATATTCTGCTTGGTTGTTCGATACGGGAAACTCAAACTTAATCGATTGTTCGTAGATGACTCCGGCCAGGCTTTCTAAGATGATCCCGGTGCTCCCGGACGTCTGGTTGGAGGCTCCGTCCACATGGAGCTTCCACCATGTGTCCGCGTCCTCGGTTAGATTTCCAGTTACTTCCACTAGGAAGTCTGCCATTGCTTGCGCTTTAATCGCATGTCGGGGCTCATAGCTTAGATCGTACTGGGATAGCTCAATGGCCCAGGTCATCATCCTTCCCGCCAAATCGGGTTTTTGGAGCACCTGATGAATCCCCTGGTCCGTTATCACGACCACTTGGTGACCTTAGAAGTACTGTCGTAGTCTGCGGGAAGAGGTCAAGAGTGCTAATGCCAATTTCTCCAGCTTGCTGTACCTAAGTTCTGCCCCTTGTAGTGCTCTACTCACAAAGTAAATTGGTTGCTGGGCTTTCCCTTCTTCCCGCACCAGCACCGCTGCAAGCGCTCCTTCTGTTATGGCCAGGTATAGGTAGAGTGGTTCTCCGGCTCTGGGCTTACCGAGCACCGGGGGTGCTGCTAGGATTTCTTTGAAGTGGTTGAATACTTCCTCGCACGTGGGAGTCCATTCAAATGCTATTCCCTTCTTCATCAGGTTGAAGAAGGGCAGGGCTTTTGCTGCCGATGCACCGAGGAACCAGGACAACGCGGTGAACCTTCCCGCCAATCCCTGAACGTCTTTGATACAACCCGGGCTCTTCATCTAGAGTATCGCTAGGCATTTTTCAGGGTTGGCCTCCACTCCCCTTTGGGTTATCATGAATCCCAGGAACTTTTCAGCCTCCATGGCAAAGGCGCACTTAAGCGGGTTGAGCCTCATGCCGTGTTGTCGGAGGGATGCGAACACATTCTCCAGGTCGCTTATGAGATCACCAGGTTGGGTGGTCTTTGCAAGGATATCGTCCACATAGACTTCTACCGTCTTGCCAATGAGATCGCTGAATATTTTGTTCATCAGCCTCTGGTACGTGGTCCCCGCGTTTTTTAGGCCAAAAGGCATCACCTTGTAGCAATAGGTTCCTCCTGGTGTTATGAATGCCGTTTTTTTTCGTCTGGCTGGTGCATCGGTATCTGATTGTAGCCAGAGTAAGCATCCATGAAGCTCAGATACCGGTACCCCACGGCCGCATTGACGAGTGCATCAATGTTGGGGAGGGGGTAACAGTCCTTGGGGCATGCTTTGTTGAGATCGGAGTAGTCCACACACATCCTCCATCTCCCATTGTGCTTTTTTACCAGGGCCACATTTGATAGCCAGGTCGAATAGTCCAGTTCCCGGATAAACTCCGCTTCGAGGAGGCTGGCCATTTGTCTGGCCACCTCTTCTGCCCTTTCCTGATACATCTTTCTTCTCCTTTGAGCCACTGGTTTGGCTTCCGGCCTTATGGCTAGGTGGTGCGACATGAGTCGGGGGTCTATCCCCGGCATGTCGGCTGGCGTCCAGGCAAACAAATCGCCATTGGCTCTGATCATTTTCATCAAAGGCTCTTTTAATTCATGGGGGAGGTTTCTGTTCACGAACGTGAACTTTTCTTCCGTATTCCCGACCCTAAACTTTTCCAGGTCCCCTTCTGGTTCGGGTCTGGGCTTGTCATCAACTCTGGCATCCAGGTCGGCGAGAAACACCCCCGATGCCTCTTTAGATTTTTTCTTTAAGGAGAGGCTGGCGTTGTCGCAAGCGACTGCCATTTCCATATCTCCTTTTACGGACCCTACCTACCCGTCTTCAGCTATGAACTTCATTATTAGCATCCTAGTGCTGATGACTGCCCCTAGGTCGTTGAGGGTCTTCCTCCCTAGGATGATGTTGTAAGCGGTGGAGTCTCGTAGGATCACGAACTCGGCCATCACTGTTCTTCTCCTCTGACCTTGTCCCACGGAGGTCGGCAAGAAGATTATCCCGTCCGGCTTGATGAAGTGGTCGCCGAGCCCTACGACGCCGTGCTGGTGAGTCTGTAGGTCGGCGTCTCTTAGGCCTAAAGCATCGAACACATTGCGGAATATGATGTTCGAGTCTGCCCCCGTGTCTACGAGGATCCGCTTGACGAGACCGGTTCTTACTCTGGCCGTTATGACCACGGGAGGGCTTTTCCCGACCTCGTCAAACCATTGGTCCTCCGGGCCGAATGAGATGGATGGGAGTTTCTTGGTGCTTCGCGCGGAGGATGAGGAAACCGCGAGGACCTTGGCGTCCTTCTTATGTGCCGACTTCGACCTGGGTGCCGCGTTTCTTGCTGTTACCACGTTTACAATGGTGAGGCCGTGGTCGTTCTCTTCCGGCTCTTGACGCCGCTTTGCTGCCCGTGTTCCGTCCTCGCTCTCGTGGTCGCAGTTCCATCTCCTCGGCTCCCTAATGAGGTGGGAGAACTCGGCTAGCTTTCCATCTCTAATTGCCTGCTCCAGCGCGTCCTTCAAATCAAAACAGTCCTGAGTCTTGTGCCCGTAGCCCTTGTGATAGTCACAGTAGAGGCTCCGGTTCCCCCCTGTTCGCTCCTTTAGTGGTCGGGGATTCGACAAGATCCCCTTTTCGGCTATCTGTTGATAAACTTCCATGATTGGTGCGGTGAGGGGAGTGTAGTTGGTGAACTTTCCGACGCGAGGAAACGGCCTGAGATTCTTACTCGGACCGCCGTCTTTGGCGTGTTCTTTCTGCCTTTCTCCGCTTCCGTGGTGCCGGTTTTGACTATAGGAGGGTTGCCATTTATTGGCAGCCACGACCTGGCTGACTTCTTCGTCATTGATGTATTCTCTGGCTACTCATTGGATTTCCTGCATTGTCCACACTGGCTTTGTCGTGAGGTGCTTTCTGAAGTCTTCATTTAGGAGACCGTTTGTCAGGCATAGGCTGGCAACTGAGTCGGTCAGTCCATTGATCTCCAGGCACTCGTCGTTGAAACGATCCAGATATTTTCTTGTCGGTTCACCGGACCTCTGCGTCACTCCAAGCAGGTTGATTGGGTGCTTTGCCTTGGCTATCCTGGTAGTGAATTGGGCCAAGAAGGCATGGCTTATATCCGAGAACTTGGCCACCGAGCCCTGCGGGAGGCTATTAAACCACCGTATCGTAGGTCCCGCGAGGGTGACCGGGAAAGCGCGGCACCTTACCTCGTCCCCTACTCCCTCCAGGTTCATCCTGGCCTCGAAGGCCGTAAGGTGCTCCTGTGGGTCTTGGGTTTCGTCGTACCTCATGTTCGTTGGCTTGTCAAAGTGCTTTGGCAGCAGGACTTCGAGGATGGAAGGATGAAATGGGGTCGCGCCTACTATGACTGGTCCGCGTGCTCGCCGTGTTCTCCCTTCGTCGTCTTCTCGTCGACCATCTTCCCGGTCACGATCTGACGTGGCGTGATCTGTGGCACGCCGCCTCCTGTGCCTGACATATATGAGGGGGTCGCGGTGCCTCCTTGTGCGTCCTTCCTCCCTGGGGCTCTCAGATTCGGATCTTGGGCTAGGTGTGCGTCGGGAGCGGCTTCTTGGGGGAGAACGAGAGTCGCCTGATTTGGGTGTTCACTGGCGATGTTCCCGATCTGCCAGTCGATGTTCTAGGTCCTGCATTCTGTGACGCAGTTCCTGCATTATCCTGGCACTGTTGTTGCCGGTCCCCCCGAAGGGGCGTCTTTCAAGGGATCGTGTGGTTCGTCGAGGAGGGGATCTTGTGCGCTCCTCCGAGGACGCCACGATAGGTTCCCCTCTCTGCTCGGCTTCTCGCCCTGCTCCTCCAGGGCCTTGTACTACTTCCATTCAGGCGATCCCCACAGACGGCGCCAATGTTCGGTAGGTCGAGTACCGGACGGTTCGGGTTGGTGTCCTGGTTGAAGCGGGGGGAGATCTCGCCTGGTCGTACGTCACCGGGTTGGGGTAAGCGACGTCCCGAGCACTTCGAATGTGGAAGGGGGTGTCACCTGCAAAGACACTCCGACGCTCAAGTCAGTGAAGTGTGCAGGCGAATGAGGAGAGTGGCATGTGACGTACCTTGAGGGAAGGGTAGGTCCTTCCCCATTTATACCGTGCCAGAGGTGGGCCCTACAAGGACAGGCCCACCTTCTTCGAGACCTCCCTGCACAGCTGTAACGAAGCTATCAGGGACGCGTGTCCGGGTCGGCGAACGGGCGCCTTGCTCCTAACCGTTTGGGTTGGGTGGTGCCCGGGTCGGGCCGACCCACATTTAGTTTGGGTCAGGCCGTAACAGTAACTTTATTTGTTTGGTCACACTTAAATTTTTTTTTATAACATATCAAATCAAATTTTATAATTTATCATATAATAATAAAAAAATACATCTTTACATATATAAAGACAATTATAAAATCTTCATGAAAATATCCGCCTTCTAAATAAGGTTAATATTGATTGTTAAAAACCGGACATGTGAACTAGTTCTCGCAAAACAAGCTAAGCGGTAATGTCATCCTTTTTGTATGCCTAGTTTGTTATTGAAAAATATATTTATTAATGACTTAACTACAATATATTTATTAATGGTTTTTCTTCTTAATATCTTACCCTTTTTTCTCATGACTTTTGTTAAACTTTTTCTCAATGCCTATAGCTTTTTCCTTTATATAAAAAAATCAAATTGTCCTAAGACTTAACTCAAAGATATATATGAAAATACTTATTAAGTCTAAAGAGAAAAACTGGTATTAATTATGAGTTCAATAAAAAAAACGACTCCCATGAATAAAATGGTTTAGTATTTGTTCATATCCTGGGTCGAGTTATTCGACTTGGAATGATTGGCGACAAAGCGACCGACCTCTTCAAATCAGGCTACCCGACCTCTTCCTAAAGAGGTCGGCCAAACCGACAGGAAAGCCCAATAAAAGACCCAAATAGAGGAATACGACCCAAATCCAAAGGCAATCCAAGCCTATAGAGATAAAGATGGTTCCCTTGAAGATAAGCTGACTTCACTCAAAATAAGATAAGATAAGATAAGATAACTAACTTATCTTATCAGAAAGATCAGCCCACACTACTATAAATACACTAGAGCACCCAAATATAACTCATACTCTGATTCTACAATAAACCTGCTTAATACCCGTGCTAACTTAAGCATCGGAGTCTCTTGCAGGTACCCCCCACCCTCCGGTGACCAAGGATCAACAGTGCAGCCAGCCAACAAGTCGGACACAACAGCTCCGGTCGCAACTCACCAGCCGGACACGTCGATACCGACCAGTACAGAAGATCTCATCCGAGATCGACCTCCAGTTTCAGGTAACCCTCGGAACAGTATTTTTGCTCTTTTCTTATTTTTTTTTCTTTTTGTTGATGCTTTTATCTCTTCTTATATTGTTAAGTTACAGCTTTTTTTGAATTAATCATGCAATCATTACATTACAAAAAAACATTGAGTACCGTCGAATTTATAAAAAAATCTGTCAGTAATATATTTATCATCGGAATTATCATTGGAATAAACTTCATTGGTAATTATTTACCAGCAGATTTTTTCGTCCGCCGCTAATTACCGTTGAAAAATTTTCGCTAGTAATTTTTATCGTCAGATTTTTTTTCCGGTAAATTCGATGATAATATATTGTTAATTAATAATTAAATTAATAACTACCGACATATTTAACCGATGGTAAACTTAAATTTTAAATTTTTTAAAAAAATTGTTTAAAAATTAATATATAATTTTAAATATTTAAATTCAATAATTTCTAAACTAATAAATCAGAAAATACAATACTAATTAACTAAAAAAATAATTAACTCATATAATAATAAACTTAGAAAATTAATATCAATAAACAATAAGTCAATTATTAACTCAAAAAATAAATAAGTTCAGATTAACTCAGACAATTAACAATAAGTAATTATTGGTGTAATTTTTAGTCATAGCTATTGAGCTTATTTTAACTTTGTTTTTTATTTTCTGGCCAGATTTTTATTAGAACTTGAATTCTATCAAATCTATACAATCCATTCTCAAGCTTCTCTTGCAGTAAGATTTTTCTTGACTCATGACATTTGACAGTACATACATAAGGCCAAAACTCAAAAAAGACTTCATTATCTAGAGCAAATTTTGACACACTCACAAGATTCTTTGAAATGGTGGGAACATGTAAAAGGTTTTATAATTTAAAGGTATGGTTTGAGATAGATGAATGCATCTTAGATCGTTCAATATTGGCAATACACATACCTTTTTCATTACCTCCATAAACCTGTTTTGTCCCCTCATATTCTGAGCTAGTGATAAAATCCATTTGATCAAAGGTGATATGATGAGTGACTTCTAAATCTGGATACCATCCTAAGTTAGTGGTGCTTGAGCTTGCCAGCATTGCTTGGGGTGAGTTGGAGGTAGAAGTGCTTTCCAAATCAGCAGCATTGCTATGAAACGATACATTTGGTGGAGGAAGATTTAGTGAATGTTGTAAAAGTGAATTTTGGTAGTTTTGATTGAATCTCTTATAGTATTGCCAGCTGTGTGTCCCGATTTGATGCATAGCTGACAATATGTCCTGCCACCTTGATTCTAGTACCCTCACACTATTACCACCTCTCAAATATCTTCCTCTACCTCTTCTTCTTTAGCCTCTGCCATAGTCACGATCAAAGCCTCCATAACTTCTGTTATAGGTTCCATAAGCACCACTGCTAGTGTGTTTCTTTTGCATTACATTAGCTTGTGCCAGAACTAACTCATATCTTTTAAACCTCTCATTTACCTCTTCTTGTGCAAGAAGTTGAGTTTCAAATTCACTTGTGGCCATGTGATCAGATCTTGCATTAATAATTGTAATAAAAGCACTAAATTCTTCATTCAAACATCCTAAAGCATGTTCAAAGTACTCTTCTTTAGATAGAGGGGCTCTAAGTGTAGCTAGAGAATCAATTACTTTATTGATATTCAAGATGTATTCTGAGACCGTGCATCTGTGTTTCTTGATTGCTTTTAATTGTGTTTTTAGATATTTGATTTTTGATTTCAGGTGAGCAACAAAATATTCTTCCAGCGTTTTCCAGATTTCATACGCGTAGGCATACTCAACTACTTTGTTCACAAACTTTTCATCCATTCTTGATAACATTCACGTAATCAGACACTCATCATGTTGCTCCCAATCTTCGAATTCTTGTGACTATTTTTTATTGCTACGATCTTCTTCAGCGCTAAATCTTGATATAATTGAGCTGTCATTGAGATGATTTTGCAAACGACTTGATTTGATGCATGCAAGTGCTTATCTTTTCCAAACTTTGTAATTGTCTTCAATAAGTTTCACTGTTGTAGGAAAATTGGCGATCGCTGTTGCTCTTGAGATCGTTGGAGTTGAGGCTTGCACAGTAGAAGGTGTTGCCATGGATCTGAAGCTCTGATACCATGAAAGATATCAGAAGTTGAGCTTCAAAGAAGGAAAATGACACACAGAAAAGGAGAAAGAGAGAGAGAGAGAGAGAGAGAGAGAGAGCGAGAGAGAGAGAGAGAGAGAGAGGTGATGAATAGCAAGCTAACTGAATTAGTTACAAGATATTGCCTTTTATAAACAAGTAGTTGGTGTGCCAGCTTAGCTTATTCTCTGACTGTCTAACTGCATAATTAACTAATTGTGCAATTTTAACTTCTAATACTATTAAGCTAATACATTATCTATACAGATTGCCTAATAAAGTTTGGGTAGTTTTGAGTTGAATTTTATTGTTTTTTTATTTTTTAATTAATTATTTTAGATATAAAAAAAAAGTTAACCACTTAAAATACAAAATATATATACATATTAAAATACATAATTATTATTTTTTGTGTGTATATATAATATTTTTATATCTAAACATAATAGTTTTTTTTTTTTTTGAGAGAATCAAACGGGTTTAGGCTCATACTTTAATCTATTTTATTATAGGTTAAGTAGTTGATGAATGAAAATACAACGAATCCAACTAAATTGTTTACAATAGAAGAATGTGAAAAGTTTATATATATAAAGTTTTACAACAATGCTAGGAACCAAAATGGTATTAGCCAAAAAAGAGCTAAATACCTTTAGGTGAATTCAAAATCTCTACGAGTTAATATATATGGATGTTTCTTCTGCTACGTATCAGAATGTTTCTTTTTCATACTAAATGGATGTTCTTTTATATATTTTTCGAATTTTTTGTATTACAAATGTAAAAGTCTCGATTTCTTTAAGAATTTCATAATTTTTTTTAAATTTTATAGATATTTAATTATTTTTGCTAAGATATAATTACATATTTCTTTTGTTAAGTATTAGGATGTTTTTTTTTATATTAAATGAATATTTTTTTAATATTTCTATAATTGTTCAAGGACTCCTTTTGACTAAGATCAAGTGTGTAGTTTGCAGTCTCTTCAAGGAACCTCTTTCTATCAGTATAGCAAAACAAGAAATTTGCATGAACACCGGTGTCAGATTCCCATACATTGACATACTCATCATGAGGACCCCCAGTAACCATTTTGTATGGATCCATGTGCAACAGTGTCACTTGCCCACAATGTCCATCCAACTCAGCAACTGGATCTGGTTCCATGCTTCTTGATTTCTCCTAATATCCCAGAGCATTGCTCTGCAGCATCAACGATTCGGTTAGCGCTCATCATCCATATTACCAAATACCAACTAAAGATAACATAATATGTCAGACAGAGTTGAATAACAACTGAAGGAGGAAAATCTTATCACCAAGTTCAAGTTCAACTCCCCGAAATCGCCGCCGTCTTAGGGATCGAGCTCAAGTTCAACTCCAACTGCAACGGCGACTCCGGTAACACATCTGGTTCACGAAAGGGAAGCGGTTCTTGTCGACGATGGCGAATCCAACAAGCCAGATGTCGGTGATAGAAGAGGAGTAGGTTGCGGTGGGGAGGCGGAGAGGGCCTGACGGTGAGAGAGAGGGGTCTGTGTATGTGATTGTTGGAGGTTGGTAGGTTAATGTGAGAGAGAAGAGGAAGATTTTATAGGTTTTAATTAGGTTTACTTAATCAATTTTAAATTTTTTAAATTTTGAATTTAAAAAATTTAAAATTAATTAATTATTAATATAAATTAATATGATTTTGTTTAGTTTTTTGTTAGTAACTTCTTAGTTCCATATACTTTTTTAAAGTTTTAATGTATACAAATTATATTTAATTTATACTATTTAAGTCGATTAATGAGCTTTAATTGAGTTAAATTTAAACTTTATATTAAACTCATTTGCTAATAAGTTAAGTTACGAGCCAAGTTTAAATTTTACATAACTCGATTTAACTTAGTCTATTTTTTTTTTGTCAGTAATTCGGATTAATATCATTAATGGAGATGCCAACAAAAAAAATTGAAGTTAACATATTAATATGTGTATGAATGTCACATTATGTGTTGTCAACATTTTAAACATAAATAAAATATATTGAAATGCTAAAAAATTTTATGATATAGAATTTAAAATTTAAAAATTAACTGATGTTAGATAAAAAAAAATTACTTTCTTTTTTTGTTACTAAAAAATTATCTTCTTAATTGACCTTGCTAAAAAGCTAAATATATGTGAAAATTTTGAATTTTTTTTGTCGTAAGAAAAATTTTGATCTTCGATTGTTGGTTTGTAAGTCGTTCATTTTTTTGTTGGTAGGGATGGTAAATAAGTTATTCTGTCCCGCTCAGTCAAAAGCCCACTATTTGGTGGGCTGACCCGTCCTACCCCATCTAGTGAGGTGGTTTTGAATTCCTCTCTTATCCTGTCTAATGGCGGGTTGGCGGATTAAACTTGCAAATTTTTTTTAATTAATTTTTTATTTTTTTATTAATAAATTATTAAATATTAAACAATATTTCACAACCATTTAAATAAATTTATAATTTCTAAAGATAAAAAATTATACTTTCTAAATTCATAAATATTGAAATCTTTATAATTCTAAATATGTAATAAACATAATCATTAACCAAATTTTTGAAACAAAATAATAAAATCAACATTATAAAAAATAAAACAAATATTGTCCAAAACATATAATTAAACATCTTCAAGTCTCTAATCAATCAAACATAAAACATAATTTAAATTATAACTTAGAACATCTTCAATTATCATCTTCAATTAAAAAAAAAAAAAAACCCACCGAAAAAACCCGTCCCATCTTACTGAAATCCGCAGATTAGGTAGTACAAGTTAGACGAACTTTTTAATTATTGCAGTTTTAAATTTTTATTCTGACCAATCTTTTTTAATGAGTTATGTGAATCAGTTCAACGAATTTTGCCTCGTTTATCACCCTTATTTACTCGACCTTTGGGAGTTTTGATCTATATAAAAAAATGGGGTTGAAAACTTTGTAAATAAAAATTATACTTAGGCTAAGGCCCCTTTGTTTTTTTGGGTGAAATATAATTTGTTTTTGTAAAAAGTCAAAGCACATGAGTACATGCCGGAGCTTCGAACTGTGCAAGAAAAATCACTCATATCAGGAGAGATGTGCTACAATCTGCTTCTTCAAGATATTCGAAGAATTAAAAACAGACCTTGAAAACTTCAGTTCAGACATACTCACAAAGAGACAAATAGAGCGGCTGATGCACTTGCAAAATTAGCTTTAAGCAAAACTAAAGAGTTTCAGTTTTTTTATAATCCTCTTGAAAATTTAGAACAAATTCTCGATGATGATGTAAAAGGGATGTATACATCCTGAATTCCACTAGGGAGTCAATGAAGTATTTGTACAATGTGTACAATAAGTTATTTATTTGGTCTAATATGAGTTAAAAAATAAACATCCAGGATAAAATATTACTAATTTCTCAAACACAATACATCCATACTATCCAGAATAACCATCCGAATACCAGAAATAATAAACATCTGATATCCTACTAAATCGAACATCCGTATACCGTATTATACACATTGTATAAATACTTCATTGGCTCCCTATACTTCCTCATACATCCCATATAGCACCTTGTGGATAGTTTTTCCTTTTTTGGGCTTCGGCCCTATTACCAAAAAAAAAATCACTAATATCAGCGAGGCGTTACTCCTTAGCCGGTTGGGTATTGGGATAGTGTGAAAAAAACAAAAAAAAGAAACGGTGTCGTTAAGCAAAGGTTTTCTATTTTGTGGCCATGTGAGAAGAGCTGACAGAGGTTTTCAAAACCTAATGAGTAATGAACAAATAAAACACCACGGAATTAGAATAACAAGCTTTCGTTTGCTTACAGCTAAGTTCGGTTTCTTCTCTCTCTCTTTCCTCTCCCATTGGTAAGCGATTAATTACTCCCTTTTAATATCCCTAACATAACCAATTTCATTCCTCTTTTCTGTTAAATTATTTTTTGTTTTTCCTCGATCGATCGTTGCTATCCTTTCAAACCCTAATTTCTGATTGAATTTCTCCGCGCGTATTCTGCTGCAGAATTATTTGCCATGGCTAAGAGCTCGTTCAAGATGGAACACCCACTTGGTTCGATTCTCTCTGTTCTCCTTTTGTTTTCTTCAATTTTCCTTGTATGGGTTGTAATACGTTGCATGCTTTATCTCTTTTGTGAATTGCAATTTGCGTTTCGATTTTTATTAGGGTTTCAAATTTGTGTAATTTTGAGCTCCATTATGTGCCCTCCGATGAGAAATAAGCTCTTTTTGTGTTTTTATTATAGAAACTTTTACTAAACTCAGCAAAGTCCTTGTGCTTGTGCTAGCTTTCTTATTTTTCTCTCTTTGATTAATGCATAAGTATAAACAATGTTGAAGAACGTAATTATACTTTCTTTACGGCTAATCTGCTCTATTAGCTATTAGGTCATGTGATGGGTTAATTGTTGTTTCCCCCGGTGGATATTATTTATTTATTTATTTATTCAAAACAGAAATCATACCCTTTTTATTTATTCTTTTATTGCTGCTCAGAATTTTTCTTTTCATCATATGGTAAAATAACTCTTGGTATGTGCTTGTATTTTTATTATTAGGGTTTAGCTATGGACACATGTTAAGTTTACAAATTAAGAAAGTTTTCATTGAAATTATTAAAAATTTAAGTTTTCAATGCATTTGTTTTGTATTTATTAAATGAAACATCTAAAGTTTTCTACTAATACTAAGTTTATTATATGCTCTTCGGCACATGTTAGCTAAACCTTTATTGTTATTGTTATTGTTATTGTTATTGTTATTGTTATTATTAACGATGTTCTGTAACTTGTGCAAACATTTATATTGCAGAAAGGAGGCAGGCTGAGGCAGCTCGCATAAGAGAGAAGTATCCTGATAGAATTCCAGTAATGACCTCTCTACTGTGTGCATCAATCATTGTAATCTCATTTCTTGATTATTAATTTGGCTTACTGTTTTGGTGTAGGTAATTGTTGAAAGGGCAGAGAAGAGTGATGTTCCTGAAATTGATAAGAAAAAGTTAGTTTTTTTATTACCTTTGATTATAAGTGCAATTGTAATTTCTTTACAGTTTATTAAACTCAATTACTTTGAATGTCAAACAGCTTCTACGTCAAAATTTGAAAAATATATGCACTTTTGGAAACTAGCTTTTTATTTGTGTTTCTTTGGGGTTTGGCTGGAACCTGTATAAGTTGCCGGTTTCACGGTTTCTTCCCCTTGTGGCCTTAAACTAAAATTTTCTTGAAGTAGCACACCTTTTGACTCATTTTTTAACATGGTATAATGTACTGTATGATAAGATAGCACGCTGATTGGAACATTGGTCTGAATATTTGATTATGTTCTGTGGATTCTGTTTCTGATTTCTTTCATTGCCTTTTTTCCTCATTCTTCATGGTAAATATTAATTCCTCTTGGATGACTGTAGGTATCTGGTTCCTGCTGATCTGACTGTCGGACAGTTTGTTTATGTGGTGCGGAAGAGAATCAAGCTGAGTCCAGAAAAGGCCATCTTCATTTTTGTGAAGAACATTTTGCCACCAACTGGTAATATATATTGCTTTTTGGGTGTATGTGATAGTATATGTAGACTTGTTATTGACTTATTTCCAAGGGGTAAACCATATTTATTTTGTTCAATTAAGATTTTTAATAACAAATAGTTGTGTACATAACACATACTTTGCAATGATACAAAAGGAAGTCCCGTGCACAAGCAGTATGTGGTAACACAGGATTTGGGATAGGGCCACATCCAAAGAGTATAATGTAGGTAATTTAACTTGATAATTACATCTGTGGTTGATTCCACATCTTAAACCCGTAACTTTGAGATCACACAGAGAAAACTCCATTGTTCTAAGACTCCCCAGTCACATACATTGTAATGATATCTTTTGTAATTCCAAAACGCTATTGAACAACTTAAATAACTGAAAATAAGCTTATATCATGTTAGTAATAAACTATAAATGAGGCCAGTGTAAGTTGGTCAATTAAAAGGGGAGATGAGAGTAGTTTACCCCATTTTCAATGGTTATTCTTATTGGTTTTATCATCTTAGCCGTGATTTTCTGTTTGTGTAGCGGCTATTATGTCTGCGATTTATGAGGAAAATAAGGATGAAGATGGATTCTTGTACATGACTTACAGTGGGGAAAATACATTTGGTGTGATAATCTGAAATCAACTAATGGAGAGAGGCAAACCATGTGAATAGAACTTCCTAAAAAGTCGCCCAATGTGAAGGAGGTGGCATAATTGTAAATTCTCTGGGTTGAATCGTTTCATGTAAAGTTTTATTAAACTTAATTTGGTGATAATGGTATGTGTACTCCAGCTTATTTGAAAAATTGCCTTATGATTATGCCTTTCTCTTGGAATAGTTGAAGGTTTCATTTGGAGAAAAGAATGAAATTTCATAGCGTAGAAGTAAAAAAAACATGAAAAGCAATTTCTTTGTTTAGAATTAACACCCGATCTTTGTTTTTTATTTATTTAATTTGAATGTGTTGATAGTATAAAAAAAAAAAAAGTTTACACTATTTGATATAATGATAGGATTATGAAAATGGATTCTCTTAAATATTTTTAATTGATGTGGTTGTAAAGAGTGATTTTTTATTATACATTTTAAAGTGAGATTAAAATAAAACATGTAAAAAGACATTAAATGATAAAATATTATATTTAATATTAAAAAATTTAGAGGATTTATTTCAAGGGAATTAAAATAAGGGAATTTTTGGGTGAAGAGTAAAGCCGAATGAAAAGTGAAAATTGGAAATAAATTTGAAAAAAGAAAGTTTTTATTTTTATTTTTTTTATTTTAAAACAAATCATTTTAATTCTAAACTCAATTTCTCTTTCTCACCACATAAACTTCTGGTTTGGATACGTTTTAGCTGAAACATTTAACCCACCTAAATTATATATGTTTTGATTAATAGATCAAATCAGTTTAGATAAGTCTAAAAATGAATTAAATGGATTAAGTCAATTAATATATGAGAGATAACTTTTATCAATTATCATACACACATTCATGCATAGTAATATATATACACACACTAAAAATGAAAGAAAGAAAAAAAAAACAAAAGAAAAAGGTAAATTAATTGACTGGATTTATATCTAAGCTAATAAGATGATGAAGTTCATTCCAAGGCTAAAATCATTCTTTATATTGTACTACTTTCGAGGTAGTTTTTCTGGTTATACCATCATCAACACAATTGGCAGTTATCTAAATCAAACTAATGTTGCTTTTCAATTCTAACTTATAGTCTCTTAAATCGACGCACTAAGTCCCTTTTTATAATGATAATGGTATTAGTATTCTGTCTTGTGTGCATTATTAAAAATGCTTCTAAATAATCTGTTTCACATGGTATCTCACAAGAACTCCAATTTCAAACAAGAATCAAACCCCTCCAAATAACATGGAACTCCGCATGCAGAACACTAACTTCTGTTTAACTTTCTACGTGCAACCTTTCAATCAATTTCCATTCTGAGTTGTGAATAACATAACCAAAAATAATCATCAACAATTCAACATAATTTTCATCTATGAAAAGACAGCAATCATAGTTCTGTGGGAAATTTGTACATTATCAAATGTGTGAGTAAATGATCCAATCGTAGCACGAATCCTTTGTTAGAAGATTTAAGTTTCATAGAGTTCTGTTAGCAATTGAAGATTTGAATGTGCTACACCAACAACTGCTTGTAACAACTACATGTCTACATCAATATTGGACACCTATGAAGCAGTGATATCGAATCATGGCGACACATTAGTTTTAATTTTTTATGAAATGCAGGAGATGGTATAATATAAAGTATTGGTGAAATTCTCCGGAGACAGAAACGATTGTGAATTATAAGAGGCTGTTGAGGTGCTTTAAGCTGATGTCTGATTTGAGTATCAACTTTGATAAGTCGAATCTGATCTCGATAAACTGCGAGCAAGGATGGGTTGATCAGGCATGTGGTATACTGGGGTGCAAGCAAGCTATCTTACCTGTTAGATATCTTGGGATTTCTTTAGGAGCCAACCCGCGCCTGGTGAAGACTTGGAAACCGATCATAGATAAGGTGGAAGAGAAGCTTAGTTTATGGAAAGCGAAGGTTCTCAACAAGGCAGGTAAGCTTGTCCTAATTAAATCAGTGCTGAATAGCCTACCTTAGTCTGTACAAGATGCCGAAGGCAGTCGCTGATAAACTGATTGCATTACAGAGGCGTTTTTTGAGGTGTAAGGAGGATGGAAATTATGATATACCCCTAGTTAAGTGGGAGCTGGTTCAGGCACCAAAAAAGGTTTGGGGGTTTGGGAGTTGGGGATGCAGTGCTTAGAAACACAGCGCTCCTGTTTAAATGGTGGTGGCGATTTTCAAAAGAGGATTATCCGTTGTGGAAGAAAATTGTTTGTTCATGTTATAATTTGAACCCGAATGCGATGCTAGCATACCAGCCCCTACCGGTAAATGGAGGGCCCTGGAAAGACATATACCAATTGAATATGAAAGAACATTGGGTACAACAAAAAATGGTTAGTGGCCTGGCAATGGAGGCAGGGAATGGAAGCAGTACCCTGTTTTGGGAAGATAACTGGGTTCAAGGCGGTCCTCTGAAAACGAACTTTCCAAAACTCTTCTCCATTTCAAACCAACAAGGTGATGTGATACGGGATTGTGGGTTTTGGGATGGGTTAGAGTGGATTTAGAACTTTCAATGGAGGAGGGAGTTGTTCCAATGGGAGTTGGAACTAGTCCATCAACTTCATGAGAGGTTAAGGCCAATTAAGCTATCAACGGATCGGGAGGATAATGTTGTGTGGAAGTTTGATAAGAAGGGTGTCTTTTCTACTAGTTCCTTTTTGCAGGTCATTCAATCGGAAACTCTGACGGATGAGATCACAAGCTATAGTTTCACCAGTGTAATTTGGAGAAGCGTGGTACCTCCGAGAGTGGAGCTATTTGGATGGTTTGTGCTAGTTGGTAGAGTTAACACCAAGGAGCGGTTGAGCAGATTGGGTGTTATTCCTAATAGTGATAATGTTTGTGTTCTGTGTAAAAAAGAGATAGAATCTATGCAGCATTTATTTCTTCTATGTAAGGTTACATGGCAGGTGTGGTGCACTTGGTTGAGGTATTTTCGTACAGCTTGGACTGTTCCTGGTACCATGAAAGGGCTATTTGAAAGTTGGACTGGAATGTACAGTAAAAAACAAGAGCAGAGGAAATGGCTAACTGAGTTTTTTCCAGTGATCTAGAACATCTGGTGGGAACGGAACGATAGAATTTTCAAGAATAAAGAAGCAGGTGTTGAGAAAAAACAACACAAGACGGTTTTGAGATACCAAGAATGGACGTCCAGTGATCCATGTGGGTGTTGATGGCATTAGTGGGGATGCCAAGGGAATTGATAACTCTTGTGTAGATAGACTTCTTTTATTTTCTGGTTTTGTATGATCCACTTTATTGTGTTGAGTTTCCTTTGTTTAAAAAAAAAATATTGGTGAAATTAAGCATTATTTTGATAAATTATAATATATTGATATTTTATTGATATTAAGGTATAAATTATTTTTTTAAATGCTTTTAATGTTTTTAAATTATATAAATTATTCAAGGTAATTTTGTTTTAATAAATAATAATATATATTATTTCTAAACTTATCTCAAGAATATAAAAAAAATTAAAATTGGACACGTTATTATTTCTGATAGTATTTAAGTGTATCTAAACTTATGAAGTACGAACACATTTTTAAAATGAGTTTAAAAATAATATATATTATTATTTATTAAAATAAAAATTTTAAATATTTTATATAATTAAAAAACATTAAAAACAGTTAAAAAAATTATTTTATAATTATCTCTATATGACATTATAACTCAACGAAATGTCATTGTTTCACAGTTACACATATTTCTGTTTTTATAATTATCTATATATGACATGAGAATTGGGTTGTATTTCACATAGATCACTACATATCAACTCCTATAAATCATTAACCAAATTATTAATATATCTTTATTTTTCTTAATTTTAATTTTGTAGCATTGTTGGAGGGTATAATCCACTAGTCAAGAAGAAAGCCACACCAAACGGTATTAATCCTATAAAAATTCGTTTACTAAGCATTCCAACATAACATAGAGTCATAGAGTGAAACTCGTCAACACCCTACATTTATAAACAAATATACCCGGATTGTTCTAAAATTACAGCCACACCATATAATCAATATTGAATAAAAATTCAGTATAGTTTATGAAAGAACAATGACATTTAAAAAGAAAAAACTATCCAAGATATATAATGTTCAATAATAAAGCATGAGTTTGAGACCACACTTTGAGCGCTTTTTTTGTGAACAGAATGAGTCATCATGATTTCACTTGGAAGTCCTCTTCTGGTACTGGTTCTTGACCCACTTGAGGCCAGCAGAGGTGCCACTCTTCACCTTCATGGCACTCACCACGGCAGCCGCCTTGGCCTTGTCAGCTCCGACCAACGCGGCTGCCTTGGCCTTGTCCATCCCGGCCGATGCTACCGCCTTCGCATCCGCCATCTTCTTGCTGCTCCCACTCTTGTCCATCTTCTCATTATGGTGATCATCACCATAGTCATCACTCCCAAATCCACCACTTCCCCATTGGTCAGACCAACTTGGTGCCTTGTTGCTCCCCATAATCAATTCCAAGTTCTGTAATTTTGATTTGATTCCAAACATTAACCCTAGTTAAGAGCCACTCCAATAACATAATATACAACAATAAATAATCAACAATAATATAACATGAAATTCTACGGTCAGCGCCCAATTATGCAACAATAAGTAACCAATCAAATATAATATATGATTATGACTAATTGAAAAAGAGATTAGTTAAATGAAGATACAGAAGACAAGAGGGGACAAAAAGAAAATTACAATCAAATCAAATCAAATCCAGTCCAATCAACCAACGATGAAGTCAGAGATATACCTAATAGTGTGGACTGTGACAGCTTACCAATAAAAAATTTCAACGCCAAAAAAAAGCGAGGACGAGTGAAAGAATCCGAGTAACGAATCTCAAATCTGAATCTGTGAGGTGGATTTCATATAATCACGAGCTCTGTTAATGATCAATTCAAAGAGTTTTGTTTGGAGGAAAATTCAATAGAGATCGAGAGAAGAAGAATTTGATAGAGAAAGGGAACGAAGCTTGTTAATGGAAGAGAATAGTTATTGAGGAAGCAAGGATAAACCAGAGAAGCAACGTATCACTCAAGAACAGAGAGAGATCCAGAGAGAGAGAGAGAGAGAGTACCTTTGGAGAGAGAAGAGAAGAACGTTAGCGTGGTGGGGTCGAAGCCTTTTCAAGAAATAGTTGGGGGTGATGATGGAAGCGAATGGGAAAATTGGAATGAATACGGAATTAGAATGAATCACAAGCAAACCAAAAAGCAAACCACTTTTCTTTCTTTTTATTTTGATTCGGAGATGCTCCACCCACGTCCGTCTTTTACGTAATTAATATAGTAGATAATTATCTTTATTGATATAATAATATATAATTAAATATATATAAAGTTATTTTATAATAATAATATATTTTTTATTATTAAAATTTTAAAAGTATTTTCAAATTTTATTTTGTATTAATTTGTTTTTAAAATTTTTTAATTTGTATCAAATTTACTATAACGACTAATTTTTTTAAAAAATTTATGACCAAATCAAGAATAATTTCACAAAAATAATTTTTAACACAAACAAATTAAATATATTTTATCATGCGTTATTGTTAGGGGTGGCAATATGTACCCTACCCGCGGGTATCCAACCCGACCCCATCCGATCGGGTAGGGTTGTCAACCCGATCCGCAACGGGTAGGGTAGGGTGCGGGTAGGGTTTTCGTGCGGGTCGGGTAGGGTGCGGGTTGAGCCTCAACCCTACCCGACCAACCCGCACTCTATATATGTATATGTTATATACTTATAAAAAAATATATTTTAAGTGGATGTTGAACTAAAGACTTCTCACTAAATACAAAAGATCTTTAGTCATTAAAAGAAGATCATTAATTAATAATTTAATAAACTTTTTTTTACATAAAAGTCAGTTCTATTTTAAATTATCATCAAGTTATATAATAACGTTGCTTTTTTTTTGTAACCCGCGGGTAGGGTCGGGTACCCGCGGGTTAAGAGCGGGTAGGGTTAGGGTTGAGATATTCTCAACCCGCGGGTAGGTAGGGTTGGGTTTATATAAAAATCTCAACCCGCGGGTAGGGTTAGGGTTGACTCCAAACCCTACCCTACCCATTGCCACCCCTAGTTATTGTTGGATTAGTTTTAAATTTTTTAAAATTTAATTGTTAGAAATATATTTAATTTAAAGCGAAAATTTTTGAGACAAAATTAAAATAAAATAAAATTTAAAATATTTTTAAAATTTTTGACAAATTTTAATAATAACAAATATACTTTATTCTATATTAAAATTAAATTTTTTATTTTTTTTAGCTAAGTGACAGCGAGTTAGTGACCACCTTCAGATCAGCCACCCCATCTATACCACTTATCCTTCTTTTTTATTTTTAAATAATTATTTAAATTAGTTCTTAAAATTTTTAATATTAGATATTTTAATTCTTAAAATTTTAAAAAACATAAAATAATTTTAAATGTTTATCTTCAATTCTTCATTAAATAATAGGGTCTCTTTTAATTTAGTCTATTTAATCAAAATAACTGTTTTAAAATTTTTTAATTTTTCAAAAATTATTTTATATTTCACTTTTCGAATCAAATTGAAAAAAGTTTTATTATCTAAAAAAAATAAATATAAAAAATTATTTTATATATTTTAAAATTTAAATAACTAATATATTGATTTTAAAAAATATCAAAAAATAATTTGAATAATTATTTTTTATTATGTATATTTTAATTCTGGCTCTTAACTATTAAATCTATCAACTATTCTAGCTGTTTTCTTCAAAGAAAAAAAAAAGAAATTATTTATTTTATTTATTTTTGAATTTAATATTTTTACTATCTATCTGACTCAAAATCATTTATATACTTCCATTTTCTGGTTAACTTTTAAAAACTTAAATATGTTTCCGTATTTGGAAATATTACCCTTTTATTTTTACTTTCTTCTACGTCTAAATATTTTTTAAAATATTTCGTTTGGATTGCTACTTTGCTAGCAACTATCATTGTTTGATTTGGATTTATGACAAATTATCATATTTTCAAGGATTAAAACCTAACACTTTAAAAAATGGATCCATTACAAAATAGAAGATAATTATTTTTAATTACTTAATATTAAACTACTCTTCTACTTTAATCTATGACAATAACTAAAGATAAGATAAAGAAAAAATAAGATAAGATAATAAATACTAAAATTGTAATTAAATTTATATATTCTGTTATACTGAATTTATGAGACACGAAACTTTTTTATTGTTGTTATGGATTAAAGTGGAAGAGTAGTTTAATACTTAGAATAACAATTTTTTTAAGAAACTAAAACAAAAAATTATATTCCCTCACTTTTAAAATAAGTATCGCTTTTACTTTTTATGTTCATTGAAAAATTACGCATCTAAATAAATTCTTTATCTAAATGCATTAATTTTTTTAAGTAAAACGATATTTATTTTAAAACGGAGTAATATTTATTAATTTCATTCCTATTGGGGAATCGTGTAGCAACTAGCAAATAATATTAAGCTCCTTATAAAATAAGAATTAATGCATTTCCACGTGTTTCGTTAGTTTTTAATATTTAGAATTTATTAAATATTGACAGATTTAATTCAAGCGGACTTGGTCTATAATGGAATAAAATCCTCTTTATTTGTAACTTCTGTTAAAATCGAAAATCTTGTTTTAAAGAGATATCATCGAAAAATCTTATATTAATTAAGTAGCAATAAATATAAAACTTTTCAAAAATATTAAGCCATTAATTTTTTTTTTAACCAAGTTATTATAACATTATATGTATGCAAGGTAGTAAATTCATAGTTTTTATCTCGACTCGTTAACCTAATTCAAAATCGTAATTCGTTGAATTGTAAAATGGAACGTAAACGTAACTTGTAAAATATAAAAATTATGAAAAATTTAATAACAAAAATTTATTTCACAAATAATAAAATAAATCTCAAATAAACCAAATTACCTAAAAGACTATAACTAATATTATTACTATAACAAGTTAAAAGTCACAACTCATAAGTCATAACACAAATTTATAGCTCAATTCACGAACCAAAATACAAATTCACAACTCACGAATTTATACCATACCAAAATAACTTTAAATATCAAATATTCAAATAAACTAATCAAACTAGTAACAATGAAGAACTAATTAACTAAAGTCTAAATAAATCATTTAATAATTTTTCTATTCTTAATTAATCATAAAATCTTTCGCATTATCATCTTCATTTTTAGGAGTAGGAGGAAGAGGTCATTGAAGAAGTTCTTAAGGAGCATTCTTAACAACTTTTCTTTTAATAGCAATTCTAGTTGTACTTCCTAATTGAGAAGTTAGATAGATTTTCACTTGTATTAGCTTAATTTGCCTCAATTTCTATTAAAAAAAATTAAACAACAAATATTTAACAAGTCAATTCAATATCACATAAAAAATTTAACAATTTAACAAAAATTACAAAATTATGTTTAATTCCAATTACAACTATTCAAGTTCAACAACAAAGTTTAACAATTCAATGTGAACAAAAAATATTAACATAACAAAAATTCAAGAATTGTCTTCAATACCACAAAAATAATTCAACCATTCAGTTAAAAGAAATTCAACAAAAAAATTCAATAAAAGCATTTTAAGTAATTCAGAATAAAATAGAGCAAAGCAAAATTTTTTTTAAAGTTCAACAACAAAGTTTAACAATTCAATTTGAACAAAAAATATTATTAGCATAACAAAATTTCAAAAATTGTCTTCAATGGCACAACAACAATTCAATCATTCAGTTAAAAGAAATTCAACAAAAAAAAAATTCAATAAAGCATTTTAAGTAAATCAACAAAATAGAGTAAAACAAAATATAACAATATCTTATCACCACTCACTTTTTATCTGTTGGTGCAAGTGTGCAATCGAAGGTTTCAGATTATTTTTAAAATTTTCTATGGAGCACTTTTCTTATTTGTTCTTATTCTCGTTGTTTCTTATTTTTCTTTCAATAAAACACAATCAATCTGAATTCTGAACTTTTATCTGGACAGAGTTGCTTATCTTTTAGTTTACAGGTTTTACTATTTCTTTTTAATTCACATAGTGTCCTTTAAATTTGACACCTCATGTCTTTTATGTGTTAATACTTGATAAAAAATTCTATCCTAACAGCAGAATTTCTCTTAATGGAATTGCACCTTTAGCAAAAAATACTAAATTGGACTTTATTTTTTAATGCAAAATAAAGATGATTGAGCTATACTTAACTAAAAAGTAACCGAGACATATCAAAGACAAATGAGCCTTGACTTTTACAATAGGAGTTTCATGTTCCATATCTAAAATAAACCAACTAAACAAAAAGGAATTCAAAGATTATTTAATAGATAAAGCAAAAACATCATACAATAATATATTACAAGAAAAATACATATTCAGCCACACTTTTTTTAGGCTACATTTGAAAAGCGTAGCCTATTCTAGGAATAGGTTACGCTTTTCTCCATGTTTCTTTTTTGTAGGAGAATAGGAAACACATTTGTGACATCACTTGAAAAGTGTCTCCTTAGAAATTATAAATATCACTTATAAAGCGTAGCCTTATCTTAAGAGCTATGGGTTCACTTTTTATACCAAGGAGTGCGCTTTTGAAGGTAACCTATTTGTCAGGTTTCAGGTGCGCTTTAAAAGTGTTGCCTAATGTATCTCAGGTCAAATGTCCAATACTTAGTACATTTTTTTTCACTTTATAGCAAATAATATACAAATTAAACACTTAGCCAAATCAAATGAAACGAATGTGTACGTAACCCTCACCCTTGTTAGCTTTTCCCTTCTTCTTCGCGCCACTCATCACCCCAAATCAGAGAAGACTCACCACTCACCACTCACGGCGTCACCACTCACCACTCCAGGAAGACTCTGCACTCACTCATCTTCACTACTCACCACGCCGTCACTCGTCTTCACCGTATTGTCGCTTTTCTTCGCTGTGCGCTCACATCAGGAAGACGCTATGCTCAACTGAAAGCCTCTCTTCATTCGCTCACCATCGTCGAGAAGGTATGCACCCACTTTTATTTGGTTTCTGAAATTTGAGAGTGTAGGGTTCCGATTTAGGGTTTTAATTTGGGGGTTTGGTACAATAATCTGTGAACTCATGAATTGATGATTATAAATCAAATTTAGAATATGATAACTAATTCCATTTTAAATCTTTCTTCTAATTCGGAAGACTTCCAAAACCGGCAAGCTACTGGTGAAACAGATGAGGAAGCTTTTGAGTCTTTATTTGGAAAAGAACAACCAGGTCGGGTTAGGTGCTATGAAAGATCTGTTACACGAAGTGACTTAAAAAAGCATGCAGAAATTTCTGAACTCAAGCAATAACACCAAGAGGAAGTCACATCTTTGAAGGCTGAACTTGGAGATATGAAGGCCAAATAGCAGCACCAAGAGGCTGAGCTTCATGGATTGCGAAACATGATTAAGTTACTAGTTCAGCGATCTGAACCTGGAATGAGGTCGGAAGAAATTGAAGCTTTGTTATAAAATGCCCAACACTCTCCAATTGATGCAAATAGCACTCATGGATCAATACATATTTCAAACATAAATATAGTATGACCAGTTTTTTCTTATTCCATAATATTTGTTTATATATTGTTAATTGTTAATAAGGATTCTGAATATCTTCTGTTGAGTTTAAAATTTTTATTTGTTAGAACTTACGAGGATGCCAAATCTTTTTAATTTGAACTGAAATTGAAGGAGATCATGGAAGCTGTGATTTGATTTTTTCGGTTTTGTTTTTTCATTATGTAATTTTATTATTATTGTTATCAGGGTGGACCAATATATGTGGCTTCTTTTGTGCCTTTGTGTTGCTCCAAGGCCGTTGTTGTGTTATTGAATATACTATTAGATACTCTGTTTTAGTGCCTCCTTATCTATACTGGGCAAAGTTTGAGCTTCTTATAATGTTAAAATAAAAAAGGAAGAAAAATATTATTGTTGCTTGTCACTTGCACAATGCACTTGAGTTTCTGATTTTAGTTCCCATTTAGTATGAAGTTGTGTTAGTTGGTTTTTTAATTATGTCCTTTATGGTGACTTATAGTATCCCCTTGAATGTGATTGTTGTTTTAAAGCAAAAGGGTATACAGTACTTTGGTTTATTTAAATTTTAATTCAAGCATAATATTGTTTTGTTTCTTATTTTATGTTTTTGGTGATATGAAAAGAAGATTAGTTTGAATTATCCTATATTGCTCTAATATTGTATGTGTTATTAATATGTTAATTACTTTTTTTGTGTTACCTTTTCAAATTATAATTATTTTTCTATATAATTATGCAGGATAATTTTAAAGATGTAAATGAAGATTGAGAGGTTTATCATGATGGTTTATTGACAAAGATGGAAATTAAAAGATGTATGGTTGATCATGATGTCTTTTATTAGAAGATACATTTATATGATATAATATTTTGATTTTTTCTAATTTATTAGTAGTAAACTCTAAGTGCATTATATGAGAATCAGAGTATGCTTATTCTAGTTTGAGATGTATGAATACTTAAAATTATGATCATCTCAATATTTTTGGTTCATTAAAATTGCGGATCTCAAAGAAGAAAAATCAATAAACAATGCAAAAGCTATATAATATACATATTGATATGAAATACATACTTGCAATAAACATGAACAGATAAGTTAACCTCAATTTGAAAACCTATTATAATTCGCATAAAACCATATTCTAAATTGAACAATATAATCAATTTGCAATATAATCGATAAGCCAACAAAGATAGGTAATATCAATTCAACCTGCAACATAATCAATACTAAACAAGCACAACAACATATTGAACATTGAAGAGGATAAAAATTAAAAAAGAGCTTTTAACTTACCTGAACTACCAGTGAAGGACAGGAGAAGAGCAGCAACAATCCAGATTCCAGAACTAGAGAGGTAGAGTCAGAGAACCAGAGACAAAGAGGCAGAGCCAGAGAATCTTGTAAATCACAACCGCAAAGTGACACCCACACAATCCAGCCACCACCAGTTTGATTTGACAACAATGGTAGCAAACCTTACGGCGAGTCGGTGACACTCCAAATTGGGAATTTTGGTTGTGCAAAATTGAAACTTCAGAGGGATAGAGAGATAGATTCAGAGAGAGTCAGAGATTGAGAGACTTGAGAAAGGTGAAATTTTGAAATTTTTGCCATAGAGATAACCTATAAAGTGATGAGGAAGGTTAAGAGATTAGAAAATTTACTGCTAGTCTGCTAGGGCTCCCCATCTTCCATAGTCTTCTATTCAGATTGGGCCATTGGGTTGGATTGGGCTGCAATCAGGGCCAAAAAAAGAGCTTCTTCCATCTTGAATGCAGCATCACGGCAAAAACGGCGATTCCGGCGGCTCTGCGTTTTTGCGCGACGATTCCATAAGATGCAGATGAGTTCTGGACGAGAAGCAAAACTGACACGGAGAGAAGACGCAAAATCATGAAATCATGCGTTTCCACGAGTTGAAATGCGATTTTGACTACCTTGTACGTATCTGCTATTTTTTTGTACATACTTATTTATATTCTGGTCCAAAAATATAGTCAGATCCAAAATAAATAAATTTTAATTAAAGAATTAGACTCGGTCCACATCCACCTGACCTTATAAAGATCGGACACAGCCACTAGAGAATGGTCCTATTTATTCGAATAAATAACCAACTCCTAAGATATCTCCCACTCATCTAAAAGGGAGATCTCAAAAACTCCTTAACAAAAGGAACGGTTATTCACCATCAAAAGTAGAACTACTCTAAAAGGTAGTTATCAATTCTACTATAAACACAATGACACCCTCAGATATATTTAAAATCTAATCTACTAAAAACCTGCTTAAAACCATTGCTAACTTAAGTATTAGAGTCTCTTGCAAGTACCACCTCCCACCTCCTCACGAAGAACTCGGACGGCGGCACCTCGGCACCAACAAAAGCCCAAAAGGAGTCTGGACCTCACGTCAGTCCCAAAAGCAACCTAATTTCAGGTAACCCTCGAAATATTGGCGCCGTTACGGGGGATCTAGAAGTCCATACCCAAGCATGGCGGGAAATTATCCCAAAGATGGACATACAGTCTTCAAATATGAACCAGAGTACCATAATGACAACCGAGCACTCATGATACTCCCTCAACCAAATAGAGCAACTGACCCTAATGGGGATGGGACATCGAAAAACCCTTAACCCAGGAGAATTAACTCAAAGATACATCCACTGGAGAATAAGGAACTCCCGCACCCAACAGAGAATATGGGACTCATACACGGGCACCAAGGACGACAAAAGCAACTCGAGCAGGAGATAGAGCGAAAAAGAGAAGTTAAAAGAGACTTGTGAAGAGAGGTGTGACGAAGGAGAGAACCAGAAGAAAAGCTTTTGAAGTTAGAAGCTGACCTTCAAAATCGGAGCAACCATGCAGATCGAGAGGAAAGTCCTTTTGGAAGAGAAGATCCGTTCATAGAAGAGATTAGGTGGGCTAGGGTTCTTAGGAACTTCAAAAGCGCCAACATGGACCTTTATGATAAAACGACTGACCTAAGACACCATCTCAGTAACTTTAAAAGTTGGATGTATTTGGCTGATGTGTCCAATGCGACCCGCTGCAAAGCCTTCTTGACGACATTAACCAAGACATCGATGAAGTGGTTTGATAGTTTACCACCTAGGTCGGTAACCTGTTTCGATGATCTTGTAAAAAAGATTCAAGTCTCCTAGGGGTCAAGTAAGAGGTCGGGAAAACTCTCTGAGCTTATATGGAAAGATTGAACAAAACTTACTTGGAAATTCAAATTTTACCTCAAGAGGAAGTAATAATGGGCTAGTTAATGGCCTCAAAGAAAGACCATTTTCTCAATCCATATCAAAGTGACACTTGACCTCCTTACACGAGGTACAAGAGCAGACAGAAAAGTATATCAATAAGGAGAAAAATGTCTGACTCAGAGAACCGGCTCCAAGACAAAATCCTTCTTGTCAAGCTCGGGATAAGGAGAAGGAAACAAAGAAAAAAGATGAGTACAACCAGGACAAACCTCGAAGCTATCATAACTATACTCTTGTGCGAGTTTCCTTTGTTGATATCTACAGAGAGATCTATCATACTGAAAAACTACTACCTCCTTGTCCTATCAAGAACAAGAAAGATGGAAGTCGGACGGAATACTGTGAGTATCACAAGATATATGGACATTCCACCAACAATTGCTATGACTTAAAAAATGTGATAGAAAAACTGGCTAGAGAAGATCAGTTAGAAAGATACCTTGCAGAAAGGTCGGACAATCCGAGAAAAAGGAAGAGCTACGATGAAGATAGTGGTCGACGAGATCCGCCACTACAAACCCCTAATAGACATATTCACATGATAGCTGGAGGTTTTGCAAGAGGCGGGGTAACTAAGTCTTCTCATAAAAGATATTTGAAAGAAGTTTATCAAGTCGGAGAAGAATTCGAAGTTCCCGACTTATCCACAATCTTATTCCCTAAAGAGGATGCTCAAGGAGTGACCCCCGGCTATGATGATCCCGTTGTGATTACAATGATACTCGCTAATGTAAACCTCCACAGAACTCTGGTAGATCAAGAAAGCTCGGCCGATATATTCTTCAAACCTTCCTTCGACGAGCTCAAGATAGAAGAGAAAGAGCTAAGAGCATATCCCAACACTCTTTTTGGGCTAATAATAACCATCCCTAATGTGCTTTCGGGCTAAGAACTACCCTTCAATGTGGTGCCTACAACATCCCTCATGTACCTCTTTCATAACGTACTCTGTCTGATCGAGTTGCAAACATTTCAGTAAAGGTTGATTGAGCCCTCTCTTGTATAGTTGCCCCTGAACCACTATGTATTTGGCGGCTTCCCTTTTCACGAGCTTTGCTTCTTTTGCATTCCCCGATAATTCAATTCCTACCAGGAATCGCTGGATCGGGCCGATCCAGGAAGGTGGTTCCTGGTAACCCTGTGTTAAGCCCAGGATTACTGATGGCTCATTCACTAAGTCCTAAATGAGAGATCGGTTTTTTGCTCCGGGCTTGGTGCTAGCCAACTTCAACAAGAGGTCGGACTCAGGTGTTTTTCTTCCTAGGGACATGTTGAACAATCACTTCTGCAAAATACCCACACAATTGCCTAGTTTTTTCCAAGTACTTTGCAGCAATGGATTTTGAACTTGATACGCCCGTTCACCTAGGTTGTTACCATCTGGGAGTCGCTGTTGATTTCAAGTCTTGCCACTCTGACCTATTTTGCTAGCATTAAGCCCTTAATTTAATGGATTGCTCGTAAGTCACTCTTTCTGAGTTTTCTAATATTATCCCAACCCCCCAAATGCTTGGTTGGATTCTCTGTCAACATGAAGCTTCCACCGTGAATCCGGGGCCTCGGGTGTTTTACCGACCACTTCTACCAAAAATTTGACCATTGTTTGGGCTTTGATAGCATGATGGGGCTCATACTGAATGTTGTACCGAGACAACTCTATCGCCTAGTCGGTTCTCACCGTGATCGAGTGGTCCTAGAAATTATGCCTTAGCCTCTAAGAGGATACCAATAAAGCGAAAGCCACCTTTTCCAGCCTCGTGTACCTCAATTCCACCCCTTGGAGCACTTTTCTTACGAAGTACACGGGTTGCTACTGTTTTCCTTCTTCTCGTACTAACGCAGCAGCCAAAGCTTCTTCTATTACTGCTAGATATAGGTATAAGGGCTCCCCTTCTTTTGACTTTCTGAAAACTGGTGGCTCTGAAAAGATTCTCTGAAAATAGTTAAAGGCCTCATCGCAAGATGGGCCCCATTCAAAGGCCATTTCTTTTTTTATCAAGTTGAAGAATGGCAATGCTTTAGCGGCCGACGCGCCGAAGAAACGGGATAAGGCTATCAACTTCCCTGCGAGTCTTTGCACATCTTTTACACACAAGGGACTTGTCATGTGAAGGATGACTTCGTATTTGTCCGGGTTAGCTTCTACCCCCTGGATGATCATGAATCCCAAGAACTTCCCTGCTTTCATGGCAAAATAGCATTTCAAAGGATTCAACCTCAAATTATGTTTTCAAATGGAGTTGAAGATGACCTACAAGTCGGCTACCAGACTGTCCGGCTCGACCATTTTAATTAGCATGTCGTCAACGTAGACTTCTACCGACCTACCTATGTGGTCCTTGAAGACTTTATTCATCAGCCTTTGGTAGGTTTTTCCCGCATTTTCCAGGCCGAACAGCATGACCTTGTAACAATACGTTCCCCCTGGCGTTATGAACTCCATCTTCTCCTTATCAGGTTGGTGCATCAGGATCTAATTATATCTTGAGTAAGCGTCCATAAAGCTAAAAAACTTGTATTCTGCCGATGTGTCCACTAGGGCATCTATGTTGAGGAGAGGAAATGAATCCTTTGGACAGGCCTTATTAAGGTCCGACTAGTCCACGCATATTCTCCATTTTATGTTTGCATTTTTCACGAGAACCACATTTGAGATCCAAGTAGAGTAGTCTAGTTCCATGATGTAACCGGATTCCAATAAACTAGTCGTTTGCTTGGCTATTTTGTTTGCCCTTTTCGACGACATTTTCCTCCTCCTCTGCACGATAGGCTGCACCTCCGGTCTCATAGCCAGCTGGTGGGACATGAAATCTGGGTTTACCCCAGGCATGTCGACTGGAGTCCAAGCAAAAATGTCTCTGTTAGCTCAGATGGCTTCGATCAGAGGTCATTTTACTTCGTAGGGTAGGTTATGATTCCCGAATGTGAACTTGTCTTCTGTCTCCCCTACCCGAAACTTTTCCAGGTCGCCTTGGGGATCGGGCCTTGGCTGCTCATCAATCCTAGCATCCATGTCTGCCAAGAACACACCGGCTGCTTTCTTGGACCTCTTTCATAAAGACAAGCTAGCGTTCTCGTAAGCGACAACCATCTCCAGGTCTCCTCGAATCATCCCTACAGACCCATCATTTGTTACAAACTTTATTGTCATACAAATGACTGCAAGTAGGTCGTTGATTATTCTTCTCCGAAGGATGACGTTGTAGATCGTAGAGTCTCTCAAGACTACGAACTCAGCCAATGCAGATTTTTTACTTGCTCCGAAACCCACAAAGATCGGCAGAATGATGGAGCCATTGGGCTTGATGTAGTTGTCACCCATGAAGGTGGTCCTTGAGGTCACTTTCCTTCAGTCCCAGGGCGTCGAACACGTTTTGAAACATGATGTTTGAGTCTGCCACTATGTCGACTAAAATCCGCTTGACTAAGCTTGTCCCGATTCTCGCCGTGATAACCATGGGCAAATCTTCTGGGAGGTCGTCACACCACTGATCTCCCGGGCCAAATGATATTTTAGGGAGCTCTCTGGGAGGAACCCTCTCCCCAGATGCCACGGCCAGTATCTTAGCATCTTTCCTTGCTACAGACTTTGACTTTGGTGGGGCATCCCTGCCAAATACTACATTCACTACCACTATAGGGGTTGAGTCTGGGTTCTCTGGGGGGGGGGGGTCTTGCCTCGGCTTGACCACCCGAGCACGATCTTGCTTGGAATGTTCCCTTTCCTTTCTTCTCAGCTCTCGGATGAACCGCAAAAACTCACATAGTTTTCCTTCCCGGATAGCTTGTTCTAGGGCATCCTTCAAATCAAAGCAATCCTACATCTTATATCTGAATCTCTTGTGGTAGTCGCAATAGAGGTTCTTATTGCCTCTCGTCCAGTCCTTCAACTGCCTTGGTTTAGGCAAAATGCCCCTATCCGTGATTTGCTGGAACACTTCCACTATCAGGGCAGTCAATGGGGTGTAATTGTGAACTTCCCTATCTAGGAAAAAGGCTTGAGCTATATCCCCGACGCCATTTCTCTCGGGGCGTCCCTCGGCTTCTCCGGGTTGACATCCTGGCGAGTGGGCGGGGGACTAGCTGCCGTTTGTTAGTGGCTACCACCTGGCTGACCTCCTCATCATTTATATACTCTCTTGCCATGCACTATATCTCTTGCATTGTCCAAACAGGCTTGGTAGTCAAGTGTTTTCGGAAGTCCTTATTTACTAGGCCGTTCGTGAGGCACAAACTGACCAAGGAGTTTGTGAGGCCATCAATCTCCAACAATTTGTCATTGAAATGGTCTAGATACCTTCTAGTGTGCTCACCTATCTATTGTGTTACCCCTAAGAGGTTGATTGGGTGTTTTGCCTTAGCGATTCGAGTGGTGAATTGGGCCAGAAATTTCTGAGAGATGTCTGTGAAGACGGTTATAGACCCTTGTGGGAGGGAGTTGAACCAGTGGATTGCCGCCCTGCTAGAGTTACAGGGAAAGCACGGAACTTGATCGCGTCTCCCACGCCTTCCATATTCATTTTGGCTCGAAGGCTGTGATGTGCTCTTGCGGGTCTTTGGTGCCATCGTACCTCATGTCCATCGGCTTATCAAAATTCTTAGGCAGTTAGACTTCGAGGATGGAGGAGTGACGTTAGGATTTTTGCCAGTAAAGAATTTTATAAAAAAAACAGTCGCGTTGTAGATATAGTCTCTAAACCAACAGAAATCCCTTCGTACAAACGTTTTTGGTTGTCACAAGTAACAAACCCCTTTGAAATTGATAACCGAGTATTTAAACCTCGGGTCGTCTTCTCAAAAAATTGTAGGGAGGTATGTTCTTTATTATTGGTTATGAGTTTATAAATTGAGGTTTTGGAGTTTGGGCAATGGGCACATGTATTTTTAAATAACAAGTAAAATAAATTAATAATAATAAAATTTCTTGGCAAGGTATGAAGAACTGGAAGTCCTATCCTGGTTATCCTTATCAATTGTAATGAGAATTGGATTTTTCTCCCACTTTGTTAACCTCTAACTATGAAGGTAAGTTAAGTGGATGAATTAATTTTTATTCCTCAGGTCCTAGTCTTTCCTTGGGAAAGGCTAGAGTTATTGAAACTCGAATTAATTCTTGAAGAATTCCAATTTTTAGTCAACAATGAGTTTGATAACTCAAGTGTCTCCAACGACTCAACCAAAGCCAAAAAGGAAAAAATTCAAATTATTTATATAATAAATAAAAGAGAGAACAATCATAAATCTGAATTACCTCAATTAGCACTAATAAAGATATCAAATGTAACATGGAAGAGTTCATAAATTAAATTAGAAAAATAAATAAAAGGAACATTGAACCTGGGATTGAGAGTCACTCCTAAAACTAAGAGAAATCCTAAATCCTAATCCTAAGAGAGCGGAGAGAACCTCTCTCTCTAAAAACTACATCTACTCCTAAAATTGTGAATGTGAAAGCTTGATTATGAATGGATGCATTCCCCTACTTTATAGCCTCTAATCTGTGTTTTCTAGGCCAAGAACTGGGTCAGAAACAGCCTAGAAATCGCTGGAGAAGAAATCTGCCACGCTGGTTTTTTGTCACTGCGACGTGTCCGCATAGAGCACGTGATCGCCTCGCCTAGCGTCAGAGAAACTATGGCATATTATATATCAAATTGAAGCCCCGGACGTTAGCTTTCCAACGTAACTGGAACCGCGTCATTTGGACCTCTGTAGCTAAAGTTATAGCCGTTTGAGTGCAGAGAGGTCAGGCTGGACAGCTTTACAGTTCCTTCAACTTCTTGTATTCCTTCCACTTTTGCATGCTTCCTTTCCATCCTCTAAGCCATTCCTGCCCTGTAATCTCTGAAATCACTTAACACACATATCAAGGTATCTAATGGTAATGAGAGAGGATTAAACATAGAGAACTTAAGGCCAAAGAAGCATGTTTTCAATCAAAGCACATAATCAGGAAGAAAAATGTAAAACATACAAATAGTATGAATAAGTGGGTAAAGAGTTGATAAAATCCACTCAATTGAGAACAAGATAAACCATAAAATAGTGGTTTATCAACCTCCCCACACTTAAACATTAGCATGTCCTCATGCTAAGCTCAAAAGAAACTATAAAGAATGAAGAGGAATGGTAGAATGTATGAAATACAACCTATCTATATGAATACAACTATATGCAAAATGTTTCTATCTACTTGGTTTAAAAGTAAATAAATTCTCCAAAAATAAATATGAACTGGATTTCACTAATTCAAATCATAAAAATGAAGTACAAATAGAATTGCAAGAAGAAAATAGCTCATGAAAGCAGGGAACAAGGAATTGAGCATCAAACCCTCACTGGTAGTGTATACACTCTAATCACTCATGTGTTTAAGGTTCGATTCTCTCAATTCTCTACTAACCTTGCTTTCTAAGGCTTGCTTTTCATCTAATAATCAACAAAAATTTATTGCACAAATACACAAATCAAGAGGTCTTTTAGGGGTTGTAATGGGGTTAGGGTCAAGGTAGGATTGTATTTGGTCAAGTGGACTAAAATCTGAATCCTTAATTAACTTAAACTTTTTCCACCTAACTTAAGACAATCCATGTAATCAAAGTACAAAACCTAACTGTCCATTAACCATGTTTTCCACATATTCATGCATTCTAATTTCAAGTACAGTACATATGCATTGCTTTCACCACTTACTTTAGGGCATTTTGTCCCCTTTTTCTTATTTGCTCTTTTTCTTTTCTTTTTCTCACTTTTTTTTCTTTTTTTTATATTATTTTTTTCTATTATTTTTTTTTCAATGCATATGATTAAATTATTGAATGCATGAACATGTCCTAAACATTTCTTTCACATTTTCATAAAGATATATAACATACTCAATTCTCAAACCAAATATTTTCAAATTCAACTTTCCCCATACTTAATTCATGAGCACTCTCACTAGTCTAAGCTAACCAATGATTCAAATTAAGGACATTATTGTTTTCCGCTTAGAGTTAATGATGTGCTAAAGTAAAGAACAAAGGGGTATAATAGGCTTAGCATTGGCTTGCAAAGAATAATGAAAGGGTAAGGCCATATGGGTATGTAAGCTCAGTGAAACAAAGGCCTTAATTATGTAAGTGTATGCATACATCAAATAATGGAAATATAGAATTAATCAAGACAAAGATCACAATTTTAGAGAGAAAAATATACACCAAAAATAAAATATTGGTTGATAAAATGCAACCAATCAAATAAGCTCAAAATCTCACTGGTTTTGTGTGTTCGAGCTCTAAACCATGTTTCAATATAATATTTCTTCAAACAAGTGTAACATTAAATTTTATTCAAATTAGTGAAATGCTCTAAAATGTTTCTTGAAAAAGAAAATATTACTTCAACCAAGTGGTAAAATATGCAAAAAATCAAACAAATATACAAATGCAACAACTAACAAGGAAAATAAACCATTGGTGTTGAGATGGAAGAGTAACTAACCCATGGAGATCGGTATCGACCTCCCCACACTTAAAGATTGCACCGTCCTCGGTGCATGCTAAGATGTGTAAGTGGATGGGTTGTTCCAACTAATGCTTTTCTCTGAAGATTTTGCAGATGGACTTGTTTGTCTCCCCATGTAAACGTCTTCCGGTTCCCTTTCGGGTGGCCATCCTGAAAGAAAAAGGGAAGAAAAGTAACCCAGAAATAAAGATAAGAAAATAAATGAAGTATGGGTGGGTTAATGCCAATTGATAAGGGTCTCATTTACATGGAAGCTTCAACATGTACGTGAGAAAATAATAGAAGCAATGGCATACCAGTGGTACAAAATTTTTGCAACAATGAGGGAGAGTGTGGGTAAGGAGAGGTAATGTAAATTCATGTCAATGCAAAATTGATATAGGTATAAAAGATTGGCATTGATTTAAATAAGATTATCTAACTAGAATAAAACAAGTTACTAAGCACCCAAAATAATTCAAGAGAATATGCAACAGTTAAATAAGAACATTTGAACACCAATGGTAAAATAATAAATTTAGAAAATAAAAATATACAAAATTAAAATGCAATGAATGAAAGTATGCAAATAAATAAAATAAAAGATAAGAAGAATGAGAAGGGAAAGAAATAAAGTAAGAAAGAAAGAAGAAGAAAGAAAAGATAGAAGAGATTAGGATTAGAAAAGAATAGACAAGATAATTGGCGCTGATTTGGATAAGTTGTGCGACGCAGGCGACGCGGACGCGTGAGTGACGCGGTCGCGCAGATAGTGCTTCTATGAAATGACGCGGACGCGTCATCCACGCGGTCGCGTGGATCGATCTGTGCCATTAGCGCGAGGGCAGCCGCGCGGTCGCGTAACTTTCTGTTTGAAGCTCATATTGCCAAATGTTTGGGTGACGAGGTCGCGTGGGGGACGCGATCGCGTGGTGGACCAATATTGGGATATGACGTAGACGCGTGGGGCACGCGTTCGGGTGGTAAGGTCTGTGCGTCTAGCGCCAGTCCAGCATTACTTCAGCTCATCTTTCGGCCATGCACCCTTTTGACGTCGATTTTCAGGTCACGCGGCCGCGTGGGTGACACGGTTGCGTGGGAGGCCAATGTTCCCACCTGACGCGGACGCGTCAGCGACGCGGTCGCGTGGGGTCAAATTATGCTAAATGCGCACCTCCAGCCACGCTGTCACGTGACTCTCTGTTCACTTTTCTTTTTCCCAACGCACTGGTGACGCGGACGCGTCAGCGACGCTGCCGCGTCGCGTGCGTGTTTTTTTTTTTAATCTGAAAAAATGCAGGATGCATTGTTAATATGAATGCTATGAACAATTCCAGGTTCAATGAAATAAAATAAAATAAAACTCAAAAACAAACAAAACGAAATAAAATTAAAATTAAAATTGAAAAATGAACGATCATACCGTGGTGGGTTGTCTCCCACCTAGTACTTTTAGTTAGAGTCCTTAAGTTGGACATTTGGTGAGCTCCCTGTTATGGTGGCTTATGCTTGTATTCATCCAAGAATCTCCACCAATGTTTGTGATTCCAATGGCATCCGGGGTCCCAAACTAGGCGCAGAAAGCCTTCAAGTAAGTTAAAGCAAGTGACAGAGCCCCAAGAGTGTTGATTGCCAGAATGAATTCCGGGGTCCCAAATCTTGCTTTTGCACCCATCTTCTTGTTGATCATCATGATTCCATCCGAGTGGTTCAACTTTATAATTCTCACTGAAGCGTCCAAACAACTTCCTAGACCCATTCAATTGAGCTTTACACCAACCTTTGCGTTTAAACTGAAAGCTTCCAACCATAATGAACCTTGCAGGACAATTCTTACCACTGACCATCTTCCTCTTACTCTTAATGCCACAAAGAGCTCTAAGTTGACCATCCGTCTCCAGTAGCCCATATTCAAGTGGGATTAGAAAGCTAAGGGATATGAATTTTACCCACTTGAATGTTGTGAAGGATGATGGAAACTTAGGGGGAGGGGTCTCCAATAACTTTGGCAAGGTGATTCCAAGCTCCACTCCCTTGTGCTCTTTGACAACTTCCACCTATTTGCAAGCTTCTTCAATTTCAACCTCTTCCTCTTGGTAGCTTTCTTCCAATTCAATCTTTTCTTCATTGCTCACCAAGGGCATGGGAGGCTGTGCTTCTTCTTCTTTAATCTCCATCTCTTGATCGACCTCTTTCAAGTCCTTAGTCATGATATGCATTGGAGGTTGTACACCCTCCTCAGCATCAATTTCAATCACCTTGGAATGAGGTTTTATAACCTGACTTTCCCATGGAGGTTCAGCATCTCCTAAGTCTTTAACCACTTCTTCCTCTGCAACTATTATGGCTTCCTCCACTTGTTCCAATACAAAGCCATGTTCCTCATTGTCCACCGAAGTGTCTAGTGTCTCCTTCATGCTTTGCTCTTCTTTTGATTCACCACATGTAGCCATGGGAGTTTTTTGAGTGCTCAGATATTGGGAAGCTATTATACTTACGAACTCGCCTAAGGCGGTCGCGAAATTTAGCACACTCTTATTCATCCTTTCTTGCCTTTGAAGAATAACACGAAGTCTGTCATCCATTGGAGGTTGGGGTGGATATGAGGATTCATTGGTTGGGAGAGAGGATTCATAATAGGAAGGTGGTTCATCTTAATAATGACATGGAGATGGTGAATATTAAGGTGGTGGTTCATGAGAGTAGTTGTGTTGGAAAGGTAGTGGTTCTGTGTATGGTTCATTTGGTTCATAAGGTGGTTGGTATGGTGGATACGGGTTAGGATCATATGGAGGTGAATGGTTGTAGTTGGCTTGTGAGTGTGGTGGTTCAAAGGTATGTTGAGGAGAGGGTTTATAGGCATATGGTGGTGGTTGTTGATAGTTCATTGGAGGTGGTTGTTGCCATGAGGGTTGATCAAATCCTTGTGGCTCCTCCCATCTTTGATTGTTCCAACCTTGATGCCTGTTCTCATTATAATTTCCTCTTCCTGCAATATAATTGTAACCAGACTCATAGCCAAAGGGGTGAGAGTTCATAGTAGCAAATAAAATTAAAAACGAAAATAAAAATAAATTTTAAATTAAAAGGTTATTTAAATTTTGAATTTAAAATTTTGAATTTTGAAATTTGATTTTTGAAATAAGATAAGATAAGATTTTGAAAAAGATATGATTTTTGAAAAAGATTTGAATTTTAATTATTATTTTTTTTAAATTTGAATTTTGAAAATTGAAATTTAAAATTTTGAAATTTGAATTTTAAATTTTGAATCTTTGAATTTAATGAGGAAAGAGAAAAACAATAAAATGACACTAAACCTAAAATTTTTAGATCAAAACGAAGAAAATAACTAAGAACAACTTGAAGGTCAAGATGAACACGAAGAACAACTTGAAGATCAAGATGAATACCAAAAACAAATTTTTGAAAAATTTTTAATAACTAAATAAAAACCAATAACCCCTTAATTTACGAAAAAGCAAAAATAAAAACAAAAATAAAAGCAAATAAACAAGCAGAAAGCAAATATTTATAATAACCAATAATAAGGCACACGTTTGCAATTCCCCGGCAGCGGCGCCATTTTGACGTTAGGATTTTTGCCAGTAAAGAATTTTATAAAAAAAACAATCGTGTTGTAGATATAGTCTCTAAACCAACAGAAATCCCTTCATACAAACGTTTTTGGTTGTCACAAGTAACAAACCCCTTTGAAATTGATAACCGAGTATTTAAACCTCGGGTCGTCTTCTCAAGAAATTGCAGGGAGGTATGTTCTTTATTATTGGTTATGAGTTTGTAAATTGGGGTTTTGGAGTTTGGGCAATGGGCACAGGTATTTTTAAATAACAAGTAAAATAAATTAACAATAATAAAATCTCTTGGAAAGGTATGAAGAACTGGAAGTCCTATCCTAGTTATCCTTATCAATTGTAATGAGAATTGGATTTTTCTCCCACTTTGTTAACCTCTAACTATGAAGGTAAGTTAAGTGGATGAATTAATTTTTATTCCTCAGGTCCTAGTCTTTCCTTGGGAAAGGCTAGAGTTATTGGAACTCGAATTAATTCTTGAAGAATTCCAATTTTCAGTCAACAATGAGTTTGATAACTCAAGTGTCTCCAATGACTCAACCAAAGCCAAAAGGAAAAAATTCAAATTATTTATATAATAAATAAAAGAGAGAACAATCATAAATCTGAATTACCTCAATTAGCACTAATAAAGATATCAAATGTAACATGGAAGAGTTCATAAATTAAATTAGAAAAATAAATAAAAGGAACATTGAACCTAGAATTGAGAGTCACTCCTAAAACTAAGAGAAACCCTAAATCCTAATCCTAAGAGAGAGGAGATAACCTCTCTCTCTAAAAACTACATCTACTCCTAAAATTGTGAATGTGAAAGCTTGATTATGAATGGATGCATTTCCCTACTTTATAGCCTCTAATCTTGTTTTCTGGGCCGGGAACTGGGTCAGAAACAGCCTAGAAATCGCTGGAGAAGAAATCTGCCACGCTGGTTTTTCGTCACTGCAACGCGTCCGCATGGATCACGCGGTCGCGTCACCTAGCATCAGGAAAACTATGGCATATTATATATCAAATCGAAGCCCCGGACGTTAGCTTTCCAACGTAACTAGAACCGCATCATTTGGATCTATGTAGCTAAAGTTATAGCCGTTTGAGTGCAGAGAGGTCAGGCTGGACAGCTTTGCAGTTCCTTCAATTTCTTGTATTCCTTCCACTTTTGCATGCTTTCTTTCCATCCTCTAAGCCATTCCTGCCCTGTAATCTCTAAAATCACTTAACACACATATCAAGGCATCTAATGGTAATGAGAGAGGATTAAACATAGAGAACTTAAGGCCAAAGAAGCATATTTTCAATCAAAGCACATAATCAGGAAGGAAAATATAAAACATGCAAATAGTATGAATAAGTGGGTAAAGAGTTGATAAAATCCACTCAATTGAGCACAAGATAAACCATAAAATAGTGGTTTATCAAGGAGTGAAAAGGAGTAGCGCTGATCATGACGGGATCTCGGCATTTCCTTTTCCTCTCTTTCCTGCGATCCCGAACCTTTGACTTATCTTCGGATTGGAGGAGGGTGTGACCGTCAGTTTGGTCGTACCCATTATCCTTTTCCTCATTGTGCCGTCAGTCTTTCAATCTCTTCAACGGAGACCGGATGCGAGAATGGCTTGGATGAGCCTCTGCGCGCAAGCGGGAGTTTTGGTTGTGCTCATGGTGGTGGCGGTCTCATGCTGCCAACTCCCTCTTGAGGTTCTGGACCTTGTGTCTGAGCTCTTGCATGATCGGAGAGTTGTTGCTATCAGTACCCCCGAACGGACGCTTTTCTCGGGACCGGTCATGGGAGTTGTCTTGGCCAGAGGGGGTTTGTCGGTGCCTCCGAGAAGTTTCCATCCTCACCCTACCCATGAGGCGACCCCCTTGGCATTCGTTGTACCCACCTTCTCCTAGCTCGTCCTCTGGGTGAAAGAAAGCCTCCATAATAAGCTCGTGTTAGGTTGTCATAGATGGCGCCAATGTTTGTGAGTTCATCAAGTCGGTTGAGGAGAGATCGTTGGAAGTGAGGATCAGGACCTGAATGCATGAGCCGAGATGAGGAATCGAGCGTCTAAGGTGTCGGATGGTCGGTAGGTGGGGCCACCTTCAAGGACACTCCGATGCCAAAGTAAGAGTCTATACAATAAGGTGGCTAATTAAGGTGTTAGTGATGTACCTTGGGAGAGGGGTAGGTCCCTCTTCTTTATTCCTATCTTCTCGGGTGGGCCTTCCTCGTGCCAAGACCCAACCCTTTAGATGCTTCCGCCAGATAGCAAAATCCATTGAGGAGAGCAGAGCACGTGCATGGTGTCACACTGTACGGATGAGGAGTAGATCCGCTTGGTAGACCTTCAGCTGTTGGGCTGGGCCAAAACAATTTGGTAAGCTGGAAAAGATAAAAGAAAACTTTCGACGAAAGAGAAAAGTCAAGTTTACGGCAAAGCAGCTGATAGATTTTAAGAAAGCTCCAAGAATTAGGATGGAGTTGAGAAGGAGAACTTTACAAAGACCAAGAATCTCAGACTCAAACTCGGTAAAAGGAAGGCACACCCCTAGCCCGGTGAAAAAACACTCATACATGTAAATAAAATGGCATCCCAACTTGTCAAGTCAGGGAAAATAGATTCTCTCCTCAGGATCAGCTACTACGATCTCATATTTATTTTCATCTTTCTGATCTCTACGCAACCTATACTATCTACCGAAGGTCTCAGCATATTTATTATCAATAATAGGGAGAGAAAAAAGTACGGTTATATCTACCCAATCTAGGTCGGACGGGACTTTTGACGACATGTTGAGTATTACTTAATGAGACATAAAGTTATACCTACAAATACAATAAAATAAAATCATCACTACAAGTCGGCAAGTCAGGCAAGACAAATAAAACCATTCTAATAAAGCTACAAGAGGTCGAACCGGTTCCAACAGTCACAAAAGAACTTCAAAAGTTCTTAAAACCTCTTATGAACCAAAACATCAAACAACAACACTACAAGATGAAAATGACACCATTTTTGGAAGGAATAAGCAGCACCATTTGGGGACACCACAAGGCAAAACCCCTACTCAAATGCACAGCAAAGAAATAAAATATTCAAATAAAGGAAAACAACAAAGCAATCATGAAGAGCATACCAACAAAAAGTTGTAATCACTTACATAAAAGAGATGGTACCAGAAGCATATCACCCAGAACACAGATATAGAAAATAAAGTAAAAAAAAGTGAAAGAACCAACCTTAAAGGAATACATAGCGGAAAAATTCTCGAAAACAACAAATGGACGTACGTTCCAAACCCTTTGAGAAATTGAAAACGAAAGCATAAATTCAAGATAGAGAAATCTTGAAAACAAGAACGGTTGCAGCGAAGAAGATGAAAAGCTTGAAAAAGGAGAGTGATGATCAAAAAATGTTTCAGAAGAAGCGAAAAAGAAGAAAGAGAACAGGTTTGGGGTATTTATAAAGGTACCGGGGGCAAATGGGTAGTTTTTTCCCTCCTCATTAATGGCGTGCACGGTTACCAAAGTAACTGTAGAGAAACGTGTAAATGACTATAGAAAAACTTGACGCTACGAGTTTACGAAAACATGTCGAGTATCCCACCTAACCCTAGGAAGGCGACGTGCCCGACGTGATGCACTAACACACAAGAAATCATCCTAAAATGCTCAAGCAGGGACACTATTCATACCCTAACCCAAAAACATAGCGAGACCCAAAATGAATAAGTTCCAATTAAGGAATCAGACTCGGTCCACACCCACCCAACCTTATATATGTTAGACATAGCGACTATAGACTGGTCCTACTTATCCGAATAAGTAACCAACTCCTAAGATATCTTCCACTCATCTAGAAGGGGGATCTCAACAACTCCCTAACAAAAGAGAACGGTTATCCACCATCAAAGGTGGAACTACTCTAAAAGGTGATTATCAATTCTACTATAAATACACCGACACCTTCAGGTATATTCAGAATCCAATCTACTAAAAACCTGCTTAAAACCCTTGTTAACTTAAGTATCGGAGTCCCTTATAGGTACTACCTCCCACCTCCTCACGAGGAACTCAGGTTGCGGCACCTCGACACGAACAGAAGTTGGACGCTGCTCAAAAGGAGTATGGACCTCACATTCAGTCCTAAAAACAACCTAGTTTCAGATAACTTTTGAAACAATACCCTTTGTTATTGTCCTTTTTTTTTAATCATTTCTCTTCTTTTTTCTTCGACACATCATCATTATTTTCTTCTTCTTTTTTTTTCTAAAAAAGAAACAAAATGAAAAAGAACAGAAACAAAAAAATGTATTGGAAAAGCAACAAAAAAAAAAGAAGCAAAACAAATTGTAGCCGTAGAAGAAAAAATTATTTTTGTAGCAAAAATATTTTGTTTCGCAGCTAAAAATTTCTGTATTTTAAAATTTTTTTATAAAGAAAGAGAAAGAGAGATAATAAAAAAAAAAAGAAAATATGCAATTTATACGCGTTTTGTGTAAATGATTTTTGTTAGGCTAATTATTAATTAATTCAATTTGATTAGACTTAGATCCAGTTTGGATAAAGAGTTTAATTAAATTCTTTTTGATAAAATAGTTTAAACAATAAATAATTATATTAAAAGTAGTTTATAAATAAGTTATTTTGTATTTGAGTTTTTAGCTCTAAAAAAGTGCTTATTTTATAAAGATGTGATAAAAAGTAGTAGTATTATGAGAGAAGTCATTTTTTTTAATTTCTCTATAAATTCTTAAATAGCTTCTTAGAAAGCTGTAATTTAATTTTAAAAATTATACCAAACATTAATACTACTACTTTTTATAAATCAAAAAGCTCAAAACCAATTACTTCTAAAACTTTTCAACCAACCCTTAATTATTCCAAATGCTTATATGTGTAGCAATATCAAAAACTTGTTTTAGCTACGTAATTGTACAATTTATCAGCCACCAAACTATTTTCCTCAAAGGAAGGAAAAAAAAAACCAGAAAAAAAATCCGTAGTTAATTTAGCTACATTTGAGTCGAAAATCCAACTCATCCAAACAATCTTGATTAGTTCGTTTGAAATTAATCAAATAATAAATTTTCATTACGATTAAAAGTATTTTATTGGGGAAGAGTTTAGATAATATAATGTACTAACATACGGTCTTGTCTCTGTATTTTTTTTTCTCAAAACAAAATTCAAACATGACCAAAAAAAAATATAGAGAATCAATTTAGTTAGCTAACTTTAAGATTTAAAGTTAAAAATTTATAAATTAAATTCTAAAATTTAAAATAATTTTAAAAAATTGATTACTTAATAATACTCAAACCTAAAATAGTAAAATGTCTTTTTTATACAAGTCTTTTGTTTCATATTTTTTTTTTATAATTATTCAAACGGATTAATCCCATATCAAAACAAGCAAGTTCAAATCAAACCTCCAACCTCACTAATAAAGCTTTTGGCACAAATTAATAAGTGTCGTCTCTTGTATTATAAAATCCTTGGACAATTGATACCCTTATAAAAGCAAAACATCAACAAAAATAAAACATAAATGTGGCTTGGTAATCGTATTCGTATCATATAATATCAATTAGGCTGGACTAGACATTTTGGATCTTATATTTAGTCATATTTAAGTGTTATTTATAAAACAGGAATATTTTAAAAACAATTGCTGGAATAGCTCAGTTGGTTAGAGCGTGTGGCTGTTAACCACAAGGTCGGAGGTTCAAGCCCTCCTTCTAGCGTTTTGTTAAATTCAAACATTTCCTCAACTTCAATTTGTTTTTTGTTGGAAGTAAAGTCAACAAAACTAAAACTCTCTAGCCCTGGAATTAGCCCAACCAAAAACAGTAGGCCCATTAAAAAATAGACTCACAAGTTCCACCAACATAGCTAACATGAAACGTAGGCTTACGAAATCAGTCTCTCAACAAAAAACTAAGAAAGCTATTTTCAGTGTCTGCTTAGAGTACGTCAGATGATAATGGTTTTACTGTCAAATTTTTTTAGTTCTATTGGAATATTATTGGAGAAGAAGTGCATAAGGTAGTGGGCAGTTTTTTCGTCGGTAGAAGAGTGCTCATAGCCTTCAATCACATCTAAATCTGCCTAATACTAAAAATTCCAGATACTAAAGACACAGGTCACACCTATTAGCCTCTCTATTGGATTAAATTCATAAAATCCTAACTCAATTCTGAATACAACGTAGAATGGAATGAAGAATGACTACTCAATAATAACAGAATGGCAATGTATGGATTGATTTTAGATTCTATGTTTCTAACCTTATTTCTTTGTTTGAGGAATTGCAAGAGATTTTTATTTTATGCAAATTTAAATTTTATTTTATTTCTTTTTTAATTGCTCTTATAATATTTTTTACAAAATAAAAGTTCTTAACATATTTATATTTTTAGTCTACCACTTAATAAAAATATATAAATAAAAATAAATATACATAATATTAAATATAAATTATCTTTTGTGAACAACCACGACATATATTTATATATTTATTTTTTAAATTTTATGTTAGTTAAAATGATATTATCATGATTTTTTTTTGGGCAATTTACCATATTAAATAAACAGGCATCTAAATTTACCACAATACATATTTTGTAAAATGGATACCGAAATGCATTTTTTCATAAACAATGTAAACCGCGACAGGGGTCCCGTAGTTTATAAATGCACGTAATTCATTGCAGGGGTGTCGTTTACGCTCAAAGCAACGCAACACATAATCCGCGGTAGGGGTATCGCGGTTTATGTGTGTTTTGCAAACGTGCATAAACTGCTACAGGGGTCTATCGGTTTATACTTTGTCAAATTCCCTTATATATACCCCTCAAGATAGAGAAGGGGGCATTTGAGGTGAGTCATTTTCACACTTTCACAAATGGATAGTGAGGAGAGCTTGTTGGTTCTAGTCCACTGCTCTGGTAAAATAAAAAAAAAAATAACAGGCATGGTGTTAAGTTCACTGATAAAGAATCGCTGAGCGTGTTTATCCGTTCGATTGATACTTTGTCGGATCTAAAGAGGAACATATTGCAGAAGGCATGGTTGTGTGGGGTTAAGTCGGTGAAGAAGGTGTTCTACAAGATTCTGAGGGCGGTCGTGTCAAGTGGTATGCAGTATGAAACATTTTTGATAGGGTCGGATGAAGACATGGAGGTCTTGTTTCATTGTCGGCGGAGTTTTTCGGAGGTGAGAATACACGAGTTGTTTGCCAAGTTGGAAGACCGTGTTGACAGTTCAGGGGCTTCAGCGCCAAATCCCCAGTCGACGACGGTGGGGGTGCTTCTACTTTGATGCCTATCGTTGCAGCCAGTTGTCTCTTAGCTGCACCTCCACTTGTTCTAGGACCGGCAGCTAGAACACCTGGTTTGATTACTGGTCTTGTTGGAAGTGGTGAGCTAGATCACGTTGAGGACGCGATGCGGGAAGATGATTCGGACGATGAGCCCGATCACATATCGGGGGATAGTGAGGAGGAGACTCCGATGGTCCCACCTGCACCTCAGGGGCCATCCAGTGCTGGGTCCTACCAACAACCGCCCCATTTCTCAACGCTGAACCTGGAAGCAGTGAGTCAACAACAGGATGAGGCACACACCTTCGGAGGCCAAGGATTACACGAGGGCAATGCTCCTGGAGAATTTCAGGTTGGCCAATCTTTCCATACGAAGGAGGAAGCTGTGATGAGTGTTAAGGATTATAGCATTCGTCGTGGAGTTCAGTATCGGGTTATAGAATCAGATCATCTGAAGTATGTTGGGAGATGCAAGGAGTTTGGAAACAGCTGCACGTGGATGATCCGCGTGGCATTTCGCCAGCGCAAGGGTAACTGGGAGGTTAGAAAGTACAATGGAGCCCACACTTGCCTGGCCACTTCGATTTCGAGCGACCACCGACAGCTCGATTACCACGTGATTTGTCCAAGGATATATCCGTTGATTAGGGCGGATGTAACGGTTACGATAAAGGTGTTACAGGAAGCTACTGAGTCAACCTACGGATTCAGGCCTAGTTATAGGAAGGTATGGAAGGCAAAGCAGAAGACAGTCATACATATTTACGGGGATTGGAAAGAGTCGTATGCCGAGTTGCCCCAGTGGATCCTTGGGATGCAAGCAACGATGGACGGTTTCGAAGCTTTGTTGAAGACTTCTCCAGTGCGTGTAGGTGATGAGGTTGATGAGTCTACATAGTACTTTTATCGACTTTTCTGGACATTCCCTCCATGTGTTGAGGCTTTTAAACATTGCAAGTCACTAATCAGCATTGACGGTACGCATCTGTATGGAAAGTATGGCGGGACTTTGCTTCTGGCTATTGTGCAAGATGGAAACTCGAATATATTGCTAGTTGCGTTTGTACTTGTTGAGGGGGAGAATGCTGAGTCGTGGGCCTTTTTCTTATCCCACTTGCGTCAACATGTGACCCCACAAGAAGGGATTCTGGTGATCTCTGACAGACATAACGACATTAAAGCTGCACTAAAGGCACCAGACAGTGGTTGGAAACCGCCTCATACATATCGAGCGTATTGCATTCGACACATCGCAGCTAATTTTGCTCTCAGTTTCAAGGGTCAGGATGCAAGGCGGATGCTCGTGAATGCGGCGTATGCTAAGACTGAGGCCTAGTTTGACTACTGGTTTGATATTATGAGGACTGAGAATCCGGCCATGTGTGATTGGGCCAACCGACTTAAGTACGATAAGTGAACCCAACACCAGGATGGAGGCAGACGGTTCGGCCACATGACGACGAACATATCGGAGTGTGTCAACTCTGTATTGAAGGGGACACGGAATTTGCCGGTTACTGTACTTGTGAAATCCACATATAGGAGGTTAGCAGAGCTTTTTGTCGTCTGAGGGTAGACAGCAGAGGCACAGTTGGGATCAGGACAACTGTTTTGCCAGGCACTGGTCAAGGCGATAGAGTGCAACTTGAAAGATTCAAGGTGCTTCACGGTTACTCTGTTTGACCGACATCAGTTTGAGTATACCGTGGCTGAGACGATTCCTACCGGTAACTTTTCGCTTGGGACGTATCGGGTTTCCCTCAGAGATCGCACTTGTGACTGCGGGTACTTTCAAGCTCTCCATTACTTGTGCTGCCATGTGATTGCATGCTGTGCTCAATCCCGATTAGATTGGGCTACGTACGTCTATGAGGTTTATACCATGAGTAAGGTATTCAGCGTATAACAGATGGGGCTTTTGCCCCCTATTCCAGAGGGTCTGTGGCCACCGTACGCCGGTCTTACAATCGTTCCTGATCCTAACATGAGATGTGCCAGAGAAGGGCGACCCATGAATGAGGCTGATACTAGTCGGCCGAAGCGATGTGGGTTATGCAGACAGACAGGACACACTCGCAGGACTTGCCCTCAGCGAGGATCCTCCCTAAGTGCCGAGGCATAGGTGTCATTAGGTCATCATGCTTAGCTTTCATTTTTCTTTTCTTATTTGTGTTCTTTTTTCCTGTTTTAGTTGTACTTACTGTTAAGTAAAATTGTACTTTCTGTTTTAATTGTACTTATTGTTCCCATTTCTAATTTTGTTAGTAATTCTATGAGTTCAAGAGACTAATTTCAATTAAATCAAAGCAACAACCTATGTTGCGCCATACATAAAAAATGCAAACCAAAGTTTCTTCTAGAAACTCATCCTCCATGTAAAATGAACTAAGTCCACACTAAAGCATAAACCGCTAGACCCCTGTAGCGATTTATGCACGTTTGCAAAACACACATAAACCACAACACCCCTACCGCGGATTATGTGTTGCTTTGCTTTGAGCGTAAATCGCAACACCTCTGTAGCGGATTACGTGCATTCGTAAACTGCGGAACTCCTGTCGCGGTTTACATAGTTTATAAAAAAATGTATTTCGGTATCCATTTTACAAAATGTGTATTGTGGTAAATTTGAATGCCTATTTATTTAATATGGTAAATTGCCCTATATTTCATTATGCTATAAATAAAATAAAACACAAATTTTAAACACATAAAACAAATGTACTCGATACGTGAGAGATTACATGCTTAACATATCTTGTTTTACAATTTGTTGTTCTATTTAACCGATCCAAAACCCTATTACTCAAAAATAATATGCCAATTCTAATGTGTTACATTATTATTATGTATAAATGAATAGGCACTGCTATTTTAAATTCAAGTAATAACATATACTAATCTTGTTCTATGTATGCTGTGGTTGGGAGCTTAATTAAAAAAAATCAAATTCAAGTTTGTTCCGAAAAAATTTATCGTACGAAATCTAAAACATGGATTTGAAGATGTGAAAGAGGCCATTGTAAATGGGAAAGGTATTGAGGATAGTGGAGTAGAATGGCATTAGGACGTGTATTTTGGTGCCAAAGTAAAATGTCAATGCTTAGTACTTAGTACTAGCCAGAGCGCACATCGTTTAAGGAGCAACGAGGAAGCAAGTCCAAACACTATAAAATGAAGCAGCTATTAACATTATAAAATACAAAGTCATGTGTTAAGTATATAGCGAACTATTCTTTCGCCTTTTACTAAAAAATACCGTGTGCTTGTCACTTTAAATGATATACGATTTCAGCAATGTAGTGAAAAATATTTTTTTATTTAAGATGATGTTATGTTTATCTATTTCTCTTTATAATTACAAAGTATAGAATAATTTAATTTAGAAAAAATGTTTGGGGTATATTGATATAAAGGTATGTTGTTGGCATAAAAACATGGATTAAATTTTTTTATATAACAATAAAAAATTACACGTTAGATGTCCTTAATTTAGGTAATTTGGACTCAATTTATTTTTTTGTCTTTTTATTTATATCGTTTATATTATAAATAATTTAATTATGAATATATTTTGTTTATACTATAATAAGATAAAACACAAATTTTAAACACATACAATGAATGTACTCGTGAGAAATTACATACTTGACATATATTATTTTACAATTTGTTGTTCTATTTAACAGATTTAAAATCCTATCAGTCATGAATAATACGCCAATTCTAAAGTGTTGTTACATTAATATTATGTATGAATGAATAGGGTATCAACGTATACTAATCGTTGTTATTGATAACTTGTTCCATGTATATTGTGGTTAGGAGCTTAACTAAAAAAAATCTAAAACATGGATTTGAGAATGTGAAAGAAGCCATTATAAATGAGAAAGGTATCGAGGATAGTTAAGCAGTATCGCATTAAGATGTGTATTTTAGTGCGAAAGCGAAATGTCAGTATTTTACTTAGTACTAGCTAGAGCCTACATCGGAGCAACGATGAAGTAAGTCCGAACACTATAAAATGAAGCAGCTATTAACATTATAAAACACGGAGTCGTGTGTTAAGCACTTAGTGAATTTTTCTTGACATACGCTTATTTTTTAAGAAGATTCTCTATCTAAGAGAATTATACTCTTACATCAATTCTAAGAATTTTGCTAGGGAGACAATGAGAAATTTTGACAATGTGTATAATAGGAATTAGTCTAATAGAGATAAATAATAAAAATTTTTCCACAGATTATCCTAAATTCAAAAATTTTCATTTATATATTTCACATCAAATTTCAAATTTCAAATTTCCTAATTTTAAATTTTAAATTTTCAAAAAAATTTAATTAATTATTTCAAAAAAAAAATAATAATCTAAAATTCTAATTTACTAAACCATTTCACTCCAATATCCTCTTTTTTTCAACCGGCGGCCACCCCCACCTTCATCAATAATCATCCCACTTCACCTTCACTACTTGACTTGCCACACGCCACTCGCCCTTAGTAAAAATAATCATCCACATAAGAATAAAAATAATCATCCATTTACCTAATAAATTGAACATCCAACATATTTTAATTATATATAACTAAACTCAATCCAGTCAAAACAATAATCTACGTAAAAATTAAAATAACCATCAGTATACCATTAAAATAGAAGAAGAAGGAGATGAATAAATAGAAAAAGCAACTATGATCATCCAACAATTTAATTTTTATTAAAAAAGAAAAATGTATAATTTGCCATGTGAATCTTATGATTTGATGTAACCATAAAATGGAAAAGAGAAAGTATAGGGAGCAAATGAAATATTTGTACAATGTGTACAATGAAGGTTTAAGAATGTTCGATTCAGTATTAGAGATATAACCATTAGTATTATCTTTTCTCATCAGTTGAAGTTTTTGGGATGAGTGGTCTCATGACATGGTATCAGATTTCTAGATCCGAAAGGTCAAGAGTTCAATCCTTAGAGAACCCCAAAATCAGCTTAAGAGTTTTTGGGATGAGATGTTTGTTATCCCTAGTACCCGGATGGTTATTCATTTTTTAACTCATAGCCCATTGTATACATTGTTTGGCTCCCTAGTAGGACTCAATAGAAAAATAAAAAAAAGGAAAAAAAAAGTTTGAACAAATGAGGAGAAGACAACGACGGTAGGTGTGAGGGGCCGTCCAATGATCCACCTTCAACTTGCTGACGAAGGAGGCAGGAGCCCGGCAGACGCGCACACCGTGCAAGTTACTGCGCGGAGACAGGCCGGCGAAGGAGGTTGGGTGCTGCAGTTTTGATCGGCATTGATGAAGGTTTCAGGTCACGCGGCGCCGCGGCGGTGGAAGTTGAGCAGCGACCGTGCATCGGTTTGGCGATGAGAGAGAATGGAAAGAGAGAGAGAGAGAGTGAGGGAGATCGGTTGGAGGTGTTCGTAACTATTTGGAATCCTTATTTGTTTTGTATTTAAAATTAAAAATAATTTTATAATTAATTAATTTAATTATCATTTAATATTAATTTAAAAAATATTCTCATTGTACACATTGTACACTAATTATATTAGCTTAGGGCTGACAATGGGTATGGTAGGGTAGGGTTTGGACTCTACCCTAATTCTACCCGCGGGTTGAAAATTTTATTAAAACTCTACCCTACCCTACCCACGGGTTAAAAATCTCTCAACCCTAACCCTACCCGCACCCTAAAGTTCTAAACCCTACCCTATCCTACCATACCCGCAGAAATATCAACTTTTTTCAAAGTAAATATAAAATTCAATCATTTCAAATTTTATACATATTAATAACATAAAAAATAAAAAACTAATGCTCTAAATTACTAAATTAACTAATTAGTTTAGTGATTGTTCATTTATTGTAAGTCATTACATAAGAGAGGTTGTGGGTTCAACTCTTACTACTTTCACTATATACTTATTTTTTAATAAAATATGTGTTATATATGAGGTGCGGGTAGGGTAGGATAGGGTACACCCTAAACCCGTATCCTATCCTACTCGCAGGCATACCCGGACCGTACCCTAGGACCGTACCCTACCTACCAAACAGATTGGACTGGGTTGGGTACTCGCGGATACGGTATGAATTGCCAGCCCTATATTAGCTCCTCGTACTTTCTCATTAATTTAATTTAGGCAGAATGTTTGGGGTCTATTGGTATGTTGTTAAAGTCATGAACTAATTTTTTTATATAAATATATTAAATATTTTATTTATTAATATATATTGAAAGATATTTTATTTATGGTTTAATTACTTTATTGGTTGTTTTACCAAATTTTTAATTAGATTTTTATATTTTTTTCTGTTTAATTAGGTGTCTACTCTACTTTTAATTTTGTAATTAATGTTAAAATTAACATAATATTTTTACCAAAGTACATGCCGTCAAAGATTTAATTAAGTTTTTAATTATAAATACCTTTAATTTGCGAAAAAATATTCAGTTAACTCTAATATTTTTTACATTAGGAAGAACTTAATTACAAAATTAAAGCAGTGTAGGGACCAATTGAAAGAAAAAAAAGTATAAGAACCTAATTAAAAATTTAGTGAAACTATAGAGGCGTAATTAAACCTTTATTTATCTATTGGTATTATTATTTTAATTTAGGGTAGAGTATACTTTTGTCCCTGAAGTTTGCTAAAAGTTTCAAAAATATCCCTAAGTTTTGATTTGTTTCAATTTTGTCCATCAAGTTTTTGATTTGCATCAATTTTATCCTAATTATTAATTTTTTGATAATTAATATTTTTCTTTTCAAATATACCCCTCCCTTATACCTATCATCATCATCATCATCATCATCACAAATCTCTTTCTCTCCTTCTTTCTCTCTTTTATGATGAAGATGATAATGATGATGATGATGATAGGTATAAGGAAGGGGTATATTTGAAAAGAAAAATATTAATTATCAAAAAATTAGTAATTAGGATAAAATTGATGCAAATCGAAAACTTGATAGACAAAATTGAAACAAATCAAAACTTAGGGATATTTTTGAAACTTTTAACAAACTTTAGGAACAAAAAATATACTTTACCCTTTAATTTAAATAGAACTCAAAAGAGTATATAATTTTTTAACTAAAATTAGTATTTCAATTAGTATTATTTAATTTTTTTAAAAAAATCATCAGTATAAATATGAAAAATATAATATAGTGTGAAAGAGATAAAAACCAAATGAATGCACAATTATAAGAGTAGTTATTGACAATTTTTTCTCTCATTTTATACTAATTTACTATTAATTTTATTTTTAATTTAAATTTTATTATATCTAAATTTTTTTGATAAATTAATTTAATTTAATTTAAATAATAATTATATTTTTATTTTATAAATCGATCTAAATTATATTATAAATATTTTGAGAGAATTAAACATTTTGTACATACTTACTTATGTTATTTATTTTTACTTTTTTTACTTCGATGTTATTTTTATTTTGTTAGTTTATAGATAAATTCTTCTTGTAATTCTATGTACTCTTGTACTTTCAACATACTCTCATTTTCTATTAAATTAGTTTATATTTAATGTACAAAATTTGAAATTATATAACTATTTTAATCATTTTACATAATTATTTTAGTTTTTTCTATGTCTATCCAAAAATAACACAATATATTATATTAGTGTCTTATATATTATATCCAAATACAATACACAGAATAATTCTCAGTGTTTCTATTCTATTGTTTCTAGCTCAGGATTCACTAAAACAAATGCAACCTAATAAAAAAATACATAGGATTAAATGCAAGGAAAAAATATATAAAAATAATTCATTCACTACAAATGGCGCCATGTTAACTGCGGGTATTTTACTCAAAAAGGCGATCAACATTCTCACATCCAGCACAGTGCATCCGTAAGTTATCTTCACTTCTATGTTATAACCATCAACGGCTGTGACATGAAGAAATCTGATAACATTCATTGAGAGAAGAGAATTTGCGTAGGATTAGCTTTTGATTGTAAATTTGAAGATGAATATTGTTATTTATAATTTCATAACTTGTGTATTTTTATTTTTATTTTTTTATTTATAATTTTGTAAATCTATTTTGTCTATTTATAATTTCGTAACTTGTATATATTAAGTTATTATATTTATTCTTAATTTTATTACTTCCATACTATTTTTATTTTGTTAGTTTATAGATTAATTCTTGTAATTTTATGTACTCCCACGTACTCTTTTTTATTAAATTAATTTATATTTAATACATAAAATTTGAAATCACATGACTATTTTAGTTATTTTGTATAATATTTTAATTTTTTATGTTTATTTTTTAGTATTTTATATATTGTATTCAAACATAATACACACAAAATAATTTTAAGTGTTTTTATTTATTAGTTCTGTTACGGTAGGTAACCGGAGATGAATGGGTTGGATGGCGCTGGTTGGCCCAGTCGTCTGAGGGAGGAAGTCTTTGAGCGAGTCTGCGTCTTGGGGGCCTCCGTCCGACTTGTGAGTATGAACGAATGGGGGTGGTACCTGCAAAGACACTCCGATGCCTAAGTCAGCAACGGTGTGAGCAGGTCTAGAGAGTATTGGGACTTAGAGATACCTGAGAGGTGTCAGTGTATTTATAGTGGTAAGCCAATAACCACCGTTGGAGTAGTGCCACTTTTCTAGGGTGTTAACCGTCCCTTTATCTTAGGGAAGTTAAGATATGGCTAGTGAAGTGGTTAGAGAGATTCTAGGGGCAGTTACTCATTCAAATGAGTACTTATCTGCCAGTTAATCCTCGTTCCCGACTTCTTTAGGGCAAGTCGTTACTAGTTCCGACTTCGTAGCGATTAATCTGGTGAAAGGTGAGGCCAGCCCTTTGGGTTGGGCCTTTTTATTTAGATCCTGGGCCTTATTCGTTGGGCCAGGGTATGAACAGTGCCCCTACTCGAGCCCAATTTCTCTTTAAGATTTGGGTTCGAGTATACTACTCGGGGTTGTAGCCGACTTGTTGGGGGACCGACGTGATGTTCCGAAACCGACGTGACTTTTTGTGACCTTTTGGTTCTGACAGTTACATCTAATCAAGCGTCATGTCCGTTAGGGATGTGCGTAGGGATTGATGGTCTTGGTAACGGTGCATTTTCATTAATGACTGCCCCGTTTTTACCATTGTGCCCCTAACGTACTTATAAATACTTTCCCTTTCTTTCATTGTTTCGTTTCTGCGATTTTTCAAATTTTCCCCTTCATTTGTTCGTGCTGTGTTCTTGTATCTTCGAAGGCTTTTCGTTTCCTTCAACCCTCATTTTCGGATAAAGGTTTGTTCTTTTGTAACATGCTTTTCTATTTGCATGCCTTCATTTTGTAGATAGGTTGGTTTGTAGACTTCAGTTCCGTACTTCCTCCTTTAGAGATCGTGTTTTTTATTTTCCTTTTCTTTTTCTCTTGTAGGTTTTTTGCTACCTTTTTTAAGAAAAAGAAATGGCTTCCGTAGATATCCTTTCTCAATGGGTTGATGTCACGGTCCTAGGGGAGGAACCCTCGGTCGATACTGAGTTTATTACCAACCTTCGCACTCACCACAAAATTTGTACTTCTGAGGATGACGAGCCAAAGTATGAATTGGTAGTCCCGGGTCCTGAAGACCGGGTTTGCTTTGGGAGGGTCAATGAGGCGGCTCCTCATTTTTTCTTTATGTATGAGTGCATGATCACCCGTTTGGGTGTTTTTCTTCCTTTTTCGAACTTTGAGATATCTGTTTTGCATCATTGCCGAGTTGCCCCTACCCAGCTTCACCCCAACTCTTGGGGTTTTTTGAAAATTTATCAATTTATTAGCCAGGCTTTGGAGTTCCCGACTTCTTTGAAGATTTTTTTCTATCTCTTCCATATGACCAAACCCTTCAGTGGGCTAAACAATAAACAACAATGGGTGTCTTTCCGAGCCATACAGGGTCGGAGAGTTTTTACCCTTTTTGACGATTCCTTCCATGACTTTAAAAATTATTTTTTCAAAGTTCAAGCCGTAGAGGGTCACCATCCCTTTTTTCTGGATGATAATTCTTCTCCCCGATTTCCTTTATACTGGCTGGAGGCCTCTCCCTACGAGAAATATGGTCTGGATGACCTGGATGAGGTAGAAGCAGCCATTGTGGGGTTTCTCCGAGAAGTGTGGGGGAGGGCCCCATACTTGGACACGAAAAAGTTTCTCCAGGGGTCTCCGACCTTTGTCCAGGCACAGCTAGGTAGCTTTTATTTGTTTGTTAGATTTCCGACTTGTCTGACTGACTTTTTCGACTTGTCTGATCTATCTGTTATTGTCCTTTCAGAGATGGCCAAGGCAAACGCTCAGGAGTCTTACCAAAAGGTCCAGGAGGCTAAAGCAAGGTCTTGCGCCAGGACTGGTGGCTCCAGGGCGGTTATCTCTCCTCCTCCTCCTCCTCGGAACGTTGGGACTCCCTCTCAGCCCATTGTGATTTCTTTTTCAACTTTCTCTCAGCCGCCCCCCTCTGCTCGACCTTCTCCTGAGCCAGATTTTAAGAAGCGCAAGACCTTAGAGTCTGGTTCTTCTGGTGAGGTGAAGGCGGATGCTCTTGCATCCGTCCGAAAGAACATCTATCCCCATGCTCGTATAAGCATGGATGATGCTTCTGTTTGGCGCCACCTTACCACTCTGGTCGAGGAGAGCCTCAAGGCGGCGGGGGTTTGTGGCAAACTCTTAGATATTTTTGAGAAGGCTCCTCTCAGCTCTTTAGGGATGACCTCGAGGGTCGAGGAGCTGGAAGGAAGGCTTCTCATATATCAGGAGCATGAGGGGAAGTTGAAGGAGGAAGTCGCCAAGCTGAGGGAGGAGAGAGATAACCTCCGGGAGAGGGAGAGGAAGTTGCAAGCCCAATGCAACATGGAGGTCGGTTTGAGGAAGACAGCACAGGATAGCTATCAAAGTTTGTTTAATGATCTTGTGTCTGTGAAAAATGATCTGCTGAATTCTCCGAAGGCATACGCCGAGTTGGAGGACTCTATTGCTGATGGCGCTGAGGAGGCTTGGAGGATCTTTAAGGAGCAGGTCGGAGTCATTGCTCCTGACTTGGACCTCTCTCCTTTAGATCCTGATAAGGTTGTCATCGATGGTGCCATTGTGGATCCCCCTGTCCCCGATATTATTTCCGAGTCAGATTTGAAGACTCGGGGGCAAAGGATTATAGAGTCTCCTCCTCGCCCTAAAGACGCCCCGAGTTCCTCCACAGTTCCTCCGACTTCCTCTACATCTCCTATGGATGCCTCTCTCCCCGGTCCTGGTGGTGTTCCTCCTGGCTCTGGTGATGGTGATCCGTCTACTCTCCTTCCTGAAAAATAATTTTGTTGGCTATATGGGGGCCCGGCCTGTGGGTCCCCTCTTTTTTAAACTCTTTATTTATTTTGGTAGTGTTTGAACAATTTTTTGGCCTTTTAAGGCCGTAAACAAAACACTTTATAGTGCCCTTTTTTAATAAGGGTTTAAGTTAAGAAATAAGTATCCCTTTTTTAGATAAGGGTTTAAGTTACCTTATGCGTGCATGCTTTTCTGATTGCGATTTTCCCTTTGATTTTTCTGGGAAAACCTTTTCTTTGGCTTTGTCTGCCTTTCTGAACCTTTTTATTTTAAGGATCTTTAGGACAGCCTTTTAATCTTTTCTTAGGTTTTTTCCTATCTCTCTTTGGTTATTCCTAGTACTCAATTTCGTTTCACTGAGTTTTTATGACTTAGGCTACTTTCGTGATTCATTTTTGTTTTACTCGGTTTCCCATTCCGACTTATGCGTCTGGATGTTTCCGAGTTTATCATGATCAACTTCTATAACCTCTTTACACCGACTTGTACCTCGTCGTTTTATCCTGACGACCATCTAGGTCGGTTCATGGGATTTTCACGTTTTGTCGAGCTTAAGTCAGTGCGTTTCGTCGAAAGAAAAAACGAAAAGGGAATTTGCAAGAGATATATATGAAAAAGATCTTTTATTAATTGGGGAGGTACCTTATTGCTACTAAGGGTTTTTGACAATCTATTTCCCTTAGTCTCTACTATGATGCCTCGTTAAAAACCCTTCTCCAGAAAAAACCCTTTGGTTTTGGGAAAAAATCATGAAGTTGGGAAAAGAGTACATCAGGGAGTAGAGTTCGCTTTTAGCTATAGTACCTTTTCATGTTACAAGCATGCCACGACCTGGGTAACTCGGTGCCGTCCAAGTCGGTCACCTTATAATAGCATTTTCCTAAGACCTCATTGATTTTGTATGGCCCTTTCCAGTTTGCAGCGAGCTTTCCTTCTCCTGATTTGTTGACTCCAATGTCATTTCTAATTAAGACCAAGTCGTCTGGGGTGAAACTCCTTCGAATGACTTTTTTGTTGTATCTTGTAGTCATCCTTTGCTTCAACGCTGCTTCTCTTATCTGGGCTTCTTCTCGGACCTCGGGGAGCAAGTCGAGCTCTTCCTTGTTCCCCTGTATGTTTCCAATCTCGTCGTGGAGAGTCACTCTTGGGCTTTGCTCATTGACCTCTATTGGGATCATGGCTTCTACGCCATAAACTAGTCGGAAGGGTGTTTCTCTAGTGGCGGATTGGGGGGTTGTTCTGTAAGCCCATAGCACTTGTGGGAGCTCTTCAGCCCAAGCTCCCTTTGCGTCTTGTAATCTTTTCTTCAGCCCTGCCAGTATGACTTTGTTGGCTGCCTCGGCTTGCCCATTGGCTTGCGGGTGTTCCACCGAGGTGAACTGGTGTTTGATTTTCATACTGGCTACCAGGCTTCTAAAGGTGGAGTCAGTGAACTGGGTCCCATTATCTGTAGTGATGGAATAGGGTATCCCATACCTTGTGATGATATTTTTGTAGAGGAACCTCCGACTTCTTTGTGCAGTGATGGTGGCCAGTGGTTCTGCTTCTATCCATTTTGTGAAATAATCTATTCCCACGATTAGGTACCTGACTTGTCCTGGCGCTTGAGGAAAAGGACCTAACAAATCCATCCCCCATTTTGCAAAGGGCCATGGAGAAGTGATACTAATGAGCTCCTCTGGGGGAGCTACGTGGAAATTTGCATGCATCTGACATGGTTGGCACTTTTTCACAAATTCTGTGGCATCTTTCTGCAAGGTTGGCCAGTAGAATCCAGCTCGGATCACTTTCCTGGCTAATGACCTGGCTCCGAGATGGTTTCCATAGATCCCACTATGCACTTCCTCTAATACCTCAGTGGTTCTTGAGGTCGGTACGCACTTTAACAATGGTGTTGATATCCCCCTTCTATAGAGAATATTTTTCACCAAGGTATAGTGTTGGGCTTCCCTTCGGATTTTCTTTGCCTCTTTCTCCTCCTTGGGGAGGATGTCGAATTTCAGAAATTCGACTAAGGGGTTCATCCATCCGAGGTTTAGTCCGACCACTTCGAAGACTTCTTGTTTGTCTTCTGTTTTTACCACTGAAGGTTCCTGGAGAGTTTCTTGGATCAGGCTTCTGTTATTCCCTCCTGGCTTGGTGCTTGCTAACTTGGATAGAGCGTCTGCCCTGCTATTTAGATCCCGAGTTATGTGTTTGACCTCGGTTTCTGCAAAGCGCCCAAGGTGTTCCAGAGTTTTTTCCAAGTACCTCTTCATGTTTGGGTCTTTTGCCTGATATTCTCCACTTATTTGGGAGGTCACCACTTGAGAGTCGCTGTATATCATCACCTTCGTAGCACCGACTTCTTCTGCCAGCTTCAATCCTGCAATCAAGGCTTCATACTCTGCCTGGTTATTTGAAGCTGGGAATTCGAATTTGAGGGAAACCTCTATCTGGGTTCCCCTTTCATCTACCAATATTATGCCTGCACCGCTTCCTGTTTTGTTGGAGGATCCATCTACATAGAGTTCCCATGTAGTTGGTTTATCCTCTTGATCTCCTGCGTATTCTGCAATGAAGTCGGTGAGGCACTGGGCTTTAATCGCCATCCGAGTTTCATACTTCAAGTCGAACTTGGAGAGCTCTATTGCCCATTGAACCATTCTTCCTGCAACATCCGTCTTTTGGAGGATTTGCTTCATGGGTTGGTTCGTGCGGACTCTTATTGTGTGAGCTTGAAAGTAAGGCCGTAGCCTTCGTGAGGCTACTACTAAGGAGTAGGCAAATTTCTCTAGTTTGCGGTACCTTAGCTCAAGGCCTTGTAGAACTTTACTGATGAAGTATACTGGGTGCTGACCGGCCTCGTCTTCTCTTATCAGGGCCGATGAGATGGCCTTGTCTGCTACAGATAAGTATAGGACGAGGTCTTCTCCGGCTATAGGTCGGGTCAAAATAGGAGGTTGGCTCAAAAACTTTTTGAACTCCTGGAACGCCTCCTCACATTCAGGAGTCCATTCAAACTGGTGTCCCTTTCTCAGTAGGGAGAACAGTGGAAGAGATCTTAGTGCTGATCCTGCCAAAAATCTGGAGAGAGCTGCCAGCCAGCCATTCAGCTGTTGGACCTCTCTCAAACAAGTCGGGCTTTTCATCTCCAAGATAGCTCTACACTTGTCGGGATTGGCTTCGATCCCTCTTTGTGTTAGCATGAATCCTAGAAATTTTCCTGCCTCCACTGCGAAGGCGCACTTTGCAGGATTTAGTCTCATCCCGTGCAACCTTATGGTGTCGAAGACTTGTGAAAGGTCAGGCAAGAGGTCGACTTCTTTCTTGGTCTTCACTAGCATATCGTCGACGTATACTTCCATTAAGCTCCCTAGGTGAGAGGCAAACACCTTATTCATCAACCTCTGATATGTGGCCCCTGCATTTTTCAATCCAAATGGCATGACCACGTAGCAAAAATTAGCTCTGGGCGTGATGAATGATGTTTTTTCCTGGTCTGGCTCATACATCGGGATTTGGTTATACCCCGAGTAGGCGTCCATGAACGACAAGTATTGATATCCCGAGCTGGAGTCCACTAGGGTGTCAATACTTGGCAGTGGATAAGGGTCCTTGGGACATGCCTTATTTAGGTCGGTGTAGTCGACACACATTCTCCATTTACCATTTTGTTTTTTGACTAGCACTACATTGGCTAGCCATGTTGGGTACTTGACTTCTCTAATGAAACCGGCTTCTAGGAGCGCTTGTACTTTCTCCTCTACTATTAGGGCTCGCTCTGGGCCGAGCTTGCGTCTTCTTTGTTGTACAGGTCGTGACCCCGGGTAAACCGAGAGCTTATGGGACATGAGCTCGGGGTCTATCCTAGGCATGTCGGAGGCCTTCCAGGCGAAGAGATCGGAGTTATCTCTTAGGAGCTTAGTCAACCCTTGTTTTAGGGTTTCCCCTAGGTTGGCCCCTATGTGAGTATTTTTTCCCTCCTCTTCGCCGACCTGTATCTCCTCGGTTTTTCCTCCCGGTTGTGGACGCAGCTCCTCTCTAGCCCTTGCGCCTCCGAGCTCTACTGTGTGGACTTCTCGGCTTTTTCCTCTCAAGTTTAGGCTTTCATTGTAGCATTTCCTTGCCAATTTCTGATCACCCCTTACCGTTGCTATCCCCGCTGAAGTCAGGAATTTCATACAAAGGTGAGGAGTGGATACCACCGCTCCGAGTCTATTAAGGGTAGTTCTGCCAATTAAAGCATTATATGCTGACCCTACATCGATGACTATGAAGTCTATGCTCAGAGTTTTTGATTTTTCCCCTTTTCCAAAAGTGGTATGGAGGGGCAAAAATCCTAGTGGCTTTATTGGCGTGTCGCCTAGTCCATATAAGGTGTCGGGGTAGGCTCTTACTTCTTTCTCATCCAACCCTAGTTTGTCGAAAGCGGGTTTAAAAAGGATGTCCGCTGAGCTTCCCTGGTCTACTAGGGTTCTGTGGAGATGAGCATTTGCTAGGATCATAGTTATTACCACTGGATCATCGTGTCCAGGGATTATTCCTTGCCCATCTTCCTTTGTGAATGAAATGGTGGGGAGGTCGGATAACTCTCCTCCGACCTGGTAGACTCTCTTGAGGTGTCTTTTGCGAGAGGATTTGGTGAGTCCCCCTCCCGCGAACCCTCCTGAGATCATATGGATATGTCTCTCCGGAGTCTGCGGTGGTGGGTCTCTTCTATCCATATCGTCTCGCTTTCTCTTCCCATGGCTATCCGACCTTTCTATGAGATATCTGTCGAGCCGACCTTCCCTAGCCAGCTTTTCTATCACATTTTTAAGGTCGTAGCAGTCGTTTGTGGAGTGACCATATATTTTATGGTACTCACAGTAGTCGCTGCGGCTCCCCCTTTTTTATTTTTAATGGGTCTAGGGGGTGGCAGCCTTTCAGTATTACAAATCTCTCTGTATACATCCACTATGGAGGCCTTTAGAGGAGTATAAGAGTGATATTTCCTTAGTCTATCGAGACCGAGTTCTTCCTTCTTTTTGGTTTCCCTCTCTCTTTCTTTTGTTGAGGGAGGGTGCCCAGGTCGCCAACTCAGGTCTCTTAACTTAGCATTTTCCTCCATGTTGATGTACTTTTCAGCTCTTTCCTGTACATCACTTAGAGAGATGGGATGTCTTTTGGATATGGACTGTGAGAAGGGACCTTCTCTGAGCCCATTGACTAACCCCATTATGACTGTCTCGGTGGGCAGGTCTTGAATCTCTAAACATGCTTTGTTGAACCTTTCCATATAGGCTCGTAAGGATTCTCCGACCTCCTGTTTTATTCCCAGGAGGCTTGGTGCATGTTTAACTTTGTCTTTCTGGATAGAGAACCTCATCAAGAATTTCCTTGAGAGGTCTTCAAAACTGGTAACCGACCTCGGGGGGAGGCTGTCGAACCACTTCATCGCCGCTTTTGACAAGGTTGTCGGAAAAGCTTTGCATCGCGTAGCATCAGAAGCGTCAGCCAGATACATCCGACTTTTAAAGTTGCTCAGATGATGCTTTGGATCAGTGGTTCCGTCGTAGAGGTCCATGTCGGGGCTTCTAAAGTTTCTCGGAACTTTTGCCCTCATTATGTCCTCACTAAAAGGATCTTCCCCTCCTAGGGGGGACTCTTCTCTACTATCACGGGAGTTCCGACCTTTGAGGGAGGATTCTAGCTTTAAGAGTTTTTCCTCTAACTCTTTTCGTCTATCCGTCTCCTCTCTTAGGTGCTTTTCTATCTCCCTTTGTCGCTCCCGTTCCTGTTCTAGCTGTTCCAAACGACTTTGGTGGATATGGACTAATCCCATAAGCTCAGTTGAATGGGACTGTCCGTCCTTCTCTGACTCACGGCCTTCTGAGGAATTCACCTTCGGGGTTTTGACTCCGGAGGTTCCTTCTTTGTGTTGATCGTTGGTTTCCTGGTGGAGGGTTAGGTCCGCGTCACTATTTCTGGTGTCCAGATTCTCTTGTTCAGAATCTGTTTCCACATGACCCTCCTCAGGGGACCTGTCCGCCATCACTGGTTGATCTCTCGGGTCCCCGGCAACGGCGCCAATGTTATGGTAGGTAACTGGAGATGAATGGGCTGGATGGCGCTGGTTGGCCCAGTCGTCTGAGGGAGGAAGCCTTTGAGCGGGTCTGCGTCTTGGGGGCCTCCGTCCGACTTGTGAGTATGAACGAATGGGGGTGGTACCTGCAAAGACACTCCGATGCCTAAGTCAGCAAGGGTATGAGCAGGTCTAGAGAGTATTGGGACTTAGAGATACCTGAGGGGTGTCAGTGTATTTATAGTGGTAAGCCAATAACCACCGTTGGAGTAGTGCCACTTTTCTAGGGTGTTAACCGTCCCTTTATCTTAGGGAAGTTAAGATATGGCTAGTGAAGTGGTTAGAGAGATTCTAGGGGCAGTTACTCATTCAAATGAGTGCTTATCTGCCAGTTAATCCTCGTTCCCGACTTCTTTAGGGCAAGTCGTTACTAGTTCCGACTTCGTAGCGACTAATCTGGTGAAAGGTGAGGCCAACCCTTTGGGTTGGACCTTTTTATTTGGATCCTGGGCCTTATTCGTTGGGTCAGGGTATGAACAAGTTCTATTTCAATGTTATGTTCTATTATGTCTACCAAAACAAACATAACCTAATAAAAAAAATACATAAGGGCTGGATATAAGAAAAAAAAGCTAAAGATTTACTGAGGGAGATGGAGTTTACTTGGCTACAACTAAATCCTTCTTTTGCCACTGCATGCCAAATTGGATAATGTAAATTACACAGAATTTGAGAGAAGTCTATATTCTATAAATTGAATGTGTTTGAAGCTGCACTTAAGGCTTTTGCTAAGTTCAAGAAAGTTAAGGAAGTAAGTTTTTGAAACATTATAAAACAATGGATGCATTCTTCTAAGAACTTATCATTTATGTCCAAAGTGTATGCAGATAAGACCATTACACACCTTTTATAATGCTATCATGGAGTACATAAAATTAATTATAGTAGAAGTATATAAAATTAATTATAAAATATTTTTTTTAAAATATTAGTTTTTTTTTATTTTAAAAATTTTTAATGAATAAAAAATAGAAAATTAAAAAATGATATTTTGTGGTTAATGTACTCTTTATATATTTTTATTATAATTAATTACCATCAATATTAAACTAATCAAAAGATCATTTAGGTAACACGATAATAATATTTTATAATTAATTTTATAAAAACCAATTACATAAATCCTAAAAAATGTGTTTGGCAAACGCGTTGAAGAAGATAAAAATGCGTTTAAATTCTTTAAACGTTGTTTTTTAATATTTAGTAACTTTTTTTTTCTTTAAATACGTGATTTTGCATCTTGAAGAAAGAAGTTAGTAGCTTCTGCATTCACTTAACGTGAATTTGATCATTACTAGTTTTAATAGTTTTCTTCATAAGAATTTTTATATTTGTTTTAAGTCATTTTAAATATTTTAATTTTTATTATTTTTAATACTTTTTCATATTTTAATTTTCGATTTTTTATTATAATTTTATTATAATATGAATTATTGATCTTATTAATTAAAAAGAACAAAATAAATAAAAAATTGATTATACATAACAATAGAGTTATAAGTAATAAAATTTTACTATCCAAAATAATACTAAATTAAACAACATTATCTTGTGAAAGTGTGAAAATGACTCACCTCAAATGCCACTCTCTATCTTGAGGGGTATATATATATATATAGGAGAATTTGATAAAATATAAACCGCTAGACCCTTGTGCAAAATACACATAAACCGCGACACCCCTACCGCGGATATGTTGCGTTGCTGAGCGTAAACCACGACACTACTGTAGCGGATTACATGCATTCGTAAACCGCAAACTCTGTCGCGGTTTACATAGTTTATGAAAAAACTGTATTTCGGTATTCATTTTACAAAATGTGTATTGTGGTAAATTTGAATGTATGTTTATTTAATACGGTAAATTGTCCTTATTTTTGGGATTATGTTATTTTTAAATAGGCATTATATGTTGTTACGGCCTGGCCCAAACATCATGCGGGCAGACCTGACCCGTGGACCACCCGACCCGAATGGTCGGGTGCGAGGCGCCCAACCACCGACCCGGACACGCGTCCTTGACAGCTCTACTACAGCTGTATTGGGAAGCTTCGAGGAAGGTGGGTCTGCCCTTGTGGGACCTACTTCTGACATGGTATATATGGGTAGGGTCCTACCCCTCCCCCAAGGTACGTAATATACCACTCTTCTCACTTTTCGCCTGCACACCTGACTGACTAGAGTGTCAGAGTGTCTTTGCAGGTGATACCCCCCTCTCCACACGAAGAACCCGGGACGTCGGCTACTCCACCTCCAACCCAACAGCCCGGAACCAGGCGACACCCCATCTCACCAATCGAAGTATCGCCCCGACCCGTCCGGTACACGAGCTACTGAACATTGGCGTCGTCTGTGGGGACTCCTGAATGGACGTTGTACTAGGTCCTGGAGAACCAGGCCGCGGGGCCGAGCACAGAGGGGAGGCCTCCGTGGCTTCTTCCCGGGAGCGGACGAGGTCCCCTCCACGACGAACTGAGACATCTTCACGATCACAAGAAAGACGCCCCTTTGGGGGAACAGGCAACAACAGCGCCAGAATAATGCAGGAACTGTGTCACAAGATGCAGAACTTGGAGCACCAGCTAGCAGACCAGGAACATCATCAACAAACTCCCAAATCGAGCTACTCTCGTTTCCCTCCGAGAAGTCGCTCTTGGTGAACGCCTAGCCCACGATCTGAACCCAAGAGCTCCCGGGAGGAAGGACGCCCAAGAAGACGCCGCGACCTCATCATATACACCCGATAGGGAGGGAGACGCGCCACCAGGCAAGACCGGCAAGACGGCGAGGGAAGACCAAGGAGAATACAACGACCCGTGATAATGGGCGCAACCTCGTTTCATCGTTCCATCTTCGAGGTCCGGCTACCAAAGCACTTTGACAAGCCGACGGACATGAGGTACGACGGAACCCAAGACCCGCATGAGCACTTTACGGCCTTCGAGGCCAGAATGAACCTGGAGGGAGTGGGAGACGAGGTAAGGTGCCGCGCTTTCCCGGTCACTCTGGCGGGACCTGCAATACGGTGGTTTAACAGTCTCCCGCAGGGCTCGGTGGCCAAGTTTTCGGATATTAGCCGCAAAGGCAAAGCACCCGATCAATTTTCTCGGCGTAACTCAGAGATCCGATGAGCCGACCAGGAAATATCTAGGTCGGTTCAACGACGAGTGCTTAGAGATCGACGGGCTAACTGATTCGGTAGCTAGCTGATAAACCACTATTTTATGGTTTATATTGTGTTTAATTGTGTGGTTTTATCATGTTCTTTACCCACTTATTCATTAAATAAGCATGCATTTATAATTCCTTCCTAAAGTTATTGCATGATTGAAAACTTACTTCCTAGAGACTTTTAATTATGTATTTTATTTCTCCTTTATTCCATCCGATGCCGTGATCTGTGTGTTAAGTGTTTCAGGCTTTATAGGGCATGAATGAGTTAGAGATTGGAAAGGAAGCTTGCAAAAAAATGGAAGGAACACAAGAAATTGAGGAGATGACCAGCGAGAAGCGACGCGGCCGCATGGATGACGCGACCGCGCGGAAGAGAGGAAATCGCAATGACGCGGCCACATGGATGACGCGACCGCGCGAATTGGAAACTGCACAAGTGACGCGGAGGCGTGGACGACGCGCCCGCGTGGTAAAGCGAAACGCCGAATGACGCGTTCGCCTGAATGACGCGTCCGCGTGACATGCGCGATCTGCATAATCTGCAGAATCGCTGGGGGCGATTTTGGGCCTTATTTTGACCCAGTTTTCGGCCCAGAAAAGCAGACTAGAGCCAAAGAACATGCAAAAACTAACAACAACATTCATTCCGCATAGTTTTAGTTTTTTTTTAGATCTAGTTTTTCTCTCCTCTAGGTTTTCTCTCTACACATTCATAGTTTTTAGGATTTGTTATTTTCATTGTTTTTGCATTGGGATATTGAGAAGAGTTATTGCCTCATCAAGACTTCGACATTCTAGTTCGTTCTCTTTACTTGTCTCTTACTCTTCCATGTTCCTTAATTTACTTAATTTTACTATTGGATTATTTTAGCATTTATTAATACAAGAATTACTTTTATTTTTGATTAACCCTTTAATCATTATTTATCATGTCTTTTTTTAATTCCCTTTCTTATGTTATGAATTTTAAATTTACAATGAGCGAGTAGTTCCCTAACTTGATGGGGAGTTGATGGAAAGGAACCTTTGAGTTGGGATGCTCAAGAGAAAGATTGTAATTGGGTTTATTGTTGGATTGCTCTCTGGTCATTAACACCAATCCTCCCAAGAGCGGATTGGAACCTGTGGATAGAAACAGCATTCCAACTAGTTTAACTTTCCCTTACTTAGTAAGGGACAACTAAACATAATAACCCCCAATTGTCAATTAATCTTGAGAGTACTCCAACAAGAATAGGGCTTCTAGCTAATCAACTCCCAGTCAAGGCTTTTATTTAAATTCATATAAATTCTCTAATTTAATTTTCTGCCATTCAACTCAAACCTTTTTGAAAACATCTGATTAATAAAATAGCACACTTTTCTGCAACTCGTTGGGAGACGACCTGGGATTCATACTCCCAGTATTTTAATTTTAATTTCTGTGACACCCTTCTAAATTGATAAGCGGATTTCTGGTTGGTTGAGAACTATACTTGCAACGCATATTTTATAATCATTCTTAACTTGCCAATTTCCGCCCGCATCACTAGCCTATGTTTGATGAATGGACTCCTGAACGAGGACTTCAGGAAGCATCTCACCACGAAATCGGTGTGGATGATGTAGGAGATCCAAAGCGTAGCCAGGGAATACATCAACGATGAAGAAGTTAGTCAAGTCGTGGCTGCCAATAAACGGCAGCCTTCCTACAATAAACCTCGGTAGCACGGGGTGGAGAAAGGCAGAAGGAGCATGCCAGAGACGGTGGTCCAGGAAAGACATCCAGGCCGTTCCCTCGGGTCGGGAAGTTCACCAATTACACCCCCCTCACCGCCCCTATCATGGAAGTTTATCAGCAGATAGCCGAGAAGGAAATTTTGTCGAAGCCCCGGTCCCTAAAGAACCAAACCAGGGGGAGCAAGAGCCTCTATTGTGATTATCACAAGGGCTACGGACATAAGATGCAGGATTGCTTCGACCTGAAGGACGCGTTAGAACAAGCGACCCAGAACGGGAAACTGGCCGAATTCTCCCACCTCATTAGGGAACCAAGGAGACGTAATCGCGACCGCAAAGGAGAGGACAAGACCCGCGCGGTGAAGCGACGTCACGAGACGGAGGACAACGAACACGGCCTTACCATAGTGAACGTGGTAACGGCAAGAGACGCCGCCCCTAGGTCGAAGTCGGCACACAAGAAAGACACCAAAGTCTTGGCGGTTTCCTCCTCCGCGCAAAGCTCTAGGAGGTTTCCACCCATCTCGTTCGGTCTGGAAGACCAGTGGTTTGATGAGGTCGCGGAAAGCCCCCCCATGGTCATCACGGCCAGAGTGGGAACCGGCCTCATCAAGCGGATCCTCGTAGACACCGAGGCCGACTCGAATATCATGTTCCGCAATGGGTTCGATGCCTTGGGTCTACGGGATGACGACCTAAAGACCCACCAGCACGGTGTTGTAGGCTTAGGCGACCACTTCATCAAACCAGATGGGATAATCTCCCTGCCGATATTTGTAGGACTTGGACAAGGGCGAAGATCGGTAATGGCTGAGTTCGTGGTTCTGCGAGACTCTACGGCCTACAACATCATCCTAGGGAGAAAGACCATCAACGATCTCGGGGCGGTGGTCAGTACGAAGATGCTGGTAATGAAGTTTATCGCTGATGATGGATTCGTGGGATCCATAAAAGGGACTTGGAAACGGTAGTCGCTTGCGATAATGCCAGTCTCTCATTAAGGAAGAAGTCCAAGGAAGCATCAGGAGTATTCCTTGCCAACCTAGACGCTAGAGTCGAAGACAAACCCAGACCCGAGCCGGAGGGAAACTTAAAGAAATTCAGAGTCGGTGACACAGAGGAGAAGTTCACCTTCGTGAACAGAAACCTCCCACACGACCTAAAGGAACCTCTAATGGAAATGATCAGGGCTAACGGCGGCCTGTTTGCTTGGACGCCAGCTGACATGCCGGGGATAGACCCCCAACTCATGTCACACCACTTGGCCGTCAAGACGGAGGCCAAACCGGTAGTTCAGAGGAGAAGAAAGATGTCACATGAAAGAGCAGAGGAGGTGGCCAGGCAGACGACCAGCCTCCTCGAAGAGGGATTTATACGGGAGCTCGACTACTCAACCTGGTTGTCGAATGTAGTTCTAGTGAGAAAGCACAATGGAAAATGGAGGATATGTGTGGATTACTCCAATCTTAACAAAGCATGCCTCAAGGACTGCTACCCCCTACCCAACATTGATGCGCTCGTCGACGCGGCGGCGGGATATCGGTATCTGAGCTTCATGGATGCTTATTCTGGCTACAATAAGATACCGATGCACCGGCCAGACGAGGAGAAGACATCGTTCATAATGCCCGGGGGAACCTACTACTACAGGGTAATGCCGTTCGGATTGAAGAACGCAGGGGCCACCTACCAAAGGTTGATGAATAAGATATTCAGTGACCTCATAGGGAAAACGGTGGAAGTATACGTCGATGACATCTTAGTAAAAACCACCCGACCCAACGACCTCGTAGGAGATCTGGAAAATGTATTCGCCTCTCTCCGACAACACGACATGAGGCTCAACCCACTTAAATGTGCCTTCGCCATGGAAGCAGAAAAGTTCTTGGGGTTCATGATAACCCAAAGAGGGGTAGAGGCCAATCCAGAAAAATGTGAAGCGATACTCCAGATGAAGAGCCCGGGATGCATTAAAGATGACCAAAGGCTGACTGGGAGGCTCACAGCGCTATCGCGGTTCCTCAGAGCATCGGCTGCTAGGGCGCTACCCTTTTTCAACCTTATGAAAAAGGGGATAGCGTTTGAATGGACCTCGGCGTGTGAGGAAGCATTCAAGCATTTCAAAGAGATCCTCGCAACACCACCCGTTCTCGGGAAGCCCAAGGTTGGAGAGCCGCTCTACCTGTATCTAGCCATAACAGACGAAGCGATGGCAGTGGTTTTGGTACGGGAGGAAGGGAGGGTTCAACAACCAATCTACTTCGTGAGTAAATCACTGCAAGGAGCAGAGTTGAGATACAACAAATTAGAGAAGTTGACACTTGCACTCCTAACCTCTTCCCATAGATTACGACAGTACTTCCAAAGTCATCGGGTAGTCGTGAGGACGGATCAGAGAATCCGCCAGATACTCCAGAAACCCGACCTGGCGGGAAGAATGATGACTTGGGCCATTGAGTTGTCCCAATACGACTTGCAATATGAGCTCAGGCACGCGATTAAGGCGCAGGCCATGGCCGATTTCTTGGTAGAAGTAACAAGGGACTCAGCCGAGGTGACGAGCATACGGTGGAGGCTCCATGTAGACGGGGCTTCCAACCAGATGTTTGGAGGTGCCGGGATCATCCTGGAGAGCCCCGATGGGTCATATATGAACAGTCAATCAAGTTCGAGTTCCCGGTATCAAATAATCAAGTAGAATATGAGGCCCTTCTGGGTGGTTTAACCTTAGCAAGGGAAGTCGGTGCCACTAGGCTAGAAGTATGCAGTGACTCGCAGGTCGTCACTTCCCAAGTCAACGGGACCTACCAGGCCAGAGACTCCTTGTTACAAAAATATTTAGAGAAGGTTAAAGAGCTGAGCAAACAATTTGAGGAGGTCACGATCCAACACGTTCTGAGAGAAAGGAACACACGGGCAGACCTCCTGTCCAAGCTAGCAAGCACAAAACCAGGGGCCTACAATCGGTCTCTCATTCAGGATTTGATAAAGGAACCAGCAGTCACTCTCCACTTGACCAAAGTAAATCCCTCCTGGATGGACCCGATCACTGACTTTTTGGAAAGCGGCAAGCTCCCCGACGACAAAAAGGCGGCCAAAGCGTTGAGGAGGGAGGCGGCCAAATACGCGACCATACAAGGGCAGTAATTTAGAAAGGGACTCAGCCAACCTTTGTTGAAGTGCTTACACCCCGACCAAACAGACTATGTGCTTAGAGAGGTCCATGAGGGGTGCTGTGGTCATCACATCGGGGGCAAAGCCCTAGGAAGAAAGCTCATCAGAGCTGGTTATTACTGGCCATCAATGATGGAGGATTCCAAAGAATTCGTAAAGAGATACGTCAAGTGCCAGGAGAACGCCAATTTCCATAAGGCGCCGGCTTCCGAGCTAAGCCTCTTGACGTCCTCCCGACCTTTCTCACAGTGGGGAGTCGACCTCTTGGGACCTCTCCCACTTGGTCCGGGGCAAGTCAAGTATCTCATTGTTGCTATCGATTACTACACCAAGTGGATAGAGGCCGAGCCACTGGCCAGTATATCCTCATCCAATTGTCGAAAGTTTATGTGGAGACAGGTGATAACCCAATTCGGCATCCCAGAGGTCGTTATCTCTGATAACGGGACGCAGTTCACCGACAAAAAGTTCGTAGAGTTCCTCGCCAGTTTAGGCATAAAGCAAAAGTTCTCCTCCGTAGAAAACCCCCAGACGAACGGCCAAGTTGAAGCTGCAAACAAGGTCATCTTGCTAGGCCTCAAGAAGCGGCTTGATAATAAAAAAGGCGCATGGGCTGAAGAACTCGCCTCAGTCCTCTGGTCTTACCGAACGACCGAGCAATCGTCCACTGGAGAAACCCCTTTCCGCTTGACATACGGGGTGGATGCTATGATACCCGTGGATACCCGTGGAGGTCGGCGAGCTGAGCCAACGATTACTTCTACAAGGAGTGGAGAAAACCGTAGAGAAGGAAGCCCATTTGTCAGAGGTAGCACTTAAGCAAAGAATGGCCTTACGCTACAACGCCAAAGTAATTAGGAGAGAATTTGAGCAAAACGACCTAGTTATGCGACGCAACGACATCGGGCCGCCGACTCAAGGGGAAGGCAAGATGACGACAAATTGGGAAGGCCCCTACAGGGTTAAAGAAGTGATTGGCAAGTGCGCCTATAAATTGGAGAGGCTCGATGGCAAGGAAGTGCCGAGAACCTGGAATGCAGGTAACTTAAGAAGATTTTATTCTTAGCTCAAACACGCCGAGCAGGCGATTTGACGAGGTCAGCAAGACCCGGGTTCCCCTTTGCCATCAAATAATTTACTTTTGTTAAGAACTTATCATTGCAATAGACTTGTTCAACTGTCGATAAATGTTCACTTGTTAAATTTACTTTTTCCCTCTTATGCGTCCCGCGACAACATAATTTTCATGGACACGGTACCCCGGGACTGATCACCCCGGGAACCAACCAAACTAACTCGATAACAAACGGCCACAGCAATAGTAGAGTCACGACTTGGTTTTGTCAAAATTACCAACGCAACGGTAAACCAACGCAAGCGACAAGCCGGTACCAACAAAACAGTAACAAAATAAAACGAGAATGCTGCCGAGTAAGCGGGAAAAGACAGTAATAATAAGCCGATCAAGCGGCTACCAAAGCAGTTTAAACGTTCTACAAAGCCCATCAAACTACGCGACAAGTTCTACAACAAAACTACAAGACATATGCAAAGGTACAAGAGATCATTTCTTCGGCATATCGACAATCTTTCCATCTTTGATTGTTTTGAAAACCCCGATTGCCGATGTGTCGAAGTCAGAAGCCATAATCTTCACTTGAGCCTTAAGGGCCTCTTCAGCCACCAGGATCGCGCTCTTCTCCTACTTCACGCTCTCTTTGTGCTTCTTCTTAAACTCTTCAGCTTTGGCCTGAGCGGTCTTAGCCGACGAGATGGCCACATTGCGTTCCTTCTCTAAAGCTACCACCCGGCCCTGCGCAGCATTGAGCTGGCTCTCCAAAGTCATCTCCCGCTCGGTTAGCTGGGAAACGGCGGCATCAGAGACCTTCAACTTTTCCTCAGCGGAAGTGGCCTTCTCCTCGGCAGACTTAAGCTTCTCCTCCGCCTTGGATAGCTGCTCCCGAAGCGTTTCAACTTGAGTCTTGAATTGGTTGTTGGCCTTAACAGCAGATTCGAGCTTTCTATGCATTGACTGCATTCCCGACAGCACAAACTCGGCCTTCCGAGCTATGGTGGTGCCGCGGAGGAGGGTACGGTACATCCACTTCGCCTGCCCCGCAAGGTCGGTGCAATGGAAATGTTTCTCCGTACCAAGAAGCAGCTGGGAGTCTATGAAGTTCCCGACATCAAAATTCCTCTCCATCACGGTGAGGGCTCCTTCAGGGCTGGAGGACGACCTCTGCCTCTTGGGATTGTGGATAACCTTCAAGTCATCCTCCTCGACTTGTGGATCGGAGGTTGAACCCTGGTGCACGAATTATAAATCACACTTTTCACAACTCGTACCACTAACCAGCAAGTGCACTGGGTCGTCCAAGTAATACCTTACGTGAGTAAGGGTCGAATCCCACGGAGATTGTTGGCTTGAAGCAATCTATGGTTATCTTGTAATTCTTAGTCAGGATATCAATTATAATTATCAGTTTGGGTTGCGAAAAATAAAAGAGCATGAATTAAATACATGTTATGCAGTAATGGAGAATATGTTGGAGTTTTGGAGATGCTTTGTCTTCTGAATCTCTGCTTTCCTACTGTCATCTTCTTCACGCACGCAAGTTTCCTCCTATGGCAAGATGTATGTTGGTGGATCACCGTTGTCAATGGCTACCATCCGTCCTCTCAGTGAAAATGGTCCAGGTGCGCTGTCACCGCATGGCTAATCATCTGTCGGTTCTCACTCATGTTGGAATAGGATCCATTGATCCTTTTGCGTCTGTCACTGCGCCCAACCCTTGTGAGTTTGAAGCTCGTCACAGTCATTCAATCCCTGAATCCTACTCGGAATATCACAGACAAGGTTTAGACTTTCCAGATTCTCAAGAATGCTGCCAATGGGTTCTAGCTTATACCACGAAGATTCTGATTAAGGAATTCAAGAGATACTCATTCAATCGAAGGTAGAACGGAGGTGGTTGTTAGGTACACGTTCATAGGTTGGGAATGGTGATGATTGTCACGGATCATCACATCCATCATATTGAAGTGCGACTGAACATCTTAGATAGAAACAAGCATGTTTGAATAGAAAACAGAAATAATTGCATTAATTCATCGAGACACAGCAGAGCTCCTCACCCCCCAACAATGGAGTTTAGAGACTCATGCCGTCAAAGAGTACAAAGTTCAGATCTAAAAATGTCATGAGGTGCAAAATAAATATCTAAAAGTTGTTTAAATACTAAACTAGTAACCTAGGTTTACAGAAAATGAATAAGCTATGATAGATAGTGCAGAAAACCACTTCTGGGGCCCACTTGGTATGTGCTGGGGGTGAGACTTGAGCTTTACACGTGCCTAGGCTATTTCTGGAGTTAAACGCCAGGTTGTAACCTGTTTTGGGCGTTTAACTCCAAGTTGTAACCTGTTTCTGGCGTTTAACGCTAGAATGCAGCATGGAACTGGCGTTGAACACCAGTTTACGTCGTCTATCCTTGAGAAAAGTATGGACTATTATATATTGCTGGAAATCCCTGGATGTCTACTTTCCAACGCAATTGAGAGTGCGCCATTTGGACTCTTGTAGCTCCAGAAAATCCATTTCGAGTGCAGAGAGGTCAGAATCCAACAACATCTGTAGTCCTTTTTCAGCCTGAATCAGATTTTTGCTCAGCTCCCTCAATTTCAGCCAGAAAATATCTGAAATCACAGAAAAATATACAAAATCATAGTAAATTCTAGAAATATGAATTTTGCCTAGAAACTAATAAAAATATACTAAAAACTAACTAAAACATGCTAAAAACTACATGAAATTACCCCCAAAAAAGCGTATAAAATATCCGCTCATCACAACACCAAACTTAAACTGTTGCTTGTCCCCAAGCAACTAGACAAATAAAATAGGATAAAAAAAATCGAGAAGCAATAATATCTCAAAGTTTTAAGTGAAGCTCAATTCTAATTAGATGAGCGGGACTAGTAGCTTTTTGTTTTCGAATAGTTTTGGCATCTCACTTTATCCTTTGAAATTCAGAATCATTGGCGTCCATAGGAACTCAGAATTCAGATAGTATTATTGATTCTCCTAGTTTAGTATGTTGATTCTTGAACACAGCTACTTTATGAGTCTTGGCCGTGGCCCTAAGCACTTTGTTTTCTAGTATTACCACCGGATACATAAATGCCACAGACACATAACTGGGTGAACCCTTTTAGATTGTGACTTAGCTTTGCTAAAGTCCCCAATTAGAGGTGTCCAGAGTTCTTAAGCACACTTTGTTTTTGCTTTGGACCTCGACTTTAACCGCTCAGTCTCAAGTTTTCACTTGACACCTTCACGCCACAAGCACATGGTTAGGGACAGCTTAGTTTAGCCACTTAGACCAGGATTTTATTCCTTTTAGACCCTCCTATCCATTAATGCTCAAAGCCTTGGATCTTTTTTACCCTTGCCTTTTGGTTTTAAGGGCTATTGGCTTTTCTACTGCTCCTTCTTCTTCTCTTTTTTTTTTTTTGCTGCTTTTTCTTGCTTCAAGAATCAATTTCATGATTTTTCAGATCATCAGTAACATTTCTCTTGTTCATCATTCTTTCAGGAGCTAACAATTTTAACATTCATTAAATTCAATATCAAAAACATGCACTGTTCAGGCATTCATTCAGAAGACAAAAAGCATTGCCACCACATATAGATAATTAGAATTTTCCTTATTAAGAACTCGAAAAAATATTGCCTCCTTATTCTAAAAATTTGCTATTTTATTCATGTTCGATGATGATGAGAAAAATAAATTATAGCTTAATTGGAGATAAAATCAAAATAAAGATACTAATTACTACTACTCATATATAACTTCTAAGGTAAATTTCTAATAAGAACAATTATCACAGAGTTAAGGCTAAGATTAGAACTCAACAACCTTGAATTTGGGAGGTGGATGCTTCTTTAGTCTGTGGAGTGCTTGGCCCTTCAAGAGATAGCTTCTAGCGCTTTAGTTCCTTCAGTTCACGCCCTTGCTCTTCTTGTTCTCTAAGCAGTTTGCAGAGCATGCTGTTTTGATTTTGCTGTTCTTCCTTCAGTTGATCCACAGCTTCTTGCAACTTGGTGACAGATGCTTCTAGGCGCTCCCAGTATTCAATTTGAGGGATTTCCGGGAAAAACTCCTGTGCTCTCCTCTTGATGGGTTCGTCCTGCACTTGTTGTCCTTCCATAGACTTTTTGGTGATTGGTGGCTCAACTGGGATGTACTCATCTACTCCCATTTTTATCCTAGCATCTTTACATAACAGAGAGACCAAGCTTGGATAAGCCAATCTGGCATCTTTGGAGTTCTTGTTTGCAATCTTGTAAAGCTCACAAGCAATCAGCTGATGAACTTCCACTTCTTTTTCCAGCATAATGCAATGAATCATCACTGCTCTTCTGATGGTGACCTCGGAGCGGTTGCTAGTGGGCAGTATAGAGTGCCCAATGAAGTCCAGCCAGCCTCTGGCGACTGGTTTGAGATCTCCTCTTTTGAGTTGGTTCGGGGCACCCTTTGTGTTGGTTGTCCATTTAGCTCCAGGGAGACATATGTCCTCTAGGATCTTGTCCAAGTTCAGGTTTGATCTCATCATTCTCCTATTAAAGGAGTCTGGGTCATCTTGTAGTTGAGGCAGCTTGAAGATCTCCCTTATTTTGTCAAGGTGGGTGTGAACAATCTTCCCTCTGACCAGAGTTCTATAGTCATAGAATGCGGTTTCCGTTATTCTCTGCCTGTCCATCTGTCATAGATTTGCGTAGAATTCCTGGACCATGTTTCTTCCCACCTTTGTTTCAGGATTAGCTAGGACTTCCCAGCTCCTGTTTCGAATTTGCTCTTGGATCTCCGGATATTCGTCTTCTTTTAGATCGAATTTAACTTCCGGGATCACTGACCTTAGACCCATTATTTTGTAGTAATAGTCTGAATGTTCTTTGGTTAAGAACTTCCCTTGATTCCAAAGTGGTTTTGGAATATTCTCTTTCTTGCCTCTTGAGTTGGTTCGTTTTCCCTTAGGAGCCATGATCTTAGTGGGTATTGGCTTAGTGATCATGGATAAACACACCAAACTTAGAGGTTTGCTTGTCCTCAAGCAAAAGAAAAGAAAGGAGAGGGATATGAGGAGAGCCAAGTCCGAATTATGGAGGTAGGAGGGGAGGCTGAACTAGGATTTAAAGGGAAGGGGGTGGGTTTTCGAAAATTTTGAAGATGATATGATAAAAGATATGATTTGTAAAAGATAAGTATGATAGGAAAAGGATGCACTTTAAAATTTAAAAGATATGAATACTATGAAAGATATTTGAAAAAGATAGCTTTGTTTTGAAAAAGATGTTGTGAAGATTTGAAAAAGATATTGATGAGTTGAAAAGATTGTAGAAGGAAAAGAGATAGATTTGTTTTGAAAAGGATTTGAAAATAATTTGAAGAGGATAAAAAAAGGGTTTATGAATTAAGATACATTTGATATCTTTTGAAAAAGGATTTGAAAAATTAGGATTTGTAACATGTTTGTGCAAGAAATCATGAATTGAAATGGAAAAAATTTGAATTGAAAATAAAATTGCCTACTCCCCACAATCCTGGCGTTAAACGCCCAACTGCTGCATGTTTTGGGCGTTTAACGCCCAATTGGTGCTTGGTCTGGGCGTTTAACGCCCAGCTGTTGCTTCCAGCTGGTGTTAAACGCCAGAAACTCCTTTGTCACTGGGCGTTTTTCTGAATGCCCAGGATGCTGTAAATCTGGCGTTAAACGCCCAGAAGATGCTTCTTTCTGGCGTTTAACGCCCATATGGCTATCTCTACTGGCGTTAAACGCCCAGTGGATGCTCCTTTTGGGCGTTTAACGCCCAATTGTGCCTCTTACTGGCGTCTTCTTGCTAGTGAGCTCCTTTTTCCTGTTTTGTGCTCTGAATCCTTCTGTAGCCCTGTGAACTTATGCAATTGATTCTTTACCTTGTTAATATTGAACTTATATGCTTCAAAAATAAATAAAATGAAGAATAGAATAAAATAAAATAACAAAAAGAGTTTTGCTAATGGCTGGGTTGCCTCCCAACAAGCGCTTCTTTATTGTCTTTAGCTGGACCTTGCTGAGCTTTTTAATCTAGCCTCAGCATTGAGCATTCTTGCTCAACATTGCCTTCAAGATAATGTTTGATTCTCTGTTCATTAACAATGAACTTCTTATTAGAATCAATGTCTTGAAGCTCCACATAGCCATATGGTGACACACTTGTAATCACATATGGTCCCCTTTACCGGGATTTCAGTTTCCTGGGGAATAGCCTGAGCCTAGAGTTAAACAGCAAAACCTTCTGTCCTGGTTCAAAGACTCTAGATGACATCTTTCTGTCATGCCACCTTTTTGCTTTCTCTTTGTAAAGCTTGGCATTTTTGAAAGCAGTGAGTCTGAATTCCTCTAGCTCATTCAGCTGGAGCAATCTTTTTTCTCCAGCTAATTTGGCATCAAAGTTTAGGAATCTGGTTGCCCAGTAGGCTTTGTATTCCAGTTCCACGGGCAGATGACAGACCTTACCATACACAAGCTGGTATGGAGAGGTCCCTATAGGAGTCTTGAATGCTGTTCTGTAAGTCCACAGAGCATCATCCAAGCTTCTTGCCCAATCCTTTCTACGGGTACTTACAGTCCGTTCCAGGATTCTTTTTAGTTCTTTGTTAGAGACTTCAGCTTGCCCATTTATCTGTGGATGATATGGAGTTGCCACTTTGTGGCTAATTACCGGACCATGGCAGAGTAAAGCTATTTGTTGCAGAAGTGAGTGCCCCATCACTGATTAGTACTCTAGGGACACCAAACCTGCTGAAGATATGTTTCTGGAGGAACTTCAGCACTGTCTTAGTATCATTAGTAGGTGTGGCAATGGCCTCTACCCATTTAGATACATAGTCGACTGCAACCAGAATATAAGTGTTTGAGTATGATGGTGGGAAAGGCCCCATGAAGTCAATACCCCATACATCAAACAACTCTATCTCCAGGATTCCTTGTTGAGGCATAGCATAACCATGAGGCAGATTACCAGCTCTCTGGCAACTGTCACAGTTACGTACAAACTCTCGGGAATCTCTATAGAGGGTAGGACAGTAGAAGCCACATTGGAGGACCTTGGTGGCTGTTCGCTCACCTCCGAAATGTCCTCCATATTGTGACCCATGGCAATGCCATAAGATCTTATGTGCTTCTTCTTTAGGCACACACCTTCTGATTATTCCGTCTGCACACCTCTTAAAGAGATAGGGTTCATCCCACAAGTAATACTTTGCATCAGTAATTAATTTTTTCTTTTGTTGCCTGCTGTACTCCTTGGGTATGAACCTTGTAGCTTTATAGTTTGCAATGTCTGCAAACCATGGTGTTTCCTGGATGGCAAACAAATGCTCATCCGGAAAGGTTTCAGAGATTTCAATAGAGGGAGAGGACACCCCTTCTACTGGCTCTATCCAGGACAGATGATCAGCCACTTGGTTTTCTGTCCCTTTTCTGTCTCTTATTTCTATATCAAACTCTTGCAGAAGCAACACCCATCTTATGAGCCTGGGTTTTGAATCCTGCTTTGTAAGTAGATATTTAAGAGCAGCATGGTCAGTGTACACAATCACTTTTGATCCTACTAAGTATGATCTAAACTTGTCAATGGCATAAACCACTACAAGCAATTCCTTTTCTGTGGTTGTGTAGTTTTTCTGGGCATCATTTAAAACACGGCTAGCATAATAAATGACATGCAGGAGCTTGTCGTGCCTCTGCCCCAATACTGAACCAATGGCATGGTCACTGGCATCACACATTAATTCGAATGGCAATGTCCAGTCTGGTGCAGAAATAACTGGTGCTGTGACCAGCTTAGCTTTCAGGGTTTCAAACGCCTGCAGACACTCTGTGTTAAACACAAATGGCATGTCAGCAGCTAGCAAATTGCTCATAGGTTTTGCGATTTTTGAAAAATCCTTTATAAACCTCCTATAGAATCCTGCATGCCCCAGAAAGCTTCTAATTGCCTTAACATTGGCAGGTGGTGGTAATTTTTCAATTATTTCCACTTTAGCTTGATCCACCTCTATTCCCTTGTTTGAAATTTTATGCCCAAGGACAATCCCTTCAGTCACCATAAAGTGACATTTTTCCCAGTTTAAAATCAGGTTAGTCTCTTTGCATCTTTTCAGAACTAGTGTCAGGTGATCAAGACAGGAGCTGAATGAGTCTCCATATACTGAGAAGTCATCCATGAAGACTTCCAGAAATTTTTCCACTATATCAGAGAAAATAGAGAGCATGCACCTCTGAAAGGTTGCAGGTGCATTACACAGCCCAAATGGCATCCTTCTGTAGGCAAATACTCCAGATGGACATGTAAATGCAGTTTTCTCTTGATCCTGGGGATCTACTGCAATTTGGTTGTAACCTGAATAGCCATCCAAAAAGTAGTAAAAATCATGACCTGTTAGTCTCTCTAGCATCTGGTCTATGAATGGTAAAGGAAAATGATCCTTTCTGGTGGCTGTATTGAGCCTTCTGTAGTCAATACACATGCGCCACCCTGTAACTGTTCTTGTAGGAACCAGTTCATTTTTTCATTATGAACCACTGTCATGCCTCCCTTTTTGGGGACAACTTGAACAGGGCTCACCCAGGGGCTATCAGAAATAGGATAAATAATCCCAGCCTCCAGTAACTTGGTGACCTCTTTCTGCACCACTTCTTTCATGGCTGGATTTAACCGCCTCTGTGGTTGAACCACTGGCTTAGCATCATCCTTCAATAGGATCTTGTGCATGCATCTAGCTGGGCTTATGCCCTTAAGGTCACTTATGGACCACCCAAGAGCTGTCTTGTGTGTCCTTAGCACTTGAAGTAGTGCTTCCTCTTCCTGTGAATTCAAAGCAGAGCTTATGATCACTGGAAAAGTGTCACCTTCTCCCAGAAATACATATTTCAGGGATGGTGGTAATGGTTTGAGCTCGGGTTTAGGAGGTTTTTCCTCTTCCTGAGGAATTTCCAGAGGCTCTTTCAACTCCTCTGAATCCTCCAGATCAGGCTGAACATCTTTAAAGATGTCTTCCAGCTCTGATTCGAGACTCGCAGCCATGTTGATCTCCTCTACTAAAGAGTCAATAAGATCAACTTTCATGCAGTCTTTTGGTGTGTCTGGATGCTGCATGGCTTTGACAGCATTCAACTTAAACTCATCCTCATTGACTCTCAGGGTTACTTTCCCCTTTTGGACATCAATGAGAGTTCGTCCAGTTGCTAGGAAAGGTCTTCCTAGAATGAGAGTAGCACTCTTGTGCTCCTCCATTTCTAGCACCACAAAGTCAGTGGGGAAGGCGAATGGCCCAACCCTGACAATCATGTCTTCAATCACGCCTGATGGGTATTTAATGGAGCCATCAGCAAGTTGGAGACATATCCGGGTTGGTTTGACTTCTTTAGTTAAACCAAGATTTCTGATAGTGGATGCAGGTATTAGATTGATACTTGCCCCAAGATCACATAAAGCTGTCTTGGTGCAATTACCCTCTAATGTGCATGGTATCATGAAGCTCCCGGGATCTTTAAGCTTTTTTGGGAAGCTTTTCAGAATGACTGTACTGCATTCTTCAGTGAGGAGAACTCTTTCAGTTTCTCTCCAATCCTTCTTATGACTCAAGATCTCTTTCATGAACTTGGCATAAGAAGGTATTTGCTCAAGTGCCTCTGCAAACAGAATCTTTATTTCAAGAGTCCTGAGATAGTCTGCAAAGCGAGCAAATTGCCTATCCTGCTCCTCTTGGCGAAGTTTTTGAGGATAAGGCATTTTGGCTTTGTATTCTTCAACCTTGGTTGCTGCAGGTTTATTTCCTACAGAGGTGGTTGGAGAAGCCTTTTTAGAGGGGTTGTTATCAGCACTTGTGTGTGTCTGATCCCTCATTGGCATTTGAATGCCAGGGGTGGAAGCTGGATTGGCGTTGGACGCCAACTCCTTACCTGTTCCTGGCATTTGAACGCCAGAGCTGAGCTTCCTTTGGGCGTTTAATGCCAACTCCTTGCTTGTTTGTGGCGTTTGAACGCCAGAACTGAGCATGGGTTGGGCGTTTAACACCAGCCCTCCATCCTTTTCTGGCGTCTGAGCGCCAAAATCATTCCTCTCTGGGCTCTTACTGTCCTCAGAGGGATTTTGGATGATATTTTGCTCATCCTCTGTCAGTTGCTCTTTCCTTGGCTTTCTGCTGTTCTGAAGCGAGGTATTTAATGTTTTCCCACTTCTTAATTGAACTGCCTGGCATTCTTCTGTTATCTGCTTTGATAACTGCTGTTTTATTTTATTCAATTGTGCCTCCATATTTTTATTAGCATTTTTAGTGTCTTGTAGCATCTCCTTGAATTCTGCTAGCTGTTTTGTTAGAAAGCACAATTGTTGATTGAGTTCAGCAACTTGTTCTAGAGGACCAAGTTCAGTAGACACTGCTTTGGCTTCTTCTTTTATGGAGGACCCATTACTTATGTACAGATGCTGGTTTCTGGCAACTATATCAATAAGCTCTTGAGCCTCTTCAATAGTTTTCTTCATGTGTATAGATCCACCAGCTGAGTGGTCTAGGGACATCTGAGCTCCTTCTGTAAGCCCATAGTAGAAAATGTCTAATTGCACCCACTCTGAAAATATTTCAGAGGGGCATTTCCTTAGCATCCCTCTATACCTCTCCCAGGCATTATAAAGGGATTCATTATCCTCTTGTTTAAAGCCTTGGATGTCCAGCCTTAGCTGTGTCATCCTTTTTGGAGGGAAATATTGATTTAGGAATTTGTCTGATAACTGTTTCCATGTCCTTATGCTTGCTGTGGGTTGGTTATTTAACCACCTTTTAGCTTGATCTTTTACAGCAAACGGAAATAGTAACAGTCTGTATACATCCTGATCTACCTCCTTGTCACGTACTGTGTCAGCAATTTGCAAGAATTGTGCCAGAAACTCAGTAGGTTCTTCCTGTAGAAGACATGAATACTGACAGTTTTGTTGCACCATGACAATAAGCTGAGGATTTAGCTCAAAATTGCCTGCTTTGATGGAGGGTATACATATACTACTCCCATATACAGCAGTAGTGGGGTTAGCATATGACACCAGAGTCCTTCTGGACTGTTCATTTCCACTTAGATCCATGACGGAGAAAGGGAGATGATGTGAATTGCAAGTAAAATATTTTTTATTTTTTGTTTTATTTAATTAAAAATATCCGAAAAAATGAAATAAAATAAATTAAAATAATTAGAAAATAAAATATAGATGTCGAAAATAAAAAAATAAGAAGAAATTTGAATGTTGAATTGATTAATTAATTGAAAAGATTTGAAAATTTTTGAATATGATTTTTGAATAAGATTTTGAATTTTGAAAAGATTTGATTTTTAAAATAAAAATCTGAATTTTTAAAGGTGATTTTCGAAAAATCAATTAAAATAAAGGAAAAAGATATTTTTGAATTCAATGAGGAAAGAGAAGAACAATAAAAAGACACAAAACTTAAAATTTTTAGATCCAATGCTCCTTATTTTCGAAAATTTTGGAGGAAAAACACCAAGGAACACCAAACTTAAAAATTTTAAGATCAAAATACAAAGAAAACTCAAGAACACTTTGAAGACTCACAAGAACAACAAGAACATGAAGAAAGAACACCAAACTTAAAATTTTTAGAAAACCAAAATAAAATTTTTGAAAACTAAAGAAAAGTTAACAGGAGAACACCAAACTTAAAGTTTGGCACAAGATTTATTCAAAGAAAAATTATTTTTGAAAAGATTTTAGAAAGAAAATTTCCAATTACCAAGAACATAAGCACACTTCTCTAGCCAATTGAGCTATAAATTTAAAGTGTTTTAATAAAGGTATTCAATGTATAAATTTTTATTTTTTAATTAAATTTTTTTTGGATACTAATAATTCGAAAATGCACAAGAAAAATAAGAAAAATCACAAAACAAGAAAAACTAAAGATCAAACAAGGAAAATAAACAAGAACAACTTGAAGATTAAGAAAGAACAATGAACACAAATTCGAAAACTTAAAAGAAAATAAAAACATGCAATTGACACCAAACTTAAAATATGAAACTAAACTCAAACAGAAAAACTCAATTATCAGTTTATAAAATTTTCGAAAAATTTAAAAAGAGAAAATAAGAACTTAAAAGAAATTCAACCAAAAACAATGATAAAAGACTCTAAACCAAAAAAAGAAAAATTTTTCCTAATCTAAGCAACAAAATAAACCGTCAGTTGTCCAAACTCGAACAATCCCCGGCAACGGCGCCAAAAACTTGGTGCACGAATTGTAAATCACACTTTTCACAACTCGTACCACTAACCAGCAAGTGCACTGGGTCGTCCAAGTAATACCTTACGTGAGTAAGGGTCGAATCCCAAGGAGATTGTTGGCTTGAAGCAATCTATGGTTATCTTGTAAATAAAAGAGCATGAATTAAATACTTGTTATGCAGTAATGGAGAATATGTTAGAGTTTTGGAGATGCTTTGTCTTCTGAATCTCTGCTTTCCTACTGTCATCTTCTTCACGCACGCAAGTTTCCTCCTATGGCAAGCTGTATGTTGGTGGATCACCGTTGTCAATGGCTACCATCCGTCCTCTCAGTGAAAATGGTCCAGGTGCGCTGTCACCGCACGACTATTCATCTGTCGGTTCTCACTCATGTTGGAATAGGATCCATTGATCCTTTTGCGTCTGTCACTGCGCCCAACCTTTGTGAGTTTGAAGCTCGTCACAGTCATTCAATCCCTGAATCCTACTCGGAATATCACAGACAAGGTTTAGACTTTCCAGATTCTCAAGAATGCTGCCAATGGGTTCTAGCTTATACCACGAAGATTCTGATTAAGGAATTCAAGAGATACTCATTCAATCGAAGGTAGAACGGAGGTGGTTGTTAGGTACACGTTCATAGGTTGGGAATGGTGATGATTGTCACGGATCATCACATCCATCATATTGAAGTGCGACTGAACATCTTAGATAGAAACAAGCGTGTTTGAATAGAAACAGAAATAATTGCATTAATTCATCGAGACACAGCAGAGCTCCTCACCCCCCAACAATGGAGTTTAGAGACTCATGCCGTCAAAGAGTACAAAGTTCAGATCTAAAAATGTCATGAGGTGCAAAATAAATCTCTAAAAGTTGTTTAAATACTAAATTAGTAACCTAGGTTTACAGAAAATGAATAAGCTATGATAGATAGTGCAGAAAACCACTTCTGGGGCCCACTTAGTGTGTGCTGGGGCTGAGACTTGAGCTTTACACGTGCCTAGGCTGTTTTTGGAGTTAAACGCCAGGTTGTAACCTGTTTTGGGTGTTTAACTCCAACTTGTAACTTGTTTCTGGCGTTTAACGCCAGAATGCAGCATGGAACTGGCATTGAACGCCAATTTACATCATCTATCCTTGAGAAAAGTATGGACTATTATATATTTCTGGAAAGCCATGGATGTCTACTTTCCAAAGCAATTGAGAGCGCGCCATTTGGACTTCTGTAGCTCCAGAAAATCCATTTCGAGTGCAGGGAGGTCAGAGTCCAACAGCATCTGCAGTCCTTTTTCAGCCTGAATCAGATTTTTGCTCAGCTCCCTCAATTTCAGCCATAAAATACCTGAAATCACAGAAAAACACAAAAACTTATAGTAAAGTCCAGAAATATGAATTTTGCCTAGAAACTAATAAAAATATACTAAAAACTAACTAAAACATGCTAAAAACTACATGAAATTACCCCCAAAAAGCGTATAAAATATCCGCTCATCAAACCCCCAGTACCGACCACCTCCTCGCGGATAGGAGAAACGTGCGCCCCTTCAGCATTGCGGTCCGACATCTCGGTATCACGGGGTGGAGACACCGCTCGGTCCTCCTTGTTTTCAAGCAGGGCCTCCGGCTTCCCGTCGACCGTCTCTTCATCACTGTTAGCCAGGAATGTATTGTACAAATTCTCAAGACCTGTCATCTCGGCAAACATTCCCACTACAAAATAGTAAAGCAGGTTAGTCGTGAAGTCGCATAACAAATCAAAGCAACAATAACGCAAAGGATGCAAGTTAAAGCTACTCACAAATATAATTTCTAGCAACCTCCCGGTCACCCATAAGGAGGTGAGGATTCACGTGGTTTTTTCCAAAAACGGCCAATAACACATTGGCGATCTTTTTGTCCACAGTGGACATCCCCTTGTAGGTCTCCTTGATAAAGGTGTTGGCCCCCGCCCCGAAACTCCAATACGTCGGGATGAGGCGTTGCCCTTCTAACGACAGCCATAAGGGATGGCGACCTTTGGCTGGACGCACCTTGAAATACTTGTCTTTGAACTCATGATAAGAGTCCTCGAACAAGCCAAAAATCCTCCGACCCTGAGCAGATCGGAAGGACATGAATCCTTTCCTTGCTTTCCCTTCTTTGGAAGGGTTCATAAGGTTGAAGAGAAAAAGAAAAACGTCGACAAAAATCGGCAGCTCTAAGTATTCTCACACCATCTCGAAACAGCGGATGGAAGCCCAACTGTTCGGATGCAACTGCGACGGCGCCACGGAAATCCGGTTAAGGAGCGCCATTTGAAAGGAAGAGAAAGGAATGCGAACCCCCAATTGGGTGAACATCGACTTGTAAAACCAAATCCAGTCGGCAACTCGGGGGGAGTGAAGGTTGATTTCGTATAACCGTTCGTTGGGGGTGGGAACAAAAACATCGTAGTTGACCTCCTCGTCAGTCCTGCCGCACAAGTACTCGGCTTGACAGAACTCTGTAAGTTCCTCCACACCCATCTGGTTTGGGGAGTCCTTTACGTCGGAGGTCACCCAAGCATACCGGTCGTAACCCGTGCTTGAGGAGGAAGCTCGTGAGACAATGCGAGGCATACCTACAGTGGGGGCACCACTCGGTTAGTCTACGAGGTCGAGAGTTCAGAAAAGGTCCAGAAACTACGTTTGGCCTATTCAATAACTGAAATTAAGCATGGCTGAAGCAGATTCTGAGTAAAAGCCTAAAAAACTAATGCCCTGGAATGGTAGTCCCCTAACACACCTACTTAATGCTAAGGTTATCCAGCATACAAATCAAATCAGAAGAGCAGCATGCATACTACATTGATAATGAAGATAAGATAAGCACAAATAATGAACGAGGGGCGAGTGCTTACCAGGATGATTGCAGCAAATCGAAGGGGAACAAGAAGAAGCGAATGCACTGGAACGCAGAAATGTTGCTCTGGAAAATCTGAGAGGGAAGAAGGTGGAAGCAGAAAGCAAGGAAATGGAATGAAAATGAAACGTAAAACTGACTGGGGACTAAGAAACTGACCCAGAAAGCGCAAAAGGCAAAGGGCAAAACAGTCTTTGTGCACTGGATTTTGAAACAATTCATTATGAACATTTTATGCTTAGCACGAAGAACGAGGCGACAAACGGTTATCCCCAACAACGAACAGACACGCACGCAAAGAGGCACGTCCTCTCCACGAGCGGCCGACCTAGCGGCAACACGCAAGAGAAGACATAACACGCCACCAACGACCCTTACGATCCTTGCTGGCGCGTTGGGGCACTGTTACGGCCTGGCCCAAACATCATGTGGGCCAACCCAACCCGTGGACCACCCGACCCGAACGGTCGGGTGCGAGGCACCCAACCACTGACCCGGACACGCGTCCTTGACAGCTCTACTACAGCTGTATGGGGAAGCTTTGAGGAAGGTGGGTCTGCCCTTGTGGGACCCACTTCTGACACGGTATATATGAGGAGGGTCCTACCCCTCCCCCAAGGTACGTCATATACCACTCTTCTCACTTTTCGCCTGCACACCTGACTGACTAGAGCGTCGGAGTGTCTTTGCAGGTGACACCCCCTCTCTACACGAAGAACTCGGGACGTCGGCTACTCCACCTCCAACCCAACAACCCAGAATCAGGCAACACCCCATCTCACCAATCGAAGTATCGCCCCGACCCGTCCGATACACGAGCTACCGAACATATATATTTTTTATTATTTTATTATTATCATTGACTATTTTATATGATTATTTTGATTTGAATATATAATCTTAGAAAAAATTTAAAATATTCAACTTTAACAAATAATTAAAAAAATGCTAGTTGTCCTTTAATTTTTAATCTTTAATCAACCTTTTAATTTAAATAATATTATTTAATAGAAAATCAACTGAAGAGATATTACGCTAGTATTTATAAAAAAAAAAATTCAATACCTCACCAATAAATATAACCATTATGTAAGAAAACAATTTACGTAAAAAATCCCACATAATGATCATTGATTACAATATCATATTTAAAAGAAGACGTGCAGCTAGAAGCACCAACACTACACCCAAAAAATTCTACTTCTAATAAAATGTTCTAATTAATTAAAATTCATAATTTTCTCTTATGATAATAACATTATGCGGGGGAAGAAAAAGGTATAATAAATTAATAACAAAGTTGGCTCGCTATAACAAAATACTATCACAATTACAATTTAGTCCAATATTATATATAAATTCTATTGATCATCACATAAGATATATCAGAATTTGTTCATAACATAAACATACATTGAAGAGCATTATTTTGCTCTTTAATTTAATTTGCGCTATACATGTATAGTTCTAATGCACGATTCTAATACTAAAAATACAAACGAAGAACTTGACCAAAGTCCACCTCTTGACACCACACCTTTTTTTTTTTTGTGCAATGGTGGTGATATTTAGTCAAATTACTTTCATAACGTTAATAATACATATATGTCTAACTTAATCTCTAACAATCCAAACCTAATTGTCTCTCCTATATGTACTATGCTATTCTAGTTCAATTCAGGAACTCATCAATTAACACTAAAGTCTAATGCTATACATCTAACATGCATATCAACATTCTCTTAGTTTGATATCCACTTCCCTCTATGCATTTTCAAGCAATGAAAACCTTTTGGTAAAGTAAGAATCTATGTATATTGTATTCAATATTTGGGCATGTTTCTCCAAAAACTGTCATGAGCTGAAAATGCTTGATCTATGGGGCCCAATGAAGCATCTTGTTGAGTTTCAAGTTCCAATGGTTGTCCTCTTTTGTGGTACCAATCTGGAACTGGCATTTCTTGAAAGTTTTTAAGTAGGCCAAATAAGTCATCATCCATGGTATTGATTTCCTCCAATTCATCCTCAGTTGTTTGTTTATTCCCTGTATATAAACAATAATAATATCACATATATATCCTTTTATTTTATCATTGTCCTTATTAATTATTAGATAAGCACAGTAATAACATTGATGTACTGTAAAAAATAATAAAGAGGATTATTAGTAAACATTTGAATGTTTAAATTGTGTTTTATTTTAGCACTAAAAATTTTAAAGATATTAATTTAGTTTCTAAAATTATATGTTGGTAAAGTTTTCAACTAGTCCTAAAATATCGATCTTTCAATAATTTTAATTAATATATATTATATATTTTTTATAATTAAAATTGATGACTAAAAACACAAAAATATCTGTATCTTTTAAATACTTAAAATTCTTCCTATACTTTATATATATCATATCATCGATGTCCAACAATTAAAGTATTCTACAAAATAAAAGCTAAATTGATACTTTTAAAAATTTTAAAAGCTATAAAACAATGTTTGATTTTAATTTTAGAGACCAAATCATCAAAAATTTACATAAAGAAGATGATTAATAGAGGAAGAATTTAAGAGTTTTACCTGTTGAAAATGGAGAAGAGTACAAATCAACCTTGTGTATTTTATTAATGGTATTTCCATTGCTTTTGGTATCTGACTCCACAACCACATTATTAGTCTCTTCTTCTTTTGCACATTCCTCAGTAGTTACTATGTATTTTCTTTTATGAGATAAAACCTGTGATGCAGTTGAATCCTCATTATCACTCTTAGACTTGTCATTATTGTTACAAAGACTTTGAGCTTCTACCAAAACTGCACCCAACAAGCCACCACCACCATTTTCTTGAGGCGGCGAAAGTGGCGCAACTCCGGAGCGGCCGCCGTCACCATTTGTAGCCATGTTTGAAGCTCCTCCTCCTATTAAGTAGCCATTATTACCGCTAGCATGAGATGAAGTAGGTGTTGTTGAGCTAAGTGGTGGTGATGATTGGCTTAAAGAGGCTTCATTATTATTATTTGAACCTTGAATCAAAGGAGGAAGTGCTTCAAATGGTGAATTTGGCATTATTTTAACATTATTATTATTAATGTTATTATTATTAGTATCACTATTGTTGGAGTGGAACCCATAGTTATAGCTTCCTAAATGGTAATCATTATTTGAGCTATTATTTACATTATTATAGCTTTGGTGAAACAAAGAGGAAGTTATGGAAATAGGAGATAATGGGAACCCTAAATTTCCACTATTTGTAATATTAGGGTTTTCATTTGGAAACTTGAATTGTGGGTATGGTTGTGGATTATTATTTGATAAACAAGAGGAATGGGGTGGGTTTTGTTGATTTGTAGAAGGGTGGGCTATTAGCTTTAGTTGATTGATTTCTTGGTGGTTAGAGGAAGACATAAATAATGGAGAAAATGAGAAAGATGATGATGATGATGAAGAAGGTTGAGGTTTGAGATGTTGTTGTAGATGGTATACATTGGCTTCATGCAACACTTGTGGTGGATAAAGTGGCAACCCAGCTCTTTGGCATCTTTTTACTCTAGTGTTCCAAAAGTTTTTTATTTCATTATCTGTTCTCCCAGGTAGCTGAAAGGGGAAAAAAAAAAAAGAAGATAATTGGAAATGGTAAATTAAAGTTTTAGTTATTTGAAATATAATAGGAAAATAAAGGAATTAAATAAAAATTTTGAAAAAGAAAATATAACAAAAATTGAAACTCAGTTGTGAAGTTAGAAGTTGGAAAGATAGATTTATGATCATAAAAGTAGATAACAAAAATTTGATGAACATTTCATTTGTTGGGAGAGGGGGAATCTAATAAAAAAATTAGTTTCCTTTATTTTCAATTCCTCTTATTTCTTGGGCAAAGAAAGGTCATTATCTAGATCAAGTTCCAAATATGGGAAATTAAAAGAAAAGAAAAGAAAAAGGTTCAGGATGATCTTAAAGAGAATTGTTCCAAATACCTGTGCGGCCATTCGAGCCCATTTGTTTCCAAGCTTAGCATGAAGTTGAACAATTAAATCTTCTTCTTCTTTAGAAAATGAACCTTTCTTCAAATTAGGTCTTAGATGATTGGCCCATCTAAGCCTACAACTTTTGCCACACCTTGCCAACCCTGAATTCTTTTGCACACAGTTCCAATTCCCTTCACCGTACTTCATCACATACTCTCTCAACATTATATCTTCCGAAAGTGTCCATGGCCCTTTCTTTGTTTTCCCTCTCAAACTCTTTTCACCACCACCATTCTCCTCTTTTGCTACAACTCCATCGTTATAATTGTCTTCACGGTTGTTGTTGTCGTCGTCGTTGTCCTTGTTGATTTGTCTCGGCATCTTTAGAAAAACAGCCTTTTCTTTTGAAAAATAAATTAAAAATAAAAGAGAAAATTAAATGTCTGCTATTATGGTTTGTGCTGTGAAAAATTGAATGTAAATGGAAATGATGATGGGGTTGGAGTTTTCTCTCCTCTCTCTAATTAAGGTGAGGGAAATGATAAAAAGAGAGGAGAGACAAATGGAGAGAGAAGAAACGAGAAGAAAATGAGAGAAAGAGAAAGGATTGAGAGAGAGGTAAAAAGGAACAAGGCTTGTCCTCTTTTTACTTCTCTTTTTTTCTTTTGGCTTGAAACAAGGTTGGATTTTATGGGAAGAAAATTAAAGAAACTCTAAAGCATGTAGAGAAAACGGGTTTAGGAGAAGGTGGTGGGGCTAATGGTTTGTTTGGTTTTGGTTTTGGTTTTAGTGTATAGGATGAAGAAAGAGAGAAGAGAAAATGGCAAATTTCACAAATAGAGGTTTGAGCATCAATTTCGGCCCCGATTTGCATGCTTCTTGCTACGTTCATCAGCGTCTTTATCATCTTCTACGTACCCCAGTTTTTTATTCATAAACGCGTTTTCCCCCCTTTTTTTGGGTGAACATAAACGCGTATGTATCTCCCTTTTTTTCCATATATATATTTATATACTCAGAAAAATATGTATGAAAAAAATTTGGAGAGAAGTCGAAAATTAATTTCACAATATAAAAAAATTATAAAAAAATTAAATTTAAATTTATACATATATAACGAATTTTTATTTTAATAAATAAAATAAATGTAATAATTACTGAATTAAATAATTTTAAAAGTTTTTACTGAAATTCGTTAGCTTTTCTTATCTCATTTACACTATGGACGAAATAATTTTACACATATTTTGTTTATACTTTTACAGTGTAAACGAGATAAGACACGTGGACGTGACACGTGTATATATTGTTTACACTATAAATAAAATACGTGTAAAATTATCTCGTTTACAGTGTAAACGAGATAAGACTGGACGACGGTTATATAAGTAACTCGTTGACAGCGTTTGACCAGCACCAATTTAAACTTTTCAACCACTTTTTTCTCTCTTTTACCCCTTTCTGACCATATAATCGATAAATACGACGATGGCAGCTGGTAACGATAGAGACATATCAACCGCCTGAACGAGATTTGGCATTACTCCGAGACAGCTGACTTTGCGGTTAGTTTTGTTGTGTTGAATTTTATACAATTCTATATAGATATATATGTGTATGTAGCCATGGTTAGGGTAGTCACCAAGAACTAGGATATAGTTTATATAGTTAGGAATAGGTCACAGGTAGCAATTTGACACTCTTTTTTATTTCACTTGTGTTAGATTATTACTATATAATTATTAGTTTAGAACTCTATTTTATTTCTTTTAGTTTTGTCAAATTTATAATTAGATTTTTATATTTTTTAAATTTAGTTATTATACTACTTTTAATTTTATAATGATATTTTTTTTATATCAAATATATTAAAACTAACAAAATAATATTTTTCTCAAAAATATGTAACTAAATATGTAATTATGTTCTTAAATATAAATATATTTAATTTATAAAAAAATATTTATTTAACTTTAATATTTTTATACTAAAAAGATCTAATTACAAAACTAAAAACATTATAAGAATTTAATTAAAAAAAATATAGAAACCATTAAACTTCAAAGAACCAATAAAAATTTTAAAATTATTTATTAATAATTGTGAACATATATTTTTTCTTCAAAGGCCTTGCCTTCTATTGCCCCGACGAGTGAATCATAACCTTCTTCCACTCGATGCCATTATACCGTATCTGAGGGAGGCTGGATTCGACGACATGGTGCCTCTCAGAGATTTCACAGTCGACAATTCCCTGATTACAACATTCGTGGAGCAATGGCGTCCGGAGACTCACACGTTTTATCTCCTGTGGGGTGAGGTCACTATCACCCTGTAGAACGTGGCGTACCACCTAGGGTTACACGCCCACTGGGACCTTGTTGGGGGGTGCTTCCATAACTTCGGTAGGTGGTACCGCACGGAGACGTGGCAGTTGGTGGAGCGGTTGCTGGGTGCCAGGCCTCCGGTGGCTAGGGCTGGCAATGAGTAGGGTTAGGGTAGGATCCAGACCCTACCTACGGGTTGAGAATCTCTCAACCCTAACCCTACCTGCACCCTAAGGTTCTAAACCTTACCCTACCCTACCCTACCTGCAACGAAATATCAAATTTTTTTAAAGTAAATATAAAATTGAATCATTCCAAATTTCATACATATTAATAAAATAAAAATAAAAAATTAATTATCCAAATTACTAAATTAACTAATTAGTTTAGTAATTGTTCACTTATTACAAGTCATTACATGAGGGAGGTTGTGGATTCAACTCTCACCTCCTTTACTATATACCTAATTTTTATAAAATAGGTGTTATATATAGGGTGCGGGTAGGGTAGGGTAGGGTACACCCTAAACCCGTACCCTACCCTACCCGCAGGCATACCCAGACTGATCTATACTCTACCCGCAGCGGGTCGGATAGCCTACCCTACCTGAATAAGTTGGTCCGGGTTGAGTACCCACGGATAGGGTATGTATTGCCAGCCCTATCGATGGCTCCACAGCAGGCGACGCAGAGGAAGGAGTCGTTCACACTGAAGCTTGTATGGCTGCAGGACCGTGTCTGCCAGATACTCCCGACGGACGACCCAGAGACCCTCTGACAGTACGCTAGATGCTACTTCATGTTACTGATCGGAGGATATCTGATGACGGACAAGTTGAACAACTTGGTCCACCTGCGTTGGCTCCCACTCCTTGAGGACTTTGGGCGGTGCCAGGCATTGTCCTGGGGCTTGACCGTGTTGGCCTGGATGTATCAGTCACTGTGTTCGGTAGCACACCGAGGCGTCACGGACATCGCTGGCTGCACTCCACTGTTGATGTCCTAGATATACCAGAGATTTTCTCAGTGGTGTCCATCAGAGCAGAAGGCGTCCATCGTAATATGGTACGGCCCGTAGCTCACAAATAGTTCCCGAAAAATAATTCTGTAGCGCCTGAAGTAGCTTCAATACCTTGTTGTATGACTCCTCTCAATCTCTGTAGATCTGAGCAATTACCTTCTGTTTCGCCATCCACACCTTCCTGTAGGAGGCTTTGAAGTGATAGCTTTGTCAGACCACACTTTGCAGGACAGGGATGTTGACGGAGGGGTTAGACTGTATCAACAGCAAGATGACCTTGCAGATGAGACTGCTATCCAACTGTTGATGGTCTTGGGATATGGTGGGTGCTAAACAAGTGTGCGCTCCACCAACTCTCCGGACTTTCCTGACGAAATAAAACAACCATGTTTAGACGCCATGGTTCAAAAGTACTTAATATATGGCAACCATAAATGAGTAAGTACGCCTCAATTAAACTTGAACTCACCAGTATCCGAGGTTTTGTCGAAGGGCAACATGGAGACTCCATGGACATCCATTTGCAGCTTGACGGCATTGCACATGGAACTTTAATCGGTCTGATTTGATCACCCGATACTCAACACTCCTGCGAATACTGTAGTTCTTCACACCGTGCATCACTGCATCTCGTCATTTGAATCTGTGGCCTACGCGAAACTATACCCCATCGTCTAGGTTATTCCTCCTACCTCATGTTGGAAAATGGAGTTCTCTCATGCATGGCGTCCAGATCCAATATATGATAGTGACTTGGTACATCTTATAGTACCAGAATTGGGTGCGGGGAGGGGGGGGAGGCAAAACATAGCGCACAGCTGTCTCGGCGGGCGTCTCCAGTACAAACTCCTCTTCATCACCCCTTCAGAAGAATCACCGTCGCCACTATCGGTAACGTACTCTTCGTCAGAGTCCTCCTCACCCACCTCCATGTCCTCCACTGGAATGGCGGCATGAATGGGTGGTGGTGCGAGAGGTTGGTCGTCCTGTACATAGGTCGAGTGTACAGAACCACCCCCTACCAACATCTCCAACCTCAGCAAAAAGCTCCATCACTTGCTCTGCCATAATTCTCCCATGAATGTCGAACATGAGTCGCACATGCTCGTCCCTTAGAAGCCAAAATAGTCAAAATCGGAAAACTCCATTACCCAACGGTGCCAGCAACCTATACCCCACCCTTCCGACCTCCCTCGTTTTCGTGCCACCAAGGTTGCTCAATATCAAACTCTTCAACTCGGACAGCAAATTCACACGCTGAATGCGCAACAGAATACGCTGAGTGCGCAACAGAATCGGATTCTCACACTCAAATATCACCCCATTGTCGCGATTTCTCATATGACAATTGAGGTAAACACACACAACTATGTATATGCTATTACTGGCCATTGTTGCCTTCTTTTTGTGAGAAAAACGGGACAGAAGAAGATATGAAAAGTATGTGAAGAATGTCAAGGGTTACACATTTTTTTATAGTTGTTGAAAAATTGTCTCAATGTATCTCGTTACACTGTAAACGAGATACATTTGCACGTATCTCGTTTACAGTGTAAACGAGATATACACGTGTACGTATCTTATCTCGTTTACACTGTAAACAAGATACGTATAAAATCATCTCGTTTACAGTGTAAACAAGATAAAAAAAGCTGATGGATTTCAGTAATAACTTTTAAAATTATTTAATTCAATAATTATTATATTTATTTTATTTATTAAAATAAAAAATCCCATATATAATTTATAAAAACAAAATCGAACTAGGGAAAATTGCCTCTCTTAGTACATGAGACTATGAGAAGCTCCGCCTTAAATTTTGGAAACATACATGAGCTCAGATCCAGCTCAAGTGAGATGCAGGAAATTTAGTTAGTGTGTACATATATAAGGGTTTCATTTACATCAGGTGTAACTCTTGTTAATTTAAATCGTTGAAAACTCTTTTATGCCTGATGAATTTTATCAATTCAATCGCTAATCATGTCATATATATTATGTTGATAAATAAGTTTATCAAATTTCAGAAAATTTTGACATCAATAAATATATAAATGTAATGAGTATACATATGTTATAAGAATTTCTTAAAATCGATAATATATGTAAAAATAAAGTATTGTGATAAACATATATCAAATTGAATTGCGACGAAAATGTATTCGAGGAAGAAGGATTGACGGAATTTGGATGTGTTTTTCACGATGAAGATCGATGACATTTGGGTTCACAGTAAATCCAGTAAGGTGTTTAGAGTGAGGGTCTTTCGTGCAGAAATTTAGGTAATTTGGTGTGAATTGTTGTTGGTTTCAAAAGTTGATGCCAAACAGATTATTTGTGAAGTGAACTCAATGGTTGTAATTCTTTTTATTTAGTCATTGGTGTTTTCCTATCAAACATAAAGAAAATAATTTGCTACAAAAGATTTTGGAGCTAAAAAACAATCAAAGTTTGGAATTGCGTTTTTTGTTGATTCAACAAAATGCAAATGTCGTGGTTAAGGTAGGAGCTGAAAATGTTTTTCGTTCCTAACCTTTTTTTGTTTACAAAATCGTTCCTAAGGTTTAACTTAGTTTTAAAATCGTTCTTTTATCAAAATTTTAATTTTTATTACCAAATTACCCTTAATTAAAAAAAAAAAAAACGGGTTAAAGGGCTGGGAACAAGGGAAGGAAATCACCCGGGGGGGTGGGTTTTTCAGGGAAGAAAAGGGGAAAGGGAAGGTGAGGAAGGGAAGGGGAAGGAAATCCGCCGCCGCTGTTCATTGTCGTTCAGTCACTGGACCTCGCCGCTGCTCTTCGTCGTTCGGTCCTGCCCGCACTCCTTGACGTCGACGCCAACAGATCTGCGAGGGTGCACGTTGCGCGCAGCTCGCCGTTTCTACTTCTCCTCCTCGCTCGATCGCTGCTGCTCCTCGTCGGTTGTTGTTGTTCTTCTGCTTCTGGTTGCTTTTGTTGTTGTTGTTCAAGAGGACAAGATTGGACCAATGAAATCCAGCAACAAATCCCTCTAATTAATTTTTCAGTGACAAATTCCTCGAAAAGCCTTGCTCTTTTGTTTCTTCTGTTCTTTGATTTCATTGTTCTTCTGATATTTCTGATTTGTTCTGCTTCTTATTGTTCTTCTGCTTCTGTTTTTTGTTTCATTCTGATTCTGTTTATGCTTCTATTTTATTCTGATTCTGTTTATGCTTCTGATTATATTGATTTTGCTTCTTATTTTATTATTGTTGCTGCTGGTATTGTTGTTGTTCTTCTGCTTCTGGTTGTTATTGTTTCATTGTTGCTTCTTCTTCTGCTTCTGGTTGATTTTGGGAAAGAAGGGGAAGGAGAAAGGTATTTTAGTCCGAAAGACGATTTTAAAATCAAATTAAACTTTAGAAACGAATTCGAATGCATTTTAGAGACTAAAATCATACTTAACCCTTAAAAAAATTTAAAATTCGAAGTATCTGCAAAATAGGAGACTAGTTGCAACCATCGCCTCTACTGCTTTAATTGCTCGTAAATGATATAATTTATAGTAGCTTTATCCTTTTCTTCTGTTTTTTGTTTTTTTTTTCTGTTTTTTTTTTTTTTTTTTTTTTTAGGTTTATGTCCAACCAAAAGAAAAATCAAATTAGTTCCAAATAAATGTTCTGAGAATTTATTAAATTAATCTATAAGGTGAGATGTTGGAATTTAACCGTTAGACTCATACATAAGAAATTATTTGATGGAAATGGATCCTTTTATAGATATATAATGTTTTAAATAGCTTTTTATTAGAATAACCTTTAATGAAATGTATTGTTGATTAGAAGTTTATATACTTGTAATCATGCTTACAAATTTCTTTTGTTAATCTAAAATTACTAAATATACTTTTTTATAACGAAAATTTGAGAGAGTAAGATATTTTATATCAATACTTGGCTAACCAGAGGCGGATGCACATATAACATTGTGAAGGCAAGTATTTTCACTAATATTTTTAAAATGCACAAACAATAAAATATACAATATATATATATATATATATGCCTGTTCCTCTTAAAATTGTGCTTGTTCTTATATTAAAATAAAAATTATTTTATTAAATTTTATATCAAAAAATTATTTTATTGTACTGAGGATGGTTTGATGGCGTGTGAAAGTAGATTGATATGTGAAATGAAAACTGATGAACTGTTGAGTTCGGAATTGAAATGAGAATTGATAGTAGTTGTGATGAGTCGAGGACTCGAAAATGGAAATGTTGATGTGACAGTGGTTGAGATGAATCGAGAACTCGAATGTGCAATGATGAATTATTGCTGTATTTAAAATGTTTTATGAAAAACCACTGAACTATTGCTTTAAATTGAGATTATGAGACGTTATGCGCTCGGCAGGGACGGCGGTTAGATCCCGCCTGTCGAGGTACCGGCAACAGCGTAAGGGGCGGTGGTTCGTCCCGCTTGCATTGAGATGTGAGGTCTGTGGCAAGAGTATCCCGCTCGCATCCCTTCGGATCAATAGAGCGTGCAGGCGCAAAACCATGAACAGTGATCCGAGCACTATATCTCGGGGGTTCCCAATGATAATTCCGAAGGGCGACATCTCCATGGAGATGTGTCAGGTTGGCAGTTGAACCGACAATGTGATATCACAGCCAATAGGACAGGCATTCATCATATGCATTTTCTATCTGTTTGTTTGCTTTGCCGACTTGTAATTGTATGCCTAATTGAATAACATGCCTATTTGCTTATTGAATTACTTGTCTTATATGCTTCTACTTGTGTTTTACTTGCATTGTAATTAATTGTGATTTCTACTAGGATTGAGGAGGTTCAGAAGGCGGTGGCGATGGGATCGCATGGAGGATAGATTGGTGAAGGCTGTGGGACAGCGGTGTTTGGTTAGAATAGAAATCCACTAAGATAGATTATCCTGTTTAGTTATGTTAAGAATTATATATTATGGCTTTACTATTTTAGTATGCCTTAAGATTGAAATCTTGTGATGGATATGAAGTCTAGGATTGCCTTTGGCGTCCCGGGGTCTTATATCCTACATCACTGGGCACTGTTACTATACTGAGAACCTCCGGTTCTCATACCATATTTCTGTTGTGTTTTTCAGATGCAGGTCGCAACCCACCTCGGTGAGTTGCTTAGATGGTGACAAAAACGGAGAATCCTGTTACTCTTGGAGTCTTTTGATTTATTTTGTTATACATCTCTCACTTTTGTATTTTGTTTTTTCCTAGAGGCTTGTATTGAGAGAGAAAAATTATATAAGCTAATTTTACTATCTGGTTTCTATATAGTCTGTATATGACTAGCCGGCTTAAACTCTGCGAGCCGTGGCTAGATTCTTATGATATTATACTATTGTATCTTGCTATATCTTGTGCTTTAAGTTAGTAGCTCCGTTAGTATGTTTTGCACTTTTCAAATCTTGTTTTTAAGCTATATCCTTCATCGGGCTTCTAGATTATATTATTTCTTCTATATATTATATGTATGAGCTTTAGAACTATCGTAATCTCTTATTAACATTTGCTTTATGATGCAAGTTAAGGCTTAGGGTAATTAGGGTGTTACAACCACCAATCCACCTCACTTGTCGTACCTTCACCCACTGGCAATATTGTCGTCCTCATCACACCCCACCCCACCCATCCTTCGCAACCTCTCACCTACTGCTACCGTCACCTCCAATCTCTACTATCAAATACTTAACCCTAACTCCTTCATCATCATCATACATCCAAAATTTTTATCATCATCATCAATAATAATAAATCAAAAGCCGAAAATTGAGAGAAAGAAACATATTGAAAATTGAGAGGAAGGAAAAGAATGACAAAGAGAAAATGCGTTCAAGGAGAATGACATCAAAGTAGTAGAAGTGGAGGTGGTAGTCAGTGAAGGTGATGCCAACAATTGAAGAGGTGTGACAGTGACAATGTAGTATGATGGTCGTAATGGGTGTAAAGCTAAAACAATGAGATGGTAGTAGTAGAATGGAATGGATTAGGACGGGGGAATTGGTGGTGGGTGATGGTGATTAAGGCGGGGGGGGGAGAAGGGAATTGGTGGTGGGTAATGGTGATAAAAGAAAAGGGGGGAGAGGGGATTGATGATGGGTGAATAAGGCACGCATGGGCGTGGCTATGAATTCTCCAAATTCTCATTTCTTTATGAATTCTCCATTTTTCATATTTTTTCTTCACTTCTTCAATCTAATACTTGCCTTATAAACCTGGAATCACTTAACAAATATATCAGAGAATCGAATAGAATTAAAGTGAATTAAATTTGGCAAATTAAGGGCCTAAAAAGTATGTTTTTACTTTTAATCACAATTTAGGGAGAATTTACAAAATCATACTATTTTAGTGAATAAATGTGGGATAAGTTGATAAAATCTACTAAATTCAACACAAGATAAACCACAAAATTGAATTTTATCAGTGATGGTGATGAAAAAGAAGGGGGTGGAGAGAGATAAAGGGCATGGTAGTAATTTTATAAGAGAAAGTAAGAATAAACTGATAATTTTGTGAAAAATTCAACGATCGACTAAATAACATAACTATTTGACTAAATACTTTGATCATTTTGAATATATTTTTTGAAAATTATTTTGTCTTTATTATTTTATGGAAATTATTTTGTCAAAATTAAAATTTTTCAGTGGTCAAAATAGCTATTTATTCTATAATAAAATAAAATAATAAAAAAATGATGGCTTTTCGAATTTGCCAACCACGTTATCAATAATAATGTCCAACAGTTACGGTGACTACAATAACTACGACAACTTTGATGGCGGTGACAATGAGACATGTTTGGTGGCAATGGTGGAGTCAGAAAACACAGAAATTTTAGGATGTATTTGCAATGTGTAGATGCACATTCATGGAGTAAGCGGCCCCTCTCGGCGAAGATGAAGGGAAAGAACATGGAGGTGGAGCCACCGAAGAAACCTCCGGATCTCAGCACGGGGTCCCGTCTTCAAACAACAAACTAAAAGAGCAAGTCTCTCAATGCCAATCCAAATCGGATAACAAAGGGGGTTCCAACCGATCCTCTTAATGGTGCTGGTCTATTTGGCCTTTTCTTTCTTATTACGTCTTATGAATATCATCTGTTGGAATTGCAGAGGAGTGGGTGGTAAAGGTTTTCCCACTCTTATCAGGGATTTGAGGAGAAATTATGAAGCTCACTTGATCATTTTACTTGAGACCCACATCAGTGGGGACTGGGGTAAAATTATTAGAAATAAAATGGGGTTTGATAGCTGCTGTGTGGAAGAGGCCAGGGGCCATTCGGGAGGTATTTGGGTTTTGTGGGATTTCCATTACTGGAAAGTGGAGGCTATTCAGCAACATATTCAGTTTATTCATTTGAAGATCGAAGGTAGAGACTCTATGCCCTGGATGTTGACGGCTATCTATGGGAGTCCTCAGAGATTGATGCGTAAGTCGCTTTGAAATAATCTTCGAGATCTTCGGAATTCTGTTGATCTTCCTTGGTGCACCATTGGCGACTTTAATGCCATCTTACACAGTTATGAAAAAAGTGGAGGAGTTCCTTCTCAAAGTAGCGATGCTTGCCCCGATTTTATATCTTGCGTCTCAGATGTAGGCCTTCTGGATTTGGGTTTCTCTGGCTTTCCCTTTACTTGGAAAAGAGGTAACTTGTTTGAACGCCTGGATAGAGCTCTTAGTGATATTGATTGGAAAATTAAATTTCCTGAAGCTTCCATCAAACATTTACCTTCCTTAAAGTCCAACCACTCTCCCATTTATCTTCAACTTTCTCCTGTTGCTCTCCCCAACAGGAGAAGACGTCCTTTTCACTTCTTAGCAGCTTGGTTAAATCATCCAAAGTTTGATAATCTGGTCTCAAATAACTGGAGGGTCCAAGAATCTTGGAGTAATGGTGTTGAGAATTTCAAAAGCTCTCTTAAGACGTGGAATTCTGAGGTTTTTGGAGATATTAACAGAAAAAAATCAAGGATTCTTAGAAGGCTTCAGGGTATAAATAACAGTTTGAATAATAGAAATAACAAGTTTCTTGAAAAACTTCAAAAAGACTTGTGGGCTGATTATGAGGTCATCCTAGAGTAGGAAGAACTGTTGTGGTTCCAAAAGTCCAGATGCAACTGGATTGAATTCGGAGATCGGAACACCAAATTTTTTCACGGCACTACTATGGCACGTAGAAGAAGGAACAGGATTGAGTATCTACAAGATGATAACGGGGTTTGGATTACGGAAAGCTCAGCCTTAGAAGACATGGCTACCTTCTTTTTTAAAAACTTATACACTGATGATATGGATGACATTCCCTTTGTTCTGAGCAAAGCCTTTCCTGTGTTGAGCAATAAAGAGCTAGAGAGTTTTGGTAGGAACATCTCTGCTAATGAAATTAAAGATTCTCTCTTTAGTATTGGGGCCCTCAAAGTACCGGAAAAAGATGGGATGCAGGCAATTTTCTTCCAGAATAAGTGGGATCTCATTGGTACAGATTTGTGTCAGCTTATTTAGAAAATCTTTCAGAATCCATAAGAGGTAAAAGATATTAATGAAACACTTATTACCCTCATACCTAAAGTGGAACCCGTAATGAACCTGAAGCAGATGCATCCCATCAGCTTGTGCAATGTCTCTTACAAAGTTATTACCAAGATCCTAGCCAAAAGATTCAGAGGTATCATGGGTAAGTTGACACAACCTACTCAATGCAGTTTTGTCCCTGGGAGACAAAGTTCCGAGAACATTGTTATCGTACAGGAGGTTATCCATTCCATGAAAAGCAAGAAAGGTAAAAAGGGATGGATGGCGATCAAAATTGACTTGGAGAAAGCTTACGATAGACTAAAAGGGAGCTTCATTGAAGATACTCTCAAGGATATTGGTATGCCTGATCATTTTATTAGCTTGGGTTATGCGTGCATCTCCACTGCTCGTATGAGAGTGCTATGGAACGGAGAAGCCCTTGATGAATTTTCGCCTTCTAGAGGTATTCATCAAGGAGATCCGTTATCTCCGTACATCTTTGTGTTGTGCATTGAGAGGCTTTCCCAACTCATTAGTGTGGCTGTTGATATGGAAGTGTGGAATCCGATTAGTAACCTATTTTTAGGCTTTAGCTGATAATGGGCCTCTTGCCTTCCAATCTGTATTGTTGTTATAGAATGTAATTCTATAGTATCCATGACTTCAAATAAATGGTTTTCCCACAGGCTACCTGGCCTAGGAAAGAATGATGATCTTAGAACTCTTTACCACTGCCGCAGCTACAAAGAAAGCAAAAGAGAAAGACCAAGACAAGTATGACCTGCAAGCATCCTTTTTAGATTGAGGTAACTGACCTATTGGAATGAACTGGTTGCACACCACCAAATTCAAATATGGTAAGTAAGTGCAAACAAAGGCCAATAGGAGTAATATCCTAGCGCCTGTCCGACCCTAAAATAGACTTGAGAGTCCTTCTTCTTTACGAATGGGACCTCACAGCTCTCTTTATAGATATAGAGTAGGCGGCTAGTAACTTCTTACTCGTGTAGTGAGAAAAACCTTCTTTATGGCCTCCTTTATTTAGATTTAGTTCAATCACGAGTTAAGGTAAGGACCCGCCGGATGACCCTTGCCGAATATCCAGCGAAAAGGTGTTATTCTGCCTCTGCCATTCTATGAGTCTCTTCCTTTTTGCGTATGGCATCGCCACTCCCTTTTGCAGCATCCACTAATTCGGAACTTAATTTGAAAGCCATATTTCGACCCGGACGTTTTCGGGATGCCCCCTTCGTTCTTCTTCTGTATTGTAGCTGGAATGAAGACACTCGATCGGCCCGACTTTCCCAAATGCCCACCACCGGTCCAAACGTTGAATGAAAAAAATTATTTCTTATATAAATCTAAATCGGATAGGATAGATGGATGGATCTATCTTTCTATTAATATATATGACTAGAAAAAAAGTCTTTCTATAATTAAGTAGCGCAGCAAGAAGCCCCCAATCAAGGATTTGGCTAGGAAAGACTGCACTGCTTGGGGCCCAGGAAGTGAAGGGACACTTCACTTCAAGCTCCGTCTATGATCGGCTTGCTTTCTCGATATCGGCGGCTACGCTTTGCTCTATCGCTAGTGAAAGAAGATAGAAATTTAAGTCGATTTACTTAGTTAGTCGGGACTTGCTTCTTAGCGTGCAGTGGAGGCTAGCTTTCCTGTAGTAGAGCGTGGGGAGAGTGACCATCAGGGCCTTGAATAGTTTATGAGGATCTTGAATTATACAATGCCCTAAGATCCTAATCCTCAAGCGAATGGCTTTTACTCAACCTCAATTCATTCAGTTAGGACCTCCCCTTATTTCGAAAGTCCAAATTAAGGTATTCCCTGGTTCGGTTTACCTGGGCCAGAAAAAGACTAGACACACAAACCGAAAGTCTTCTTTGAATCAAGTTCTCACTTCACTTACCCTCTCGCTACCTTCTCATTGTTTTTGTTTTGACTTGTTGGCTAACGTTGACCGGCTTCGCGGGACCATTTCGGCCTACACAGGGCTAAGCTCTATTGGGCGTAGCTTATTCGATCCAAGCAAACTACTCGACAATAAAGTAATGGAAGATGAGGTTCATTGCTCGCCGGTAGGTAACTATAGCGTTATTCAGACCGAGAATGGCTTTGCCCATGGTCATGGAAATTAGAGGGTTTAGAACTGCATTAAGTGACATAATAATTATTTATGCAGCTTGCAGCCATTTTCTTTACTTTCTCTCTTGGTACAAAGGTTCACTATTACGGACGAACAGTCTTGCATGGTGGTGCAAAATACAAAGCAAGCGGACGCGATTTTGTGGTCAAGCATGATCCAATTCAAGTTGGGAGTGAGCTTTCAAGAAATTTCTTTATACAGATAAAGAGGAGCGATAGCTTAAGGCTAATCCTTTTCACAATCTCAGCAGAGATGGGCTCAAATTATCCCATTTGTGCTTTGCCGACGACATGATTCTATTTGCAGAAGCAAGCATGGAACAAGCAGACGTTATTAAGAAAGTTCTGGATGCCTTTTGCAACAGTTCAGGTCAAAGAGTCAATAATGAGAATACTCGTATTTTTTTTTCCAACAATATCAACCATAATATAGGTGTTAGTGAGGTGCTACAGTTTAGTAGAACAAATGACCTGGGTAAATATCTTGGGGTTCCTTTGCTGCACTCAAAGGTGACCGATAGCACATACAAATCGATCATTAATAATCTGGAGGCTAGGCTAAATGGTTGGAAAGCCATAACTCTTTCCCTCGCCGGCAGAGCTACTCTAGTGAAATCTATTCTAACTTCTTTACCTAGTTATACTATGCAAACTGCTTTGCTTCCTTCATCTACTTGTAACTTAATTGATTCAAACTGTAGGAAATTTCTTTGGGGCAAAACAGGTTAAGTGAAAAAGACTCATCTCTTGAGTTGGAGGAAGGTCAATAAACCAAAAAACTCTGGAGGTTTAGGTATCCGACATGCTAAGGACCTCAACCATGCTTTTATGATGAAGATGGGATGGGGTCTAACAACAAAAAATACTGTTTATGGGCTAGAGTTCTGCGGTCTAAGTACAAATGTAGGAATGATATCATTCCCGTTGTTGGGAGAAAAAAGAATGACTCCAATATTTGGAAAGGAATCTGTTCGGCGTGGCAAGATGTGGAGCGGAACTCTATTTGGAGAGTTGGAAACGGTTCTAAAATAAATTTTTGGGAACACAATTGGGTGCCAACAGCTGGCTGTCTCAATCAATATGCCCTGCATGTAAGTGAAACAAATAATTCTAATATATCACTAAATGACTTCTTGCTGGTTTCAGGGGACTAGGATGAAAATAAGCTAAGGACCTGGCTACCGGAGGAGTTAGTGGGAAAAATCATCTCGATGACACCTCCCTCACCATGGAAAGATGATGACCAATTGGCTTGGAACCTCTCAAGTGATGGAACCTTCAACCTCAGATCAGCCTATAACTCTTTGGACCGTAATCCTTCAATTCCGGTCCAGGTCTTTAAGTATGTTTGGAAGTGGAATAGTCCTGAAAGGATCCGGTACCTTCTCTGGTTAGTGACTAACGAGGCTATTCTTACTAATGCTACAAGAGCCAGAAGATACATGACAAACATTGCTAACTGTCCGAGATGTAACGCTGAGGAGGAAACTATCATTCACGTCCTTCGGGACTGCCAATTTGCCAGAAATGTATGGTCTTCCCTAGTTCCTCAAGATCGTTTGAGTGAGTTTTTCAACATAGATTTGCGGGAGTGGATTTTGCTTAATCTGATTCAAAGAGGTAACTGGCCATGCACTTTTGGAATGGGAATATCAGCCCTATGGTATGATAGAAATAAGCTGGTTTTCGAAGGAAAAATCTTTGCTCCAGGTGCGGTTGCTATTTCTATTCACAAACGGACAACTAAAGTATTAAATTACTTGAAAAAGAATCTTATCAAGGAGCAGCCCAACAGGTCAGATCACCTCATCCGGTGGATACCACCGCCGGAGAGTATTATAAAAATCAATGTGGATGGCTCGTTTTACTCACACAATAATAACGCCGCTTGTGGCGGAATTTTCAGAGACCAGTGGGGTAGATTCTTAAAAGGCTTTTCATGCAACCTTGGCAGCTGCTCCATAATGCATGTAGAATTATGGGCCGTCATCAAAGGCCTTCAAATAGCAACGGCAAATGATATTCATCATGTCATCATCAAATCAAACTCTAAGATGGCTCTTAATTTTGTCAGAAACGGATGTCTTGATTCTCATCCTTGCGCGACCTTAATCAAAGATATCAATATCCTTGCAGGACGCATCCCCTCTATTAAGTGGAATCACATTTTTAGAGAAGCAAACACTGTTGCTAATTGCCTAGCCAAAAAAGGCCAAGAGCTCCCCAACGGACTGCACATTTTTTATGCACCACCACCTAATTCTCTTCGTTTTCTGTTTTCTGATTTTCATGATTGCTTTCGGATAAGAGGCACCATTTGAGTCTTTTCTCCTGTTGTTGGGTCCTTGACCCTCCTTTTACACCAAAAAAAAGATGCACATTCATGCCATCAATTTTCACTAGGTACTTGCCCTTGTTATAACTTATAAGGAAAACATAGGATAAAATATTAAATCAGTATATATTTAGGTATAAATATATATATATATTATTTTACATATTTTTAATATCTATATTTTGATATTTGGTGTCTAAAACTCTAAATAACATGATTGATAAAAAAAAGTGTCATATTTTCAAAGTTTAAGTGGGATATGGATTGTATGACTTGAAATTTCTAAGCCTTGCATACACCTCTAAAGAGCATTTCTCCGTTCATTTTCGCACTCCTTCCTCCTACTTAGAATATACATCTTGGAACAGCAATTTCCACTTTCCATTTTTTGAATCCTTTCTTCTCTGCTTTTTCACCTTTATTTTGTGTTTGTACATCTCTGAGACAGAAATGAAGAGATAATAGAAACATAAATTTGTTTGGTTGTAGAAATAGTAACAAGTTTCGACAGAAAATTCATGTTTTTTTTTTTTTGGTAACTTTTGAAAGTGGGAATATCGGTCGTCAAACCACTCCAGTTATTGGTTCATTAGTTTAGTGGCTCAACCTATTCAACAGCAATTCAACCGAAATATCCGTCATTGTCTATACATCTTTGTACAATATTCAAATGTAACATAAGGTTTTCATAGTTGTTCCACTATAGCTTTTTACAAGTTCTGATTTTTGGAAAAGTTGAAGATCTTGTATTCTTCAAATCCTTACCGTCGCATCATTTTCCTTCCAAAACTTGACTCTAATCACACCCTAATTGGTTAGCTAACCAGACAGATGAAGGAAACTCAGTATGTTTGTTCCAGAGTTCATTTCATTTAACGAGAAAATTACACACTAGTTGGAAATGTTCATAAAGTTGAGCAGCATATGTAACGTGCTAACAAAGTTAATTCTATTATGTCAATATGTCAAAATAAATTAATTAAGCAGAAAATAAAACTCAGCAGTTTGCATCAATTCAAGAAGAAACTAGATAAAGATCATTATTAAGAACGGATTTCACTCTCTATTGATCCAAATAGCCAATTCAATCATATCTACATATGCAGAGAATTTGGATATAAAATAAGCAAGGGAATTCGTGCAGAACCATACTACTAATGATAAACCTCATGAAAATCCAGAAGAACTGCAGTGAAGTTCATAAACAAAGCTAGTATTTGTAACTTGTAAGTTTATATCCCAGGATCACAAATACAATCCTCAATGAATTAGTGACAAAGAGATCCCACTCTCAAATAACATCTTTGGAGGAATAAACTTACCTCAAATCATTTACAATGATCTAATCTTCCACTATATGGATACATCACTGGCTTCAAATCCGGTCCAACGGCATGTGCCAAAGAAAATCATGAAATGACTTTTTGAAGGTCCACAAGTAATTACAAGATATCTTTGATAATATCAAGGTTTAAGGTATCGCGAACAATGAGGAATAACCCCAGAAGTATAACAAACATGATTCCGGACGACATTATCCGTTGTTCCACTTCCAAAGGTAGCTTCCTCCCACCCCTGGCCGCCTCGATAAAGATCAATGCCAACGAACCCCCATCCAAAGCAGGCAAGGGAAGGAGGTTAATAACAGCAAGGTTAATGTTGAGTATGGCAGCAAATTGGTAAAGACCATCAATGTTTGACCTCGCAACTTCAGCGCCGACAGCAATAATCGCCACAGGACCTGAAACCTTACCAGCAGACTGTGAAAAGTTCAAGAATGTCTGCTTCAATCCATCTAAAACATTAGAAGAAAGACCCCAAAATTCTTTCCCAGTAAAGTTCAAAGCTTCCACAAGATTCTTTGGCCTAACTTTTTCAATCTTCACATTTGGTGATAACTGAACACCAATTTTACCAGTCCCATCAAAATTCTCATCTGGGGTGACCCTAATTTCAAAGTCCTGCATCCCCCTCTTAACCTTAAGCAAAACATATCTCTTGGGGTTCTTCTTGATAACATCAACAACCTTAGTAACAGAACTAGGACCCGGTTTTGGAAACTCACTACCATTAACCTGAAGAATCAAATCACCAGGAAGCAATCCATCTCTAGAAGCAGCTGAAAAGGGTTTCACATCAGGAACCATAACACCAGGGAAAACCTCTTGAACAGGCAAACCAACAGTGAGAACTTGAACAAAGATTATAGCAATTGCAAACACTATGTTGGCAATAACACCAGCTGAAACAACAAGAACCCTATCCAAAATTGGCCTGTTCTTAAGCAAATTCTCATCATCAACAGGGATATCACTTTCAGGATCATTATCAGGGAACCCAACAAATCCACCTAGAGGGAAAGCTCTAATAGAATACTCAACATTCTTTGAATTGAACTTAGCTAGAATTGGACCAAACCCAACAGCGAACTTACTCACATGGATACCTTGAAGTGAAGCAGCAAGGAAATGGCCACTTTCATGAACAACAATGATTGCTGTTAGAACAGCAGCAGCTTCAAGAACAGATTGAGGACCTTCAAAGTTTCCATAGTCAAACCCAGGAATAGCCAAGGTCCTGAAATCAACCCTGTTTCCATGTGTGAACCGGCCACTACTATTATTGTGATTCAAGAACTGCTGCTTGAATGTTAAAGTTGAAAAATTGGAGCCAAAAGAGTGAGAAAAAAGTGGTATTGAGAAATGGGGTTTGGGCTTGAAGGAAGAATCTGAAATGGGTGTCCTTGGGTTTGAGAATCTGAGTATGGAAGTGGAAGAATGGGAAGGAGGAGAAGGAGACAGGTATATGACCATGGCTTCTGTGGAATTTGGATGGTGTAATAATAACGAAGAAATAAAAAGGAATAAAAAAGCTTGGTTCTGGTGCCAGGAGGCTGCTGAACAAGGAAAATTGGTATGTTTGGATAATTCATGCTCTTTTTCTTTTTTTTTTTTTTTTGTGTGTTTTCTTGACCTGTGGATGAGAAGTGAGGGACATGTCTTCCTCCTATTTCCCACAAGTTTGTTTCTGTCGTTTCCATTCAAGGTTTTTTTTTTTTTTTTTTTTTTTAACCAGGTTTCCATTCAAGTTTCAACTTCATCTCTCTAATTTTTTTTTTTCGGGCAGAATTTAATCACATCAGTTTTATATCCACGATCAGAAGCTAAGACTTTTTCTGTATTTGGATCGCAATTAGTAGGTAAGCCTAAGATATAGGCCCAGGTCCGATTTTTTTTTTTTTCTCAAAGATAGTAGGTTATATTTTATTAATTATTAAAAAATGAAATATAAAGATGTCCAAAAGCAGGACAGCATAATAAAAGGTGGAGATTTTCCAAAAATACTACACTGAAGGTATTCATCCAACGGTGTGTGGTCGAAAAACGAAGAAAAATCTTAAAGAAGAAAGAATGATAAATCAAATTGAATGCAACTAAGAGCTTGCCTCGTGGAGATGACGACCTAAACTGGGAGTTCTTTAGATTTCACAGAGCAACTTGACAGAGCTTGCTAGAATGGCAGACGGCATTGAAGTAGAACCTTCAAAAATCAACTGGTTGCGAGCTTTCCAGCAATTCCAGCAAATGATGGCAAGCAATTGAGGATTACTGTCAGCATTCTTTAACGGGTTAAACATCTCTGTTGATACAGTCCACCATGTCCAAAAGTCGTTAGGACTCTGAGGGGGAAGACAGTCACGAAGATAACTCTGAGACCATACATCTTTAATTCTAGAGCAATCGATCAAACAATGAGTGACTGTTTCGGTTGCTTCATGACAGCAGGGGCATATTGGTGATATAGATGGGATGCGGTGATGAATCTGAGCAAGCACCGGAAGCCGGCCATGGAGAGCTTTCCAGATAAATAGCTTAATTTTGTGAGGCAAGTTCAACTTCCATAGATCAATCCACGGCTTTTTTCTGCTGCATATAATTAGGGCAAAGCTCCAGAGGCGGATGGTAAAATAAAAAGCCAATTCCGTAACCTGAAGCTGTATCATATTGCTTGAATTTGTTCAAATTCCATTGCAATTTGTCCCTACTCTACTGAATTTTAACTGACAAAATCATGTTTGCAACGTCTTGGGGAAATAATTCTTGAATGAGGTTCTGATTCCAATTCCTATCTTCAGTAATTAGATCTTTAACTCTTGGAACCAACTCAGAAATAGCCTGTCTATTTGGCATGTCAGAAATCATTAAAGGATACGGAGGAGGCAGCCAAGGATCCTCAAAGGTTCGGATATTCTCTCCAGTACCCACAGCCCAATTAAGGCCTTTTTCAACAATCTTTCGGCCGTCCAGTATGCTCCTCCATCCCCAAGAAGGTAAGACTCCAATTTCTGCCGTTATAGCATTACCATTGCTAAAGTATTTACCTCTTAAGATTTTGGATAATAAGGAAGTAGGCTGTATTACGAGTCGCCAAAATTGTTTGCCTAAAAGCGCCAGATTTTGGATTCTGAGATCTTTAAATCCAAGGCCTCCTTCTTTTCGTGGGCGAGTCATAGTGTCCCAACTAATCCACGCCATCCGCCTTTCAAAACCTTTTTGTCCCCACCAGAACTGAGAAAGTAGAGAGTGAATTTTCAAAATTAAACCATCAGGCAACTTGAAGCAAGACAATGTATAAATAGGAATAGCTTCTCCCACTGCTTTAAGCAATACGTGTCTACCACCTGATGATAGAAGATTGCGCTTCCACCCTTGGATTCTTTTCCGAACCTTTTCTTTGATCATACTAAAAGAAGCCTTTTTCGATTTAGAGACTGTAGAAGGCAAACCAAGGTATTTATCCTGAGCCCCAATATGATTAATATTCATAGAGTTAGCCAGTAGTGTACGAGTAGTGGAAGAAGTGTTGTGGCTAAAAAATACAGCAGATTTATTAAGATTTATCCTCTGGCCACTGATGCTTTCATAAGAATTCAATAAATGCAGGATATTTGAACATGCTTCAGGATTAGCCTTATAGAATAAGATGGAATCATCAGCAAAGAGGAGGTGGTTGACCTTGGAATCATCAGCAAAGAGGAGGTAGTTGACCTTGGGACATCGCCTATGTATCTGAAGACCCTGAATTAGTCTGTTTTGTTCTGCCTTGTGTAGCAAGAAGGAGAGACCTTCTGCACAGAAAAGAAAAAGATAGGGAGATAGAGGATCTCCTTGTCGAATACCTCTATTTGGTTTGAAGAAACCATAAGGTTGTCCTTCCACAATAACAGAATAAGAAACAGTTGTCACTAATTCTCGAATCCACATGATCCACCTCGAGTTAAAATCAAACTTCTCCAATATAAACCAAAAAAAGTGTCATTCCACCTTATCATATGCCTTACTCATATCTAATTTTAGCGCCATTTCATTTTCGAGTCCCCTTTTTTTGTTCTTCAAGTAATGCATACACTCGTGAGCAATTAGAATATTATCAAAGATTAATCTGCCTTTAATAAAAACACTCTGCGTAGGGCTAATTAGTCTATTCATCATACCCTGAAGTCTATGTACAAATACTTTGGAGATAATCTTGTAAAAGACTAAATATAGGCTTATTGGTCTTACCTGAGTCATATCTTTAGCATCAGAAATCTTAGGAATAAGACAGATCTGAGTGTGGTTAAAACCCTTCAAAATTCTGCCCCCTGAAAAGAAGCTCTTAACTGCTCGAAGCACATCACCACTAAGTATGTTCCAGAAGCTTTGAAAAAATTTTGCTGTCATACCATCGTCTCCTGGAGCACTTTGAGGATGAATACTAAATGTTGCACGTTTCACTTCCTCCATAGTCATTGGTCTTTGAAGCCTACGGTTCATGTGAGCTGTAACCTTAGGTTCAAAATCAGTAAACAGAGGTTCAGGGTTCTCATGACAAGTGGAGGAAAAGATGTCCTTGAAAAAGATTCAGCTACAGAAGCAATACCAGCATTTGAAGTAGCCACTTCACCATCACTGCCAGTTAGTTGCCAAATTCTATTCCTTCGCGTTCGATTTCTAAATTTCTGATGGAAGAAAGCTGTATTCTGATCACCGAATTTGAGCCATTTGACTCTAGACTTATCTTTCCAATAAGATTCCTCATTTTGCAATACTTTTTCAAGTTTGTCCTCTATTTCTGAAATGATGTCGTCTCCATGAATTCCTGCTAAATAAAGTTCCTCTAATTTAGACTGTAGTAAATCAATCTCCACCTTCGAATTAGATTTGTGTTCTTGCTGCCATCTGACAATCTTATGCCGACAACGCTTTATTTTTTGAGCTAGGATATACATGGCTGAACCACCAATCTGTTCGTGCCAAACCTCTCTAACAATCTGCCTTATTTCATCATTGAAACACCATCTTTCTTGGAATTTGGATCGGCGTTTAGATCTCTTAGTTCTCGGATTAGAGTCTAAGAGAAAAGGGGAGTGATCCGAGCCTGATTCTAACAGTCTAAGAACCGTTGCATTGGGATAGAGTTGCTGCCAATCAACTCCTACCAGGAATCGGTCCAGTCTTTCCTGTATCAACTCATCACCCCTCCATCTATTCGACCAAGTGAATGGTCTTCCGACCATACCAATATCAATCAGAGAATTATCATCAATAAAACTGTTAAAGGTTTCAATAGAAGAAGGAGATTTAGCACCCCCACCTGCTTTCTCCAATTGATTAGAAATGACATTAAAATCACCCATTAACACAACCTTACCATCGAACTGTTGGGTGACTGAAGTTAATTCAGCAAACTGAGCCATTCTATGTTGATCATTTGAACTGAGATAAACATCTAGAACACCATAGGGATCATTAGGACCAGCTGTCAGAACTGATGCCGCAATGAAGAATTTACCATGCTGTAAAATCTAAACATTGCAACCATCCCTCCATGCCATTGCCAAACCCCCTGATAATCCATTCGAATCCACAATAAACCATTCCTTGAAACCACAAGATCTTAGTTTTCCTTCAACTTGTCGAGATTGATTGTTTGTTTCACAGATAAAACCAACCTCGGGGGAGTAGGATTTGCAAATCCCTTTAAGATTGTGGATTGTCAGGGGTCTCCCCAAACCCCGACAATTCTACTAGAGCAGTTTCATATTTCTTTGGGTGTCACTTGAAGGCTGGCACCCTCCACCGTCATAGCATCAGAGACAATATCATTGAGACAAATTTTCTTTGAAATATCTTTAGTACCATTACCTCCACTCCTCCGTTTGAAACTTATCACAGACTTTCTGGCAAGTTGTTTTAGGTTTGGCTTTTTGTTCTCCTTTTTAATCTTGGATATGACGTTGTTATTGTGTTGGACATTATTCATGGGATAGGATATCTCCAATAAAGCATTAGAAGAAGAATTAGTATCAGTAGCCGTACCTGTGTTTTCTGATTCACCCTCATTTTCTGCTCTAGAACCCGAATTGGCAGCAATTTTTTCATTATTTTGTTTTTTCTGATCATCTTGCACACTCATTTTTTAGAAACTATCAAAAAGCCAAGCAGGTGGAGATTTTTTCTTCGGTTGAGCTGGAATAGAACCATTCCGAGGTTGGTTAGGATTGAAGGAAGCTCTCTTTTCAGTTAAACGCCTACCGACTTGATCTGCCTTAAGCCATTCACCAACTCTATCTTCCTTGATATTGTTTAGGCAGAATCATCAATAAAACATTGGCAGTTCTTAGATTCATGCCCCAATTTTACACAATAAGTACAAAACATACCTATACGTTCATAGCGTACTCAAATTTCCAGCATTTTCTGATTAGGATCAAGCAATTTCAGTGTATCCCTCACTCTTTTATCACCGTTCAGTTTCACTTTAGCCTTCACTATGCGTGTATCTTTGCCTCTAACTTCAAATAGAGTAACATCTTCAATTTGACCAAGTCTCCCACCCAATTTTGGGCCAACCTCAAGTGCTTTGTATTGTTCAGGCAATCCCCAAAATTGTGCCCATACAGGAAAAGAAGAGATGTGATTATCCTCCATATTTATTGACTGCTTCCATCTACGAACATGAATAACAAAACTCTTGATTCTTCCATCTACGAACATGAATAACAAAACTCTTGAATAATCAAGGTGAACCCTCTCAATTCGAGTCACATCACGAGTCATTCTCAAAGAAAAATTGAAACTGGTTCCTAAATTTTTCGACTACTCTGAATCCTTCTAGTTTATTCCATATTGCATAGAGAGCTCCTTCCATGGTAGCTACGGAAAAGATCCGATCTGAGAAAATTCTTCCGGACAGACTCCGTGTACAGGCTTGAATTCTTTCAGAAACATCTTCATAAGCTAAAACGATCAATTCATCCTCCTGATCACTATCAATTATATGAGGGTTCTGAGTCTCTAATTTATTATTTGGTATTTAATGATTTCAGAGAGAAATAAGATATATATGGAATGAATGAATTAGAAAACGGAATGAATTAAAAGAGGAATGAATTGGGAGAGAAAATGGAAATTAGGGAACTAAGTGGAAAAGAAATTAAGAGAAGAAAGTAGAAGAAGATGGAAAAGACTTTGACGAAAAAAGACAAAGAAATGTGTAACCATGGAGGCGGCGCAGTGAAACCCTAGCAGAGTGTGAACAAACTCATGGGGCGCTAGATGAGGAGTACGTACTCCCGCTTCTAAAAGTTTTAACAAAATCATTAATAATTATTAGGTCCGATATTTCTTTTATCATTATTATTATTAACACTTTAATTTTAATACAATCAACTTATATTGGTCGAGTGGTCAGTTTATTTATCTACTTAAGTAAATGTGAGGTTTGAATATTGCTTTCTGCATGCAGTAATTATTAACCAATAACAGACCTTTAAATAAATATCAAATTCGCGATAGATTAGTTCTTATCCTATGAAATTACGAAAATATGGTGGATAACTATGATAAAACACATTAATGTTAATATACTAACAATGTAAAATATAAAAACAAATTGTTTTTTATGTATATAATTAAATATCAGTATAAAATTATTTTTTATTTAAAAATATATTAAAATTAAATTATTATTATTCATGAAAGTTTAGATATTTAGACCAAAAAGAGCAAATTGTGTTGCTATAAAAAACGAAAAAACAAAAGGGCAAATTGTCTTTGAAGAAATCAAAATCCAAAAATGGATGGTTAGATTTCTGTCCTTGGAAAGTAAGTTTAGAGCTTCATGAAGGATCCTGGAAGGGCGGCAGTCTATTTCGGCGCCAACATCATCTCTAAATGTGTGTTGACTGTTGACATTTATTAGATCAGTTTTGATTTTCTGGACAATCATCTACTTACTTCACATACAATTTTTTATTTTTATATTAGATTAATAATAATATTTTTTTAAATTGTAAACTGTTATAATATTTTTTCAAAATACGAAATAATTTAAATTAAGGGGGTAAAAAACTAGACCATTCAATTTTTGAAAAATATAAAAATTAAACTGTCTGATTTTTTAGTATAAAATTGGATCTTTTAATTTTTGTATTTAGATTTTTCAATTTGTGTTTAAAAAATTAAAAAAAGTTTGAAATAACGTTTGTATAGAAATTATTTTTAATATGGAATGTGGTGTTTTGTTTGAATATTGACATTTGAAATGTATTTATCGTGGAAATACTCAACGCGTCCCCTACGTGTTTCAACATGCTCCTTACGTGTTGGTTGGGATATTGCCACGTGTCTAACACACTCCTACGTGTTGCAACACGCCCCAACGTGTTGCAACACGCCCCCACGTGTTGACTTCTCACCTACAAAATCCAACCATCTGTAATTACACTCAATAATTCAATTTCTTTTTTTGGTGACTCAATAAAAAATTAGTCACATTTCCCCTTCTATTTGGTGCACACTGATTCAATTTAATAAAAAAAAAACTTAATAAAAAAAATTAGAGGGAACTGAAATATAACATTTTTTAAAAGTTATAAACAAATAATATTTTATATTATTTAATTTATAAGAATTACTCAAATAAAAATATTAAAAATATAATTTATTTATTTAACTATATTTTAAATAAAAATAATACTTTTATATATAACATATCAAAATCTAATTCTATAATTTATTATTTAAAAATAAAAAAATTATAAAAATAATTATAAAAGTTTCATTAAAATACTCACTTTAATTTATGTATGTAATTTGTTTATCATATTTTGTAAAACTTAAGAAATAGTGCAACATCATTTAAAATGTCATTAATTTTAAATGAGGTCAATGTAATTTATCTTTATTTTATTTGGTATGACATTATTTAAATATTAAATTTAATTATTACTAAAAATAGATTTATAAAAAAAAAAACTAAATAAATTAAGATTGGTTTAGTTTAAATTTTATTTTATAAAATATAGACATTAACTAGAAGTCCAGTACAATTAAACCAATTTAATTTGGTATAATTCTTTAAACATGATAAAATAAAAGATCAAATTAAAATGATAAAATTATATGAATTTCTCTTTAGATCTCTTCAACTTCCTGTAGTTTCTAGCCTTACCCTCATATTAAATGTTTACGTGTACAACACATTGTAATTATTCCGGAGTTTTTTAAGGTGTACTCAACTACTCTATGCCGATTATTATTATACAGAATAAATTATAATTTGTACACATAAAAGATATAGACGCGGACAAATGGATTCATATAAGAATAAAACGACAATAATAACTAGGGAAGATGATCTCTCTGTGCCAAAGAGTACCTTATGTAATTGGTCTGTTACGGTACTCTTGGCACACAAAAACTATCATCCGTGGTTATAATGATCGTTTTATTCTTATATATGTATATTTGTCAGCGTCAGTATCTTTCATGGGTAGAAATGATAATTTATTCTTATTATATATTACTAATTCACTATATAACATTATTAATAATATTTTATTAAAGTGTTAATAAAATTAAATTTATTTTTTTAGATTTTGATAATATATTTTTTATTTTTTAAATAAAAAATATTGTCAAATAATAAAAATATTATTTGAATTTTAACAATAATATTTAAGTGCTATTAAAATTATATAACCACTATAATAATAGATATTATAGCATATATATGCACTATTTTTTATATTTAGCTACCAACTCCCATATAGCTAACAATATAATGAGATTAGAGAGTATGCTTGGTTAATTAGTATTGGTTGATTTAGTTTCCTACTTGCCCTATAAAATTAGCCATCTAGTATAACACCTTTCTAATTGAAATTTTCATTTCTCAATAATGATGCACGGACACTGACACGAATACGGGATACGACACGATACGGAACACGTTAACACATAAATTTTAAAATTTTACATGATCCAGGGATACGTATACATATAAATATAAAGTATTTTTTAGATAAACTATAATGATATTTTAATATTTTATTAATATTAAAATATAAATTAATTTTTTAAATTATTTTTAATGTCTTATTTTAATTATATCAAGTATTTAAAATATTTTTTGTTTTAATAAATAATAATATATACTATATCTAAATTTATTTTAAGAATATATATTAAGAATAAGACTGGACATATTGACACGTGATGGTATTTAGGTGTGTCCAAGTGTGTCCGGAGAAGAATTTTTTATTTTTTATTGAGACACGATTTGGACACAGCAGACACGCGTGTCGGACGAGTATCGACAAGTGTCGTGTTCAAAATGTGTCTGACACGCAAACACGACAACTCAGCAAAGTGTCCGTGTTTCATAGTTAATACACAATAAAACTTTCCATAAACTAATACTATGTATAACAACGATGAAATGTTTCCAATTGCCTGTAATAATTAAGGGGTGACAAATGAAAAAATCTGTTCCATTTCGTTAAAAGTCTGTCTTTTGACAGGTTGATCCGTCTAGTGAAGCGATTTTAAAACTTCATTCTGCTCCCCTTAACTACTACGGATTAGCGGGCTAAGTTCGTCAAATCTTCTTTTTTTTTTTTATTATTAACTATTAAATAATATATATATATATATATATATATATATATATATATATAATTTCACAATATTTTAATAAATTTATAATTTTTAAAAACATAAAAAATTAAAATTTTTATGTTCACAAACATTAAAATCTTTGTAATTTAAATATCTAATAAACATAATTATAAATATTGTCTCCAAAGTAAAATAAACCTAATCCAAACTATAATTATAAATATTGTCTCCAAAATAAAATAAACATAATCCAAAATACTCAATTTTCATCTTCATTCTCTTGTAAGTTGGGTTAGGGAAAGTTGGGTTTTGGCAAAAAAATTGTAAAAATACCCTCTTGTCAAAAAAATACTAAACCCAGCGAGAAAGTTCGTCTCACCTACCAAAACCCGCGTTTTAAGTGATGCGAGTTAGGCAGACTTTCGTTATTTGGTGATCTCAATTTTTCAGCTCAACCCACCTTTTTGACGAATTATGCGAACTGACCCAATAAATTTAGACCCATTTATTATCCCTAGTGTTGGCTACAACAAACAAACAACCTTTTTTACGATAGAAAGAAGGCAATTAAGTTTCAATAATAAAGGGCACTTAAATGTCGGGGGATAATTAAGAGTGCCTTCAATGAGAAGACAAAAAAGAAGTTAGAAAGTAAAGATAATGTCTGTGATTTTGTTCCAAATCCAATGAATCTACTTAGTGGAACTCTTAATATTATTTTGATTTTGTTTAAGCTAAGGATTAAAAAGTCAAAGGGCATAGCACTCTTATAATCAAAATTGTCAACTTGTCGCACCATCCATGTAAAACACAAGATTAGTGGTGACTTAACTTAAATCTTTCACCCACGAAAAGAAAGAATTAAAAAACAAAAAAAAATTTGCATTAGTGGAAAAAATAAACAATGATAGAATAAACAAATGGTTTCTTTCAATCCATGCAACCGCGGAGCTTGAAAAATAACTTTAGAGAAACCGAAAATTCTTTTAACACAATATATAATGATAGAAAAAGTAAATAAAAGTTTGATTAAATTTTTTTATACAATAAATATATTAAAATTCAATTTTTAATTCTTTAATAAAATATTCTTTTCTTTAAAAATTTTTAGAAGCATAATACTTATTAGTTAAATTTATCAAATTATTTATATATTATAATATAAAATTTTAAAAAAATATATTAATGTAATAAATTGATTTCAAAAATAAAAAATATATAATTATTTTAAAAAAAATATTTTTAATTTCTAAAAAATATAAAAACTAAAAAAATATATATAAAAGACTATTATTAAAAAATGATTGCAAATGGAACTTGAATCCACAAACTCCATACAAAAATTTAACTTTAGTTAATTAACTAAATTAGCTACAATGACAGTCATAATATATATATATATATATATATATATATATATATATATAATTTTTTTTTTAATATTTTGGGCATCATCATCAACCATGATTCAACCATGTAATCAGAACTTTTTCCGTTGACATTTTTCTTTGACACGTGTCAAAATTTATTTAAATTTTATTGAAAATTTATCCCTATTAAACTCTTATCATGACAAAAATATTAGAATTAATAGAATATTCTGTTAAACTATATAAAATATTTAGTCAAGTATTAGACATATTCGTTTTGTTTAATAGAATATTCTGTTAATTCTAACGATTTTGTGACAATAGGAACTTAGTTACAAAATATAATATGGTATAGAGACTCAATCGAAAAAAAAGAGATATAAGGACCTAACTGAAAATTAATTAAAATTATAGAGATCAATTGTAACACCCTAATTTTCAGCACGTCATGATCGTACTAAAAATAAAGCGTTACTACTCTACTTTCTTTTTATTTTCGACCCTTTTAGCGAGAGGTTTGAAGATTCAGTATGAAGCTGCGGACGATTAGCATATTTACTTGTGATACCTGTTGTTTTTATAGAGTTCCCTCGCCTTTATTAATTAAGATTTTATTTTATCCAAAGTGATAGGTATTGTACTCAAGTTTTATATTGAATTCATTTGTATAGCATTTATTATTATTAATAATTATGTGATTATTATTATTTGAATATATTTGATATGTGATTTTAATTACTAAAAATAATTTTTTAGAATTTTTTATAAAACTGAAACGTGATATCGAACTAAAGGCTCAATATTAAATAGCTAATAAAAAGAAAGTTGATATGAAATGTAATCTAGAGTAAGTTAAAAAAAAAAAAAAAGAATGCTCTATCTCAATTTAATTTTCTGGTGTAATAGTTAGAAGAATCACTCTACCTCTTCTGTTCACCACACTCAAACTTTTTTTAGAAATTCAAAAAAATTTTTATTCATCAAAATAAAAAAAACAGTGGCTACAAGGTTTTAGAAGTTTTTATACCTCCTAAGTTTAAAATTCTAATTCATGAGTTTACTAAAATAAAAATAGGTCAAATTATAATTGGACCTAAAACAAAAAAATAAAATAAAATAAAATAAACATAAAATAAGTTTTAAAATAAATACGAATAAAGTGATGCTTATTTGATTCAAATTGACTAACGACAGTCTTCAATGCAACTTGTAAATAGTAAGACGTTTGACTTTTCATAACAGTTAACTATTATCTTGCCCGATTTTTTATGCATTTTTTGGGGTATGTCTAAAATGAGCACAGTAATTATGTGCTTATTGGATATGCCACATTTATATAGACCATTAGATTATATTAGATGGAAATCAATGGTTAACATAAAAGAAGAGTATTGATGGACTCTAATAAATACAGAATATTTTAGTACATAATTAAATATTTTAAATGATAATACTTTAATACACAATATTTTAAATGGCAATTAAATTTTTTATTTTCAAATAATTAAATATAAAATATATAAATACAAAATATATGAGTATTTTTTATTCATTAAGATTAATTATTATGCAATAAATTTTATAATATCAAAAAATTATATTAAAATAATATTTTAAACTGTAACGTAAAAATATAAATAATTAAAATTTTATTTTATATTACTTGACAACTAATTAAATTATTATATTCAAAATTTATTAACTAACTACTTTTGTTAAAGATATTATTATATAATATAATTTTTCATCAAAATATTTTAAAAATATAATTTATTTAAAATATTATATATAATACATAGAAATATTAAATTTTTTATTTTTTTTATTTTTTTTTAAAAAAACAGAATAAATAATAAAATTCTAAACACATGCCTATTACATTATATATTTACTTATGTTAGTAAGATCTAAACTAATTAAATTTACATAATTAAAAATATAAACATATAAATATTTTTTATTCATTAAAATTAATTATTATGCAAAAAATTTTCTATAATATTAAAAAATTATATTAAAATAATATTTTAAACTGCAAAATAAAAATATCAAATAATTAAATTTTATTTTATATCACTTGATAAACAATTAGATTATTATATTCAATACTTAACTAACTACTTTTATTAAAAATATTATTATATAATATAATTTTTTATCAAATATTTGTCTAAATATAGTTTATTTAAAATAGTATATATAATACATGAAAATATTATTTTTTTTATTTTTTTAAAAAAGCTAAATAAATAATATATATCAACTACGTATATATATCATATATGTGTATGTAATAGTGACTGATATATGATTGATATATATTCTTTTATTCTTTAGACTTTCTAATATATATGCTACCTCATGACTTTTTCCTCTAGTATTTTTTATTCATATTTATTTTATTGTAATATTAAGTAGATAATAATTTAAAATTAATTTTTAAATTTAATATTTATAATTCCATATATATAATATTTATAATTATATATTTAAAATAAGATATTTTTTATTTTTTATTATTTTTAAATATTTTTTTATTTTTTTGTTAAATTTTTTATTCTCTAACTCGACAAGACTTTTATATTTATATATATATATATATATATATATATATGAGAAATTGGTGTACAAATGTCTTTCACAAAATATTTTTTGTCATATATAATTTATTAAAAATATATTTTGTTAAATTCAAGAGTAAAATATATAATTTTTTAGTTTTAATGTAACAAATTTAATATGTTATTTGATTTCAATATTATTATATTATTATAATTATTTAATATATAAAAAATTAATAGATAGTATATATATATATATATTAAAAAAGTTATCATATATTTTATTATATAATAGTGGAAGTTTTTTGTTTAAAAAATATAAAATAGATAAATACAAAAAATATAAGTATTTTTTATTCATTAGAATTAATTATTATGTAAAAAAAATTTATAATATTAAAAAATTATATTAAAATTATATTTTAAATTACAACATAAAAATATAAAATAATTAAAATTTATTTTATATTACTTAACAAATAATTAAATTATTGTATTTAAAATTTATTAAGTAATTATTTTGTTAAATATATTATTATATAATATAATTTTTTATCAAAATATTAATAAAATAAAATTTATTTAAAATATTATATATAACATATAAAAATATTTTTTTTGTTTTTTCAAATTTTTATTATGATATTACACGTTTAATGTTTTCACGTTTATTGTGATATATAATACATGAAAATATTATATTTTTTTAATATTATATAATAATTAATTTTGTTAAAATAATATTATATATACTATTTTGAATAAAATGTATATTTACAAATATTTGAATAAAAAATTATGTTATATAATAATATATTTTTAATAAAGTTAACTATTAATAAATATCTTTTAATGAATAATCTAATTATTTTTTAATAATATGAAATAATTTAAATATTTTCAAGTAATATAAAATAATTTAATTTTTTATATTATATAATTAAAAATAGTACCGTATAATAATTAATCTTAATAAATAAAAGATATTTTTGTATATATTTATATGTTTTACATTTATTTTAAAATAAAAGATTATACTTGTCATTTTTAAAATATTTTGTATTAAAATATATTTATGTATATATATACTAATATATTTTATATTTATAAAGTCTATCAATACTCTTTTTTCGTAATATCCTTTGATTTTCATTTAATAAAATCTAATAGTTCATAAAAGATAGCGCATCTAATGCACACAAAATGGTTGGGCTGATTTTAGACATACTCCATTTTTTGAACAAATGATTTAGCTATTTTTGTAAAACCTTCTTTTGTTTTCTTAGTTGTTGCTCTTGTAATTGAATCAATTATCATATGACAATTCTTAATTTGTCCCATAAAACTTGTATCATTCCCTTTCTCCTGAAAAAGATTCGTCTTTGAATCTGCATCCAAATCAAAAGGAGATAAGTCAGAGATATTAAAAGTAGCTGACACACTATACTCACTTGGAAGATCAATCTTGTAAGCATTGTTATTAATCCTTTTGAGCACCTAAAATGGACCATCACCTATAGGATCTAACTTAGATTTTCTTTGAGTAGGAAACATCTCCTTTCTCAAATGAACCCATTCTCGTTTCTCCTTTTGAATGGTGATATTTGTATCTTGATGGCATTGATATTGCAATCCTGAGTTTTGTGTAGGTATTGTAGCCCATCAAAATCATCATGAGAATGTGTACGATTCTGAAGTCGATTCCTAAAAACTAAAAACTTCACGTTTAATATTTTTGGACAATCTCTGTGTCACTTTCTAACTCTATTCTTCTAATTCATTCAAGCGATTAATTAAATAGTGAATAGCTCTTTGCATCATCTCCATATTAACTAGAGTATCATCTGAATGGATCGCCATAATAAAGAACCTGCAAAAATGTGATAAAAAGAATCTCGTAATCACTTGCTCACATATTTCATTCAAAGATAAATACTCATGTTTATTCTCAAAATTGATTTTTACTCTCAATTAAACTCGCTGCTCTTGCTGTTTGCCATCTTTTGATTTTTTTGGTTGTTGACTTTATAAATCAAGTAAAAATAAGAAAAAGTAAAAAAAAAAAAAATTAACGTAACAATAAGAGAAAAATGACTAAAATAAAAGATAAAAAATACAGAATACAAAGAGATAAAAAAATAAAAATAATGAAATAAAATTTTCTAAAGTTTTTTTTTTATTTTTTTTATAACACAATTCTCTTTATTTTGTTGTGTTTGATGTTTTTTTTTTTTTTGATTTACTGAATTGTTTTTTTTTTCTCTTCCATGAAACCTAATGCAATGGAAAAATAATAAGAAACTCACCAAACAGTAAAAAAACAATAAATAATAAAAAGAGACAATAACAAGAAGAAATAAAAAAAGACAAAGAAAGACATAAAGATAAATAATGAACGACGTAGAAAATGATGCGGGTGAATTTTTTTTTAATATTCAAGAACACAAAGATGTAAATAACAACGGCACAAACTTAATGAATAAGAGTTTTTTTTGTAAGATGAAAAATTAACTAGAGTAAGATGGAAAATTAAAACAAAAAAAAATTCTATCTTAATTTAATTTCTTGATGCAACAATTAAGTGAATTACTCTATTTCTTCTATTCACACCTAAATTTTTTTAAAAAATTTAAAAAAAATTATTCATCAAATTTAAGAAAAAAAAGTGACTATAAGATTTTAGAGGTTTTTATACTTTTTAAATTTAAAATCCTAACTCATGAGTTCACTAAAATAAAAATATGCCAAATCATAATTGGATCTAAAACAAAATAAAATAAACATAAACATAAACATAAGTCTTAAAATAAATACTAAGAAAGTGATGCCTAGTTAATTCAACTTAACTAACGAGAATCTTTAATGCAACTTGTAAATAATAAGAAGTTTGGCTTTCTATAATCGTTAATCATTATCTTTACCCAATTCTTAATGCATCTCATGAATAAATTATTTAGTCATGTTTATAAAACTTTCTTTTATTGTTTTAGTTGTTGTTCTTGTAATTGGACTAATTGACATATGACAATTCTCAATTTGTCCCACAAAACTTATATTATGTGTGCTTATTATTCTTAGTATATATTTAGTTGACTTATATATATATATTTACTGAAGATAGGGAAACTCGAACCCACGACCTCTTAAGTGAGTATAGAGAGACTATGTCATTTGAGTTATAATTCATTGGTAATATATATATATATATATATATTAAAGTACAAAAAATACACGTTAAATTAAATAATATATGTATCTATACATAAATATTAATATTAAATATATATTAAAAATGAGTTAAACAATATACATGTATTTATATATAAATACATAATAATTAATTTTAATTATAAGTTTTAATATAAAAATAATATTTTTATATAAATATATAATAATTAATTTAATAACTAATTTTTTGTATACATAATTTTTTATTATTTTTTATTTCACAGTTAACATATTTTTCTAAGAGTAATGATATTGGTTTTAAACTTATTTGCAATGGAATAATTATGAATTTTAGAGGGGAAAAAAAGCTATAAGAAACTAAAAGACTAAGGAATTGAGCTTAGTAAGGCAATAGGTCTACATGGAGAAGGGAATTTCATTTTCGTCTCCATTTCCGTGTCCATTCCCATTTAATAAAATATTTTTTGATTTCGCTTCCTCTTTGTCACATATTCTCAATTATTTTTTCTTGCTGATATCTATAGATATCAAGTTCTGATTTTTTTAAAAAAATTTAAGATAATTATAATAAAATTTAATATAATTTAATTAAATGTATCAAATTAAACATAAATTTAATATGTCAAAAAATTATAATTTAAATAGTATAATCTTTACATATTTACTTAAAATTAATATAAAATTATTTAAAGACCTAAATATCCCATTTTAAAAATATATATACTGTTTTAAAAGAAATTAATTAATTTCTATTTAGTATCATTATAAAATATTTTATACAGATATTTAATTAATCACATAATTAGACTACAGTATAAAAATATGTTTTTAAGATAATTATCATTTTTTTTCTCAGTTGACTTATCTTTTATTATGAAAAATATTATATTAGAAATTTTAAATTCTACTTACAAAAGTATGTTTTCCAAAAAAGCATGTTAACCAATTATTGATTGAAAAATTGATTCCGTTTTTTAGTATCGAATATAATAATATATTAAATTGATGAGTGTCACGCTATGTGAAAATAATAGTAGAAAAATTTTAATCAATTTCTTTTATAGAGAAGGATGAACAAACATGAGGGGGGGAAAGCATTTCTCTTTTAGCTTATATGATGACATGAAGGATTTTAAGCAATTCAATAATCTAGTATTTGGTCTGAGTCTAATGAGTTTAAAAAAATTTAGTTTTAGTTATATTTATACTATATAAATACTTCGAGTCATAGTTATCATAACCAAATCAACAATTGAATATTATGTTACTACTGAACTACTAGTTTATTTGATTGAAACATAGTTATACACTTATACTTAAAATAAATATAAAAATTATAAAATGATTAAATTAAAATTTATGATGAATAAGTTGGTATGTTTGTTATTTAAATATATAAAAATTGATTAATTCAATATATAAAATATAATTTAATTATATTTATGTAATATATTTAAATTAAAATTAATATAAAATATAATTTAGTTCTATTTGGGTAATTAATATCTTTAATAAAAATATTCTACATAAAAATTAGAATATAATTTACTATTCTCCATATAATATATTTGACAGAATATACTATATATCACAAAGAGTGTAAATTACCCTAAGTTAGACTAATTGCAAATATATTATTATATATTTTTAATTTTATAATTAAAATATACTATATATTATTTTATCATTATAATTAAAATCAAATTTTTTTCTTTAAAATTAAAAACTTTTTTTTTCTCTCTCATTCGTTTACCTATTCTATCTCTCCTATATATCATTATTAATAATTAATTATAAATTTGACAATTAATATACACAACTTAAATTAAAATATTAAAATTAAAATATAACTATATTTATTACTAATTTAACAATTAAAATGTATCACATGACATTCTCTCATTAAAATTGAGATGAAATATTTTTTTAAAATTATTAAACTCTCCTTCCTCTATCCTCTTATCTACCTCTCTCACCTTCTCTATTTCTCTCTACCCTTCTCACTCTATATATAACTTATAATTTATATTTTATATTACTAATTGGATAAGAAAAATGTATGACGAAATATTCTTTCATTACAATTAAAATAAATTCTTTCCTCCAAAACTAACAGAATTTATTTCTCTCAGTTTCTTTTTTATCTTTCGTTCTCTCTCTTAGGGGTGTCCGCGGATCGGATTGGATATGGCCAAAATTTCGATCCGATCCGCACTAAAATCATCGGATCGGATCGGATCCAATATCCACAGTTTTTAAGGTTGGATCCGATCCGATCCGATCCGCACATTTGCGGATCGGATATATCCGCAAAACACAAAAATATTTTTTAAAGCTTATTTTTATTAAAAAAAAATATCAATAAAATTTATTTTTTCTATTCTTTTAAATATGTTTACTCTTAAAATAATATTAAACATACTTTTCTTAAATAATAAATTAAAATAATACAACATATATGATAATTATTAGTTGAAATAAAACATAAAAAGATTATTTACTTATTTATTTCTTTATTTTTGCGGATACGCGGATATGCGGATCGGATATACGGATACTAACACAAAATCCACAATCCGATCCGAAGGCCTTGTGGATCGGATCTATATCCGCAATTTTCGGATCGGATTCGCATAAAGACCGCGGATATACGGATCGGATTCGATCCATGAACACCCATACTCTCTCTTTTCTCTTTCATTCTCTATTTCTCTTTACATTTATGTTCTATAAAAAATAAAATTAATAAAATAATATAATTTAAATAAATTTATAAAATTATAAAAATATATTAAAAATATCCCGAAATATATTCACATAAAAAATATATTATTAGTATTATTATTATATGCATACTTTTTTAGTTTTTTTATTTAGTTTTAAATTTTTAATGCTTATTTTTTTAATTTATATTTTTTCTTCTCTTTCTTCAAATTTTATTACATATAATTTAGAGAGAAGACTAATGTTGTGATTAATAATCAGAATCAAAATTTAATTATTTAAAAAAAATAATTTTAAGCTAATTTTATAACTATGAATATTTTTTTATAGTAATAAAAAATATTATTTTTAAATAACAAACATAAAAATTAATTATTTTTGTTTGTGCTACAAACTTAATATTTAATCAAATATAAAAGTATATACATAAATTGTTTTAAATTTTAGATAATAAATATTAAAATTAATTATTAGATAAAAATTAAACTATTTCATATAAAAATAATAACTAAAAAATTTATTATTTTAATTTTTATCTAAGATTAGGACCCTTTTATAAAATTAAAATAATTTAATTTTATAAATATTTTATACTATAATTTATAATGTCAAAAAAAATTAATATAATTTAAAAAATTTATATTTTTATAATATTATTATGAATAAAAATACTAGTATAATTCATAGGCCAAATTAATCCGCACCAATTATTGATTTTTCGATCAAATCCAATCCAACTCCAAAAACTATGCTCGTAGTTCTCATCACAAACCCCTCCTCACTTTTTTATTCATGTTAAACTCATGAATAATAAAATTAAAGTAAGGAGGACGGCTTGAATATATATATATATGGGGACAAACAAACAAAACTAATAAAAATAGAAATTAATTGCAAACATAATAGAAGAACAAAAAAAAAAAAAAGCAAAGAGAGGTAAAGAGGCCCCACTTGAGTTTGCACCTTGAAAGGCTTAGATAGCTATTGAATAGCTCAACGATGATGATGAAGAAGGATTCCCTCTTCATTAATTCTCCTCATGTGTCCCCTACTACTCCAGTGTAATAACCAGCACCTATCATCATTATTCTCATTATTCTTGTCACACTTATCATCAATATATCTCAGTAATTAACCTCACCTGCTGAACCCACCCCCATCAGAGAATTTATAGTTCTATCCTCCATGTGTATGTATTTTTTTATTAGTCTTATTGTCATAGAAAATTAGAAGAAAAAATTCGGTACATTAAACATTATAAAAAAATATATTATATATATTCAAAATAAAGTTTAAAATGATTAATTCATCAAGTGTTCTAATAGAATCACTATAACAACAATCGTGACTATTTCATATACATTTTCTTTTGATCATAATGTGTCTTTTTTTTTTATCTCTCACTATCCAGAACTAAAATAAAAAATAAATATTTTATGATTAATAAAAATATTTTTGTTTATTTTTTATAAATGTTAATAAAATTTAATATTTTATTTTAATAAATTTGTACAACTAAAAAATAATTAATTTAAGAAAGAATGGATATAAAATAAAAATAATAATTAAAAAATATAATATATGGTTATGTAATATATTTTTAAGAAAAAAAATGATATATAACAAGAGGTAACCAGACTTAGTAGTAGCTAAGCTATTTCTCATCCTTCAAATTTTCTATTCGAATTTTACTCTATGTAAAATTTTTAAATAGGTACAAATTTGCAATCACAACGACAATTGAATAATATGTTACAAAAGAATGATAATTTAATAAATAATTTTTAAAAATAATGGCATTTCAATAAAAAAAAAAAAAACCGTAATTACCATCACGACTACCATATGCACGATCAAAAATTATAATTCTAAGAAAATTAGTTAGCGAAATTATAATTGATATATAACCCGCATGGATCTCGGGGGGATATATTTTAATTTTTAAGTATTTCACCCAATATAATAAATATATAATGTGGATATCTCAATAATTCTCATCGGATCGGATAATATATGCCTTAGGTTGGTTCATATCTTTATATAGCTGCTCAATGATGTAAGAGTGGACCAGAAACTCTATTTTCAGTATTTCCTCTCCCTCTCTTCAATTATCTCATATCTATATATTGTTTGTTAATTAGTAATTTTATTATGTTAATAGAATAATTATTAGTGCAACCTTCAATGGCCGACCTGATACCCTAATTTTACCTAACCCTGCTGACGTTAGTAACCATACTATTATACAATAATATAAATGCACATTTTTTTTTATCATATATTTGTTAATTATTTATAAATATAACTTTAATTCCGTAAAATTTCTGTTAATATATAACTGCGTTTTCTGCGTGATTCATTCAACTCAAACCCTAATTACAATTTATCTAAGAAAGATTTTGGGAAACGTATAAAAGAATATAATGAACAAATTAAAAAAAAAAAAAAAACTTAACCTTATTTCTGCACAAAAAACGTGAAATTCATATTTGATCGTATAAGAATATAATGAACAAAATATCAGTACCCAAAAAAAAAGATGTGAGATGATATTATATTATATTGATGAAATTAATATAATATATATACATACCAGAATTTGGAAAATTAGTGAGTAGGCGAAGATGGAAAGAAGTGCAAAATGAGATATTGACGCGGCTCAATTAAACTACATAATTGATTATCTTGTCTCAAGTATGTCTTCAAATTGAGGCACGTCAATACCTTGTTTTGTGCTTCACAATTAGCACTACTTTTCCATCGTCACCACCACTATCTCATGAGGCATGACCCTTGTTATATAGAGCTTGCTCCTCTTTCATTATTGAGAGGGAAAGAAGCAAAAGAGCACCATAACAAGAATAACAAAGAGAGAAAGAAGGTATATAAGCATGTTGCACCTTTCTCACTTGAGATCTATATCTATGTTTATATACCATACATTTTGGAGGAAGAGTTAGACATATCAATTTTGTTGCTACTTGTGGAGAAGAAAAAGCGAATGAATGAAAGAAAGAAAGAAAAACGGGCTTTTATTTTATGTACGTATGCAACTGTTTGACTAAGCATTTTTTATTTCTTCCACCAAGCTAAGCCACCACGTAGGGACCCCCTTAATTAATTTCTTTGCATTTAATGTTTCCTTTAATTTCTTCAATTTCCTTTTTGGTTGTTAGCTTTCTTTCACCGGCTTGCTTTGGTCACTCTTCAAAACTATTCTTTCATAAAAAGTAAGAAAAATCAGCTTTAGATTTTCCGCTAAACAAACAGATTTTGTTCTAATCTATCATTAATTGCACCCATTATTCTCTCATTGACTTCAATATTATTAGTACTCCTGTATGTTTTATTTTAAACAATATAAGTTCTTTCTTAAAATTAATAAGTTTCGTTAAATAAGTTTTCTTATTTTATCAGTTCAAAATATATCGAATACGATTTTTTTTTTATAATTAATAAGATTCATTTAAATATACATGAGAAATGAACTAAAAGAAACCAGCTTTAGTTGAATACCATTGAAACAACATTTTCTTTTTCATTTTCGTTTTCTTAATCTTTTAATTAGCTTAAAAAATAACTTAAAAAAAATTAAAGAGGCCATATATATGCCTTTAAAAAGTAAAAACTACTTCAGATGTGTTTGTTTATAGAAAAATAGACAGAAATATTGTGTTAGTATATTTTATGTCTATTTTGACATAAATGACATAAAGATTCTAACAAGATATATATTTTATTTTTTATTTTTTTTATTATTTTTATTAATTCTTTATAATTATATATTTTTTAAATATTTTAAATAAAAAAAATAAATTAAATTTTTATAATTTATTTTAATTTATTATCAAACTAAATATAAGAATACAAAATTTTATATCTCGATTTGTGTGTGTGTTGTCTTATCTTTTCCTCACAAATAAACGCGGCTTTAAAGTGGTATATAAATATGGTTTCTCCTAACTTGTCTCGAGTTAACCTTCAAGATATGTATAATAAGTAGTAACTGTGTTGAGACACTCAAGTTTTTTTGGGGGGTGGGGGGAGGGGGTTTACAGCATTTTAGTTTAATTATTATGCACTCTCAATAATTTATTTATATTAATTTTTGAAAAAGTGAGTGACTAAGTCAACTATGTTAGCTATTAATTAGCCTATTACGATAATATAATATAAAATATGTTTATTTAAAGATCTTTTATCTGAGAAAGTTCTAACGGCCAGCATTTGTCAACAAATTATATCCAGCATTTAATCAGTATTAGACTTTCAACATTTTATTATATTTGATTTTTTTAATAAATTTATATACAAAAATATTAATACTGGTTAATTAATGATAAAAAATAAAAACCATGCTGAATTACTGTTTATGTAACATTACTGATTTTATCTTACCGGTCATACAAATTGAATAATCTTTTTTATAATCAAGAAGAGCTGAATTAATTCTAGTTAAAATAAATAAATTCACAACACTGTTGAAACCAAAATCAAAGCCTTTTTATAACATCATCAAAATTGGAGTTTAAAAGAAATCAATAAAACAACGATATATATGTGTGTGTGTGATTATATCATAAAAAATATTAGGAGGTTTCGGAACAGATGTGCATTATCCCCCAGCTCCCTATCTTCTTTTTATATTTTAATGTTTTGGGGTGGTACCTAGCTATTTAGATATTAATTAAAATGTTAATGAATTTCACCAACCACGCTGGACCACTGACAATAGGACTATCCAACAATGGCTTTTAACGGTTGGAGAATTTAAATTGAGGTCTCTGAATTTATGATGTTTAACCATAGATGCCTTTTGATGTTGTCTCTAGACCCAACTCACCCAACCCTAAAAGCTTCGATGATCTAGGGCTACTTACTCAAGTCTTGTTGTAACCATGTTCCCTCCCTCCATTTTTTCAGAATTAACTTTCATACAATATAATAAAAGGAAATTCACATTCAAATATCATAAACTAATTTCCACAAAATCATGCGGTTAAGATGATCAGCATGACGTCATCACACATGCATCGTGACTTCTGAATACTTATCTTGTTTGTCATTCATCATTAAGAAAAGAAGATAGAAAACTAAATATAAAAATCTCTTCTTAAATTTTCAAGGAATATATATATATATACCAAAAAAAATTATCACTAAATCAGTTATGATTATTTATGTATAAATACATATAATATTTAATTTTTGATATAGAACTAACATGATATATATATTCATGATAAACTGATAAGCTATTGAAGGATATTGGGCCAGAAACAGAACCAATAACAGAAAAAAAGGGTGGAATTATTAGAGGAAGTTATAGTGCTGAAAATGAATTAAAGGAGGTTCCGCTATCAGCATAGAACCAAGAGAACCAAAAAAAAATCTAATTAGATGCAAGACTACATTTTGAATTAATGAATATGGACTATATATTATAATTCTATCTTTTGTAACTTTGGCCAATTAGTTAGTTATACAATAGATATTATATAGTGAAATATCACAATAAAATAGTTAGTTAAAAAAATTTTTGGGATCATTTCTATAGGAGTGAGCTCCTATTCGAATAGGAGCGTATCTTTCTTGTAAGTTCCGTTTATTTTCTTCTTCATACATAAATTCAATAATTTTATAGTTCATACAATTTATTATCTATAATCTTATTTTCTAACTTAACATTTGATGCTTTAATGAGAGGTATGACCATTCCTAATGAACTCACCCGTCAGATAAAGATTGTTGTACTTCAACAGATTCACATTGAAGTCTCAAGTCAGATCGGAGCCACCAATGCTCAGATGAATAGGATAGAGTATTCTTTGCGAGAAATTCAAAGGATGCTGAAAGATGCCTTGAAAATGAAAAGAATTGAACCAGGCTCTAACGAATGAAGACTGGCACATGGTTTCAGAGCTCAGTAGAGCATTGGCTCCCCTTAGATCGTGAATCGCACTCTCGAGATCGACCTTTCATTGTTTGATGGAGAGAATCTAGAGGAGTGGGTATTCAAGGTCAGAGAATATTTCAAACGATATTCAGTTAGTTCCAACCGAAATGCGGGTACGTATGCTCTCTTTTCACCTCACTGGACCTGCATACTCCTGGTACAGATAGATCGTCACTAATAATATAAAACATACCTGGGAGTCATTTCTAGATGTTTTGTTAGTTCAATTTGGTCAAAGCCAATTTTATGATTCAAAGACGGCTCTTAAGGAGCTGAAACAAATGCATAGTGTTGTTGTATATCAAAGTTTGTTCGAGAAAATCTCCAACTAGGTGACAGGCCTCAGTGAAGAATGATTAATCTCCCTTTTTGTAGCTGGATAATAGGATTATCTCAAGTGTGAGCTCTTATTAGCCAAACCCACCACTTATGTTATCGCAGTTTCGTTAGCCAAGCTGCATGAACAAAAATTCACAGTCACAAATCCATCACATAAGAAACACACTACAACAAATACAACTAACACTACTATCTTAATCACCCCAATGCAACACCCTAAAAAACTCAACCCAAAACCCAATTTCAACCCGGTTCCAATTTCTACGCCTAATTAAAACACCCACACAAACCATACTCTACTCTTCAAGAAACTGTTGGCATCAGAAATTAAACTTAAAAGGGAGAAGGGCATATGCTATCATTATGAGGAGAAATGGTCTACAGGGCATAGATGCAAAAGCACATGTTACCTACTTATTGGGAAGGAAAAGATGCAAGAGTTATTCAAGGAATCAGACCTGAAAGCAGTGCAAACAACCCCCAGTGACCAACCTGGTGGTAGTAAAACCAATTTAGTCAGAAATTAGCTTTAATGTTATGGTAGGGCAATAACAACCCACTACCTTTCGATTGAAAGAATATATAAAGGGCAACCGGTGATGGTGTTGATTAATGAAAAAAGTTCCCACAATTTTGTGAAGGCTAACGTTGCAATAAAGTTGCATTTTTCAATGACACAAACTACACCACTACAAGTTTTGGTGGACAATGGAGATATGATAGAATGTAGGACTGTATATAAGGAGGTCCCTTTTATCATGCAAGGCTATCAATTTTCTGTTAGTACTTTTGTGCTGGAATTGCAAGGTGTTAATATTGTGCTTGAGGTTCAATGGCTTATGTGTCTAGGGTACATCACGACTCACTATGGGCTACTAACCATAGAGTTTATGGTGAATGGTGTTGCCGTGAAGTTACAAGGGAAACGTTTATTGCAAGTTGAGGCTATTAGTAACAAGATGTTGCAGAAATTGGTGACTACTGATGTTGTGACCACCTTATATCATCTTAAAATGCTCAAGACAGCAAAGGAAGCTAGTGAGTCTCCAATTCCAACCGAGTTGCAACCCGTTCTTGAGGAGCACAGTGCAGTCTTTGATGAACCTACTGCACTTTCATCTCATCGAGAAATTGACCACCAAATTCACCTAGTTTTGGGGTCTCAACCATGAGTGTTGATGACAAGTCATCCTAGCCTAGTTTTACTAGTCTTTTTCTTTGATTTTCAATAGGTTTTATGCACTTTCTTGAGCCACAAGTAAGTCAATTGGGTGGAATTTCATGTTTCCTTAGATTCAATCAACTATGGATAAATTGATGCATTTTCATGAGTTTTGTGCCATAATTGCTTAGATGACAAGAAGAAGAATAACTCTCATGATTATAGCATAGCTTTGATGCAATTGTTGATTGATGATAGGTGGAAAGAGGTTTGGAAGAAGGTTGAAGAAAAGAGGATAGCAAGGGGCAAGAAGAAGCACTCACGTTTGAGCTCAAGTTTGCCTCAAACTTGGACTCAAACGTGAGGAAGAGTGCAACCACACCCTGGAGCTATGCAACGTTTGCACCAACGTTTGCCTCCAACTTGAGGTCAAACGTTGGCCACATCTCAGAAAGGAAAATCACCCCTGGAGCTTGGCAACGTTTGCGCCAACGTTTGCCTCAAACTTGAGGTCAAACATTGGTGCCATAAGAGAATGAATGAACACCCCTGTTTGATGATTCAATGAGCCACGTTTGCGCTAACGTTTGCCTCAAACGTTAGGCCAAACGTTGGCTAGAAGAGCTGCTTGGGAAGGGCCACGTTTGAGCTCACGTTTGATCTCAAACGTTGGCTCAAATGTGGATGACAGCAAGGGGCCGATCTGCATAATGGGTTTCACGAAGACGTTTGAGTCAACGTTTGCCTCAAACGTTGACTCAGACGTGAATGGTTCATGGCCCGATTCACAAGTGAACTTCTTCCCAACACCAAGAGCAATCAACGGAGGCTACTACCAACCCAATTCCATCAAGGCCAAGGCCCACATTCAAGGCTTAATGATCAATAGAAGGAAGTGTATAAATAGAAGCTAGTTTGATTTAGAAAGGACTTTTTTTTTACTTTGAGAATTTTGAATTGTAATTGGAGAGCTTTCATTTTGATCTTGGAGAATTGGGAGGAGAATTGAGTTCTCTTCCCCTCTGGGTTTTCTATTTTCTTTTCCGCAAACCTTTATTTGAGTCTTGGGTGTGGAGAATTGAGGAATTCTGTCTCAATCTCACCTTGAGATCTCTCTTTGTTTCTTTCACTGCACCATTGGAGAATTGAGATTTGAATTTAAGTTTTCTTCTGTTTTAATCTTTAATTTGTTACAATTGCTTTCTGAATTGGATCAAGGAAGGTAGTGAGATCTAGACTTGGTTTTCTAGTCTCTTGACCACTGAGATCTAAAATTTCCTTTCAATTCTTCTGTTGAATGCTTTTTCAAGTCAAATCACTTTTCTGTTTGAGATTTACTTCAGTTAAATTCATCCTTTATTCTTCTGCCCATTGCAATTTACTTTTATTCGTTTAATTTCTGCAAATCCCAATTCTCAATTCCTCTTATGATTCAAGCAATTTACATTTCTTGCACTTTAAGCTTCAGTTATTTACATTTCTTACAATCTAAGTTTCTTCAATTTACATTACTTGCACTTTAAGATTCAGCACTTTTACTTCCTGTTCTCTTTACATTTCATGCAATTTAGCTTCTCCCTTTACATTTCAAGCACTTTAGCTTCTGTCAATTACAAACCACTCAAACCAATACTTGATTCGCTTGACTAAATCAACCACTAAACTAAAATTGCTCAATCCTTCAATCCCTGTGGGATCGACCTCACTCATGTGAGTTATTATTACTTGATGCGACCCGGTACACTTGCCGGTGAGTTTTGTGTTGGATCGTTTTCCACACATCAAGTTTTTGGCGCCGTTGCCGGGGATTGAAATAGATTGACAATGATTAAGTGAAGTGGAGATCTAGATCAAGCACTTTTTCTTTTCTGTTTCTTTAACTTTTGATTAACACGCTAACTGTTTGAATTTTTGCTCAAGCTAACTAAAACTTCATTCTAGCAATAGATTGAAGTGTCACTGGTTGTGTGTTTCTTGTGTTTTATTTGTATGTCAGATACAAGAAGAGCTATACCCACCTTTCATGAACAAGACGAACGAACTCTCAGGAGATTAAGAAGAGCTGGAAGAGGGAAAGGCATTGTTGGAGAGGGAGAATCTGAGGAAGAATATCACGAGATGGAAGGAGATTTATCTAATCCCAATCATCCATAAGGAGGGGCTAACAATAACCCACAACAGAGGAGAGTACTGGCCTCCTATACATTTGCAAATGCTAGACATTGTGGAAGCAGCATTCTTACCCCTAATGTCAATGCAAATAACTTTGAACTGAAGCCACAACTCATCACATTGGTCCAAAACAACTGCTCTTTTGGAGGAGGGCCATTAGAGGACCCGAACCAACATCTATCCACTTTCTTGAAGATTTGTGACACAGTTAAAAGCAATGGAGTACACCCTGACATATACAAGTTGCTGTTATTCCCATTCTCTCTCAGGGACAAGGCCACTCAATGGCTAGAAACATTCCCGAAGGAAAGTATCAACACTTGGGATGATTTGGTGAGCAAGTTTCTTGCCAAGTTTTACCCCCCTCAAAGGATCATTAGGTTGAATACTGAGGTGCAGACATTCACACAAATGGATGCTGAAAATCTATATGAGGCATGGGAAAGATATAAGGCTCTGCTGAGGAAATATCCACCAGAGATGTTCACTGAGTGGGACAAGCTGCAGAACTTCTATGAAGGGCTCACTCTAAAGGCTCAAGAGGCACTTGATCACTCAGCCGGAGGATCATTGCAACTGATGAAAACTGCAGAAGAGGCTCAAAATCTCATTGACATGGTAGCTAACAACCAGTATTTCTTTGTTCATCAAAGGCAACGCCAACCGTCACAAAGGAGAGGAGTAATGGAGCTGGAAGGAGTGGATTCAATCTTAGCTCAAAACAAAATGATGCAGCAACAAATTCAACAACAATTTGAGCAAATAGCCAAGAGGATTGATAATCTCCAAGTTGCAGCAGTCAACACAAGCCAACCATCAACCACATGGGGGCAAAATGAAGAAACTCAAGAGGAGCAACAGCAAGAGCAAGTCCAGTACATGCACAACCAAAATTCTGGGCCAAATGAAGTCTATGGTGATACTTACAACCCCTCTTGGAAGAATCACCCAAACCTTAGGTGGGGAGACAATCACAACCAGAATCAACAACCATGGCAAAGGAACTCAAATCAAAACACTTCAAGAAACAACCAAAACCACAACCAGCAGCAAACTAACCAAAACCCTTACAGAAAACCCCAAAACAACTACCCCAACTCCAACCATTATCCACCCAATAACCAACCCACCAACCAAAACACTCACCATCAACCATCAACACCCCATAACCAACCAATTTCACATGACTCTCAGAGGATCACTAATCTGGAAATGTTAATGGAAAAGATGATGAAGCACCAAGAAATGACAACAAGAAACCAGGAAGCCTCCATGAAGAATATGGAAAGGCAAATTGGTCAGCTCTCCAAACAGATCACCATTGAAAGGCCATCAAGCTCACTACCAAGTGACACCATTCCTAATCCAAAAGAGGAGTGCAAAGCAATACAACTAAGGAGTGGAAAGATCTTGGTGAAAAATGAAGAAGCAACCAAGAAACCAAAGGAAAGTGACAAGAAACAAGCTGAAGAAGAGAAAGCCAATGATGAGAATGTAACAACAAGCAAAAATGCCGCAGAAGAACTCAAAGAGAAGAACAACCAGCCATACAGTTCAAAGGAAGAAGTTCAAGGACAGCAGCAAGTGGAGAAGAGCATTACACCTCCACTGCCATATCCCCAAAGATTCCACAAAGAAGCAAAGGATCAACACTTTCATAAGTTCCTTGAGACTTTCAAGAAGCTAGAAATCAACATTCCCTTGGGTGAAGCGTTGGAGCAAATGCCTTTGTATGCCAAGTTTTTGAAGGAGCTTATCAACAAGAAAAGAAGTTGGCTGGAGAAGGAGACTGTGCTGCTCACTGAAGAATGTAGCGCTGTGCTTCAAAAGGGAATCCCACCAAAGCTTAAAGATCTAGGGAGTTTTGTAGTTTCTTGCACCATAGGCAAAATGACATTAGACAAGGCTCTTTATGATCTTGGATCTAGTATCAACTTAATGCCCCTATCCATGATGAGAAAGATGGCTATAGAAGAACTCAAACCCACCAGGATGTCACTAATCATGGCGGATAAATCAATCAAGACACCTAACAGAATTGTGAAAAATCTGTTAGTGAAGGTTGGGGGAGTTTATCTTCCCCGCGGACTTTGTAATCTTGGATACTGAAGAGGAAGGAAATAATTCAATTATCCTGAGAAGACCATTTCTAGCAACTGCAAGAGCTATTATCGATGTGGAAAAGGGAGAGATGATCTTTAGAGTACACAATGAGCAAATGGTCATAAATATTTTCAAGTCCATGCAGCACCCCCCTGAGCAAGAGGATTACTTAAGAGTGGACATGATAGAGAGCCTGGTGGAAGAAATGTTAGATATTAATCATCATGAGCAGGAAGAGGAAAGTTACCAAGAGACAACAGAGGAACAAATAGCCGAAATTTCCATTGACAAAGAGGGAAAGCCAGACAAGAAAGAAGAAGTACAAAAACAAGAATTGAAGCCATTACCCACCCATCTCAAATATGCATTCCTTGGCAAATCAGAGAGTTTTCCAGTGATCATCAATTCGTCCCTGACAAAAAAGGAAGAAGGAGAACTTCTTGATGTACTCAAAGCTCACAAAGATGCTTTAGGATGGACCATTGACGACCTAAAAGGCATCAGCCCTGCAGTGTGTATGCATAAGATCCTCTTCGAGGACAATTCCAAACCAGTAGTTCAACCTCAGAGAAGGCTAAATCCCACAATGAAGGAAGTTGTCCAGAAGGAAGTAATGAAGTTGTGGAATCCAGGGATAATCTATCCTATCTCTGATAGCTCATGGATAAGCCCAGTTCAAGTGGTACCAAAGAAAGGTGGGATGACAGTCATTGTTAATGAGAAGAATGAACTCATTCCCACAAGAACTGTGACAGGATGGAGGATGTGCATTGACTATAGGAGGCTGAATGATGCCACACACAAAGATCATTTCCCACTTCCCTTCATTGACCAGATGCTTGAAAGATTGGCCAGCCATGCTTACTATTGCTTCCTGGATGGCTATTCTGGGTATAATCAGATAGTGGTAGATCCAAAGGACCAAGAAAATACTTCATTCACATGTCCATTTGGAGTTTTCGCCTATAGAAGGATGCCGTTTGGGCTATGCAATGCCCCAGCCACCTTTCAAAGGTGTATGCTCTCCATTTTTTCAGATATGGTCGAAAAGTTTTTAGAGGTCTTCATGGACGACTTTTCTGTTTTTGGTGACAATTTCAATGCTTGCCTGAAATATCTAACTCTTGTCTTGAAACGGTGCCAAGAAACTAATTTAGTTTTGAACTGGGAGAAGTGCCATTTCATGGTACCCGAAGGGATTGTTCTTGGTCACAAAGTTTCAAGAAAAGGGATAGAGGTTGACAAGGCAAAGGTGGAGATCATAGAAAAACTCCCTCCACCAACTAACGTGAAATCTGTTAGAAGTTTCTTGGGGCATGCAGGATTTTATAGAAGGTTTATCAAGGATTTTTCTAAAATAGCGAAACCTCTGAGTAATCTGCTGATGATTGATAATCCTTTTGTCTTTGATGAAACTTGCCAGCATGCCTTTGAAACTTTAAAAAACAGACTCACAACAGCACCAATCATCACACCCCCGAATTGGGAACTACCTTTTGAACTTATGTGTGATGCAAGTGACATCGCAATTGGTGCTGTGCTTGGACAAAAGAAGGGAAACTTGCATCATGTCATATATTATGCAAGTAAGGTTTTGAATGAGGCTCAAAAAAATTACACCACAACAGAAAAGGAGTTATTGGCTGTAGTTTATGCATTTGATAAGTTTAGATCATACTTGATAGGATCCAAAATTGTGGTTTATACTGACCATGCTGCCCTTAAGTATTTAATGTCAAAACATGATGCTAAACCAAGACTTATCAGGTGGATATTACTCCTGCAAGAGTTTGATATTGAAATAAAGGATAGGAAGGGCACTGAAAACCAAGTTGCTGATCATTTATCGAGGCTACCAAAAGAAACAATTCAAGAAGCCCCACAGCCTATAAATGAAAGCTTTCCAGATGAACATCTGTTGCAGATCCAACAAGCACCTTGGTTTGCTGACATAGCAAACTACAAAGTGGAGAGGAAGATACCTCAAGAATTCTCTAAGCAACAAGTGAAGAAGCTAATCAATGAAGCAAGGAAGTTCTTGTGGGATGAACCTTTCCTGTTCAAGAGATGTTATGATGGAGTGATTAAGAGATGTGTCCCTGAGAGTGAAATAAGGGATATATTGTGGCATTGTCATGGCTCAGCCTATGGTGTACACTTTGGCCCAGAAAGAACAGCTGCAAAGATACTGCAGAGTGAGCTCTATTGGCCAACTATCTTCAAAGATGCCAGAGAGTTTGTTCACCAATGCAACGAATGCCAGAGAGCAGGAGGATTGACGAGAAGGAATGAGATGCCTCATAATTTTATTCTGGAAGTATAATTATTTGATCTATGGGGCATTGATTTCATGGGACCCTTTCCCCCTTCCTATTCTTTCAGATATATTTTCGTGGCAGTGGAGTACGTCTCAAAGTGGGTGGAAGCCATAGCCACAACCACTTGTGATGCACAAATTGTCCTTTAATTCCTTAAGAAGCATATTTTCACTAGATATGGAGTTCCCAAGGGTCTTGTGAGTGACGGTGGTGGCCATTTTTGCAACAAACAGATGGAGAAACTCCTCCATAAATATGGAGTCATTCATAAAGTAGCCACGCCATATCACCCCCCCAGACTAATGGACAGGCTGAATTAGCAAATAGGGAATTGAAGAAGATCTTGGAAAAGACAGTAGGAAGTACAAGAAAAGATTGGGCTTGGAAACTGGAGGATGCACTCTGGGCATACAGGACAGCTTTCAAGACTCCCATTGGGAAGTCCCCCTTTCAGCTATTATATGGAAAATCTTGTCACCTCCCTGTGGAGCTTGAACACAAAGCTTTTTGGGCTACCAAACTCCTAAATCTCGATTCTCAAGCAGCAGGAGAGAAAAGGTTGCTACAACTAAATGAATTGGATGAATTTAGGTTAGAAGCCTATGAAAATGCTAAGATATACAAGGAAAAAATCAAGAGATGGCATGATAGGAAGATTTTGAAGAAAGAATTCAAACCAGGACAGCAAGTACTCCTGTACAACTCACGGCTTAAGATTTTCCCTGGCAAGCTTAAGTCTAAATGGACTGGTCCATATTTGGTAACCAAGATTTTTCCTTATGGAAACCTTGAACTGTTAGATGAAGCAACAAAAAGTCATTTCACAGCAAATGGTCACAGAGCATAGCTGTACTTAGGAGGACAATGGGACAAGAAAAAAGAAGTTCAGAACCTGAGCTGAGCAAGAATGAAGGATGTCAAGCTAATGACAATAAAGAAGCGCTTGTTGGGAGGCAACCCAACCTGAGGTAGTTCCTTTTCATATCCATTTCAATAAAAAAAGGATTGAATAATTGGTATGTATTGCAAGGAGCTAAGTTTGGTGTTGCACACCAAAATAATTTAAGGGAGAATGAAGGATTCTAAGTTTGGTGTTCCACCAAAATCTCATTTAAAAGCACATTCTCACTTCTGGCACAATGCTAGCTCCAAGCAATCAGATAAATTATTCAACCATTTAACTGCTTTCTAGGTTTAACTCCATAACCTTTAGCAAGGACACAAAATTTTACATATAGTTAACTTGATGCATCAGAGACAGTGGCAAGGGACTAAGTTTGGTGTTCACACACCAAAGTAAGTTTAAAAGCCTACAATAAAGTCTTGAACACTAACCAATTACCTAAGGGCTTGAGAAACAAGCAACTTCCATTAACTCTGCAGGAATTCAATCACTCTCTTGGGAGGGCTACACACCATTAGCTGAGAGTAAGAAGAAGGAGCTACCTAGAGGTTGTATTGTCACTTAACTCCATCAGCATTGAATTACTCTAAATTGGAAGTTTGAATATGCCCATCTTAATAGTAACTATTAGTTTAATAATTGTGCATCCTGCCTGTTTAACTTTGCAACAAGTAGGCTAGTCTAAGTGTGTACTTGTGTGTTTACTTTCACTTAACTGAATGCATGCTCTGTCCCCTGCATCTTTAATTCAATAAAAGAAATGTTTGGAACATGAAGTAAGATAGTTCATTGCTAGCTGGAAGTACAATAATAGTAAGTGGTGGTATTTATGTGTGATTGTGTGGTAGCTCACTTATAGTAAATAACAGGAATAGATTGTCTTCTTTCTAAGTGTAAACTAGCTCACTGTCTATGAATCTCAAAAATAAAAAGTCCTTGGTTGAAAAGAAAAAAATAAGTAGAATGAGAAAAGCCAAAAGTGGCAGCAAAGAAAACAAAAGAGGAAAACAGAATAAAGCTAAACACCAATAGCTTGAACCTTAGAATATATGCCTGTGGTGTCTTTGTACTAGGATCTGCTTGGATTATTAAGTTCTTTGGAGTGCATCAACACTTGGTAACTTGGGTTAACTAACCCGGGATTATCAACTGAAAATCCACTATCAAAAGCAACTTAGCTACAAGACATTTAGTGACCCAAAGAGGTGCTGGGCATCAATGTTTTAAGAGAAATGTAAGCCAAGTGTTTATAGTGAATAATGTGTTGAGCACAAATAAAGAAAGAAAAAGAATTGCTGCACACATGACATTGAGCTGGATGTTACAGAAAAGGAAAATAAAGAGAAACAAACATCAAGGACAAATAAATAATGAGAGGTCATAACAGTGTGTTAAGTGATGCTTGGAGGAGACTTTCTATGCCTAGATGTCAATAAGAAGTGAGTAGTTACATATCAGCATAAAACCCCATGAGCTACCAATAATACTCTGCTAGCATGAACATCCTCATCCATTTCATTCTTTCTTCTTAATAATTCTTTTCTTGCTTGGGGACAAGCAAGCTTTAAGTTTGGTGTTGTGATGACAAGTCATCCTAGCCTAGTTTTACTAGTCTTTTTCTTTGATTTTCAATAGGTTTTATGCACTTTCTTGGGGCACAAGTAAGTCAATTGGGTGGAATTTCATGTTTCCTTAGATTCAATCAACCAGGGATAAATTGATGCATTTTCATGAGTTTTGTGCCATAATTGCTTAGATGACAAGAAGAAGAATAACTCTCATGATTATAGCATAGCTTTGATGCAATTGTTGATTGATGATAGGTGGAAAGAGGTTTGGAAGAAGGTTGAAGAAAAGGGGATAGCAAGGGGCAAGAAGAAGCACTCACGTTTGAGCCCAAGTTTGCCTCAAACTTGGACTCAAACGTGAGGAAGAGTGCAACCACACCCTGGAGCTATGCAACGTTGGCCACATTTCAGCAAGGAAAATCACCCCTGGAGCTTGGCAACGTTTGCGCCAACGTTTGCCTCAAACTTGAGGTCAAACGTCGGTGCCATAAGAAAATGAATGAACACCCCTGTTTGATGATTCAATGAGCCACGTTTGCGCTAACGTTTGCCTCAAACGTTAGGCCAAACGTTGGCTAGAAGAGCTGCTTGGGAAGGGCCACGTTTAAGCTCATGTTTGACCTCAAACGTGGATGACAGCAAGGGGCCGATATGCATAATGGGTTTCACGAAGACGTTTGAGTCAACGTTTGTCTCAAACGTTGACTCAGACGTGAATGGTTCATGGCCCGGTTCACAAGTGGACTTCTTCCCAACACCAAGAGCAATCAACGGAGGCTACTACCAACCCAATTCCATCAAGGCCAAGGCCCACATTCAAGGCTTAATGATCAATAGAAGGAAGTGTATAAATAGAAGCTAGTTTGATTTAGAAAGGACTTTTTTTTACTTTGAGAATTTTGAATTGTAGTTGGAGAGCTTTCATTTTGATCTTGGAGAATTGGGAGGAGAATTGAGTTCTCTTCCCCTCTGGGTTTTCTATTTTCTTTTCCGCAAACCTTTATTTGAGTCTTGGGTGTGGAGAATTGAGGAAATTCTGTCTCAATCTCACCTTGAGATCTCTCTTTGTTTCTTTCACTGCACCATTGGAGAATTGAGATTTGAATTTAAGTTTTCTTCTGTTTTAATCTTTAATTTGTTACAATTGCTTTCTGAATTGGATCAAGAAAGGTAGTGAGATCTAGACTTGGTTTTCTAGTCTCTTGACCACTGAGATCTAAAATTTCCTTTCAATTCTTCTGTTGAATGCTTTTTCAAGTCAAATCACTTTTCTGTTTGAGATTTACTTCAGTTAAATTCATCCTTTATTCTTCTGCCCATTGCAATTTACTTTTATTCGTTTAATTTCTGCAAATCCCAATTCCCAATTCCTCTTATGATTCAAGCAATTTACATTTCTTGCACTTTAAGTTTCAGTTATTTACATTTCTTGCAATCTAAGTTTCTGCAATTTACATTACTTGCACTTTAAGATTCAGCACTTTTACTTCCTGTTCTCTTTACATTTCATGCAATTTAGCTTCTCCCTTTACATTTCAAGCACTTTAGCTTCTGTCAATTACAAACCACTCAAACCAATACTTGATTCGCTTGACTAAATCAACCACTAAACTAAAATTGCTCAATCCTTCAATCCCTGTGGGATCGACCTCACTCATGTGAGTTATTATTACTTGATGCAACCCGGTACACTTACCGGTGAGTTTTGTGTTGGATCGTTTTCCACACATCAAGTGTAAGGCCTTACAAGTACCCCAACTTCCAAAAAGAAAAAAATAGAGAGATTGGTGGCTGAAATGCTAGAGGCGAGCATCATTCGTGAAAATCAAATTATTTTCTCGAGCCATGTCCTGTTGGTAAAGAAAAAAAGATGATAGTTAGCTATTTTGTGTGGACTATAGAGCGCTCAATGCCATTACGATTAAGAATAAGTTTCCTATTCTGACGATAGAGGAGATTTTAGATGAACTATTCAGTGCTGAATTTTTCTCTAAGATTGATCTAAGATCAGGTTATCACCAGATTCGCCTGAATGATGAGGTTATATCGATGACCGCTTTCCAGACCCACCATGGCCATTATGAGTTCGTAGTGATGCCCTTCGGGCTCACCAATGCTCCTTCAACTTTTCAAGTAACTATGAATAAGGTCTTTTAGTCTTATTTGCAAAAGTTTATTGCTGTGTTTTTTTATGACATTTTGGTGTATAGTAAGACATGGGAGGAACATCTCCGACACTTGGCTTTGGCCCTCATTACTTTAGCTCAGCATCATCTTTTTGCTAAGAGATCTAAATGTTTCTTTGGACAGCAGCAATTTGAATACCTTGGTCATATTGTGGGTGTTGAGGGAGTGAAGGTGGATTCCTCCAAGATTGACTCTATTCAAGCATGGCTGAAGCCAATGACATTGAAGTAACTACGGAATTTCTAGGCCTAACAGAGTACTATAAAAAATTTGTTAAATGATATGCCCACATTGTGCACCCACTCACCAGGTATAAGACTAAAGAAGGAATTTTATTGTATCAAGACCGTGTGTGGGTGCCGGACTATCAAGGGGTGAGGGAAACGCTCCTACACGAGTTTTACTCTTCGCTACGAGGTGGACATGGAGGGGTTCTTAAGACCTATAAGGCTCTAAATGACTTGTTTTTTTGGCCGCAGATGAGGGCAGATGTGCAGCGGTACATTAAGCAGTATACAGATTGTCAAGTCACTAAATACATATTGGCTAAAGCACAAGAGTTTCTCCAACCGTTACTAATTCCATTGAAGCCATGGGATGAAATTTCATGGATTTCATTATGCAATTGCCAAAGTCAACTGGTTTTAATGTTATCTTAGTAATGGTGGATAGATTTAGCAAGATGGGGCACTTTACCTCGCTGAAATCGGGTTTCACTGCCAAGGATGTAGCGAAAGCTTTCACCACTTCAATGGTCAAGCTACATGGTTATCCTGCAGCTATGATCTCAGACAGGGACCCAATTTTCAAGAGCAGATTCTGGAGAAATTTATTTGAATTTAGTGAAACTAAACTACATTTTAGTACAACATATCACTCCCAAAGCGACGAAAAAACTGAGGTTGCAAATAGAACACTGGAATAGTACCTATGTGTATTCACTCACTCTTATCCCTCTCAGTGGGCTTCCTACCTAGCTTGGGCAGAATTTTGCTATAACAGCTCCTACCACATGGCTATTGACATGTCACCTCACAAAGCACTCTATGACTATGCTCTGCGCTCATTACCGAGATACATCCCAGGTTCAGTTCAGGAGTTAGAAGTGGATGACTTTTTACGCGTCAGGGATGCTCTGGACAGGGAATTGCAGTTTGCCTTGCAGCGTGCTCAGAAAAAATGCAGCAACAAGTAGATGCACACCGGTGGAACAAAGAATTTCACTTGGGGGATTGGGTGTTATTGAAGATTAAACCATATCGACAATTATCACTCATAGGGACTTAATATAACAAGTTGCTGAAACGATTTTATGGACCTTATCAAATTAAACAGAGGATAGAGAAGGAAGTTTACAGTCTCGAGTTGCTTGTGCGCTACACCCAGTTTTCATGTGTTTGTGCTGAAGCAATTCCATGGACATTGCTGGCGAAACCTCCCTCGATGGCTGACTTGCCATCTTCACTTCAACCGAAGTTCCTTGCAATTTTGGGACGGCGTCGTATCACCACGTCGGATGGACCTCACACCCAAATTCTTGTGGATTGGGAAGGAGTTTCACGTGAGAAGACTACTTGGGAGGACATCGAGGTGTTATGCATGTTATTTCCTGAATCAGACCTTATGGATAAGGTTATTTTGGAAGAAAGGATGATTGATAGGTTATTGTGGATATTAGGCCAGAGACAGGACCAGTAGCGAAAGAAAGGGTGGAATTAGAGAAAGCTAGTGCTGAAAATGAATTAAAGGAGGTCGGGCCATTAGCAATGGAATCCAAGAAAATCAAAAAGAAAGCAAATTGGATGCAAAACTACATTGTAAATCAATGAATAGGGATTATTATAATTTTATCTTTTGCCACTTTGGCCAGTTAGTTAGTTACAGGATAAATATTATACAGTAAAACATCATAATGAAATAATTAGTTAGAAAAATTTTTGGGATTATTCCTTAAGAGTAAACTCTCATTTGAATAGAAGCGTATCTTTCTTGTAATCCCTTTTCTTCTTCTTCTTCATACATCAATTCAATAATTTTATAATTCATATAATTTCTTATCTACAATGTTATTTTCTAATTTAACATAAACTATATAGAATAAATTTATTAGTATTCAGATATTTTGTTCGTAATGTATGTATAGTGGAAATTAGCTATTTATAGGTTAAAAATCGAATGCAACCTACTAATCAAAGTGATAGAAAAGCATATATAAAACTAAATTAATATAAAATCATAATAATAAATACCTAGACGTTATATCAATTTATGATATCCTTTTTCCACAAACTTTAGTAGCAAATTAAGTTTGCAATGTTTAGATAAATCAGCAAAAATAGCAAAATTGATTATAGAACAAGTAAATAGGGCATTGCCATGCAAACTTACAGAAAACTAATGTGAAAAATAGAACCAAAATGAATGAAGAACACGATAACCGGTGGTGACGATGTCACATAAGAGAATCAAAGGGTAATAAAAAAGAAAGAAGAGACGAATTGGAAACATGAACAAAACTTGCTCTCTAAAAAAATTTAAGGCAACAAAAAAAAAAACTCAAAATGCTATTTGATAATATGTTAGAATTCATGATGAATTGTAGAATAAATTTAATATCCAGATATTATTTGTGAGAAAAAATATAGAAAACAATGTGAACAATAGAGTAAAAAAAAATAGAATTTTAGTGGAATAGAATAATTTGAGGATAGAGTATTTTTTTATTTTATTAGACTAAATTTACAGCCCATTATTCATATTATTCACAAAAATCATTGTCTATCTAGTAAAACCGTATGTATTTGTAATGTACAGTGACTATTTATGAGCAAATAAAGGATACAATGCAACCTTGTCATAATAGTAGAATCAATACAGATGGAAAAATGGATTTATTGGTCTCCCCCAACCCCCCTATTTCATTAAACTAAATACAGATGGTTCAGTGTCAAAGGAGGGAAAGGCTGTGTGTGGTGGCATTTTGCGGGATCATGAAGGACAATTTTTAGTTTGTTTTAGCGCCAATCTAGATGTTTGTACTGTTACTGTGGCTGAATTGTGGGGTATACTTCTTGGTACGAAATTAGCTATTCATTTGGGTATTGCTAATCTCGCTATCGAGGTTGATTTAAGAGTTGCAGTTTCGTTGTATCTGAATGAGATTGTCGATCTCCATGGAGCTCGCACGCTCATCATAGCTATTAAAAGACAGGCTCGGCAAGTTTTCAAGTTGGGAGCTTTACCATGAATTTCTAGAAGCAAATTGGTGCGCCGATCGTTTAGCATCTAATGGACACTCTCTGGAATTTGGTTGTCATTTCTTTTATAATTTACCTTTTTGTATTTCGTCTTATTTTCTTTCTGATGTCATAAGCGTTTCCTTTTTTAGAATAATTTTTACGTAGTGTCTTTGGACTTTTTACCCCGTTATTTATCAAAAAAATAAAAATAAATAACAGAATCAATTTAATATCAAACTAATAAATCAATATAAAATTATAATAAGATATATCTAAATATTATATATTAATCTATAACATTCTAAAATAAAGTCTAACATACATATATACTAAGCCATTGAATAATCTTTTAATACGTGATAAATTTTATCAATCCAACATTGAATTATGTCATCATATATTATCATGATAATTAAGCTTACTGAATTTCATGAAATTTATATATAATCATATTGTTTGTATCTTTAAAATATATATGTAAATACAATATATATTAACATGCATTATTTTAATTGAAATATAAAGAATTAAAATAATATTATTTTAACTATGTGTAAAGATCAAGAGTCGTAAAATCATTTTTGTTGAAAATAAGAAAAAAAAATTAAAATACCCATCATCTATATATAGTTGATACCATCTAATGCGACAAGACCCAATTGTTATTATATAAACAATTGAATAATGTTAATAATAAACAGAACTGTATATTAAAAACAAAATCACATGTAATAATTTTAGAAGAGCAAAAGCTATTATTTGATCCACCATTTGAGAAAAGGAACAAAACTAATTTATTATGCTAAAAAAAAAAATCAATAGTAGAAGTGAAAGTTTCCTGTGTAGATGAAACTTAAAGGACAGGACAAGAATGGAAGAGAGCAGGAAGTTCCGAATATGTATAAATCCTTTATGCATAGTGATAGCTAGGGACCTCATATTTCAGATCTTGGGATTTTCACCTACTCAACCTAATTCCTCAAAATATATCTTTTAACCTTGTGCTGGGGATGTACATTGCTTGTTCGGATAAGTTACTGAGAGACATAAATGTCATGCATGTTACACACTGTATATCTATTTATGCACACTTGAATTACACCAATGGTGAGGTACGTAAGTAACAATCTCTTTCATCATGTTTGAAAAAACAAACTTCTTATTGTCTTTCTCATCATAATTAATTGATTAATTATTGCAGATTGTCCAAGAAGATCCTTTATCAGCTTAGGATTCCATTAAAATAGTTGTACACTTACACTATACTATCTACTCCTAATTCATAAGTGTAAGTTAATTATCTTTGTACTATTTATATATATTGAATTCTTTATCAAATTTCTTTTAATAAATACATCTCAGAATTGTATGAATAAAAACTATTTGATGATATATACATTCTCATCTAGAAGCCTATTTCTATCACAAAATTTTAATTTAAATAATCAACCTGATATATTTCTAATGAAATGGTTGAACTAATATATATAATTTATAGTTTATAACAAGTTATTGAAAGATTTAAGGAGTAAAGCATTAAAGTAGTCTTTGAGAAGATTGACGATTTGCACTAAAATAATCTCCCAATCTTAATTGTACTATTTTAATTTCTGAGATTCGAAAAATGCACTATGATAGTTTCACACCCATTTTTCATCACTGAAGCGTTAACATACACCATGAATGACATGGCAAATAAAGTCCTTGCCATGCAAGACATAATAATGACTAGCTGAACTAGCAAATAAGTGTGGGATCATAATTGCATGTGGGAGCTAGACACCAGATAATTCAATGGGATCAACCACGATGACCCGAAGTCCTACCAGAATATCGAGAGTAGCAGAGTGGTGTGCCTGTGACTGTCGCCCAACAAGTCTTATTTTTTAGATGTTCTAATTACAATGTGAGTGTTGAGTTTAGTTCTTTCATCTTTGTTAATGGGCTATGTTTGAAGGACTATTTTAAAGAAATGGTGTGAACTGTTTATGTGAACTGACAATGGATAAAAAAATGTGGATGAAAAAGCGAATTCTACATATGACAATGACCAAATGAGGCTTAATTTTGCATGGACACTTGAAAAGTTAAAAGCTAGGGTGAAAACCCAAAAAATTATACGTTCAAGTGTTGTTTGTAAATGTATTTGTAATGTTAGTGGTTGATGTTCGTCATGAATTTTAAGCTCAAGAATTTCAGGTAATAACCCTTCATGCTCAAAATAAATATCAATTAGACTATTTGTTCTTTTTATCCCTAAAGCACCTTTTTTTTAACTCATTGTGAGAAGTTAGAACTCTTAAATTAACATTTAAATTCTTCGGGCCACCAGCATTCTTCTATCTTATCATATCTAAATTTGATGTAATAATTTCTCACAAAAAACACATTTAATATATTCTCATCAAAGTCACCAACACATGCTTATTATCAGATGAATATATCGTTTTTCCATTGTCATCTTTATGAAATTTTCCCTGTGATGAAGCATAATATCCATCAATATATCTATTTGCATTATTGAATTTTTCATTAACACGAGATTAACAAACACAATAACACAACATATCACATTAGTCAGAATTCACCCTAAACATTAACAAATACTACAAAAAAAGCTCTACAAATCATTATGAAAAATTGAGATTATTCCATCATTGAAAATAGAACATAAAAGAAAACCCCTGAACCAGTCACAGAAGAATGAAGAAAACCTTAGCGAAGACTCAGGTTTAAAAAAAGTTAAATCGAGCTAAACAAAAAGATGTAATGATCATCCAGAAACATGTATACATTTCGTAAAAAGACGAAAAAAGATTCTTCTTCAACACTAATCTCTATGACAAAACACAAAATCCTTGTAGCTACAATCGAATCCTAAAATCCTTCAGCAACCACAAGTTTCTTTCAATCTAGTATAGAAGGAGAAGACGAAGAGTGATCAAACAGAGAGAGGGGAACATTTTATTAGCCATCCCCTAAACGACGTCGTTTAGTGTGTGGATCTAATGATGAGTTTTCCGATGAATAAACTATTGGGCTAGACTGGCCCAATAGGGTCACAGTGTAAGGGCCCTCTACTGCTACTTCCCTTCTCCACGTGGCCACATTCATCAAGAGAAATTTAGAATTTTTTTTATTTATTTTTTTGTGACTGAAATAAATAAATTAAAAAAAAAAAAACAAAAGATCTACTTAAATAGAGAGACAGTGCATTGCTGTGATTCCTAAATGCAAATAAAAAAAAAACCATAATTATTCAACTTCATTTATCCATATTACAATTTTCATATTTTATTAATTATTATGAAATCAAAGGATTTTTCCTTTATCAAATTTCTAGCTGCAATAACTTAAAAAGATATTTATATTTTTCACATTAAGTTAAAAAAAATAAACCTAAATTCACAAACATACTGCGGGAGCTGCTAATTAAAAGAAAAGAAGATGAAAATACATCTTGATAAATTAAATATTCTAACAACTTAAAATATATAATAATAAACTATTAAATAATTTTTGCTCTATTAATTTTTTCACACATGAAATTCTTAATATTCCTCCTAATGTCACAAAACTTAAACCTGTAATGATAGTAAAATTTAACCATATATCAACTTGTGTTCGCAATCACTGAAGTGTCTTTTTCATGAATACGTATCAGTTTGTTAGTCTTTGATTGAACCATTCTGCAATTTGGTTCACTCATAAATGTGTTCAAGTTGATGCTTCAATCTGAAGAGCTATTTGTAGCCTTCTGTTCTTGCTCTTGCTCATAATAAATGCTGAGTATAGTATTTATTTATCACAATAAAAGTAAAAGTATTTATTTATTGAGAAACGAATTTAACCGTTTAGTTTTACAATATAGAGTACTTAATAGAGTACATAAGTATATTTCTAGTTCTGGTTGATAAAGAGAGCATATTACGTTAATCTCCCTGAACTATGGCAAAATTCACCTCAACTCCCTTCTACTGTTCAAGCTAATCTTCTACGCTTCTATTTAGGATAAGTTAAAGTTATATTTATGGAAGTATTTGGCGTTATCTTTCACAAAATATAAGAATACCGAGTGTAAAATAATCCTAGGTTTCAAAAGATTTCATAAATCAACAGGTTTTACAAATAGATCTCTTCAAGATAATCTGCACATGCATTTATGCGCTATATACAGGTTTTGGCAGTATCTTACACTACTTGTTACTTCATTGATGGCTCTTATATTAGTGTTCATCAAATATAATTGTCATGATGAAATTCAAACCAATGTAACCTATTTACTGAACTATTCAAAGTTTTCAAAGCAATTTACATAAATGTAATAGTATTATTCATTAATTTTGTGTCCCTGTTACCTTTTGAAACAGGGCAATGTCTTAGAGGAAATGTAATAGTATTATCCATTTGGATTACTCTTAATATTATACTAAATTAACTAACCCATAAAAGATTACCTTGTTTGGTCATAATATACATAACTGATAATTTAAATTTCAGAGGAAATCTGGTAATCAACATTACTAATAAAAGAGGTAGCTATCTACATTATTTCTCAAATACTGCATACCAAACAATATATTGTAATATTTCCAATAATTGAAAAGATGATAATCATCTCTCTGGTAATCTAAAATATTGGTAATGCTAATAGGCAATATGTGAAACACCCCCTTAGTGCATAATACACAAGTTCAAAGGTTTAGTATGGTGTATCATATTATTGTCTCTGAAACAGATTGCAACAAATCAAAGCTAGTGGTTATCCCCATTTTTGCCATAGAATTTCACCTTTCAGATAATCACATGGGTTGTATTTGTAAATGTGTACAATTTAGCAGCTTTGACATTAATATTTGCATGCACATCAATGCAACTGAAACTGACCAATTCATCAAAAACATGAATTGGGCTTAGAGAACATTTAATGCATGCTCCAAAAATGCTTAAACTTTAATCATAAATGAAACATGAATTAAAATGTATAGCAAATAGTATAAGAAAAGAAACATGAATTAAAATGTGAAGAAAAATACTTGACTAACAATTGTGGTGTCTCAAGCCTCAAGCTTTCTTCTGCTTCTGCTTCTTCTTCTTCATCATCTCTGGTGGTGACATAAAGAGAGCCTTATAAACCAAAGCAGCAAAAAATGCCCCAATAAAAGGACAAATCCAATAGACATAAAACAGCTCCCAATTCATATGCCTATTATACATATAAGCCCAACCAAATGCATTTGCAGGGTTCATAGAAGGTCCAGTGTAACCAGAACCACAAATAGCCAAAGTCAAAGTTGTCAAAGAAATCATATAAACCTTCAAGAAAGGATTCTTAGGACCCTTCATAACAATAATAAGTATAGCCAAGTTAAGTGCAAAAACCAATGCTCCTTCAGCAAAAGCACCAGTGTGTAAATCCACCTTCAAGTAAGGACCTTTCAGCAAAATCTTATACTGTGGAGGCACCACAGAAAGTAACCCTTTTGCACCAAGAGCCCCACCAAGTGCTTGAGCAGGGAACCTTATGGCCAATGATGAGAGTGATGAATCTGGCCTTAGGCCTAAGAAGTAGGATGAAACTGTGGATGAAGGGTTGAAGCTTGCACCACCTAAGAACCTTCCAATGGAGGTTATGGTGAAGACTATGATGGAGTTTATGATTGTTGAGAGGAATAGTGATGGAAGTGTGAATGGTTTGAATCCAAGAAATGAAGATATCTCTGATGAGATAATCCTTTGTGATGAGAGGCTGAAGACCCATACTGATGTTAAGATTGCATCTCCCATGGCTGATTTTATAGCCCCCATAAGTGTTATATTCTTGAAATGGAAAGTGGAAACTCTTCACACTTCACAGTTTGTGGTTGGTTGGCTACAAGTAAGAACTTGAGATTAGAGAAGCAGAGGGACGCAACAAAATAATTAAATAATTAAAGTTAAAGCCAGGTTCCAACTTGTTTGCTTGTCACGTTCTGGGGTAGGCCACACGTGACGTGATAAATTAAGAAAGATTCCTAGGTACAAGTTTCACTATTTAACCCTTTTTTAAATTTTTTAGTATATTAGGTAAATTTTTAATAGTAAAATTAAAAACATTAAAAAAATTAAAAAATATCTTTTTTTAAGAAGTTACAATTTATATTTTTTTAAAAGATTTTTTTAAAAAAATATATATTTTTACCTTATAAATGAACAAAAGAATATTTTTATTTTATTTTATCCAAACATAATTAATAGATAAAGAGATCTTTTTATATGAGATATCCAAATATAAAATCACTTTTATTTTTGTAAAAGATCTTTAAAATAAGGTTTAATTACTCTGGTAGTCCTTATAGTTTTGTAAAATTTTCAATTAGGTCCCTATACTTTTTTTTTTAATTGGATCTCTGTACTAATTTTTTTTTTCAATTAAGTCCCTCTTAGTAGTAATTGGCTTAATTTTATAGGGACCCAACTAAAAAAAATTGGTATAAAGACCTAAATAAAAAGAAAAAAAAAAGTGTAGGGATCCAATTAAAAAAAAAGGCAAAAAACATATATGTGCCAAGGGGGGTTTATAATTACCCAAATCAGCAAAACGAAATTTTGATACATCAATCCACCAAAGAACAAATATATGTAATTCGAATTAGTTTTCAACGTAATTCGAATTGATATAACTCGAATTATTGACTAGTAACGTTCCTAAGTAATTCGAATCAATATGCATCGAATTAATGAAGCGTAGTTCGAATTAAGTCAATTCGAATTACTAGCATCAACTGCATGAAGAGGGAGTTCGAATCTACTTGATTCGAATTAGTATTGGTTGCTTACTTAGGGTAATTCGAATTGATATGATTCGAATTATGTATATATGGTGTGAATGAACTTGATTCGAATTACTATGAAGCAGAGGTCTATATATATGATGTGTACGTGAGTTGCTCTCAATAGAGGGGTCAGATGGCTAGTGAGGATAGTTTTCTAGTGTTGGTTCACCACAGAGGATCGATTAAGAGAAAAACTCGATCCGGTGTGAAGTTCACCGATAAGGATCATCTCTGTATTATCGTGAGGCCTACGACGAGCTATGATGACCTTGTTAGCTCTGTACTTCTGAAACTTGGTCTGGATGGTCTGAAAAGGGTTAAGAAGTTTTTCTATCGCATTCCAACGACGGTGCTCCAAGATACCGTGAAGTATGATTGTTTCACGATCGGGAGTGATGAGGACTTGCAGGTCATGTATCATTGTCGTCGGCAGTTTCCCGAGGTGAGGACACCAGAGTTGTTGGCAAAGTTGGTTGATGTGGTATCCAGCTCAGGGGGTTCGAACCGGAATACGCACACTTTAGCCGCGGTGGCTGGTTCTAGCTCGAGACCTGCCGTTGTTTCTTCCTCCGTCCCTGCGTATGAGCCACCGACCCAGCCTGTCGCCTCCCTTTCATTCGCTGTTGACCTCAGCGGTAATGTCGGCGACGAGGTTGGTACAGGGGAACATCTTCCGACCTCAGTACATTGTGCTACACCAGCTGGTGTTGGAGACGGATTGTTTGATGATCCAGATGACGATGATGTTGAGCCGGATCTGATTGCTGACGATAGTGGCTATGATCTCGGAGCGAGTGACCCGAAAGGGGCTGCAGGTGGATCTAGTTCTGGGACACAGCAGTACCCACCCCGTTTTTCATCATTGGACCTGGATGCCATGAGGCATGATGGGCTTTCTGGGCAGGCTGCTGGATTTGGTGCTAGAGATGTGGACGGGTCTGCTGGTATGACAGAGTTCCAGGTTGGTCAGCAGTTTCAGGATAAAGATGAGGCCTTGTTGAGTGTGAAGACTTACAACATCCGCCGAGGGGTACAGTACAAGGTAGTTGAGTTTGACTATCGCCGGTATGTGGGCAAGTGTTCTGAGTTTGGGAATGGGTGCACGTGGTTGATTTGGTTGAGTCTCCGGCAGCGCAAGGGAATCTGGGAAGTGAAACGATACAACGGACCGCATACGTGTCTCGCCACCTCTATCTCCAGCGACCATAGGAGTTTGGATTATCATGTGATAGCGATATTCATTATGCCAATGGTGAGGGCTGATGCATCCGTCAACATCAAGGTGCTCCTAAATGCCACGGCCGCACACTTTGGATTCAGGCCGACGTACAGGAGGGTCTGGATGGCGAAGCAGAAGGCTGTTGCCGTCATCTATAGTGACTGGTATGAGTCATACAACAAGCTCCCTAGGTGGGTGTTAGGAGTCCAGTTGACCATGCCTGGTTCAGTAGCAGTCCTTCGGACAAGCCCTGTTCGAGTTGGGGGACAGTTGGACGAGTCTCATGCTTATTTTCATAGGCTGTTCTGGACGTTCCCACCTTGTATCGAGGCATTCCGTCATTGCAAGCCGTTGGTGAGTATCGACGGCACCCATCTATATGGTAAGTATGCGGGAACGTTGCTTGTCGCAATTGCACAGGACGGAAACTCCAACAGACTCCCTGTGGCATTTGCACTAGTTGAGGGTGAGAATGCTGATTCGTGGTCCTTCTTTCTCTCCCACCTCCGTCAGCACGTCACACCGCAACCAGGTCTTTCAGTTATTTCAGACAGGCATAACGGCATCAAGGCCGCGCTTGAGGCTCCTGATGGGGGATGGCTACCTCCGGCTACATACCGGGCATTCTGCATTCGACACGTAGCAGCAAATTTCGCCCTCACCTTCAAGGGCAAAGACGCTCGGAGGCTTCTTGTGAATGCCGCATATGCAAAGACCGAAGTGGAATTTGATTACTGGTTTGACATTCTGCGGTCTGAGAATCCGGTCATGTGTGACTGGGCGAACAGGATTGAGTATTTGTTGTGGACACAGTATTGTGATGAGGGTCGCAGATTCGGGCACATGACGACCAATATCTCTGAGTGTGTGAACTTAATCCTTAACGGTGTTAGGAACCTCCCTGTGTGTTTGCTGGTGAAGGCCACATACGGCAGGTTGGCTGAGCTATTTGTCTGCAAGGGGAGGGAGGCCGAGGCCCAGTTGGGAACCGGACAACAATTCAGTCAATACCTGGTAAAGTGTATCGAGGCCAATCTGAAGACGGCTAGGTACTTCACGGTGACTGTATATGACAGGGATAACTCAGAGTACACAATGGGAGAGATGACTCCGACTGGTTCGTTCTCACTGGGTAGCTACAGGGTCTCACTAGCTTCGCAGACATGTGATTGTGGCTACTTCCAGACACTTCATTTTCCATGTCCGCACGCATTGGCATGCTGTGCCTACTCACGTGTTACTTGGCAGCCATACGTCCACCAGGTGTATCGACTTAGTTCGGTTTTCAGTGTATATCGGATGGGATTCACACCTCCCAGTGAAGGTGCCAATGCTGTAAATGGGACGGGAACCAACAGTCACCACCTCTCCCATCCTTCGACATCAAGAAGTCGATGTTCAGGGCGGGATGCGGGGGAGGCTGTACGCCGCCGAACTGCGGTAACACTCTATCAACCTGATGCCACTCAACCATCGCAAAATATATCAGGGAGGTAACACACCGCCATAACATCGTATGCCGAGGCTCTAAGACCTCCGAATGGAAAACCTGGAGGACGTCGGGTGTGCTATAGGGCATCCATATAAACTGAAAAAAGCATATCAAATCCATTTGACGAACTCGTTAAACCGTATAAACTGAAAGAAGCATTAACTATACATATGAGATTAGCGTACTTACATCCCGAGCCTGTAACAAGTCGATCTTCAGTCGCCATCTGTACCCGAGATCCCTTCTCGCTAATCCCAGGATTGTAACCTGACCACCTGCGTAGGAAATTAAACATGGTACTGCGGTCATTAATGATTCTAAAAGGCATAAAATTGCATGAGAAATTGACAATAAATAAACTAAAGATAAATAGTACAATACGATCGCGGTACCTCGAGGCAAGGGGCCAGCTAAACGCATCATACCCAGCAGGTCTAAAACCAGGAAAATGCCAAAAGATCCACGATTGAAGTAACTGTAACGGCCCAGCTAACTTCACTACATGCCTGTTGGCCACTCGGCACATGCAACGGTACAACCATGCTAGTGCCGCCGACCCCCAGCTATAGCCACCCATCTCCTCAAGCCTAGCCACAAACGGTACCCATCTGATGTGTATACGATTGCCTGACTTGTCTGCAAACAGCTGGGTACCCAACAACATCATGATATAGGCTCGGGCAAAGCGCCTCACCGTCTCTTCATCCGCCCCCTCGGGGCACTCTCCAAAAGTCTTCTTGAACCAGGTGCAGTTCACTGCGAACTTCTGTATCTGGTTCACGGGAGGTAACACACCTAGCAACTCATGGAACCACTGCCAAGCTGGCCTGCCACCATCTATGTATACGTGGAAGTCTGTCAGGCAACCACTGACTTAACGTCTATCTACTGGCAACCCCAACTGGTACGCAACGTCCTGAAGTGTGATCGCGCACTCTCCAAACGGCATGTGGAACGTGTGCGTCTCCGGACGCCACCGCTCCACGAAGGCACTCACAAGGGGCTCGTCCAATATGAACCATTTGTCGTTCAGTCTCGCAAGATGGTATAATCTGGCCATATGCAAGTACGAAACGTACCTATCAGCCAGTCGCATCCCCTGCTGCCGCCGCATGCTCGATATGAAACGCCGGGGCTGCACAATACATGAACCGCATAATTAGAAACGATTTACAATACCACTAACAGATAAAACTCACAACGTAAACAACTAAAATATACCACTTGCAATAACAGATATAGTCAACCACTAACAGAATTTCTTACGAAAACCGCAAACATAAACCTTTTCTGGAAAACACATGCACAAAATAATGGTGGTAAACCACTAGCAAAATCACATACTAAAACCGCGTACAAAAAATTACTAACATAATCCACACGCAAATCCACTTACGAAAATCACATGCAAAACCACTCAATTAACCACCATCAATACCACCACCCTAAACCGCTAAGATAAACTAGCCTAAACCGCTAACATAAATTGCTTACATAAACCACCATCAAAACCGCAAACAAAACCACTAGAAGAAACCGCATGCAATACCACTAGTCCAACCCACTAACATAAACAGCCAATAAAATCGCATGCAAATCAGCTAACATAAACCACTATCAATACCGCTATCATAAACCACTAACATAAACCAATATCATAAACCACTATCAAAAACCACTAACCTCGTCGTTGATCACCCCGGCGATATGAGCAACTCCATCCAGTCGATACAGCCTTCCCGGATCGTCCCCCATCGCCTGACTTTGCCGCTCCACTCTTTCTCGGACCGATTCTGGGTCGTTTTCTCTGAGATTTGGTGGGGTTTGAGAATGGAAAAGTGATTCGAATGACCTTGGTTCGAACTCCTTATATAAGCAACTCCCACGTAATTCGAATGAACTCGTTCGAATTACTAATAGTTTGCAAAATTGAGTAATTCGAATCAACTTGATTCGAACTACCTTAAAAGCACGATTCCCTACTAATTCGAATTGAATCAATTTGAATTATAAGTTTATAATTCGTTACATATTGATTCGAATTACGTGTTGCCAATTGTTTCGAGTAATTCGAGTTATATCAATTCGAATTACGTTGAAAACTAATTCGAATTGTACTGATTCGAATTACATATATTTGTTCTTTGGTGGATTGATGTATCAGAATTTTGTTTGGCTGATTTGGGTAATTATAAACCCCCATTGGCACATATACGTTTTTTACCCTAAAAAAAAATTGGTGCAAGGACTCAATTAAATAAAAAAAAGTATAGGGACCTAATTGAAAATTTCGCAAAACTATAAAAAACTAATAGAGTAACTAAACCTTAAAATAAAGATCATCAGAAAAAATCTTTTTAAAAAATGGGCGTTGAAACAAATTTTTAATCATTTTTCAAATAATGATGCAGAACCTAAGAATGAGAAAGTCTAGGGAGCCAGCAACTTTTGTATTTTGTGGCCAGTACTTAACCATTAAAAGAAAAGTAAGTGATCTCCCATCATTGAATGTAATCTCATACCATTAAAATCACTATTAATGTCCAATTGATGGTTACAAAACACAAAAGTTTCGCATATGCTCAAATGGCATGGTGCCAACCTCTTGTTTTTGAAAGGTACGATAATCTCGTTCATTACTCCGCGATGAATCTTGATCCAATGAATAAGAGACTCTTTCATAGTCAAGGAAACATTTTCTACTTGTCAAAAATTTTCCTCTGTTGAGCTATTTCTAATTAAAGAAAATAAAATAAAAATAATTTTATAAATCTTGTTAAAAAGAACAATTACTGATTTGAGTTAGATTAGTTAGGGGTGAGAAAGCGAGTAGACTGTTTTGCCTGACTTTGTCAAGGTTTGTCTTGTCAATGTAAATTAAGCTTAAAATGTTCATTTTTCTTGTTTTACGGTGGATTAATGAATTGACAGACTTGCTAGCCTAACACTTTTTTAAAAAAAATAGTAAAATGAATTAAAATTAGTCTAATAAAAAAGATAAATAAAAATTTTAATCATAATTCAAATATAAAAAATAATAAAATTACAAATTTACAATACAACAATAGAAATAGAGTTTTGTAATAGAAAATAAAAGAACCGTCTTTTATCTTATAAAATAAGTTAAGTCACATAGTTTGGAGTATATGTATAGGAGCATAAAATAAAATAAATAAATAAAAACATAAAAAAAGGAAAAATTAAAAGAATTGTATTTGAGAATTATAATTTTTAATTTTTGTATATATATTCTTGTAGTATTCATAACTTTTTTTTTTAAAGAAAGAAAAGTTCTGTCTTGACTGTCCTACCTAAATCTCTGAGTTTGGTGGGTTGTTTCAGTTTGGTGGGTTTCAAGTTTTAGCACTCCCCGCCTCGACTTGATTAGTTTGATCCATTTTATCACCCCTAAAGATTAGTTGATCATTAGTAATACATTATCTATTTACAATATGGTGTTGTTTACCATGCCTAATTTTTACACTACATGATACAAATATAAAAAGTAGGACTCACGCTCTCTTCTCTCACCTTTTAGGCAAATTAGGCACCAATTTTATAGGCACCATAGAATTCCCCTTACAATATTTGTCGTTATAAATTTAGACGGTTTCATGTTATTTTTTTTTACATTTTTTTTTAATTAAAAGTGATTGATAAGGAGTGATTGAAATTTAAAAAAAAATGTTTTCACTATACGATTATGTTTAATGTTCATAAAAACATCATCACTCTTTTGTGTATTAAAATTTTCTAATGAATTGCAAGGTTTGATTGAAGAGGAAAAATTGGAATTCTTTAATATGACCCTGCTATAGAGGAAGTTAACCAGTAAACAAATTATTCAAGAAGAAGGATCTTTCACTATTCATAGATTTGAAACTGTCAAAAACATAAATTTGAGTGTTGATGACAATAAACTTGTTGAAATATGAGAGGGGAACAAGGAATCATGGATGAATTATTTCTTAGGTTTAGAGATAACATAATCAAATTAACGATGGAGGTAGAAATATAGGAATATCCAAACTTGTTAATTAATTGAAGCTCCAATACAAAGATTGAGATAAAACTTAAAAGTGGATCATTGTAGTGAAGTGGTAGATTATATTCTAAGAATAAAACTTAAAAGCGGATCATTGGTTATGTTCCTGATTATTGATAGAGGCTCAAGGTCTCTAAGCAAAGACAAAAGCAATTCTATGAGGTAGTAGCATGCTCAAGAACTTTAATAAATTTCTTGAATATTCCGTAAACACACAATGCTCAGTGTCTTCCTCACACTGTAATTTAGCAAACAACACAGGCAATTGAGATTCTTCAAGACAGATTCCTGAAATGAATGAACAAGGAAACTAAAAACACAACTAGCACTAATACTACAACAATAACAAAGCTTTATCTCATTTGACAATATCATTTCTAATATATTAGTCGACCCCATAGTGCCAAACATGAACTATGTCAACAGTCAAACCATAGAAATCAAAACTTCAAGCATTACACTAAAATAAAATAAAATCTGATTTACACTTGATAAATGGTGCAATATTTGTAGCAAGAGCGTGTGAAATGTTGTAAAAGAAGAGGAGAGTGAAGATAAGAAACTTAGGTGTATTGAATGGCAAAACTCAATTACACTATTAGAGTTACCCTTCTTATATAGATACATAGATAGGTGCCACATTAGCTGGCTTCTAACTAACTATCAATTACTAACAGAAATTGATTCTAATAGAAAAGATTCTACTCCTAACTATTAGTGATTCTCTTCTTTCTATAATGTGTAAGTGGTTAGTTTGGTTAACTGGTTTCCTAAATCAGGTAACACCCTCCCTCAAGTTAGGAGTGAAAATATTTTTCAGGCCTAACTTGCCAATAAGAGCAAAGAAGGTTCCTGGATTAAGAGGTTCGGTCAATAAGTCTGCAACTTGTTCACGGGTGGAAATTGGCAAAAGATGAATGACTTTCTCGAGCACCTTGTCTCTTACTATGTGACAATCGACTTCAATATGCTTTGTTCTTTCATGAAACACTGGATTAGAGGCTATGTGAATTGCTGCCTGGCTATCGCAATAAATGCTAACTGGTTGCTTTAATTCTAGTTGTAAATCTAACAGGATCTTCTTTATCCATATGGCTTCTCTAGTAGCTGATGCAAGTTCCCGATACTCAGCTTCTGCGGAAGAGGCAGCTACAGTTGTCTGTTTTTTACTTTTCCATGATACAATGGAACTTCCAACATAGAAACAATAGGCAGTAGTGGATCTTCTAGTATCTGGGCAAGCTGCCCAATCTGAATCTGAGAATCCAGTGACTGTGATGTTTACACTTGCAGGGAAGAATATACCATTAGCTGGGGCTCCTTTGATGTATTTGAGAATTCGGATTGCTGCCTTGAAGTGCACATCAGTTGGTGCTTCAACAAACTGACTTAATTTTCCAATAGCAAAGCTAATTTCGGGTCGAGTATTAGCTAAATAGAGTAACTGGCCAATGAGCTTTCGATACTCAGTATTGGAGGGCAGTGGTTCTCTCCCACCTTTTGTCAATTTCAAAGAGTAATCCATTGGTGTGGAAGCTGGTTTGCAGTCCTCAAGTTGATGATCTCAAGATATCTAGTGCATACTTTCTTTGGTACAAGGCCAGGCCATCCTTGCCTCGAGCAACCTCCATGCCTAGGAAGTATTTCAAGTCACCAATGTCCTTTATGCTGAATTTTGTATCCAACAATGACTTGATGAAGTTAATTTCAGTCATGTCATCGCCAGCTATCATAACATCATCAACATAAATCAGCAAGGCAGTGAAGCCACTCAGTTGAGACTTGGTAAATAAACTATGATCAAACTTTGATTGAGAATAACCAGAATCCAACAGAACTGTCTTCAGTTTGTTGTTCCATTGGCGGCTGGCTTGTTTGAGGCCATAGAGGGACTTCTCCAACTTGCAGACCAAACTCGGGGTGCATTCAAACCAGGAGGGGCTTGCATGTAGACTTCTTCCTCAAGATCACCATGTAAGAAGGCCGTATTGACATCAACCTGTTTGAGAAACCAGCCCTTGGCCACAGCAAGAGCTAACACAATTCTTAAAGTGCTGAGCTTTAAAACGGGACTGAAGGTGTTAAGGTAGTCAATGCCTAGCACTTGAGTGAAGCCTTTAGCCACCAGTCGTGCCTTGTATCTCTCAATCGTGCCATCAGGATTATGTTTCAGCTTAAACACCCACTTACAACCTATTGCCCTCTTTCCATTTGGTAGAGCAGTGAGCTGCCAAGTTTTCAGTTTCTGAAGAGCATCGAGTTCCTCTATAATAGCACTTTTCCACAATTATGTTTTATTGCTTCTTCGAAGTACTTGGGTTCTTTATCAGTGGAGATGGCTAGGGAGAAGGATTTATGATTTGAAGAAAGTGCACTATAAGACAAAAAATGTAAGATTGGATACCTTGAATCTGAGCTGAAATCTGTTGTGGTGCTTATACACTGATAGCTTTCCAAGTATTTAGGTGTCTTTCTTTCTCTGGTGGATCTTCTTGGAATCAAATTTTGTTCAGTGTTTCGTGCTGTTTGAGATGTATATTGTGTTGATGGAATAAAATCTTGTGATGCATAGTTAATGTTGTCTGTCTCGTGTCCTAAGGGATTCTCATGTAATGATGCATGTTCAAGTGAATTATTAATGTCATGTGTCACTGCTTGAGTATCAGTGGGTGCTGGTGTGGGTGCAGTAAAAGTGGATGTAGGGATAGTACATACATCATATGTGAAAGGATCATGTATGAGTGGATGTTGACTGTTGCTAGATGCAGGATGAGGAATAGATGAATTAGAGCAAGTGTTTGAGTTTTGATTAGAAAAGGGAAAATGGTTTTCATAGAATATTACATTCCTAGACACAAATATCTCTCTTGAAGTCATATCCATCAAAAGGAAGTCTTTGATTCCTTCCTTAAAACCAAGAAAAACGCATCTCCTAGCTCGTGGATCTAACTTAGTTCTACCTGAACTGATTGTGCTAGAAAAAACCAAACAACCAAAAATTTTAAGGTCAGTAATTATTGGAAGTGAATTATGTAGCACATAATAGGGTGACAGATAGTTTAAAAACTTTGATGAAATTCGGTTTATGATGTGCACAGCATGTGCTACTGCAAGATTCCAGAAACATTTTGGCACATTTGAATGAAATAGAAGTGCCCGTGTCACTCATAGAATGTGTTGGTGCTTTCTTTCAACAATCCCATTTTGTTGGGGAGTTTCGACACATGAACGTTGATGTAGTATCCCAGTTTCATTATAGAATGACTGTATTAAAAATTCTGCACCATTATCTCTTCTAATAATTTTGATTTATTTATGGAACTGAGTTTTTGCAAACACAACAAAATTCTTTAACAAACAAGTGGCTTCAGATTTTGATTTCATAAAGTTCATCCAAGTAAATCTTGACTTATCGTCTACTGTAGTAAGACAATACTTGTGTCCATTTATTGAAGGAATGGAGAGAAGTCCTCATATATCTACATGTATCATATCCAAACAATGCTGTAATTTGGTAGTGCTTAAGCTAAATGGCAGCAACTTTTGCTTTGCCAAGTGACATGCATTACAGGGATTCTCATCTGTGTCATAGGTAATGAAATTATAATATTTTTTCATGTCAATTAAACCACTACATGGTAGATGTCCTAGTCTATAATGCCATAGGTCCTTATCTCTTATGCCTTGTATATTCATGATGCATGATGTGTTAATGCTTGTGCCAAATTGCAGATTCCTTGCTTCAGCTTTCAGTGTATAAAGGCCTCCATCAGATTTAGCTTTGCCAATCATCCTCATGGAGCTGCAGTCCTGAATCTCACAGAGTTTGTCATTAAAAATCATTTGGCAATGCAATTTGTCCGTGAGTTTAGAAATCGAAACTAGCTTGTAGTTGAAAGAAGGTATGTATAATGCATTTATCAAATACAGATTTTTTGAAAAATGTATTGTTCCAATTGTGTTACTGAATGTAATAGTGCCATCTGGTAGCCGCACTACAATTGGATCAATTTTGTGATATGTTTGAAAATTATCAAGGGAGTATGATACATGGTCTGTAACCCCAGTATCAATTACCCATGCAGTGCGCTTGTTGTTTGAAATTGTTAGTGTTTTAACACTTATTTTGAATTGAAGAATATGTACCAAATTACCTTGATGAGGTGGTGATTGTGATTGTGTTACAATTTGGTCAGTACTTTGAATAGGCTTTAGCTCATAATTGCCCAAGAGTGCTAATAAAGCTTGTCTTTGCTCTGCAGTGAATCCAGAGTCGACAGCCCTACCTCCAACCAGTTGGCTACTGAGTTTCTCATTGTCTTCCTCAGTTTCTGCTGTTGCCATGTAGTTTACAGCAGCTTCTCCACTATTCATTTGCTTCAAGTGTGGAGGATAACCATGCTTCTTATAGCATGATTCAATATTGTGTCCTAGCTTCCCACAATGTGCACATTGCACCTTTCTACTTTGTCCTCTTCCGCCTTGATTTCTTCCTCCTCTACCTCTTCCTCTCCCTCTATTTTGTCCAGATTCCACAAAGTTCAAGGAAGGAGTAGAATTGTTCACGATCTGTGGGGAGAGCAATTCACTTTGGAATTGTCTTTCTTGTTGGGTGAGCATCGCAAATACATCGTTCAAGCTAGGAAAAGGATTCATCATCATCACTTGTGATCTCACACCGGAGTACTGATCATTTAATCCTCTTAAGAACCTGGTTATTCAATCTTCATACCTGTGACTCCTAATTACTTCTAATCCACAATTAAAGGTTACGCCACATTGGCACACTGGAATGCTTCTAAAATTATCAAGCTCTTCCCAAATTGTCTTCAATCTTGTGTAATATGAAGTTACATCAAGTTCGCTTTGTCTTATGGCACACAATTCTTCTTGAAGCTCAGCCACTCTGTACATATCACCCTGGTGGTATCAGTGCTCAAGTTCGTTCCAAATATCACAGGCAACATTGTTCCATATTACCGATTGAGATATGCTTGACTCCAGAGAAAGATTAAGCCAAGACACTACGTACGTATTACACCTTTTCCAGGGTTCAAACAAGCTATCGCCCTTCTCTGGTTTGGTTATCGTTCTATCCACGAAACCGAATTTGTTCTTCGATTCCAACGCCAATACCATTGCTCTCCTCCAAGATCCATAATTCTTTCCATTCAATATCACATTTGTGATCGATACTCCGGGATTTTCAGAAGGATGAAGATAGACGATTCTTGTGCCAAATTTGAAAAAGAGGTAGGAATTGGATTGTTACGTCGACTCAATTGAGTTTGCAGTGCAGTGATTTGATTAAGGAAGTAAGCGATGATCTGTAGATCGACGGTTGCTGCATCAGGTGAATTTTGGTTGCTACGATTAGGTTCTGCCATTGATACTCCAAATCAGTGCTAGATGTGCACGATTCAGACACTGAAATCTCTGGATTGTAGTGAGACACAGCGACTAAGTCGTTCTTCTCTCTCAACTCTTTTCTTGAACCCACGCTACTCTGTTAGAGTCCACGCTCACCGTACCATGATAAATGGTGCAATGTTTGTAGCAAGAGCGTGTGAAATGTTGTAAAAGAAGAGGAGAGTGAAGATAAAAAACTTAGGTGTATTGAATGGCAAAACTCAATTACACTATTAGAGTTACCCTTCTTATATAGATACATAGATAGGTGCCACATTAGCTGACTTCTAACTAACTATCAATTACTAACAGAAATTGATTCTAACAGAAAAGATTCTACTCCTAACTATTAGTGATTCTCTTCTTTCTACAATGTGTAAGTGGTTAGTTTGGTTAACTGATTTCCTAAATCAGGTAACAACACTTTTACAAAACTTCAAGCATCACCTCTCATTTGATTGACTGAATAAACTGCAAAGTTTCAATGTGAAAATTGGATTTGATGGGAAAATCAAAGACTTGACTTGTTTTTATTTTAAATGTCGAAAAAAGATTCACAAATTTACACACACAAAAAGAAGAAAAAATACACTTGGCTTAAATAAGTTTTTGGTCCTTCGACAAGCAACGTAAAATTTTGTTGGATCAAATTTATGTACGAACAAAATTCATGTAAATGTACAATTAAAATTCTAAAAAGGAGGTTGTCTTCACCAAAATCAGCACCTGCCTGTGAAAGATGGACCTTTCTTTGGCCTAGTTGGAAGCAACATATATGTACTCTGTCTAGAACTCCATTATAAACATCAAATGCAAATAGAATAATAAAAAAGGACCTGCATTTTATACAAGTAGAAAATAGATGCAATATACCAGACAGAATGCATCAAAGTCGCATCTTTATTTTCTCAAAAAGCCATAATAATGTGTCAAAAACAAACAAACACCGAGCCATGCATAAGAGGGGAAAAAAAAGGCTTTTTTTTATTTTTTTTTTCCAAATTACCCTTCAATTAAAGTGTAACTGTGTGACTAAACCATTGTTCTGAAAACCGAACCGGACTGGCCAGTTCAACCGGATTAACCGGAAACCGGTCATCTGGTCGGTTCGGTTTCACTGTAAAATCGTTCAGCAAAAAACTAGGCTAAGAACCGGCCGAATCGGCGGTTAACTGATGAACCGGCCGGGTTTTTTCAGGGTTACTGGTTTTTTATAATATATATATAACCCAACCCAACAATACCCAGCCCACCCCACCCTTCCCCCTTCTCTCCCTCTCTGTCTCTGAGAAACCCTAAACCTAGCCACCATCACTCTTCTACCGTCGCACTCTTCTCACCCCACCCCACCCCTCCCCTCCCCTTTCTCTCCGTCTCTGAGAAACCCTAAACCCAGCCACCATCACTATCCCACCGTCGCACTCTTCTCATCGTTCTTCTCCTCGTCGCCGTCAGTCGGTCGTCGTCTCTTCGGATCATTACTCTTCTTGTCGTCGTCAGCCGGTCGTCGTCTCTTCGGCGATCTCTCTCTGTCGCTCTCTTCAAGGTCAACAACACCTATTATCGTCACCTCCCCTCGACATTGAGTCTGAGCTGTTGGCATCGCTGCCGCGATGGACTGCTCCGTCGTCGTCGCTGCTCGATTTGTTAGTGTCCGTCTCTCTCTTCGAGTTTTCTCTCTGTCTGAGGGTCAGAGCTCAACGTCCTTTCTCTCTGTCTCTCTCACGGCGATTTGTTATTTGTTTGCTGGATTCAAGATTTTGATTTATTTGTTATCTGTTCATGATTTATTTGTTTGCTGGATTCATGATTTTGATTTTTGATTTTCTGAGGTTATATGTTCATAATTTATTTGTTTGCTGCTTCATGATTTTGGTTGCTGAATTATTTATTTGTTCATGATTTTCTGAGGTTATTTTTTGTTTTTTATTTTTCTATTTTTGAATTATAAGAAATTATTTTTGAAAATTTTCTTGTTTTATATTTTTGTTGCTGATTGATGAAGATGGCTGATTACTCGTGAGAATTCAGGGGAAAATAATGTTGTTGCTGCCTCTGTGTTAATTGGAGAACTTGACTTATTTGAACTTGTCACATGCTGGATTTGTGGGAAAATAATGTTGTTGCTGCCTCTGTGTTACATGCTTGGTTACTCTTGATCTTTCACTATCTTTCGACATGAATGGTTCAATGCTTTGTTGTTACTGCCTCACCTCCAAGAATTGCCATTTTCTTCAGAGATCTTCCATATTGACATTCTAGTAACTCAAGACCTCCATGGTTTTTTTTTTTGGACTTTCCACTCAATGGATCTCTTCATACTAGGAAGCACCGATACGACACGCGATACGGACACGACACGACACGGATACGCCGACACGTTCTTTTTATAAAAAGTTGGATACGACACGTTTAGGATACGTTGTGAATTAAAATTTAAATAATATATTAAATTAATAAAATATTATATTGTAAATATAAGAGGAAATATAGTTGCATAAAAAAGTCTAAAAATTATGCAATTATTAAAAAAAATAAAAAATTTTAATCTACTCTTGCCATCTCGCCAACAGAAAATGTATCAATTTCTTCTCCTCCAAGTCCATCATCCGTAAATACCACAGCTTCTATGTTTGGTTCATCTAAAGATAAATACGGAACCTCACTTAGATCTGGACTGTTGTCATCAACTCTGCTTCTATTAATTATTTTATTTTTAAATTTAAATTTTGATTTGTTTTTATTTTAAAATATTTTAAAATAAAAAAAAATCGGTTAATTGGGCCATAAAACCACAAAATCGAGTCGGACTTGTTCGGATTCGTGACAGCTTCACCAAAATTCTGCACCGCAAGAAGACACGCTACCGGTATGCTCGTTTGAAGTATCCGTCGAGTATCGGTATCGGATTCGTGTCCGACACGGATACGCCGGCACCATAGGAGAATCCGTGCTTCATAGTCTTCATACCATAATAGTAGGTCACACAAACTTCAGTATGTTAAGTTTTTGGTTTCTATAATTGTTATGTAATTGGAATAATTGTTGATGGTTGATTTCAGTGAATCTAGGATAATAGTGAATCTGGGATAATTTTGTCCTGCTGTTTTACTTCTCTTAAATTTTGATGGATGATAGTTGATGGTGTTTTGTTAAATTATGTGAAATAATTTTATTGATGATTGACGATTTTTTTTTAATTTGAAATTATATATTTAATTTTTAATAATTTTATTTAATATTTAATTAAATCGATTGAACTCCGGTTGAACCCTGGTCGAACTATTAAACCAATAAATCAGTCACTTTACCGGTTTTTTAACCGGTCCGGTTCTCACAACCTTGGACTAAACACATGATGTAAGAATAATATTAGAAGGAAAGTAAGCAGAAAGTGTTCTTTGCATGTCAAAAGTTAACACACTTTCTTTCACCTTGCTTTGTATTAAAATTTATTTGTTTATTTCAATCCTTTCCCTTAAAAGACCTATACATCAGGTGTAGAACTAGATGAAATATTAGAAAAGGACAAAAAATATTTATACAATAAAATAAGACTAAAATAAAATTTTAAAAGAGATTAAATTAAAATTTACATAAATTTATATAATTTACATGTAAAAAATTAAAATTAGGGGACATTGTCCCCTTTTTATGTATGTAACTCCGTCCTACTATGCATTCTTTTTTTCATATGAATATATAGTTGGTTGGTTTGTTTGCATACCAGAAAACGTGCTTAACGAATCTGAATTTTATTTAAAAATGTGTGAAATTTGAATGCATGATATTTATTTAATCAGACGAGTGAGCTCACCATTGAGAGTTTGGTTCAGCCACCGAGCCACGGGTGTCTCTATTATTTTTTCTTCTGGTGTTTCTTTTTTTTGTGGTCAACTTTGTTTTCTTTCGGTCTGAAGTGTATCGTCTTCTGTTGCAAGCGTTTATTTTTGGTATGTTCTCCCATTTTTGTTTTTGGACAGTGGAGGAATGTTAGGCCTAAAAATTGGGCTCAGCATAACTTGGGCTGAAATAGTGGATTCCCCAAATCGAAAAATGTTGGATACATTCTCATATTTGTCCTATTTAAATTTTTCTAAGTTTTAAAATTAATCGATGTAAGTTAATCGAGTGCTAAATTCTCTAATATATTCAAACAAATATAGGAGTTTCGACAACAGACCATTAAATGGAAGAAAAGTTACGTAAGGTGCAGGGTATGAGTATATTAATGTCAAAATAGATTTAAATTTTTGCAGAAAAAACGTAAAAAATATTTTGCTACTGCGTTTAACAAAGTGTAGACTTTTTTGGAGAAGCTTAAACAAATAAGCCAATTATGAAACGGAGGGCGTGCCTAATTAATGTCTCTCCATCCTTCCTTACCCAAGTGGTCAAAGTTTTTATCAAAGCCCTGGACATGAAAAAAGCTGTCCCACCACTCATCAAAGTTCCTATAAGCTAACGGAGAAAGATTCAGAATCAACCAATATTTTTATCCGTAATTATATTACAAAAATATCAATTTTTTAAAATTATCTCGGTCTTTATTTATAAATTATGCCACAAAAAAATTATAGTATTAAATTATTTTTATAAAAAATTATAAGAGACAAAAGTTTTTCTTAACTAAAAAGATTAGGATTTTTATAAATAAAAAAATTAAATAATAAATTTTTTAGTTTTTATTTTTATATAAAAGAGTTTATTTTTTTATTAATAATTAATTTTAACATTCGTTATCTAAAATTTAAAATAATTTAATGTGTATATTTTTATATTTGATTAGATGTTAAGTCTGTTGTACAAATAAAAATAATTAAATTTTATATTTTCTATTTAAAAATAATAATTTTTTTCTATATATATAAAAATATAATTAGATATTAGTGTAAATAAAATTTATATTGATAATTATAATAAAATTAACTAATTTTTTTTAAATAATTGAATCTTGATTTTAACTTTTAATCACAACATTAGTATTTTCTCTAAATTATATATAATAAATATTTGAAGAAAAACAAGTAAAAATATAGATTAGAAAGATAAGTAGTAAAAATTTAAAACTAAATAAAAAAGTATGTATATAATAATATTTTTTATTTAAATTATATTATGTTAATTTTATTTTTTGTAGAACAGAAAGGTAGAGAAAAATAGAGAATGAGAGAAAAGAAAGAAAAGAGAAAGATAAAGAAGAAGAATGAGAGAGGGAATTTGTTAATTTTGGAAATTAAGAAAAAGTTTTATTTTAATTATAATAAAAGAATATCAGATCATACATTTTGATTTGCCAAATTACTAATATAAAATATAAATTATAAATTATATATAAAGTAGGAAGGATAGAGAGAAATAGAAAAAAAAAGAGAGAAGTAGATAAGAGAATGTTCAGGAGGAGATTTATTAATTTTGGAAAAAATATTTTCTCTAAATTTTAATAAGAGAGTGTCATGTGACATATTTTAGTTATTAAATTAGTTAGTAATATATAAATATAATATATAATATAGCTATAATTTAATTTTAATATTTTAATTTTACTTTTAGTTTAATTTAAATGCAATTAAAGAATGATATGTTGTATATTTTGATTGTCAAATTTGTAATTAGTCATTAACAATGATATATAAGAGAGATTGAGTGAAAGGAATGAGAAAGATAGAGCAAGGGAAAGAGAGAGGAGGGGAGAACTCTTTAGTTTTGGAAAAAAAAATTAATTTCAATTGCAATGAAGGAATGGCATGTGGTACATTTTGGTTGTAAAATTAGTAATATATAATAGATATATAAAATAATATATAATATAGTTATATTTTAATGTTAATTTTAATTAATTTAAATACAATTAGAGAATGTCATGTTATATACTTTGATTGTCAAATTTGTAATTAGTCGTTGATAATAATATACAAGAGAAATAGAGTGAGTGAAGGAATGAGAGAGATAGAGAAAGGAGGAGGAGACAAATATGTAATTTTAAAGGAAAAAATTTGATTTTAATTGCAATAAAAAAGTAATATGAGATACATTTTAATTGTAAAATTAATAATATATAATAGATTTTTTTAAAGACCAAAATAAAGAAAGAAAAAAATCAATTTTTTCATCAATAATCAGCCAATATTTAATTTCTGTTTCATTCTCTACAATAACATTTAAGAGGAGTGGTAGGAGTCAGTCAGTTTTGTAATTTATAATCATCAATTAATTATTATTAGTATTTTTAATGGTATAAAATTTTATCAAATAATGTAAAATTACTCACTTTTATTTTACTGATTAAGTACGATCAAATTTTAATAAAAATATTAGCTCCCTAAACTTTCTCGCTCTAACAGTCAACCCTTAAGCTTTACTCATCTTACTTTATTAGCTGATTGAAGATGGGTTAAACTAATAAGATATTTAGCCATTGTATTTGAAGGTGTTTATTCATCACTTGCATGCAGCAACCAAACTGAGACAAATAACTACGTCTAACAGCATTATATTTTCCGATTAATCTATACTTAATCCGTGTGATTATATTCCAGTTGCAAGCCGCTTTAATTTGGTTTATCCTTGTCCATAATCGTTTGTTTATCCAAATCTAGTTACGTACATATCATTATTGGCTTATAATAATAAGTGATACAGTGTGACTAAGTAGAGGAATGCTGACTAAATGAGTGGTAAAAAAGTCAAAAGGGGACAGAAACTAGAATTGTTTTGGAATTAATATTTCCACCACTGCCCATTCAGACATGTCTCTATTCTTATTTCTTACAACACCAAGGATACACGCCACTAGTTAATGCATTACATATAGAATGGTTCTTACATGGTTGTCGACTTGTAGCCATTTAATTTTACACCCCCAAGTAGGGTATGTAGCCAACGATATCTATACGCGTTCGTAGAGTTGACCAACCCTTTTCCGTGTATGTCAGCGTAGACTTATATTACTGTGAATTTTAATACGACGAGAATAAAAAAGATACTAACTAAAAATCAGTCAAATATTTTTTCTAATGTATCATTTAAAATTTTAATTTGGGATGAGAAGTAATTAATATCAAATATTATAAATTAAAAACAAATAAAATTAATTAAATATAATTATAAATTAATTAAATTGTTTATTTTTTGACTGATCACCTCTTGGTTCCAAATACTTTTCCATTTTAATATGCTTATCTTATTTTTATTATGTAAGTATTATTAAAATTAAAATTATATTTTTTATATTTTGACAATATTTTTTGAATAAATTTTTTATTAAATAATAAAAAATATTATATTAATTTTAATAATACTCACCTACTATCAAATATTGCTATCACATACCTAAATATTAAATTGATAATTATAATAACGAATGGGACTAAAAATTTGATGAAAAGGTTCTCTTATTCTCGATCTGCCTTATGGTAGAAGATCTAAATCAATTTCCTAACTGCAATATAAATTATATATGTCCCACAAATGAAATAATAGAAGTTATTATGAATTAAACAGTAGCTAGCTAGTACTTCACATTTTTATTTTATGCATGAGAACATATATATGAGCACCACTAGTTATTATTATATAGCTATTTTTTGGAATGAATTAATTAATTAATTAAACCTCAAGAACTATATATTATACATAGGGAAAAAATATGTTTATAATGTATACGAGTATAGCTCCGCGCGCCCAAAGTTTTTGGTTGGGCTTTTGACTTAAAAGATTTCTGGTCTTTATTTAATGTGATGGGCAACACCCCAACTACGTCGAGAACATGCATTTATTGGACACAGCTAGCACTATAATAAATAATAATCTTATAGTGGTGGACGAACCCTATATAAACACATATGGTAGATTCGGAAACAGCATAGAGTGCAGATAAACAAAGTGTTTATATCGCTCTACTCTTGTGATAACTATGACTATGATTATTTCCCATAAAAAATGGCTACTCGTGAGTGTTCTTGTTCTTTGTATTGGTCTGCATTTGAGTGCAATTGCTCTTGGTGATCAAAAGCTTGACAAAGATAGGTTTGGAGACGAGGATGATTGTAGGTTTGGAAGATGTAGGGGTGATGGGTTTGGTCCTGGAGGGAGGTTTGGTGGTCGACGTGGTGGTTTTGGAAGAGAAAGAGGAGGTGGGTTTGGTGGTGGTGCAGGCGGGGGATTTGGAGGTGGTGGTGGTCCTAGAGGAGGTCTTGGAGGTGGTGGGGGATTTGGTGGTGGAGGAGGAGGCGGCATTGGAGGTGGGGCAGGTCATGGTGGAGGTTTTGGTGCTGGGGGAGGTGTAGGTGGAGGAGGGCTTGGTGGTGGGGGTGGAGGAGGAGCTGGTGGTGGTGGTGGAGGGGGCTTAGGTGGTGGTTCCGGACAAGGTGGAGGCTTTGGAGCTGGGGGTGGTGTTGGTGGTGGCGCAGGAGGGATAGGCGGTGGAGCTGGTGGAGGAGGAGGAGGTGGTGGTGGTTTGGGTGGGGGGTCAGGCCATGGTGGTGGCTTTGGTGCTGGCGGTGGTGTAGGAAGTGGAGCAGGTGGAGGACTTGGTGGAGGTGGAGGAGGTGGTGGTGGAGCTGGTGGAGGTGGAGGAATAGGTGGAGGTTCCGGTCATGGTGGAGGCTTTGGTGCTGGTGGTGGAGTAGGAAGTGGAGTTGGTGGAGGAATCGGTGGTGGAGGAGGAGCAGGAGGTGGTGGAGGTGGAGGAGTAGGTGGGGGATCCGGTCATGGTGGAGGCTTTGGTGCCGGTGGTGGAGTAGGAAGTGGAGTTGGTGGAGGTGTTGGTGGTGGAGGAGGAGGAGGAGGAGGTGGCGGAGGTGGAGGAGTAGGTGGAGGTTCTGGTCACGGTGGAGGCTTTGGTGCTGGTGGTGGAGTAGGAAGTGGAGTTGGTGGAGGAATTGGTGGTGGTGGTGGAGGAGGAGGAGGTGGTGGTGGAGGTGGAGGAGTAGGTGGAGGTTCCGGTCATGGAGGAGGCTTCGGTGCAGGAGGTGGCGTAGGAAGTGGTGGTGGTTTGGGTGCAGGTGCCGGTGGAGGTCGTGGCGGAGGAGTTGGTGTGGGAATTGGCATTGGCATTGGAGTTGGCGTTGGAAGTGGAGCTGGTGCTGGCCAAGGAGTGGGAGTCGGTTCTGGCAGCGGTGGAGGAGGCAGTGGAAGTAAACACTAAACATACCTCAAGGACTTGTGGAAAATAAAACAATGTTTGGACTTAGTTTAATTTCTCTCAAAAGTCAAAAGTCAAATTGAGTCAATTATGTGATTATCTAATCGTTTTTGTTTTCTATGATTTTCATTTCAAGGTTCTTGTGACTATATGTTAATTCGATAAAGACCACAGTTTTTCTTTTATACAAATGGGTTCACTATTGTCAACGTTCTGCTATAATATACAGGGACCATGCACATCTCTATTTTTGAAAATTACAACAAATTAATCAATTGCATATATAGATTAAGGAAAAATATAGGATATTTATTAATTTATTGTTAATAATAATTAATATTAAAGACATATTTACTAAAAAATATATGTATAAGAAGATATATTTAAGAGACATATATATTTATAAAAATATTTTTATTAGACACAACTATAAAAAAGATAATTTTATTAGACACATTTATAAAGATACTTTCATTAAACACAGTCATAAACAAAAGTTGACAGAAGTTGATAAAATTGTTATTGATTACGTAGCGAAATTGATAAATTAATGATTAATCAATCGCCTTTCTTCCAAAGGTGTTCATCTAGTCGCACCTTCCTAACACTCAAGTAATTGACAACTACTCTATGAATAAATAATCTAACCGCTCAATGATAATCTTACTAATAGGAATTAACATGGAATTGTTCAGAAATGGTGATTACTAATGTATTTCTAGTGAAACTAGGAGAAAGACGTGAAGAATAAAGCTCTACATTTAAACAAAATAATTAATCAAGTTTAACAAAATTGTTATAATAGCTTTTTAAATCAAGCGCTTCTTTCTCATTCTCTTTTTCTGTATTTTTTTTCTTTCTTTGTTTCCTCCTCTTCCTCCTCCTCTTTCTCCTTCTTTTTTGTTATCGTTATCACTAATAATATCAACATTTTACAAACATCTTTATTAGTTCTGATTTTTTCTACTGCCATCATTAAATAATTTTGGTCTATTTTTTAATTTATTTTGGTTCATTTATGTGTTAATTGAGGTTCAATTGATGCTGTTGAAATCTATTGACCAAATTCTTTATTCCTTAAGTAATTTTGATTTATTTCTTAGTTTAATTGAGATTTATTTGGATCCAGAAATGAATTCGATGTGTTTTTGACTTTTTGTTAATAATTGAGCCTTTTTTTTGGCAAAAAAGAATGAAATGATTTACTATCACTTTATTCAATTTGTCTTGAAAGCCATTCCAACCATCGAGATAAATTATTCATCGACAACACATCTGGACTGCAAATGAATCGAAAATATTATTAAAGCAAAACTATTGTATAATACCAAATGAATCGAACATCATATATAAATCTCACCCAACCATATTCTGGATTCCACAAATTTCAAGCAAGCTTGAAATAAAAATTGGGAATGTGTGTAGAAAACTGCTGCCAAATTAAATGACCTGTCAATAATATTAGTTTTCACACAACAAGTTATACACTAGTAAGAACTATAACTATAATTAATATCAGTAATCAAGATTTTGTCTCCCAACTGCTTCCTTCTTATTCTTCAAGTCATGCATGATTTTAATTGCAGTATAAAATGAGAGAATATGTAAGTAACCTTAATCTACCGTCATTATAATATAAAACCAACTATTGTTCTATAAACATTATTCTTTTATTCATTTTTATTGGATACTTATGTTATTTCTTATATAAATTTGAATTCAGAAACACATGTGTCTAGAATGAACGGAAAATATTATCAAAGCAAAACTATTGTATAATACCAAATGAACCGTACATTTGTCCATTGTATAAATTCGAATTCAGAAACACTTGTGTCTAGAATGAATCGAAAATATTATCAAAACGAAACCACTGTATAATACTAAATAAACTGAATATTGTTCATTATATAAATTCAAATTCAATTCAAAATGTTAGTTTTTGTTAGCAAAATGTTGGTGTTGTTGGTGATTACGAAGATGAAAGAGAAGAAGAAAAAGAAGAAAAAGAATCTGGGTGCGCGAATTTGAAAAAAGGAGGAGGATGAGAAGGAAGAGGAAACGGTGAAATTGAAAGAGAAGACGAAAAAGTCGCGTTATTTAAATGCGCATGTGATAAACGCTGATGTGATAAAAGTGGTTTTTGTTAAGTTTATACCAATTTGGTTGGACTTGGATACAAAAATGCTTGGATGTGTAGTTGATCTGATACATGAAATGTTTGTGATTCACCACCCACTACAAGCATAAAAGTACGAGAAAGCTAGACTTATTAGGTATGACATTCTTCTTTGGAGAGTAAACACCCAATTTGATTTTTCTATATTTTTATGAAAAATAAAATGATTTTTATCTAAAAAAGTGACACTGCAGTTCTTAACAACATTATTTTAGGATAATACAATTTTTTTGTTAAAAAATCTGTTAAATAATAACCAAAATTATTTTTATGAGAATTTTATTTGTCATGTGTAAAAATTTTATAATTTAAACTCAAAATCCTCACAAACTATTAATAAGTTTATTTTTAAAAAATTTCTTCACTAGTAGTGGATAAATAAAAAAAGACCATTACTGAAAGAGATGTCACAAAAAAAATTACAATACAAAAATCTATAAAAAAAAAAAGTAGCGTCGCATAAAAAATGGGATAAGAGAATTGTGATGTTGATGGTATTGCTTTCGGTGTTGATTGTGGTGGAAGAGATCATTATGATGACAATATATGATTGCATAATTGAAATATAAAAGTAGAAATTATAACAATGATGATGAGAAAAATTGTGATAGTGATAATGGTAGTTGTTCCTATTGTAGAAAAAAACTTTGTAAGTATTTAAAATTCTCACAAATTACAAATAAAAATTCCACGATACTAATTTCTATTATTATTTAATATTTTTTAATAGAAAGATCATATTATCCCAAAATAATTTTGTTAACGGTTGAAATATCCTTTTTTAAACAGAAATCGTATTTTCCTTCAAAAAGATAGATATAGACCAAGTTAGGTGTTTATTACTAGAAATGACAATGGGTGTCCATGTGATCTCCTGCCCCAATTTTCATTTAGTAAAATGCCCCATGTTCCCTGAAGAAATAATATAGAAATACAACACAAACGTTTATGTGTGTGTGTATATATATATATATTTCCCCCTTAACCATAAAGTATAGCACGAAGAAATTAAACAATATAAAAATACAACACAAACGTTTGTATATATATATATATATATATATATATATAATTTCCGCTTAACCATAACCGCCCAGAACGAGTATAGCACGAAGAAATTAAAAAATATAAAAATACAACACAAACGTTTATATATATATATATATATTTCCCCCTTAACCATAACCACACATAACGAGTATAGCACGAAGAAACAATATAGAAATACAACACAAATGTTTGTGTGTGTGTAGATACATATATATTTCCGCCTTAACCATAACCGCCCAGAACGAGTGTAGCGCGGAGAAACAATATAATAGAAATACAAAACAAACGTTAGCAAACTGAAAATATAACCGATACCATAAACATCTAAACAACAAACGTAAAATACCTAAAAATCTGCCTAATTAAACCAAAGTAAAACGATAAGATATTTCCCATCCAATCATCTCATTCTTTGGATCCCTTTGTTGAAATTTCTTACCGTTTCTTACTTTCCATGTGCACCATATAGTTGCTAGGTACAGAGCTAACTATTCCTTTCTTTGTTTATACGGAACCGGTGCCTCCACCCGATTATGACCAGCTGAGATTTCTAGTTCTAAAAAATTTTTGGTTGCCTACTACATTGAAACCTTATGACGGAATTGGTGATCCAAAACTGCACATCGCTATGTTTTGCTCTGAGATGATGTTGCATTGTAATTCCGATCCTATTTTGTATCGTGCTTTTTCCACATTTTTAGATGGTGCTTCTTTAAATTGGTTTTGATCATTGACTAAAATATATTCCATATATATATAGGTGCAGACTCTAGTGGCTTATATTTTTTAGTGACTAAGGTGACTAAGTGGGCCAAACCAAATGAATGCTGGCATGTGGCTTAGTAAGTAAAGATCCAAAAGTTTGTTTGACTTTGCTGACCATAATAACTTAGGTAATTAGGCAAGGTAAAAAATTTAGATGGTAAATTAGGAACATTATGTTGAGAGTTAATTAGATTTAGGAGAAGGGCCAATTAGGAATTTCAAAAAGCTACCCAAAAAAACCTAAATCACCAAAAACCTCTCCACGCTTGAGTTTCAAAGGTTTGCTGTGGACGGCGATCATCACCCAGGGTTCATGTTGCGGTCAATTTGAACCATTGTTGGCGGTGAGTTATTAATCGGTGGTTTCATGAGTCAGCCCCTCGTGTTGTTTCGGCAGAGGATTCTAGTTGTCGATCATGTTATGGTTTGGGCACATTCGGTACAGTAGCAGATTCAGCCACTACTACGTCGTTCCAGGTCCGTAACAATCGCAGAGGTTAGGGTGGCTGACGACATCGAAGTGTCCTCCGATGTGCGGTTGTGTATCTTTTTTGTTGGTAGGTTGCAATCCTTAAAGCAGTATATGCAGGCACTCAGCCTCATTCCAGGTTCGCGACATTCGCCGCCGTGCGGGTGGCTATCGACGTCGAAGCCGCCTTCGATCTGAGGTAAGTGTAACCTTTGATTTGTTTTATTCTTTGCATCACATTCCTCTCTTGTATGATTGACGATGAATCTGCATGTTGCCAACTTAAATGCCCAGTTAAATCCCAAGAAGAATTGCTCTGTGTGGAGAACATTTACACTAACTTCGTGACCTGCATACTTTTCTTTGTGTTGTGGATTGTAATTAGTTTATTGTAGCAAATGAGTTCATCTTTATTCTTAGCCGTTATGGTTAATTTAAATCAATTAGTTTAATTCAATGGACGAATTTATCATCTTCCTTATTAGCCATGATGGTGCATAGTGCTTTTGTGTTGTTGCTAGTTATTAATTTAATTCATCGCACTATGTTATCATGTTCTTTCGTAGCCAATATCATGCATGTTGTTTTTGTCTTGTTGATAGTGATTAATTTAATTGTAGTAATTAATTTAATTCCGCTATCGATCTGTCCTGTTAGCCGTTCTGCTAATCAGATATCTTGTCCCTAGTCTTTGGTATTAATAGTTAGCCTTTTTGAGAATGAGAATTTCTTTAGACAGTGCTGCTGATTTGAGATGAAAAGCCATGGAGAAGGAAGTTCTGATTTCTCCGTCCAATGGACTGATGGATGGAGCATGGACTCAACGGATGACGACGAAGGAAGTGCTGCACGGTCACCAGAGATAGAGGAAGGTCAATCGGCAGCGGGGGATAGATAAATAGATTTTTTAACATGAGATCTCCAGAATTAAAATCACTTTCAATGTTGTAAAAGATCTCTTGAAAAAATAATATATTTTAAAAAAGATCTTTTTCGAAAATTGTGCCCAAATAAGTCCGTGGTGCCGGGCTTGTTTAGGTGCCATTAAATCGATAAAAACAGAATTCTTTTTCAATGAAAAAAGATTTTTTTTTTATTTTTTTTTGTGTGCTTAGCAAATTTCTAATAGTAAAAGTAAAAATACTAGAAAAATAAAAAATCGTCTGTAAAAAAACTATAATTTATATTTTTTTAAAAGATCTATTTTTCTAAAATCAAAAGATGTTTTTTGCATAATAAACGAATAACAAAAATATGTTTATCTTATTTTATCCAAATATAATTGATAAATAAAAATATCTTTTTACATCAAATATGCAAACATAAAGTCACTTTTAATTTTATAAAAGATCTTTTTAAAAAATATCATGTAGGAAATTTTTTTTTTTCGGAAAAAATCGGTGCTTAGAAATACTTATACTTAAATTTATATGTTGTAATGCTTAATTGACAAATGTTTAACTAATTGCGGTATAGGTTAATCATAACGTGTAAACTACTTCAATACTATTTACGAAACGTGAATTACTAAAAGGAAAAGTATGAGGAACCAATACTCTTATTATACAATTCTTACAATGGGGGAGTAATTGAAATTAAAATTTAATTATGGGTTACAAGGGTTTAATTGAAATTAAAATTGAATTATGGTTACAACCATTAATTATGAAGATTTGCTAATTTGAATGGTTTAAAAAATTAGGATTCAGTTTGACCAAAACATGAACCGTGATCATTTCTATTTGAGCGGCGCCGACAGAAGCAAGAACGCAGCCCATCTCAGCCGACGTTACTATCTCATATCCTCACTGGCTCGTGTGTGATCACCTAAAGTCTCTCCCAGAGAAGTCGACGTCCGCACCGGTGAACACCCAGAAGCGCATTCTGAGCGTGTGACTCCTTTTGGCGGCACCGCATCACGTCCTTCCGAGCGTGTGGCTCCTTCCGTGGTATAAAATTAAAATTAACCATACAAGATAAAGGAATTAATAGTGTATCTCCATTGAAACGTCCATCACGGCGTGCTAGTTAGTTGATGGCGTGTAAGGTGAGAATGGTTTGTTTAATTGATCACCATGGATGCTTATTTATATATGTTTTAGATGTTCATCTTTGCATGGAAGATATGAGTGCGTTAATTAGTCATGGATTAGTAGTATGCAAAATTAAACCAGCATGTATAGGCAATTTATTTGATACACTGGACAAGTGGTTAGTTTAGAAGTAATCACCCATGATGTGCTTGATGCTTACAGTATAATATTATTAGTTTATTATATTGTTAAATATAGGATAATAAAACTAACTGCATTGGTATTGTTAAGACTTTTCTTGTAAATGTAAGCTGAATAGAATAATAAGAGTTATTAATGATTAGATTCGGAATACATGCATGAGTATAAATGATAGATGACATATGCATTAAAAATGCCACTTTAGTGACATTGGATTCATAAACTAAGTAATGATATAAGTGCATGTTGGTTATATGTGCTGCATCTTTATATTAGTGGTACACAGTGAGATATAGCACAGAGAATAGTGGTAGCTAAAATGCTTATATAATAGGTTAAATAAAATAATAAATTCAGTTCATATCAATAGGTGATATCGATGCATTTTTTTTCCTAACTAATATGGGTAGGATGATGCGGTCCAGTTATACATTTGTATCCTTATCTATGGAGTTTGGTGAGGATTTTGGTAAATCTCATTTGCTAGTTGATTATCTAAATAGTTTTTGGTTAGTTTTATTTTCTATGAATCTAGTTTTCGGTGTTTTTTTTCGTGATTATAGGCCATGCCAAGATTGGATATTACTGAGGTTGGAAGTGAAGAAATGGATATTTGTTACGAGGTTTAAATTCTAGTTTCGTCCTAATTTTTAATGCTTGGGACAGTAACCATCCTGAATTTACATTTGTTCATTTATTTTGCGATTATAGGACATGCCGCTTTTGGGTCTCTCCCAGGTTGGAAGTGAAGAGATGGATCCTGGTCACCAGGTTTGGTATCAAATTTAAGTTTTCGGTGTCTTGAAACTGCATGGTTGATTTGAACATTAACGTTTTTGTTTTGTTCTTTTTGTTTTGTTTATTTTTTTTTAATTTGATACTTAGGTACCGGATCACGATGGCCTTCGGGAAGATGAAATACCTTGTGTTGGAATGCGGTTTGATCAATTGCAAATGGCTCACGAATTTTATGTGACATACGCAAAGAAAGTCGGGTTTGCCACTAAGATACGGACGACAACCTGTGATAAGATCACAAATCAACCCATTAACCAAGATATTCACTGTAATAGGGATGGGTACCGTGTGTCTCGTGTCAAAGCGTCAATGCGGAAGAACAGGATCTCACCCGCTGGGTGCAAGGCAAGGATATACGTGAAGTTTGACAAGGAGACGCAAGACTGGGTTTTCTTCAAGGTGGAGCTGAGTCACTCGCACCCATGTTCAGCGAGGAAGGCAGTGCACTACCATGAGTATAGGCAGCTGACCATGCATGCGAAGTGCGTGATCGAGGATAATGATGAGGCTGGGATTCGACCAAACAAGACTTTCCTAGCTTTAGCAAATGAGTTTGGGGGCCCATCTAACCTGGGATACTCAGAAAATGATTTACGAAACTATATTACAGTTAGGCTCCGAACCAGCAACGTCAACGTCGATGTCAGACAGATGATGAACTATTTCATGAGAATGAAGGACATCAATCCAAACTTCTTCTACGCGGTGAATTTGGACGATGACTGTAAATTTCGGAGTGCAGTATGGGTGGATGCAAGGTGTAGGGCGTCGTTCGAATATTATGGAGACGTTGTGTCACTTGATAGCACATACAGCACAAACAAGTATGGAGTAGTTACTGTGGGGTTATTTTTCTTTCTTTTTTTTTTCATAGTTTGGTCGTGATTGACGTTTGTTTTTTGTCGCTGTTTTCCATGTAGGCATGGATTACCGTTTGCGTCGTTCGTCGGTGTCAACCACCATGGTAAGTCGACCATCCTTGGTTGTGCTCTCCTTGGAAATGAAAAAATCCCAAGTTATGAGTGGGTTCTCCGCCAATGGGTCAAGTGCATAGGAACTGCTCCACAGCGGATCATCACCGATCAATGCAAATCCATTTTTCGTGCAATAAAAAATGTGTTACTGGTGGTGCATCTGGCACATTACGAAGAAGTTACTGCACAAGCTTGGAGGTTATCGTCGGTACAGAGAGTTGTATGATGAGTTCAATGATAATGTGTGGAACTCTAGGACCGAGCAGTCATTTGAGGATAACTGGTATGAATTCATAGACGAGCACAACTTACATAACAACACATGGCTGTCAGGTCTGTTAGTGTACAATTATTCTTTGCTCGATAATTGAAATCTTTTTGGTAGGTGGATTTATATGATTTAATAAGAAGTTTCTTTTTCTTTATGTAGACCTCTTTGATGATCGACGCATGTGGGTCCCAATATACTTCAAGGGTGAACTTTGGGCTGCCATGAGGAGCACGCAAATGAGGGAGAGCATGCACTCATTCTACGAAAATTTCTTACACAGTCGGACTAGCTTGGTCCAATTTGTTCACGAATATGACAATGTGCTTGGAATTAATGAGCAAAGGGAACTGGAGGATGACGCAGCAGACTCGAGGGGGGTTATCCCTTGTGCAACGACCTCATCTATGGAGAAACAATTTCAGCATGAGTATACTACCTGCGTGTTTAGGGATGTTCAAATAGAGTTTGTCAAGAAGGCTAATTGTAGAGTCTCTGTTGTTGCTGAAGAGGGGCCAGTTGTATGCATGAAGGTTGAAGAGGAGATACTAGAGAATGATACTATTCTTTGCATTCTGTACGACGTCCACTTCAATCGATCCACGCAGGAGGTTCGTTGTGAGTGCAATCTATTTGAGAGTTCAGGAGTGTTATGCTGTCATTGTCTTGCAGTCTTCCATTATTACAAGGTGTATAAAGTACCTAATCAATATGTTCTTCCTCGTTGGAGTAAGAACATAAAGCGCAAGCATACTTATGTCAAGAGTAGTCACGACGTCAGCCGGTCGGATGAGAGTCATGTTGCATTCAGGGGACTATGTGCACACTTCTACAATGTTGCTTAGGATTTTGTAAACGATGACGAAGAAACAGCCTTGCTTCATGCTGCTCTAGAAGAAATAAGAGCTAAGCTGACTGCTCACCATGCCAAGAAGAGGTCCGAGAGTGTGGCGGACTCCCACAACAATATTGGCTCAACAAGTTTGAATGTTTCCGCTGTGATGGACATCCAAGCCCCATCGAAGGTCAACACAAAGGACCGGCTAAAGAGTAAGAGGCTCGGCGCTGCCATGGAGAAGTCATTTAAAAAATCTGCTCGGAGGAGAAACAAGCATGACCCCCCGGTAAATGAGTGTATCAACCTCGACCCAGCATCTTTATTTGGTATTGTACTATGGAAAAGGTTAACTGTTGACCTTTTGTTTTGTTAATCAGGTGGTTTATCCGGAGCCAACTCAAGATGTAAGATTCGGTGGTGTTGTAGGCCAGGCTGATCCCGAACAAGTTGGTGGCTTCATGTCTTTGTTAAGCTCCTTTAGCAAAAGTTAAGATTTGTCATACAATCCATTTATTTTTTTTTCAAGATTAGCGGAAGAGGCTGGTTTCATGGGGTAATCATATAGGTTTTAAGTTGCTATGTAGTTGATCAGAGAGTAAGATTGGATTGATTACATGAAGCATGTTAATGTCACCCGAGCGAACCCGTTTGCGTTATTTTATTCCAATGAATTGAATGCATAATGAATTTACATCATGGTTTTTCTTTTACTTTGGATTATCAGTATTCACCCTAAACATGGTTGAGTATCCGTGGGTATTTCTTTGTGCAGTGATTTGTTGTTTTGATTAATTTTGACCAAGTTACGCTGGATGTTCATTACAATAAGGTATAGGATGTTTAGTTTAACTGTATTCAAGGATGGTCATTCATCGCCTACTCCAATATGCGCACACATGCCTACTTTACTAAACAACTTTAATAACCACAGGAATCTAGGTTGCAAGAGAAATAAAGCATTATATAAAAAAAAATTCTTTATTATTTGGTTCTACGCTCGGGGGTGACTATAAATTGTTGGAATTTTGTTAAGACTTCGTATCAAATCTAGAAATAACAATTTCTTATCAATGAGCGAATGTTCATTTTCATACTCCTCGAATGGATTTTTATTTGTAAGTATTTGTGTATGTCGCGAACTTATATGTTTTAAATTTGACCAAGTTACACTGGATGTTCATTATAGTACATTATAGGATGTTCAGTTTGATTATAACTTTGGATGGTCATTATTCCAATAGTCCAATATGAATAAATATGACTACTTTACTGTACAGCATTGATAACACCGAGAAGCTAAGCTGCCAAAAAACAAAGACCCTTACATGGTAACATAACCAACGTATCATTATAATGTCGATCCTAAAAAAATTCATCTTGGAATCATGTAACTCTAATGTGCCATAAATAAATCCGTAAGCATATCATCAGCAAGTAAAATAATCACTATATGGTAGTTCAATTCACTGGAGCTAAACCTAAGTAAGCAACTTCTTCCTCCCTTTGCGCAGTGCCCCCTTCGGTAATCCTTCCGCACGTTCAATCAATGACCGCGTGCTAGGTGCAGTGTATGGTGAACTAACGTCATTCTTCTTGTTCCGTGGTGCATTGCCCCGAACAGGTTTACCCTTTTCCTCTAACAATGAAATAAGCTGGTCAATCAATGCATTGTGTTGGCCACAAATAATATCCAGCATCAACTCCATCCGGTGTGATCTGAGTGAATCCTGATAGAACATTTATCAGTCAATTTTGTATTAAGAACCGTTACATTGATATTCATACAACATGAATAATGAAATCCTGACAAATGTTTACAATAACAAACCTCGTCCCATTCGTAGAGTTCACGATCTTCTGTCCACCTTTCCATTAGTTTATAACGCACATGCCACAGTCAAAGCTACGAAAAAATAAACCAGCATATTTCAATTAGGATGTCAAAAACCTGCTACGTGCTATGCCACATTAGTTAAAGAAAACTTAAAAATTCTCAGATTTGGGTTATAATTTTATCTCACTTGTTCGGTTGCATTGGGACCTTGGCGTAGGAACGAGCTGGGCCGTAGGTACTCCGAACGAAGGCAGGAATAGCAATGCTTGCCATATCCTCACACAGTCTCCCCTGAAAATCATGGAACAAACAAACTCGAATAACATGCTATCGTATTACATAATATAGCTGTATACTAAATAAAATAAGTATATTATATTACCACATATGCATCGAGCTTATCTCGTTCATCATGTACTGGTGCAGAATGCAAACTGTCGAGTATAGCTATTCGCTTCGCATTCACCTCAAATGCATATATCCACCAATGACCTCCCCGACAATAAGGAAATAACCACTGCAGCAAACAGTGCATATGAATAAGTCTATCTCGTTAGAAGAAAAATGTTAAGATTAAAAAAAATATCGATCTCACCTCAATTATTCAAGAACCACAACATACTCACATCATGTGATAACCCACTTCCAACAGCATAGTCGAGTAAACTCAATCAACTCTAACGATGTATTTAGTATTCGAATCCAAAGACCGCGTGCGGCCATATATACAAATCGTGGAAAAATTTTTCATATCTGAAAAAGCAACTTACCCATTTTCTCTTTGCTGCCACTACTTTGTCAAAGAACCTTGTATCCTCACCGAAGCTTGGGCTAAGACCGGCATAAATTGGCCTCACACCATCAATAAATGACGCCAGATGCTCATCTCATGTGTCACTGATTCCTGCAGACCCACACACAGTCAGAATCCAAACAAAAACTACTCTACTGTGTAATCAGAAGAATGTAATTACCAAGATACCTGGAGACATGCAATAGAAATCTCGCTTGAACCTAGATGATTCGATGTCATTGAAAGAGTAGCACATCCATTGAATTACCTAAACAATTTATCTGGCAATTGTAAACTATATACCGATATAAAGATAGGGAATTAAAGCAAAACAAATAAGTTCATATACTTACGCAGCTGTTGACCCAATTGCGGGGTTTCAAGGACCAGAAGTCCTTCCTTTGTAATACCATGTAGTTTCGTCCTTCATACTTAGCTAAATCTTGATTTTCGTTCAAGGACGAGTCCACTATCCATGATCTGATTTGTTTCTCCTTAATCTCCCCCAACTTTATTTTTTTTAGGCTTGGATGAATTGATTGAATCAGGGAAGGGGTTGGAGTCTTCTCAAACTGCGTTAAACCGAGTGAAAAGCTAGGCCTCCCTGGACTCGGTGTATGGTAGCCTGATTTGTTTGGCAACACAGTTTGTAGGGGTTGCATGACTATGGCCTTTGATTCGCACCCCTGTTTAACATTATTCAGAACTTCCTCAAATTTAGGACACTGAACGATCGAGATGTCGAATTCGCTACAAAGGAATACGACATGAAGTTAGTTAAAACAACAATTTATGACTAGCTAGACGGCTAATCACAAGGCAGGGTATGACAAATACATAAGAGACTTATACAACATGGTTAGCTAGAAACTACTAACCGGTCAAAGTCATAGTCACTGAGCTGGACATGTGCTGCTTGTGGCGTGTGTGGGGATTTATCCGTGTGTTTAGTGTTTTCTTCTATAGGACTTTTATGATTGCTCTTGCACACGGGCTCTGCTTGTTCTGCATCATCTGGCCGAGGCTGCTGTTGGTATAATCGTATCCTTCTAGCAAGCGGCACGTGGTCATCCTCATCAGAGTCCGGGACTGCCAATGGTGCAGCATTGCTTAATATGATTTTTTCTCTTGGAATGGCTTTTTTGGTGCCGATTCTAGATCGTTTTCTGTGGACAATCAATTTTCTCCTCGTACCAGTCCTGTACTCTTGTGGTGTATATTCATACATATCGTCAAATATTAAAGTGAACATCCAAAAGCCCTACTAAAGCGAACATCAACAACACTACTAAAGTGAACATCCAAAAGGGCTACACAAACATGAACATCCTTCGTGGAGCATCAAAGCTCTCAATTACTACCCCACATATCATCAATGAAAACTATTTCACACAATCCATCATCTTGGCAGCCACATAAATTCAATTATTTCATAAACGAAAAGCCATGGAAATAAATCAATCATAATTTATATTCATAGCTCAGATCAGAACCTAAGTTGAGCATGTTAGCTGCATCTGTTTAATTACCAGGCTCAACCCAAAATAAATACCTAACAAAAGTAACACACAACGAACGAATTCAATTAAGCATTCACAAATAAATCCTGCAGTACAACCACATCAATCATGAATGCAAACTACTTTAAATTAAGATATTGTACATCATGCGACTATTCTAATTAAATCCAAATTATAAATTATTAATTAAAATAATATATGCGTTTATCATGTCGCGGTATAACAACTTACAATATTTTTTATAAGAAAAAAATTAAGATCAGAAAGGAGCTCGAATCTCTTAATAATTTTATTATAATAAGTAAAAAATTATTTATAAAAAAATATTATTTTTGTAATGTAATAGTGAAAGTATATATCATAGTAGCTAGGTAGCAAATAAATGGTGCCAAAACAATCGTCATTTTTACTTTACAATAATAATAATGCACGATCAAAACAAAATTTAAAGTACTTTTGTATCTTGTAATTGTGTCTGCACATGAATTGTCCTTTTTTTCCCTTTTCACACTTTGTCAAAACAAGTTGGCAAAAGGTATAAATAGTCAACGTAATTTTTTTGCTTTTTCTTTTTTTGTCTTTTTCCCTAATTCCCGAACCAAACAAATAAAAGTAGATGCACCCTGTTATTGATTAACCGTGATTATCTAATTAATTCACTTATACTTAACAATGCTCTAAAACTAATTTAAGACAATCCATCAACTTGGCAGCCGCATAAATCAACTATTTCACACACGAACAGCCATGGAAAATAATAACTCATAGGTTATATATCTAGTTCAGATCAGAACCTCAGTCGAGCATGTTAGCTGCATCTGTTTAATTACCAAACTCAACCGAACTAAGAAATTATCAAGTATAAACAAAACAAATGTGTTCAAACAAGCAATCGCTATAATACCATAACATTCAACCACACCAATCATCAATGAAAACTATTTTCACACACTACATCAACTTGGCATCCGCATAAATAAATTTTTCCAAACATAAAAAGCCATGTAGATTACCAAACTAGTTCAGATCAGAACCTAAGTTGAGCATGTTAGCTGCATCTGTTTAATTTCCAAACTCAACCGAAACAAGAACTTAACATAATGTATTCAAACAAGCATTAAAAATAAAACCATGTAAATAGATTCACGGTCACTAAAGTCAGCACTCCGAAATTTTCATTCATAAACACCATACATCAAAACCAACCATGCAGCCACATTCTGAAGTAATTTTAAAAAATTGTGAATGCAAAATACATGGTAAGAATCAACCATCTATCATATATAAAGCAGATCACCTTATCTGACTCCTTATAGATTGGCTGAGATGTAGTACTGCCTTTGGTAGTCGGTGATTGGTCAGCGTCCCTGCGGGGCCTTTTACTCCTTATCTTCTCGATAACTGCTTCATTTGGAGTCTGTTTTCTCCTTTTTTTTTTTCTTTTTTCTTTCATTGTTGACTATGCAACCCTGTGTTATCAGCATGGGACAACAAATAGATGAAAAACATCACCGTGAACCTCCATTTGCATATATGTTCCACTGTATTGTTAAAAAGAGATTAGTAGAGATTGTATCTGTGAGATAACATGGCTGGCCTTCTTGTCAAGTTCATTAGTGGTCCATTCAACAATCCAAGGCTCGGGTACACGACATGCATGCAACGGACCATGCTTTAAGCGGTGAAAGTACAAAACCTATACACAAGTAGCTTGAATATTAGGACTTAAACATAAAGCCATAGATCGTTATTAAAGTTAAGTAATTTATTTGCAATACCAGCAACACAAACATGCACCCGCCGCATGTTTCCCGGTTCTCGTCTTGGAATTTCCGTATCGCATCTCGCAGCCACTTTAGTATCTGATATGGCCAATGAAATCTTCTAGGGTTAGATACGTCCAATATCGGAGGGATGTGCCATGCAGAAACAGTCTGCTGGCTTGTAGGGTTAAGAAACATCTTCAAAACAATCATGATAAAGTATCTTCTAAAGCTCAGCCTTTCTTGCTCGGTCTCCATCGGACAGGCAAAGAGAAAGTCCCGCAACTGGGTTGTAGTTTTCTTCTGAAATTGCATCTTTATTGCCAAATGCGATTCTTTTTTTTTTTGATATACCGGTATTGGATCACTTGCGCGAAACGAAACAGTTTACCACGATCAGTACATGTCAACATGGGAAAAAGCATAACCACGAACCGGGATATTTACAACTTACATAATTTACACTCACCTTGCGAAGGTATGCCGAATACATTGCCGATAAGTTCGGCGGTAATGCGAATATCCCCGGCGTCGACCCTCAGAGTGTTTGTCTCCACGTCAAAGGCCCTGGCTAATTGGAGCATGATGCTCTGCTTCACATGCCATTGTGGTACCCGGCGTAGGTAGTCAAACCCAATGTCCTCAATCTCCGCTAACTTAGCCTGCTCATTATGTCGTTCGAAATGGGTAAATAAGTTGTTAATGTAGCAGGGTGAGTATCGCATCTCAACTAGTTTCTGTTGACCAAAACAAAAAAGGATCAGCATATTTTCCTAAAAAATAACCAAGTATGTTCAATTATTCATCTAACCAATGGGATACCTTTTTACCCATCTGAGTGTGTCGTCAGCCGGTTTAGGGAATAGTTTGGTTGAGCACCGTGCTAATTTACCCACACAATATTCAGCCGGCAACCTAAGTCGTAAAGTCTTACAGAAAAAGGCTGGAAAACTGCAACCAAATAAGGTAAATAATAGCATTATATTACATTGCAATTGATGTAAACTAAAGCATTGGACACTATACGGCACAACAATATCATACATATGTATCCAGGCCAGAAAGATTATAGCCTATTTCATATAAAGATCAAACCTCACAATTTCCCTTTTGCCACCATCCCTAAATGAGATTTAAAAACTAACTCATGAATACATATGATCAAATACGTAATCCAAACATCTAATTCCCTATCAAGGCAAACATCCAACTCTATTAACAATGATGGCAATATTAGAAACTAATGTAAAATACATTAAATTAACCCATAATCACATTTACTTTGCACAAAACAGCATACCACATAAGTTGCACCTCAACTGCATCAAACATATCCTTAGATCCATACAGCATATAATCCCTTGTTAGAGTGTCCTAAATGCAATTTTATCTTTCGGGCCTAAAAATCTAACTATCCAGGCATGTTATGAAAATTTGATTAACTTTATCACAAACCAATAACAACACTTTTCAGCTAATTCTTTGCTTGCAGTGGCAATAAGAACACAGCAATAAGTAAAAAATGATGACACTAGCATAAAAAATTGAAGAATAACCATCCAATATACTATTAAAGTAACCATCCAACAAATGTCAACCCATTTTCAACAATGAGTTGCCAGTATACGTCACGTTGCATGCACATGGTCCACACGGAAAGGGACAAAAAAGATTTAAAATTGACTACTATATAATCACGATCCCAAATATTTCTGACCTTTCCCGCGCCAAACTTAAATCAACAAGCATATCAAGAACCTAAGCTAACTACATACTCCACAGTCTCTGCGATAATAAACAGCAACCACGACTTTCTCACCATGGGTCATCAGGGATTTAATCAACAGCATATATATACATTCAAACATGCAACAGCGATTATCAACCCAAAAATGAACAACAAAACCCACTTACATTGGATGATTATGATTCTTATAGGGGTGATGTTCTTTGAGTCTCCGATGAACTATACGTTGACGAGCAGGTGGAGGTTTCTTCCCTGGTCCACTGCTCCGATGGTAGGAGATGAAAACGCCCACGTGAGGAGAAGTCGGCTGCTTCACGGTTCGTGGGTGACGGCTCCTTGAACGCGTTTCCGATCGCCGGCGTCTCGCCCAGCTGCTCCGTTGCAGAGACGGCGAGGTGATCAGGACCAAGAGGGCGCCGTTCTTTATACCAACGAGGGGGATTAATGGTTTGATGGGTGATTTTTCTTGGTTGCAAAATGGATTGGATGTGAGCAAGGTTTGAGAGGGTTTGGGTTATGCGTCGTTACTGCAGTGTTCAAAGATAGGAAGGGTTTGGGTGTGGGGGGTGGGAAAAAAAGAAGAAACAAATGGGTTGGGTGATTTGGGGAAAAAGTGTAATTACAAGAAATTGTGTGGTATGTTAAACTAAACAGCCAAAATAGGATTAGGGTTATTAATGTGTTAATTCTTTCTATTAATATTAATTGGACCTAATAAACGGCCCATTGTATACATATTTCATTGTCTCCCTAACGGTGCTCTTACTAAAAATGTTACAAGGTCTTTGATTATTTCATTATAATAATGAAACTATATGATTTGAAGACTTATTGACCTGCTTTAATTATAGTTTTTAATAACCGTGTTACTAGAACCCATGGTTTTATATATATATATATAAATTCGAATCCGCGACCTCTAACTGAATATGAAGAGATTATGTCATTTGAGTTATAGCTCATTAGCGTTGGAAGAGTCTTGATTATTATAGAATTTTACAATTTATTATTTCATATACGTTATATATATTATTTTATGTTTGACATTTCAGTATTATAGTAATATAAAATTATGACAAAAACAAACGGCACTAACTCAGGAACCTCCATAACCATAATTAATCTTAATTTCCAAAGTGTAAAAAATACGTTAAATTATTACCTTCTTTTAATTTTTGTTTTTTCTTTTTTTTTTTGTCATGGAATTTTCATTTTTTCATCTACATTGGCCTCCCCAAATTATTATATGGTTTGTGTCCAAAGTCCAAAATTCATTCATTTATCCTTTTTTGTTGGAGACCAAACAGGCCTTTAATTTGATTGGTTTTTGTCCACACAATTATAGGCCCACCTAGCATAAACGATGTTTGACCTGTAAAATTACATACTTGTCCATGTGGTAAACTTTTTGAAGTTACCGTACTTATCTAAAAGCCAGTTACATAATGCAACATTGATTCACTACCTGCACAGAACTCCTCTTACCACCTGTCCTCAAATTATTGGTTGGTCAAATTTTGGGCATCCTTAGCCACTACTACCCGTGCTACCAGAGAATATATATATATATATATATATTCCCCTTAACCATAACCGCCTAGAACGAGTATAGCATGAAGAAATTAAACAATATAAAAATACAACACAAAAGTTTGTATATATATATTTCCCCCTTAACCATAACTGCCCAGAACGAGTGTAGCGCGAAGAAACAATATAATAGAAATACAAAACAAACGTTAGCAAACAGAAAATATAACCGATACCATAAATGTATAAACAACAAACGTAAAATACCTAAAAATCAGCCTAATTAAACCAAAGCAAAACGATAAGATATTTCCCATCCAATCATCTCATTCTTTGGATCTCTTTGTTGAAATATCTTACCATTTCTTACTTTCCATGTGCACTATATAGTTGTTAGGTACAGAGCTAACTATTCATTTTTTTTGTTTATACGGAACCGGTGCCTCCACCTGGTTATGACCAGCTGAGATTTCTAGTTCTAAAAAATTTTTGGTTGCCTACTACATTGAAACCTTATGACGAATTGGTGATCCAAAACTGCATGTCGCTATGTTTTACTCTAAGATGATGTTGTATTGTAATTCCGATCCTATCTTGTGTCGAGCTTTTTCCACATTTTTAGATGGTGCTCCTTTAAATTGGTTTTGATCAATGACTATATATATATATATATATATATATATATATATATATATATATATATATATTTCCCCCTTAACCATAACCACCCTGAACGAGTGTAGCGCGAAGAAACAATATAATAGAAATACAAAACAAACGTTAGCAAACAGAAAATATAACCGATACCATAAACATCTAACAACAAACGTAAAATACCTAAAAATCAGCCTAATTAAACCAAAGCAAAACGATAAGATATTTCCCGTCTAATCATCTCATTCTTTGGATCTCTTTGTTGAAATATCTTACCATTTCTTACTTTCCATGTGCACCATATAGTTGCTAGGTACAGAGCACTATTCATTTTTTTTGTTTATACGGAACCGGTGCCTCCACCTGGTTATGACCAGCTGAGATTTCTAGTTCTAAAAAATTTTTGGTTGCCTACTACATTGAAACCTTATGACGAATTGGTGATCCAAAACTGCATGTCGCTATGTTTTACTCTGAGATGATGTTGTATTGTAATTCCGATCCTATCTTGTGTCGAGCTTTTTCCACATTTTTAGATGGTGCTTCTTTAAATTGGTTTTGATCAATGACTATATATATATATTTCCCCCTTAACCATAACCACCCAGAACGAGTGTAGCACGAAGAAACAATATAATAGAAATACAAAACAAACGTTAGCAAACTGAAAATATAACCGATACCATAAACATCTAAACAACAAACGTAAATTACCTAAAAATCAGCCTAATTAAACCAAAGCAAAACGATAAGATATTTCCCATCCAATCATCTCATTCTTTGGATCCCTTTGTTGAAATATCTTACCGTTTCTTACTTTTCATGTGCACCATATAGGTGCTAGGTACAGAGCAAACCGTTCATTTCTTTGTTTATGCGGAACCGGTGCCTCCACCCAGTTATGACCAGCAGAGATTTCTAGTTCTATAAGAGTTTTGGTTGCCTACTACATTGAAACCTTTTGACGAAATTGGTGATCCAAAACTGCACGTCGCTATGTTTTGCTCTAAGATGATGTTGTATTGTAATTCCGATCATATCTTGTGTCGTGCTTTTTCCAAATTTTTAGATGGTGCTACTTTAAATTGGTTTTGATCATTGACTATAAATATATTTCATATATATATATTTCTCCCTTAACCATAACCGCCCAGAACGAGTATAGTGCGAAGAAATAGTATAGAAATACAACACAAACATATATATATATATATATATATATATATATATATATATATATATATATATATATATATCCCCTTAACCATAACCGCCCAAAACGAGTATAGCGCGAAGAAACAATATAGAAATACAACACAAATGTTTATATATATATCATTTAGAATTATTTAGTATATCTGAATTTTTATTATAGAATATTACGTCTTTATTATTACGATTCTCTTAGCCCCTATAAATACCATTCTATATTGTATCATTCAACACAACTTGAATAGACAACTTGAATATACTCAGTAATACACAAATTCTTTCTCCAGTTTAGTCTCTTGTTTTTAACATGGTATCAGAGCCATGGTATCCTCCTTGAAGACGATAGGTTATTTTTCTTGCGATGAAATCGCCGTAGTTTTTGCATTTTTTTTCTATGCCATTCTTCTTTCCCTTTTATCACTCTTTTGATGATTTTTCACCTCACCGACTAGCCTATTTTTTCTGTTTTGTTCTTTTTTTCTTTCGAGTCATATGATCAAACACCATTGTCATCCGCTGCTCACCTATTCTCATGAAGAAATCATATAGTTTTCGCTCTCTTTCGGCAGTTCTGTCTGCGCTTTCTTCATACTAGTGGTAGTTCCATCTGCGCTTCCTTTAGACAAGCAGCAGTTCCGTCTGCGCTTCTTTTAGACAAGCAGCAGTTCCATCTGAGCGGCAGTTCCATCTGCGCTTCCTTCTGACAGTTCTGTCTGCACCCGTTTTATCAATTTATGCAGTTTTTTCCTCTTTATTTAGGTAAAGAGGAAAAATACATTGTAATTCCGATCCTATCTTGTGTCGTACTTTTTTCACATTTTTAGATGGTGCTGCTTTAAATGGGTTTTGATCATTGACTATAAATATATTCCATATATATATATATTTCCCCCTTAACCATAACCGCACAGAACGAGTAAAGCGCGAAGAAACAATATAATCGAAATACAAAACAAACATTAGCAAACTGAAAATATAACCGATACCATAAACATCTAAACAACAAAGGTAAAATACCTAAAAATCAGCCTAATTAAACCAAAGCAAAACGATAAGATATTTCCCATCCAATCATATCAGTCTTTGGATCCCTTTGTTGAAATATCTTACCGTTTCTTACTTTCCATGTGCACCATATAGTTGCTACGTACATAGCTAACCATTCCTTTCTTTATTTATACGGAACCGGTGCCTCCACCCGGTTATGACCAGCTGAGATTTCTGGTTCTAAAAAATTTTTGGTTGCCTACTACATTAAAACCTTATGACGGAATTAATGATCCAAAACTGCACGTCACTATGTTTTGCTCTAAGATGATGTTATATTGTAATTCCGATCATATCTTGTGTAAACTCCGGTTAAATTAGTAGATAATTAGTCAATAAATTAGTTTTTAATAAGGAATATTAGAAATGAGAAAATTATATCAAATTAGGATAGAGCTCGTCGAATCGAGAATTTTGACACCAATTTCAAAGAAAACGGTCCAAGATTGGACCGAACGGGCCGAACCGGGCCGTCGGTCCAATCGGACCAACTCATTAAATGAAGCCAAACTTCTTTCTCTCCCTCATTTGGCTGCAGCAGCGTGAAACGCTTCCAGGGAGGAGAGAAAGCTTCCGAAACCCTTACGGTGGTTTCCGATCCCCGTAACTTCTCTGTCCGAGCTCTAATTGCCGCACTGTTTGCGGCTACGCGTTCACCGCGTCGAGCTCTACATTTCTACTAGAACAATTTCACTGGTAATTTGTTTAATCACTCTCAACCCTCTTTTCCCCCAATTTTCGAATATTTAATGGGAAGATTGAATTTCTTTGATTTCTGATGTTTTAGGATCCAATTAACTTGAGGAAAACGTTCACTCTTACTTATGTGAAGCTTGGGTAAGGTGAGGATACGATAATTTTATTTTAATTTCATTGAATTTGAGCTTTGAGTATTAAATTGGATATATATGTGTTATAAATGTGTATTAGGTTGTGAATAAATAATTGGAGCTTGAAATTGTGAATACTGGAACTTGGAAGAAGCGGATTAGTTGAGTTTTGAGGGGTGATGATAAAAATTATCGTCGGTCTAGATTTTCTTCCTAAAGAAAGGAATTTACTTCGTTGTAAGCATAGCTCCAAACCAACAAACAACTCTCACATCAAATTAAATTTGAGTTGTCACAAGTACAAACCCCAATAAGAATTAACCGGAGTATTTAGACTCCGGGTCGTCTCACGAGGAATTGCAATGAAGTGAATGATTATTGGCTATGAAGGGGTAAAGGGGGTTTGGTTGATAATTGGGAAAGAAAATAAATGGCAAGAAAAGTAAATTAAGCAAGTAATTAAAGAGAGTAATTAATGAAGAGAGACATTCATGGCAAGGATTGAGAATATAGGCTTTCTATCCTAGTCATACAATGATTAATTCATCTTATTTAGTTAACTCCAACAAACGGAAGAAGGTATCATGTCATCTTCACATAGAGAGAATGTCAAACAAGACTAATTAATCATGTCACAAATATAAACAATAATTTATCTTATTACGTCATCCCCGACGATGGAGGAAGGTATCATGTTATCCTCATACTCGGAGAAAGTCTAACAAGACTAGCTAATCTCAATCCAAAAGTCCTAATCAACTTACTAATTAAATTAGCAAAAGGTTAGCGTCAATGGAAACAATATTAGCTAACAACTCTAGATCACCAACATGAGTTGGGTTTTTATGACTAAAGATTGCCTAATTACTCTTTCCAAGCTAAGAATGCTCAAAATCTACTCTAACATCCTTCCAAGCATTTTATCAAACACTTGGAAGGCATGTAATGAAAGCATAGTAAAAGTGAAAGAAATATAAATCTACTAACTACTAATTGCAAGAAAAGTAAATTCACAACTTAAATCAACAATTAAAAGAACATCAACATCAAATTTGCATTAAATGTAAACCAAATCCATCATGAGTGCATGAACATAAAAGAGAGCATAAAAGGAAAATTAACACTACAAATCATGAGAATGAAAGAGTAGAAGTAAGAATTCATAAAAGAAACAAGATGAAAACATGTAATTGAACCTAAATCTAAGAAAGATTAACCTAACCTAATTCTAGACAGAAGAGGGAGTTTCTCTCTCTAGAAACTAACCTACATGATGCTATACTACCAAACAATTGCTTTCTCTTTGCCCAAGCTTGAATTCTGCATGAAATAGCATTAGAAATGAGTTGGGTTGGGCCCAAAGTGCTTCAGAAATCGCTAGGGGCAAATTCACTTTAGTGGGCCACGGCAGCATCAGCGTGCACGCGTACATGGCGCGTGCGCACCCCTTAGCGTGAAATAATATATAGCAAATTTTATATCATTTTGAAGCCCCAGATGTTAGCTTTCCAACGCAACTAGAACTGCCTCATTTGGACCTCTGTAGCTCAAGTTATGGTCGATTGAGTGCGAAGAGATCAGGCTTGACAGCTTTACGGTTCCTTCATTTCTTCATGAGTTCTCCCACTTTGCATGCTTTTTCTTCATTCCTTCCATCCAATACTTGCCTTATGAACCTGAAATCACTCAACAAACACATCAAGGTATCGAATGAAATTAAAGTGAATTAAAATCACTAATTTTAGGGTCTAAAAAGCATGTTTTCACATTTAAGCACAAATCAAAGGAGAATTACAAAACCATGCTATTTCATTGAATAAATGTGGGAAAAGGTGATAAAATCCCCTAAAATAAGCACAAGATAAACCACAAAATTGGGGTTTATCAACTCTTCCCACACTTAAACTAAGCTTGTCCTCATGCTAAAATCAAGAAAGAAGCAAAGGGACATCAACGTTTATTCAATGTAAACTAACTAAATGCAACCTATCTATATGCAATCTATCTATATGAATGCATCCACTTGGTCAAAACAATTCAATTTCCAAGAATATATATACAAGTATAAGGGCTAAAGCCATAGCAGTCAAATCAAACCCACAATTGAATTAAATTATTAAAAAGATTTTACAAACTTGCAAGAAAAGAGATGATCATGGGTAGAAACATGTAATTGAGTAATCGAACCCTCACCGGATGTGTATCTGCTCTAGTCGCTCAAGTGTATGGGGTTGATTCACTCATTTCTCCCCTAATCATGTTTTCCAAGATTTGTTTTTTCATCTAACAATCAACAATTATTTCATGCATGCATACAAATATCATGAGGACTTCCCATAGGTTGTAATGGGGTTAGGGTCAAGGTAGGATGCATATGGTCAAGTGAGCTTGAAATTTGAATCTTTGATTAACTTAAACTTCCCACCTAACCTATGACAACCTATACAATTTTAAACAAACATAACTACCCATTCTTCACTTTTTCACACACTCATGCATTCTCTTTTTGATCACCACCCATATGCATTGACTTTTATTAAACCTTGCTTTGGGGCATTTTGTCCCCTTTTTATTGCAATTCTTTGTCTCTTTTTTTTTTTATTTTTTTTATTATTATTTTTTTTTCATCTTTTTTTTTCTTTTTAAACTAAAATATATACAAGAACATCAATGCATATGATTTACACATGATTAATACATGAGTCTGTACCCAATTCCCAAGATTCTCAACACAAATACAAAAATACGCTTTTATCTCTACCCAATATTCCCAACTCTCCCAAAATCAAATGATAAACACTCTCACTAGCCTAAGCTAATCAAATATCCAAATTAAGGGATATTTATTATTTTTCATTTAGGCTTATAATGTGCTACAATTAAGAACAAATGGGTTAAGCATAAGCTCAAAATTGGCTAACAATGGAAGATAAAAGGTAGGCTATTTGGGTAAGTGAGATATTTGAACAATGGCCTCAATCATATAAATGCATGTATACACAAAATAATGGATATAAAGAATCAAACAAATCAAAGATTACAATCATAGGAAGAGAATAATGCACACAAGAATGAAAATAGGTGGTTATATATGATGTAACCACACAATTAGGCTCAAATCTCACATGCTTTTGTTCTTAGCTCAAAAATCATGTTCCACAAAGTATATAATTCAAGCAAGTTCTAAAATTTTTTTTTCAATCAATTGGGGTGCCCTATAGATAAAATCTTTGGAAAATATCATGATTTTGACTAAGCTTAATATATACATATGCAATGCAACCAAAAAATCTAAAATTCCTAAAAATGAAATGAAAAAAGTGTTGGGATTAGAAACTTGTTACCCAAAAATGCCGAATAGTCAGACGACCTCCCCACACTTAAAAGTTTGCACCGTCCTCGGTGCACTCAAAGATGAACAAGGGGGTACGGCGACTTTCCTAGTTGCTACCTTCAGTTGGCAGGTCAACCGATGCTGCGTGTTCTTCCTTCCACTTCCATTTTTGCTTATGATGATTCATCCTGAACATAGAAAACAAGAGATAATAAGACAAGTAAATGCACAAGCAAGGAAGTATGGATTGTTGGAATGAGATAAATCACTAGAATTGAGTGAGTGAATTGGTGTGACAATAATGAAAAATAAGTGTGTGGGTCCTAATTTGCATGCGGTTTAGAACTCACACCCTACCATTTAAAAATCATGTCACAATTATACAAAAGAAAACATGCACTTCACTCATTCTAGTGTGCTTGAGATACTTGAAAAGACTTGTAGGCTAAAACAACCCAACGAGTAGTGAAAAAGCATAAAAGCATTCAAGCAAGAATCAAGCAATTGTGAAATTGGATAATGAATGGGCATTGATTGATGTGTAAGTGAACTTAATGAACATAATGGTGTATGAAACTTACACCACAATCAATGACACCTATTGAAGTCGTTGCAACACCTAAGTGACATAGAGGTGGAACACATGGATGCTATGGAACTTAGGAAAAAGGATATAGAAGTCAAAAATCAATCACATAGCAAGCATGGTCCACAAAGCTTAGAAAGCTCAAAAATATGTCGCTAGGTAAGCTTTCGATCCAAATTCACAATTCTACAAACTCAATGCATGAAATAGGTGATGATCAATTAGATCAAGCATCCTAAAAAAATGCATTGATAATGTACAATTGCCTAACAATAGATGATGAATACATGGTGGCCAAAACATGCAACTCAAAGAGTTAAGATGTATAAAGGCAATGTAACATGTACTTGGTATTCAAAAGCATTAAACATGAAAAGTTCCGAGCCAAGTAACCAAATATAACCTCAACAAAAAATCTAACAATGACAATTAACATCAATGATGTTAAACTAACATCCTATCAATAAGCAGCAGCAGTAAACAGTAAACAAGATTAGTAATCCAACACTTATAATGGAAAACAAAAATTAAACTAACTAACTAACTAAAAGAAATGGTGTTACATGATGCTTGGTAGTGTTGGATGATGATTGAAGGGTGGAAAGAGAAGAGAAGAAGGAAAGAAATGGAAAGAGGAGAAGAAAAAAAAGTGAGTGAAAACAGGGCAATCCACGCGTGCGCATCATGTGCGCGTAAGCGTGGATTGATGAAAATGGAAGCGACGCGTACGCGTACATGGCGCGTCCGCGTCGATGGCTTATTTTGAGAGGGGCGCGTACGCGCAAGGTGCGCGTGCGCGTGCCTTGGGCACAAAGTTGGCACACGTCAGGCACAACTCTTGGGTAAATGTATAGGAAGTGGAAAAATTCAATCCACGCGTACGCATACATGGCGCGTCCGCGTGGATGGTCGAAAATGCTTGAGGCACGCGTACGCGCCAGGTACGCACACACGTGGATGGTGCTCTGTTTTTCAAAATTTTTCTATGCCTTTGCACCAAACCAAGCATTCCAAACCTCCAAACAGCTACCAAAACATCATAAAATCTTATTTAACCTACTAGACTCCCAAATAAACTCAACTAAGCAATCAAAACAAGGAATTAAACCTATATTACCAATATTTACAAAGAGAAAAAGGGAAAGATGTTACCATGGTGGGGTGTCTCCCACCTAGCACTTTTGTTTATTGTCCTTAAGTTGGACTTATGGGGAGCTCTTCATCAAGGTGGCTTGTGCTTGAATCCATCCTTGAACATCCACCAATGCTTGGATTTCCATTGTGCTTAGTCATTCAAAGTTAGTAACTCCAAGCTTTGATGGAGTTCTTCACAAACCATAGGTTCCCAAAGTTGATCTTCCTTGTGCGATCCGGGATCCCACACTTTGTTTTCACACCCGTCCTTGAGTTAATCATGGTGGTTTCCTCCGGGTGGCAAGAGAGATGAATCCTCATAGAAGCACCAAACTATCCTCCTAGACCCATCCAATTGAGCACTAGTCCAACCTTTACTCCTTGAAGCTTCAACCATAATGAGCCTAGACTTACAACGCCAACCACGAAACATCTTTCTTTTACACTTCATCCCACAAAGCATCCTAAGTTGACCATCCGTTTCAAGCAAGCCATATTCGAGTGGGATAATAAAGATAATAGAAATGAATTTTATCCACTCAAATGAAGGTGTAGATGGCAACCTAGGCAAAGGTGATTCCAAGGGTCTTGCTAAAGCACGCATATTCAATTCTCATCCTCCTTTTTCTAAGGATCTCCACCTCCTCACAAGATCTCTTAATCTTAATCCTTTGTTCAACACTTTTATCTAACTCTTTTCCCTTACTTAAATCATAAATGGGAGGGTGAGAGACATTTACCTCCACATTGCTTTCCATCTCATCGGGAGAAGGTTCTTCATGCTCAAAGGATTCGTCACCACTAAGACTTGATGCTTGATCTTCATCACCAAGGGGACTCAATTCTTGCTCTATCCCATCCAATTCTTCATAAGAGATATGCCTTGGAGGTTGTGTACATTCCTCCTTAGCATCAATTTCAATCATCTTGGAGGGGTTTTCTTCAATCCTAGACTCCCAAGGTGGTTCCGCATCTCCTAAGTCTTCAACCGCTTCTTCCTCTTCTTCAATAATCTCTACCTCCTTCTCTTGTTGCATTTCTTGCTTTAACTCCTCTTCTTTACCTTGGAGCTTCAAGTTCACTCCCTCACTAAGCTCCTTCGTTTCTTCTCCACATTCCACAATGGAAGTGCCTTGATCGCATAGGCTTAGGCGGGATGAGACTATGTTGCCAATGGCTTCTACCATGATGGCCATTTTTGCTCTTAACTCCTCAAAATTCTTTTCATCCTTCTCGTGTTGCCTTAAGATATGAGATTCAATATCCCTTAATTCTAGCATAGAGGCTTCATCGGGGAATGATGGTGGAAGAAAGGGTTCATTGTTTGAGGGGAAGGTATTACAGTCAGAAGGTGGTTGTGGCGAAAAGTAGAATTCATCTTGTGGTTGAAAATTTGCATGCGTTGGAGGTGGTTCATCTTGGTAATAGTATGGAGGGGGTGGTTCTTGAAAATGTTGATGTTGGAGTAGTGGTGGCTCTATGTGTGGTTCATATGGCTCATATGGTTGTTGGTAGGATGGATATGGATTGGGGTCATATGAAAATGGTTGGTAAGAAGGGGCTTGTGAGTATGGTTGAGGGTTATGTTGAGGATATGGCTCATAGGTGTATGGTGGTGGTTCTTGGAAGTCACAAGGAGATTCACTATAACCATTGGATTGGTATGCATCATAGAATGGCTATTCTTCATAATGCATTGGTGGAGGTTGTTGCCATGAGGATTGATTATATGCATATGGCTCCTCCCACCTTTGATTGTCCCATCCTTGATACACATCCTCATTCAAGCTCTCATTTTCTACAACATAGTTAGAACCAAACTCATAGCCAAAGTGAGAATTCATGATAGCAAGAGAAAATAGAAACAAAATCAAATAAGAAGCAAGAAAATTAAATCCTAAAACTAGCAAAAACTAACAAAGAAGCAAAAGATAAACCTATTTACAATATTCACATATATACAATAACCAATAACATAACACCATTGCAACTCCCCAGCAACGGCGCCATTAATTTGATGATAAAAATTGTCGTCAGTCTAGATTTTCTTCCTAAAGAAAGGAATTTACTTCGTTGTAAGCATAGCTCCAAACCAACAAACGACTCTCACATCAAATTAAATTTGAGTTGTCACAAGTACAAACCCCAATAAGAATTAACCGGAGTATTTAGACTCCGGGTCATCTCACAAGGAATTGCAATGAAGTAAATGATTATTGGCTATGAACGGGTAAAGGGGGTTTGGTTGATAATTGGGCAAAAAAATAAATGGCAAGAAAAGTAAATTAAGCAAGTAATTAAAGAGAGCAATTAATGAAGAGAGACATTCATGGCAAGGATTGAGAATATAGGCTTTCTATCCTAGTCATACAATGATTAATTCATCTTATTTAGTTAACTCCAACAAACGGAAGAAGGTATCATGTCATCTTCACATAGAGAGAATGTCAAACAAGACTAATTAATCATGTCACAAATATAAACAAGAATTTATCTTATTACGTCATCCCCGACGATGGAGGAAGGTATCATGTTATCCTCATACTCGGAGAAAGTCTAACAAGACTAGCTAATCTCAATCCAAAAGTCCTAATCAACTTACTAATTAAATTAGCAAAAGATTAGCGTCAATGGAAACAATATTAGCTAACAACTCTAGATCACCAACATGAGTTGGGTTTTTATGACTCAAGATTGCCTAATTACTCTTTCCAAGCCAAGAATGCTCAAAATCTACTCTAACATCCTTCCAAGCATTTTATCAAACACTTGGAAGGCATGTAATGAAAGCATAGTAAAAGTGCAAGAAATATAAATCTACCAACTACTAATTGCAAGAAAAGTAAATTCACAACTTAAATCAACAATTAAAAGAACATCAACATCAAATTTGCATTAAATGTAAACCAAATCCATCATGAGTGCATGAACATAAAAGAGAGCATAAAAGGAAAATTAACACTACAAATCATGAGAATGAAAGAGTAGAAGCAAGAATTCATAAAAGAAACAAGATGAAAACATGTAATTGAACCTAAATCTAAGAAAGATTAACCTAACCTAATTCTAGAGAGAAGAGGGAGATTCTCTCTCTAGAAACTAACCTACATGATGCTATACTACCAAACAATTGCTTTCCCTTTGCCCAAGCTTGAATTCTGCATGAAATAGCATTAGAAATGAGTTCGGTTGGGCCCAAAGTGCTTCAGAAATCGCTAGGGGCAAATTCACTTTAGTGGGCCACAACAGCATCGGCGCGCACGCGTACATGGCGCGTGCGTGCCCCTGAGCGCGAAGTAACATATAGCAAATTTTATATCATTTCGAATCCCCGGATATTAGCTTTCCAACGCAACTAGAACCGCCTCATTTGGACTTTTGTAGCTCAAGTTATGGTCGATTAAGTGCGAAGAGGTCAGGCTTGACAGCTTTACGGTTCCTTCATTTCTTCATGAGTTCTCCCACTTTGCATGCTTTTTCTTCATTCCTTCCATCCAATACTTGCCTTATGAACCTGAAATCACTCAACAAACACATCAAGGCATCGAATGAAATTAAAGTGAATTAAAATCACTAATTTTAGGGCCTAAAAAGCATGTTTTCACATTTAAGCACAAATCAAGGGAGAATTGCAAAACCATGCTATTTCATTGAATAAATATGGAAAAAGGTGATAAAATCCCCTAAAATAAGCACAAGATAAACCACAAAATTGGGGTTTATCAAGGGGCTGCCTTGGTTTTGAATAAATAGCTTTGATCGTTACGTGGAAATCAGCCAAGGTATGGTTTAGGTTTCTTGCATTTAATATATAATGTTCTGTGAAAACTTAGACTAGATGACCATAGGATAAGTTGGAATGCAGATGTATGTTTAATGTTTAGTAATTTGTTGATGAATATATTTGGTTGAAGTTTATTGGATAATTAGTTATTAATTTTGGATGGTAAATGTTGTTATGTTAATTTGGAGAGAATTATGGTTGAATGTTATTGTTGATGAACATGGTTAGTTTGGTGCTTGTTGATTAACTAATGATTTGGTGAATTATTGATTTGAGGTATTTTGTGTTAGAAGCCTAGGATTAGTGAACTATGATCCTTAGTTGAATTTTGGTTGTTGGATTTGAATATTGTATGAGTATAATTGTTGATTTAAGGTAGATTTATTGTGGTGACTGTTATGATAATGAGGAAGGGTATGTTGAATTGAAAAGAAAGCAGATTTGGACCCGAAAAGGGTGGCAAAGTCCGAGTTTTAGAGGAGATGCTGCCGAAATTTTATAAAAATTAGAGATTTTGGTTTATATGATTATTTAAAAAGATTTAGATTCAAAGGTTATATGGTTTGATTTAGAGTTATTAAGAAAAGGTTTAATTACTCTGCAGGTCCCTATAGTTTTATCGAATTTTCAATTAGGTCCCTATACTTTTTTTCTTTTCAATTGGATCCCTATATATTATTTTTTTTTCAAATTAGTCCTTTTTAACGGTAAACGACAAAAAACTGTTAGTAAATTGTGAAATTACTTGTATACCCTTAGGGACTTAATTGAAAAGAAAAAAAAGTATAGGAACCTAATTAAAAATTCGATAAAACTATAAATATTCAATATTCAATGATTCTACAACATACAACATAAAAGATATTCCTATAATCCTTTTTATTTTGTCACTATCATTCTTTTGCTTGTGTACCCTTAATCAATCTAGGTACAAATATGAGTTTTTTAAAACATTTTTCTCTAGTAACATATTTTGGTTCAAATGATACATGAGCTGATGAGCATTCTTAAAACAATTGGCCCAAATTCTTATGGTTCAATTGCTCGGTTTAGTTGCTGCATCTTGAATTCGACACAAGTTTCCGATCAATGCTCATGGATTATCTTCAAGATAATTGTTTGAATTGTCAACTAAAGAGTAATCATGGATTAAACCATACACACATTTTGTTAAAAAAAATACTACATTATACATGTTGGGCAAAGAGCAATAATGAAATACTTCTCATAATGAATGAAATTGTTTCTATACCAATCATTTCCATTATTTTGTTGAATGGAACAAGAAAAAATACAGATTTAGACAGTTATGTTCCCACCATAGGAACATAATGTAAAAGTAAAGGGACTAAATGAAAGTAAATTTAGAAGTAAGAAAAAGCATCATCAGAGGGGGATGATCCTAGAAATAAAATCTATGATTCCCCAAATATGCAACCCAAGTAAAAGTCAAGTTTGTAGTTGTGGCTGTTTTGTTAATAGCTAGCTATACATGTGGCTGCTACAACAATGAGTTATCAAGAAGAAAACTTGCTTCTTCACATTTTGCAGTGTAGTTGTGCTTTGAAGAACAGTACTTCCGATGCACCCCTATAAGTTTCCCTGACCCAGCCTTCTGGTAGAAACCAACCATTAAACTCGTAAGTAAGTATCAATTAACAAGTTCGTAATTTTAACCATATCAATGATCATCATCATAATAAGAGAAATGAGAGTTTTTAACTATGAATTTTATCAAGCATGTTGCTACCTTTCTGTCTGCTTGTGCTGCCTTTAGGAAGCTTCTAATGAAAACATATGCTGTTGGAACAGACATGTTAAAGTGCAATGTGTTCAGCATCAACTTCTCCTGAAAGGGTTTATCAGACAAAAATAAACAAATAAATATGAGTTTATTTTCTCTATAAATGCATGCATATATGTTAAGATAGTAGTACTAAACAAGGAAAACATATATTACCATATCCAGAACTTCATTCCTTGTATATGCCTTGTCTGATATAAGGATCAAGAACTCCAATTCCCTTGGCTTAAATACTCTTTGAAAGATACGAGTGCAATACAATACATCCTTAATTTTGAAGAATCCATGGATCATAGCCATCAACAAAATTTAGAATATAATTTGAGAAACAAACAGAAGTTGCAAACAATTAAGCAAAACTGAAATTGAACTACAAATTCACACAACTTAAGAATTCACAGCTTAAGAGACAAGAACTAAAAACAACTAAAAAACTGAAAAAAAAACAACACAATATGAATAGAACACCTCTAAAACATTCAGCTTCTCTTTATTCCCAATCTCAGTCAATCAATTCTTCCTTAAAAGCCAAGAGATTAAAATGGGACACCAAGATGAAGAAGAAAGGTTGGTGAAGTAACAAAAAAGATTTATCATGATGAGAAGCTTCACGTCTTCAATGGTTAGTGTTACTTCAAGATTCGTCATAAACTTGCCACCATGATGTATGTCTATGGTGAAATCTGAGTCCTCCATCACTATAGGTATTAAAAACAGAAACATAATCCATTTAAAAAACATCATCACAGCCACAACAATCAACATTCAAGAATAAACACAATTTATCATTAGCAAAATTAATTTATATTTCAATTCCCCCTTTAACAAAATCCATGCATAGAGATATCCATATTGTAAACCCTAAATCAACCATTATCAAAACAATCCAAAAATCAATCTCAGAAATAGATATTCAACCAATGTCATTTTTATAAAAAAAAAAATTAGCATACACATCAACTTTTAAAACTAACAAAAGAAGCTTTTTTTCCCGACCTGTTTTCAGAGAGAACGTTCGAGTGCAGGGAGATGGAGCAGACACACAATGCGGGGACGGGAGGCCAGGCGCTACGAGGCTCCGATCAATACGGCGCAGCGACGGTGATGGGCTTCACCGCGACGAACGGTGACGGGGAACGCGCTGACCACCTCCGAACGGCAAACCACCAAGCGTTCCTTGCAGAAGTCCCCAGCGACGGATGTTGACGACGGCCCGAAAGAGGGGAAGCAGAGGACGACTTAATCGCGTTCTCCATAGAGAACGTTAGAGTTTCTTTTTTTTACCTGTGATAAATTGCAAGGGGTGATTTGGGTATTTTGAAATAATGCATGTTTCTCCAGCTAGCCACTCCAACCAAATTTAAAGAATATTCATTTTTTATTAAGAATATTCTGTTAACTTTAACGTTATATACACGGCAGGGACTTAATTGAAAAAAAATTTCACGTATAGGGACCCAATTAAAAAGAAAAAAAGTATAGGGACCTAATTGAAAATTCGGTGAAACTATAGGGACCTGCAGAATAATTAAACCTTAAGAAAATGAGCATGTTTTAAGTTTGATTCATTTAGAAAATAATGAATTATGTTTTGAATTGGAACTATTGATGGACGGAATGGGAGGTGTGATAATGAAGGATAAGGATTGAATATGATTGACGTATAATGATGAATGAGATGCGATTGAGAATGATGTGGATGTTGATGAATTATAATTGAATTATTTATATGGCTTATGAATTTGAATAATCTGAGATACGAGATTCCCTGGATCAAGTGATGTGGCTTGCCACCACGTGTACCAGGTTGAAAACTCGATACTCTGTTGACCCTACGACGTAAGTGTGACCGGGCACTATATAAATTCCCGGGAATGTTACCCTCATTGAGCAATATTGATTATTTGAGAAAAAGCTATGCATAGACTCTTGGGGATGCACGTCAGGGGACAGTCTAAGGACAATTCAGACTTGTCGGGTTGGCTGGATAACCGACAGATGAGCCTCATCAGCCATAGAACAGGCATGCATCATATGCATATTACTTGAGCTACTTGCTTGTGCTTTAATTGGGTATGCCTATATGTACTTGCCATGCTAAATGTGTATTTGTTACCTGCAGTAATTGTAACCTTCTTGTGTTTGTCTTTATCCGTCTATTTGTCTGTGAAAATGTATGATGAAACTGGAGGTATGGAGGAATGACAGTATGGGACTTAGATTTAAGGTTAAGTTAAGCTAGGTTTAAATATTCTTAGAAAACCACCTTTTATGGCTTCTGTTTAATACTTTAAGCTTTATAACCTGAGTATCGGCGTTCTAGGATTGCCTCTGGCATTCCCAGGACCTTATATATTATGTGTGTGGCACCTTTACCATACTGAGAACCTCCGGTTCTCATTCCATACTATGTTGTTGTTTTTCAGATGCAGGTCGAGAGGCATCTCGTTAGGCGTCTGGACTCTTGAAGCGGAGTGGTTACAAGGTTATTTTGTTATGCTATGGTGTATATATATGTACTTGGTTTTTCTCTCCGCATAACTTATTCTTTTGATCCTCCTAGAGGTTTATGGAGAGGCAGGATTGTGTATATGTACTTTTGGGTTTTGGATATGTATGTATATATATGTAAATATTCTCCGATCAGTCTTGACTTCGCAAGCTGAGTCAGGAGCTTGTTATTTTGTATCTTTGACACTCTATTCCTACTTCTGTTATCTTATGTTTGATAGTTATGGTTTTCTTAGCATGCAAGTTAACTCGTTCCTTGAGCGTTGCACTTTTATCTCGCGATTTTTATTTCCCCTAATTTCAAGGCTCCTAGCATATTATAATTCTTCTGCTATTATATGTATTCATTTTATTTTAGAGGTCGTAATACCACACCACCTTCGTTTTACGACTTAAGCGTAAAGCTTAGTGTGGTAGGGTGTTATATCTTGTGTCGTGCTTTTTCCACATTTTTAGATGTTGCTGTTTTAAATTGGTTTTGATTATTGACTAAAAATTTTATTACAAATTTTTTCTAATCTTTCGGAGCAGTTTATCAGCCATTTTTCTGTTTTCTTCTTCCTTTAATTATCTTAATCGTTTCAATAAAACCGTAATGGATATTCTCTTTAAAAAATTGTTATATTTAGCATATTTCTTTAGCCGTACCTTTTTTTTTAATTATTATCTAATTTTTTTTCTATTGAGGTTTTGCTAGCAGAGATTTTAACCAGACAGCAATTTTTGTTTATTCAATTAAACATTATGCATTTGTAATTTTAGTTCTTTACATCTTTTGGAATTATTCTGTGACCGGCAATTACATACATTATATCTTGCAATTTGTCGTTTTTCCAATACTCCATCGGAGTTTAGTATTGTGTATTCAACCATAACAACATACATCGTTTGCAGAGCATTACTTCAACTATTGCAATTAGTTGCAATATGGATAAGACAAAATTCAAATTCTCAATTCTTAAATTTGGTTTGGTAAAATTTTTATTTTTTTTTTAAATAATTTATAAAAACTGTCTTGTATCTGTATTTGATAAAATTAAACCAAAAAAACTTTCGATAAACATAAACATTATAATTGTATTTAATAAAATAATTTTTAAAAGTGAAAAAAAGCCATAATAGATATATATAAAAAGGAAAAAAAAAGATAATTTTAAATATTTATGATTAATATAATTATATTATACTTTTTAATTTTGATCAACACAAATTAACTTTAAAAGACTTTTACTTATATATTTTAAAAATATCTCTAATTTTTTAAAACTACAAACATAAATATATAAATTTTTAATTTATCAAACACAAAATAAAATGTATCTTTTTAAAAAACAAAAGCTCATTTCTAAAAAATTTGATCAAACTAAACCTTACTAATCAGATAAATAAACTGATCATTTTGGATAAGCTGCTGCTAATCAAACAAGCACTAAGGGCCCGTTTGGGAAACTCTAGAAGTAGCTTTTTTTAACTTTTGACTTATAAAAAGTAGTAGTATTAATGTCGGGTGCAATTTTCAAAACCAAATTGCAACTTTCTAAGAAGCTACTTTGGAGCTTATAGAGAAGTTAAAAAAAATGACTTCTCTCATAATACTTCTACTTTTCATTACATTTCTTTAAAATAAGCACTTTTAGAGTTAAAAATTTAAACAAAAAATTATTTATAAGTTACTTTTAACAAAATTATTTATTGTTTAAGTTATTTTATCAAAATAAACTTAATTAAGTTAGTTATCCAAACTGACCCTAAATGGTTGTTCAATTTTCAGGTCATTGAAGTTAGCCTTTCAATTACACCTACGTGATGATTGGAATTAAGTGAAATTTTGTATGAAAGAATTGAAAATTGAAAATCTTACTACTAAAGTTCAACAATTTAGTCACCAAAAAAAAAAAAAATCAACAATTTATTCCTATTCAACAATCACCGTCATAATGCAACATCCACAACATTCAAGTTTCACCGACTCCTATTCAATAATTATTTTCCAAAGCCATCAACTTGGATTGTACCCATTTATTTTCACGCGCAAAAGGATAAAACATACAGGGGTTTAATATTATTAAAAATATTACAAGGTCCTGACTAAGAAGCCCACCAGCATAGATCTCTATATAAGCCTAATTTGTCTGACCTATATATAAGTTACAAATATTTCTTTATCAGAAATAGCTAAATCTTGAAAAGTTAAATAACGAAATCTAATAAAAAAAAATTCCCATGTATGACCTAATTATTAAAACTCTAGTATACATGGACCAAAATTTCTATTCTTATTGTCGTGTAGCATTATATCATACCACTAAGACAATAGTACCATTCTTTTGGAACTGCCGAAATCCATTCTTCTTCAGTAAGCAACCTTATTTAAAAATGTTCCATTTTAGTAAAAAAAGAAAAAAGAGAAAAAAGGAAGCATACTTTGATAAAATAAAAAATAAAATAATATTTCACCCATGACTCTATTCTTGGTTTGTTCATGTCCAAAGTCCAAACACAAAATGCTTTTAATGTGTACCAATGGTAACGTGTTCAGAGGGGGAAATTACAACTTATAACACGCCTATTGTGCTACATACCATGATATGAATATATCAAATGTACATGGAAGAATCACGGCCGTTGATGTTTGGTGAGTGTTGTTTCTCTTTCTGTAATAATGAAGAACCTTGTTTTAGCACTTTTTCTTATGATAATTTCGTTAGTACAAAGAAATTAAGTTAGGTTGGTCAGTGATTAGTTCATAAATCTGTTTGAATAAGTGTTTAGATTTGAATTCTATTTTGTATATCCAGTAATTGGTTAATAACAAATTTTTAAATTAAACTCTAATTTATGACGAATTAATCTTTGACCCATAGAATTAGAAAATAACACAAAAAAACAATGAAAAAGTATTGGGAAGCAATACTAATTATGTACAATGTATATAATGGATTAAAAAAAGATAAAATTACAATTAAAAATTATATCATTAATTATTTAATTTTAAATTTTAAAATTTAAAAAATTAGGATTAATATTTAAACCTATTCACACTACGTACGGTTATTTCTAATCTTACCGTAACCTCCAATACACATTCAAAGCTCACGGTCATCTTCTCCGGTTTTCACCTCGTGTCACTGAATTCTTCGCCAGCCATACCGACGCCGCCACATCCTCCCACCAACATCGTCCTCATCTCCGCCGGTCAGCCCGACACGCCTCGCCCTCTGACGCTCAGTCTAACGTTGCTGCCGCTTTTTCGCACGCCTCTCTTCCAAACTGGCTTCGCTTTCTCCCATTCCTTTAAGGTTAGCTTATTTTAGATTTGAGCTTTTGCTTCACAACAGTGCTGTTTTCGTCATGCCTAGTCCTTCAAAATTATGTTTCACTACAATAATTGTTTCTTCTTTTATTCATCTTATTCTTCTATTTTAATGATCAATTTAGGATGGTCATTTTAGTAGGTATGTGGATGGTTATTTTAATTTTATATAGATGATTATTTTGATTGGATTGAGTTTAGTTATATATAATTAAAATATGTTAGATGTTCAATTTATTAGGTATGCAGATGATTATTTTTATCCTTAAGTGGATTGTTATTTTTACTAAGGGTGAGTGTCGTGTGGCAAGCCAAATAGCAACTTTGAAATGAGATGATTATTGATGAATGTAGATGACCGCCGATTGAAAAAGAAGAGAATATTGAAGTGAAGTAAATCAGAATTTTAGATGGTTATTTTTTTGAAATAACTAACTGAATTTTTTAAAAATTTAAAATTTAAAATTAGAGAATTTAAAATTTAAAATTTAATGTGAAATAAGTTTTGAATTTATTATTTATTTCTATTGAACTAATTCTTTTCGGGATTCAAAAATAATATATTATTAGTATAAATAGTAAACTGTAAAGTGTAAATACTTTTGAATAAAAAGGATGGAAACAAAGTGAATAGGATATATTTGGTTTGTGTCTTTATTTTTTATTTTTATTTTTAGTTTGGTTTTTGAATTTTGTGAAAGAAAAATAAAAATAATAAAATTTTATTTTTTATTTTCATCTTCTGTTTTTTTTAATAAAATCTAAAAAATAAAAAATATTAAAAATCGAACGCAAATCGAACGCACTTTTAGTTTTTTAAAATATAAAATTTTTATCTCAATATAATATCCATAATTATTTTTTTAAAATTCTTTTATTTTATTTTGTTATCGAGTATTATACTTGTTGTCAAATGATGCAAAATTAGTTTTTTATTAATTTTTCTTATTGTCTTCTATAGGAAAAAAAATATCTGTGGATACTCGCATAATTTTTTATTATCTGCCACTATGATTAAATACACAATTAGTAAAAGTTTTGAAATTAAATGTAGTCAAAAAGTAAGATAAAACAATTTTGAGTTAATGAGGAAAGAGAATATTAGAGACATTTTCAATGATTCTGTATTTAAAGGTACATTGACCGTTTAAAATTCCGAAAAAAAAAAAAATAATATCAACAACACTTACACTTGGTATAAATATAAATAGATCCTAGTAACAAAAAAAAAACCCTTTCTTTTGTGAAAAATGTAAAAAAATACTCGATAACAAAATGAAAGAAAAGAATATAAAAGATAATTTAAAAAAAAATTAACAGAACATCTCTTTTAATTGAAATAGATTTTTTTAATTTTTTTAATTATTTGATAAAGTGTATTTTTTTATTATTAAATATTTTTTTTCACATATTTTTTTGTTCTACTAAAAAAATATACGATAAAAAATTATACTTTATCAAACAATTAAAAAAAAATTAAAAAAATCTATTCCTCTTAAGTGACGAATTTAAAACGTCAAATTACATCTTTAAAAGTTATAAAACTCTAATAATATTTGTTTCCCAAAAAATTTAAAAAGTGATACATTTAAATTATGTTTACTAAAAATACTTGTTACAAGTGCAAAAGGAATTTTATTTTATAAAAAGTATAATTTTAAAGTTTTTAATAATATCAAAAACATAAAAATTTACCTTTTACCTTTTCTACAAAATATTTTTTCGGTAAATTTTGGTATTCTTAACAAATCCCTTTATTTTTTAAAAAATATATATCGTTAAAAAGTAAAAACTACATGTCAATAATAATAATAATAATAATAATAATAATAATAATAATAATAAATATTATTTATATATAAAAATTAATTAACAAAATTAATTACCGTAGTTTTGTACGTATACAAATAGAAATGGTGGAATCATAATAAATGCGGATTAGTTAATTAATTAGGGATAAGGTGGTCCGCGTTGCAGAGAATAGTAGCACTTGTCGTTGAGGCACTGTTAAACAAAGTGTCTTCCCGCCGTTTGAGTGTCACACAGTTTGTGGAGCGAGTGCGGTTCCCTTAACACAACCATCTTCCCCCCTCTCTTCCCTCTTCTCACTTCTCTCTTTTCTTTTCTCGCAACATAAAAAAAAAAAACACTTTCCAACCGCACCTTCCAATCTAAAACCCTAAACCCCTCTCTCTCTTTCTCTCTTTCACAATGGAGCTTCGTTCTCATCGTCGCCTTTCCCAAACCTCGCCTTCTGGTAACACACTAACACTCCTACTATCTATTTCTTTTCTTTTTTTTTTTTTAATTTTATTTTGTCTTTTCCGTTTTTTTTATTTGTTTTTTTCTTTTTTCTTTTCGCGGCTTTTGGTGTTGACTTTACTACCTTTTGGTATCTGCTACAATGTTATTGAATTGCGACTTTGTGAGTGCGTTATTTTTAGCCATTTTCAGTTTTTATTTTATATTTTGTTTATTTACTATTACTTTTTAACGGAGTTTTGAGTCTAACAAGTGATTCCATTGTTAGAGATTTTAGGCATGCTTGGATACAAGTGACCCAATTCAACTGATACCTTTGCTCTCTTCGTGAGGTTAATTGGTTTCGTAATGCAAAGTGTTTCAAAGTTGATTTTTTTTAGCATTAAAAAAAAAAGGGTTTCGAGTGTGATGATTTATTGCTTTGCGGAACTTAGTTATTGTTTTAGTTAGTTATATTGTGGTGTGTTCATGTGCGGATTTAGGAGCAGGGAAGGGGAAGCAACCGAGGGATACCACTGAAGGAGTTGAAACTAACGATATGGATGGAGATGCTTATGCAATATCTTCGGATTCCAAGTATGAAGGTATATTAATATTAATTACCTTTCTTCGTGGTTTGGATTTTATTTTTTAAGAATTTTCATTTTATGATATTTGCTTGTTAGTTGGTAGTACTGGGTTGGCTATACGGTTTGAGTTGTTAGTGTTGCCCAATTGAAAGGAAAGGATGTCTGACTCAAGGAATGTTTTATGAACTAGTAATTATGTCTGTTTGAGATTCTAGTTTACTTTATCATGACTCGGTAGGAGAAGCAGAGTAGATATCATTGTGCAAGAAAATTGAAACCTTCTTATTTATGTAATCGTCAATATTATTATGCTGACATATGTGTGTTATTTTTAAACGTCATTTTCTTACAGATGCATTAGATGGGAACAGTGTTTTCGACTTGAATCAAGACCCAACTTTAAGCATTAGTGTTTCTGATATAATGGTTGATTACACTTCTGATTCATCTGATGGTAGCAACCATTTATACAAAAGGGGAAAGGCACAGTCCAAAAAGAAAAGAAAGACACACAACTTGAGAAATGAAGAACTGATTGATGTAGAGATTCAGCCAGCAGCTGTTGTCAATTTGGTTAATAACCGAAAGAAGAAAAAAACAAGGAAAAGCAAAAAGGGAGCATCTGACATAGTATTACTATGGCATGCTTGGGAAGAGGAGCAAGAAAGGTGGATCGATGAGAATTTATCAGCAGATGCTGACTTAGATCATCAAAATGAAGAAATGAATGAAACTGCTGAGCCATCCTCAGATCTGACTATGCCTTTGTTGAGGTACCAGAAGGAATGGTTAGCATGGGCTTTGAAGCAGGAAAGTTCTGTGTCAAGAGGAGGAATTCTTGCAGATGAGATGGGGATGGGGAAGACTATTCAAGCAATTACCCTAGTACTTGCTAAACGTGAATTCCAGCACATGATTTGTGAGCAAGATGAACCTGCACCTGTGGCAGGTTCATCAAGAGTCTTACCTGCTATCAAAGGAACACTTGTTATTTGTCCTGTGGTTGCTGTCACTCAGTGGGTTAATGAGATTGATCGATTTACTTTGAAAGGAAGCACCAAGGTGCTGGTTTATCATGGGGCAAGGAGAGGAAAGAATGTTGAACAGTTATCTGAATATGATTTTGTAATAACAACCTACTCTATCGTGGAGTCTGAGTACAGAAAATATATGATGCCTCCTAAGGAAAAGTGCCAATATTGCGGAAAATTATTTTACCTGAATAAGTTACCTTATCACCTGAGGTATTTTTGTGGACCTGATGCTGTGAGAACAGAAAAACAGTCAAAACAAATGAAGAAAAAGAAAAAGTTTGCTACAAAACAGAAGATAAAAGATCATGAGTATTGGAATGAAGAATTGGAACAGGATGGTTTTGACAAGAAAAAGAAAGAGAAAATGGGCTTGGGAATGGATGATTTAGATGCCACTGACAGGGAGAAATCATTTCTTCATGCTGTAAAATGGCAGCGGATCATATTGGATGAAGTGAGTTTTGATAGCATACTATGATCAAGATTAATGGAACTATTTTACTTCTATAATTGAACTTTCTAATTTCCATAAGATGTTTTTCAATGAAATAGTTATTTTGTACCTTTCCCTTTTTCTATTATTTCCACACATCTGAGGGTGTTTTCTTTATTGTTTGAATATCCCTAAGCAAAGTTTTAATCAGCTATCTCCTACTTATGGTTACAGTTCATTTTGTTTTTTTAAAGTTAATGACTTGTTGCTTTAGCCTAGGTTTTGATCTAATAACTCTAATTTTACATTTTTGGTGTTTCTTATTTATTGCAAACGATATATTATAAATCATCATTGTGAGATATGAATTGATCTGTTCCTTTATATGAAAAATAGGCACACTACATAAAGTCGAGACACTGTAACACTGCAAAAGCTGTTCTTGCCTTAGACTCTTCATACAGATGGGCGCTTAGTGGCACTCCCCTGCAGAACCGTGTTGGAGAGCTGTATTCTCTGGTAACACTACAGTCTTTTTGGGCTACTATCTATTTTGCTTTTTTTTTATATAATTTATCAAGGACAAACTTCTCCTATACGCTGTTTGGTGGAAGACTGAAAGCTAAGTTTTATATCTCATCATGGACATAATTCACGTAGAATGCCATTATGCAGGTTCGGTTTCTGCAAATAGTTCCTTATTCCTATTATTTCTGCAAGGACTGTGATTGCCGGGCTCTTGATCACAGGTATGGCTTAGAATCAAAAACGATATGTGGATTTGATAAGCATTGTCATCTGTTGTTTTCACACTTTTCAAATACTTGCATCATTATGTTAATATATACGGTGTTGGGTGCATGTGCTGCCTTCATAGGCATATGTATTTGTACATTCTTCAATACTAGATATTCTGGAATTGTTAACTATGTTTAATATCCTGGTCCCCTTGTGCAGCTCCTCTAAACAATGTTCAGCCTGTGGTCACAGTTCTGTTAGACATTTTTGTTGGTGGAACAAAGTAAGTCTACAGTTTGTTGATCTAATTTTTTCTTTACCATGTGTGACAGAGATTATGTTGCCAATTCTTTTTAATTTTGTACAGAGTCTTAGCTGACAAGTTAACATGCTCTTTATTATTCATGTTTAATCTTGATTAGTATGTTGCCACACCAATTCAATCGTATGGATATGGTGATTATGGAAGAAGAGCTATGATACTGCTTAAGAACAAAATTTTAAAGAACATAGTTCTAAGGCGAACTAAAACAGGCAGGGCTGCTGATCTTGCACTACCACCTAGAATTGTAAGTTCCTGTTGCTCATATGGCTAGTTGTGCAATTATGAATATGGAAACCCTACATATTTATTTCTATTTCATTTCTCCTTGCAGGTTTCATTGAGGAAGGATAGCCTGGATATAAAAGAGCAAGACTATTATGAATCGTTATACAATGAAAGTCAGGCACAGTTTAATACGTATGTCATATTCTTTATCTCATCATAAAGTATGGTAAAGCTGTTGTCTGTGAGAAAATAAAAATAAAATTTATTCCGTAAGAATGAAGTGCTATTGAATTTACTGGTTGCTGTTAAATTACTTTCTTATATCACCTTGTTGTGAATGAAATTGGCCTGGAGGGCAATTGCTTGTCCTGAACAGTTCCTTTTGTCAACTAGGGTTGAGGTTAATCTAGTGGGTCAAAACATAAGCCAAAAAGTGTTTATCAGAAACTTCCATCTGACATTTGATTAGCTAGGTCTGGCACGCCTTGCCTTGCCTCAACTTCAGATGATTGGTTTCCAAGCTGTTATCAATGTGCTCATAGAAGTTTGATCATGTCAAACAAGTTTAGTTTAACCATGTTTGTGGATTAATATTAGATTATACCAGTACTTTGTCATATCAGAATTTGTATGAATATGAATTCCTTTTCCCACACTTCTCAATTTGAAGCAAGTGGAGAAGAAAGTAGTGAGGGGGAAATGATAATGATGGGTAAAAAATATAGAATTAACTTCTTATAGATTTCTTTCATGATTATATTTTTGTAATTAAAATGGATTCTGAACCTATGATTCTACTTTTCTTTTTTATTTAAATGGAACAGAAGGTGAATCCAGGGTTTGGATATACATGATTTCTCTTGGTCGTTTCCTTATATTCCATTCTTACAATTATATTAGATAATGGGAAAAAATTTCTTCTATTTTGATTTAGCCATGCTAGTCATCAATGGTTGTGTACTTGTGTTCAAATATTTTACTTTTTTGTTTACAGATATGTTGAGGAAAATACTTTGATGAATAATTATGCTCATATATTTGACCTCCTCACACGGCTTCGTCAGGTGAATGCTCATTATTCTAATGGAACTAATCAGAAGTTCTATACTTCTGTTTCCTTTTGAAGTTCTTGAATCCCAATTAACTATGTTTCTAATTCTTTTCTTTTTTTTTATTTCTTTTGGGCGAGTTATTTCAAGTTGAATCTGACAAGGTGTGGAATTAGTTTTGCCTTGAAGCCTTTTTTTTTTTTTTTGACAGGACCTTAAAGCTTAAAAGAATGACAGTATATGGCGGGAATTGTTAGTAGTTTATAGGACATGTCTGTAAAGACATTGATAAACTAAAAACACACTATATGGCGGGAATTTCTTAGCTTCATTTTAAAACTGAGTGACCTATTTGAAATATTGTTATTCTTTATTTCAATACTATTTTCCCCCTCCTTTTAAATGTGGAAATCAGAAGTTGATTTCCTTTATTACTCTCATTACTCTTATTATCTTAAAGTTGTTCTTATCATTAATTATTCCCCTTTTATATGTCTACTCATGTGCCTCATGCATCACTGGTTAAATACACAGGCTGTTGATCATCCATATCTTGTGGTATATTCTCAAACTACTGCAATAAGAGAAAGTAACTTGCCTAGTAATGGTAATGTTGAACAAGCTTGTGGCCTGTGTCATGAGCCAGTAGAAGATCCTGTTGTAAGTTCATCTTTTCTTCTTGTAAATAAACTTATTATTGTATCTCCACTATTTCTGTCTTTACAAGCATGTAAATGGGAAAGCTACTTAAACCAAACCAGCTTTATTGTGTTGTTTATTTTTATTCGAATATCTTTTCCTTTTTGTTTCAGGTTACCTCTTGTGAGCATATCTTTTGCAAGGCATGCTTGATAGACTTTTCTGCTTCCTTAGGACAAGTATCATGCCCCACATGCTCTAAGTTACTTACTGTTGATTTAACTTCAAACAAGGATGTTGGGGTTCAGGTTAATAAGACAACCATTAAAGGTTTCAGATCCTCCAGCATTCTAAACAGAATTCGGCTTGAGAACTTTCAGACAAGCACTAAAATTGAGGCACTGGTGTGTATCTTACAAATTCATGTAGTTTGCTTGCTAGAAGAAAAATGGTTGTCTATTGAAAGATTGCCCAGCTGAAGGGTTTGACTGTTGATTTTTATTTATTTTTATTTTATTCTTCCTATAATATTATTATCAGCTCTTTGGTGGGGGAGGGGGGAATTAGGTAAGAGAGACTACATCTGGGAAGCTGTATCTGAAGCAATGCTTCTATGTCTTGAAAAAATGTTCTTATGAGTTTATCTATTGGTCTGCAATTTCTTCTGGTAAACTCGTTTTTGAATGAGTTGAAATCGCTGCAGAGAGAAGAAATCAGATTTATGGTTGAAAGGGATGGATCTGCAAAAGGGATTGTTTTTAGTCAATTCACGTCATTCCTGGATCTCATAAATTACTCCCTGCACAAGGTAATGTTTATGTCACTTTCAACTTTATAAATGTGTGCAGAATGCATCAAGATGATGACATCGCAAACTGATTGCAGTCAGGTGTATCTTGTGTTCAATTGAATGGAAGCATGTCATTGGCTGCTCGGGATGCTGCCATTAAGAGATTTACTGATGATCCAGGCTGCAAAATTTTCCTCATGAGCTTGAAGGCTGGTGGTGTTGCTCTCAATTTAACAGTTGCATCACATGTGAGTTATCTCCTTTTGCATCTTTTTATATTCTGCTGTCAAATTTTAAGTCAGTTTTAGAGTATCTGGAGATTAGTTTATGGATACTGGTAGGACCTATGATGCACTGAGCAAAAAGTGTTGTATCGTTCACCGACCAAGGTAATTGTATAGTTTTGAACTATAATGAGTGACCATTCATTATGCACAAGATTTGAACCATTGGAGTATTAAGTGCCTGAAAACCAAGTTCAACCCAGTACCTATGCGGTGTTGCCATATTTTAAACTTCACTTACGAGAAGTTCTTAACATCTTTCCTCAATCAGTTAATAACTCGACATATTTGGGATTCCTAGTGTGATAAATTTGATTATGGTTAAGAGTAGCTTCTTTGGGAAAATAGGTTAATCTATTTATTGACTTGTAATGCAAACTTATGAGTTATGACTTGCTGTGGTGTTCTTTTCTAGGTTTGGTTCTTGCTCCTCTTTTTGCACCATATTTTCTTCAGTGTAGGCCACATATATTCATAATGGGTTGATTACTTGAATATGATTTTTGTCACATGTTCCTTGAACTGTTGTTTTCATAAACCTATATTTCTACACAAATAATGGACTATTTAAAGTCCCTTTTCTTGGTCACTATTTTAAACATTTTGTTTGATGTAGGCTTTGAAAGTAGTCAAATATTGGTACTATTTTTTATTTTATTTTCTTCCTTTTCTTTTTTCCCCTCCAATAGCCTTGCCTAGATTTAATTTGTTAACACGTGGCTTCATTTGTTGGGCAAGCTCAGGTTTTCTTGATGGACCCTTGGTGGAACCCTGCTGTGGAGCGTCAGGCTCAAGACAGGATTCACAGAATAGGGCAATATAAGCCAATCAGGTGCTGCTTCTTGAACCAACACTTCGAAAATGCAATTAAAAGGAGAAAAAAGAAATGGAGGGTTGGTTACTCTTGTTATTATTATGGTGAAATTTTGACATTGTTTTGCTGCACAGAATCGTCAGATTTGTCATTGAAAACACAATTGAGGAGAGGATTTTAAAACTGCAAGAGAAAAAGGAACTAGTATTTGAAGGGTAAGTTAAATGTGTGAACAAGTTTGAAATGTAGGTATGCATACCTTGACATAATGTGTTATGAATAATGGCAATTGCTTTCATGTCCCTCCCTTAATAGGACTATTGGCGGCTCCTCCGAGGCGCTAGGGAAATTGACGGAGGCTGACTTGAAATTCCTCTTTGTTACCTAAGCAAGCCTGTGATTCTGACAAGAAGACATGTCACTTCCTAATACAATTTTTGCAGAACTTTTTTTGGGCATAGCTTTCAAATATGATATTTATGCACATCAATAACGGTTATAATTTGTAAATAGGTATATAACATTCTAAGATGCTGCTGAATGCTGGTGGGGTTTTGATGAACTGGGTTTTCGATTTCAATCTACTCGTCATTTTAGTTGATGTAAGATTGAAATCATGAAGGCCGGCCCTTTTTAATGTTTCATAGAAATGAAACCTTAACAGAATGCTGGACTCTCATAGACTGCATCTTCGTTTCATGTTTAAGTGTTTAACAGCATGATTGTTTATATGTTTGTTTTAGTAGCTGTTTTGTAACTGGTAAATGCTACTTGAGATAGCAGCTTCCCAAGTGAGGCAGAATTATGCTTGATGGTTTAATGTGAACTAGAGATGGTTGGTACAAGCTCATTCTTAATTCGTAGGGAAACCATCAAAAGGTGAACCATTGCGCGCCTTGGAAGCAAAACTTCAATTTTTCAATTCAGTAATAACTCTGGGTTGGTTAGATCCAAATGAAAATTTTGATCAATTCAACTTGTTCAATGTTTGGTATCATATTCCAAATTCACATCATTTTTCCTTCAATAAACATGTCAGCCATATCTCGTGCTCATACATAATAATTACGATATCTTGATGTATAATTTTATAGTCTTGTTAGTTGTTACACATTCAATTTGTTTTTTGGTATCTAAGTCTAATCAAGTTAGTCTAAATTTAACAAAAACTAGTCTCATTAGAGTGTGAAAATGCGCTCCAACTATTTTCACTAACATGAACGTTTGTATCTTTTTTTTTTTTTTTTGCGTGTTTTTTCTTCTTCCTCGTTTTTTTATTGCTACTGTTGCTGGTTTTTTTCTTCTTTTTCTCGTGTTTTTTCTAGTAATTTTGTAGTATTATGTGTTTCTTCTCTTTATTTGATTTTTTCTTGTTTTTATTCTTATTAAGAAGATAAAACAAGAATTATGAAAAGGTAAAACAAGAAGGAAAAGATAAAAGAAAAAAAGATGATGATAAAGATAAGGAGGAGTTTTGAATTATGTAGAATTTATCATGAAATAACAATTTTTAATTGCGACACAGAAGTTTCTCAATTTTGACACTAAAATTTTTTAACCGTGACACAAGTTCTTGTTAAGAGAGTGAAACAAGAATTATGATCAATATATTGACGATTTTTTTTTATTTAAAATTTACATACATGTGTTTTGTGGTTGATTGAGTCTTGTTAGTGTGCATGTCTTGTGCTTGTTGTCATTAGCCTGGATTTGTTATAATTAAGTCATATAAGATAGTTGTAGTGATTCACTAAATCTAGTGTCATTTAACGTATATTCATGACTTTTCTGACCAAAAATTGATTTAGATGTATTTTTGTGGTTAATTGAGTCTTGTTTGTATGTCATTATTATTAAGTAATTTTGGTGCCATTATGAGTTAAATGAGGTGTAATTGATCTCATTGACTTGAATTTGATGTAATTAGATCATACGAGAGAGTTGTAGTGATTTCTAGCGTCATTTAAGTCATATTCATGATTTTTTCTTATCCAAAATTAATTTGAATGTGTTTTTCTGGTTGATTGAGTTTTGTTTGTGTGCTTGTTCTGAATTGAGTTTATGCACCGCCATCATTAAGTAATTTCGATGTCATTTTTATTGAAATGGGATACACTCGGTCTAATTGATTTGGATTTGACATAATTAGATCATATAAAAGAGTTGTAGTGATTCTAGTGTTATTTAGGTCATATTCTTGACTTTTTCTTAATTTGATTTCTCTTTTTATCTGTGTTTCTTATTTTAGTAGAAAAACCTACAAGTCTATTTATAATATATTAAATCATAGTTGAAAGAAGTGTTCTAATGCATTCTTAGTCTTCTAACTTTCTAATATTATGCCATGTCAGCATAAATAACTAAGTGGCACCATTTGCTTATCACTTATCTAATTGAATTATTTTTTAATCTTTTTGTGTCTAATTGAATTATTTTTAAATTTATTTCTATTTCTCATGTACCTCATTATTATAGTTTAGGATTCTTTTTCATTTTTCTTCATTTTTTTTCTCACTTTGATGACATTTTTTTTAGGTTACTCTATAATTTTAATATTCTCTTACTCTTTATTTTGTATAGGATACTATATACTTTTAATATTAATATTATTTCTCTTTATTAGGTATAAGCATAAGAGGAGTGCTAAGGGGCCAATAACTTTTGTGATTTGTAGCCATCAAATAGCCATCAATGATGATTTTAACGGTGTGAGATTAGTGTGAGATTTTATCTAATGGCTCACTTTTCTTTGCTGGTTACATGCTGGCCAAAATTTAATAAAGTTGCTGCCCCCTAGACTTTCCTAAACATAATTCATCCTCTTTTATACTCACTCTTTCTTACGATTATTAAATATAATTGCAACTTAAAATTCTTTATACTCACTCTTTCTTATGATTGTTACATAAAATTGCAACTTTGAATTTTTCTTCATTTTTCTTCTCACTCTTATGTCATTTATTTTTTTTAGGTTATTCTATGATTTTTATATTCTTTTACTTTTTACTTTTATATATGATACTATATGATTTCATTGTTAATATTATTTCTCTTTAATAAATATAAATTGAGTAATAAAACACAATTAATCATCTTCTTTCATACTTACTCTTTATATTTTTTATATAAATCAACATCCACTTCACACCTCTTCTTTATCCCCTATTTTCACATAGGGCTTGTTTGGGTGAGTTTCTAAGAAAAGATTTTTTTTCGAGTTATTTTTTTTAAAAGATCTTATGAAAAAGTAAAAGTAATTTTATGTTTGGGTATCTCATGCAAAAAGATCTTTTTATCTATTAATTATGTTTGGATATAACAATATAAAAGTACTTTTTTGTTTATTTATTACATGAAAAACATTTTTTTTTTAAAGAAAAAAGATCTTTTAAAAAAAGATATAAAGGACTTGTTTGGGTGAGCTTCTAAGAAAATATCTTTTTTCGAGTTATCTTTTTTTAAAAGATCTTATGGAAAAGTAAAAGTAATTTTATGTTTGGGTATCTCATGCAAAAAGATGTTTTTATCTATCAATTATATTTGAATATAACAATATAAAAGTACTTTTTTGTTTATTTATTACATGAAAAACATCTTTATTTTAAGAAAAAAAGATCTTTTAAAAAAAGATGTAAATTACAGCTTCTCAAAAAAGATGTTTTTCTGATTTTTCTAGTGCTTTTATTTTTGCTATTCGAAATTTGCCAAACATGCTAAAAAATAAAAAAAGATACTTTTTCATTGAAAAAAGATCTTTTTTTATCAAAATAATGGCGCCCAAACAAGCACAAATTACAGCTTCTAAATAAGATGTTTTTCTGATTTTTCTAGTGCTTCTACTTTTACTATTCGAAATTTGTCAAACACGCTAAAAAATAAAAAAAAAATCTTTTTTCATTAAAAAAAGATCTTTTTTTATCAAAATAATGGCGTTCAAACAAGCATATAATATCATGCCTTTTATTCTTTTGCACAAGTATTTAAAAAATTCGGTTGATGACCACAAATCTTTTTTTGTTAGTTTGCTAAATATGTGTATTAGATAATAAATTTCTAACACTAGTCCTTTATAATATTTTAGTTTTTTTATATTTATTTTTAATCTAATTGTATTCATTTATTATATCATATCTTTTTCTTTCAACAATTTATATTTTTTTATATCATTTAGTTGTAATATGTTAAAAATATATGGTACTAACTACAATCATAAGTCATGTAAAATAAAATTAGAAATTGAATGTTAATTTTAATTTATATCATGTCCTTTACAATATTTTTTAATTTTTCTATTTTTAATCCAATTGTATTCATTAATTATATTATCCAACTTCTTTTTTCTTTCAACCATTTATATTATTTAATATTATTTAATTGTAATATTATTAAAAATACATAATATTATTGTGAATCATGAAATATAAAATTAGAAAATTAAATGTTAATTTTGGCTATTGAAATATTAAATTTAAAATTGTATTTTATCTAATAATTTTATATTTGTACTATAATATTTGAATATAATCTAAATAAATAAATAAATAAAAATAACTACTTAGAAGAAAAAAAATAAAGATAATAATATTAAATTAAATAAATAAATTTGAATTGAGTATTTTCATAATTTTATTTAAAGTCAAATTTATGTATAAATTTTTAATTATATAATTATTAAATTTTAAATTAATTTATAAATTTTATATAGTATATATCTATTGCAGGTCTAATCTAGTTATGATATATTAAAGAAGAGTCTAAAGTAGTGTCATAATGAATGAATGGCACATAAGATTTTTAATTTCATATAAGATTGCCATGTTATCTATTGTAATAACATAGAAAAAAAATATTTATTTTAAAATTATATTTATACTACCATAAAAAATAACATCTATAAAATTAATCTAGTATTAATCATATAATTTCACACACTAAATAACCTAATTCTACAAAAAAATTAGTAATTAAAGGTTCTTTAAAATATTTTTTAAGATATTTTTTAGTAATTAAAAATTAATATATATAATCGATTAAATTGTATTATTTTTATTAAAATTAGATCAGATAAATCGATTTAATTAAAAAATTGATGAACCAAATTTTAAATCAGTTTAAATTAATATTTTTTTATAAAAAAATATAATATCTTTATTATAAAAAATAATAAAAATATTTTTATAATTAATTTTAAAAATCTTAAATCTTAAATCATATGATAACACAGAAAAGAGAAGTCTTAAAATTTAAGATTTTTAAATTTAATAATAATAATAATAATAATAATAATAATAATATTTTAATATTTTTTATAATAAAAATATTATAATTATTTTTTATAAAAAAAATATTAATTTAAACCAATTTAAAATTTGATGTACTAATTTTTTTATTAAATTAATTTATTTTATTTAATTTTAATAAAAATAATACCGTTTAATCAATTATAAATATTAAATTTTGATTACTAAAAAATATTTAAAAAAAAAACGTTTTAAAAGGCAGGTTTGGAAAGTACCAGAAGCAAAGAACTAAACACTTGTCGAAGAAGCAGAGAGGGCAGTGACTTCATTAGAACAACACAACACCGACAGTAGACACCCACTCCTCTTCAATCTACTCTTTTCTTTCTCTCTCTCTCTCAAACACCACCAGAGGCAGTTACAATAACTAATAAGTCAAGATGTTGCAGCTACTCTACGCCGCGATCTTCGGCGAAATGCTTCTGATCATGGTTCTCCTTTTCAAGACCCCACTCAGGAAGCTCCTCATCCTCACCTTGGATCGCCTCAAGCGCGGCCGTGGCCCCATCGTCGTCACCACCGTCGGCGCCACATTGGTCGTCGTCCTCGCTTCTAGCCTCTACAGTATGGCCAAGATCCAACGCCGTACCGCTGAGGCCGGTGTTGTCAATCCCACCGAACAAGTCCTCATGTCCAAGCACCTTCTCGAAGCTTCTCTCATGGGTAACTAACTACTAATTAATTACCCTTTCAATACTAGATTTTATGAGTCTCTACATATACACATACATGTAGCACTATTGATTTTCATATTATTGTTATATATTTGCTACACTATAAATAGATCCAATTGAAATGTATCCATTGATTTCATATTATAATTGTTTTATGTTACTGATGGTTGGTTTCCCATGTTTTCCCAAATTGTTAGGTACTTTGTGCATAGGATGTTGATTTTTTTTAAAAAAAAAAAATTAGAAAATAGTATAAGTATGATAGATCATTTAGAAGTTTTGAACTGTCACTTGATAAATAATATGTACTGTTGTGCTGATCCATAGCATGTTGGTAAAGATGTTTTTAGATTATACTAAAACTTAGTCACCAAAAGAAGATTTTATTATTAATTCAAAACCATTTAATTTAGTGATTAATTTGAACATCAAATGATTTTATGTGAACATGAGACTTCCCCCCTAATGCGCTGCAGTGGTTGCTATTGAAATTATTGTTCAGCAGCATGTCCCATGTATTTGATTGCTTTTAATTTTTAAGAGAACTCATAGGTCTTCGTATCCATGGTAATTGGCCTGTTCCATTACAATCTCAGTGTGATCATACACAATGTTGATTTTCTGAATATTGGATGTTAAGAACATGATGGGATGTCACTTGTTAAATGCTAGCTTTATATCACTGATATATGTCAATTTGATAAATCACTAGCTTTTTGTATATAAGGTTTTGAAATTGTGTTGAATAAGGACTTTTGCTTGCTATGATAGGAGTGAGTGGCAGAGTTTAATGGTATTGGCTTGATGGCTTCTCTGAGTAAATATCATTTCCTCATACCAAATCAGGATTGTATTGGTCTCTTGGCATTAATACTTGATTCGTTCTTTTCATCAAACAATCTGCAACATATTGCATTAGATTCGGCTAAAATTCAGTTTAATTGTTCACCATGCTAATTGATTTTAAGATAATTTTTTTAGTAAAAACCATTGCTTGCTTTAGAGGGGTAGAATGTAATATAATTCTCAATTTTTTGTTTTATTCTTTAGCACATTGCATGTTTTAATTACCTTTGAAATTTCTGTTTGTAAAATCCCATCAATGTAGGTGTATTCTCTTCTCTTTCTCTCTTTGTGGAGTGGTTTAGTTGTTACTTGAGGGCAGGGTATTGATGTAGTTCTGTTTTTTTATTTTTTATTTGTTTTCCGTTTATAATTCAGTTTGGATATATTTAGTTCTTGATTTTTCATGTGTAATTTGTGTGCAGGGTTTGTGCTTTTCCTCTCCCTCATGATAGATAGGTTGCACCATTACATAAGAGAGCTTCGCATGCTCCGAAAGACCATGGAGGCTGTTAAGAAACAAGGCCGAAGTTTCGAGGACGGTAAAAGCACCACCACCTCTGAGGATCATAGAGCGCTGACCGAAGAAATCGCGACATTGAAGGCCCGAATCAAGAATTTGGAAACCGAAAGCGAAGCAAAAGGAAGTAAGGCTAAGTCTTTGGAATCCGAAGTAGAGGCTCTGAAGAAGCAATCCGAAGGGTTCCTTATGGAATATGATCGCCTCTTGGAAGAAAATCAGAACCTTCGGAGTCAGTTGGAGGCCATTGATCAAAGCTCTTTGCATGCTGAAAATAAGAAAAATATGTGAGAAGGACAAATTTGTCCCCCTTTTTTTCAGCTGCTCCTGTTTTAACATTTTAAGCATCATATGTTGTATTAGAAAAGATGAGATCATTGTAAATATCTAAAGAACAGAAAGAAGGTATGTGGATTCAGTGTGCTAAACTTCTCTTAAAGGATAATGTATAGGTATTTTCTGGTCCCCTTTGTTGATACTTGATAGTGATAATGGTAATAGTGAGGACTTGATCACATACATTTTTATAACATAATTCTACATTTTGATTATATTTTGTTATGGGATAAAAATATACTAAATTAATAATGTTATGTGTAATTATGCACTTCAAATTTATATATAAAAATTCTACAATATTTTAACTTTTAAGGGTCTATATTTATTTATGAGTAGAAGTATGCACCCAAATTTAAAGGGGATGCACACCAGCAAATATAGAATTACACATAGCAGAGGCTACGCCTACATATAAGCTTCCAAGTTCTAATAACAATGCAGCTTACCAAATACCATTCAAACATAAACATAACACCATTGATAACATACTGTTTTGGATTACAAAATTACTATAGGTGTAGTTAGAAGTTACCAAATCAGTCTTTATATATTGATTCACTTATTTTTTAACTAAATAATTAAATATTACATAATAAAATAATAAAAAATGTAATGGACAAATAATTAACAGCAGTTCTATTAGTACAATTTATTATTATTGGTCAGCACTTGATTAATAATATTTAAAATTATTTGCAAAAAATTATAGTGTTAAACTGCTGGATTATAGAGATTGAATTGTTGACTAAAATACTAGCAAATATAGATTAAAATTGTTGACACAAACCTTTTTCAACAATCAAATTTACATAGAAACTTAACAAAAAGGATTGTGAGATACTAAATTTGTCATTCTATTTGTAGTGGTTGATTAGTAGTTGATTTTTAAAATTATTTACGCAAATATTTTTATATACAATTGGTATACACAAATTCAAAATCAGGTTATATAAAGTGAGATGATTGAGTTGGTAAAGAAATAAAATAAAAAGTTAATCACTATTAAATTTGTAGTTTTTATAAATAACATATTTTACTATCTTACTTTAAGAATGATTAACATTTTTATTTTAGAAAATTTTGAGATATACAAATTTTTTCCATCAACGGGCCATAAGACCGAAAGAGAAACAAACTATGTAGTAACAAGAACTACACTGGAAGATGAAAATAGGACTGCACACGGATTGGATCGAATCGGATTGGATAGGATACGATATCCACATTTTTTAGGCCAAATCCGATCCGATCGGATATCGGGAATATTCGCATAATTAAAAAAAAACTATTTTAAGGTTTTATTTGGTTATTTTTACAAAAAAATATCCATAAAATTTATTTTTCACTTGTTTGAGCCTATTTACTCCTAAAATATTATCAATAAAAGTTCTCTTAAATAACAAAAAAAAAAATTAATAACACAAGATTTAAGTTTAATTATTCTAAGTTGAAGTACAACATAAAAAATTAAAAACAAGATATCATAAAATTCATAAAACAACACACTAAAATTCATATCACATTAGGGTTTACTTTCTTAAACTATGCTATTTATATGAGAGGTGTGGATATGCGGATTTGCGGATCGGATCCGCGGACATTACTGCTAAATCCGCAATCCGATTCTATCATAGTGCGGATCAAATCTGATCCGATCCGATGGCTCTGCGGATCGGATAATATCCGTAAAATTCGGATCGGATGCGGATAATTACCGCAGATATGCGGATATTATTCGATCCATGTGCAACCCTAAATGAAAATGGAATTTGCTTGCTTGAGAGGGTTGCCCACTTTAATTTATCTCTGCAATACTCGAAAGATTAGTCTTTTGGATTTCCGGCCTAATGAATACCCTGGTGAAAAAAAAAAAAAAAACTCCAAAAAGAACTGCAGGCCAAGTAAGTTATTTCAACCAAAAAAAAAAAAGAAAAAGCCTACTGCACAGTACAGACCAAAAACTAGAAAGATAACAAGGCCAAAAAAATTTCGAAAATAAACAAAAAAAAAGAAATGTTAGGTGCTAGTAAATTTTGTAATTTATGATCATTAATTAGCTATTATTAATACTTTTAATGATATAAGATTTTATTTAATAATGTTACTCAATTTTTTTTACTAATTAAATATTTACTAAATTTTAATAAAAGTGTTGTCCTAGACATTCTCATAAAGAAAACTACACGTGAATTGCAACTCCTCAGTGTTCGAGATGGCAAGCACAAAAAGACGTGGAAGTTTGGACTTTGGATAAAGAACATAAATTATTAATTCAAAGAAATTAATAAAAATCGAAAATAAGCTATTAAGTATTAATTCCAGGAAAATAAATTAAGAAAGTTCACACACACTTCATGTGAAACGTCATGTGTTGAATCTTATGTATACATGTCTTCGCATGAAAAACAAGTTCACCTCGTTCACAATGATCAATTCATAACCAACCATGCATGCATACACGATTTGCTTCATGGTGTATGCTGCTTATATATTCACGTGATTGCTGGTACACAAAAGCAGTCTCTAATTAGTTATTGAGGAATAATTGAACTTTAAATGAAACAGGGGAAAATTTAATAATTAAAACAGCAATGTTAACGAGACAATTATCTAAAATTATTTCATTAAATCTAATATGTATAAAATTATTGTATACAATATTCAAAATCATTATATTATTCTACAATAAATTATATTTTGGCACTAAATATATCGACATGGTACATTCTACTATTGTTTTACATACGTTTTTCTTCTCAATTATTTTTAAAAACATATTATGTAATCAACTATACATAAAGTAATATCTAACAATTGTTTATATTAACATTTATCAATAATTTTAACATTTTATTTCATACCCTTTCAATAATTATTGTAATAATTCTTTTTTATATTTTAGTAAGTCAATGATCATCAGTAATTAATAATTATCATCATTAGTATATTATTTTACAACGAATACTATTCTAATGCCAAAAATACTAATGTGGTGTATTTTGGTGTCAATATGCATACTTCTCTTCTCAATTTATTTTAAAAAAATATTTTTTTATAATTATATATAAAAATCAGTATTTAATATACAATTAGACTAATTATTAATTATTAATATTTTCAATCATTCTAATTATATTAATTATCAAGTGTTTTAATTGTCAATCATTATGATATAATTGTTAATCAAACATTATCGACAACAAATTGATATTGATATCAATAATAAAAAAATTAAACGTAAATTTATAATTTTAATTGTCATAAATATAATACTAACATAAATTGCTTTGTTAAAATGCTTTATAATGCACGTGTATATTAATTAGCGGTAAATTGATATATATCGATAACAACAATTAAATTTTATAATCTTTTGTGTTACTAAAAGTTGTATATAGTGTTTCTTTTGTAGTTCATGACTCATGAGTTTAAGTTTGAGAGCTAAAGTATTTTGTTTAATTTTTTAATTTATTATTCTTCTTTGACTACTTCATAGAATAAGAATGTATTCTTCGTTTTTCATCAAAGTTAATCATTTTAAAGTACAAATTACAATTTTTGTGATATTTTTTATGTAGCCATTTTATTATTATTCTTTTGATAATTTGATAATTGTTCTTATTCAAGCATATTCTTTTCGTCTACCGAGCAATTGCTTTCAAGGAGTTTTATAGGCCAAGTTTAAATTCCATCCCTTCATGCTTTCTACGTTTGTCAAAATATTTTCGAAGTTGAGCATATGATGAGATTGAATTTTCTCAATTTATGTTCAATTTTACTAAAACTGTGTCAAGTTTGGAGATGTAATTTCAAAGATTGGTATTGTATTTAAATTTTTTTATTTTAAACTTTTTGTAACAAAAATAATTTTATAATATATTGTATCTTTTTAGAAATTATCAGCTTTTTAGTGCATCAATGTAATGCTATTGATAAGAATAAAGGTCAATTTGTGGCTATTTTATGCCTTGTCGCATTACATGGATAACAGATGATGAAACTTATTTAACAAAGAGGATGATCTGCATTTGCACGGATTCTAAATATTCGAACTGATGACATTGTTTTAATTAGGTATCGTTATGAGAATGATTCTAATTTATACGTGTCTAAAGACTAGAATATCTTAAATATAATTTAAATAATTTAATTCAAATATTAGTATTTGATTAAATTAGTTTTAAAAAAATTTAAGTTGTTATCTCAATTTATATATTACGACTATTATTTTTGGTTATGTTATTTTTAAATTTTATTATATGAAATTTCTTTTTTTGGTTTTTAAATTTATTTTTATTCTTATTTACTCTCAATATAACTAAAAAAAAATAAAATAATTAAGTTAAAAAATTTGCTAATAATAAATAATATCTTTGATATGACAATTATTTTAATCAATTATATGAAATTATTGTAAACAAATGATAAAATAATTAATAGTTGGATTAAAATTTTATTGATATCTATTAACTTATAACTAATTACACGTATAATCTTATGATAATCTATAATGAATAGTATATTATGATCAAATTTAGTTTTCCATATATATATATATATATATATATATATACACGGCAAGTTACTTTAATAAATTAATTCCAATCCAAAATTACGTAGATCTCTCAAATTCTAAAAGATTATTTGAATATCTCAAAAGACATTTTTATATAAATCAAATTGATTAAGTTTGATTTACCCAAATACGTAGTGAATCGAATCCATTAAATTTGAATTATATGTCAATAGAGTTCACGTGTAAATCGAAACTAATGGTTTTGAATTAAATCACGATACTAAATTGAAACAAAGAGATTCGATTTATGTTTGCTAGTAAATCAAATCCATTCAATTTGATTTATACACGTGAACAGATGTTCATGATAAGTTTTGATTTGATGGTTTTGGTAAATCGAAACCTATAGATTCGATTTACATGCAACAACTCTCTCAAGTAATTCAAATTTAATGACTTCGATTTATGATGAATTGCTATATGTACAAATCGAATTTCATTCATTCGAACAACAAAACATACAAACCCCACACCCAACTCCACCACCCAGATCCGAAATTATCGGAAAGTAGCCCGGGAAAAATCGAAGTTGAACACATGGAGGACAACCCGAATTGTCTATATCGACTAGATGGAGTCGTGCATATTGCTGGCGCCATCCACCTTGAGGTTAGTAAAGAAAATTTTCTTTTTTAAATATAAATTAGTCATTCTAGTAATGTTAACATAAATCGTGTGGCAGTTAGTTAAAATCTTTAATTAGGGATTAGAAATTTTTTTTTTAATATAAGTCCATGTCAGAAGTAGTAAGTTATTAGGTGGTTAGATTTTGATAACTTGAAATGGTAACTAAGAAGGTTGTTTAGGATTGTAGGATATGTTAGATTTTTTAAGTTATTAGTCTTATATTCAACGAGATTTGGTTTATGAGTAGCGTTAGTTATAAATTTTTTGAGTTTTCTAAAAAATTAATATAAATATTTTTTTGTAATGGTAATTTTTTGAGTTAGATAATTATGAATAGAAATGTAGGATATGTTAGATTTTTTCAGTTTTTTAATCCTTTTTGTATTCTCTGTGTAAACGTGTCGGACTATATGCTTTAGTGAATATGAAGGCCGATATGGCATGATAATCGAGTTTTCTGTGATCACTAGATATCGATGTGGTTAGACAAGTGTGGGGACCATTGTATCGTTTTACCTCCCAAATACCTCTGCGCTGGCGGAGGCTAACCCTAATGAGCCATGCGCACCCGCTGCTGAACTCCTTGCACTTGCCATAGTACTTGCGATGATTGGATTTCAATACTTTGTACTCAACTCCACGGCGAATATTATAAGTCTTCACGCTTAACACGACTTCTTCTTTATCCTGAAACTGTTGACCAACTTGAAATTCAGATACAACTCCTGTATTCTGTGTCTCTCTAGTCCCGAAACTAACAGGTACTCCCGGATCCCCTGAGGTGCCATGGCATCCAAGTCCAGAGCTGAGAAGTGAGGGGAGGGGGGATACTGATTAGTACCTAAACTAGATGCTCTACCACCCATAACTGGAGTCGTCCGGGGTGTGTCATCGTCAATGTCATCAGCTATCGTGGCGGGCTCTACATCATCATGATCATCATCATCATGCAGTGCATCCTCTACCCCATCAGATATTCCAACCTCACCGAAATTCGGGACCATTGCAGGAGAACCGGGCATCGCAATTGCAACCTCCCCCAACGGTCCAATCTCACCAGCCCCAGCATCACCACTGCAGTTCAGATTAAATGCAAAGGAAGGAGAAGCAACTAAAACTGTCTTAGGTGCAATCTCTGGCACAACTGTCGAGGCACCAACAGGCATGGAACTAGAGCAAGACGCATGTCCTGAGGATTGTGGATTCCAATTCGAACCTCCAGAACTAGATACCACATCCACAAGCTTTGCCAACAGCTCTGGAGTCCTCACCTCAGAAAACTAACGACGACAATGGAACAGAACTCCCAAATCTTCGTCCTGCTAATAACGAATGAATCATACTTCACATCATCGCGTAAGATGGAAATCAGGATTCTATAGAACAACTTCTTCACCCGTTTCACGTCATGCAGACCTAGTTTTTGGAGTATAATATTCTTAAACTCAGTAAAAATCGTGGAAGGTTTGAGAAAAACACTCAAGAGGTCCTTATCAATAAACTTAATTCTTGATCGCGTTTTTTTCTTAATGGATCCTCTATAGTGCACAAGAGCTACAAAACTCTCATCACTAGTCATTGTGAATCTTACTATTGTAAAAAATTCACGTTGAGCTCGTATTTATAAACGTTGGTTCTCTATAAATCGAATTAAGTGTCTTCGATTTAATCATATAGCTAAAAGACTACGTTGAGTCTCTTTGTTTCGATTTAGTATGGTGATTTAATTCGAAGCCATTTACTTCGATTTACTATGTATTTGGGTAAATCAAATTTAATCAATTCGATTTATATAGAAATACCTTTTGGGATATTCAAGTAGCCTTTTAGAATTTGGGTGATCTGCGTAATTTTGAATTGGAGTTGGTTTATTAAAGTAAATTGCCATATATATATATAAAGAAATAATTGTGAATATAAAAAAATATGTTAATAGCTAAAATTTATGAGTATAATTAATATATATCAAACTAATTTAGCCTTAATTAAAATTTTATTTTTTTATCTTAAAGCAATCAATTCTATCATTATTATTATTAAATAAATATACAATTATAATTAACACTATTTTACATAATCATAATACTATCCATAATATTATTATTCTTATTATACTAATATTTTCATATAAAGTTATGTCTTTAATAGTAATTTACAAAGATTATCATAATTAATAAAGATTACCATGATTTGTGAATATTACGCATACACAGCTAATATTAATTACAAGAAATAAAAAAATTCTTGATAGGTTCAAAAATAATTATATACATATAAGAAATAATCGTAATAAAAAAATAAATATATCCTAAGAATAAAAAAATATTAATTATAAAAAAATAATTATAATTAAAAAAATTAATATATATAATTTAAATATATTTATCTACAATTAATATGATACGTAAAATTTTAAATAAAATAAATATATTTTAAGAATAAGAAAATTATTAATTACATAATATAATATATATATATATATATATATATATATATATATATATATAACAAAATTACCATAATTTATGAAGATTATTATACGTATGAGATATTAATAGAATAAAAGAATCATTGAATGATTGTGGACTCAAAAGAGAATAATCATAACCTATATATGTGATTTAAGTATATTTATGTATAATTAATATATACGTATATATAAATAAAAAAATATTTAGAATGATTTAAATAAAATAAATATATCTTGATAACAAAAAATTATTAATTAAATAATTAATATATATGTATACATAAATAAAAAAAATTATTAATTAAAAAAATATATATTTCAATTTTAGAAATCAAATGCACATAATTATAATAATGATTTGTTTTAAAATAGATAATTAAATTAATTGAATATTTCTATTTCTAATTGAGAGTAAATTAATCTTACATTATGTATATGTCCCCTTAATGTATTATGTAATTGTAAATTTTTATATTTGAGACTTATATTTTACTTGATAATTGTTATAACTACTAGATTATATTCTAACTTTGAATTTAATATAATATTAAATATATTTTTTAATTAGTTTTTTACTTATATTTTTTGTCTTTTTATTTAATCTTAATTTCTTTGCACACAAGTATGATTTTATTAAGAATCTCAAGACAATATTTAAGCATAAAGTTTAAAAATTTGAAGTTAGAATAATTCGATTATAAAGTGTAAAACAATTTAAATTACGTACACAAAAAGCCACAACTAAAATGGTTCTACTTGATGAAGAAGTACTATAGAATTGTATATCATTTTTAGATTAATTTACTATTTTTTATTATTTTTAATTTTTTATTGTGATATTATATTACAAGAATTTTCATATACAATACACAATAAAAAAAATTCAAAAGTATCTCTATTTGAAAAAAAGATATCTGAAAGAAGTATTTATGTTATGATCAACCTTGACATAGGTCAAAATAATATTAATATTTAGAGGATAATTCAAATAAGATAAATTTTTATAATATATCTAAGATATTAAATGTATAGTTCACAAATTTTTTTTATACAGTATATTGATATCTTGATATATTATTTTATTTTTGTCTATTAAATTTATCTCAATAATTAGAGAATTATTTGTTATTATTTTTAATAATATACCATTAATTTCTAGCTACTACTCAAAATGATATTATTATTATTATTATTATTATTATTATTATTATTATTATTATTTAATTTGGTATTCGTATAAATGACAAAAAATATAAAATTATTTTATATAATTTAAATATGTAAATGATATTTTTTTAAAATATATATTTTAAATATAAATAAAAGGAAGAAAATAAATTTTTTGGTACATTGCACGAGTACCTACACTAATTACATATTTATTATATTTAATATTATGCATTTATTTTTAAAAAAAATAATAAATATAAAATAAATAACTTTGGACTAATTTGTATTGTCTCCTATATATTTATGTAATTAAAATTGAAATTTATTTCTTTATTTAAACAATACTTTCTTCCTCTCACACTCTCACACAAGACGGGGCACCACGGCAAGAATGTGCTTCACCAAAGTAAGAAGCACGTGACAACATGCAAAACTGGAAAATCATATATATGGGTGAAGAATTCATTGTGTGACAACATGAAAAACTGAAAAACGTGACATGAACTTTAATTAAATTCTTACCACATATATATAGAGATAAATTGCAACCCTCTTCATAAACAAATTCATCTTCATTTCTACATACACATCAACATTGCAAAACCATGGCAGCAATCAAACCCTTCTCCATCACAACATTATTGCTTATGATATTCATCACCATGACCATGATTTCCCAAACAAGTTCGAAAAAAAGCAACCAATCAAACCAAGTGTTCTACTTGCACGACGTTACCAACGGGCCTAACGCAACCGTTGCCCAAATCGTCGGCATCACCGGAAAAGTTTGGTCGTACAACACATTTGGTACCTTTATCATGGTGGACGATCCAATAACCCTAACACCAAATCAATACGCAGTTCAAGTTGGAAGAGCTCAAGGAACTATTTCAGTGGCATCAATGGACGGTTCAACTGTGATTATTGTTCTTTCATTTGTGTTCAACAATGTGCAATATAATGGCAGTACTTTGGAGCTTCAAGGCGCGAGTCGTCAGCGCGAGAATTCCAGAGAGATTTCAGTGGTTTCCGGCACCGGAAGGTTCCGATTTGTGAAGGGATATGCTGTCTTTGAAACTGTTTCCTATGATCCTACAACTACTCGCTCTCTTATTCGTGTTAATGTCACCATAAATTAGCTCCTATTACTTGTTTAATTTCCTATGAATTAATGATGCGTGGTTAAGAAATAATTAATATCATGATATAAAGATTTCGCCCTTGATCTTTTGAGGCAGTTAATCCTTGTTGTCACTTCTAAGAACACTAGCTATTACCTCCTCTAATGCTAGGGCCAGCAACTTTTGTGATTAGTAGCCATCAAATAGCCATCAATGATGATTTAATGGTGTGAGATTGGTATGAGATTTCATCCAATAACTCACTTTTCTCTGGTAATTACATGCTGGCCAAAATTTAATAAAATTGCTGGCCCTCTAGACTTTTCTCTTTTGTTTGTTTTATTTAGATTAATAGTTATTTAGTTTCATATTCAATTGTTATGGTGGGTTCAAATTCTAAGGACAGAGAAACATAATTTTAAGAGAGCAGCCAGAATATAAGAAAAGATTATAAGATATAAAAGAATGATCTAAATTATTTTAAATATTTTAATTCCCTTTGTATATCTACATGTATTAAACAAAAATATACATATATACACATTAAATTGATAATAAATTAATTATCTCGAGAGTATATTAATTAAAATAATAAAAAGATAATTCATAATTATTCTATCTTTATTTTTAACATAAATAAATATTCCTTTATATATATTTAAATAATTATTAAATAAAAAATTAGTTACTAATTTAATTTGGTCACTATATAAAAAATTAGTTATCAATTTACTGGCCAAAATAAAAAGTTAGACTTTGAAAAACTTTTGAAAACATTTAATCTCTAATATTTTACTGTTTTTAGTGACCAATTTGACGACCAATATAAAAACTAAGTTGAAAAATTATTAGTCCTCTTTAAATTAATTGCTAATGATAAAATTCTTGAAGAACATAAATAGAAGGTATTTTTTAAAGTTTACAATAATATTAAACACTTCATATCTGTTGCAAAATATTTATCTAAAAAGATACACGTATTAAGAAGTAATAAATGATCTTTTATATTGTAGACAATTATATATATATATATATAATGTACGGAAAATATTTATTTTTTATTTATATTAAAAATATTTTTTAATATATTTAATTTTAAATTAATCTCAATTTATTATTTTTTATTGGTGTAAATATTAAGTAGAAGTACATAACATAAGAATTCACAAAATAATTGAATTAATTAAAAAAATACGTAATATACAATAAATTAACATCTTAATTTCTATGAAAAAATGTATGTATATATCTTATTTATAAACAACTAAAATTTTAGTCTATATCTCTAATATTGATTATTGCACATCTACAGATTATATTTCTATTTCTATATCAAAATATTCTAACTTTAAGTTTCCAAATTTTATATACAAATGTTATCTTGATATTCATAATAAAATTATACCTACAAATAAATTAATAAAAATAAAAAACTTAAAAATAATTACATTTAATAATATATTAAATTTAATATTAGATTATAATTTAGTAACCATCACAATTATTAAAAAAAGATATAAACCTCACCATATAAAAATTTATAATTACATAATACACTAAGGACAGATCTATAAATGTTAGATTTCTTTATAAAATAAGTAATTTACGTACCTTCAGCCATTGCCAATAAATTCTTTGATTTAATTTGGAATTTCTAATTCTTGAATCACAGAGAGCCAGATGGAATCAAGGTGTATTTTTTTTGTTCTTATGATCGGAATTGAGAACCCAAATTTTATAAAGTTTATGATGAACAGTCGTGTTCTTTCCATCAAAAAACAGACCAACTGTCAATATAATAATGAATAATTACAATACCACCAAAACTAATTTCTATATTAACAAATTGGACCACAATTAGAATAAAAATTCTAACATTCTCCCACTTGGTCCAACATTTATTACGTATAGTTTGTAATTACATACTATGTTTAAACAATTAAGACAAATTACATGAATCATAGCGGTAGTTTTTCATTAATCGAGTATTACCTTCTATGTATTACAATGTAATATCTCCTAACTGAATAAACTCTTCATGTGGTATTTCTGTAGGAATAAGCCCAATGCTTATTCTAGGTCATTCACTGAATTTTATTTGTCATTCTCAATCATTTATGCGCATATATACTGACCAAATGAGAAACAAACAATAACAGGAATTTCATATCCAAATATGTCATATAATATAACATAAGTCATATAAGTGACGTTATAGAACATAAACCCATACTAGTAACATGATCCTTAAAAAAATCTGGTGGCATGCCTTTTGTCAAAGGATCAGCTATCATCTGTTTAGTACTAATATGCTCTATCTGTACCTCATTAGACCTAACTCGGTCTTTAATGGCTAAGTACTTAATATCGATGTGCTTACTTCGACTACTACTTCTATTATTCTTAGCCATAAATACAGCAGCTGAATTGTCACAATATATTCTTAATGGCCTAGAGATACAATCCATAATCTTAAGCCCAGAGATGAAATTCTTTAACCAAATACCTTGTGATGTAGCCTCAAAACAAGCAATAAACTCGGCTTCCATGGTAGAAGTGGCTACAAGTGATTGTTTTGCACTCTTCCAAGATACTGCTCCATCAGCAAGCATAAAGATGTATCCTGACGTTGATTTTTTAGAATCAACACATCCCGCCAAGTCTGAATCTGAGTATCCAACAATTTTCAAATTGTCGGTTCGTCTATATGTAAGCATGAAGTCCTTGGTCCCTTGAAGGTACCTTAAGACCTTCTTTGTAGCTCTCCAATGGATAATTTCTGGATTGATTTGATATCTTCCTAGCATGCTAACAGCAAAAGCAATGTCAGGTCTTGTACAGACCTGAGCATACATTAGGCTTCCAACGGCTGAAGCATAAGAAATATTTTGCATCTGTTTCTTTTCAAGTTCATTTTTGGGACATTGATCTAAGCAAAATTTGTCACCTTTCACAATAGGTGCAACACTTGGTGAACAATTTTGCATTTTAAACCTCTCAAGAACTTTATTAATATAGGCTTCTTGAGATAAACCTAAAATTCCTTTATGTTTATCTCTATGAATCTTTATGCCAATGACATAAGATGCATCACCCATATCTTTCATATCAAAATGTCTAGAGAGAAATTGTTTCACTTCATGTAACAATCCTAAATCATTTGTTGCAAGCAAAATATCATCTACATATAAGATGAGAAATATGGTCTTGCTCCCACTAACCTTGTGATATATACATTGATCAGAAATATTTTCAATGAACCCAAATGAAGAAATCACATTGTGAAACTTCAAATACCACTGTCGGGAAGCCTGCTTAAGACCATGCATTGCTCTCTTAAACTTGCAAACTAACTCCTTACCAGCACTTGAGATGAATCCTTCGGGTTGTCTTATATAGACCTCTTCTTCCAAATCTCCATTAAGGAATGCCGTTTTCACATCCATTTGATGCAATTCCATGTCAAAGTGTACTACCAATGCCATAATGATGCGAAAAGAGTCTTTCTTTGAAACAGGAGAAAAGGTTTCTCTGTAGTCAACTCCTTCCCTTTGAGTAAATCCTTTGGCAACAAGTCGAGCCTTGTAGCGCTCAATATTGCCTGATGAATCATTCTTGGTTTTAAAGACCGACCCATTTACAGCCAATGGCCTTTTCCCCATCAGGTAATTCTACAAGATTCCAAACTTGGTTATCTGCCATAGAATTCATTTCATCCTTCGTAGCATCTAGCCATAAATTGGAATTACGACTTTTCATTGCTTGTGAAAATGTCGTTGGGTCATTTTTATCACAAACATCATAGTCAGACTCAGCAAGATATACTACATAGTCACTAGAAATTGCAGGCTTTCTAATTCTTGTTGATCTTCTTAATGTTGCATCATCAACCTCTTGTAAAGGTAGTGGCATAACAGGTTCCCCATCTTCTTAAAGTTGCTCTTGAGCAATATGTTCTTGAACAACATTTTCATTATGAAGAGTTTGATCCTCCACCATATGATCTACTTGAACATTATCTCCATGATGTGGAACATCAGTAATAGGTTGTTCTATATTGAGCCTATCTGTATGAGCATTGTATTGAACAATCACTCTTGTACATGGAGAGGTTTGACGAACATTATCATTCTCAACAACTTTAGGAGGATGATTTCTCCCACTTTCCACATCATGCTCTAAAAACCTTGCATTTCTAGATTCAACTATTTTACTTGAATGGGAGGGACAATAAAATCTGTAACCCTTAGACTTTTCTACATAGCCGATAAAATAGGCGTTTATCGTCCTTGGGTCCAACTTCCTTTCTTGTGGATTATAAACCCGAACTTCAGCAGGACAACCCCAAATGCGTATATGATTCAAACTAGGTTTTCAACCTTTCTATAACTCAAATGGCGTTTTAGAAACTGCCTTTGTTGGAACTCTATTTAATATATACGCAGCTGTCTTAAGGCTTCACTCCACAAGGATAAAGGAAGATTGGAGTTGCTAAGCATACTCCTCACCATATCCAGCAAAGTCCTATTTCTTCTTTTAGCTACACCATTTTGATCTGGTGTGCCAGGCATGGTGTATTGTGCCACAATACCATGCTCTTGAAGTTACTTTACAAATGGACCAGGTGCTTGCCCACTTTCAGTATATCTCCCATAGAATTCTCCACCTCTATCTGATCTCACGATCTTAATTTTCTTTCCGCATTGTTTCTCTACTTCAACTTTATAAATTTTAAAAGCGTCCAATGCCTCATATTTATTATGAAGCATATAGAGATACATATATCGTGAATAATCATCAATAAAGGAGATGAAGTATTTCTGACCACTTAAGGACATATCAGGACAACATATATCAGTGTGAATTATTTCTAATATGTCAGAACTCCTCTTAGCACCTTTTTGAGACTTGTTGGTTTGCTTTCTCTTAATGCAATCCACACAAGTATCAAAATCAGTAAAGTCTAGAGTTTCAAGAACTCCATCACTTACTAATTTCTTTATTCTCTCAATGGAGATGTGTCCCAACCTTCGGTGCCATAACATGGAGAATTTTTTGTTCATACCATTACCATGCATAACTATAAGATTAGATGGAATATTATTAGCTAAATGGACTTTAAATAAATCACCAATTAAAGTACCACGTCCAATAATATTAGAATTTTTAATAATGTCAACAGAATCATCATAAAAATTTATACATAATCCTTGTTTTACAAGCTTAGATAAAGAAATAAAATTTTTAGAAAAATCAGGAATATAAAAGGTTCTTTCTAAATCTAAAATACAACCAGTACTTAATACAAGTTTAAATGTTCCAACAGCTTCCACACGTGAACGCATCTGATTGCCCATATAGATGCTTAGTTCGCTTCCTATCGGTTTCCTTTTCCTTATGAAACTCTGCATGGTATTTGAAATATGAATTTCAGCACCAGAATCAATCCACCAAGTGTCATGACATATTTCAACAAAATTAGATTCAAAACACACTGAAGGAATAAGATCACAAAGGTTAGTACCTTTTTTTTCAAGCCAAACTTTAAATTTTGGGCACTCCTTCTTCATGTGTCCTTTCTTTTTACAAAAGAAACACCGTGCACTTTCTTTCTTCATAGGATGGGATACAATACCCTTTTCTTTCTTCTTATGAGCTTGCTTTTTACTACCCTCATTTGTCACTAATAGTGCACTTTCACCAAATTCCTGAATTAGCCTTCCTTCCTCTTGCACACACATCACCAATAATTCGTTAATGGACCATTTTTTCTTATGTGTGTTATAAGAAATCTTAAATTGTCCGTACTGGGAAGGAAGAGAATTCAGAATAAGATGCACCAGAAGTGAGTCAGAGATCTCAACCTCTAAAGCTTTTAGTTGTGCTGCAATGTCTCTCAACCTCATGATGTGTTCACACACACCTCTTATGCCGGTAAGTCTCATAAATGACAATTGTGCCATTAGGGTGCTTGCAAGTGCCTTACTAGAAGACTTAAACTCTTCATCAATAGCCTTCATATAATCCTTGACATTCCTACAATCAGGAATTGAACCTCGGATACTAGCTGAAATACGAGACTTAATGAACATCATACTTAAACGGTTAGATTTCTCCCACCGTTCGTATAATGCTACCTCGGCTTGAGAACTAGCATCAGTAGGTGTTGGAGGCTCTTCCCTACGAAGAGCATAGTCAAGGTCTGCACACCCCAAGTGAAAGAGAATCTTATCTTTCCATTCTTTATAGTTGTCACCACTTAACAAATGAACTTCAGATACAGTATCAGATATCATTACTGCTGCAAATAATAAATCATGCTAACATTATTCAACTTTAAATAGGCACATCAAAATCCATAACATATGATAATACATGCCAATGCAAGTCACATCAAAATAAATATAAATCATAGTCATTAAAATCTACCTGTGGGCAAAGATTTTAACACACATAATATTCACTATACTAACTAAAGTATTGAAACCAGAAAATAAAATACTGCTTCTTAATACCTGTAGGCTAATTAAAAAGTAAGAAATATTTTCTATTTCAATCTAATTATATGTAAATAACATAATAAATTCATGTGGGTAAGTTTATTATATAATTCACAACAATTATAAATATATCATATTAATATTTATGTGATCTCTTTAAATATAATTATTATCAAGGATGCTGTTGCTACTCCTCAATAAATCATATATTAATCACAATATGATATGCAGCGGAAGAGTTTATATTGCATGCAAATATAATCATCAAATAAATAAATTGAGTAGCATGAATAATATTAAAGTGGAGATGCTCTAGTGGATAAATATTTTAGCAATATTTAGAAGATCCATGTTCAAACCTCACTCTAACCAAAATTTGAATTTTTATAATAAAATTTAAATTTTGAAACACAACAACTTCAACGTAAAAGTAGAAAGCATTTAATATTATATAACAAACAAAATTCATCCATTGAAACAAGTTCACTGTGTCTTCTTTCTTCCACCGTCTTCCCTTTCTTCTTCTCTCTTTCTTTCCTTTTTTTTAATTCAAGAATAAGAAAACTTATGGGAATCATGGAAAATTATACTATTATGAAGAACAACTACCACACAAATTTAGAAGATTCCTTCTGGGAATATTATTTATTATTCCCTCTTCTTATGGTACGTCAACTTTAATTTCAATAGTTTTTCTTACTTATTTCAAAATTCATACTATACATTCTTCTTTTGAAAATAATTTATCAAAATAATGCACCGTAATTAAATTTTGAAATGGCAAGGCAGAGACAATTTTACTTTGATACCACATGTTAGATTTCTTTATAAAACAAGTAATTTACGTACCTCCAGCCATTGCCAATAAATTCTTTGATTTAATTTAAGTTCCAAATTCTTGAATTACAGAGAGCCAGATGGAATCAAGGTGTATTTTTTTTGTTCTTATAATCAGAATTGAGGACCCAAATTTTATAAAGTTTATGATGAACAGTCGTGTTCTTTCCATCAAAAAACAGACCAACTGTCAATATAATAATGAATAATTACAATATCACCCAAATTAATTTCTATATTAACAAATTAGACCATAATTAGAATAAAAATTCTAACATGGAAAAGCCTGCAGTGGCCATGGTACTCCCAATTCTTTTAAAACAAAATTATAACAAATCAAATTATATCATTGTATATATATAAAAAAAAAGTTATTTTAAAATTCACTTTAGATATAATAACTGATTATTTTATAGTTGTATGAAATATTACCAAAAAATCTTATAAATACTAAAATTTTAAAATATGTTACCGAATATAATTTTTATATAATATAATTATTGATTTGACATACATATATATTATAAATTATAATTTATTAACTTTTTATTATATTATATTTATATTTTAATTTATTCTATGTTTAATTTTTGTCTCCTCATATAAAATTTTTGGTTCTGCTAAGGAGCATATATAGTGTATGATTGATATACTTTAAATTAAGAATAGAAATATTTAATTATTATTAAATTAATTTGATTATCTATTTTTAGAATAAATCATTCTAATTATATGTGATTGATTTATTGTAAAATTAAAAATTTATTATAGTTGTTTTAATTAATACTTTTTTTATTTATGGATATATATGGATATATATATATATATATATAAATTATTTAATTAATAAATTTCATATTTTTAAGATATATTATTTAATTTAAATAGTTTTAAATATTTTTTATTTATGTATACACATATATATTAATTGTACGTAAATATATTTAAATCATGTATATTAATTATTTTTTTATTATAATTATTTTTTTATAGATATATATGATTTATTCAATGATTTTTTATTTTTGATTATTAATATCATTGTACCTGTAATTTTTATAAATTACGGTAATCTTCGTTAATCACAATAATCTTCATAAATCACACCGAACAACTAAATTTTAACTATAGTTATTAATTTGATATATATTAATGCTAAATTAATTTGTTATATATTAATTATAGTCATTAATTATAGTTATTAACTTAGTATATATATATATATATATATATAATTTGGTATAACACTTTATCACACAAAATTTTACACTTAAATCGTAATTCAACAGTGGTAAGGCATTACGACACTTAAAAGAAAATACATATATAATTATAGAATGACGATATTATAACTATGAACCCGTAAAAAAAAATAAACACCTAAAACCGTTAAATTCACACAAACGTGTTAAAGCGATAAACATTGCATACAAAGCGGACTATATATATAAGTTCAAGTGAAGATACATAATAGTCACTAATCTCGATCCACAAAAAAAAAATGTCAGCTAAAATATTACAATACTAGAGAATATACAAGATAGACAACCTATCTCTCTAACAAAAGTCTCTAAGAGGAATTTAAGTTATACAACAATACATTTTTAAAAAAGGGAGAGAATTTCTAATGCCAAAATAAATCTTCAAATAATTTTCTTCACTTTATCACATGAAATCCCACACTCTCAGCGAGATGCGTTGTGTCTTGTATCTGAAAAATAGAATAACAACAACGGCTGAGAATCCGAAGGTTCCCAGTAGAATAACTGTTCCAAATAATGATTACATAAGAAAATATGAACTTTCTAGACAATTATAATCTCCAACTTCACAGAATTCTAAGTCTAGGGTCTTAACTAATCCATACAGGGTTAAATTTGCTAAGGTAAAAGTACTTTAATCTACTACTAGTCTCATCTACTCTCGACAGTCATTTTTATTGTTCTCATTCTCTATACTTCCAATGGAATGCAAACACAGACAAGTAATCATATCAAACAATCACAAATAAGAATATTTAGAACAAATAATACAATTAGCAGTTAAACATGATTAGAAAATAGGCAAATCAAAATAATTATGCAACCCAAACAATGACAAACAAATGCACATGATGCATGTCTGTCCTACTGGCCGTAAGCTTACGTGTCGGTTAAATTACTAGACCCAACACATCCGGTAGCTAACTTGGACATCCTCTCTCTGTCATGCATCCCCAAAAAGAACATAACATATATATATATGATTAATAAGAAGAGAATCCTCAACCTTCCAGGAGAGAATCCTCAACCTTCAACCATCTCACTGGAGGCAGCGCTATCTGGGATCTAGTGCCCACTACACTTTATAATCAGAGAAAAACTGTGGTACAACAATAGGAAATCCTCAACCTAACTCGTTCACACCACAATCAGAAACTGAATGAAAGAAAATTCTCAACCTTCTATCTAATCTCCTGATGTAATAAGAGAGAAAATCTTCAATCTCAACTTGTCTATCTGTGAGAGGGACAAAACCACTATCCTCATTGTGGGCGGGACAAACCACCATCCCCACAACATTAATAACGCAAACGGGACAAAATTTGCATCCTTGCCAATTTGGTCATCATAGCACATTTGCAATCATAATTATAATTTCAACCAATTTTGGAAGATATAACTCATCATAATCCAATTTATTTATTAAAATAATCAACTTTATCAATTTGTGAGTAGGACAAAGCCACCAACTTCACCGTGGACAGAACGAACCACCATCCCCATAATATTTAAAATATTTTATTTTACAAGTTTTTTAGGAGAGTATACCAATTTAAATCCATTAATTCTATCCCCAATAAAGTCAAAGTAAAAAATATAGTTTTCAGAGTTCATACTAAAGTTACAGAAGATTACAAGTTTGTCGAAAATGCTTAACAGTTCAAAAATAGCATTTTTGAAAAATCAGCACAATCGTGCGTATGTGGGCTTCATGCGTACACACGAAACCTGTCTCGGTCCCTTGAGGGTGCGTGAACGGTGCGTACGCAGGCATCGTATGTGCGCACAAAAGTGCAACGATGCGTACACAGAATAGGTGCGTATGCAGGGAACCTGGTTTGGCCACTAACTCTACAAAATCTGCATAATTAAGTTTAACCACCAATTTTTAAACAACTATCACTTTCTCTTCAACTAATCCAAGCCTCACTTAATCCAAGTTTTAATCAATAGCAATCAAGACAAGCACTCAAACAACTCTATTCAATCTAATAATATCCAAATTTCACATGACTCATACTAGGTTTTCACACAAATTAGAAAAAGTGAAGGGAGAAAAGTTCTCTCTCTACATGATCATGGGTCAAAATATCGCTGGAAATTGAGTTTTAACTTTTTCTAAAATATCAAAATCACCAATTTCAATACCCACATACCCCTAAAATACAAAGCAAGAAATAGAGAAATGGGATAACATTCTCGTGATTACTCACCGCAAACATAATATAGAAACATAGACGAAAATCAGAAGAACGCGTGACTGCAAACAAATCATCGATTGAAGCTCCGATTTATGAGAAAAATGGATTAAAAGGTGATAATAAATAGTATTTAAGATTTTCTCGCTCATCTTCTCTAAGTCTCGAGCCCTCTCTCAATTTGTGAAAATGGAATGAAATTGGATGAAGTCAAGTACTTTTGGGCCACTAAAGGAAGGATATTTTTGTCTTTTCGTCTATTGGTCCTACTTGAGGCCAAAATTTTAAAAATATGTGTTCTGGTTTATATTTTAAATATTTTTATGGTCATTTTTATACTTTTATTTTTTCATACGTAGTATCGAATAAACCTAAACATATACAATTAGCTATAATGCCCATATATATTTTTTTTATAATTAATTATATTTTTGCGCTCTAAATAATTTTAAACTTAAATTTTATCTGTAAATTTTTAAATTATAAAATTTAAATTTTTAATCCAAACCAGAGAGTTTAAATCTCTTAACTTGATTTTAATTAAATAATTAATTTATTAATATTTTCCGGGTGTTTCATTCCATAATTAAATTTTAACCCGATCCTATTAGTTATACATTATTAGTGAAATTTTAACTCAAATAAATATATCGCATTGGACAACTATAATTTTTAACCTTACATTTGTTGATAAATTTTAACCTAACTATTAACTATTTTATACAACGTCAATAAAATTTTTTAGTACAACTAATAGTATTATACATGATTTAGTTTTTATTGAGTACTAATCTAAAAATATTATTTATTATTAGCATAATTTTTAACTTAATTATTTTATTTTTTTCTTAATTATACTAGAAATTAATAAAAATAAAAATAAATTTAAAAATAACATAACAAAAAAAATTATCGTAATATATAAATTGAGGTAATAATTTAAATTTTTCTAAAATTAATATAATTAAATGTTAATATTAGAACTCAATTTTTAAAATAATATTTAAGCTATTTAGATCTTAGATACATATAAATTAGAGTCATTTTCGTAACAATAATAATTGAAATAATATCATCAACTTGAATATTTAGAATCCGTACAAATTTAGAACATCCTCTTATTAAATAAGCTAGTAATTTCAGAAAAAAAATTTACATATTATAAAATTATTTTTTATTACAAAAAGTTTAAAAAGTAGACAATTTAAATACAGTACCAATATTTAAAATTGCATCTTCAAGTCTAACACAATTCTTTGAAAACTGAACCTAAATTATGGAAACTCAATCTCATTATATGCTCTACTTTAAAATTTTTCTGGTAGATATAGAAAGCATGGGGGGATGCTTGCTAAATAAAAAATCGAGCTCCTCCTAAAAAAACTAATTTTACCCACTTTCTATTAGGTTGATCATAATATATGAGTAAATCCAAACATTGTTTAGTAAAATAGAGTTCAATATCCTTTTGTTAAACTCTTACATCCATGTAATTAGAACTTGAATCAATAAATATAACTTGAAGTAGTATTTAATAGATGTGGTGCATTGTAATCGATTGCGGTAATTTATTATTTTTTATTAGTATAAATACTAAGCAATAAGTTAAATAGAGTTCACTGTCTCTTCGTTAAACTCTTAATTAGAACCCAAATCGATAAATATAACTCGAGGCGGTATTTGATAGATGCGGTGCATTGTAAACGATTGCGGTAAAGAACAATCGCGATATAATGTTAAACAAAAAGAATAAATTTGAGTAAGAACAATCATCAAATCATCAAAAGAATAATAGAATGGCAACATAAAAAAATGTAACTTGTACCTTAAAAGGATCAATTTTGATAAAAACGAATAATACATTCTTATTTTATGAAGTAGTCAAGAATGAATAATAAATTAAAAAATTAAATAAAATATTTTACCTCTTAAATCTAAACTCATGAACCATAAAAAAATATTATATATACCTTTTAGTAGCACGAAATTAATCATTGATATCAATATCAATTTGATACTAATAAGATATACACATGCATAATAGAGAATATTAACAAAGTTATTAATGTTAATATCACATTTATGGCTAATTATGTTTATGTTTGATTGACAATTAGAATGATTAATAATTAATATAATTAGAATAATTAAATATTAATAATTTGTGATTAGTATAATTGTGTATTAAATATTAATTTTTATATAATTATATATGAGATAATTTTTTAAAATAAGTTGAAAAAAAAGAGGTATACATCTTAGTACTAAAATACACCACGTCAATATTTTTGACACTATAATGCTATCTGCTGTAGAATAATATAATGATAATAGCAGATAAAATTGTTTCTGCTAACAAGGTTATGATTGAAGAAATAACTAATATTAACCTAATATTAAAAATGGAGATTTATCAAAATTTTAAATTTTAAAATTAAATAAGATAAATATAATATATATGATGAAAGAGGGAGAGTTTATTAAAACATTTTTTAAAATATTTTATTTGTTGTTGTCGAATAATTTCCTTAAAACATTAATTAGAAATATGTATTATTAATTGACTAATATTGATAATTGAAATGCATGTCTCCTCTGGGCTGTTGGAGCAATCGTGATGCTTTACGAATTTTGCGGAAGAAAAAGATGTGTATATGGAAATGGAAGTGCAAGTTACGTATTTGGGGCACAAATTGGGCACCTCATTAATAACCCTTATTTTGATATTCTTAATAATTTATCAATAATATATATGGTCCACAATTTTTATGGGCACATCTCTTCCCAACCACTATTAATAATAGAAAGGAGCAGATAATTGTTATAGGAAAATTTTTAAGAGTTACAAGAAAATTAATATTTCAGTAATTTTAGTTGTTATTCTTAATTTTATATATACTCGGCTAAAAAGTTATATTTTTTCCCCTTGCTTTTATGTTTTTGGATTTATTAAAAATAACTGATATATATTAATTAAAATACATTAATTTTTTTATTTCATTAAAAAAGTAAAAAAAAAAAAGCTAATTAAAAAAAAAGTGTATCTTGCATATCCAAAAACTTCCAACTCTTAACTATAAATTGCGTTCGAAATAATCAAATAATGCTTTCTTTCTCATTTTATTCCCTTTATATATATACTTAGCTTTCAAAAATATCCTTGGACAAACTTCTAATTATAATCTATTACGTCCATTCAATTACTATGACAAATTATGGAAATAAAAATGACTGGACATAAGGATAGATTAAATTTCTACGCATATATAGTACTGCTCATCTACGTGCATTGTATATTAATAACCAATAAACTCTCTGTTATAACACTTTTCTTGTTGAGAAGGACAGGACAATAATAGATGGGATAACAAATAAGGAGATAAAAAACTGTTTTTTAATCCTAAAATGTATTGTGAAAGGACAATAAAAGGTATTAGGTTCTATAATTAAGTACTTATATTTTATAAAAAAATTAATTAAGTTATTGTTGCTAAAAAAATTGAACAAAATAGAATACTTCTAGGCATATACTTGTAGGGACTAAATTGAAAAAATAATCCTAAATAATAAGAACTTAACTGCAAATTAAATTATATTGTTATATATCAAAGATAATTTATTTCTTTTATTGTCTTTTTAGATTAAAGAAAGCTCTAACTGTTTGTTCTTTGTGAATATAAAATGTGATCTTGCCTGGGAAATAGGTCGGCTTCAACTCCTCAAGGTCAGCCGAGCTATACGCTGCAAGATCGGACGTCCACTCCTCAGAGTCCGAATTCTCCTTTTTCCTTGTAGATGTGAGGGTGTGAGTAATACAAAAGGGGTGGAGTGTACCTGCAAAGACACTCCAATGCTTAAGTCAGTTATCGTGTTAATTTAGAGTGGTGGAGAAAAGATACTTTACCTTGCTTTTATAGATATTTAATCGTCCGTTATATTCTGGATGATTATTTGACCGTTTTTGATAATTGGTTTTGTAACCGACTTTATTCATACCGTTTGAGACGTCAGTTATAATGTCATTAATTTTGCCGAGTTATAATTCATAAGGGCCGAATAATAACGGTAAAGACGAGTTATGACGATGGTTGGTTATGATTTGTATTAATGGTGACCATATCACAGCCCCCAAGCTTAGCCTGAGGAGGATTTTAATGAAGCAGGTTGAGCTTTACTTTTTGATGAGTTATAACTCGGCTTGTGTGGGTTAGTGGATGAGCCCCCAGATCAACTTACTTCATTAAAAGATGGTTTTAGTGGTCTGAAATGTGGGTACGTGGGGAGTCGTGTCCGTTATTTCCTGATGAAAGAGAAGGAATAATGGTTGCATTTAATTTTTGCGGTTTCCCAATGTTTGGCTCACTGTTTGATGTGGCTTTGGGAGTGGGGGGGGGGTGATTATTTGGAAACGTTTTGTTCCTTTAATTCTTCGAATCTCCTCAGATTTTCCTGGGTGTTTTGTTGGCTGCTTGTTATATGCTTGCTTTCTTTTGAAGAATGAGTAAGAGAGGTATGAGTCTCTTTTTCTATTTCTGATCCATTTCTGTGCTTTCTCCTGTGTTTTCCCTTTTTTTCGTTTCTTCTTCTACTGCTTTTTGATCTAATGGGGTTTGGGAAAGAGAAGAAGGATAAGGTGGATTGGTCGTATGATTGGGTAGGGGAAGATGTTAAATCACGGGTTTCACTTTTTTCTGATGAAGCGGCGGTGAGGGAGGTGGATGTGAATAAAATAGTGAGGGTAGGTTCCGGAGTCAAGGTGGAGTTGTTACCATGTAGTGTGGATGATAGGGTTTATCACCGAGAGTGGGGGTTTGGGTTCTTTTACATGTATAGCTGTGTACTTGAAGAGTTGCGGGTTAGGCTTCCTTTTACGGAGTTTGAGTGTCAAGTTCTTAAGCAGCTCAACTGTGCTCCCTCACAGCTTCATCCAAATGGATGGGCTTTCCTTCGATCTTTTGAGGTTTTGATGGAGTTTCTGGAGGAAGTGCCGTATGTGGATTTGTTCTTTTCCTTATTTCAAGCTAAAGGTGTTTGGAAAGGAGGTTGGGTAAATTTCAATAGCACTCCGGGATTTGGGATTTTTAAACTGTACAAATCTTCTTTTAAAGACTTCAAGGAGATGTATTTTAAAGTTAAGAGTTCAGAAGAGGATTTTCCGTTTTTTATTGATGAGAACCTTGCTGAGAAATTTCCCCTCTTTTGGTGTTCGGAGCCGCAAAATATACTCGGTCCGGAGGTTATATCGCCGAGGAATGAGTGTCTGATAGAATTTTTGGTGGAGAATGTTGATCGAAAAAATTTGATATCGATGTATGAGTTGCTGAAGTGGGAAGAGGATAGGGTTGCTGTTGTAGAGTATCTAGGTGAGTTTCTAGGGTTTGTGTTAATGTTTGAGTTTCTTGTTGAAAAATTCTAATATGGTATGTTTTCTTCAGGTGGGAAGTATCCTGGCGTTTCTGCTGCATCACTAAGGACGCGGTTTAAGAATAAAAATTTGGAGAAAGAGGTGTCGTCATCAAATGCTGAGAAGGTTGTTGGTACTGGCGAGGTTTCGCAGCCTCGACAAGGGCGGAGGAAAGTTATCGCGAAGAAAAGGAAGAAGTCCGAGCTTGTGGAATTATCAGATGATTCTGATGAGAAAGAGTTTGGGGTTCCTCTTGAAGAGTTACAGGCTTTTATGGGGAATCAAAAAAGGCTGCACGAGATTTCTGAGGAAAGTGAGGCGTTTTCGGTGTGGGGAAAGGAATATCCTTACATGGCTGTTGTGGATGAGTATTGCCAATCGTCGGCCGATGTAACTCTTGCCAAGGAGGTCGGGGATGTGGCTGTTGGGCAATATATGCAGGTAACAAGTTATTGATGTTTTCCTTATTTTTCCTTTTGTTTTCTTATGAGTTTGTTTTGCCCTCCAGGTTGTTGGGTTGCGCCTTGCAAGTCTGGGTCGAAGTCAGGAATTGAAACATAAAGGAGTGGCTGCTGAGAAAGGTGAGGTATCTGTTTTGAAGGAAGAGTTGATTAAGTGTAAGAATCTTGCTGCTGAGCTTCAAGCTCGTTTGACTGAGACCGAGAAGTTGCTGAAGGAGACTAAGGAAAGTTATGCTAAGGATGTTGAGGATTTGAAGAAGAAGGAAAGCGATCTGGTGAACGTGCAAAGTCGGTTGATTGAGGTGACTGCTCAGTTTAAGGATATGGAGAAGAAAAAGGTGGATGAGATTTTGGACTCGTTTGTTGAAGGCTTTGAGAGGGCAAGGTTGCAGGTGAAGTTTTTGGTTCCGGATGCCGATCTTTCTGGCATGGACCCTGGGAAGATAGTTCGAGATGGTCAGTTGATTGAGGATGATGGGGATGCGGAAGATGGGGCCGATAATGTTTAGGTTGTTATGAAAAGACCTTTGTGAATTTGTTTTTTGTTCTTGTAATCTGACTGTTTTTTGTAAGCGGATAATAGTATGGCTACTGTTTTTGAGCCTTTTAAAATTGACTTGTTTGAAAATTTGGTGCTTTTTGTAAAAAGCTGTTTGCTTTGTTCGGATATATTTCCGAGTTTATTGGCGTTTAATTTGATAATTGCCATTTGGAGCTTGGACGAGTATTGGTATTTGTCCGAGCTGGATTGATAGTTTGATAAGATCGATTTGATAGAAAGGATAGGACATTTGTTCGTCCCTTGTATATTCGGAATTGTTTCATACAAAGGTGCAGGTAGGCTGGCCTCGTTAAAACCTCTCCAAGCAAAACCCTTTGGGATAAAATCTTGGTAGTAGGAAAAAGAGTACAAGCCTGTCCCTGTCTTTTTAACTATAAAATTTCTTTAAGGAGGATACATTCCATGTACTAGGTAAGAGGTTACCATCTAGTGTTTCTAATTTGTATGCTCCTTGGCCGAGTGCTTGGGATACTCGGTATGGACCATCCCAATTGGCTGCGAGCTTTCCATGTGTTGGTGGTTTCCGAGCAGTTTCGGTTTTGCGGAGAACTAGATCTCCTGTGACGAAGTTTCTGTTTCTCACCGCTTTGTTGTATTGTCGAGCTATGGCTTGTTGTGCTGCGCGTTGCCTCAATGTGGCTATGTCTCTTATTTCTTCGATCACGTCGAGCTCGGATTTCCGAGTCTCGTCCTGATTTTTTATGTAAGTTCGGATAGAGTTCTGGGAGATCTCCAGGGGTATCATGGCCTCTGAGCCATATACCAATCTGAATGGTGTCTCCTTTGTTGATGTTTGTGGGGTGGTGTTGTATCCCCAAAGTACTTCAGGTATTAATTCGGCCCAGAGTCCTTTGGCCTCGTCTAGTTTCTTCTTTAGTGCATGTAAGATGACTTTGTTTGCGGCTTCAGCTTGGCCGTTCGTTTGGGGATGTTCCACAGAGGCGAAGTGTTGTTTTATTTTTAGATTCTGCAAAAAAGCTTGAAATTTTTGATCGGCAAACTGGCGACCATTGTCAGTTGTAATATGCTGGGGTATGCCGAAACGGCAAATAATGTGCTTCCAAACAAATGTGATTGTTTGTTGTGATGTTATTCTTGCTAAAGGTTGGGCCTCCACCCATTTGGAGAAATAATCAATTCCGACAATAAGATATTTTACCTGGCCCGGTGCCGTAGGGAACGGCCCGAGTATATCTAGACCCCATTGGTTGAATGGCCAACTGATGTCTGCGTGATGTAACTGTTCGGCAGGTATGTGTATCAGGGGTGCATGTCTTTGGCAATTGTTGCATGTCCTGATTTTCTGTTTGCTGTCGTGTGTTAAAGTCGGCCAGAAAAACCCAGCCCGGAGGACCTTTGATGCTAGGCTCCGAGCTCCTGTGTGTGTCCCGCAGATTCCCTCGTGTGCCTCGGCTAAAGCTGTTTCTGCTTCGGACTTGTTGAGACATTTGAGTAGTGGCCGGGTATAACCTCGTCGATACAGTTCTCCATTTAGGATTGTGAAGAAGGATGCTTGCCGCCGAAATTTTTTACTGTTTTCGACCCCTTCTGGCACAACACCTGTTTCTAAATAGTGTATAAAGTCCGTCCTCCAATCTGTTTCCTGTGAAACACTTAATACGTTTATCAGAGTAACAGTGGGTGATGTTATTGTGAACTGGTGTAGTGTGGTAAGCGTAGACTGAGTACTGCCGAGCTTAGATAAGAGATCTGCTCTCTGGTTTTGTTCTCGAGGAATATGTTCTATTTCAAATTTGATAAATTTCTTTGAAAGTTTCTTTACTAGTAGCAGGTATTTAGAAAGTAGAGGGTCTTTTACCTGGAAGAGGTCATTTACCTGCTGTACGACTAACAAAGAGTCACAATATACCTTGATCGTCGATATTTGAAGATCTGAGCAAAGTCTGAGTCCGGCGAGTAGTGCTTCATACTCGGATTGGTTGTTGCTTGCTTTGAAGGCTAAGTGTATTGAGTGTTCCAATATGAATCCGTCGTCGGCTTCAAGACGAATTCCTGCACCACAGCCTTCTTGATTTGAGGAGCCGTCGACAAATAAAATCCATTGTTTTGCATGATCTTCTTCAGATGGTATGGTAAGTTCGGCAATAAAATCTGCCAGGAATTGTGACTTGATTGGTCCTCTGGATTGGTATCTGATGTCGAATTCAGACAGTTCGACTGCCCATTTAATTAGTCGTCCTGCAACTTCTGGTTTGTACAGCACTTGTCTTAGTGGGTGATCTGTTCTGACATGGATAACGTGGCTCTGGAAATAAGGTCGTAAACGTCGCGCCAAGAATATGAGTGCCAACGCGAGCTTTTCAATCCTTGGATAATTAAGTTCGGCATGCTGTAGAGTTTTGCTAACAAAGTACACTGGATGCTGAACTTTGCTTCTTTCTGTAACAAGGGCTGAGCTTATCGCCCAATCAGTTACCGATAAATATAGAAATAAATCCTCCCCTTGTAGGGGTTTTTGTAGGATCGGCGGTTGTGAGAGTGTTGTTTTTAATTTTGAAAAGGCCCTCTCACAATCGTCGTTCCACTCAAATTTACTTTTCTTTTTTATTGTTTGGAAAAAGGGAACAGAAGTTGAAGCTAAACAGGGAACAAATCTGGAAAGTGCGGCAAGGCGTCCTGTGAGGCGCTGAACTTCTTTTACTGTTCTGGGGTTGGCCATGTCTAGCACTGCTCGGCATTTGTCTGGGTTTGCCTCTATTCCCCTGCACGTCAGCATGAAGCCTAAGAACTTACCCCCTTGGACGGCGAAGGCACATTTCTCGGGGTTGAGGCGCATGTTGTATCTGCGGATTTGGCCGAATATTTCTGTTAGGTCGGTGATGTGGTTATCTCCGGTTTTCGTCTTGGCGACCATGTCGTCGACATAAACTTCGATATTCCTGCCGATTTGTTTGGCGAACACTTTATCCATAAGACGTTGGTAAGTTGCACCTGCGTTCTTTAATCCAAATGGCATAACTTTATAACAATAATTGCCGAAATCAGTGATGAAAGCCGTTTTATCTTGGTCGGAGGGGTGCATGAGTATTTGATTATACCCTGAATACGCGTCCATAAAACTTAAAGTAGCGTAGCCCGATGCGTTGTCTACTAAAGAGTCTATGGACGGTAGAGGGTAAGAATCCTTTGGACATGCTTTGTTTAAATCAGTGAAATCGACGCACATGCGCCACTTACCGTTTTGTTTCCTTACCATTACCACATTGGCTAGCCAGGTAGTGAATCTGATTTCTTTGATAAATTCGGCGTTGATGAGCTTTTGTGTTTCCTCCAGTGATGCTTTCCTTTTTTCTTCGCCGAGTTTTCGTTTCCTCTGTTGGATTGGTCGGGCTGAGGAGTTTATTGCTAGTTTATGACTGATGACTTGTGGGTCAATGCCGGGCATGTCAGCAGGTTTCCAAGCAAAAAGCTCGGCGTTTTCTTGTAGGAAGGATGTTATGGCCTGTAACTCAGCCGTGTTGATTGATGTACCTACATATGTAAATTTGTTAAGGTCATTGTTGAAATATACTTTTTGTAAGTCGTCGAATGGTTTCGGGCGCTCGAGGAAATCGGCTCTTGGGTCGAGGTCGGCCAGTACGCCTTCCTTCTGGTTGAGGTCGACATTGTTGACTTGTTGTGTTGCACGGTTTTGGAATTTTAGACTGATGTTGTAACACTGTCGCGCCTCCTTATGGTCTCCATGGATTGTTGCGACCTGATCGCCCTGCACTGGAAACTTCACACAGAGATGAACTGTAGATACAATGGCGCCGAATTTATTCAAAAAAGGTTGGCCAAGAATAAGGTTATATGGGCTGAAACAATCCACTACTAAATATTGAATATCATTAGTTTTTGAAAAGGGTTGCTCACCCAGGGTTGCTCAGCCGAGCTATACGCTGCAAGATCGGACGTCCACTCCTCAGAGTCCGAATTCTCCTTTTTCCTTGTAGATGTGAGGGTGTGAGTAATACAAAAGGGGTGGAGTGTACCTGCAAAGACACTCCAATGCTTAAGTCAGTTATCGTGTTAATTCAGAGTGGTGGAGAAAAGATACTTTACCTTGCTTTTATAGATATTTAATCGTCCGTTATATTCTGGATGATTATTTGACCGTTTTTGATAATTGGTTTTGTAACCGACTTTATTCATACCGTTTGAGACGTCAGTTATAATGTCATTAATTTTGCCGAGTTATAATTCATAAGGGTCGAATAATAACGGTAAAGACGAGTTATGACGATGGTTGGTTATAATTTGTATTAATGGTGACCATATCACAAAATGTATAGTAGAATTCAATAAATAAAATTTTTAGAAACCAATATTTTATAATTATTTTATATGAATTTAAATATAAAATAATGATTAAGAGTTCTAAATTCTAATTCATTCTCTTAATTATTCTTATTATTTTTGAAAATATAAAAAGTATAAAAAATTAAAACTTTTTTATTTAGAATTATCTAGGATTTTCATTTATTTTTTCAAATATATCAATGAAGTAAATAAAAATAAAAATATTTAAAAGATAATAAAAAATCAATATAAAATAGTCTAGAGTTATCTTATTTTGTATTTTTTAATTATTGCTTACTTTATTTTGTGTTATTCTTTTATTATTATTGAAATAATTAAATAATATTACATGTAACAAGTGTGTAATTATAGATATTTTATATATAAAGTTATGGATGTTAATTTAAATATTGTTTTTGAATTATTATCTCTCTAGTATGATGGATAAAAACAATGTATTCAATTTAAAAATTTTTACAAGATTAAAATATTATCTTTTATTTAGTATGGTTTCATTCAATAATACAAAAAAGATAGATGAATATAAAATATTTTTAATTTATGGTACAATCATAATTTTGTTTTTAGGTTGTTAGAGTATAATTGAGATCGGTTAGATCAATTAGCATCAATTATAATTATTTATTAGCATATCTATATATTTGTTATAGGATATTACATCTTTATTATTTCATTTCTCTTAGCATTTATATATAGTTGTATATTGTATTATTGTGGCACTCACAAAAATAAGATACAACACTTTCTTTATATTACTCTCCTGTTTCTAACATGATATCAGAGTTTAGGTTTTTGTTTTTTCTGATGAAAAATAGTTCAAAGCCTTTCATGTTTTCTTTTTTCGACAGTCTCTTTGTCACTGTTTTTTATCACATTTTCGACATTTTTCTCTGTCAGTGACTATACCATCATCTTTGTCTCGTCATTCTGAGTCCAACGAGTCAAACCACATTGTCGGAAATGCTCTGACGCGCCGCCACGTGCTGCCGCAAGCTCTCTGCCGCCGTCATCTTTTCTTCCTTCCAGAATGCTCCAGAACCATTGATCTGCGTCCAAGATCAACGCTTCAGAACCGTCCACATGTCACGGACCCGCGGCTTCCTTCAACCCATGTTCAGCAGGATCGTCGAACGAGATAAGTCATCGGGACTGGCCATAAGGTCGAAAGTTTGTTTGAACTCGAGAATCTTCATATTTCTTCTAGGTCTAATCTCTGTGCTATTTCTTCTCCATCTACATTTCACTTGTGGCATTGTCGTCTTGCCCACAATTCCTTAGAAAAATTGCATCCTTTTATCTCTAAAGGTATTTTAGGTCAAGTTAATCATGTCTATTGATTGCATTTCTTATCAAACTGCAAAACAACTAACATTATCTTTTCATCCTAGTCCATCTCTTACTTGCTCTCCTTTTGATCTTATTCACTCTGATGTTTAGGGCTCTGCTCCCATTACTTCTATGGGAGGGATTCGATACTTTGTAGAATTTATTGATGATTATTCACATTTTACTTAGGTTTATTTGATGACTAATCATCATGAACTGCCTCAACTTTATATTAACTTTTCCACTATGATTAAAACTCAGTTTTCTAAGGTCATTAAAGTCTTCCGACACAATAATGCTACGGAATATCATGACTCCAAACTTTTAAATTTTTTCGCTGAACAGGGTACTTTGTCTGAGTTTTCTTGTCCTGGTATCTCTCAACAAAATAGAAGAGTTAAACACAAACACCGTCATATTCTTGATTCTGTTCGTGCTATACTTCTTTCTTCTTCATGTCTTGAGCGTACTTGGGGTGAAGCTATTCTCACTGCTGTCCATACTACCAATAGAGTTCCTTCTTCTGTCCTTGGTAACACTACTCCTTTTGAGTGTTTTTATCATACCTCTCCAGATTATAGCTCCCTTCGTGTTTTTAGTTGTGTTTGTTTTGTCATTCTTCAGCTTCATAAGCATAATAAATTTGAACCTCAGACTCGCATGTGTTGTTTTCTTGGTTATGGCATTGAACACAAGGGTTATCGTTGTTGGAATCCTATCTCTAGACGTATTCGTATATCTCGTCATGCTGTATTCTGGGAGCATCACACATGTTCTCTAGTTTCTCCTCTTTTGAGTCCATTCCTTCTACTTAGTCACCGTTTTTCACTAACTTTAATGTTGATATTTTTTCTAGTGATGACACTATAGGTTCTATCTCAAGTCCACCTCTCGAGCCTCCTACTCTTCTGTCTTCTCCATCTCCCAATGATTCCAGCCCGGACGATGCTCTTGCTCTTGCTGTCAGGCCTCCTCCCTTCACCCATTCTTCTAGGGTAAGAAATTCACCTCCTCATCTTTTTATTATCATTGTTTTTCTACTATTCTTCATCACTATGAACCTAAATCATTCCGTGAAGCCTCCATAAATCAAAATTGGCAGAAAGCAATGCAAGAAGAAATCCAAGCACTTGAAAAAACACACACTTGGAACTTAGTTAATTCTCCTTCTGATCAAGAAGTTGTTGACAGTAGATGGATATACAAGATCAAGACTCGCTCTGATGGTTCTATTGACCATTATAAGGCATGATTGGTTGCTCAAGGATGTACGCAAGAGTATAGTATTGATTATGAAGAGAGTTTTGCTCCTGTTGCTTGTCTTACATTTGTTCGCGCTCTCGTTGTCATTGCTGCAGTCAAAAAATGGTCTCTCAGTCAGATAAATGTCAAGAATGTATTTCTTAATGGGAATTTAAAAAAGAAGGTCTATATGAAACTACCCCAGAATATCCTTGTCCTCCTAGCAAAGTCTATTTCCTTCATAAGGCATTTTATGGTCTTAAGCAAGCTCCTCGTGAATGGTTTGAAAAATTCAGCACCACTATATGCAATCTTGGTTTCACTTGCAACCCTCATGAAAATACTCTCTTTATTTGTAAAAGTGAGTGTAGGGTTGTCCTTCTACTTTTGTATATTGGTGATATGATCATTACTGGAGATGATGTTGATGGTATCTCTGATCTTAAAGCATTCCTTCACCACATTTTTTAGATGAAAGGTCTTGGTTCTCTCAATTATTTTTTTGGCCTTGAAGTCATATCCTCAAATGATGGCATTTATCTCTCTCAAGCTAAGTATGCTTCTGATCTTCTTGTTCGAACCGGAATTAAATATAGTCGCATTGAGTTTACTTCTCTTAAGCCTAATGTTCGGTTTACATCTATGGATGGCACTATTTTGAATAATCCTAGTCTTTATCAACAGTTAGTCAAAGATCTCGTCTACTTGACTGTCACACGACCAGACATCACCTATCCAGTTCATGTTCTTAGCCAATTCTTGTCAGCTCCTCGTACTACTCACTATGCTGCAGTTCTTCACATTCTTTGCTACATCAAAGGCACTCTGTTTCATGGTCTTCTTTTTTTTGTCCATTCATGCTTAACCCTTCATGCGTACTCAGATGCTGATTGGGCTGGTGATCCCATTGATCGTCATTCTACTACTAGTTATTGTTTGTTTCTTGGTGACTCTCTCATTTTTTGGCGAGCCAAGAAGTAAACGTTCACTGCTCGATCAAGCACTGAAGCTGAATACCGTGCTCTCGCTAATACCACTATCGAAGTTGTCTCGATTCATTGGCTTCTTGAAGACTTGGGGTTCTCCTCAGTCGTCCCCAATTGATGTTTATTGTGACAACCGCAGTGCTATTCAGATTGCTCATAATGATATTTTTCATGAACGCAACAAACAGATTGAGATTCAATGTCATTTTGTCTGGAAACGTCTCCTTATTGATGCTTTTCGTCTCGTAGCTGTTGGGACTCTAGATTAGACTGCTGATATTTTCACGAAAGCTCATCATCCTACTCGTTTTTAGACTCTAATATCCAAATTCAATATGGTATCTTTAGCCCCCACTTGAGTTTGAAGGAGAATGTTAGAGTATAATTAAAATCAATTAGATCAATTAGCGTCACTTATAATTATTTAGCACATCTGTATATTCATTATAAGATATTATATTTTTATTATTTTAATTCTCTTAGCATCTATATATAGTTTTGTATATTGTATTATTGTGACACTCACAAAAATAAGTTACAACACTTTTTTTAGATTACTCTCTTATTTTAAACATAGATGTAATTAATTTCTTATTATGTATAATTTTTTAATTAAGTTCCTGCAAAAATATATTTAGGAATATTCATTTTTTTTAATGTTTTTGTAAAAATAATGAATTAATTAATTTCAAAATTTTATAAAATATCACAATTTAATTATAAATTTGTAAAGTATAAAAATTTAGTTATAAATTTAATAAAATTATAGAACAATCAGATTAATTAAGTTTTTAAAATATTAAAAGATAAAAGAGTAATTAATTAATTAATGGGTATATTGCTAAAATCAAAATGGCCGTTAAAGAACGAGAAGTATAGCTGTAAACAACTAACAAACTCTAAACATAACAAAGTGGTTGCTATGTGCATGAATAAAGGCTCCAAGAGCCACAAAATCAAAAAGGGCTGCTGATATCCGAGTCAGTCTAAATTAAAGAACTGTCATTTCCTGTTTCATTCCGACTAATAAATTGTTTAGTTGTTTTCACTTTATTTATTACTCGGGGATTATTACTATTCCCTTCTTCCATTATTCCAGGTCATCTTTCTAAAAATTGCTTGAGAAGAACATCAAAACTCGGTCCTGGATGAAATACTTTTTTTTTTCAAAGGTGGAAAAATTCGAATCCGCGACTTAACTTCTAGGTAAATATAGAAAAATTATATTAGTTGAATTATAATTTATTAACAAAATACCTACTTTTATAAAAAAAAAATAAAAAATATACATTTTATCACTCGTTAAAATACGAATATCACAAACAAAAAAAAGAGTAAAATAAGCATATCAATAATATTTAAAAAATAATAAAAATATACTTAAATAATTTAAAATTATTTTATTTAATATTTATTAATTATTACTAAAATTTAAATATAATAAATATATAATTACAAATATTATATATATAAAATTATAAATATATTATGTTATATAAGATAATTTTAGATATTATCTCCGTGTTATTATCATAAACATAATACTTAATGCCTACATTATTCCTTGTTCACCACTTGTAATTCAAAAAGGACAGCTAAATATATCAGCCGCCATATTAACTTTCGCTTTCACTCCTAATAGAGGTGTCATTATTAGACTTTAATTAATATGTGTGCTGATAAAAACACATTGTAAATTTATTATTAGTGAAAAAAATTAGTTAAAAATTATTGTAGTTTTTAAAAATAAAAATTAAAATAAAAAATATTATTATATATAATTATATTAAATATATATTAAAATCAGTTATTAATATAAAATATATATTAAAAATAAATTAAATTATATATTATCTTATTTAAATATAATGACTGATTTAGTAGTTAATTTTTATGTATATATTGTATTTTTGTACTATAGATATGATAAATCTGCTCTATAAATATAAAAATATTATATATATGTTAAAATTAAATATTAAATTAATCATTATATATTTGTGTATAAATATATATTATTTAATTTTTTTTAATATATATTTTATATTTTAAGAGATATTTTACACTAATAATTAAGTTTAGTAGATAGTTGATCTATAAATATATAACCGTCTGTAGCAACCCATATAAATAGTTCGTTGCACAAAGTATATATACATTACTATACAATGATAGAAAGTATATATATATGGGTGAGAGTAGTGAGAAACAAGAATCACATGTAGTGCTATGAATATGTGTTCCAAGATCTTGTGATAATAATACGAAGCAATAATAAAATGGAAGAAATGAAATCTTCCATATCCAAAATTCTGAAAGAATTCCATGCAGGGTACTTCAGGATTGGCCTCTCCCTTTGCAGCCAAGCCTTGTTATGGAAGACCCTCATCAACCCAATCCAAGACGCACACGCTCTTAGACGCATATTTACCTATATACCCTTCACCGCCTTCACTCTTCTCTGGTCACTCGCCTTTCTCACACTCCTCACGCTCTCTCTTCTCTACGTCCTCCGATGTCTTTTCCACTTCCACATGGTTAAGGACGAGTTCCTAGACCATGTCGGAGTTAACTACCTCTTTGCTCCATGGATCTCATGGCTCCTTTTGCTCCAATCATCACCCTTCATTTCTTCCAAAACTAACTACTACCATGCACTCTGGTGGATTTTCTCCGTTCCAATTTTCGCCCTGGATGTCAAGATTTATGGACAGTGGTTTACTAAGGGGAAGAGATTCCTGTCGACCGTGGCGAACCCTGCGAGCCAACTGTCGGTGATAGGGAACTTGGTTGGTTCGCAAGCCGCGGCCAACATGGGATGGAAAGAGAGCGCAATTTGCATGTTCTCTCTTGGCATTGCACATTATTTGGTGCTATTTGTTACTCTTTACCAGAGATTGTCCGGGAACAATAGCCTCCCGGCGATGTTGCGGCCAGTTTTCTTCTTGTTCTTCGCCGCGCCGAGCATGGCTAGCGTGGCATGGAACTCTATTTGTGGCGGCTTTGGTAGCGCCTGCAAGATGTTGTTCTTCCTCTCCCTCTTTCTCTTCTTGTCTTTGGTAAATCATTTTTCTATTCAAACTTGTTATTTATTTAAAGGTTGACTTTATGTGAAGTCAAATTAGTCAAATCATCTAACGACTATCAAGTATCAATTTTACGTAAAATTAACTGCATCTGAGTTTTTATTTTATTTAAAATATAAAAAATTAAAAAAAATATTAAATTAATTATATTCTGTGTCAACATTTTTTACTGCGGTTAGATTTTGTTATAGTTATTAATAAGACGTATATTACAGTGGTGATGATGTTTTAAAAGTGTTTTTAAAATTAAAATAATATTTTATTTATTATTAATAGACTGTTATTTTTAATAATTAAAGAATATTTTATATTTTGCTAATGTCAGAAAGACAAAAGATAATCCGTTCAAATTGTTTGAACTTATTTTATTTAATATTTATTTATTATAAAATACATTAAATAAAACAAAAAGTAGTAGGTTTTAGAAATTTTTTATTAATATTTTTTTGTTATTAAACATTTTTTATTTTATTTATTCATTATTAGATGTTGTTGAATGTTTTTTTTGGTGACTAGATGTTGTTGAATGTGATATTGAAGAAACACACCTATTTTATTTGTGATATTATTTTTAAATTATGGAAAAGTATATGGAACTAAAATGTGATCAGTCAAAAAAGTAAACAAAACTGTTTAATTAAAATCACTTTTTGAATAATATGTTTAAAAATCGCTCATGAGATCACGGAGCACAAACCAAAACCCGATTTTTTATGGAACCCAAACACATTTTGACTGATTTTTGACTGATATACTTTTGGTTCCTAGTTGTTCTCTTAAATTATATATTAGTTTCTCAGAGATGATTTTTTTTTAAACATTTTTTTACTAGTCTTATTTGTTTCTGAACCAGCAGTCTCTTCCTTAGAGATAGAAAGACTGTTTCTTCTCCGATGTCAACTTGGAGCAAGAGAATTGAAAATAAAAATTTGAAGGCTTTTTATTGAAGTCCTAAGGAAAGCGACCATGAACAATTAAACATGTACTTTCAAAAAGAAAAAAGAAAAAAAAATCAAAATAGAAAATGACGGTGCAAAGTTTCAAATTGTACACGTTCTATGAACTTCTCATTCTGTGATTTGGTTTGCTGATCTTTTTGGATGTATCCAAGTTGAAGATCCACTTGAAAACTGGTCCCTGCGTAATTATATAAGTTGATTATAACCTGTATATTGTTGCCAAATTTTGGATAACTGGGACTATCCTTGTAATCTAGTTCTCACTCTGAAAAATACATGATATTAGGAATTTGCATTTTGTCCTATCCAAAACTTTTAGCTACTTTTAATTATTTCCTTTGTGAAACTTTATTATTTTTAGCTTTACTAACAAAGACTTTTATGCACTTAACCAAATTTTAGGAACAATAAGTTGAGTTTAATTTTGATATACTAACAGTACAAAACTTTTTACTTCATCGTTTAATAATATTTGTTGTTTTTATGATCATTCATGCGATCAATATAAAAAATAGTTATTTTTGCTAACATAGTATTACATGTAAAACTACTTTATTCTGAACATGCATCAAAATTAAATTCTAATAAGTTTTCATGTTTTAAATTCAAAGAAACATTTCATTTGATATATGATTGACTAAATTTCTTTTGTAATTTTGTACAAACAGGTTTCAAGGCCTCTGCTATTCAAAAAATCAATGAAAAAATTCAGTGTGGCATGGTGGGCTTATTCATTTCCCCTCACAGCACTGGCACTGGCTTCAGCAGAGTATGCACAACAAGTTAAAGGGGTTATGCCTCATGCTATTATGTTAGTCTTATCAACACTCTCAGCTTTGGTGTTACTATTCTTAGTACTTGTTTCTATCTTCTTCAACACTGCTGCAAAGTCCTCACCCTCAACAACTCAACATGATCATTCATCAGAAAGTTCTAATAATGTTGTAACCGTCAATAATCATGTTTAGTCTTACCAAGAGGAGATTTTTGTTAGTAAATAAATGTATATATACCGCCAAATATTTCATATGTATGTTAGTAAATAAAGAAGATGCTGTTTTATATGTGATTGTTATTGATTTGTACAAAATGCTGCATAATTTTATCTTTTTTTTTCTTAATTAGTAAATCACTAAATTGGAGTATCCAACACCAAGACGGAATACTAAGAGTTTATAGTTGTTATTGTAGTCCTTTTTTTTTTTTACATAAGTGAAAAAAAAAATAGGAAACGCTGCTTTGTGTAGTATAATAAAACTGCTTGGTGTTTATTGTAGAATGATGAAAATGGTTTGATAAAAATATAAAATAAACAATTTGATATTTTGAAATAATTATATAAATTTTAATGATTATTAATTTTTAATAGACAAAATTATTCTAAATCCTAAATCATAATTCAGAATCTTTTCTTTTTTCAAGAAAAAACTTGTACTTTATAATATTTTTTTAATAACTATTTCAATAAATATATATTTACATAAAAATGATATTATAAACTGTTAGATAGTTCGGTCAAACATAATCAATTAAACATGTCAAACTATCTAATAATTTGTAATATCATCTTCGTAAAAAATGTATTAAATAATTTTTTTTTTAACTTATGCTAGCACTGTGGTTTTGCTGAGCTGTAGAAAAAGTATAGCCAAAGTGGGAACCAAATAGAACAAGGAGATTTTTAATTTGTTGTATGCATTTTGTGAGGAGGGTTGCTAATAACAAGCTGTGACCAACTCACTAGGCAAGTGAGGCAAATAACACGTTGATTTTAGATGGAAAAATTAGAAAATGATATGCAGACTATTTTGAATAAATATTGTTTGCTAAGAGCTAAATACATGTACTTGAACTAAACTCTTGTGGAGTAGTCAATTAACATATATTTGATTTCAACGCCGCTAACCATCATTTTCAGTATATCTTGGTTGATGGCTAAACATTGGTAGATTAAGCTCAGGCATATTTTGGTTGGAATGAGTTTTTTTTTTATCACGCTTCTCTTTGTTATTATTATTATTATTATTTTATTTTTGGTCTACACGCTTCTCTTTATTTTTGTATCAATATGATCTAACATATTTATGTTGTTATTTTTGGTAAACAACATATTTATGTTTTATTGTATCAATAAACACAAATACACAATCTCAATAAGACCGCTATAAATTTGGTCAATAATTATCACTTTTGATGACCCTGGGCCTATTAAGTACCCATGATAGGCTTTTCTATTCTTTAGTCCCAAGAATGGCTTGCTTAAAAGCCCACTTGGCCCATGATCTTATTTTGCAAGCCATAACTAAAAAGGAGGGATAGACCAAAAAAAAAAAAAAAAAAAACTAAAAGGAGGGATATATTATAAAGGAAAACGTGTAAAATATAATAAAAGGCAACGGCCTCTCCCATATAATACAGGATTTAATTTTGATATGCAATTACATCTGTTTTTTTGGATGATCATTCACACATCTATTTTTTTGGATGATCATTCACGCAGTCACTATAAAAAGTAGTTACTTTTACTAATGTGATATTACGTAATTGAATATACGTATAAAACTATTTTATACTGATAATACATCAAAATTAAATTCTATAATATAATAAAACAAAATTAATGTATTACACCTAAGGATATATGCATTTGGTAATTAAAGAAGGGTCATCCACTAAAAGTTAAAGTTCAGATTATTTGTTTCTTTCAACTGGAGGAACTCATTTATTTTATTAGGTAATTTGGGCCGAATGTTATCAAGTAGACTCAATGAGACTTGATATTAAATTCGAAAGCTCTAATTCATCGTAAGCCCATATTATATGGTGTACCAAAATGTTTAATTGTTTGCTTTAAAAAAAAAAAACTATTCCATCCTTATTATTGGAAAGTTGGACCTGACGTCCTCTACCCAACAGGAAAAAATAAATAGAGACGATAGCAAAAGGATAATTACTCCAGACAGTTAGCTTTTGTTTCTTTCTTTGGGCCTTGGCTCTGATGGTTCACCTAAAAAAAAAAAAAATAGAGACAATAGTGGCAACACTACTCAAATTCGTGGGTATCCATCCCATCCCTACACCTTCTCCTATAGGGCAGATTTTTAACGGGATGAGTTCTTGAGCACGGTGGAACGGGATCGGGTTTAATCTAAATCCGCCCCGGTATATATACATATATATATAATTATTAGTAAAATGATTAATAATATTGTATCATATTTAAATTTTTACTTTAATTTATATTATGTATGTAATGATGGTTATATAAATTTTAACTTTTAATTTTATTTGTTGGATTTCAATAATTATAGGGACAGGTAGGGGTGGGGCAGATAGGGGCAGGACGGGTCCGCGAGTAGAAGCGAAACTGATTCGATGCGAGTTATTGTAGAGCGGATTCGATGCGAGTTATTATAGAGAGGGACAGGATCGGGTAGGACAAAAACCGGCCCTTTCATGCTCCATTGCCACCCCTAATAGCGGAGGCTTTGGTTGAGTGACAATATACGTTGATTGTTAATAATATATGCTATTCGAATTCAAATTTTGGCAATGACTAAATAATGGATAGAATCCTTAAATGCTCGTGTGAGTGAATGGTGTGCGCGAGTTTATTTGAAATTTTCTTTGATGCAATTGAGACTTTAGTCGAATAGTAAAATATGGTATTTTTTTAATATGCTGTATCCAAATTTGAACTTTGACAATAGTCAAGTAGTAAATAAAATTCTTAAATGTGTGTCTGAATGTGAAATTTGAACGAATTTATGATGTATAAAATTTGAAACTATTCAATCCATCTATCAATTTTTTTTAATACTTCAAAAACAAATCTTTGATAAAAAATAAAATAGGTAGAGATTCTTACTAAAATATATAGAATTGCACATAACTTTTTTATTTTTTTAGGGTAAAATATATATATTTTTTAAAATTTATTAAAAATTTAAAAAATATTTTTAAATTTTATTTTATTTTAGTTTTGTTCCAAAAATTTTCAATGTGTATAAATTAATTTTTCAAAAATTTTACGACTAATTCAACAACCATTTTACAAAAATAACATTTAACCTAAGTAATTAGATATAATTGTCATGTATTATTATTAGATTAATTTAAATTTTTTTTAAAAATTTAGCTACTAAAAATATATTTAATGTAAATGATTTTTTTTAACAAAAATAAAATATAATAAAACTTAAAAGATATTTCTAAATTTTTTTGTCAAATTTTAGGAAAAAAATATAGTTTACCTATTTTTTTTAGCCGTTTAGCTTTATGATAACTTCCAATAGAAATATTACTTGGAATCATTTTGTCTCATACGCTTAAGCAACACATGCTCTTTTTTTTATTAAATAAGGGTTAAGTATGATTATGGTTCTTAACGTAGAAGCTGAAAATTTATTTTATTTTTAGCCTTTTTTTTTGCTACAAAATAGTTCCAAAAGTTTAATCTAATTTTAAAACCGTCATTCGAATCAAAATATCCCTTCTTCTTCTTCTTCCGCAAAATCAAGCACGAGCAGAAGTACAGGCAAAAGCAGAAGCACAAAGACAAGCACAAGCAGAAGCAACAACAACAATAAATCAACAATGTAATCAAACAAAAGTAGGAGCATGAGCAGGAGCAGAAACAGAAGCAGGAGCAGAACAACAACAACAACAACAATAAATCAAGAATGTAAACAAGCAGAAATAGGAGCAAGAGCATGAGCAGAAACAGAAGTAGGAGCAGAACAACAACAACAACAACAACAATGAAATAATGTAATCAATCAGAAGAAGAAGCAACCAGAAGCAACAATAATCTAAAATCAACAACAAAATAAAAGCAGAAGCAGAAGAAGAATGGAAGAAAAAACAGAAGCCAGCGAGCCACTCGAAACCGCCATCACAACCATCACAGTGCCGATCTGCCATCACAGCATCGCAACCCTTTTCTTCTCTCTTCGCGCTGTTGGGAATAAGACACCATTCCCCCTTGAGAAAACACCTTTGACAGAGAAATAAAATAGACAAATCACAACACAAGAATTTAACGTGGAAACTCCAATTACCGGAGAAAAAACCACGGCCGTTGTCAAATGACAACCAGAGAATATCACTATGTGAAAATTGTTACAACACATAGACTTCTTTCTCTCTAACACCGGCACCCCAGTACACCCACACTCTCTCAAAGCAAATATCTAACTACACCTCACAACACTCTCTAATCAAAGAGTACAGAGGAAAAGAAAAATCAGATACAAGCTAAAAGTGTTTCTGACTGGTGCAAAAACAAATGGAGAACTTAGCCTCATATTTATAGCCTAGGCCACCCACTCCATTTGCTATCCTAAGCAATGTGGGACTAATTCAACCAAATCCTAACAATCTCCACCTTGATTGAAATAGTCACACATCTTCAGCTTCCATTGTCAACACCGACAATTCTTTGCTGCCATTGTCTATACCGACAATCATAGTTCAGAGAACTATCATACTCCACCATGAAAGTATACTCACTTGGAATTAGACCACTCCAAGCATTTCGCCTTGGTACAGATCGAAACCTTGCTGAAAGTTCATGGTGCAACTTCCAAATTGGCTTTTCTTGGAAGTTCTTCAGCCATCGACCTAACTCTGTCACACACCTTGCATCTCAACGCCAACCAATGCCCGTGTGCAATTGTGGACCCGATTGCCACAACTCATCCTTATCCATGGCAGTGCGGTAATACCATGAGGATACTTCTTATCTTCTAGAGAACATCATCTTCTCTCATAGAGAGAACAACCAGAGATCTTCTCCTTCAACGCCTTGTGCAAACCTGATTGTATCAACACATCCTTGACTTGTATTTGCCACAAGCCAAAATTGGTTCTTCCATCAAATTTCTCTATTTCAAGCTTCACAGCACTTGAATATCCTGACATTGTTGCAACCGTATACTGAAATAGTATAACTCAACCGTGCACTAGGAAGGGTCCCCAGGAAAGAGAGGTAGGTCACAATGGACACACTTAAATACCAAGTCTTTCCTTAGCCAGAACCTTTCCAAACAGCACTCTCACAGTGTCACACTGCCTTCCAGCAACAACAACAACCAAAGATCAACCTCAAGCCACAGGACAAAATTCTTTTCTGATGTGGAAGGTCAGACTAGGCTGCAACCACAGAGCATACTAAGAATAAATCCCACCGAACCAAAGCTCTGATACCACTTGTTGGGAATAAGACACCATTCCCCCTTGAGAAAACACCTTTGACAGAGAAATAAAATAGACACAATCACAACACAAGAATTTAACGTGGAAACTCCAATTACCGGAGAAAAAACCACGGCCTTGTCAAATGACAACCAGAGAATATCACTATGTAAAAATTGTTACAACACATAGACTTCTTTCTCTCTAACACCGGCACCCCAGTACACCCACACTCTCTCAAAGCAAATATCTAACTACACCTCACAACACTCTCTAATCAAAGAGTACAGAGGAAAAGAAAAATCAGATACAAGCTAAAAGTATTTCTGACTGGTGCAAAAATAAATGGAGAACTTAGCCTCATATTTATAGCCTAGGCCACTCACTCCATTTGCTATCCTAAGCAATGTGGGACTAATTCAACCAAATCCTAACACGCGCTACCTTAACGCCACTGTCACAGTGCGACCTCTTCTCTTCCCTCGACTCGCCACCGAAGCCTTCTCCTGTTCTTGCCTCGAACCAGAATCCACTGCCATCGAGCAGACGAGCACCTTTGCTAAGCTCAGAGGAGCAGTGGCGAGATCCAGCGCTGAACCACGACAAGCAGCAACGGCGGTGGCCCTTCGGATCCCCCTTCCCCTCTCTTCTTTTCTAAACCAACCCTTCCCCTCCCCCTCCCCCGCAAATCCCTTCCCCCTTTCCCCCTTATTCAATGTTTTCTTTTTTTTTTAGTTAGAAGTATTTTTGGAATAAAAATTAAAAATTTGATAAAAAGGACGATTTTAAAACAAATTGGAATCTTCAAGATCATTTTATAGCAAAAAAAAGGCCAGAAACAAAATAAATTTTCGGCCTCTACATTAAAGACCAAAATCGTATTTAATCCTATTAAATAATGTATTGAACTTATTTCTATCTCATTTAGTAATAAAAAGGGATAAGTATTGTTTTGGTCCCTAACGTTGAGGCTCAGAATCGAAACCGTCCCCATCGTAATTTTGAATTTAAAATCATCCTTAACGTTTTTTTCGTATTAAAATCGTTCTTTTTAATAAAATTATTTATTTTATTACTAAACTACCCTTCTTTTAATAAAAAATATAAAATTAAAAAAATAAAAAAGAACGCAATTTGGGGGAGGGGGAGAGGAAACGCGTTTTTGTTTGTTGGGGGGGAAGGAAATGGGAAGGAGGGAGGGGAGGAGGCCACCGCCGATCTACCGAGCCCACCGGTGGTCCTACTTCGGCCTCTGCATCTGCCGCCACCGTGGAGTGCGTCACCAGGAAGGGGAGCTCGAGTTGCCAATCTACCCAGCCGTGGAGTGAGTCGCCACCGTTCATGCATGCTCCTGCCACCGCCGATCTATCCAGCTGCTGCTCCTCGCCGCCTCGCCGCTGCTCCTCGCCGCTTCTGCTTCATCTTCTACTTTCTGCTTCTGCGTGCTTCTGCTTCTGCATCGTCTGCTTCTGCATCTTTTGCTTCGTCTTCTACTTTCTGCTTCTGCTTCTGCTTGAATTCTTCTGCTTCTACTTTTAATTTAATTTTAATTTATTATTTACTGATTTTAGCATTGTTGTATATTGATTTGTTGAATCTGGATTGGAATAACGGATTTGTTCATCATAATCTCTAATTTTTATTATTGATTTTGTTCTTGTTTTGATTTTTGGATTGTTGTTACTTTTTTTTTTGTTTTTGGAGTCATTGTTAATTTGTTTTTGGATTTCTTGAATTTCTGATTTTGAGTTGTGTGTTTTTTTTTGTTGAATCTGTATTTTTAATTTGTTAATGGAAGAAGAATTTGTTCTTCTGAAAGAAGAAGAATTTGTTTTTGGATTTCTTGAATTTCTGATTTTGAGTTGTGTGTTCTTTTTTTTTGTTGAATCTGTATTTTTAATTTGTTAATGGAAGAAGAAGAACATTTGTTCAAGAAGAACCAGAAGAAGAAGAAGAACAAGAAGAATGAAATGGTGAAAAATGGTATTTTTGTCATTTAGAAAAAAAAAATTATTAAAAAGGACGATTTCGATTCTGACCCTCAACGTTACGTTAGGAACCAAAACAATACTTATCCCTAATAAAAACTATACAAATAATACATAAGTATATATTTGTGGACATGGTTTGACGATGACACAAATGAGCTTGTGGTGGAGGGAATTTTGGGATTACTATATAATATACTCCATTTATGTCAAATTCTTAATTTATTTAAAAATTTGATATATTCATAATTCAATATATTTAAATATAATTACTAAAATTTATTAATTTTTTCAATGGAAAGAAAAATGTTAAATGGAGGGAGTAATAATGTTCTTACATAAATCAAATGTAATGAAAATTCAACTTCTTTCGATCTCTTTAACTGCATTTGGTTAGTAGAGAAAGACATAAAATACAAAAACCACGGTCTATATATTATTATACTTTTAAGTTGCAATTTGCAAAGACAATCTTTTAATTTAAAAATAAAATTATCTGCACCTTTAAAAGTAACGACTTATACCATTCTATTATCATTATTATTATTAAAAAAAAAAAGTTTTCCTAATACCAAGTGTCATGCCAAAACTTTAAAATTTACAATGGCCTTTGTAGTGTATTTATTGAAAATATTATGAAAATTTAATATTGTTGCGTGTTATTTATGTCTTTTTTTTGTTTATTTTGTTTCTCCACTACAAGGTTTTTGTTTATTTGTGGCAGTTTTTTTTTATTTGTGGAGGTTTGTAACCCCACCAAATAATTTGTGGGAGTTTCTAAAATCCCAAAATTTGAGGTGTCACGATGTCTTTTGTGGGAGTTTTTAGACCTCCATAATCTATTCAGTGGAGAGTTTTGTGTGTGTTTAGTGGAGGTTTTATATTGGACTTTTGTGGTAATTTTAAATCACTTTTGTGGCAGTTTTAAACCCCCACAAATTAATTTTTTAATTTAGCATAAATTAACTATTTTATGAAATTTTCAAACCTCCACAAATCCTATAATTATTTATTTATTTTTAATTTCAAATAATTTATTAATCTCATTTCATTTACATATTCTAAAATTAAAATTTATTTTTTAATATCAAAATTTAAAATTATAAATTAAAACAAAAAAAAATTTAATATATGTCATCTGTACTCATTTTATATATTTATTTAATCATTAATTAAATAAAAATCTCTAAAATAAGTCTTTGTTCAGCATGAATATCCCAGAATTTCATTCTACTATTAAATTATATTCAAAAGACAAGAAGAAAATTTTAGTTAAATATGACTAATAGAACAAGTATGAAAAGAGGTTAGAAGAACTGAATTAGAGTTAGAATCAGAGAAGAATGATAATTGATATTGAAATTATTAAGTAAATAACAACTATAGAGTAAACCATATTATTCCAATTAGCTGTAACTGAACAAATCTAAAAATTGTTCTTGAGAAGAGAACATAGAAAAAAGAAAGAAAAATACTGAACCAAAACTTTAATTTTTAGTACCTTTTTGGATCAATAACAACTAAGATAATCATTATAGTCATCGTGAAAAAAAAACTTTCATCTAGGAAAAACCTTCACCGGATTCACAAACTCTGCATCCGAAACCGCGGAATCCTCGAATTGGCTCGCATCATCTTCTTCGGCTAGGGCAGGGAGGTTAAGATCTATGAAACTCTCTCTTCCAAGCTTTGAGGAACTAGTGGTGGCAACCAACGATAAGTCCGGCGAGTACCACCAATGCTGTTCCCTGCAACAAAGCAAAGAGAATTATAAGAAATAATCATTGGTTAACAAAACAGGAGAATTAGTCAGAGAAGTTTAAAATCACAGGTTAGGCTTAAAATTAGGAAGTTCCGTTAGTCATCATCTATACTCAAAAGTAATATAAAATCCAAATAATTTATCAAGCAAGTTAAGGAAGAAAATAAAGAAAGAATAAAAATGGAGATATGGAAGAAGCATGATAAGCCAGGGCCTAAGTTATGATTGTGTCAACCTGAGTTTGAATGAAATCTTTCGATGGCTGAGGTTTATTATAACTTGATTAGTTATAATGATCACAAACTGGACATTAGTTGTTCAATTCTTCTAAGATCCATTCAACATTTTTTCTTTCTCCTGGCGGCTACTTCTTCTACGACCTTTGGGTCTCTGCCTGCCCAAACAATTTCTGGAGGACTGGAGTGATAACCACTGCAGAAGACATAGAAAAAAAAAATAGAAGTAACGGCGTAAGCCAAACAATTTTCAATTAGGAATCATAATCCGTATGCAGGAGATAAAGATATTATAAAAAAGGAAACAATGACTCTTACTCCCAATACTCCTCCTTTCCTCCTTCACCTTTAGCACTTCAATTTTAAAATAAAAACAAGTCAATATAAACTCTTATAAATATATAAATCAATGTATCTTACTATCACTAAAGAGAGAATAAACGTCAATTCCATTGTATTGCTCTTCCTGAAAAACATCACAGAGAAGAATTTTTCTTTTTATTGTTTAATAAAGGTACTATAATCAAAAGAAATCAATAGACTAGGACTAAGAAGTTAATTTACCTCTTTTAGCATCTTATTGTAGTGTTTCATTGCCGCTAATGGATAAGAAAACATAGTCTCAAAAAAGTGAGTTCACACAAATATAATTTACATAAAGTGAGTTCTTATTTACCTCAATTTGTTCTATCATTTTAACTAAAGATCGATTAACGACAAATTCCATGATCTGCAAGCACGTTTAGGTAAGAATAAGCTATCAGAGACATAATAATATTCATAATTTATAGATCCAATAACTTCTTTCACCATTTACCACTTCCGTAAGAGGCATGAAACGACTATACCAGTCCTTGTCTTCCTTTATGGCCACTTTTAGATCACCCTGCAACGTCTCAGCACATTGCAAAAGATCCATGACAACCCTTGCCTCATATCCATTAACCGGCATACTTCTCCTTCCTTGCCGAATAGCAGATTTCACCTAGAAGAATCTTAAATCAACAACTTGACAGAAAAGAAAGCAGAAGTTACAAAAAGCATATCCAAATTTAAGGAGGTATAGGATTTGTTAACTGTAGAGTAAATTAGTACAATTAAAATTATTTCATAGACGATTTGTTAACAAATGCAAATCCACATTACTAGGTAATAGTTAATTGGCTTCAATTGAATGCCAGATTATATACTTATTGGGAAAGTAAAAACATATAGAATGTCATAACTGAACATTGCAACAGGTAGCAAGAAATACCAATTAAGACTATTCAGATGACTTTATGCTAACTGTAGATTCTTCTATGAAATAAACATACACCCTCTTTCTCTGCTCACTTGGAAAAAAGATGCAACTCAATAAGAATCTAAGGGAAACCAATCTCATGACCAACCCAAAGCTGATTTTTCCTAAATCACAAAGATAATGGAAAATACAGATGAATAGAACTATGCAGAAACTTGTTAAAGTTTCCAAATTGGCTATGATGCATACCTCTTTTACTCGCTATCTAAAGGCATTAACGAAGATATACAAAATTACTGAAAGAAAAATCTAAAAGGATTTGATAAAATAAACAATCTATATATTCAGCAAATAAATGCAGATAATCCACACCTTTGTTCATGAGTATGGCCTATAGACCAAAGTAGGCAAGCTCCCATTATATTCCTCATTTTGAAATCCAAGTGGTCCTAAAATACAACACCTCAAATATATTATTAAACACATAATAGTGTAAAGACTCGATTATTAATTTTTAAATCAGAATAACCCAATTGAAAATTGAGAGAAACTAGATGGAGCCCTGCAGTGATTTAACCTGTAATATTCACTTCTTCCTTTAAAGTTCTACAAATAAGCCATGAGGAACTAGCCTTTTTTCAAGTGATACCATTTGAATGTGTTAAATAAATTCCTGTTTTTCAACACCTTGTTAATTCACCATTAATTTAAAAATGATTGTAAAGAATAATCTAGCCTCAACTAGTAACAATACTGAATTTGCATAATTTAAAAGACAACACACATGTCAACATCACCATTATTAATCTATAGAAGACTCAATCAGAATCTTAACAAAGTAACTAATAATCACTCCTAACACAAAAAAATTCACTAACTATTGTCATGAAACAAAACAGCTTCAATGAACAATTATCATGTCTTCCTTGCCTTGTTTCCAAGACTTCTTATCAACACAAATGAAAAACAATAAAAAAAATACAGAACAAGAGGGGATACAGTAAAAAAGTTGCAACAGAATTGAGAAGGTGAGACAGAGAAAAAATTTATTGTTAACAAAGAAGAAATATCAGCAAATTAATAGAGAAGAAGAAAAAAAAGAAGTACGGGCGTCAATTCAAAGGAGAAATTGGAGTGAGAAAAAGCGGCGTTGAAGAAGAAGCTCGGGAGTGAACAGATCTGCAAATGCATTGTACCACGGCAACTACGGTGGCATCGAAACTTAATATTGTTGTGTATTATTTATGTCTTTTTTTTGTTTATTGTATTTCTAGCTCTATGCCTATGTATGTCATATTAGTAGAGAACACTAGCCAAGTCCTACACCTCTCTAATTGCGTGCCTTGAGTATTGTCGTGGTCTCAATTTGCTCAAAAAGTTTTAAGTAAAGTCATCATATGTTAATGGAGATGTGAATGTGAACGTGAATGTTGATGGATTCCCTAGTTCCCTTCCAATTTCTAAGGTTATTGATTGACGTAGTCATCAATGCATCATTGGTTACTAATCTTCTAAAATTCAACAGTTATTTATTTATTTTTTATCTCAACGAATTAATACTTAAAATGGTCCCAAAAATTTTATTTTCGATTCAATTTAGCCCTCAAACTTTCAATTGACTCTACTTGTACTCTAAAATTTTGATCCGTGCCTCAATTTGGCCCTTCTGTCGTTTTCCATCACCAAAAAGCTGACTTAGCAATTTTAATTGACACCTGACATTGTCTAAACGACATCGTTTAACTCTTGGCGCCAAAAATATTGAGAAACGATGTCGTGTTACATGAGGAGGGGGTTAAACCAAAACCCAAACGTTAACCACTTCAAAAGTGAAACTCCAATTGACCATTCTTCTTCCTCCTCCTTCTCTCGTATACGTCCAGTCAAGGAATAACCATTGTTGTCGTTGTAACTGAAATTTGAAGCTTTTCTCATTTGTTTCGGCCCCCATAGTAAAGACAAAATACCTGGGAATCACCATTTCTTCAAAAACAAGTTAGTAACAAAATTGTTATTCTCAACATACAATGCTCTAATTTTTGCAAAATGTTTGTTGAGATTTGTTTTTTGTTTTTTCGCTCTACTTCATTGGTGAATCTTTGGGGGACATTGGTTGATTATGGTTGTTGGTAATGGTAGGATTCTTGTATGCTAAGGTTTATTTTTTTTTTTTTGTATGTATGGAGACATTGGTTAATGTTTAGACAGTGCTAGGTGTCAATTAAAATTGTCAGATCAGCTTTCCGGTGACATAAAACGATAGAAGGACCAAATTGAGGTACGAGTCAAAATTTTAAAGTACAATTAGTATCAATTAAAAGTTTAAATGCTAAATTAAGTCGGAGATCAAATTTCAGGAATTATTTTAAATATTAACTCAATCTCGCTCAACTGATAATATAATTTAGATAAAATGTGCCTCAAAATAAATACAGAATAAATTTATCAATTGAAAAAATAATTTTTTATTTTAAAATTTATATTTAGTAAAATAAAATATTTAAAAATATCTATTATGGATAAGTACTTTTTTCGTCCCTAAGGTCTAAGGTGAAAATCAAATTCGTCCCCAACCTTTTTTTGTTATTAAAATCATCCTCAACCTTTACAAACACTTTAAAATCATCCTCCCCCCATCAACAAAAATTTTCTGACACATTTACCCCTAAAGTCTTTAACACTTCGTTTTCATTTCCGCGAAAGGCATTCACTGTCTCATTTACATTACACACTTGAAAGCTAATGTTTCATGTTCAATGATGCCCTAACAGTGGTTTGTCGTCATCTGAGGAGTATCGGAATTGCATTTGGACGGTGTTAGCAAGGGTAAGGAAGGAGGTTGGTCCGCCATTGTCATCGCTATTCAGATATGTATGCAGCATTTGTTACGGTTTTGGTCGAGGTTGAACATATAATGTTTGAATAGATTCTTTTAGTTTCCTAAAACTGCGAGGGTTTGATTTAATTTTTTTTCTCTTTAAGAAATGGGAAGCTTTACTCTGATTGTCTACCATGGGGTTGATTCGGATATGATAATGGGATGTTACAGTATATAGGGGGACAAAAGACACTCATTGAAGATGTTGAGAGTGATTGTTGGTCTGTATTTGAGGCATATGCAGAGCTAAGGTAGTTTGGGTACACAAAGAAGAACATTTCAGCTCTGTGGTATAAGGATCCAACAGGTGAATGGTTAGAGAAGGCTCTGAAATTATTTGCTACAGATAAAGATGCACTTGAGATGTGTAGAATAGTGAAGTTGAGGGGTCATGTTGAGGTGTTTGTGGTTCATGTGGTTGAGGATGTAGAAGGATTTCCTGAAGTTAGGTTTATTGATGTTGGAGGTCAAACAGAGAAAAATCCCAGTAATTAGTTGGTGGTTTATGAGGGTGAACAAGGTCAACAGGTAGAAAATGATGATGTGCAAAAAGTTAATGAAGGAGATAATTTAGAAACAGATGTGGCTGCTGAAAATGAACGGGATGAGACAAATAGCGATGATGACAGTGATGATGAGGAGTTTATTATGTCTGATCTTGAGGTTGATAGTGCAGACGGCATTTATTTTACAGATAGTGAAGAGGAATATGATGATGAGAGTGAGTTTGAGGAATTGACAAGTGCCAAGGATAGTGAGAGGGTTGATAAAGGCAAAGGGGTTATGAATGGTGATTTTAGTGATGAGAAAGGCTTCAATAGCGATGAAGCGGATTTGGAGTATGAAGTTGGTGGTGATTCAGATGATGAGGATGGACAAGGAGAAGATAACTATGAGGCGAGGAGCTATCCAATTCATAATGATGTTAAAGACATGACCAGCTACAAGTGGGAGGTGGGAACAGTTTTTGCTTCAAGAGAGGAATTTAAAGACACTGTGACGGCCTATGCAGTACAAACAAAAAGGGGACTCAAGTATGCCAAGCTTGACTTGGTTAGAGTGAGGGCTGTTTGTCAGCCTAGTTGTCCTTTTTGGTTATATACTGCTGACAAACTCCAATTTGAGGGTTTATCTTGTGCTGATTTCAGGGGTTTTATCAATGATTCCACACACTTTCTATATGAAAATACAAGATTTTGCATTCCTTTCCTAGTTTCGCCTCATGAATGAAAACATGCTTATTTCGCACTAAAATAGATACATTTCTAATCTTCTCTTGATGCCATTCGATGCCGTGACTTGTGTGTTAAGTGGTTTTAGGATATAGAGTAGGAATGGACCGAAAGAGAGAAGGAAGACGGGTACAAAGGAAGGAAGCATGAGGATTAAGCTTTGGAAATTTCCGCATGGGCGCGTGCGCGCACTTGGCGCGCCCGCGCGGATAGGGCAACGTGAAGCCAAAGCCAAGAGCCGGCTTGAGAAGCGGCTAAGCCAGGATCTTCATGGGTGCGCACGCGTACATCACGCCTCCGCGCACATTACAAGACGTCTCAACGGCGCGTGCGCGTACCTTGCGCGTGCGCGCCGATTTGCGAATATGATGTTTTAAGAAGTCACGTGACTTAGGCTTGGAGGCAGTTAAGGATCCCACTTTTGGGGAAACACCTTGGCGGGAAAAGCTTAAGAAGACCAAAGGAGCAAGGGTTAAGGATACTTTTAGTTCATTTTTGAGATCTAGATATTTTTTGGGGAGAGGAGAGTTAGTTACACTTTGGGGAGAAGAAGAGGGAGATTCCAAGCTTTTCACTAGGGTTCATCCTCATCTAATTTCTGAATTTTCAATGACTTTTTGGTAAGATCCATTATAATTCTCACTCCACATTGTTCATGTCATAGATTTTCTTCTCCAATTTCAAGTAGTAGATGCAATTGATCAATCCTCATAGATCTAGAATTCAACTTTGTAATTTTGGATTTCGTCTCTATTTTGAGAATTTGATTTTCATTGCTACTCTTTGAGACTTGTTGTTAGATCTTTGTGTTGCAATACTTTCAATTCGACTTTTCATCTCATTTTACTATGACTTTCCTTTTTACTCATCACATGTTTGATAAAATGACAACACTAGCTATGGAGTAGAATTTTCACACTTGGCATAGGGTTTGGTCCTTGGAAGAAGTTGAATAGTTGTATCAATAGTTGATTTGGAATTAGGGATTGCTAGTTGGCTTGGAGTGCACTAAATCTAGATTCCCATAAGGTGAAGCTAGGACTTGTGACTCAAGTTGATTGCTTTCATTTGACCTCCCTCTATACCTAGGGGATAACTAAATGAAGCCAGGCCTAATTGTTGTCAACATTGAATGGACTATAGGGATAGAATTTCTAGTGCCAACCCTAAGCCAAGTCTTTTGATAATTGATTGTTTGTTCCTCATTACTTTGCTAAAACCTTCAAAGAATCCCAACAAGGCTTACTAAATCAATAAGATGCACACTTTGGCAATTCCAAGGGAGAACGACTCGGGAGACTAGTACTCTCGGATATAGATTGTAGATTTGTTTGATGAAGGATTTTGCGCCGGTTTAGACTATACTACGATTGCTCATTTGATAATTTCTATACCGGCAAAAATTCATTTGTCAAAATGGCACCGTTGCCGGGGAATTTTGCTTAGTGTGCCATGTTATTGTTTTGGATTAAGCGTGTATATATGTACATAATTGCACTTCATTGTAAACTGCTCAATTGACTAACTCCTCATCGTTACAATGAATTCCATTTCTCCTTCATTGCATGACGCGTTCACAACCGAATCCGAGCTTAGCCCCTTGTGATCCGGAAATAGAACGAACTTTGTTTCATATTAGGCAAGCTCGGAGGCGGCTAAGATTTGAAAAAGGTGAAGAGGTTTTCACCACCTCAACCACCTTACTAGAAGTGAACATTGAACCGTCACTCAAAGAAGGCATTAATCATACTCCCATCAATCTCACTAACAATTCTTCTTTTGTTTTAGGTACTAAGACCATGGATGCTCCAAGGAGAGTTACCATCAAGGAAGCAGGTGCACCGGATTATGTCCTTCAACCCCTTCATGTAACTCACCCCAATTTGAATGCGAACTTTGAATTGAAGACCGCTTTGATCAACCTCCTACCCAAGTTTCACGGGCTTCCCGCACAAGACCCTATTCGACATCTCAAGGACTTCCATCGCATATGCTCGACTACTAGACGGGAAGGGTCCGATGAAGTTGCTATATGGTTGTTTGCTTTCCCTTTCTCTCTTGAGGACAAGGCCAAGGAATGGTTCTACACTCTCTCTAGTGAAGTTACCTCCGATTGGGACCTACTTAGAAGGGGGTTCTTGGATAAATTCTTGCCCCCGGAAAAAATGGATAGGCTAAGGAAGGAAATGTCTTGTATTGTGCAAGGTGAGACGGAACCACTCTATGAGTATTGGGAATGGTTTCGCAAACTACTAGATGCATGCCCTAATCACATGATCGACACTCAAGTATTGCTTGGATACATATGTCAAGGGATGCGAGAGCAAGATAGAACCCTCTTGGACACTTCTAGCAATGGTTCTTTGTCCAAATATAAAACCGCGGAGGAGGCATGACAACTCATTATTGACTTAGCCGAATCCAATCAACATATGAGGCGAAGAGTCAACCGTCCAAGGACCGTGAACGAGGTATCAACTAGTAGTGAAGCCACCGCTCTAACTCAATCCTTGAATGAGATGACATCCGTCTTGAGGCAACTCCAATTGAACCAACAACAACCACAACAACCTCAATCATATCAACAACACCCTCCACCACCTCAACAACACAACCAACAATTGGTCCCTCAAAGAGTGTGTGGCATTTGCTCTTGCTACTCTCACCACACGGATGAGTGCCCAAGCCTTCAAGAAGACAACACTTTGGCGGCTACCCATAATTTCTATGACCGCCCTAATCAAGGGTACTACCAAGGAGGTAATCCTAACCAAGGGCACCCCTATCAAGGAGGAGGCTACAACCAAGGAAGTGGACACAATAATCAAAATTGGAAAGACAATCATCAACAAGGGAATAGGGACAACAACAACAATGGAGGAGGTCAAAGATGGAATAACAACTCGCAAAATTTCTCACAAAACCGACCATACAACTTACAAAATCAACCATACAATCAACAAAACCCACAAAGAAACTACCAAACATATCAACCACCACATCAAAGACCACCACCCAACCAATCACAAACTCCTCAACTCACATATGCAACCACCCCCTCCAACCAAGACGAAACACTCCGGACCATTGTCCAAGGCCAAAAGGAATTACAAAACACACTTGCTTCCGGCCTCACCGGCCTCACCTCTACACTACAAGCTCTTCTTGCACGTATGGACACACCATCGACCCCCACTCCTCAACCCCCAATCCAAAGTGTCATTCCCTCTCAACCTCAACCAAACCCAAAAGGGGGCATCAATGCCATCACCCTTAGATCCGGTACACAACTAAAAGAAAAGGAAGCAAAGGACTCAAGTCCTATCACAACCGCCCAAGAGGAAGAGAGAATAGATATAGAAGAGGTAGTGGAAGAGGAGACACCACAAGCCATAGTTGAGGATGAAGCCCAACCAACAAGGGAGACAACCAAGGCCAAAAGAACCTTGGAAGAAGAAATTGCTCAACCACTTCCATTTCCAACACTTGCAAAGAAAGCTAAAAAGCGCATAGAACTCGACCCCAAAATGGTAGAAATGTTCAAGAAAGTTGAGGTAACCATCCCCCTCTTTGATGCCATCCATTAAGTTCCTAGATATGCCAAATTCCTCAAAGATTTATGCATAAACAAGGATAGAATTCTTGAATTGGAAACCATCCCATTGGGGAGTTCTATTTCCGCTTTAATGGGAACATTGCCGGAGAAGTGTGATGACCCGGGCCCTTGTATGGTCACTTGCACCGTCAATGGAGTTCAATTTAGAGATTGTATGTGTGACCTCGGAGCATGCGTTAGCATCATGCCGCTCTCCGTTTACCGGGTATTGAAGTTGCCACCGCTAAAAAGGTCGACGGCAAGATTTGTCCTAGCGGATAAAAGCATAATAACCGTAGCAGGTGTTACGGAAGATGTATTGGTGAATATAAAGGGGTTGGTGTTTCCAATTGACTTCTATGTCCTTGAAATGCCGTCAAGCGAAACCGAGAGAGCATCATCTATCCTACTTGGAAGGCCATTCTTGAGAACTTCTAGATTTAAGCTTGATGCTTACTCGGGGAACTACTCATTTGAAATAGATGGGAGAATTGTAAGCTTTAGCCTAGAGGAAGCAATGAAGCATCCACCGGAGAACCACTCTCTATTTCGGTGTGACCCAATCGATAACATAGTAGCCGAAGTGCATCTTGTAAGATTAGATGAGAAGTGCATGGTCAAAGAAGCAAATGAAGAGTCAAGCGAACTAAATACCACACATCATACAAACCATCCGGAAACTCAAACTTCAAGGAATGACAAGAAGATGGAATTGAAGCCACTACCACCTCACTTAAGGTATTCATACCTTGATGAAGCCCAAAAGCTACCCGTGATAATTGCACAAGAGTTAACTCCTCAACAAGAAGAAAAATTGCTGAATATATTGAGGAAAAACAAAAGGGCAATTGGGTGGAGTTTGGCGGATCTAGTGGGAATAAGCCCCCAAGTATGCGAGCACCGCATATTTCTTGAAGAAGGAGCAAGACCGGTCCGACAACCTCAAAGGAGACTTAACCCAACCATTCTTGAGGTGGTGAAGAAAGAAGTCACTAAGCTACTTGAAGCGGACATCATCTATCCTATCTCGGATAGCGAATGGGTAAGCCCGGTCCAAGTAGTGCCAAAGAAGTCCGGAGTGACAACAATCAAAAACGAAAGTGGTGAACTTATAGCAACAAGAGTGCAGAATTCTTGGAGAGTATGCATAGACTACCGAAGATTGAATGCGGCCACAAGAAAAGATCACTTTCCACTACCATTTATCGATCAAATGCTTGATCGGTTAGCCGGTAAATCATACTATTGTTTTCTTGATGGCTACTCCGGATACTTCCAAATTCATATTGCTCTAGAAGACCAAGAAAAAACCACATTTACTTGCCCCTTTGGAACGTATGCTTACAAGCGTATGCCATTTGGCCTATGCAATGCACCGGCAACGTTTCAAAGATGCATGATGAGCCTATTTGCGGACTTTCTAGAGCAATCGATGGAAGTTTTCATGGATGATTTTAGCGTGTATGGTGAGTCATTTGAGCATTGCTTAGGTAACCTTGAAAAAGTCTTAGAAAGATGCACCAAAACAAACCTTGTCTTAAATTTTGAAAAATGTCATTTCATGGTCAAACAAGGCATTGTTTTGGGACACATAGTATCAAAGGAAGGCATCTCCGTAGATCCGGCAAAGATAAATGTCATATCCAGTTTACCTTACCCCTCCTCCGAGAGGGAAGTCCGTTCTTTTCTTGGACATGCAGGATTCTACCGGAGATTCATCAAGGACTTTAGCAAGGTGGCCTTACCTCTCTCTCGATTACTACAAAAAGACACCGAATTTGAGATGAGCAAGGAATGTATGGAAGCATATGACAAACTCAAGGTAGCATTGACACAAGCCCCTATTATACGAGGACCCAATTGGATTCAACCCTTTGAAATCATGTGTGATACTTTGAATTATGCGATAGGAGCCGCGTTAGCACAACGCGAGGGTAAGATTCCCTATGTCATAGCTTATGCTTCCAAAACATTAGACGGAGCCCAATCCAACTACACTACTACTGAAAAGGAACTCCTAGCTATTGTTTTTGCTTTGGACAAGTTCCGAGTCTATCTTCTTGGTTCCAAGGTAGTAGTGTACTCGGATCACGCGGCACTAAAGTACTTGTTGGCAAAAAAGGAATCAAAACCGAGATTAATTCGTTGGGTGCTCTTATTACAAGAATTTGACTTGGAAATCAAAGATAGGAGCGGTTCCCAAAATCTAGTGGCGGACCATTTAAGTCGCCTTGAACACACAAAAGGCGACACCACTCCTATCAATGATTCCTTTCCTTTAGATGCCTTGCATGCAATCTTGGAAGTGGTTCCTTGGTATGCCCCAATAGCAAACTATTTGGTTTCACGCACTTTCCCTCCCAATCTCGACAAAAACAAAAAGGATAAGCTGAAAAGCGAATCCAAATACTATATTTGGGATGATCCCTATTTATGGAGGTGTGGAGCGGACCAAATAATGCGACGGTGCATACCTCAAACCGAATTCCAAGCAATCTTGGACGCTTGCCATGCTTCCGAAGGAGGTGGTCACTACGGGCCTGACGAATAGATTTTTGACGGTTTAGAATTTCACAAATGAAATCTCGTTGAAGTATAGTCTCTAAACCAACAATAATCCTTTCATGCAAAAAGTTGTTTGTCACTAGTACAAACCCCTAAAATTTATAAACCGAAGTATTGGACCTCGGGTCGTTCTCCCTAGGAATTACAATAAAGTGTCTTGTTATTGGTTATGAGTTATTTTGGGGTTTTGGATAAGAAGCATGAAAAGTAAATGGCAATGAAAATAAACTAACAACTATAAAAGGCTCTTGGTAAGGTGTGAGAACTAGAAGTCCTATCCTAGTTATCCTTCTCAATTGTGATGAGAATTGTTCATTGCTACCACTTAGTTAACCCTCACTAATTAAAGGAAAGTCAAGTGGATGAATTGACTTGAGCCACAAGTCCTAGCCAACTCCCAAGGAAAGACTAGCTTTAGTGCACTCCAAACCAATTGGCAATCTCTCCAATTATCAATCAACAAAGGAATTAGATAACTCAAGTGTCACTAATTACTCTACCTAGGCCAAGAGGAACAAAATCTACACTAAAACTAAAAGATGCATTTCAACAAACACATAGAGTGCAATAGAAGTAAACATTATTAATTGCAAGAATTAAAGGAATCTACAACTACAAAGGCAAGAGATCAACAATAGAGAAGCAAAGAAGAACAATTATTATGAATTACCTCTTATTAAATTGGAAGAAAGTAGAAGGAACAATACTAGATCTACAACAAAATATAAGAACAACATAAAGGAAATTACAATAAAAGAATAGAAGAAGATGAATGTAGCAACAAAGAATTGAGAGATAGAAGGAGATGAAAGCATGAATTAAAACCTAGATCTAAGATTATTGAACTAAACCTAATCCTAATTCTAGAGAGAAGTGAGAGCTTCTCTCTCTAGAAACTAACTCTCAAAACTAAACTAAAACTAAAAGTGATTAATGGTTGGGAATGATGATTCATTCTCCCTATGCCTTCCCCTTAATCCTTCATCCTTTTATTCCTTTCCTTCAGCAATTTGGCGCCAAAAATGGGTTCAGAAACCCTCTCAAATCGCCAGGCACGTGTTGCATTAATGAGGTCATGTGCTATCATCGGCGCGTGCGCGCATGGTACGTGTGCGCGTCCTTGGCCTGTTTCGCAATGTGCGCGCGAGCGCCTTGTGCGCGTACGCGTGCACGGCTGACTTTGCTTCTTTGACTTTTTTGTGCTTCTCTCCACTTGCATGCTTTCTTCCTTGCTTCCTTTGATTCATGCCTAGCCTATTTCAATCCTGGAATTACTAGCAAACACCTCAAGGCATCTTATGGAATCAAAGAAGAACTAGAATTCATCAAAATAAGGCTTAAGAAGCATGTTTTTACACTTAAGCACAAATATGGGAGAGATAACAAAATCATGTCAATTCCTCGGCTAAATGTGACAAAATGTTATCAAAATACTCTAAATTCAATGCAAAACAAACCGTCAAATTGGGGTTTGTCAACCTCCCCACACTTAAGCCTTAGCATGTCCTCATGCTAAAATAAGAAGGAACTAAGGGTTATGACATTTATTGAATGCAACTAAACTATATGAGTCCTACCTAAATGCAATTATCTAAAGCAATTGGAAATGCTTAGTTCAAACAAATCAATTCCCAAGAGAGCATGTGTAAGCACAAGAGCTAGGCAATAAGGACTAAGTCCAAACCACAATTGTATTGAATTGTCAAAAAGGAGTTCAAACTTGCAAGAATATAGATAATATGGGTGAACACATGTGATTGAACTTTTGAACCCTCACCGGATGTGTATCCGCTCTATTCACTCAAGTGTTTAAGGGTTAATTCACTCAATTCTCTTCTAATCATGTTTTCCAAAATTTGATTTTCTTCTAACAATCAACACTTATTCGATGCATGCATACATTCATCATGAGGTCTTTTATTTAGGTTGTAATGGGGTTAGGGTCAAGGTAGGATCATTTATGGTCAAGTGGACTAGGAATTGAATCTTCGATTAGCATAGACTTTCCCACCTAACCTATTTAATGACCTATACAAATGCGAGCTATTCTAACTACCCATTTTTTCACTTTTTTTTTTCTTACATACTCATGCATTTTCTTTTCATTTCACAACACTTATGCATTGACTCTTATTGAGCTTCACTTTGGGGCATTTTGTCCCCTTTATTGCTTTTCTCTTTTCTTTCTTTTTTCTCTTTTTCTTTCTCTATATACATTTTTTTTTCTTTTCTTTTCATCATCATCATTTTTTTTATATATATATATATTTTTTTTCTTTTTCTTCTTTCAAACTAAATACGAGAACATCAATGCATAAGGTCTCTACATTTAATCAATACATGAATATGTGCCCAAATCTTTAAACATAAAAGTGTTCTGCCCCTTTTTATCCCATCTAATGCTCCCAAGCCTCACCAACTTTGAATAATAAAACACTCGCACTAGCCTAGGTCAATCAAAGATCCAAACAAGGACTTTTCATTGGTTTTCCGCCTTAGGCTTGTAATGTGCTAGAATAAGAATAAGTTGGTTAAGCATAGGCTCAAAATTGGCTAGCAATGGAGAGTAAAAGGTTGGCTATTTGGGTGAGTGGCTAATGAAAGAATGGCCTCAATCATATAAATGCACAAACACAAGAAATAAACGAATATATAGAATCAAGCAAATCAAGGATCACAATCATGGAAAGAGAACAATTTCACACAAGAATGGAAAATAAATGGTTATAGAATGTAACCACATCAATAGGCTCAAGTGTCACAAGCTTGTGTTCTCAATTCAATACATGCTTCACAAAGTATGAAATTCAAGCAAGTTTCAAAAATTTTCTTTCAATCAATTGGGTTAATGCCCTATATTTAAACTTCTTGAAAAAAAAATCTCAATGTTTGACTAAGCATTGTTGTGATTGAAAAGTTCAAAAATTTTCTTAGTTCACCCTTTTCTTTTTCACTTAGAACCAATTTCTTATACAAAAAGGGTGGCTAAGTTTCACTTAAAACATGATTTCTAATCACAACCACAAACTAAAAACAAGATAAACAAAATGTATAAAGAAGAATCCAACTAAAAGTACGGAATCTATCATCCAAAACATCTAAAAATATCCAAAAGCATCAAAATATCTAAAATTCCAAAATAAGCAATAAAAGTATCCAAAGCAAACTAGGAATGCATCAAAATATATACAAAGATGTGCAAAATAGGATAACTAGGCTGAAAAGTTCACCGGTTCCCAAATAATGCTACCGGTGCCCTCCCCACACTTAAAACCAAGCATCGTCCTCGATGCTAAACCGGAGGATCAGTGGGAGGTACAACGATAGGCTCTGGCTCTGACTGTGGCTGTGGGACCGGCTGAGTCTCCTGTGTCTGAGGTGGCTCGATAGTGTCAGGGGCATCCTGCTGAACCGGCGCCTCCGCGTCCTCCTCCTGATGATCCAGCTCATCGGAGGTCGGAGAATCGGGAAGCGGAGGTAGCTCAGCGCCCAGAGAGATAAGTGCCTGGTCCATTCGATCCAAACGGCGTCTGACATGGTGTCGCTCTCGCTCTAAGAACCGGAAGAGACGCTGGACCAGGAGGTAGGTAGGCTCAGGTGCTGCTGGAGGGCCTGTAGATGGTGAAGGAGCTACGGGTGTAGAAGATGATGGGCCAGCTGTAGGGGCTGGTGGTGAAGGTGTCCCTATGACAGCTCTAGCCCGAGAGCGGCGTCTAGCAGGTGGCTTCTCGTGTACCCAAACACCCCAGGGGATAGTAACCTCCCTGTCATCTGCATCCGCTGGTGGTGGTCGCACATCATCATCTGACCACGGGACATCAGCGAAGGCTGCCATACTCGTGACCAATGTAGGAAATGGAAGTAGGCCACGAATATGCGCCCGCCACATGCACTGTCGGATAAGTCTAGGGAAGGAGACATCCTTCCCCTCCATAACACACCCGATCAGCAGAAGCATCTCCATGGGGACCTCAGAAAAGTGGATGGTAGGCAGGACGTAGTGGGCGAAGATCATCTGCCAAGTCCTGGCCTCCCTAGTCAAATGAGTGAATAACATCCCCTTTGGCTTGGTGCTGCCCGCATCCATAACCCATGAAGCATCCGGTATCCCAATCACGCGCCGAAGCGCCTCATAATCAAAAGTCATGGTATGGATGGCTATCTCAGCCTGATGATGGGCACACAGGTCATGCGGAATGTGTCGGCAATGTAATGCCTCCCCAATGGCGGTCTCGGTGACCATAATCTCTCTACCCCGCACCTGAACTGAATCCAAGGTCGGACAGAAGAAGTTGCAGTAGAATTCCTTTACCCAAGATATATTTATGTCACCCAAATCCCGGTCAACAAAGTCAATACCTAACTCAAGGATCCGACCGGTAATGCGCCGTCTCACATCATTAGGTAGGAGCAACTTCTTCTCAATATTTAGCTTCGTGGTTCGATATCTAGAGAACCGAAGCTCACAGTAGAGATTGGGGAATTTGGCTGGATTGGTGGAAGGCAACTGCTGATTCTCTTTATCCTCGTCATGCAATGGATTCTTAGCATAGTTCTTGTAGATGGAAGGAATGGAGGGGGTAGAGTGTTTTCTCTTCTTAGAGGCGGTGGCTATGGCTTTGCCTTTATCCGACATCCTGAAAAATGTGATAGAATATATAAAACATTTAGCATGTAACAAAAAAAATATGGTCAGGTCATAAATGACAAAGAACAATCATGATGTTGCAATGAATATGCAAAAGTGAACAAGTAAACCAAAAAAAATGCAAGCTTCATTAAAGTCAACAACTCATATTCACAAGGCAATAATATCATCATATAGTTGAAGAAATTTGTTAAAGATGGTTAAAGGTAAGTGGAAGTGGAATGGTTAAAGAAGTTAGTAAGTTAGAAAAGTAGGTGAGTGATATGATGATATTTATGCGTAATGAAAAGAAAAGTTGTGGTTTATGTTCACCATGAATGTGCAAATCCGGGAAATCAAAAAGGAGACGGAAATTTGCCCAAAACTGAAATAAAGATCAAGATGAAACTAATTTCCTTGAAAATCGGGCAGCATTCCGGCTTAAAATTGGACGTTCCCGGATAGCAACATAGCATGAGCAGTAAGAAGACAATATCAATTGAGCACAGCAGCAGTGAAATACAACCCAGCAACACAAATGGCATACGCAGCAGAATAGAGCAGTTTCATATAGTAACATAGAGTCAAACAATGCCTAAATCCACTACTCAGCCCAGATTCGCTAACCACCTAAATCAAACTAAGCTAACTAACTAATCTAATTCTAACTACACTAACGGAATTAACAAAAAAAAACAGGGAAACAAAGTAAAACAGAGGAGAGGAGGAACCTAGGTGCAGAGATTGAACCGAGGAAAAGGAGGGAAGAAAAATGAAGTGAGGCGGTGGGAGAACTGGCCGGAGCAGCGCGGCTGTGGGGTTGCACCGGCGGCGATGGTGGTCGCGGCGGTTGGCACAGAGGCAGAGAGGGGCGGCGGCGAGAGTTACTGCGGCGGCGGAGATGGAATGGGTGGGTGAGAGAGAGAGAGAGATTGAGGCCGAGTTGCCGGCGGTGATGATGGTGAGAAACTGAGGGGAAGAAGGACGGTGAGAGGGGTGAGAGGGAGAGGAGGTCAGAGGGAGAGAGAGGACGGGTGGGTGGTGGTGAGAAGGGAAAAGGAAGTGAATGGATGAGAGAGAGAGGATTTATGGTGAACGGTGGTGGTCGGCGGCCGTTACTGCGGCTGCGACGGCAGTTGGGGGAGAGAAGAAGCAGAAGATGGAGGTTGGGGAAATGGGGTGCGCGACTGCGCAGTGTGCTTCGCGAGCTAGGTTAATCCCTATTTTTGAATCGGCGCGCGCGCGCACCTTGCGCGTCCGCGTCCATTGAAAAAAACGTGGGTCCTACGCGTGCGCGTACAACGCGCTTAAGCGGGGGTGAGCAAAATAGGAAAGGGCGCGTGCGCGTACCGTGCGCGCATGCGTGCATGGAGTTGGGCTAGGGGCTTAGAGTTGGCCCAACTCAGGCCTAACTCTCTGGAGAATGGCCTGGGAGTCGCGCCACTAGATTTGCGCGCACGCGGCAAGTACGCGTCCGCGTGCATTGAGGGGAATGGAGAACCACGCGTGAGCGTTCAGTGCGCGCTAACGTGGGGTGGCATATTAGGCAGGGGTGCGTGCGCATACCTTGCGCGCACGCGTACATGAGATTGGGCCTGAGGCTTAGAATGGGCTTGAGGCACGCCCAAGTCTCTGGTCCATGGCCTAGTTTGGTGGCACCACACAAGGACGCGCGCGCGGCAAGTGCGCGTCCTTGTACATTGACGAATTGTGAAATGGCGCGCTGGCGCGATGCATGCGCTCGCGCAGATCGGGTTGGGCCTGGGGCCTAGAGCTAGCCCAGAAATGGCTTAACTCTCTGGGGTTTGGCTCAATCAATTGCAGCAAAAAATCGGCGCGGACGCGGCAGGTGCGCGTCCGCGTGGGTCAGGTTGGGCTCAGGGCACAATGTTTGCCCAAGAGAGGCCCAACTCTCGGGAGTGTGGCTCGTGGTGCATGCGCACCGGGACGTGTGCGCGTACGTTGTGCGCGCGCGTCCACGCCCCCCCTTTTTTTTATTTTAGAAGAAAAACTTGCTGGGTGCTCCCCTTAGTGTTCACAACTCTTATTCACTCAACCATCATACAATTCACAAAAATGCAATTTTTGATATTATTCATCTACTACTAAACACAACATGCATGTGACTAAGCTAACAATTAAGTTGTACAAACAAATTTGTATGAAACATCTACCTACAATGGTAACTCAAATCACTTATTAAGTAAATTTAAAAGAGTGGAAAGAGTTTACCATGGTGGGGTGTCTCCCACCTAGCACTTTTAGTTTAAGTCCTTAAGTTGGACATTTTGAGATGCTTATTGTCATGGTGGCTTATGTTTGTACTCATCCTTGAATCTCCAAGGATCCTTGCTTCTCAATTGGTTGACAGAATTTCCAACCCTTTTCATCAAGCTTGGGCAAAGTTCTACCCAAGATATGAGTCCCCATAGTTGGTCTTCACATAGCGAACCGGGATCCCATATCTTGTCTTCACACCCATCCGTTAGTTGAGTTTCATGGTTTTGTCGGATGAGCGGTTGACATAAAGGTGATTGACACAGAGAATTCTCTTTACTCCACCAATGCTTCCTCCTAGATCCATATAAGGCAATCCTTGTCCCAACATCATCCCTATACCTTGAGGCCTTGGCCTTGATAAGCTTAACACCTATTTTCCAACCACTACACAACTCGTTTTTACGTTTAATTCCACAAAGAGTTCTAAGTTGACCATCATTTTCAAGCAAACCATATTCAAGCGAGAAAGTAAAGCTTATGGATAAGAATTTTACCCACTTGAAAGTTGTATTGGATGGTAATTCGGGGAGAGAGGCTTCCCCACACTTAGACCATGCAAAGTCTACTTCCTTGTGCTCTTCTTTGTGTATTTCCACCTCTTTGCGAGCTTCCTTGATTCCAACCTTTTCCCTTTTATCACATAGCTTGGTGTTGTCTTCAAGAACTTTGATTTCTTGCCTAATGGGAGGTGATTCAATTTTGGATAGGAACTCATTGATGAATAAATCCATTTCTTGGTCAACCTCTTCATATTCTTCAATTTCGATATACACCATGCTAATGGTATCCTCTTGGTAGCTCTCTTTCTCATTGCTCACCAAGGGTATGGGAGGTTGTGCACACTCTTTTATACTTTCAACTCCATGTCCAATGGGAGAGGATTCCATTGTAGAGATCAATTCATCTATGATTGAATCCATTTCTTGATAAACCTCTTCCAAGTCTCCAACGATGATATGTCTTGGAGATTGTGCACCTTCTTCAACTTCAATATCAAGCTCCTTGGAAGAGTGCTCCATGAGACTACATTCCCTTGGACTTTCAACATCTCCTAAATCTTCAACCACCTCTTCCTTTTCTTCAATGATCATAGGCTCCTCCAATTGTTCCAACACAAAATTTGACTTCTCCTTTTTCACCGAATTCTCCGATCTCTCCTTCATGCTTTGCTTTTCTTTTGACTTTTCCCATGTGGTCGCGGAAGTACCTTGAATGTTCAAGCATTGGTGGGCTAAAGTGTGCACCACCTTGGTCAAATTGGTCACGAATTCAAGTGTATCCCGTTTCATGGCCTCTTGTCCTTGAAGTAACAAAGTGAGAGAATCGTCTATTGGGGCTTGTGGTGGGTAGGAAGGTTCGTTGTTTTGGAGAGAGAGTTCATAATAGGAAGGTGGTTTTTTTTGGTAAGGTTGTGGAGATTGTGTGTATTGAGGTGGTTCTTGGTAGTGATCTTGATATGGTTGTGGTGATTTTAGAGGTTCTTGCTCATAATGGCCATAAAAATATGGTATGGATGATTGGTTATATGATGGATATGGATCATAGGGTGGTGCTTGGTGATGAGAGGCATGTGAGAATGGTTGAGGGTCATGTTGAGGATGAGATTCATAGGCATATGGTGGCGGTGCTTGGAAGTCACAAGATGATTCACCATAGCCATTGGATTGGTATGCATCATAGAATGGCTCTTCTTCATAGTGCATTGGTGGAGGTTGTTGCCATGAAGATTGATCATATGCATATGGCTCCTCCCACCTTTGGTCATCCCATTCTTGATACACATCTTCATTATAGTCCTCATTTCCTACAACATGTAGATAACCAAACTCATAGCCAAGGTGAGAATTCATGATAGCAAGAAGAAAATGAAAATAAAATCAAATAAGAAACAAGAAAATTAAATCCTAAAACTAGCAAGAGCTAACACAAGCAAACATATTCACACTATTCACATATGTACAATAACCAATAACATAACACCATTGCAAGTCCCCGGCAACGGCGCCATTTTGACGAATGGATTTTTGACGGTTTAGAATTTCACAAATGAAATCTCGTTGAAGTATAGTCTCTAAACCAACAATAATCCTTTCATGCAAAAAGTTGTTTGTCACTAGTACAAACCCCTAAAATTTATAAACCGAAGTATTGGACCTCGGGTCGTTCTCCCTAGGAATTACAATAAAGTGTCTTGTTATTGGTTATGAGTTATTTTGGGGTTTTGGATAAGAAGCATGAAAAGTAAATGGCAATGAAAATAAACTAACAACTATAAAAGGCTCTTGGTAAGGTGTGAGAACTAGAAGTCCTATCCTAGTTATCCTTCTCAATTGTGATGAGAATTGTTCATTGCTACCACTTAGTTAACCCTCACTAATTAAAGGAAAGTCAAGTGGATGAATTGACTTGAGCCACAAGTCCTAGCCAACTCCCAAGGAAAGACTAGCTTTAGTGCACTCCAAACCAATTGGCAATCTCTCCAATTATCAATCAACAAAGGAATTAGATAACTCAAGTGTCACTAATTACTCTACCTAGGCCAAGAGGAACAAAATCTACACTAAAACTAAAAGATGCATTTCAACAAACACATAGAGTGCAATAGAAGTAAACATTATTAATTGCAAGAATTAAAGGAATCTACAACTACAAAGGCAAGAGATCAACAATAGAGAAGCAAAGAAGAACAATTATTATGAATTACCTCTTATTAAATTGGAAGAAAGTAGAAGGAACAATACTAGATCTACAACAAAATATAAGAACAACATAAAGGAAATTACAATAAAAGAATAGAAGAAGATGAATGTAGCAACAAAGAATTGAGAGATAGAAGGAGATGAAAGCATGAATTAAAACCTAGATCTAAGATTATTGAACTAAACCTAATCCTAATTCTAGAGAGAAGTGAGAGCTTCTCTCTCTAGAAACTAACTCTCAAAACTAAACTAAAACTAAAAGTAATTAATGGTTGGGAATGATGATTCATTCTCCCTATGCCTTCCCCTTAATCCTTCATCCTTTTATTCCTTTCCTTCAGCAATTTGGCGCCAAAAATGGGTTCAGAAACCCTCTCAAATCGCCAGGCACGTGTTGCATTAATGAGGTCATGTGCTATCATCGGCGCGTGCGTGCATGGTACGCGTGCGCGTCCTTGGCCTGTTTCGCAATGTGCGCGCGAGCGCCTTGTGCGCGTACGCGTGCACGGCTGACTTTGCTTCTTTGACTTTTTTGTGCTTCTCTCCACTTGCATGCTTTCTTCCTTGCTTCCTTTGATTCATGCCTAGCCTATTTCAATCCTGGAATTACTAGCAAACACCTCAAGGCATCTTATGGAATCAAAGAAGAACTAGAATTCATCAAAATAAGGCTTAAGAAGCATGTTTTTACACTTAAGCACAAATATGGGAGAGATAACAAAATCATGTCAATTCCTCGGCTAAATGTGACAAAAGGTTATCAAAATACTCTAAATTCAATACAAAACAAACCGTCAAATTGGGGTTTGTCAACCTCCCCACACTTAAGCCTTAGCATGTCCTCATGCTAAAATAAGAAGGAACTAAGGGTTATGACATTTATTGAATGCAACTAAACTATATGAGTCCTACCTAAATGCAATTATCTAAAGCAATTGGAAATGCTTAGTTCAAACAAATCAATTCCCAAGAGAGCATGTGTAAGCACAAGAGCTAGGCAATAAGGACTAAGTCCAAACCACAATTGTATTGAATTGTCAAAAAGGAGTTCAAACTTGCAAGAATATAGATAATATGGGTGAACACATGTGATTGAACTTTTGAACCCTCACCGGATGTGTATCCGCTCTATTCACTCAAGTGTTTAAGGGTTAATTCACTCAATTCTCTTCTAATCATGTTTTCCAAAATTTGATTTTCTTCTAACAACCAACACTTATTCGATGCATGCATACATTCATCATGAGGTCTTTTATTTAGGTTGTAATGGGGTTAGGGTCAAGGTAGGATCATTTATGGTCAAGTGGACTAGGAATTGAATCTTCGATTAGCATAGACTTTCCCACCTAACCTATTTAATGACCTATACAAAACTATTTGGTTTCACGCACTTTCCCTCCCAATCTCGACAAAAACAAAAAGGATAAGCTGAAAAGCGAATCCAAATACTATATTTGGGATGATCCCTATTTATGGAGGTGTGGAGCGGACCAAATAATGCGACAGTGCATACCTCAAACCGAATTCCAAGCAATCTTGGACGCTTGCCATGCTTCCGAAGGAGGTGGTCACTACGGGCCCCAAAGAACGGCAAGAAAAATCCTTGATTGCGGATTTTGGTGGCCAACTCTCCTCAAAGATGCTTCTCTCTATTGCAAATCTTGTCCCCAATGTATTAGGTTTGGAGATATTTCCAAGAAGGACGAAATTCCCCAACAAAATATGCTTTTTTGCGAAATCTTTGACGTATGGGGAATCGACTTCATGGGACCATTTCCAAATTCCAATGGCTTTCTTTACATCTTGTTAGCCGTCGATTATGTGTCAAAATGGGTGGAGGCAATCCCCACCCGAATGGATGACGCTAATGTTGTGTATTCTTTTGTGAGGAACAATATCATTTGTCGCTTTGGCGCCCCAAGAGCAATCATAAGTGACCAAGGATCCCACTTTTGCAACAAAAGAATAGACGGCCTCATGAGAAAATATGGCATCATCCACAAAGTCGCCACGGCTTACCACCCTCAGACAAACGGCCAAGCCGAAGTCTCTAACCGGGAAATCAAACATGTGTTAGAAAGGATTGTAAAGCCGAATAGGAAAGATTGGAGCATTAAACTCTCCGATGCACTGTGCGCCTATCGAACGGCTTACAAGACACCCATTGGCATGAGCCCCTTCCGGCTTGTATATGGTAAAGCATGTCACTTACCGGTGGAGATTGAACACAAAGCTTATTGGGCCGTAAAGGAGTGTAATATGAGCTTGGGTGGGGCCGGAGTAGAGAGAAAGCTTCAATTGGCAGAATTAGAATATTTGAGATTGGAAGCTTACGACAACTCTAGACTTTATAAGGAAAAGTTGAAAGCCATCCATGACAAGAACATTAGGAGAAGAGAATTCGGACCCGGTGACCTAGTCCTTCTCTACAATTCAAGGTTGAGATTACTACCCGGAAAGCTTAGATCAAGGTGGGATGGGCCCTACCAAGTGGAGAAAGTAGAACCTTATGGAGTCTACCACTTGCGCCACCCATCGAGCCCGAACATCTTCAAGGTAAACGGGCACCGTCTCAAATTGTATCATGGTGAGCAAAGAAAGAACGCCAAGGAAGTTGAAGTGTTCCTCTTGAGGGATGCAACTCTTGAATAAACACTATAAGCTACTGAAAGTCCAACTTAAGGACGTTAAACAAAAGTGCTAGGTGGGAGACACCCTACCATGGTAAGATCTTCCTTTGAGATTTGTACATAGACACTTGACTTCATGTTTGTTAGCTAGATTTTAATGAAAACTCCCCTTCATTTGTTGACTTCATTGATAGTTTACCAAGTAAAATGCCCTGCTATAGTGCTTAAGTGGCTGTATGGGGGAGGGGGGGTTTTTGAAATGTCAAAAGTGGTGTAAAAACTTGCAAATTTAGAAAAAACCACCCCTCTGCGCATGCGCGCACATGGCGCGTCCGCGCACATGGGCAAAATCTGCCAATCGACGCGCAAGCGCACTGTGCGCGTCCGCGCCGATTGCCTTGCTGCCCTCCTAGTACATCCTACAGAGAGTTAAGCCACTCTCAAGCTTACACTAAGCCACCGGCCCAGCACCTTTGCCGCGTGCGCGCACCTGGCGCGCACGCGTCCATACAAGGCGAGCACGAAATGCGCGCGCGCGTCGCAGCCGCGCACGCGCCCTTTTATTCTGCACTCCTCTCTGGGCCACTTCACAGAGAGTTGAGCCCCCTCCAGGCCCTTCTCATGCCTGGGGCACAACCACGAGGACGCGTGCGCGCACTGTGCGCGCGCGCGCCAAAAAGCGCGGAAGCAATCTCTGGTACTTCGTCCAGAGAGTTATGCCACCCCTGTGCCTCTCCTGTGCCGCCAGCCCGAGCGCATGGACGCGCACGCGAAATGTGCGCGCACGCGCCCTAGTCCACCTCACTCCCTGCGCGAGCGCGCACCGCGCGCGCACGCGCCGGTGATCGACGCCTTCTTTAAAAAAAAAAAAGGGGCACACTCATCCCTTCATTCTCATTCCACTTCTCTTCTTCTTCCATATCCTTCTCCATCTCACAAGGTATTATACTAGGCTCCCTCTTAGTCCATTAATCTCTTGTAGTTCTTATTCATTTAGTTGCACCATCTTTTAGGTAGCTTCTTTCTTCTTTTTCTTCTCTCTTCCTTCTTTCTCTAGTTACTTCCTTGGGATGTCTTTGCTCTCTCCTCTCTTTCAACCCAATTCTTCATGGGCATTTAGGTCTCAAACTCACTTACATGAATAGATGAATGGTGTTGCTTAATTTTCTTGCAATCAATATGCACTATAATCATTAATAATGGATTGTGGAATGTTACATTGCTCTCATTTTCACATAATCACATACTACTTCAAGGATGCATGCCAAGTGTTCGATGAAAGGCACACTTGAATTTTGGACTCATTGTGACTACCTTGCCTCTCAACCAATCACTTTTGAGTGCATCCCCACTTTCCACAAACCATTCTTTACCATTTTCTTAGCTTGCCTTCCATTTATGGTCCCTAAGGGTGTGTGCTTCTCATGCCTCTTCCTTGCATGCTTAAACTACCCTTGCACCACATGAAAATAATTTGCCTTGCTCTTCACACATTATCCTAGTTACATGTTGCAGCTGTCATGTAACAAAGATACCCATATTCTATGGCATAACTTTTCATTACATAGAGCTCATGTACCTCCACTTCTTTGGGTTTTGATATTTTCCCCTTTCTTGCTTCCACAGGATGGTCATCAAAAAGAACAAGGGGAAAGGCACCAAGAAGCCAGCTTCCAATAAAGTGCGCCAAGAACTAACGGCCAGGCCCCTCCTGAAGAAGACCAAGGGCCCCGTTGACGTTCTAGAGAAGGACAACCCTCCTAAGGATTCAAACAAGTTTCCCAACCGTTACTGCGAACTTGTTTACTCAAGAATGATTGAAAGGAATTACCATCCGGAACCCCTCCTAGTCTTACCGGCTCACCTCAGTCCGATTGTGATGCCACACATTGACCGGAGGCATTGGAGGTTCCTCTTGAGGCAACCAACGGAGGCCAATCTCTCATGGGTGGTGGAATTCTACTCCAACTTCCACTCACCTCATCTCACATCAATATTTGTGCGCCGAAAACAAGTGTCGGTCACAGTGGAAACCATCCGAGAAGTCCTTGGGATTGCACCGTCAACGGATGCATATGACGCCTACCAAGAAGTCTTGACTACATGCGTTGACCGCGCATTCGATTGGAGCGCGATCCTCCGCGTCATTGCTTTACCCGACGCATATTGGATTCGGGGGACCATAAAGCGAAGACCCAAGGGTTTAGATGTCCGCCACCTCACTCAAGAAGCCACGGCATGGGCCCAAATTCTAGCTCACTACGTGCTCCCAAGCACACATGGGTCATCCATCACCGCCGAGCTTGCCTTATTGATATGGTGCATCTTGACCGAGAAACCGATCGACGTTCCGCATGCCATCCGCCAATCCATGGGGCGCATTCATGCCAAGGGAAATCTACCATTCCCCGCTTTAGTGACGGCATTAGTTGCGAAAGCCGGCGTCAACCGGGAGGCTAAAGATAGGCGAACCTCAATACCGGTCGATGGTGATATCATTCCGACCAAGAGATGCCTCAAGCCTCCGGAAGTCACCAAGGACATTGAACTGCCCACACCAACTGGCCACGCTACCACTTCATCTACATCACAAAAATCGGCCGCCCAACGCCTTAAGGACCTTCACAACAAATTAGACCGCTATGAGAGGCGTAACCAACGCCGCTATGCTCATGTGAAGAGGCTTCTAAGCATAATCACCCCACCTATGGAGGAACCCGATATCTCCACCTCCACCGCAACTTCAAGCGGAGATAGCAATGGCATTGGAGATGTGGCGCACTCGGACGAGTGCGCCTAACCTCTAGCACGGAGGACCGTGCTAAGTTTTAAGTGTGGGGAGGTCGGCCGACCGATCTCCGTAGGTAACATCTGAATAAATCTGAATAAATTAGGATAGGTTGCATGATTAGGTTTTAGTTAGCACCATTCGCATGATAAGTCTGCTTGGTTGGAACAATGAAATCCTCTCTTAGGAAACCAACACTTTGGGGCAACCATGGCATTGCAAATTTTAAATGCTTTGATGCCAAAGTTGCATGAAGAATTATATTTTGGAATATGGGTTTGAAGTTAAGAACACAAGCTTGTGAGATTTGAGCCTAATGGTGTGGTTACATCTTATAACCACTTATTCTTCCTTCTTGTGTGCATTATTCTCTTTCTATGATTGTGATCTTTGATTTGTTTGATTCTTTATGTCCATTATTTGGTGTATTCATGCATTTATATGATTGAGGCCATCAATTCATTAGCTCACTCACCCAAATGGCCTTACCTTCTATCTTCCTTTGTTAGCCAAATTTGAGCCTACGATTAACCCACTTTGTTCTTAATTTAGCACATTACAAGCCTTAAAGCGGAAAACAATAAAAGTCCTTATTTGGATCTTTGATTAGCTTAGGCTAGTGTGTGTGAGTATCATTCAAGTGTGGGAACCTTGGGACATTGGGTGAATAAAAGGGTATTTTGTATTATTATTGAAAATATTGGGAATTGGGTACATACTCATGTATTGATCAAATGTAAAACCTTATGCATTGACGCTCTTGTATATAGAAAAAAAAATGAGAAAAACAAAAGAACAAAAGAAAAAGAAAACAATATGGAAAAGAAAAGAAAAAAAAATAGAAAAAGAAAGAAAAGAAAAAAAAAAGAGGAAAAATAATAAAAAGGGGACAAAATGCCCCAAAGTGAAGCTCAAGAGGAATCAATGCATAAGTATTGTGAAACGAAAAGAAAATGCATAAGTATGTGGAAAAGTGAGGAATGGGTAGTTAGGTTAGTACTTAATTGTATAGGTCATTATATAGGTTAGGTGGGAAAAGTTTAAGTTAATCAAAGATTCAAATCCTAAGTCCACTAGCCATATATGACCCTACCTTGACCCTAACCCCATTACGACCTAGGAAAAGACCTCATGATAATTGTATGCATGCATTGAATAATTGTTGATTGTTAGATGAAAAACAAATCTTGGAAAGCATGATTAGGGGAGAATTGAGAGAATAAACCCCAAACACCGAGTGATTAGAGTGCAAACACTTCCGACGAGGGTTCGATGCTCAATCCTTTGATTCCCGGCTCTCGCGAGCATTCCTCATGCAAGGTTGCGCATATTGCATTTGATGCTTAGAAAGTGGCAAGTCCTATGCTTTGACCACCATCGTATCCCATGTGCTCGCATATGTCCTAAGAAGGCTAATTTGCTCCCAACCAAGTGGATAGTGGCACTAGTCATAGTTGCATGCATATAAGTAGGTTGCACTTCATGAGTCTTATACTTTTGCAATCCCTCGGTCTTCTGTGTTTCTTTGCATTTCTCTAAGCATGAGGACATGCTAGAATCTAAGTGTGGGGAGGTTGACAAACCCCAATTTGAGGGTTTATCTTGTGCTGATTTCAGGGGTTTTATCAATGATTCCACACACTTTCTATATGAAAATACAAGATTTTGCATTCCTTTCCTAGTTTCGCCTCATGAATGAAAACATGCTTATTTCGCACTAAAATAGATACATTTCTAATCTTCTCTTGATGCCATTCGATGTCGTGACTTTTGTGTTAAGTGGTTTCAGGATATAGAGTAGGAATGGACCGAAAGAGAGAAGGAAGACGGGTACAAAGGAAGGAAGCATGAGGATTAAGCTTTGGAAATTTCCGCATGGGCGCGTGCGCGCACTTGGCGTGCCCGCGCGGATAGGGCAACGTGAAGCCAAAGCCAAGAGCCGGCTTGAGAAGCGGCTAAGCCAGGATCTTCATGGGTGCGCACGCGTACATCACGCCTCCGCGCACATTACAAGACGTCTCAACGGCGCGTGCGCGTACCTTGCGCGTGCGTGGCATTTGCGAATATGATTTTTTAAGAAGTCACGTGACTTAGGCGTGGAGGCAGTTAAGGATCCCACTTTTGGGGAAACACCTTGGCGGGAAAAGCTTAAGAAGACCAAAGGAGCAAGGGTTAAGGACACTTTTAGTTCATTTTTGAGATCTAGATATTTTTTGGGGAGAGGAGAGTTAGTTACACTTTGGGGAGAAGAATAGGGAGATTCCAAGCTTTTCACTAGGGTTCATCCTCATCTAATTTCTGAATTTTCAATGACTTTTTGGTGAGATCCATTATAATTCTCACTCCACATTGTTCATGTCATAGATTTTCTTCTCCAATTTCAAGTAGTAGATGCAATTGATCAATCCTCATAGATCTAGAATTCAACTTTGTAATTTTGGATTTCGTCTCTATTTTGAGAATTTGATTTTCATTGCTACTCTTTGAGACTTGTTGTTAGATCTTTGTGTTGCAATACTTTCAATTCGACTTTTCATCTCATTTTACTATGACTTTCCTTCTTGCTCATCACATGTTTGATAAAATGACAACACTAGCTATGGAGTAGAATTTTCACACTTGGCATAGGGTTTGGTCCTTGGAAGAAGTTGAATAGTTGTATCAATAGTTGATTTGGAATTAGGGATTGCTAGTTGGCTTGGAGTGCACTAAAGCTAGATTCCCATAAGGTGAAGCTAGGACTTGTGACTCAAGTTGATTGCTTTCATTTGACCTCCCTCTATACCTAGGGGATAACTAAATGAAGCCAGGCCTAATTGTTGTCAACATTGAATGGACTATAGGGATAGAATTTCTAGTGCCAACCCTAAGCCAAGTCTTTTGATAATTGATTGTTTGTTCCTCATTACTTTGCTAAAACCTTCAAAGAATCCCAACAAGGCTTACTAAATCAATAAGATGCACACTTTGGCAATTCCAAGGGAGAACGACTCGGGAGACTAGTACTCTCGGATATAGATTGTAGATTTGTTTGATGAAGGATTTTGCGCCGGTTTAGACTATACTACGATTGATCATTTGATAATTTCTATACCGGCAAAAATTCATTTGTCAACTGCTAAGATGAGTGAGGAAGCAATTTGGCAGCTTCGGTCCATGAACCTTAAGCATACCTGTAGCCAGTCGCATAGGATTGGGATAATGCATACTTCGTGGTTGAGTAGAGCTTTTAAGAAGAAGGTGGAACATAATCCAAAGGTTAAGATAAAAGAATTGGTGAACAAGGCACAAAGGAAATGGAATCTGACAGTTACAACCTCAATGGCAGCTAGGTCAAGACAAGCTGCGTTAGATGATATACAAGGAGAGTACAAGAAGCAGTACAAGAGGATTGCTGATTACTGCTCGGAGTTGCTACGTGCTAATCCAGGATCATCAGTGACGCTCAAGGTACAGAGGTCCCCTGATTTTGAGATTGAGCAGCAACACTCATCCTTGAACAACTTCTGCATATTTCAAAGAGTTTATGTATGCCTAGAGGCTTACAAAAAAAGCTTTGTGCATTGTAGGAAGTTCATTGAGCTAGATGGCTGCTTTCTCAAGACACCTCAAGGGGACAGCTGTTAACTGCTATAGGTTGGGACCCTAATTGTAAACCCCGGTTAAATTAGTAGATAATTAGTTAATAAATTATTTTTTAATAAGGAAGATTAGAAATGCGAATATTATATCAAAATAGGGTAGAGCTCATCGAAACGAGAATTTTGACACTAATTTCGAAGAAAACGGTCCAAGAATGGACCGAAAGGACCGAACCGGTTGAACCGGACCCGAACCGGGCTGTCGGTTCAACCGAACCAGCCCTATTAAATGAACCCAGCTTTGTCTTCTCCCTCATTACTGCAGCAACGAAGCTTTCAGCTTCCAGGGAGAAGAGAAACGAGAAATATCCCATAACCCCAACGTAAATTTCCGATCCCCGTAACTTCTCCGTCCGAGCTCCAATCGCCGCACCGTTTGCGGCCACGCGTTCACCGCGTCGAGCTCTACATTTCTATTGGAACAATTTCATAGGTAACTTGTTTAATCACTCTCAGCTTCATCTTCCCCCAATTTTCGAATTTTAAGTGGGAATATTGAATTTCTTTGATTTCTGATGTTTTAGGATCCAATTAGCTTGAGAGAAACGTTCACTCTTGCTTATGTGAAGCTTGGGTAAGGTGAGGATACGATAATTCTATTTTAATTTCATTAAATTTGAGCTTTGAGTATTAAATTGGGTATATGTGTATTATGAATGTGTATTAGGTTGAAAATAAATAATTGGAGCTTGAAATTGTGAATACTGGAACTTGGAGGAAGCGGATTAGTTGAGTTTTGAGGGGCTGTCTTGGTTTTGAATAAATAGCTTTGGTTGTTACGTGGAAATCGGCTAAGGTATGGTTTAGGTTTCTTGCATTTAATATATAATGTTCTGTGAAAACTTAGGCTAAACGGCCATAGGATAAGTTGGAATGCAGGTGTATGTTTAATGTTTAGTAATTTGTTGATGAATATATTTGGTTGAAGTTTATTGGATAATTAGTTATTAATCTTGGATGGTGAATGTTATTGTTGATGAACATGGTTGGTTTAGTGCTAATGATTTGGTGAATTATTGATTTGAGATATTATGTGTTAGAAGGCTAGGGTTAGTGAACTATGATCCTTAGTTGAATTTTGGTTGTTGGATTTGAATATTGTATGAATATAATTGTTAATCTGAAGTAGATTTATTGTGGTGATTGTTATGATGATGAGGAAGGGTATGTTGAATTGAAAAGAAAGCAGGTTTGGACCCGAAAAGGGTGGCAAAGTCCGAGTTTTAGAGGAGATGCTGCCGAAATTTTATAAAAAATTAGAGATTTTGTTTAGATGATTATTTAAAAGAGATTTAGATTTAAATGTTATATGGTTTGATTTTGAGTTATTAAGAAAGTGAGTATGTTTTAAGTTTGAAGTTTGATTCTTAGAAAAGAATGAATTATGTTTTGAATTGAAACTATTGATGGACGGAATGGGAGGTGTGATAATGAAGGATAAGGATTGAATATGTTTAATGTATGATGATGAATGAGATGCAATTGAGAATGATGTGGATGTTGAGGAATTATAATTGAATTATTTATATGGCTTATGAATTTGAATAATCTGAGATACGAGATTCCCTGGATTAAGTGTCGTGGCTTGCCACCACGTGTACCAGGTTGAAAACTCGATACTCTATTGACCCTACGACGTAAGTGTGACCGGGCACTATATAAATTCCCGAGAATGTTACCCCCATTGAGCAATATTGATTATTTGAGAAAAATCTATGCATAGACTCTTGGGGATGCACGTCGGGGGACAGTCTAAGGACAATTCAGACTTGTCGGGTTGGCTGGATAACCGACAGATGAGCCTCATCAGCCATAGGACAGGCATGCATCATATGCATATTACTTGAATTACTTGCTTGTGCTCTAATTGGGTGTGTCTATCTGTATTTGCCATGCTAAATGTGTATTTGTTACCTGCAGTAGTTGTAACTTTCTTGTGTTTGCCTTTATTTGTTTCTTTGTCTGTGAAAATGCATGATGGAATTGGAGGTATGGAGGAATGGCAGTATAGGACTTAGATTTAAGGTTAAGTTAAGTTAGGATTAAATATTTTTAGGAAACCACCTTTTATGGCTTCTGTTTAATACTTTAAGCTCTACAATCTGAGTGTCGGCGTTCTAGGATTGCCTCTGGCATTCCCAGGACCTTATATATTATGTGTGTGGCACCTTTACCATACTGAGAACCTCCGGTTCTCATTCCATACTATGTTGTTGTTTTTCAGATGCAGGTCGGGAGCCATCTCGTTAGGCGTCTGGACTCTTAAAGCGGAGGGGTTACTGGATAGTGTTGTTGTATAGTTTTGTTGTACAGTGATGTATATATATGTACTTAGCTTTCTCTCCTTATAACTTGTCCTTTTTGATCCTCTTAGAGGTTTATGGAGAGGCAGGATTGTGTGTATGTACTTTTGGGTTTTGGATATGTATGTATATATGTGTAAATATTTTCCGGCCAGTCTTGACTTCACAGGCTGAGTTGGGAGCTTGTTATTTTGTATCTTTGGCACTCTATTCCTACTTCTGTTATCTTATGTTTGACAGTTACGGTTTTCTTAGCATGCAAGTTAACTCGTTCCTTGAGCGTTGCGCTTTTATCTCACGATTTTTATTTCCCCTATCCTTCAAGGCTCCTAGTATATTATAACTCTTCTGCTATTATATATACTTATTTTATTTTAGAGGTCGTAATACCACATCACCTCTGTTTTACAACTTAAGCGTAAAGCTTTGTGTGGTAGGGTGTTACACTAATGATCAAATGCTCTCTATCGCCTTGCCGTTATAGAGTCAGAGACGAAAGATACCTGGACCTGATTTCTGAAGCTGCTAATTCATGATTTCGGGTATGAGACAATTGACAGAGCAACCTTCATGTCTGATCAGCAGAAGATAAACAATAATTGTGTTAAATTGAATTCTTTGACTCAATTAATTCTAACTAATAACATACTTATGCATGAACAATTTTACCTCCTTTGTTAGGGTTTACTGCCCGCTTTTGATGAAATAATCCCAGGTGTAGATCACAGATTTTGCGTACGCCATCTCTATAGCAACTTTAGAAAAAAGTTTTCGAGACTGCACTTGAAGCAATTGATGTGGAGGTGTGCAAAGGCTACACACTGGAAGGATTGGGAGAGAGACATGGCAGTGGTCCGAACGGTCAATGTGGATGCTCACAGGCATCTCAATTCTATTCCTCCTAGATTTTGGAGCAGGTCCAAGTTTAACTTCCATTCCAAATACAATACTCTTGTAAACAATATATGTGAAAGCTTTAATGGTGCAATATTAGAGTCTAGGAAAAAGTCCATTATTACTATGCTAGAAGAAATTAGGGTGTACTTGATGAGTAGATGTGCTGTTAATAGAAAAAGAATTCAAAAGTTCAATGGAATAATTTTACCTCGAATTAGGAAGAAGATAGAGAGAAGAGGTAGGTCAGCCGGTAAGTGGAGGCCTTACTGGTCTGCTGCACAGACATATGAGGTTGTAAATGGGTTGAGCAAATATGCTGTTGATTTATCTCTTCGTGAGTGTTCTTGTAGGAAATGGCAGCTAAGTGGAATTCCATGCACACATGCCATCAGCTGCATCAACTTCAAGGGTCTTGATATGGATTCATATGTGGATAACTGCTACAAGAGAGAGGCCTATGTCAAGTGCTATGATTCGATAATCAACCCTCTCAATGGTCCAGATCTGTGGGAGCACACTAACTTTGATGATGTCATGCCACCACCCTATCGGAAGCCTAGTCATAGACCAGTAAAGAAGAGGAAGAGAGGACCTGATGAATCAGAGGCTAGAAGCCAGACTCACTTGTCTAGGAGGGGGCAGATCTAGAGGTGCTCAAACTGTGGTGTATCAGGTCACAAGAGAGGAAGATGCAGCAACCCACCCCCTCCCTGTAAGTTGATTTCACCATATGTATATTAGGGTTTTATTGAAATGTTTTTGCTACATGTAATTTGCATCATTCTTGTTGTATTGCAGGCCCAACCACCTAAACAATCTGCTGTGAAGAAAACTAATGGAAAAAGGAAGAGATCAATTTCACAACCTGCTGTGCAATCTGCTACCAGAGGGAGGAAGAGGTCCAATCCGCAAGAAAATCATCATCACAGCCCCAACTAGCCACCAGCACAATACCCATAATCAGGTCCAAGTCATCCCAACCCATCCCCAAGCCCACAACACATGCATCTAGGCCCAACACAACATCAGCAGCTACTCCCCAGTAAAGGTCCAAGATGAAGCCCATCAGAAGCTCAACACAACCACCACCAGTTGCCAAGGAGAAGGGTACATCCAGCTCAAGCCAACTAGTTATGAACAAAGTCTCCTTCAGTCAACATTGCACTACATGTTTTTCCAAGAAAGTTGAGGCTGATGGCAAAACTGCCTCCAAGAGCTTGGAAAAAACTTTAAGAATTTTTAGCTCCTAATTAAGTTGTTAGCTTCTTAATGTAGAGCTAAGTTGATTATACTCTATATTTGTGAGATTTCATTTTGGTTGCAACTTATTACATACTGTTTATGCTTAATGTTGTGTAAAAGTAAACAAAGTTACTCTTGGTTTGTTCTTGGTCCAACTGTCATCTAAGAAAACAATGACACATATGCTTGTTAATGAATCAGGTCACATAGTTATGTTTTAATGTATCTGCTTCTGGTTTCATTCTGATGTTGAGCAAGTATTGCATACTGCATATTATGCATTATTAAATCAGGTCATAGTTTACCATTTATGTTGACACAATTCTTCAATCATAATTTTAGGCAACCAGATCCAGTTTCATTACCAATTTCTTATGAAATTACAGACACACACCATCACTTACATACACATAGACTAACCTACAAAAATCAATTTTATTAACACAAATTCTATCCAGCCACAGTAGTAGATTTTAATTACATAAAGTAGATTTCAAAGCCTAAGTACATCCTAACTAAAATTGCCCTATTTTCTACCCTACTTTCATCAACCCATTTTCAAAGGCAACAAATAAGGTAAACCCTACTTGTGATTCAACAAAACTTGCAGCCAGAAAAATAAACAACTAACCCACCCAACCATGTCCAACACTGCAACAACCTTCAACTTCCACTCAGATGCCTTCACGTTTGCTCTCAGGACTACAACTTTCCTCTTCAACCTTGCAACCTGCGAATTTTCAGTTTCAGTTTCTGGGTCTGCCCAATGAAAAAACTGACACTCTTTTTTAACCTACAGGATCCCACCATAGTCAGTGTCCAGAAACAAAGCGTTAACATCAGCTGAGAACAAAAATACATAAACGCACCTCATAGTAGACGCAGCCCCAAAATCGTCGACCTGGGTTATCTTTCGTTCCCGAAATTCGCAGCACCGACCTCTCACTATGCCCACAAAAAAGCCCCCTCTTCTATGCAGATCCTCTGGTCCGAGATGACCTTGAGCTCTTCGAAGCCATAGCTGCACTGGAACCCTAGCACACGCTTTATGATTTTGGTTTGGGGGTGAGCTTTTTAATTAAACCCCAATTAATAAAAAAATACTTAATTTTTTTAATCATTAAATGGTTTAACTACCGGTAATAACCTCAAGGATAAATGTGTTCGAAAAATTTCGTTGATGAAGGGGAGGATGATTTTAAAGTGTTTGTAAAGGTTGAAAATGATTTTAATAACAAAAAAATGTCAGAGACGAAAAAAATTACTTATCTCTATCTATTAATAATAATCTTAACATATATTCCAATATATATCATTCGAATCCTATAATTATACTTGCAAATTGACCACAAGTGTATTTGGAGCTTACGTTGATTGATTCCATTTCTTTGTCAACATCCATCCGTTTCAGGAATACTGTCAATCAAAAAATTAAATTAAAATTGTATAATTAAATACAGATTATTAAATTAGAAGTTCATATAGTCACCAAAAAAATTAGAAGTTCATGTAATAATAAGTATTATGGATTATGAATTAGCAGTTAACACTTGCGATTGAGAAGGATCAACCACAATCATGCCTATATAGAATATAAGATAGGAAAAATTTTAAGTGTACCGGGAATACTGGTGTGCCAGTTGTTTTAATCGTTGATTTTAATTAATATATATTATATATATTTTTTATAATTCAGATCAACGATTAAAACAATTGAAACAGTGGTATTTCCGGTACACTTGAAACTCTTTCTATAAGATATACTTAAAAGAAACATGTATCGGATGGTGAAAAAATAATAATAGTATTACACGAAAAGAATAATTATTGATAAATGAACTACTTCACATTTTTTAACAATATCAATGGTCAAACATACTTTCATCTCATTCCATGCACTTTTTTCACGTTTTTGTATAGTATTGCAACCTTTCTATAAATAGAAGCTAATTAATAAGTACAAGAAATAACGAAGCATTATAACAGTTGGAAAAATAATTATTTTTATTATGGCCAGTAGTATACAAAGATGCTTCGAAAATCGGACATCATATCATTACAACAGTGCAAGGGAATGAAGTTGAATACCTTGTTGACCAGATCAGAGTTCTCTTGAATTGAAGCTCTAGAAGATTCAAAATGTGAATTATGGTTGGATTGACTTTGGTTTTCTAGCCTCTGAAATTTTCATATAAGATGGTGGCGGTTTACCAAAACCCTGCCAAGTCCACTGCTTCTCACAACTTGTCTTGCTCTTTTATGGATCCACATGCACACATACACCTAACATTGTAGTTGTTGCATTTTCTATTTTACATTAAATGTTTGAAACGCCTGCAATTGTAAAAAATGTTACCTGTATATATAAAATCTGTGAGATATTTTATCGTTTGTAGATCGTATGATTTTGTTGCCAAGAGATGGAAATCACTTAATCTATCAAAATAGGTTTAAAAAAGAGGGTAAGAAGAAAAAGACAAAGCAAATGGCAACAACAAAAGACAGAGAAACACATTGCTCTAAATGGTGGCCACCTTGGTTCCCTATGCTTCATTGTCCATAGACCATAGGAATCAACAACTAAAGCAAATAATAGAGAACAAATTTTGGGCACTTAGGAAAGGGATTAAAACCAAGGCAACCAACTGGGACCTGCCATTCCCCATTCCTTTTTAAATCCCAATTCAATTTCTTTTTCTTCTTCACCGGAGAGGTAAAAAAGTGTTCCATTTTTAAAGGGCTACCAACAAATGTTGTTTGGTCTATGGTTGAATAAGGCCAGAACATCATCTATCAAACTTTATGTCCAAAATCCGTGTTGGATTGTTTCTAAATTCATTTGTAGAGTTGATCAAGTACGAATTGATTATAACGTAGAGTCATTTGTGGAGGATAATTTTTTTTAAATAAATATGAAAATAAGTTTTAAGAAAATTACTTCTCTTAGAATTTACTCTTATTTAAATAAAACTATTAATATATAAAAACTACAAATGATCTAAATTGATCCATTATATTTTCAGGACAATTTTTTTTATTTTTGTATCTATTTTGAAACGAAAGACAATAATAGACAAAAAATTTGAAAAGATAGCCACAGATTTTTTTTATGAGTTTTTTTTTGTCCATAGATATTTTTTGTTATTCCACTATTATCCCTTCTTATTTTCTCTAATTTGAGCTTCTTTTATACAACATCGTTGATAGAAAGGTGCTCTTTTCTCCCTGCCCTTTCAATTTTCTATTTCTGTTCTTCTTTTTTCTCTCTTTTTTCTCAAGTACTCTTTTCTTTTTGTAGAGAATTTCTTACTTGACTTAATAATTCCTTCTTTCTTGATGTTTATCCTCTTTTTTATGAGATACTGCAGGTTTACTCAATGGAAGTTTAATTCACTCTTCTAGTTATGTTATTTTGTTTATTCTTAATTTTGTTATTTCAGTATCATTTTTAACTTGTTGATTCACAAACCAATTCTTCTTGTAATCTCTTGTACTTTTACATATTCTCCTTCTCTGTTAAATTAGTTATACGAGGCAAAAAAATTTAGAATCATATGACTATTTTAGTCGTACATAATATTTTAATTTTATCTATATATATCCAAATATAATACAGGACATTATATTAGTATTTTGTACATTGCATCTAAACATAATATATAAAAAAATAATTTTTAGTGTTTTTATTCTATTATCTCTATTTTAATGTCATATTGTATTATGTCCATAAAAACAAACACAAATTAAGTATGAAACACATTGAAAAAAAAATCATTCATTCATAACAAATCTAACAGAATTTACATTTCTAACTACAACACTACCATCGCTACAAATGATATTATTATTGTTTACTACAATTTCTACCACTCACATTGCTTTCCACCAACTCCTTCAGATCCAAACCACCATTACTACTAGAAGCTGTCTCTGACCCAAAATTACCAAAAACCCCTTCACCCCATGAGTCACACTCATTCCTTCTAATTGTGATCCAGTTCCCATCATCATCATCATCATTCCATGATGCCCAACATGATTCCTCTGAACACAAACCCAACATTCTAACCCTGTCAGGTGGCAAATCCCCAAGGCTTGTTGTTCTTGTTGTGTGAGAACCTTCTTCCACACAGCTCCAAAACCCATGCTCAAGAATACTTGTTGGCGATGTTGAATTTGATTCCACCTTGGAATTGAATTCTCCGAGAAAAGGATGATTAAGAAGTTGAGTAGCGGTACACCTCTCTTCTGGATTCCACCTTAGACACTTCCCCAAGAAATCCTTACCTTCTTCAGATAGAAACCATGGAATCTCAGGAACTTCACCGGAATATGCAATGTGATAAAGAACACAAAATGGGTCCAACAAATTAGGCCACGCTGCTTCACCTTTAGCCATTTCAATTATGGTGCACCCAAGTGACCAAATATCACTAGCACACCCTTGATCCTCTCCCCGAACCGCTTCCGGCGCCATCAACATCGGAGTGCCGCTGATTCGCGGATCGACGACACTCTTGGCGCATCCCAAGTCACCAATCTTGGCGCCTTCGGTGCCAATTAAGATGTTGGAACATTTTATGTCACAATGTACCAACCCTTTAGAGTGTATATACTCTAGCCCCTGCACAATTTGCCTTGTGTAGGTCTTAATTTTTGCCTCATCGAGCCGGCCGCCGTGCCGGTTAATTTCCGAGGAAAGGGTTCCGAATGGCATGTACTCCATGAAGAGATTGTAGTAGAGCTTGTTGTTCTCCATGGTTATGTCACTCCCTTTGAAATTAACCACATAAGGAGAGCATAGAGAAGATAAAATCCTCTGTTCTCTTTGTAAAGATTCTGAATTGCATAGCTCCGATGATTTCACGGCGAATACACGGCAGCCGTCACGGCGGGTGGCTATAGATACGGTGCCTGAGGATCCATGGCCTATAGTGTGTCCTCTACTCCACTCCATATTTGGCAAGAAATTTGGAATGAAGAATATAAGAAAAGGACTAAGAATATTATGGTGAATAATGCAGAGTCCTATAGTTTGTTATTTATATATACATGTGTGTAATTCCGATGTGAGACTTTGGTTTTTGAAAAAGGTTCTCTTTATTGGTTGGCTACTTAATTTGGTTGGCGCTAACTCTCTATCCATTTCTCTCTTTCCCTCTCTCCCTCTCTTAAGAGTTGACAATTCCTCAACTCAAGTCTGTCTAGAAAACGTGTCCAAATTTGGATGGTTCAGGTTTTTCCGTCGGCAATAGTTTTGTGCTTGACACGTGGCAAAAAAGGGTTGCTTATTTTATGATTGAAGCTTAAGAGTGTGCTGAGTGCAAGATACAAATAGTTGAGATGCCATTCAAAGAGTATAGTATATCCTTTGTTTTGTATCATAGCTAACTAAGACTTAGGAAAATTATAATATGGGGGTCTTAGGGGGCAAGTTGATTTGGTGAGTTTAAGTGTTGAACCACCGAAATTGGTTGAACATTAGTATCAATTTTGTTCACGTTATTATGCTAGATCCTATAAAGGGGTTGAATTTTTTTAATTTGACTGTGCATATGTGTGAACACACAAACTTGACAAATTACAAGTCCTATAGGGTGATGAAATAGTAAAAGTCAACTTAGGTTTAGAAGTCAAAACTAGAAAGAGAAAAATTCATTATTTTGTTTTGCCTCCTTCTAAGTTCTTTTAATGTTTTTGAGAAGACCGGTATTTCATGGATCGGTCCACTGTTTTGATGGACTACTTTATCAATATCTTTGAGGGTTCATAACATTATTTTTCCGTCCTAGTGTGATTGGTGAAATATTGAATGGATTCCAAAAGTGTGGTATCGATTATTGGGGTATGGGGATGAAATATTTGGCATGAGAAATGGATATCTCTCCTAATTGAAACAAGAAAAGGGTGAAGGGTCATAGCCCCTCGTAGCAATGAAACGTGAAACTATTGGTTAATGTTTAAAATGATTCTTAAAAAATTTCGTCTAGTTAATTATGGTGTCGATTAGATATTGAAATATGTGCGAGATAAAATTTGCCACATCTATTAATATAAAATAGGAGAGTAGTAGAGTGGTCTATGAGCGATAAGTGGAGCGTTCTATGCCCGACACGTAAAACTGTGTGTGATTGACAAGTATTTGCTCTTAAAGTTGGACGCTTCTCAAATAAAGAAGTAATTAGGCGGGATTTTGATTCAAATTCAAATTGGAAATGATTTTATTCCAGGACTTGCAGTTGCATTTTTATTATTAATAAGAAGAGAAGATAAGAGAGAGCGCTGCAAGTTTTGAAAGGAGGAGTAGTTGGCACCAACAAGGGAAAGACTTCCTCTTTCGACGTCGCAGAGAAGAGAAGAAGAAAACAACGGTGAAGAAACAAAGAACGACGAAAGAAAGAGAAGAGGGTGGCGACGACAGCGACTATCACAGAGAAGGATGTTAGATCGACAGAAAAAAGAAGAGAAATGAGGCGACGGCGGTGATGGATGCCACCGCCGCTATTGGATTCGTAGAACCGTGTCCATTTACCTATCAAGAGGCATTCTGCAGAGTGATTCATTTGAGGTTAGTTGTGTAACGTTTAAATGCATATTTTAAAAATAAGATCATTACTTAATTTCTTCTATCCCTCTCTTTCTCTCTTTTCCTCTGTGATTGAGGCAGATGTGGAGTATACACAAATCAATTTGTGGCTCAAAATACCTAGACATATCACCAGTGAAAAAGTAGGAGAAATTCACTGGTGATGGAAGCAGTAACTGACAGAGAAGATAGAGAATGTGTATTTTCGACCTGCAGAAAGTCCTAGCCCTAACCTTGCACACTTTGCCCTTCTTCAGAGATGGTGTCAAGTTTTAGATGGAATAAATTGAAAAAGCTAAATCAGCTCTGGCTAAGAATGAGGCTGGGCTTTCAAAATTGATAAAAGAAGAAAGCACACTTAAAGATATTGTGCAATAGCTAAGTGGCATCCTTTTTCTTTCATGCTACTCATGACTGACTCTGAACTTGAATGTAATGAAAAACGGCTGCCAGATGCACCAGACAGGACACCGGCTGCCAATATTAAAGGTAGCTGAAGCATTGCATTTTTAGGTACTTCTTTTCTTTGTTATTTATTGTTCTTTCTACTTTTAAATGATCCCACTATATATTAAGCTTCTCAATAACTAAGTAGAATATTATTTTGATGGACACCAATATACGTACTGTCTAAGTCTCTAAGACATTAACTGTAGACGAACTGCTTTATTTAAAGGAGGAGTTTTGTTTCAAATTCTTTTTATATACTTGGTTAAGATGATGGTGTTTGCCATCTCACAAATTTGACATGGTCAGGCCTCGATGAAAAACGCAACAAATGCTATGGAGTCACGCATTTTTGACTTTTTTGGATCAGTAAGTTCTCTATGATTTAACTATACCAATGCTTCCATACATTATATAAATAGCATTTACACCAATAGTGCTCACTGATTAAAATGAATTTGGGTTGCAGCTTAATGCATTGCAATATAGAAGGATGGATTTTGATGAGTTTCGTACAGCTACACTCAGTGTTCATCAACTTGAAGCACTTGATAGGTGGGAGCAACATGCACGGTTTTCCTATAAGCATTTTGAAAAGGACGGAAACAAATCTATAATCATTGAGGAACTAGCTTTGGTATACTTAATTTGACTATGGCCATAGCTTATGCATACATAACTTTATACAAATAATGTGAACATACTGATAATTTTACAAGTCATAATATTTACTGTATAATATTTTATGGGGCAGTGGTTTTGTATTTTGAATCTGCTTTGTAAGTTTATACATGTTATGAATTGTGATCTATTTCTTTATGCATGTAAATTGATAGATTCTTCAATCGGTGGGCTTGGTAGTGGATATGTATATAGTGATAAAGTATAAAGTAAGGAATTGAAATTAACTTTTGTTAATGTTTCTATTTAGTCTATTTGATGTATTTCATGAACATAAATTAGTGAATTAATTTGAATTCTAAATTCTGCAGGAGTATGCATAAAGTATAATAGATCCAGTAGCTAAATCAAGAATATAGTAGTCAAATAATTTTAGAGAGATTTATTAATCCTATTTTAGGACATAGTTAGGGACTTATCCGTCCTTATTTTAAAAAATCATTTTTATCTAACATACACACTTGACACGTCAGTCGATTATCGTTTTGCAACCAATTATAGAGAATTATTAATTTAATTTTTTAATAGGTGACGAGGGCCAACAATATTTTGGGATGTTGAGCAATGATAGAGCCTTACACAATTCAAGGAGGACAATTATAGAGAATTATTAATTTAATTTTTTAATAGGTGACGAGGGCTAACAATATTTTGGGATGTTGAGCAATGATAGAGCCTTACACAATTCAAGGAGGACAATAATCCCTCCTAAACTTTAATTTTTTTTATAAATTATATATAAATTTTTATTTTAGCCCTTTTAAATTTTTTATTTTAATCTCTTTTTATTGTGAAATCAATTTTTAGTCTTTCTCTAAAACTTATCCTGACTCAGTCTCTGATGATCACATAGCGCAATGTTTCACGGACAATGATTAAATTTAAATAGCCAGAATGAGTATAAAAGTATTCGCTCGTTTGATAAATTTTTATTGGTCCACTTAATACAAGGCAATTAATCATCAAATATGATAGTCTTTTTTTTAGTATGATCATACATAGTATCAATAATTAACATTACAAAATTTTTATTATTATATATTTTTTAAAAGATATTAAATTTTATTGATGCAAATAAAAGAATGATGTTTATTGGTGGAGACTACAAAAGAAGAAATAGGGTAGTGCATCCAAGGTTACATTAATAAGAAATGTAAAAAGATGAAATATTCAATTGAGAAAGAAAGAACGAAGAGTGTGTGGCTGAGAATTGTTACAGCCTTTCAAGTTCTTGGAGTAGCTTGACCGAAGAAGAAAGGATCTCTACTGGAGCTCCTCGATCACTTTCAAGGACCCAAGAATTGCGATTTATCCATATATTCTAGAGAAGAATTACAAGATGGAGACTTAGATGGATTGAATTTGTCTCTGCCTTGATGATGAGCGGATATTTTATACGCTTTTTGGCATCATTTTCATATAGTTTTTAGCATCTTTTATTTGAGTTTTATTATATTTTCATAGGTTTTAGTGCAAAATTCACATTTTTGGATTCTACTATGATTTTGTGTATTTTTATGCAATTTCAAGTATTTTCTGGCTGAAATTGAGGAGCTGAAACAAAAGTCTGATTCAGAGGCAGAGAAAACACTGCAGATACTGTCAGGATCTGACCTCCTTGTACTCGAAAGAGCTATTTTGGAGTTACAGAAGTTTAAATGGAGCGTTCTCAATGGCTATGGAAAGCTAACATTCAGGGATTTTCAGCAATGTATAATAGTCCATACTTTACTTCAGAATTGAAGGCCCAAAACTGGCGTTAAACGCCAGCCATCTACCCTATTCTGGCGTCCAGCGCCCACAAAAGAGTGACCAGTGTCCAACGCCCAAAAAGGTGCCCCTAACCAGCGTTCAACGCTCTAGAGCCCTACTAGCACATGGAGACCACTCAAGCTCAGCCCAAACACTCACTAAGTGGGTCCCAGAAGTAGATTTTTGCACTACAAGCCTAAGCCTATCTTATTTCTGTAATTCCTAGTTATTAGATTAGTATTTAAAGGAGAAGATCACACTGGTTTTAGGATCTTTGACCAATCATTGCCCACTTTTATTTTTCATTGTATTTTCTATCAGTATGAGTCTCTAAACCTCCTAGGTTAAAGGGAGGAGCTCTGCTGAGTTTTATGGATTAATAAAAGTATTACTGTTCTATCTCAATTCGTGTTTGATTCTCTATTCTAAGATGTATCTTCGTTCTTCAACCTTATGAATGAGTTGAACCGACACAAGGTTATCTCTATTCTACATGGATTCAGCGAGCGTCTTTCATCGGATATCAATGAACCACTAGCTTGATTATACATTTCTTAGATGGCTAATCCACGACTTCGTTGGGAACTTCTCGAGACACCAGTTCAGCCAAGGTATGGGGAGATTAGGGTCTTTATGGTAAAGGCTAGAGCCAAAGGAGTAGTATTCTCTGAGCCGGAAGATTTGACCTTGTCTGTGGCATTTTGAGCAGGATCATCAAGGGGGGAATGGACTGCAGGAGCTTCACCCTCAATCAGACTAGATGCGCACTAACCCTGGTGTTCATCCTGGAGGAAGATCGGCGACCTCTCAAGAAAGACGTTGATCATATACAATCTGTCATAGAAGAAATCATTCACAGTTGGCATAGACAGTGAGACCGAATTAATCCAGAAGAACAAAGCATCTCTGAAGCTTTAACCATCTTCTTATCATTTGCATTCACCATCAACTGAGTAACGTTATTTTTATTTTACTTTTATGCGCTTTAAACAAACAAACAACTTTTCTATCCGCCTGACTAAGATCTACAAGATAACCATAACTTGATTCAAGCCAACAATCCTCGTGGGATCAATTCTGACTCACTTAGGTATTACTTGGATGACCCAATGCACTTGTTGGTTCAGTTGTGCGAAGTGTAATTCCACGCACCACTTGACTACATTAAGAATTCCCAACCACCATTCATAAAACTTGTTGCTACCTCCAACAGCTCTTGGCAGGTATGATAATAGTGGTTTTGATTCCAGATTTCTTCTATCATTTTGCATATAATTAAATAGACAGTGTACCACTATTTCATCTTCTTCTTGGCAATTTGAGAAGATTTCCGGTGTGGAAGGAAACCGCCGATGGAGAATGTAGAGTACAGGGAGCTACTCATGGAGACACTTCCATAAAAAAAATATTTAATTTTGTGCAGAATTCCAAGCTTCCAAATAGAGTTCCAAAGTTCCGTTTGACGCATGAGTGGGGGGCAAAACTCAATGGGTTCATGGAGAAAATTATATGCAACTAGGTAACCTGAGGCTGTAGTATAAAACTTATTCTTGTTTAGTGCCCATTGAATTTGATCCTCCTCTTCCTCAATTTTAATTGAAAAAGTTCTATTGCTAATTGTTTTAGGAAAAAGGCTTCGAACTAGTTGCTGATTCCACTGCTTTTCTTCATTTAACAGGTTTTTTTACCCAAATGATCGTTGTAGCTACTGCGTGGAGGGTTGAACTTCGGGGAATGGTGAAAGGGTATGGGGGAGATAGCCAGGGATCGTCAAAAACTCTTATGGAGAAGCCCAAGCCGACTTGCCAATTCAGGCCTTTTTCAACAATATTTCTACCCTCTAGAAGACTTCGCCAGCCCTATGAAGGTAATGTTCCTATTTCTGCTCTCATTGCATCAGAATATCTGAAATACTTTCCTTTGAGAATTCTTGCTAGTAAGGACTTAGGTTGAATGATTATTCTCTAGAATTATTTTTCTAATAGAGCTAGGTTCTGAGCTTTTAGGTATCTGATTCCTAAACGACCTTCCTTCTATAGCTGAATCATTGTATTCCAGCTTATCCAAACCATTCTCCTCTTTAAACCCCTTTTTTCCCCACTAGAATTGTGACAGCCTGCTATGAATTTCTAAAATCAAAGTGTCGAAGAATTTGAAGCATGACAAAGTATATATTGGGATTGCCTCACGAACTGCTTTAAGTAAAACATGTCATCCACCTGATGAAAGAGGTCTCCTTTTCCACCCCATCATCTTCTATCGAAATTTTTTCTTGATTAAACTAAATGTCGCCTTCTTCGATCTATTCACAATGGATGGTAGACTAATATACTTGTCCTACACACCAACATGGCCAATATTTAGAGTCTTTGCCAGTTGAGTTCATAGTGATTGTGGAGTATTATTACTAAAGAAAACAACGGATTTGTTAAGGTTAACCCATTGTCCACTAAAGCTCTCGTAGTGCTCCAACAACTTTAGAAATCTATCTCAACTATTACTAGATGACTTATAAAATAGGAGAATCATCCGCAAATAGAAGGTGGTTTACTCTTGGGCATCGTCTATTCAGCTGGATACCTTGAATTGCATTGCTTTGTTCTGCTTTGTGTAGCAAGAAGGGAAGACCTTTTGCATAAAATAAGAAAAGATACGGGGATAGAGGATCACCTTGTCGGATACCTTTATTTGATTTAAAGAAACCATAAGGTTGACCTTCCACAACAACAGAATACGAAACATCAGTTACCAATTCACGAATCCAATTAATCACAATATCATCAAAACCCAATTTGTCCAATATAAACCACAAAAAGTGTCATTCTACTCTATCATAAATCTTGCTCATATCTAGTTTGATATCCATTTCGTATTCTAGCCCCTGCTTCCTGGATTTTATGTAATGCATATACTTATGAGCTATCAGAATGTTATCAGATATTATACGACCTTTGATAAATACATTCTGATTTAAACTAACAAGCTTATTTATTAAACCTTGAAATTTGTGCACCATCACCTTAGATATAATTTTATAAACAACCGTTGAGAGGCTAATAGGTCTCACCTGAGCCATATTGACTGCATCCGATATTTTTGGAATGAGGCAAATATGCGTGTGGTTAAAGCTTTTGAGGATTCGACCACTCGCAAAGAAGCTCCATACTGCCCGAAAAACATCACCATTCACAATGTCCTAATAAGCCTGAAAGAATTTTGCTATTATCCCATTATCACCTGGGGCACTCTGAGGGTATATGCTGAATGTTGCTCATTTCACTTCCTCCATAGTAACGAGCCTTCTGAGCTTTCGGTTCATAGTAGTTGATAATCTAGGATAAAAATCATCAAAGAATGGGGGGCTGGATCATCATGACACTCTAATGAGAATATACCTTTAAAGTATCTTTCAGCAGTCGCAGCAATGGCAGCGTTGGAGATAGCTTCTTCTCACTTGTCATCAATTAGCTTTCATATCTTATTTCTTCTGATTCTCGATCTAAACTTCTGATGAAAGAACTTAGTGTTTTGATCACCCTCCTTAATCCATTTGCCTCTTGATTTTGCTTTTCAATAAAGCTCCTCATCCTGATAAGCAATTTATAGCTTCCTTTCGAGCTCTGTTAATTCGGTGCCCCTAGAGTCCCTACTGCCGAAAGATCATCAATGCGAATAGTGAGCTGGTCAATTTCTTTTTTAGAGTTGTAGTTGCTCTCTTGCTGCCATTGAATAATTCTGTGCCTGCATCTTTTAATTTTTTGAGATAAGGTGAATATGTGTGAGCCATCAATCTCCTCTCTCAAAACCTTTTCCACTGTTCGCCTTATTTCCTCTACTGTGCACCATCTTTCTTGGAATTTAAAGTGTCTCTTCGACCTTTTTGAATTCAGATTGGTGTCAAGTAATAAGGGGTATGATCCGAGCCTAGTTTAGAAAGTCTGATAACCACAGAGTTAGAATATTGCTGCTGCTAGTTACCCCGCTAATATCCTGTCCAATCTCTCCTGAATTAATTCATTTTCTCTATGTCTATTTGACCATGTAAATGGCCTCCCAACCATATCCAAATCTAAGAGGAAATTATCATCAATAAAATCACTAAATGCGAAAATGGTAGAAGGAGCTTTATCACAGCCACCTTCTTTTTCTAACGGAGACAAAATAGCATTAAGATCACTCAAGATAATAACCTTACCCTCAAACTGTTGAATAATAGGATGTAGCTCCACAAATTGATAAAAGCGTGTCTGTTCATTGGTGCCGAAATACACACCTACCACCCCCCAACTCTCATTAATAGTCACATCAAGAATTTTGGCAGTAATGAAATACCGATCTGATTTGGTAATTTGCACATTCAGCCCATATTTCCATCCAAAAGCTATCCCACCTACTGTTCCATCCGGCTCCACAATATGATGATTATAAAATCAAATTAGATTCAGCTTTCGTTCCACTTGTCGAACTTGGTTCTTATTTTCACAAATGAAACCAAGTTCGGGAGAGTGGGATTTAACAATCCCTTTGAGATTATGGACTATCAGGGGTCTTTTCAAACCTTGACAGTTCCATGATATTAGCCTCATATCTCCTTGGGTGCCACTTGACGGCTGGCACCCTCCACCTAATCATCCTTTTTGCATGTTGATTCTCGAACAGATTCTTTTCAAGCTGTCTTCATTCTCGTTTCCATCTATCTTTCTTTTCCCTCCAAGATTCTGGTTTCGGCTCTGATCCTTATGTCTTGCTAACTTCTTCAGTTCCAGATTCTTATTCGTTTTGGGGAATTTAGAATAAGAGTCCAAAGCTAAGTTCTCCATATTTTGTTGGTATGTGATGTCTTGCAAGATTATTGCTTCTCCCATGTTGGCTACTGACATCAATCCATCAATCTCCCTTCCTCTTATATTATCAGCCAAGATCCCGGGTGCCTTTTCAGTTGCCTGATTCTCTTTGTCCTTCATATCAGCCACTTTTAATTTAGAAAAATCCTCCAACAACCAATCAGGAGTAGGCTTCTTCTTTTGTTGAAGGAAGCTTGTCCCAGCTATGGTTAAGGTAGCAAATCCTGGTTCTTCCTTATCTTTTATTCTTCTCCCCACTTGGTCTGTCCTTGTCCACTCTCCAATTTTATTTTCTTTTACACAATTCTGGGCTGAATCTTCAATGAAGTTATTACATCTTTTTAATTCATGGCCTATCTTTACACAATAGACACAAAACTTTCCAACCCTTTCATACCGAAGGCCAATCTCCATGAAATTCTGTTTCGGTCCTACAATTGTAAAGATGTCCCTCAATATTCGATCTCTACATAATTCTACCCTTGCCTTGAGAATTCTGGTTCCTTTTGCCCTTAACATCGAAGAAACCGATATCGAGTATCTCTCATATGCTTCCACCCACTTTTCGCCCTACCTCCTTCGTTTTGAAACTCTCTGGCTTCTCCGAAATTGTAGCCAAACCGAGAATGTCGAAATCACATTCCCTCTAGTCTCATCCTCTTCCCTCCATTTCCTTACGTGCAGAATGAAGCCTTTGAAAAGCCATGGCGAGCTCCTCTCAATACAGAGCATTTCAGATTCTTGTTCGAAAAAGAATTGAAAATAATTATATCCAATCGCACTCACCCGAGATCCCTCCAGGTTGCTCCATATTTATCTTCATCGTATTCTCTATTATTCCAACAGAAAAAGATCTATCCGCAAATAGCCAGCCTCTTAAACTTTTCGTGCATGCATAGACACCATTTTAAATGTCTTCCTCTCCAAGAAACACGACTTCCTCTTTTTCACCATCACTATTTGGCTCATTGTGATGATGATTCTCCTCTCTCCTAGCCTTGCTGATTGTTGGTGTGGTGGACACAGAGCAACAATTATGGTTTATTAATCTAAACAAATTTAAATTTGAAAAAAAAAAGACAAATTTTGGTGGGACATCTCAAAATTCTAGCAGAACGCTTGGTAGCCCTAGTGAACTGCTTTTTGTATATATTTTAATTATTATGTTGATACTAAAATAAATAGTCATTTTAATTCTTTTTTCCTGAAAGTTGATCAATTTATTTAAGGTTTTAGAGTAACCTTAGAAAATTAAGGTAGACATAAATTATTTCGGGTTAGTTAAAAGTACCGAATATGATTAGTCCATGCACACTTCTAAATCTAAATTCTAATAGAAGCTCCGTTGCAATTAAAAGAAGAAGAAAGAAAGATAAAGAAGTATCGATGGCATATTGGCAATATATTAGACATGACACAAACATAAGGATGAATAAATAATATATCATAAGCCACATTAGATGATTATATTGGAAAGGAATGCGAATCTAATAATTTATTAGTTACTAATCAATCGTGGTGAGAAAAAGGGTTATTTTCAAATTAAAATAGCACAAACCAAAATGATTGGAAGATGGGTGTTTCTTTGACATTGATTAACACTCTTAACTTATCATTGCGTGCATTAGCTAGCTTACATTCATGCCTTTGAAACATATATAAGTCTCCAATATCTTAGGCGTGAAATAAACGTGATCTCAGCCACATAAATCTACAGGAGAGAGACATGAATCTATTAAATATTGATATGCTAAATGCTACCAGTTAATTATTTATTATTATAATATAATCACTTAATTAATTAAGCACCTCATATTATTAAAAGGGAGTTCGGTTATGCGGTGGTGTGTAACAGAAGTTAGAGGAAGGCCCAATTTTTTTTTTAATAATGGCTATATAGATTATGTAACTAACTTCTAAAGTAGCAATATTAGCAAATCGGAGATGGGGGTTAGAGTGGAAGTTAGGAGCAGGAGGCAAAGTTAGTTGCTTATTTGCGCATCAAGAAACATAAAAGAAATATTAGGTAAATTAATTTTATTTAAAATATTGTATTCTCTGATTTATCATCTCTAGTAAAAAAGCTCACAAATAATTAAAAAAAAAATAGCTTTAAATAAAATTTATTTTTTGAATTTCAAATTCTAGCCGTATCCCTTCACTAAGGACAAGATTCGACTAATATCGATGTCTCCCTGCTTAATTGTTAAATGTTATTTTTCGGATTAGAAATGTATGATAACCATAAAAAATCAGTCATAATTAGCCATAACTTGTCTTATTTAACATTTATTATTAATGTTAGTAATAATTAATGAATACTAATAAGATAAATTCTGATTTTTTTTTTTATCTTTCTAGTATTACCAATTTTCGGCTTATCTCTTTTCCGTGAAGAGGTGAGAGATAGATTTATAGTTAGCTGTTGATGCTTTAGTTAAAGTGACAAATTATAATGGTAATTCTTAAATAATTGAGTCCACTTAAAATTTTGTAAAACATGCATAAACAAATTAAATAATTAAAATTCTCTAATATGTGCATCGATGCCCAATAATTGAACCACTCTTCAAAGTTGATTAGTTTGTTGGTAGCATTGGAACGCTTTATAATTAGAAAAATGTTTAATGAATCTGAATGGCGTGGTTTGCAAAGTGATTAAAACTTAAAAGAGGCTTGGATCACTTCTTCAGTTCTCTCCGTCGTATGAAAAAAAAAAAAAAAAAAAAAAAAAAAAAAAACTCAAAAATGGCACTTTCGGGTTGTTATGGGAAGAAGAATATAAGTGAACCCAATCTAACAACGTAGATGGAACACTTGTGAATTGAAAGCACGAGAAATACGTTTTAGTGAAGAAGGAGGTTAGGAGAAAAATAAAGATTGTAAATTTGTAATTAAATTTTTTAGAAGAATATATATTACACATAATTTATTTTTATTTTTATTTTTGTGAGCAATAACTCGGTTGTAGTTTAAAAGTGTGAGTGGTAGGTGTGTGTTATGACAAAAAATAAATAAATAAATAAAAAAAAAAACCCTAAATATGAATAAACTACGCCGTTATTCGTCTTTGACTATATGTCTTCTTTGTATTGACCACGTTCGACGTTCCTCTCTTTTCTTATCATTCACATTATCTTCTGGGGTGCTCTCCTCTTTCTCAAATTACGTTATTAGGAATTCCTAATTTTTCAAACGTTTATTTCTTGGGTTATTATCTTTTGTTTTGTTTTGGACAGGTCTTCATTCGTGTAATAAAAGTAAATTGGGTTCAACTGACCAAAGCCCGAAGGAAATTTACTTTGTTGAGCTACACAAGGCCCATTTTTAGTTTTTGGTGTTTTTTATTTCCGAGATAACTTCATGGCTTCTTTGACTGATTTGGAGACTATTGGTAATATATTCTGATCATTTGCCCTTCATTTTTTTATCTATTTTTTTCACTCATAAAATTACATTGAAATAGAAATATAATATTAAATTTTAGCTATTTATTACTGATATTTGCAGCTTCTTATTTTAATTTGTTCATGTTATATTTTGATGAATATTTTTATAATTTTTTTACCTATATTTTTCAACCTAATATGGATCAAGTATCCTAACTCAAATACTTATTTCTCATACAAATTCTTTGAAAATCAATACAATGTGGGTTTCCGCATGCAAAAACAATTTTCAAGGGGCTTGAAGTACCATAAGGCTACCTTGCAGTCTATGTTGGAGACAACATGAGGCGGTTCGAGATTCCGATATCATACTTGAACCAACCTTTACTTCGAGAATTGTTGAGTCAAGTTGAAGAAGAATATGGATACGATCATCCAATGGGTGGTCTCACAATTCTGTGCAGTAAGGATGAGTTTTTAAGCATCGATTCTCGCTTGAATGAGATGTAGATCATGCTATTAGTATGTAGATAAATTAGTTGAGATATTTGTACAGAAGGCACTTCATCCTTTGTCTTGTGGAAACTTTCCATTTTGCTTTCAATCCTATGGAATTGTAGAAGTTTTTTTCTAAATGAGAAAGTAATTATGAACTTATGGCATGATACTGTTGCAACTTAAAACACTTGTTGCTATTGTTATATCTCAATTCTTTAATGAATTTAACTTGTTCAAATGATATACTGAACAAGTGAATATAGATCATCAGTCTAACAAAATTATAAGCAAGTGAATGGTTCTTACAAAAATTGAGCTCCAAGGGAAAATTGAGAACTGAAGTTTAGAAATGCATCCTCACTGCATGGAATTGTGAGACCTCCATTTGGATTGTCATAACTGAATTCTTCCTTGTTGTTTGAGTACATATACTGCATATAGTTACTAAGGGCTTCCTTGAGAAATAATATTTGATAAGATGGGGGTCTACCGTAATATGTACAAGGGATCCAAAGAAATCACAAGGTATTGATAGAAATCTTTATTAATGCACAAGTAAAACCTAGTTCTTGCTCTTGCAATGTACTGTATATCTCTTCCATTAGTTGGTAACATCTCACGTGTCTTAGGTGCTGATAATGAAGTCAATAAATGATGATCAAGATTCAGGACCTTATCTATGGTTTTGTTAAACAAAGTATTTATATAAACTTCACCTTTCAAGGGCAACATAATGTGGAACTTCTCAAACTATGGGAAACATGATGCAACATTAGACTTAGTTTGCATAGACGCCTCTAAGTCCATTTATCTATAGCTTTCAACTTCATAATAATTCATCTCACATATATATACTAGTTGGCTGTTACACCTTAACATGTAGGAGGCTATGATCTATTATTGGCCATTGTTTGAGACTCTAAAACAGCATCACGTGATTTCATATGCATGACCCCATCTTTTATCCCCCTTCAACAATCATTTCTCTTGCCTTCAGAAACAACACAACACAACTCCCTGGCAATCTGAAGATCAATACTTGAACACCTTCTTCTTAAGCACTAGAGCTTTCCCTTGCTCTTTCCATTCCCTACATACGCAAGAAAAATGGGGAAAGGCATCATTCTCAGCTAAGCAAGCAATTTCAAAATCCGTACAAGTCCCAAAGGGTTATCTTGCAGTGTATGTCGGAGATAATCAAAAGCGTTATGTGATTCCCATTTCATATTTGAACCAAGCTTCATTCTAAGAGTTGAGTGAAGTTGAGGAAGAGTTTGGATATGATCATCTCATGGGAGGTGGATATGATCATCCCATGGGAGGTCTCACAATTCCTTACAGTGAACATGTATTCCACTGAGGAAGAGTTTGGATATGATCATCTCATGGGAGGTGGATATGATCATCCCATGGGAGGTCTCACAATTCCTTGCAGTGAACATGTATTCCACCAACTCACATCTCCCTTGAGTTGAGATTGATGAAGAATCTCAAAATGAGACTTATTAACATAGATTAGCATACATGTTATAACAGATTAGTATAGAGAATTAGAATGACATTCAAATTCATTTGCAGTATGTATACCAAAAACAAAAATACCTTCGAAAAGAAAAACGGAAATAAATCATGTTCCTTGTTAATTTGAGACCAACCTGTAAAGTGGTAGTGACATTATACTTGGGCAATATCCTGCCACCAAAATAACCAGGTCAGTAACCAATTCCTATTTGACAAATCCATAGAATCAATCAGTGCACTAACCTGATATCTTTCATGAAAAGCTGTTTGGGCTTTTCCACCAAAACGGAGTACCTGCTCCTCAGCCAAGTAGGTCATAGACAAAGTTAATTTTATTTTTTCCATTTATAGTTAAGCCGAAAAAAGGTCGAGAAAAAAAAAGGAACCTTTCAATATCTTCAACGATGGGAATTGGGCCATGGTTCCTCTTGTAAAACAAATTTGAAGGAGTAGCGTACGAGCATGTCAGTGCAGAGCGTGGTGGCTCCACATTGAAAGGTTCCTGTCAAAAGGAAAAAATGAAAGCTGATAATCTCCAAAACTTAAATGAAATATTTATGAAACCACATGAGACCTGGGAATAATTAGGATAACTATAAGGCTTGCCTTGGAGTTAATTTTTAGACAAGGGTGACGAGGAGGCTCTTTAGAATAATCTGAAGGTGCGGTGAGTCCAGGCATTTCTTCTCTCTCTCTTTTGAAGTGTGAGGATAAGGGGTCAGTTTGAGATTGTCTAAAGGAGGAATTAGAAAGGATTGGATGAAGGAAAGGGGAAAGAGAAGAAAGGAGTGGAACTGAAGTGAGGCTTTGAGAGAATTTGTAGTCTTAGGCCATATGGAGTTGATGAGAGACTTGCCCAGCGTACTGTCTCTTTCTGTCACATTGCACTTTGTGGTGTTTGAGCGCCCAAGGATAAAATCCAAATCCTAGCGTATGAATGCTAATAAAACATCCAAATCCATATGACAGGACACAATAATTAGGAAGAGTTATAAATATTTAAAAAGGAGTCACAGTGGTCTATGGTCTATAACAAGTGAAATCATATCATGTTAAATATTTGGGTGTTCATAAGAAAATGGAAACAAAGGGAAAAAATGACTGATTGATAAACAAGTTATCCCAAGTTAGCTTAACTGGAAACAAAGGGAAAAAAGGACTGATTCAGTTCCCAGATACCTAAAATAACCATTCTAAAATAAATATGAACTTAAAATTAGCATCAACTCACAGTTGAAACTTACATTCCATATAAGAGTTCACAAGAGACGATATTCCAAAAATATTGCTTTTAACAACAGCTAAAGCATATATGATTAAGTAAGTTAAAATTCCTAGTCAACAGATTTCCCAATGAAACAATACAAATCAAAGAGTTTTACACATGTTCAAGGTATCCGTAGCTAAAATTTATAGAAACTTAACAGTAATTTTAAGTGCAACAATTACAATATGAGGCAGCACAAACAATAGTAGATGGAATCGTGAGAAAGGGCACCACCATGACAAACCTCAGGTGCTGCACAGGCTAGATAAGGATCTTCATTTGACTAATAAAGAAAGTTAGCTGGATTATGAAGGATGTACATAGGATGCGTTTGTTTTAGCTTTTTCTGACAAAAATTCAGTAATATATACACACTGAAAAAATCATTTTTGACATAATTTTAAAGAAAAAAATCAATTAACCTTTTCTGGAAAAACTAAATAGAGTAGCTTCTAATTAAAATTATTTCCAGTTTCTGAAATCAAGTTGTCAAAGCAATTTTTTGAGAATCAGCAACAAACACACCCATAACTTTCCTTTTCCACAACTAAGTAATGCAGCAAAGTCTGTGAAAATGTAATATTCTATCTTAACATATCACCTAACTACTTCTACAACTTCCAAATCACAGAAGAGAGAATAATACTGCAATAAATAATCCAAATACTATAGTTTCTGCATAGAAAAATTTATCTGCTGCAATAAGTGAGTGAGAGAAGTCATAATCTAGAAGTTCAATTCCATTCTATATCTATAAGAGTTCAACGAATTCCACTGTATTGCTAGAACACTGATAAATTAAGAGTGTGCAATTCTAGGGTTCCAGAAACAATTAACCAAACAGAATAAACAAACATGCATACAATATGAGAGGAAATAGATTAAACCCGCGTTACAATGATGAAACTGAAAAAGTTTCAGTAGCCTCTTCAAGCAAATATATAAAATTGAAATCCAAGTGTTTCACATATTGTATAAGAAAGAAAATAATAAGATGAATGATTGAATTTCAAACACAGAGAACTTTCACATAACAAAATTTTCAATTTGGTGACAGGGTCGAAGAAACTTCAAAAACGGAACATAAAAAAATCTCCACAGAAAAGTGTCTCATGATTATAAGATGGCGTACCTGGAGTGTAATAATGCGGATAAGAAGAATTGAAGCTTCTGGATGAAAAGTTCAGTGTTTTGATTGATACTTGATAAGTTGATAGCATCGAAGAGCATGAATGTATGATAAATACGTATCTGCCGTTACATCCCATTTTAAGAAGGATTTAATTTTGAGGCAGTAAATGATCTTTCAATCATGCTACGTCTATACTAAAATCAGTCACTATAATGAATGTAAGGCAAAAAAAAAAAAAAGCAAGGCTGCATAGTGACAAGATTTTTTCTTTTAAATTTTATTTTATAAGTTTGAGTGACCGGCTTGAACTTTCACCCTATGCCATGAAGTGTTTAATATTCCTCTCAAGTTCCAAATGTCTTCAACCTTTTCAGGATATTTGCAGCTGAATCTATCTGCAAAATCAGCCAGCAGTATTAGAAACATATATAGAAATTTAAGCTATGTAGCATCAATCTGAGGCTGTACATATTTTTTTATTAGTAATAAGAGTATTTTTGTTTTGAGGAGTAAAAATGAGTGCAAAATTTCATTGATGAGCTTGATGTGTAAGATTATATGTGGAACTCATGAAAATTTCAAACCTAATTTTAACCCCCTAAACAGAGATATTCTAAGAAAAAGAATGAGGCCATGGTCATTTCTACAAATAGGCTGATATTGATACATATTAGAAAGGTGTATATATAATATCAGAAAACCCAAGAAAATCAAATAATTGAAAAAAAAAAAAAAAAACTTATTTAACCAATTGACATTGGAAGTCAGTGAAAAAAGTCCTAGTGCACATTTGATGAAGTCAAAACAACTATCATCTTAGCCATGAAAGTTGTGGTTGGCTCCTCCAACATTGATCAATTATCTATTTGTATAATTTATCCATCATCATATAATGAATATCATTTACATCATTCCACTCTTCCATACAACTTCATTCATCAAATTAATCTAATTACTTTATAAAACTTACTCACATGAACTGGAACATAAAACACAATAAAGTTTAAAAAAGTATTATTTGAACCTATGGAGGACTTTAGACACTCAACAACTTGTGAGTAGATGTTAGTGTTTGTAAAATTGGATTGGTGCAAATAATCTAGAAATTGGAATAGACAACAGTTTCAACAATGTCACATTTTGTATGAACTATATCCAGTTATTATCTCTTAGATGTAATACATCAATAAATGCCAGGTATTTAGGATGTCTCTGCAAATAACATCTGAACTACATTTTTATAATATAAATAATATATATCTCTAAACTTACAAAACTTTTCAGTATACATGGATCATGTATTGTTTCACCAATAGTCTTTACAAGAGCACTGGCCATTGGAGAAACAATGAAATCCTGAAGAATCTCTAAGAAAAATATCCCTCTTAGTGACAACGGATACATATTTTAGGAATGTATGGCAGTCCCCACAGAGAAGGATATTCTTCACAATCCGAATTGGCTTCCCTGGTTTGCTCATCAGAATTCCATAAGTAGCTGCCAGCTTTGCACTATGACAGAACAGAAAATCTTTCTTTTGATATTCCTCTACTTCATGCAGAACAAAACTTGTATCAGGTTCATACCCAGCTTTTAGGCACTCCAAGATTAGAATCTCCAATCCGCTATATATGTCTTTCTCTTGGGGATGGGATCTATCTCTTGCATAGAATGAATGTATCTTATTCTGACAAATGATCCAACTTTGTGCCGGATGTTTGTGAAATCCCTTTTCTTTCATATCCTTTCTTACCATTTCAGACAAGTGCCATCTTGCAGAAGCAGAATACAAATTTGAAATGAGTATGTAGGTTGATGGATCCTTAGGTTCCATGGCAAGAATATGCTTGGCAGCCCGGTTTCCAATGATTGTGTTCTTGTGTAGTCTGCAACTGTCAAGCAAAGCACGCCAAACAGAAGCTGAAGGCTCAAAAGGCATTGTCTTGATGGTTTCCTCTGCTTCTTCCAGAAGACCCCACTGACCCAAAACACTGATGAAGGAAGAATAGTGTTCGCAAGTAGGCTCAACTTGATATTCGTTTCGCAACAAATTAAACAAACGATGACAATCATCAACCAAATTCAAGCTAGTTAGCCTGTAAGCAGAAATGACCAAAACAAATGTGACTTGGTCAGGCTTTATGCCTTTCTTCTGCATATCTGACCATACTTCCAATGCTTTATCACCCTGTCTCTGTAGAAGATGTCCGGAAATCAAAGTATTCCATGAAACAATGTCGGTTGAAGGCATACCATTAAACATCCCAATTGCATCATCCACATTCCCACACTTAAAATACATACTAACAACTGCATTCCCAACTCCGATATTAGATTCATAACCAAACTTAACAGCATGGCAGTGAATTTGCTTACCCATATCATGACATCCAATAGTCCCACAAATACCAAGCATCGAAGTGGCCGCAACTTCATCCATGATCATCTTCCCTTCTGATTGACTCTGTTGGATAAGAGAAATCGCCTCGTCCAGCTGCCCATTTCGAGCATAGCCGCATATCATGGATGTACAAACCACAGAGATGAATTCCTCCAACTCCCACCTACAGAACATCTTCCTGGCATCTCCCATCCTCCCAGACCTCGTGTACATATCAAGCAAAGCCGCTTCAACACATGCATTCGATCCGAAAGCAAATTTGAGAGCAAACCCATGAACCTGCCTACTAACCCAATAGTCACCAAGCAAGCTGCAAGCATTAACTGCACTAGTCAAACTGAAATCCGTTAATTCCATTCCCTCCTCCACCATCTTTGAAAACAAATCCAAAGCCTTTAAACCTTCCCCATTCTTACAAAACCCAGACAATAAAGCATTATAAGACACCACGTTTCTCTCCGGCATCTCATCAAACACCTCCATTGCCAAATCTACAAACCCAAACTCCATGTACGCCGCTACCATTTCGGTCCAAGTTATCACATCCCTCTCATTCATCTCCTCAAACAAATCCACCACATCATCAATCGTCCCCCACTTGGTGTAGAACCCAATAAGCGCATTGCCAACGCTCAAATTGTTTCCCCACCCAACCTTAATAGCGTGCGTGTGAACTTGGAAACCTTCCACCACCGAAGCACTTCTAGAACAAGCAGCCAAAAGCGTGGAGAGGGTAAAATCGTCCACTCTCAAATCATCCGTTGCTTGCATCTCACGGAACAACGAAAGAGCGTCATCATACATGAATTCCTTCACGGCAACAGATATAACAGTGTTCCACGACGCAATGTCCCTTTGAAGCATGTCATCGAACAGCTTGAGAACCAAACTGTAACGCCCGCCACACTTACCGTACAACCCCATAAGCGCATTTGCAACAAAAGCAGAGTCCAAGTAACCGGTTTTCACAATCGCGGCATGTAATTGCTGGCCGAATTGGAGATTTTGGGTTTGAATGCAAGCAGTTAAGACGGCGACAAAGGCGTAGTCATTAGGGAGAACATCGGAATGTACCATGTGAAGGAAGAAGAGGAGGGCATGGTGGCGATGGTGGTGGTTGTTGGACTTGGAGAAGGCGGAGATGAGGGCCGAATAGACGACGACATTTGGAGGAGAAGGGAGGGAGAGGAAGAGGCGGTGGGCGGCGGGGAGGAGGTTGAGCTTGAGGTAGGCGAGGAGGAGGGCAGTGAAGAGGTGTGGGGTGTGGTGTTCTTGGAGCTTGAGGAGGGCGGCGTGGACAGCGGAGGCGAGGTGTGGGGAGAAGCGGAGGGAGGCGGAGAGGGCGTCGAGGAGGAGGGGGTATTGGTGGTCGTGGGAAAGGGTTGATTGGAGGAGAGGGGGCAGGAGGGCATGATGGTGGTTGAGTTTGATGGAGAGTTTGTATTGAGTGTGTGAGTGTGAGTGTGAGTGAAGAAAGGAGGAAAATTGAGAAGGGGTTTTGAGGTTGATGGGGTTTGACTGAGGGAGAGGGGAGAAGAAGAAAGAAGTGGATCGGAGAAGGAGGGATGCCATCTGTCGATAATAATGATTATCACTATCATTATTAGTAGGCTTCACATTCCTATGTGGCCTCTCTTGTACCTGCAGCAGCCTACTAAATCCCAGCTTTTTAGTCTCTCTCACACACACACACATATATACAAATATATTAGTAATTGATTTTAGTAGCCAATTTTAGTGTACATGTAGCATGATTGAAAAATCATTTACCGCCTCAAAATTAAATCCTTATTAAAATGGGATGTAACAGAAGAGGCAGATACGTATTTATCATACATTCATGCTCTTCGTTGCTATCAACTTATCAAGTATCAATCAAAACACTGAAAGTTTATAATTATAAAATATTCAATGGTGCAATGGTCTAACCGGAGTCTTATCGGGGTTGAACTGGTTTGATTAAATTTAGAATAAAATTATAAAAAAATTCAATATATAATTTCAAATATTTAAATTCAATAATTTCTAAGGTAATAAAATTCAAAATTTCACTATTTCACACAATAAATTATTCATAATTTAACATTGAAAGGTTATAAACAACTTCAACCATCAAAGTTTATAATTAAAGAAAATCAATAACGGACATGAACAACCAACACAAAATGTTCTACCACCAAAAGAAACATTAAACAAACAAATTTTCAACTAAACACAGATACTAATAAAAAATCATGAACATCATTAAGTGTTTTATTGTCTCCATCAATTGTATTTGAGGATTGAATTACAAGCATATCCAACTCAAAATAAAACAAGGTTTTGAAAATCGAACTGATCATCAAACCGCTCTAGTCATTGGTTCATTAGTTCAGTGGTCCAACCGGTTCAACTGTGGTCTAACTGAAAAAACCGTTTTATATAAAATAATAAATAAATTGTAAATAAATAATCTAAAACATAATTATAGTCTAATATAAATTTTAAAATATCTTCTAAATATAAAGTAGTACATCAACCAAAATCTAATATAACATTTGATTTCATAATTATTAACAATTTATCATTCATTAGTCATTATATTACTATTGAACTCATTAAGATAGTCACAAAAAACAAAACAAAAATCATTTAATTAACCAAACCAATAACAAATATTCGATCATATACTTAACTAGTTAATTGAGTTTAATTCAATTCATCTATTACTTCATTGAATTAAAAACAATGAGCACAAAAGGCACAACAATACAGTAAAATTCAGAGTAGAGAAGAACGAGCACAACAACAGTGAGCAGAGCTAATCAATAATCATTCAAAGTGGTTTCTGAACAAAATATTCATCAGGCTCTTGAGAAGGGTAGCTGACAAATCATATAGTTTCTCTGCCAATGTAGTGCACAAACATAAAAGTTAAAGCACTCACAAGACAGAGGTTATATGCACAAACATTTAATCAATAATCAATAATCAGTAAAACAAAATAAAATCACAACACAAAACCGTAGCACAGCAAAATCAGAGCTAATCAATAATCAAATAATTGTTCAACAAAAATTAAAAACACAAGAAATATCTAAAAATAAAAGGCCAACATGAAAGTTTGCCATCAATCATCAAAATTTGCAAAAACTCAATCTAAGCATAATTAAATCATAAACCAATGAATCATTAAGAGTTCAAGAGAGTCACAAACTCACAATTTAAGCATAATTAAATCACAAAACAGTAAAAAACAAAACAGCACCTCAGCAGCAGCAGCACATCACTCCCCAAAAAAAACCACAAAATAGTAAACACAAAGCAGCACATCAACAGTAGCAGCAGCACATCACTATCAAAAAAATTCACAAAATAGTAAACAGAAACAAATTCATCACCAGCAGGCAGCAACACATCACAACCCAAAAAAGACACAAAACAGCAGCAAAGAGCTAATCAATAATCATTCAATAAAAACACAAAATATTCAATAATCATTCGATGATTTCTGAACAAAGCACAAAAAATTAAAAAAAAAATGAAGAACAAGTGAGCTGAGTCAGAGACCTTCGATCGCAGAGGAGGACGGATGGCGACAAGACGGCGGAAGTTCAAGGTCGTCTTCCTCGGCACAGCGACGGCAGAGTTCTGCAACTAGTGCTCTGTGATGCAGTTGGCAGAACAGATCCGGGGTGGAAAGTGAAAAATAAAAAATTATTCAACAAAGTTCACAGTTCAGTTCAGTAACTTCAATTCACAGTTCACAGAAAAATCAAAAATCACAAATCACAGTTCACAGCTCACAGAACTTCACAGAATCGAAAAATTATTCAATTATAGTTAAAGAAAAAATTACCTAGAAGCTAGAAGAAGACTTCAACAGACCACGCCAAGGTTCTGAAAACCGGACCAGTCATCAAACCGCTCTACGGCTCTAGTCACTGGTTCACTGGTTTACTAGTCCAACCGGTCTAACCGTGGTTCAACCGGAAAAACCATTCCATAATAAAATAATAAATAAATTATAAATAAACATCCTAAATATCTTTCACATTTAAAACCCTACATAAAATATCACCAACTAAATGTAATTAATCATCAAAATATGCAAAAACTTGCTGCAAATTTGTTGACAATTAACATAATTATACTTTCATTAAAAATAGCTGGATTGAATTACAATGCACAGGTTAAAGATAGAGAATATTGTCTTAATGTAGCCGAGTCAAAAAGTAAAACAAAAAATAATAGTTTTGCACAACAAACACACAACAGAGCCTGAAACAAAAAGAATCCAACAAAGCCTGAAACAAAAAGAATCCAACACGGAGGAGAGGTAGCAAGTCGGCGGAGATCAAGAACAGGGACAGTGCAACCAAACAATGAAAACAGAATTTTTTTATATAACAGAACAATCAAAACATGAATCATACAATCACTAATTGCAATTTTTTTTCCTTCATAAGAATAGAACAATGAAAACATAAAGCATATAATAAATCAAAAGATCACCAATTGTAAATCTTTTACTAAGAACAGAAGTTAGAACAGTGAAAAATGAAGAAAGATTAACAGTTTTCAACCCAATTTTAACAAAGCTCTTCACAATGATTAACAACAAAAAAAAGCAATGAAGGAACAGTGAATCAGTAACATAGGCAGTGCAAATTCAAGAAACTTTAATAAAGTTTAACTACAAAAACAGACAGTAAAGCAGTAATAGAGTTATCAATTTAAAATTTATCATCAAATACAATTAGTAAGCAAAACCAATCAACCGAGCACTGACTGGGCATTCGGAAAAAAAAGAATCAAAAGAACATTTAAATCACAGCAAAAACACAACAGCAATAGGAACATTTAAAACAAAGCAACCAAAAAAAAATCTAAAAATCACCATAGCTGAAAACAATGATTTGATACGTGTATGCTCAAAGAATTAAAAGCTAAGCTTACAGGAAAGTGAAGAATACCCAAACTAAGAACCTTCAATCACAGCTTAAACCAAGAACAGAAAATCACAACAAAAACAAAAAAATTAAAGATAACAGAAGAACAACAGAACAACAACACAAGAACAATTAGCAAATTAACAAGTTCACAATAACAGTTAAAATTTACCAAAAGAACACTAATGCAAGTGGAATCATCATGCTAATATGTTTTCTGCAAAGATGCTATTTGTGCACCTAAACTTTCCTAATTACTAAGACCCAATTATTCTTAATTTCACATGCAATCAACTTACTAAGTTTCTAAAAGCTAGAAATTATAAAACCAACCAGAAATATGGTTAAAGCATTTCATCAAACATGTTGAGTGCGGTAAAATTAAAACGAAATAAGAGAATTCAAAACTTAATATCAATCTGATAGAGAAGAGAACATAACAATTGTATAATCTATGGGAAAAATAACCAAACCACTACCAAATCAAATAGTTACTTATTGTAATAGAAATCAGAAGTTGCAGAGTTTGAAGTAGAGTATTGGTGGCGGGTTTAGGGAACTCACGGCGGCGACAAAAGAGAGCAGTTCGACGGCTACGTGGAGCGCGCGGGTTGGTCGCAGAGTTTGAAGCAGAGCAACGTGGCTTCCAGACGAACGCGAATGCTAACTCGAACGGTGAACGGCGAGTGAACGCGAACGGTGAACGCCGAGCGAACGTGAACGGCGAAGAACGCGAAGGAAGACGACGGCTGAACTTAGAGGCGAACGTGAACGGCAAACAAACGGCGGCGGAAGCGCGTCTGAGCAGACAAAGAGAAGGTCTGGCCGTATGGATTTGGGACAGGGGAAGGAGGAGGCTGCGAAGACGCCGACAACCACGGACGGCGGCGGTGGTTCCGTTGACGAAGCTGGGTTTTAGGTTTGGAACCTTAGGGCTTGAGTGTTTGGTGTTTTGGGGGTGGGAGGGGGGCGATGTTATCCGGGTGATGGACTTGCGTGGGGGAGTTGGGGTGGGAAACAATGAAAACGACGGCGTTTCTTAAGAATCGGTCGATTTTCGATCTGGTCCAACCGGTCGGTTATTGTTTGGTTTAGCGGTTTATTAACGGTTTGGAGGATAGCGGTTTTAAGAGGAGGATCAAACCGTTTTTCCATCGATTCATGTTTGAATCTGTCCGGTTTTTAGAACATTGGAGCACGCAAGAGGGAGACACAAAGACAAGGCGCACCTTCGAACGGGCTTTGAACAGGACAGTGGCTGCGGTAGAACAAAACTAGCGCCAGCGAAAGTGTGGCTGCGCGATGGAAGGGAAGGAAGGTTGCAATGGCTGCTACGCGATGGAGGGAAAGTGAAAGAGCAGGCGGTGGTTGTTCGAAGTTCCGACGGCGGCGATAGCAGGCGGTGGCTGGACGGATGACCAGAAGCTCGATGAGAGGAACCCGTGTGAGAGAGGCATTGAGGCAGAGGCGCGATCTGGACAATGGAGTTTGGTTTGGGCTATTTAGTGTGTGTTTGGATTACGGTTTGCAAACTGAGGTTTGTATAAAATTGATTTTGTAGAATTGATTTTGATCAAAAGTGAGTTAGTATTAATCGTGGTTTATGTTTGGTAATTTTTATTCAAAATGGATTATAGTAAACTAAATATTGTTTGGATTACATTATTCAAAATCACTTTTAGATAAAAAATTACAAAAAAGGACATGAATTTAAATAATTATTTTATGTTATCTTATAATTTTATTTTAAATATTTAAATAAATTTTAATATTTTTTTTAGTACTCTCAATATTTTTTAGTACTCTAATAGGATTAATAGAATTATAATACAAAGTAAAAAAAATATTCCATACAGAAAAAAATAACAATAACAATAAAAGAACTCATATAAAAAAACAGAAGTTTTATAAAAAATAATAATATACATAAGAGAGTATTAGAAAAAGTACTATAAAAAAAAATAAACATATGAATAGTGAAGGACATAATTGGTACATAGAACCTAAAGTTCAATCCAACGTGAAAAGGTGAACGCAAAAGCTAGAATTTTTAGCTTTTGGTAACCCTGGGTTGAAGGCAAAAATCACTTCTGCATTTATAGCATAAAAATATTGCCAAACATAAAGATGAAGCTTTCAAGAAACTCAAACGAGCTTCTCTCTTCTCCAACGCAAATCCAAACACACCCTTAGTGTGCAGCACAATGAAACGACGACGTTTGGTTCCTTACTCAAAAAATCGGTCGGGTCACGGTTTGGTTCGACCGACCGGTTCGACAATTCGCTTATGATTTTTGAAATTGGTGGTTTTAGCATTTGTCTGATCCTTTTTTGTAGCGGTTCAACTGGTTTGAACTAGTTTTCAGAACCTTGAAATAAACCAGAATCCAAATTACATACAGCAAAAATAAACCAGAATCCAAAATTCAGAATAAAACCTAGCCATGGTAATCCAACAACAATACAAATTACATACAGCAAAATAAAATCCAGAAATCCAGAATCTATTGTGTTTTTTACAATTATATCAACCAGAAATCTAGAATCTTTTCTGTTCAACAGCCAAAATTCAGAATCCAAAATAGTAAAATACAGCAATTTAGAATCATTATAACAAAATAAAAAAAATTAACTGAATTACTGAAGATTGAATAACTCACGGCGGCAGAGAAAGACGGCAATGAGGCCACGGCGGCAGGGGTGTGCTCGACACATGGAGAGACAGAGAGAGATGGCTAGGACATAGGCGTTTTTGACGACGAAGACAGAGGCAGGCTTCACGACGAGCACAGAGACGGTGAAGAAGAGAAGAGTGGCGGCGGCTGGGGCGCTAACGGTGGCTGGTGGGGCTTCGCGACGAGCACAGTGACGGTGAGGAGGAAAAGAATGGCAACGGCTGGGGCGCTGACAGTGGCTGGTGGGGCTTTGCGACGAGCACAAAGACGGTGAGGAGGAGAAGATTGGCGACGGCTGGGGGGCTGACGGTGACCGGTGGGACTTCGCGATGAGCAAAATGTGGCAATAGAATATTAACATGAGATGTCATTTTCTAATTATAAGAAAATATATGTATGAGTTTTTATATATATTAATTAAGAGATAATGTTAATGAAAGTTATTAGATAGAAAGAGATAATAGAAATAAAATTAAAAAATCTATAAAAATTACAAGCTGAAGAAAAAGTTAATGTGGGAATACAATATTAAATGAGATGTTATTTTTTTATTATAAAAAAAAGGGAGTTACTCAAATGAAGATGCAAAAAACATCTTTTTATGAAAATGCTTTGTATAAAAGTGTGATTTATTGATTTGGCCACACTTTAAATAAAAACAACACTTTTATAACATATCAAAATCTAACCCTACAATCTATCATCTAAGGGACAAAAAGAAAAATCATCACATGAAGATAATTATAATATCTTCATGGGAGTACCCACCAAAAAAAAATATACATATCAATTTTTATATAGATAAAATAGATAGATACATAGCCAATGAATTATAACTCAAATGGCATAGTCTCTTCGTACTCAATTAAGAAGTTGCAGGTTCGAGTCTCCTATTTTTGGTAAAATAAAAAAAAATAGATAGATACATAGATAAATTAAAGAAACTCTTATGTATGAATTGATTAGGGTACAGTCGTACAGAGACGTGATGATGTGTGCCAAGATGGTTGGTTATGGCAAAATGTTTTCAATTCTATAATACATTCTTAACTCTAGGGGGGACTGATACCATTTTAGCCACATTTGACTTTAGTAACCATTTATTTATCTAACCACTTAATATTTCAGTTAACTACTTATTGTAGGTGCTTAGCACCAGAGTGAAATCGTATGATTAAAGTGAAATGTTGTTAAAGCCATAGGTGGTATCTGTGTTACTGGCAACAAGTATTTACCTTCTTTGTGATTTCTGTATTCTTTTCACTAATCACTACCTCTACTTCTGAGTAGACTTTAAGTCTCTTATTATTCTAAATTTTCAGTTTGGAACAGCTTTATTTGAACAAAAATTGTTTGAATTCTATCTTATATCCTGGTAACGGCCAGCATAATGAACCGGAAGCCACAAGCTATTAGGTAGTATTTCTCTTGATAATGCTCATCATCCTGCATGAAATACAGATTGTGAACATCTATTGACTTCAAATTTTTGATTCATTGTGAACATCTTGCTTTTCTTGACTTCCTGTCTTCTTCTTTTGCAAATAATTTGTATTGAATTATATTCTTCTAGCGTAGAGTGTAGTTATTAGTGATACATCTACTGAAATAAAGAAATAGTGTGATGTTTGTGATCTTATTGATGAGATATAGTCAAAGGGTTAAGTACTTTTTTCGTCCCTAACATCTTGGGTCAAAATCAAAATTGTTCTCGAACTTTTTTTTTATTAAAATAATCATTAACGTTACTGAACGTTTTAAAATCATCTTTTTGAACATAATAATTTTTTAAATGACATAAATACTATTTTCCTATTATCACTGATTATCCCATTTTCTACCCACCCATTATTCCCATCCCTTTCCACTGCACCTAAAACAAAAAAATCAAATCGAAAAAAAGAAACAAAAGAGAGAGAAAAAAGAAAAGAAAAAGAAGAAGAGGGAGGTGATGCACGAGAAAGAGGGCGGCTGCCACCGTCGCATTGTAACTATAGAGAGAGACAAGACGAGGAGATGAGAGAGAGAACGAGAGAAGAGAGAAACAAAAAAGGAGAAGAAAGGAAAGGAAATAAAGAAGAAGGAGATGACGGTGGGGAAATAGTGCGGCCGCCACCATTACGTCGTGACTGAGGTGGGAGCTGCTCTGTTGGCGTCGAGCTCCATCACCGTCATCGAGCTTCTGGTGGTGAGGGGATATGCTCTTCTCCCTCTCTCGATCTGTTCCTATCCTTAGCCATAAATGCGCCAGCACCAGCGGTAGTAGCTGCTCTTTCCCCTCCTCTTTCCCTCCACCGCGACGGTAACGGACAGCAGTAAAACCACCTTTTTTTCAAGTTCTCTGTTTCTATTTTCGTTCTTTCTTTTTTTATTATTTTTTTTTAATTTGTGAAGAACATAAGCATCATCTTTTTTTTTTGTGGCTGATTTTGGATATGAAATTGCAGTTGATAATTATTGAATTGTTGTTTAATTTAAAATTTCTGTGAATTTATTTTGTAATTATTGCTGTTGATAAATTGTTGCACAAAGAAAAGGGTTCAGGTGGAAAGAAAAGGGTTGGGGGTAGTGGGCGGGTGGTAGTGATTTAGAATGATGAACTAGTAATAAAGAGAAAGATGTGCTGATTATGGTGGAAATGGTGATGGTTATGGTGGCAGTGGTGATGGCGATAAAGAAAGGGAGAAAGAGATGCGTAGTAATAGTGATGATGATGCAGAGATTAGTGGTGAGGGTAGGAAGGATTTTTTTATTTTTGTTTAAGGACAAAATTGTCTAAAAAATATTGTTTATGGACAAAATGATGATTTTATAACGTTTTGTAACGTTGAGGATGATTTTAATAAGAAAAAAAAAAGTTGGAGACGATTTTGATTTTGACCCAAGACGTTAGGGACGAAAAAAGTACTTAACCCTAAATCAAAATTGTTGGGAATAAGGAAGTATGACCACAATCCAATCAATCATGTGTCAAATAATTTGTTATTATTATATTAAAATGTTAATATAATAAGGTCCTTGATTAAATTTAGAGATTTATCATTGTGATTAGGGGTGTGCATGGCCCGGTCCGGCCCGAAGACCCGGCCCGGTCCCGAGCACTTTAGGGGCTAATTTGATGTGATTTCATCGGGTCTAGGGCCGGGTATGGGTCTCAAAAGTAGACCCGGTCATTGTTTCGGGTCGGGTCCGGGCCATAGCTCGGGTCACCCGAAATCGGCCCGGTGGCCCGGTCATCATACACAATTAATATTTTGTGTTATTAGTGATGGATGATGGCTATTATTATGTGAAATTTAAGTATTGTAAACTTTAATATTTTGTGTTATTAGTCATTATATATAAGACTATAAGTTAATGTTTTATGTTTAAAATGCATAAGACTTTAGACTAATGCATAATTTTATGTTATTTGTATCGATTTAAATATTTGGTGTTATTAGGCAATATTATTATTGATTATGGTTATACTTTAATTTTAGAGAAGAGTTACTTCTTATTATATTTTTCTAAGTAAATTTTACCATGTTAAATAATGGTTGGAGTCTTGGAAATTTGGATGTTTTTACATGCTAACTTACAAGAAGGTATCAAGGTAATATAATGTTAACGGCCCGGTTTTCACCCGGTTTTTACCCGGTATAATCGTGGCCCGAAAGTGTATAGGTTTCATCGGGTCTAGGGTCGGGTTCGGGTCTAACAAATAGGCCCGGTATATATTTCGGGCCGGGTCTCGGTCACATCAAACCCGGTTTCACCCGGCCCATGCACACCCCTAATTGTGATAGTGACCATAATATTGAGAGATAAATCTTTTATAATTTAATCTAAATTGTTCTTGGTCATAGGATTATTAAAAAGGACATTAATAATCCGAAAAGATCAATATATATAATGGTCTTCATTGGATGAAGATTAATAGATCTCATTTATTAAATTATATATATAGATGGTGCATATAGAGATATGACCATTGAACTGACTCACTTTGAGAATTCCTAATGGTTATAATTTCCGTATATTTGTCAATAGGATATTCTCAAGATGAACATAGTAATAGAGTTTCCTTTGACCTGCGACTGTCATAGTAATTAACAATATATTTATTATACTTTGATTCCGGACACCTAATACCCTAGGGTTCTAGTTGAATAGATATTTGGTATGATTTAAATAATTGTAGAATTAATGATTAGTCAATAAAGAATCCGTCAACTCTCGGTAAAGAGTTTGAGCTCTATGATTATAATGACTGAGATGAATAAAATCTTAGCCAAGGGGATTGAATAAATGAAGAAATGAGTTTTTTAAGTCATTCACAGTTCATTCTAATAATGGTAACAAGTTAGAGTTTAACAATTAAACTATACTCAAAAGGTTAACCAATAGCTGGAAAGATGGAATGAATTATACTTTGTTCTTCTGAGGTTCTTAGTAAAAATATATTATTTCATACTATCAGGTCGTTGAGGAGTGTTGCTAGACACCAACCTTGATTAGTAAATTTAGTATGACTAATTTACTACCCGCTTAGTATTGAACCTATGGGGTCACACACTAACGAGTGTTCTAACCTTTGCTATAGAATTATTTAATTATTATTTTGATTTGATCAAATAAATAATTATATTAATTCAAATGGAATATTATTATATTCTTTGCTAGCACCAAGAATATAATAATAGTATGATAATTGAGAATATTAAATGAGATTTGAGAATAATTAGTTATTCTATTTCTGAATTTGAATTATAAATTTGGATGAGATCCAAATCGATTATGTTTTAAATTGTTATCATATGATTCATAAAATTTGAAGGATTCAAATTTGGAATTTCGAGATATGATTTAAATTTGAATTTAGATTCAAATTTAAAATTAGTAACAAATCTCATACCATATATATGTATGCCAAGAGCAGAAGAATGTGACACAGAAGAGAATAACAATAGTTTTATTCCTTTACCTCTACACACATAAATGTATGTGAGCCTAATTCTTGGAGAAGAATTTTATGGTGTGCAAAGAGTTGCAAGAGGTTTCTTAATTTAGATCAGATGTCTATTGGTCAAGGAGTTGACAACAAAGATTGGTCTCGGTGTGAATACGCATAGAGTCTTCGTACAATCGAAGAATAAAGTTTTTACTAAAGCGTCTAAAGGTATTTAAATTTGATCTATATATTATTGGAATAAAGTTTAAGCACAAAATAGATCTTTAAGGATTACTTTCTTTTCTTCCGCTGCGTGTTATGAACACATGGTAATCCTTCAAAAATATATTTGGAGTAGATTGTGGGACGATCCACCATATTGAAACGAGCGATACTTAGGGTAGATGGAGGGATCAACTTGTACAAAAAATGTGGAACCAATAGAAGAGAAGTGATCACGTTCGATAATTGTGTTTATTTTTCTATATGTGAGGTTATCTATCGTAATATTGATTTCATTTTATTGATGTGTTTGTATGCGTTCTTGTACAAGAGTTGTGTATGTATGTTTGTTATTAGTGCTAGTAATTTTTGACTTTTGAGATTTCTTTGTAATTTTGATTTGGATAATAATAAAGCTTTTTAATGCATGTGGTTACAATTGTTAAGATTTGTTTTATATGAGTTCAACTATGGATTATGAGACCAATTATGAATCATGAAATTTTTTAAATTTTAGATAAGTATTTTATACTAACTTTAATTATGATAATGTTAATTTAGATATTTAATATGAGAGGTATTTTAATAAATTTAAAAGAATTAAAATCAATAATAATTTTAATTAAACATATTTGTTATTAAGAATCTTTTATTCAAAATGTGAAAAAGTAATAATATTTGATTAGATTTGTATTTAATTTTTTAAAAAATTAGAATCAATAATAATTTTGGTTGAAAATATTTTATATTAAGAATATTTTAAAAATAAAAATATTTTTTTTGTGCAAAAATAATAATATTAACTTTTTAAGTAAAAATATATTCATATGTAAATTTTTTTACGTGTTTATTAAGTGTAATTATTAATTTTTAATTTGAATGATTAAAGAGATTTTGATATATTACATAATTAGGTTTAATTTTAATTGTGATAATGTTAATTTGAATTAAAGATATTTGATATTAAAAGTATTTTAGTAAATTTAAAAAAATTAAATTCAATAATAATTTTAATTAAATATATTTGTTATTAGGAATATTATAATAAATTTATTATTAGAGGTACTTTTTTCTAAATTTAAGATAAATTTTAATGTAAAAAAATAATAATATTCGATTAGTTTTATATTTAATTTTTTAAGAAAATTAAAAAAATTTAATATTGGAGGTATTTTTAGAAATAAAAATAAATATTTTTATCTAAAAATAATTATATTGAATTTATCTTAAAATATATATATATATGTAATTTTTTTTATGTATTTATTAAGTTTAGTCATTAACTTTTTAATTTAAATAAGTAAAGATAATTTCGACATATTATATAATATGACCAAAAAACTTAGATCCAACCAAACAAAAAATTATTCATTTCTAAAAATATTACACAAAATTTTTAAGTATTAGCTTTTATAAACCAAACATAGAAATACTATATATAAGTAATCAGGAATATTGTATTCCTAAAAATAATATTTTTGAAAATGAAAACTAATATTTGAACCAAACGCAATCTTTAATCTGATGAAAATCGATTTTAGCCTTTTTCAAAAAAGTTAAACTAGTAAAAATCTGATGAAAATTAATTAAATTTTCATCTTCTTCAACTACACTAAAAATCCCAGTTGTAATAACTTGTTTTTTTGAACATGAACGAAATAAAGCATAAAAAGCTGTTAATCCATCCGATGTGGAAATTTTGTTTTGCAGGTTGAGAAATATGTAACCAAGATTGGTCTACTGAATTTATCTGTGGATATTTCCCCATGCATGTGATTCATTCTTTGCAACCTGAATATTTCAGGTTGCTTCTTTAACCATAGCTTTGTATATCTTTTTCATTAATCTATTATTTATTGACTCTCATTTGTACTTACTTATTGGAAATACAGTTGAAGTATTTCAAGGTGTCTGTTGTCTTTATTGGTACTTTAGAAGCTCTTAGTATTATTATTCTACTTTTTTTTTATCGTACAATTTGGCTCTTCAACTAAACATAATTGAAAGAGATAGAGGATTTTCCAACACTACTTTGTAATTGAAAGGATATAATCATTTCCATAAAAGGTGTAGAAAATTGGAAATATTTTTAGTAAGTAAAACAAATATATAACCACTAATGAACCATTTTTTTAAAAAAAGCTTAGCCTTCAAAGGAAGATAAGTTTCTAACCTTTCTCCAGATCTGATGTGCAAACTCACATCGAACCATTCTTGTTGCAAAGGCATTGTAGCAAGCACCAAGCAATTGCAATTCGAAATTCAGGATTGAGTCTTCTTCTTGGTGACATAAATTTTTTTAAATTCTTTTTTTCTTATGATATGATTCAGCAAATCATGACTTTCAATTGTTGACTCAACTTAATTAATTTGAGTGTGTCTTATGCTTTATGTAGTTTGTGAATAATGTAAGGAAGCCATGGTAGCATAGCACAAGCTCTGATACCATATTAGTTCTAAAACTCAACTCGAGTTTGAATTTAGGGGTTTGATTTATTTAGTGATGAGAAATAATGTGTGAATGAATGATTGCATCATTACTTAATAGGGTTCCTCACTCAAAGCACAACACTAATCCAAAAAAAGATCATCACTTAAACAAAGTGAATGAACGTCTTTGAAATTGAACTTATTATAACAAGAAGATAATCTTCAAGTCTCTTTGAAAGGCCGCCAGCATTCAAGTAATTATAAAAGAATACTACCGAATACTTGAAGCCTTTGAGGAGACATGAAGGGTTCTTTCATATTGTCAATCTCTCTAATGTGAGAAGATTGCTTAGCTTGTGAATTATAATTAGCTATAGGTTCTTATTTATAGGCATGGTACGGTAGGCCTTGCTCTTTAAAAAGAAAAAAAAAGTGAGATAATAATAATCGAATCTTGGCCTTATGTTATTGATTTTTTTTCATTATTCCCTTTTTCCACGGATTTGTTTTTAATCATGGTAAAAATTCGGATGCTATTAACTTCATATGAAGTTGATAGTTAAAAACCGTTAGATAACAATTTAGTTAAATCTGTTAAATTATTTAACGACTCTCAACTATCAATGAGTTTCCACGCAAGTTAATGTTATACCTCTATACTCCACAATATAACACTTGTATGAAGTGATACTGCTAATTATTCTTTTACTATCTAAAACACATAATGAATGTTTTTGATAGAAAGATTCCATACTCCATAGAAATGAATACATGATAGGATAGAAGAAAATGAGACGTTCATAGAATCTGATTTATTGGTAGAGGTGCTTACCATGGATAACTTATTCGTGTATACAGAATGTCGCAGTTTCAAAGCGATGTTATGTTATTGTTTATTGGATACCAATTACATTGTATATTCCTTGATGCCAACTTATATAATTAGATTCCTTGATGCCATTAATGAATGGCTTCTAAACTTGTCGTCCTTGTCTTGTTCATCATCACTTACACCGGCAACGGCGGCGTCACCGCTATCCGACTCAGTGGACAGTCACTCACCGGAATACTGCCCTTCAAGGTCTATACAGCTTGCGCTACCTCAGCCTCCACAACAACTTCAACCGGATATATTCACTTCCTTCCCCATATTGACAACCAGAAATCAGGCTTCTCAGGCTCCATACATGTGATGGAGATGCCAAGATTGGACTTTCATTGTGTGCCAACAAGCGAATATTCTTGCAAATTTAAGTGGAAATAATTTGAAGGATTCAATACCTAACAACTTATCTAGAGAGGTTCCTATGTTTCCAACAAGACTGAAGCTCAATATCACCAATTCCTTAGATAGCAGGTATTTTGATAAGAATAATTTGACTGTACTAACCCTAACTTCATCATATATGTTACGTTATTTGCATTTGTGCAGGGGCATTAGCAGTGACGACAAGTATTGGATTTGTAATAATGGAAAAAGGTCTTCAAGAAAATAAGAACCTTTTTCAATCACAATGATGAGGAGGATTTCTTGAAAGGATATGGTCCTTTGGCACTATAACGTTATAGGTTTTCAGAAATTAGAAAAATGACAAAATCATTCCAAAATAAATTAGGCCAAGGAGAATTTGGTGGTGTTACAAAGCAACCTTACTTGATGATAGTTATGCAAAAAGAAGAAGAAGATCATAGTATCTGTTACGGTGGGTAACCGGAGATTAATGGGCTGGATGGCGCTGGTTGGCCCAATCGTCTGAGGGAGGAAGCCTGTGTCAGGGTCTGCGCCTTGGGGGCCTCCGTCCGACTTGCGAGTGTGAGTGAATGAGGGATGGTACCTGCAAAGACACTCTGATGCCTAAGTCAGCAAAGGGGTTAGCAGGTCTAGAGAGTATTGGGACTTAGAGATACCTGAGGGGTGTTAGTGTATTTATAGTGGTAAGCCAATAACCACCGTTGGAGTCGTGCCACTTTTCTAGGGTGTTAACCGTCCCTTTATCTTAGGGAAGTTAAGATATGGCTCGTGAAGTGGTTAGAGAGATTCTAGGGGCAATTACTCATTCAAATGAGTGCTTATCTGCCAGTTAATCCTCGTTTCCGACTTCTTTAGAGTAAGTCGTGACTAGTTCCGACTTCGTAGCGGCTAATCTAGTGAAAGGTGAGGCCAACCCTTTGGGTTGGGCCTTTTTATTTGGATCCTGGGCCTTATTCGTTGGGTCAGGGTATGAACAGTGTCCCTACTCGAGCCCAATTTCTCTTTAAGATTTGGGTTCGAGTATACTACTCGGGGTTGTAGTCGACTTGTTGGGGAACTGACGTGATGTTCCGAAACCGACGTGACTTTTTGTGACCTTTTGGTTCTGACAGTTACGTCTAATCAAGCGTCGTGTCCGTTAGGGATGTGCGTAGGGATTGATGGTCTTGGTAACGGTGCATTTTCATTAATGACTGCCCCGTTTTTACCATCTTGCCCCTAACGTACTTATAAATACTTTCCCTCTCTTTCATTGTTTCGTTTCTGCGATTTTTCAAATTTCCCCTTCATTCGTTCGTGCTGCATTGTTGCATCTTCGAAGGCTTTTCGTTTCCTTCAACCCTCATTTTCGGATAAAGGTTGGTTCTTTTTGTAACGTGCTTTTCTATTTGCATGCCTTTATTTTGTAGATAGGTTGGTTTGTAAACTTCAGTTCCATACTTCCTCCTTTAGAGACCGTGTTTTTTATTTTCCTTTTCTTTTTCCCTTGTAGGTTTTTTGCTACCTTTTTAAGAAAAAGAAATGGCTTCCGTAGATATCCTTTCTTAATGGGTTGATGTCACGGTCCTAGGGGAGGAACCCTCGGTCGATACTGAGTTTATCACCAACCTTCGCACTCACCACAGAATTTGTACTTCTGAGGATGACGAGCCGAAGTATGAATTGGTAGTCCCGGGTCCTGAAGACCGGGTTTGCTTTGGGAGAGTCAATGAGGCGGCCCCTCATTTTTTTCTTTATGTATGAGTGCATGATCACCCGTTTGGGTGTTTTCCTTCCTTTTTCAAACTTTGAGATATCTGTTTTGCATCACTGCTGAGTTGCCCCTACCCAACTTCACCCCAACTCTTGGGGTTTTTTGAAAATTTATCAATTTATTAGCCAGGCTTTGGAGTTTCCGACTTCTTTGAAGATTTTTTTCTATCTCTTCCATATGACCAAACCCTTCAGTGGGCTAAACAATAAACAACAATGGGTGTCTTTCCGAGCCATACAGGGTCGGAGAGTTTTTACCCTTTTTGACGATTCCTTCCATGACTTTAAAAATTATTTTTTCAAAGTTCAAGCCGTAGAGGGTCATCATCCCTTTTTTCTGGATGATAATTCTTCTCCCCGATTTCCTTTATACTGGCTGGAGGCCTCCCCCTGCGAGAAATATGGTCTGGATGACCTGGATGAGATAGAAGCTGCCATTGTGGGGTTCCTCCGAGAAGTATGGGGGAGGGCCCCATACTTGGACACGAAAAAGTTTCTCCAGGGGTCTACGACCTTTGTCCAGGCACAGCTAGGTAGCTTTTATTTGTTTATTAGATTTCCGACTTGTCTGACTGACTTTTCCGACTTGTCTGATCTATCTGTTATTGTCCTTTCAGAGATGGCCAAGGCAAACGCTCAAGAGTCTTACCAAAGGGTCCAGGAGGCTAAAGCAAGGTCTCGCGCCAGGACTGGTGGCGCCAGGGCGGTTATCTCTCCTCCTCCTCTTCCTCGGAACGTTGGGACTCCTTCTCAGCCCATTGTGATTTCTTCTTCAATTTTCTCTCAGCCGCCCCCCCTGCTCGACCTTCTCCTGAGCCAGAGATTAAGAAGCGCAAGACTTTAGAGTCTGGCTCTTCTGGTGAGGTGAAGGTGGATGCTCTTGCATTCGTCCGAAAGAACATCTATCCCCATGCTCGTATAAGCATGGACGATGCTTCTGTTCGGCGCCACCTTACCACTTTGGTTGAGGAGAGCCTCAAGGCGGCGGGAGTTTGTGGCAAACTCTTAGATATTTTTGAGAAGGCTCCTCTCAGCTCTTTAGGGATGACCTCGAGGGTCGAAGAGCTGGAAGGAAGGCTTCTCATATATCAGGAGCATGAGGGGAAGTTGAAGGAGGAAGTCGCCAAGCTGAGGGAGGAGAGAGATAACCTCCGGGAGAGGGAGAGGAAGTTGCAAGTCCAATGCAACATGGAGGTCGGTTTGAGGAAGACAGCACAGAATAGCTATCAAAGTTTGTTTAATGATCTTGTGTCTGTGAAAAATGATCTGCTGAATTCTCGGAAGGCATACGCCGAGTTGGAGGATTCTATTGCTGATGGCGCTGAGGAGGCTTGGAGGATCTTTAAGGAGCAGGTTGGAGTCATTGCTCCTGACTTGGACCTCTCTCCTTTAGATCCTGATAAGGTTTTCATCGATGGTGCCATTGTGGATCCCCTGTCCCTGAGATTATTTCCGAGTCAGATTTGAAGACTCGGGGGCAAAGGATTATAGAGTCTCCTCCTCGCCCTAAGGATGCCCCGAGTTCCTCCACAGTTCCTCCGACTTCCTCTACGTCTCCTATGGATGCCTCTCTCCCCGGTCCTGGTGGTGTTCCTCCTGGCTCTGGTGATGGTGATCCGTCTACTCTCCTTCCTGAAAAATAATTTTGTTGGCTATATGGGGGCCCGGCCTGTGGGTCCCCTCTTTTTTAAACTCTTTATTTATTTTTGGTAGTGTTTGAACAATTTTTTGGCCTTTTAAGGCCGTAAACAAAACACTTTATAGTGCCCTTTTTTAATAAGGGTTTTAAGTTAAGAAATAAGTACCCCTTTTTTGGATAAGGGTTTAAGTTACCTTATGCGTGCATGCTTTCCTGATTGCGAGTTTCCCTTTGATTTTTCTGGGAAAACCTTTTCTTTGGCTTTGTCTGCCTTTCTGAACCTTTTTATTTTAAGGACCTTTAGGACAGCCTTTTAATCTTTTCTTAGGTTTTTTCCTATCTCTCTTTGGTTATTCCTAGTACTCAATTTTGTTTCACTGAGTTTTTGTGACTTAGGCTACTTTCGTGATTCATTTTTGTTTACTCGGTTTCCCATTCCGACTTATGGGTCGGGATGTTTCTGAGTTTATCATGATCAACTTCTATAACCTCTTTACACCGATTTGTACCTCGTCGTTTTATCCTGACGACCATCTAGGTCGGTTCATGGGATTTTCACGTTTTGTCGAGCTTAAGTCGGTGCGTTTCGTCGAAAGAAAAAACGAAAAGGGAATTTGCAAGAGATATATATGAAAAATATCTTTTATTAATTGGGGAGGTACCTTATTGCTACTAAGGGTTTTTGACAATCTATTTCCCTTAGTTTCTACTATGATGCCTCGTTAAAAACCCTTCTCCAGAAAAAACCCTTTGGTTTTGGGAAAAAATCATGAAGTTGGGAAAAGAGTACATCAGGGAGTAGAGTTCGCTTTCAGCTATAGTACCTTTTCATGTTACAAGCATGCCACGACCTTGGTAACTCGGTGCCCTCCAAGTCGGTCACTTTATAATAGCCTTTTCCTAAGACCTCATTGATTTTGTATGGTCCTTTCCAGTTTGCAGCGAGCTTTCCTTCTCCTGATTTGTTGACTCCAATGTCGTTTCTAATTAAGATCAAGTCGTCCGGGGTGAAACTCCTTCGAATGACTTTTTTGTTGTATCTTGTAGTCATCCTTTGCTTCAACGCTGCTTCTCTTATCTGGGCTTCTTCTCGGACTTCGGAGAGCAGGTCGAGCTCTTCCTTGTGCCCCTGTATGTTTCCAATCTTGTCGTGGAGAGTCACTCTTGGGCTTTGCTCATTGACCTCTATTGGGATCATGGATTCTACGCCGTAAACTAGTCGGAAGGGTGTTTCTCCGGTGGCAGATTGGGGGGTTGTTCTGTAAGCCCATAGCACTTGTGGGAGCTCTTCAGCCCAAGCTCCCTTTGCGTCTTGTAATCTTTTCTTCAGCCCTGCCAGTATGACTTTGTTGGCTGCCTCGGCTTGCCCATTGGCTTGCGGGTGTTCTACCGAGGTGAACTGGTGTTTGATTTTCATACTGGCTACCAGGCTTCTAAAGGTAGAGTCAGTGAACTGGGTCTCATTATCTGTAGTGATGGAATAGGGTATCCCATACCTTGTGATGATATTTTTGTAGAGGAACCTTCGACTTCTTTGTGCAGTGATGGTGGCCAGCGGTTCTGCTTCTATCCATTTTGTGAAATAATCTATTCCCATGATTAGGTACCTGACTTGTCCTGGTGCCTGAGGAAAAGGACATAACAAATCCATCCCCCATTTTGCAAAGGGCCATGGAGAAGTGATACTAATGAGCTCCTCTGGGGAAGCTACGTGGAAATTTGCATGCATCTGACATGGTTGGCACTTTTTCACAAATTCTGTGGCATCTTTCTGCAAGGCTGGCCAGTAGAATCCAGCTCGGAGCACTTTCCTGGCTAATGACCTGGCTCCGAGATGGTTTCCACAGATCCCACTATGCACTTCCTCTAATACCTCAGTGGTTCTTGAGGTCGGTACGCACTTTAACAATGGTGTTGAAATCCCCCTTCTATAGAGAGTATTTTTCACCAAGGTATAGTGTTGGGCTTCCCTTCGGATTTTCTTTGCCTCTTTCTCCTCCTTGGGGAGGATGTCGAATTTCAGAAATTCGACTAAGGGGTTCATCCATCCGAGGTTTAGTCCGACCACTTCGAAGACTTCTTGTTTGTCTTCTGTTTTTAACAATGAAGGTTCCTGGAGAGTTTCTTGGATCAAGCTTCTGTTATTCCTTCCTGGCTTGGTACTGGCTAACTTGGATAGGGCGTCTGCCCTGCTATTTAGATCACGAATTATGTGTTTGACTTCGGTTTCTGCAAAACGACCAAGGTGTTCCAGAGTTTTTTCCAAGTACCTCTTCATGTTTGGGTCTTTTGCCTGATATTCTCCACTTATTTGGGAGGTCACCACTTGAGAGTCGCTGTATATCATCACCTTCGTAGCACCGACTTCTTCTGCCAGCTTCAATCCTGCAATCAAGGCTTCATACTCTGCCTGATTATTTGAAGCTGAGAATTCGAATTTGAGGGAAACCTCTATCTGGGTTCCCCTTCCATCTACCAATATTATGCCTGCACCGCTTCCTGTTTTGTTGGAGGATCCATCTACATAGAGTTCCCATGTAGTTGGTTTATCCTCTTGATCTCCTGCGTATTCTGCAATGAAGTCGGTGAGGCACTGGGCTTTAATCGCCGTCCGAGTTTCATACTTCAAGTCGAACTCGGAGAGCTCTATTGCCCATTGAACCATTCTTCCTGCAACATCCGTCTTTTGGAGGATTTGCTTCATGGGTTGGTTCGTGCGGACTCTTATTGTGTGAGCTTAAAAGTAAGGCCGTAGCCTTCGTGAGGCTACTACTAAGGAGTAGGCAAACTTCTCTAGTTTGTGGTACCTTGGCTCAGGGCCTTGTAGAACTTTACTGATGAAGTATACTGGGTGCTGACCGGCCTCGTCTTCTCTTATCAGGGCCGATGAGATGGCCTTGTCTGCTACAGATAAGTATAGGACGAGGTCTTCTCCGGCTATAGGTCGGGTCAAAATAGGAGGTTGGCTCAAAAACTTTTTGAACTCCTGGAACGCCTCCTCACATTCAGGAGTCCATTCAAACTGGTGTCCCTTTCTCAGTAGGGAGAACAGTGGAAGGGATCTTAGTGCTGATCCTGCCAAAAATCTGGAGAGAGCTGCTAGCCGGCCATTCAGTTGTTGGACCTCTCTCAAACAAGTCGGGCTTTTCATCTCCAAGATAGCTCTACACTTGTCGGGATTGGCTTCGATCCCTCTTTGTGTTAGCATGAATCCTAGAAATTTTCCTGCCTCCACTGCGAAGGCGCACTTTGCAGGATTTAGTCTCATCCCGTGCAACCTTATGGTGGCAAAGACTTGCGAAAGGTCAGACAAGAGGTCGAATTCTTTCTTGGTCTTTACCAGCATATCGTCGACGTATACTTCCATTAAGCTCCCTAGGTGAGAGGCAAACACCTTATTCATCAACCTCTGATATGTGGCCCCTGCATTTTTCAATCCGAATGGCATGACCACGTAGCGAAAATTAGCTCTGGGCGTGATGAATGATGTTTTTTCCTGGTCTGGCTCATACATCGGGATTTGGTTATACCCCGAGTAGGCGTCCATGAACGACAAGTATTGATATCCCGAGCTGGAGTCCACTAGGGTGTCAATACTTGGCAGTGGATAAGGGTCCTTGGGACATGCCTTATTTAGGTCGGTGTAGTCGACACACATTCTCCATTTGCCATTTTGTTTTTTGACTAGCACTACATTGGCTAGCCATGTTGGGTACTTGACTTCTCTAATGAAACCGGCTTCTAGGAGCGCTTGTACTTGCTCCTCTACTATTAGGGCTCGCTCTGGGCCGAGCTTGCGTCTTCTTTGTTGGACAGGTCGTGACCCCGGGTAAACCGAGAGCTTATGGGACATGAGCTCGGGGTCTATCCCAGGCATGTCGGAGGCCTTCCAGGCGAAGAGATCGGAGTTATCTCTTAGGAGCTTAGTCAACCCTTGTTTTAGGGTTTCCCCTAGGTTGGCCCCTATGTGAGTATTTTTTCCCTCCTCTTCGCCGACCTGTATCTCCTCGGTTTTTCCTCCCGGTTGTGGACGCAGCTCCTCTCTAGCCCTTGCGCCTCCGAGCTCTACTGTGTAGACTTCTCGGCTTTTTCCTCTCAGGTTTAAGCTTTCATTGTAGCATTTTCTTGCCAATTTTTTATCACCCTTTACCGTTGCTATCCCCGCTGAAGTCGGGAATTTCATACAAAGGTGAGTAGTGGATACCACCGCTCCGAGTCGATTAAGGGTAGTTCTGCCAATTAAAGCATTATACGCTGACCCTACATCGATGACTATGAAGTCTATACTTAGAGTTTTTGATTTTTTCCCTTTTCCAAAAGTGGTGTGGAGGGGCAAAAATCCCAGTGGCTTTATTGGCGTGTCGCCTAGTCTGTATAAGGTGTCGAGGTAAGCTCTCAACTCTTTCTCATTCAACCCTAGTTTATCAAAAGCGGGCTTAAAAAGGATGTCCGCTGAGCTTCCTTGGTCTACTAGGGTTCTGTGGAGATGGGCATTTGCTAGGATCATAGTTATTACCACTGGATCATCGTGTCCAGGGATTATTCCTTGCCCATCTTCTTTTGTGAATGAAATAGTAGGGAGATCGGATGACTCTCCTCCGACCTGGTATACTCTCTTGAGATGCCTTTTGTGAGAAGATTTGGTGAGTCCCCCTCCCGCGAATTCCCCTGATATCATATGGACATGTCTCTCCGGAGTCTGCGGTGGTGGGTCTCTTCTATCCATATCGTCTCGCTTTCTCTTGCCGTGACTGTCCGACCTTTCTATGAGATATCTGTCAAGCCGACCTTCTCTAGCCAGCTTTTCTATCACATTTTTGAGGTCGTAACAGTCATTTGTGAAGTGACCATATATTTTATGGTACTCACAGTAGTCGCTGCGGCTCCCCCCTTTTTTATTTTTAATGGGTCTGGGGGGTGGCAGCCTTTCGGTGTTACAAATCTCTCTGTATACATCCACTATAGAAACTTTCAGAGGAGTATAAGAGTGATATTTTCTTGGTCTATCGAGACCGAGTTCTTCCTTCTTCTTGGTTTCCCTCTCCCTCTCTTTTGTTGAGGGAGGGTGCCCAGGTCGCCAACTCAGGTCTCTTAACTTAGCATTTTCCTCCATGTTGATGTACTTTTCGACTCTTTCCTGTACATTACTTAGAGAGATGGGATGTCTTTTGGATATGGACTGTGAGAAGGGACCTTCTCTGAGCCCATTGACTAATCCCATTATGACTGCCTCGGTGGGCAGGTCTTGAATCTCTAAACATGCTTTGTTGAACCTTTTCATATAGGCTCGTAAGGATTCTCCGACCTCCTGTTTTATTCCCAGGAGGCTTGGTGCATGTTTGACTTTGTCTTTCTGGATAGAGAACCTCATCAAGAATTTCCTTGAGAGGTCTTCAAAGCTGGTAACCGACCTCGGGGGGAGGCTGTCGAACCACTTCATCGCTGCTTTTGACAAGGTTGTCGGAAAAGCTTTGCATCGCGTAGCATCAGAAGCGTCAGCCAGATACATCTGACTTTTAAAGTTGCTCAGATGATGCTTTGGATCAGTGGTTCCGTCGTAGAGGTCCATATCGGGACTTCTAAAGTTTCTCGGAACTTTTGCCCTCATTATGTCCTCGCTAAAAGGATCTTCCCCTCCTAGGGGGGACTCTTCTCTACTATCACGGGAGTTCCGACCTTTGAGGGAGGATTCTAGCTTTAAGAGTTTTTCCTCTAACTCTTTTCGTCTATCCGTCTCCTCTCTTAGGTGCTTTTCTATCTCCCTTTGTCGCTCCCGTTCCTGTTCTAGTTGTTCCAAACGACTTTGGTGGATATGGACTAATCCCATAAGCTCAGTTGAATGGAACTGTCCGTCCTTCTCTGACTCACGGCCTTCTAAGGAATTCACCTTCGGGGTTTTGACTCCGGAGGTTCCTTCTTTGTGTTGATCGTTGGTTTCCTCATGGAGGGTTAGGTCCGCGTCACTATTTCTGGTGTCCAGATTCTCTTGTTCAGAATCTGTTTCCACATGACCCTCCTCAGGGGATCTGTCCGCCATCACTGGTTGATCTCTCGGGTCCCCGGCAACGGCGCCAATGTTACGGTGGATAACCGGAGATTAATGGGCTGGATGGCACTGGTTGGCCCAATCGTCTGAGGGAGGAAGCCTGTGTCAGGGTCTGCGCCTTGGGGGCCTCCGTCCGACTTGCGAGTGTGAGTGAATGGGGGGTGGTACCTGCAAAGACACTCCGATGCCTAAGTCAGCAAAGGGGTTAGCAGGTCTAGAGAGTATTGGGACTTAGAGATACCTGAGGGGTGTTAGTGTATTTATAGTGGTAAGCCAATAACCACCGTTGGAGTCGTGCCACTTTTCTAGGGTGTTAACCGTCCCTTTATCTTAGGGAAGTTAAGATATGGCTCGTGAAGTGGTTAGAGAGATTCTAGGGGCAGTTACTCATTCAAATGAGTGCTTATCTGCCAGTTAATCCTCGTTTCCGACTTCTTTAGAGTAAGTCGTGACTAGTTCCGACTTCGTAACGGCTAATCTAGTGAAAGGTGAGGCCAACCCTTTGGGTTGGGCCTTTTTATTTGGATCCTGAACCTTATTCGTTGGGTCAGGGTATGAACAGTATCTTTATTAGAATATCTTTTATTTATACTAGTTCGTGGAAATAACTTTTCCTATTGTTTGATGCAGTGTGAGCTAAATCACTATTCAGGAGACAATAAAAATAAGCTAATTAAAAGAAATAGTAAGAACATTTAAAAATAAAGTACACGGTGTTGTTTATTGGAAACCAATTACACTGTACATATATTAGAATGTCAATGCAACTTTGCGGCATTCTATTTAGGCGCAGTTTGGTAACCAACTTAATTAAACTCCTTTTAATAAAATAACTTAAATAATAAATGATTCTGTTAAAAGTAATTTATAAATAAGTTATTTTATGTTTGAATTTTTAACTCTAAAAATGCTTATTTTATAGAAATGTGATGAAAAGTAGAAGTATTATAAGAGAAGTCATTTTTTTTAACTTCTCTATAAGCTTCTAAATAGCTTTTTAAAAAGTTGCAATTTGATTTTAAAAATTGCATCAAACATTAATACTACTAATTTTCATAAGTTAAAAATAAAAAAAAATTACTTTTAGAGTTTCCAAACGAGTCCTTAATCTATTGAAGAAATCTATGGTGAAATGAAAGAGATTCTTGCCCATGATATGATGAGCAATGTGAATAATATAAATTTAAAAAGGAAGAAAAATTAAAAATTAAAAAATTAGATTTTTAATTAATTATTTAATTTTAAAATTTTAAATTTAAAAATTTAGAATTAGCATTTAAATATACGGTTACTTCCAATTTCACTATAATCTTTCAACCTTCATTTCACTCCAAAACTCGCCGCTGTCCTCTAGGTCCCGGAGACCATGCCGATACCGCCGCACCCACCCCTGACCATTCCGAGCAAATTTTTCTCTCTCTTCTCTTTGGATCAAATTGATGAAGGATTGAAGGACAAAAATAAAATGGAGTTTCAGAAAGCTATTAAGGCTAGACTTCCCCATGCCATTCTCGGACAGCATAATATTAATTCAATGACCTGTTTAGGATGGTCATTTTAGTAGGTATATGGATGATTATTTTAATTTTTATATGGATAGTTATTTTGATTGGATTGAGTTTAGTTATATATAATTAAAATATGCTAGATGTTCAATTCACTAGATATACGAATGATTATTTTTATTTTTAAGTAGATGGTTATTTTGTTCGATTCAGTTTAAGTATATACAATTAACAAATGTTGGATGGTCATTTCACTAGGTAGTCAGATGATTATTTCCAGTGAGGGAATAGGGTGGTTGATGAAGCAGCGACGGCTTGATGAATTCAAGAGGCAACGATGATGTCCGGTGAGAAAGAGAATGACGCCAATCATGGACGGATCCAGAAAGTTTAATATGGATGGCCGAATTTTAGATAAATTTTTTTATTTCATAAAAATAATTAATATATAATTATTAGAGTTAGTTTTTCAAAATATTTATCAATATATATATAATTATAAATTTTTTTCATAATTTTATTTTTAATATGATAATTATATAAAAGAAATATAACAATATCAATAGTACATTATAAAATTATAAAGTACCAATAATTTATAGTGTGTTTAGTTAAAAATTATCACATATCTTATTAATTAAAATTAATTCTTTCAAAAATTTTTAAAAATTTGAAAATAAATGATAAATTATTAATTATTTGAAAGACACAATACCTTTATAGAATACAAGATATAAGATATTTTTATAAAAGCTTTTCTTTTAACAACGTAAATTTAGAATAAAAATAAGTATTTTTTATAAGAAAAGAATATCTAAAATACATAATGTGATTACCAAAATATAACTACGTAAGTTATTATAAATATAATAATATAAATTTTAAATATATTAATATAAAATAAATAAATAATTTTTTTAAAATAAATATAGAGGTTATTATATAAAAAACTAATTTAAAAGTTACAAAGACTTGAGGGTATGATATTAAATTAGTTAAGTGAAAAATATTAGTGAATTAAACAATTAAAACATAGATCTATCATATAATGAAAAATAATTCATATAAAAAATACTAAATTATATAATATTTTTTATTTTTTAAAATACATTTCTCATGTATAAATATAGTTTCTAAAATTTTGGGGGTGGGGCCGAGGCCATTACTCCGCCACCTCTAAGTCCGTCCCTGACGCCAATGAAGAGAGATGGTTGATAAATGAGTAGCGACAAAAATTTTAAAGAAGTTGATTTAGTAAATTAAAGTATAGAAGATGGTTAAAATTTTAAAATAACTTAATAGAATTTTTAGTTTAGATAATTTGAATAGTGTTTTTTTTTTTTAACTTTTATTGAACCAAATTTTTATCCTATTATTTATATTGTTAAAATTTTTTATTATCTACTTAGCAGAACTCAGATATATTTATCTTACTAATATTATATCATCCATTGTCGCCTGTTGTAGCCATGAAACACTTGAACAGTAGGCAAGTTCGTGAGGAATAAATATAATTGATTAAATTCTATGCGACCTTGTGCAAAGGCAAAAAAATTTTGATATGAAAGTAAAATAAGTGATATATTTTAACATAATAATTTTTTGTGTTTTTTAAAATTGTGGGAGTACACAAATCGAACTCGTGTTAAAAAATTAAAAAAACTCAGAGTACACAACTTGGACCATGCGAGTTCTTAGGTCATGAAATTTTGCTTCACAAATCGCATGGTCCGATTTACAGCGGTTGGAATTTAAAATCTGAAACATGGAATTCGGACCTCCGTTTTATTTGTTCTGGGTAATTTTTTTTTTACATTCTGAGGAACACAACTCGCAGGATCCGAATTCTACTTCCTCTGATCCCACAACAAGGTGAAGCACCTCTTTTCTCCATACGCGAGTTCAACACTTCCTCTAGTTCCATATTCAAATTAAAAACTCTTGTGCAAAAATTGGTGAATATCAAATCCTAGGCCGAGAGAACAATGGTAATTAAATAAATAATATTAATATGATTCCTGTTTCATTTAATGGCCAGCGGTGGGAATGAACATGAGGGAATCAATGCCATATATGTCATGTTTTTGTTTATCACTTTAACCAATGAATAATGATAATGGAACGGTCTATTGTGAAAAAAGTGAAAGCTAGTTCTTAGAGGCATAGTTGTTAGAACTGAATCGGTGATCGAACTGGTCAGATTACTGGGTCACTGGATTATTAGTTCAACCGGTGAGTTACTGGTTGAACCGGTTAATCCGGTCCTATATAAATAAAAAACAAAATATAGTACAAAAATTAGAATTAAAAATTTAAAATACATATTTTTACTAATATTTTAAAAATATCTAGCTATTCTAAACAATATGGAACAGAAACAATAAGTATTTTGTTAATTTTACTCTATCATAAATATTTTTATTTTATTTTTATATTAAAATAAGTATTATTTTTGAATTTTAATAATTTATTAATTAGTTTATATCTATTATACTATTATATACTACAAGTATTTATTAAAAAATAATATTAATAGATATTATATAATTATGAAAAAAATAATAAGTGAGTTTATAATTACTGTTAAATAAAATATAATTAATTTAAAAATGAGTGAGCTTATAATTAAAATTAAAATAAATTAAATAAAAGTAAATTATTTACCGAAAGGTATTAATATATATTTTAATTTGTATCCATATTAGTAAAAGACAAAGTAGCCTGGTGGACATAGGTACAGATTCAAGAACTAAGTGACAAGTGGCACGGTGCTTCTTACTGGGGGACAGGCTTGTCAGAGTCTCTACAGCTTGTCGGGCTTGCTTGATGGAGCCACGGCTTGGGGGAGAAAGAGCTACCGTGCAAATCCCGTAAAGTGGGCTCGGTTTTTTATTTTATTTTTTTGTCATTGGGAGTGCGCTCCTTTATACAACTCTGTATATGGATTGTGCTTATAGAACTTGATAGTGGGTTAAGGGAGAAGTGGAATAAAGTTGGTAAGATTGAAATTTATAGTGTATCGACCAAAAAAAAAAAGAAATTTATACTGTTATCTATGTGTAGAGTTTTTGATATAGCCGAAAGCAACATTAATGATTACTATTATTTTCTTGTGCATGTTTATAGAAGAAAATAATTGATTCAAAGTTTTTGAAAAAATTAATGTTGTATTAGGCATGTATTTGGATAATGTGTTTTTTTTCTAATAAAATTTTAAGAATGAATATAAATATTTGAAATAAATTGGTAACAACATATTTTATTTTAAATTAGGAATGTTAAGCTTAAGAAATTAAAGAGGCTATAATGAAATCTGTGTTAAAAAATATTCGTATTTCATATTAATTATTGAATACAAAATAAGCTTTTTCGAGAACTAAAATATCTTGTGACAATTATTAATTTCTTGAAAAAGTAACTTTTAGTCAAGTTAAATGTATAAAAAAAAGTTGACTGGTTGACTGAGTCTGTATTTTTTTATGTAATAATAATGGTAATGATGATAAGAATAATAATAGTAGTAAAAATAATAAAAATTAGAAATAGATAGTTGTTACGTGGGTAACTTGAAATTGGTAGTTTAGGCTTGAAGGATTGGCCCAAGTACTGCTGGATGGTGGTCTCCAACTTGGTCACGTCTGGGAGTCGCTGTTCGAGTTGTATGTATGAAAGAATGTGGGGTGGTATCTGCAAAAGCATTCCGATGCCTAAGTCAGTAAGGGGCTAAGCAGATTTAGAGAGTATTGAAACTTAGAGATACCTGAGGGGTGTCAGTGTATTTATAGTGGCGATCTAATAACCACCGTTGGAATAGTTTCATCTTTTAGGGTGGATAACTGTCCCTTTATCTTAGGGTAGTTGAGATATGGCTCTTGGAAGTGGGTTGAGAGATTTTAGGGGCAGTTACTTATTTGAATAAGTGTTATCTGCTAGCTATCCTTCGAGCTCGACTTCTTCGAGAAGGAGTCTGTGTTGAATCCGACCTCTTCCAACTTGTGATGTTTTTTCGACTTGTAGACTAATTGCTTGTTTTCTTCTTTTCAGAGATGGTGAAGAGTGGTTCTAGTGCTGCTTACCAGAAGGTTCAGGAGGCTAAGAAGAAGGCCCATGTCCAAGCTGACGCTGCGAGGGCTGCTAGCGCTCTTCCTCCCCCTCGTGATTATGGGAACTCTTCTCGTCCTATCTTGGTAACCTCCTCTTCTACTTCTCCTCTTCCTCTCTCTATCCCCCCAGTCTGACCTCCCTCCGAACCCGAGAAAAAGAAACGTAAGACCTCGGAGTCTGGCTCTTCTCCTTCGGAGGAGGCCAACTTTGATGGTCCTAGGTTCGTTCGGAATCACATCTTCCCCCATACTCAGATTAGTATGGATGATGCTTCCCTTCGAAACCATCTTCAAATTATGGTTCGGGGAAGTGTTCGGGCTGCTGGGGTCTGCAAAAAACTCCTTGATATTCTAGACAAAACTCCCCTTAGTTCTTTGGGCTTTTCCCAAAAGATTGAGGAGTTGGAGGGGAGAATTTTCCTCTATCAAAGGAGAAGCAACTCCAGGGGAAGGTTACTTGGTTGAAGGAGGAGAAGGTCCGGCTTCAGGAGAGGGAGAAGAATTTGATGGGCCAATATGCCATGGCGGAAGGCCTCAAGGAGAAGGTAGAGCAAAACTACGTCAGACTCTTCGGAAAAAACCTTGATCTGAAACGGGAGCTAGAGAAAGGTCGAGAGGCTTATCAGGATTTGTAAGATTCTGTTGCAGAGAGCTCGGAGGAAGCGTGGAGAATATTTAAGGAACAAGTCGGAGTTATTACTCCTGACTTTGACCTTTCTCCCCTTCACCCCGACAAGGTCGTTATTAATGGAGCCATTGTCTCCCCTCCTCGTCCTGAGACGGATTCCGAGTTGAAGACTCGCGAACAAAGGCTTATAGAGTCTCCTTCTCGTGTGGAGCAACAAGAGGGATCTCTGCCGACGTCTTCAGATACTTCGACCCATGCTGCCGAAGAGACTGCTCCGACCTTCCCTGCCGAAGATCCGAACTCCCTTCCTTCTGGTGACTCCAATCCTTCGTCCAATTAATTGATTTTAACTACTTGGGGCCCGGCTTGTGGGCCCTCTTTAAACAATTTTATATTCTTAACATTTAGTTTTAATTTTATTGTTGACATTTCAATATATTTCAATTACACCAATAGATTGAACAACATTAGTTATGAATGATTAATCATATTAATTATTTTATTTGACTAAAATAATATTAAATTATTTAATAAATAATTAATAATAAAATAAAATAAAAAAAGTTTCATTTAAATTTTCTCTTACTATGTTTTATATATAAGAAATTAGAATGTGTTTTATACTTTTTTTTTTCCTTTCTTTTATATCTTTCTTGTATTTCAGTTATAATTTTTATAATTTATTTATTTTTTTATTTTATTTATCTTTATTTTGCCAAAATTTTTTATGATTTTGTTTTATGTTATTTTTTTATGTATTTTAATTAATAGTTTTTAAGGGTATTATTATTTTGTTTATTAATATTTCAAATCTTTTGTAATTTTTTTAAACTTAATTAATAAGTTTTTCTTCGTAATATTTTTTTTTGAAATTTTTTAATAAATATCTTAATTTTTTCTATTATCTTTTAAAATTATTGATTATACTAATTTTTATCGATTACACACATAGTCTTTTCTGTCTTCTTCTACTTCTTTTAATTACTTTTTTTTACCAAATCAAACCTTAGTTATAATCCAATCCTTTTATATTGAAGATATATAGTCGAAAAAAAAAATTAAAAAGATGAAATATTTTCGGTATATCTTGCAACCCAATTTCATGTTTTGTTACTTCTCTATGTGAATTTTTTTTCTTGTTTGACAATCGACTACAAATGTTGATCAAGTTTATATAAAAAGATCTTAATTCAGAGAGCAGATATAACTTTTCTATAAAAATGAGTTCGACCCGAGACTTATTCATTTAGTTTTTCTTTTTGTATGGATATGTTGACGAATTTAAGATATAAAAGACTATTTTATGTTATTTTGCATATAGTAATTTGAAATAATTATTTGTAATATAGTAATAATTATTGTTTTGTTATTATTATTGTATTTATTAAGATAATATTCAATGTAAGATGGAAATTAAAAAGATGGAATATAGTATTTTTGAAAAATAATTATTTTTTAAAATTTAATTAAAAAATTCCAATTATTCTAATTTATTATTTGATTGTTACATGATATGTCATCTAATTTTTTTAAATTCCTATTTTATCGTTAGTAATGTTATATGATCAAGCCATTTTAACAATTAAGTATTAATTTGTTTGAAGCAAAATTATCAAAAATGATTTGAAATATTATTCGTGTATGTTCATCCCCTAATTAAAATAAAAAAAATTGAGTTAATATTAAATTAGCTTGATCTTTATCAGTTTTTTTTTTTAAGTTGTAATGTTCGAACAAATTTAAAGAAACGTCTTAACTATTATTTTAAAATATTATTCTTAATTTATCTATAACACTATATAATGCCAAAACATGGGATTTAGTGTCCAATTTTCTATTTCCTATTTTAACCCTACTAACATAATTCAAAAATATTTTACACTTATTTATTTTTCTACAATATTTTACTAACAGTTGCAAAAACTCACGCATAACTTCTATTTAATTCTTTACCCCCACAATCTCTCTTTTTTATTTTTTTATTTTTTTTGGCTATATATGAAATGAAAAAAAAAATAATTAGAAGCCAACAAGTGTTTAACCAGTAGTGATAAATAGTTTTTTTTATAGATCCTATTATATTCTGTTCATTTAAATTATATTTTGTTTAATTTTATGTTAGTCTTTGTTTGTACTTTGTATAGTGTTATTTTTTGAGTATGTCTGTGAGTACTGTACTCTGATGGTCTATCCAGCAGTTTAGCCTCATTCTAATTATTCTATTAGAATTTTTTTTGTAATCATAAAAAATATATCTTTTTATTTTTTTTATAATTTTATCTATTCTACTGTTTTTTTTTTTTTTACTTCTTGATACACTTTGTTATATTTTTCTTGCTACTATTATTTTTTTTACCTTAACACTATCGATTTCATCACATCCATTGTTACAAATTTCATTTAGTTTTACTGCAGTTACTACATTCACATATAACTTTCACCTATATTTTTTTTCTCTTTAATTTACTTACCCAATTAATATTTTTATCATTCTTTTATCTTTTTAATTTGTCCTTAATCTTTCATGTACAAAGATAATGTTCTATCTTTTTCTCTTACTAAGGAAGAATTATTTTTTTCATCTCATATGTATTTTTTATTCTTTTAAGTATGTCTGTACCTATCAATGATGAATTGAAAAGTCTAATATTTTGTTAAATTTATTTTTTTTCTTTTCTAAATTACTTCATATGGGATAATATTTTTTAATTTTTAAATTATTAATTATACAAAATATTATATTTAAAATTTGAGTACATGAATATTTATTTATAAATTAAACTAAAATAAATGAATTATATTACAAAAATATAATTTATTTTGACTTCTATAATATCATTTGTTTGGCACATGGCACTGGTAATTTGATTAACATATAAAAAGATGTAACATATAAATATTTAGTGAAAATTGATTACGGTGAGTGAAGAGAAGGTGGAAGGAGAAGAAAAAACTAGAAAGAACATAGTGATATAATAACCGTGACTAGACAATGATAGATATGTGTACAAAGAATAATAATAATTAGACAAAGAATAATGTTTAATATAGTAAGGGGATATAATAAAAGTTATAAATTAATAATTTTAAAAAATAATGAAATTAAAGAAAATTTAAAAAATTAAATATAAAATTAAAAAAGAAAAATAAAATATCTTTTATCAATTGAAATTATGGGAAGTTCTATGGTGGCATGGGTTTTGGTGGCTAAAGGTGGCATAAGATTAATCAACAAGTAAAATATTAACACATGGCAAGAAAATTAAATCTAAAATCAAAATGATTCTATCTCTTATAATTTTTTATAATTATTTTTATCAAAATAATTTCTTATAATTATTTTTATAATTATAAAAAATAATTTCAAAAAATAACACCAAAATAATTTTATAATTATGTTTATAATTATTATTTTATTATTATTTTTATTTTTAAAAATAATTTTTATAATTATTTTTACTAAAATAATTTTTTATAATTATTTTTATTTTTTAATTATTTTTATTATTATTTTTTATCAAAATAAATTTTTTTATAATTATTTTTTCTTTTTGTAATTTTGAAAAACTAAAACCAAAATAATATCTCTCTTATAATTTTTTATGATTATTTGTAAAGTAACACCAAGAGGAAGAATATCATTTTGGTGTTAGTTTTTTGAAATTACAAAAAAAATAATAATAAAAATAATTAAAAAAAATAATTTTGGTGTTATTTTTAGAAATTATTAAAAATAATAATAATAAAAATAATTAAAAAATAAAAATAATTATAAAAAATTATTTTAGTAAAAATAATTATAAAAATTATTTTTAAAAATAAAAATAATAATAAAATAATAATTATAAACATAATTATAAAATTATTTTGGTGTTATTTTTTGAAATTATTTTTTATAATCATGAAAATAATTATAAGAAATTATTTTGATAAAAATAATTATAAAAAATTATAAGAGATAGAATCATTTTGATTTTAGATTTAATTTTCTTGCCATGTGTCAATATTTTACTTGTTGGTCAACCTTATGCCACCTTTAGCCACCAAAACTCATGCCACCATAGAACTTCCCTTGAAATTATACATGAAGATAAAGAGTCCTTTGAATATAAATTTTTATTTCGACTTCAAATTAAATACTATTAAAAATAAATAATTAAACTTAATAACATTTATAAATAGTTAATTTGTAAATAATGTTTCTAAATTTTTATTTTAATTTTTTTATGCATAATAACAACATAATAAATTTGTTTAATATCTTATTTAATTTAAATTTATAAATTTTATACATTCTAAAAATTAATTTGATAATTTGGGTAAAAAATTTAAATGCTTTATGTCTTACTTTAATAGATGATTATAAATCAATGTGATAGACAAGATTAAAAGTTGCGAACTTGCGATAATAATACTTGGTAATAATTAATTCGGGTGAAGAGAAAATGAAAAGAGAAGAAAAAATGAGAAAGGAGAACAAGGTAATATAATAATAATAATGGCGATGAGACAATGACATGTATTTGTATAGAGAATAATAGCGAGAGAAAGAATAGTGTTTCATATTGTAAGGGATATAATAAAAATATAAATTAATAATTTTGAAAATTTAATAAAATTAAATATAAAATTAAAAAGAAAAATAAAATATTTTTTAACAATTGAAATTATGCATGAAGATAGAGAGTGTTTTGAATATAAATTTTTATCTCGACTTCAAATTAAATACTAATTAAAAATAAATAATTAAACTTAATAACATTTATAAATAGTTAATTTGTAAATAATGTTTTTAAATTTGTATTTTGATTTTGTTACACATAATTTTTAATTTAATAATTTTGAAGCGCTTATATATTTATTTTTATGTTCAATAAATCTGACAGTTTTTCAAGACTAAAGAAGTTATTGATAAGAAGATGTATGATAAATTACGAAGAGTTTTGTCCAGATACACAATTTTATACTCTCCTATTTTGTTTATTAATTATTCTTATATTTTGATATTTAAAAACGAAAAAAATAAGCATTCTCATTTATTCTATTTTTTCACTATTTATAAAAAAATGAAGACATCTTCATATTTAGATTCATATTTTGGCCTACCACTTAAAAAAGATAAAGACAAATATGAATATCCATGATATGTAAGTAAAAATTATTTTTTGTAAATAACTAACATGTATTTTGGTTTATATATACTCTTTTTGAATTAGAATAATGTTATTATCATTATTTTTTGAATTATATTTTGGTTTATAATAATTTTAATTTTAATAAAATATGATATAAATAAAGTCACGTCAACATTAAAATAAAAACATACTTATCTAATAAATTTAAAGAGTGAATAATATGTTAATAAAAAAATAAATTAATTTCTTAAAAACAATAGAAAAGTGGCTGAAGAGGCACGTTAGTGCCTGTTGAGCCGCTAGTATGTATAATTATTGAAAAAGTATAGGTAAACAATAAAAATATTAAATAATGTAAGCAATAGATATATCGGATGTTTATTTTACTAGTGTACGGATGGTTATTTTAATATTAAAATTTAGAAGATTAATTTAGAGGTGTAATATGTTTTTATTTGATTGGTGGTTGTTTATATTGTTCAATAAAATTATTGTCCCCTAACATTTTCTATAATTATTTGGTTCTAAAAAATTAAAAATACTATAAAGAATACTTTAATAATAACTTTCATTTAATAAAAAGAACCGTCTCTGTTTTTTAGTATCTCACCTATGTCTAATGTTCTCCCTCCAACCATGCTAGTTGTGCTTTCCTCCAGCACATTCATTTTTTCCCTCCATTATCTATAGGCTATATAGTAAAAGATCAAACCATCACGTGACTCAACAACCAATTAGTCCGATTCTCGAAGCTGACGCTGATGAAAAGCAACACAATAAAAATCCCGTTCGGCTCAACTGATGCTCCCATGAGCGCCAGTATATATTGCTGACACACTGTTTTATTTTGCAAAAGGAAGATAACAGGTGTCAAAATGAGATACATTGAAAAGGAATATCTGTATATCTGTATGAGTTTAGATCTGTACCATAAAGTGACCCTTAAGTAAATGATATATGTAATGTTGCAGGTGTTGAATAGACGTCGATAGCAAACTGTAAAATAGTTCTGTTTTTTTTTTATTGAAAAATTTAGATGGGTTGAAGTGTTTTTTTTTTTTTTAATCAAAGGGAGCTCAACACAGCAGAGTGGAGCAGATAGCAAAGCTATAGTAAGAATAAAACAAGATAACATACAACTCCTAGACATTGTGACCCGGCCATCAACACCCAAAAGGCTCAGTACCACTCCATTCTTCGTAGAACGTAAACGATCTGTTGATAATATCCCCTACTCTTGAACTCTTATTTCGGAAGAGCCTGTCATTCCTTTCTAACCAAATTGTCCAGATAACAGCAAAGAATCCAGTGAACCATCTCTTCCTATCTACCTTCCTTCCTAGAAAGCTCGTCCAACTCTCAAAATGTTCCTTCAAAGTACCTGGAAAGCTCCACCTTTGTTGAAAGGCCATTAGCCAAGCACACCATACCTGCCATGTAATCTCACAACTAAGAAATAGATGATACGCGGTTTCCACAGGCTTACCACAGAGAAGACACCTATTGTCCTGCTGGTCAATAACCCGTAATCTGCACAGTCGATCCTTTGTGTTGACCCTTCCGACTAACGCAAACCAAGAAAGGAGTTCAACCCTCGGGAGGACAAATCCTTTCCAAACTCTTAAAATCTTCCGATATGACGATTTTAAATGAGTTTATCGATTTTACGAAATTTTAACTAAATCTAACGATTTTACAATTTAAATCTTGTTAAGATTTTACGTTTTATGTTTTTTATTTATTTTTTCGATTTCACGTAAAATCTCGATTTTCTCTACCTGGTCATTGGAGCCCAGTATGGGGTTCATTCTTTGTTTAATTATTTTTGTTGTATTATCTCAACCCATTGTTAGTTAGCTAATGAGAAGAGAAGGCTCGGCCAAACTCCATCAACACTTACACTTGATCTAAGCCAGAAAAATCCATCGACATAGTTGTTTAAAATAATTAATGCTTTGACATAAAATAATACAAAAATATTGTTCGTAATTTCGTACACTAAAATCAGCCACTAAAATCAGTCACCTATATATTTAGGTATCAATACATGTGTAGAATAATTTAATTTTGATATATATGTTTATATTCCAACATATTTTATATTGGTGACTAATTTTAGTGTACACAAAACATAATCGAAAAGAATAATAAATATGACAATAATAAAAAATACTATTTGTAAAAATGCATTAACCATAATGTATTTATGTATAAATATATATATTATTTAAATATTTTTAATATTGTATTTCTGATATGTATTTTATACTTATAACTAATTTTAATGATTGATTTTGATGCCCACTTAATATAATTAAACAATAATATTAATAATTCATTAATGGTATGAATAAGGTGTGATATATAATACTTATGAATATGAAAATACATTTTAATTAAGGTCATGGATGAAGCTGACTCATACATATGCTATCATGGTTAGGATTACTTTAAAGAGTTAGGGTTACTACTAGGGTTAGAATTTAGGATTGTATTCCGTTATATCGTCGTTGATATTTTTTTATGTAGAGAGGTGTTATTATGTTCAGAGATCTCATTAGGAGATTAGAGTTACTATTAGCATAAAGGTTACTGTAAACGTTAGAGTTTAGGGTTACATTGCACTATAACTGAGAGTAATCGCTTTTTTATGTGAAACGATGTTATTTTCAGGAATTTGCACAAACGTGAAGATATATTGTGTATAATTTTTTGGATTTTTTTTATTAGATTTTATCATCAAGTATTTTTTTAGTAGGGTTCAAAATTTGATGTGATTTGATTTCAGTAAAACCAAATAAAATTATTTAGTTTTATGTACATATAGTACGAATATTAATTTAAGCAAGGGCTGTAATCTTCTAAAATATAATTAGTCTTTGAAAATATTCTATTTAAAAATTAAAGTACTAACACAAAGATTTAAAGAATAATATGTAATTTAAAATTTAATTTACTCAGATGTAGGGTGAACAGATGACGAATTGTAAGTGCATGCACAATAATAATCATCTTTTAAACATCAAAAAGTCAATTATAAGCTTTATATTTTTTTTATACAGTTTTTCATGACATTATGTATCTTTAAATTTTATTATCTATGTTTTTTATAGTTATTGATTGCAAATTTTACTTCTATCAATGATAATTTACGTGTAAACTAAATTTTTATTCTCTTCATAATTTTATATATTTTATTTTGTCATCAATTTAGTAATCTTTATTATTTAATTTTTTAAGCTTTCATTTTATTATATATAAATATGTTGCATATAAATTTTTAAAATGAAATGATAAATATACTGATTTAGAATATATTTTTTATTATTAGCACTAGTAATGAAAATATGTTTTCTGTACAATACATAGTTAAACATATGTATAAAATCTTGTTTTTGAACCTGTGTTAAAATTTATTTAAAAATATATAAATAACTGAATTATTTGAATGAAAAAGAAAGAACAAAATTTCTAAATGAAGTTTCTATTATTTGATACAAACATACTTTTGATATAGAGATTTAATTTTTGTGATATTTATATAGAATTGTAGTTATAAATTATAAATACTAGTGTATCATCAAGGTTAGTTTCATGAAGTGGTTTTGCAAAAGGATATTCACGCTATTTAAAAATCGTAACGGTTTGTTTATATGAAAAATAAATATATTTTTGGTTTGTTTATACTTTATATGAGTTGTCCAGTATTTTATATAAACATATTTTTATCTTTAGGTTTAATTTTTTTAGTATTCATATATAATTCTAGTTTCAAATCATAAGAATTAAAGATTAGTGTATCGTAAGCGCTAACATGCCAGGTGATTCCGTCTTTTACTATTAAATATGTATAAAAATAAATTAATGTAAAATTAGTTACAATAATATCTTATTCATAATTTAATTAAAATATTTTAAATTGAAATATGAAGTTTAAAAATTTTGTTTTCGATAAATTAAATATAGTGAATAATATTCTAACAATGAAACTGTTTAGTAATTCTTCTTATTTTTTTTATCTGAGTTATATTTTTAGGGTAATTAATAATATGGAACGAAATTTATTTTAATATATACATTTTTTTCCCGTTCTTACAATTCAATTAAATTTCGTGTATATAACATTAAAAAAAATGTTAGCGCTCTTATTTGAATAAACAAATTAAAAAAATGCACTACAACAATAATTTATAATTTTAACAAGAAATGTAATTATTGCTTGGCAAGTGATGTGATTTGGGGATTCTTGAGTCTTGTTCGCCGGCAAAAAAGGGATATTTACTAGGGTGTTTAAACCCAAACCAATCCAAATTAAATCGCTCATTCAATTCAATTCAAATCGAAAATGATTAAAATCGCATTAATTCGGATTTGATTGAATTCTATTTTTTGCAAACCGCTGAATCGGATCGGATTTCAGATCTAATTTTTATAATCGATCCAATTCAATCTAAATCGCACAATATACTATAATATTATTATTTTATTATTCTATTTACAATTATACTTATAACATGTTCAATTTTTTTATATTTTTATATTATTCATATATTATTATTATTTAATAAATATTTTATGTTCAAAATGTTATTTATTTATTTATTTTAACTAATTTATAATTTTATTTCTATTGTTATGTTATTATTGGTTTTTTAAGATATTGTTGAGACTTGTTATATATATTTAATTTTTTTAATTTATAAAACCGTAAATCCAATCCAATTCAAACCGCTTGAAATTGGATCGGATCGATTTTTTTTAAAAATAGCATCCAATCCAAATCGCACCGCAAATAAAATTAATGTTCAAATTGGATAAATTTTTGACTCAAAACCGATCCAAACCGCACCGCGAACCCCCCTACTATTCACTATTCAGCCCAAGCATTACCCTCTCTCTCCACCAAACTCCGTTAGATTCAATTTTTTGTCCGGATGGTAACACTAAGTTGGCTGTTGCAATTTTATCGCCACGTCATTAACAAGCAAAGGTTAATGTATATTGTATAATCACTATATCTCAAATTAACCCCAATTCTTTTAAACATTTAAAGAGCAATTTTAGTTTTTGAAGAACCATAATATACTTTCTCTACCATAGAAGCTTCCATGAATAACTTATTATAGTTATATCTCATATTATATTATGCGAATATTAGGAGAGTGATTTTGCCACTCTTAAATTTGACTATGTATGTTATTTATTTTTTGTTCACAGTTTTTAAAAATTATTCTTTATTTTATTATTTTAACTTTTATAAAATATTTAATCGAAAATAATTTAAAAATATATCTAATAAAAAATATTATCAAATAGAGTAATGTTAATACATTGTCTTTATGTATATTAGTCTTATATAAAGAACCGACAATAGATAGAGTAGATAAAGCTTGGACTCTACTCTAATTCTACTCATGGGTTAAAATTTTTTATTAAAACTCTACCCCATCTTATCTGCAGATTGAGAATCTCTTAACTTCAACCCTACCCTAACTCTAAAGTTCTAAACGCTACTTGCACTCTAAAGATCTAAATCCTACCTGTAGAAACATCAATTTTTTTCAAAGCAAATATAAAATTCAATTATTTCAAATTTCATACATATTAATAAAATAAAAAATAAAAAAACTAATGCTCTAAATTATTAAATTAACTAACTAGTTTTGTGGTTGTTCACTTTTTTGTTAGGGTGTTATCGGTTCGGTTTTTACAGAGTACCAACCAATCAGTTTACTGTCTGTGCAACAACCGAACTGAATCGAACCGAACCAAAAGCGGTTTGGTTCGGTAAGTTTTTTCGGTTTTTAAATCCTAACTAATAGAAAATTAATCTCAGTATATATAATGATATTCAAAATAATCAATAAACTGAAATAACATTACATTACATTCAAATTCATCACAATTTTAACTCATTCCAATAACTAAACATAAAACATTGCATTACTAAGCCACTTCTTCGGTTCGATTTGGTTTCTGTCGAGCCAACCGAAAACCGAACTGAACCGATCGATTTAATTCAGAAAAAAACCAAAAACAATTTTTTCGATTTTCTATTCGGTTGTTGTAAATTTCGGCTTGGTTTTGCAATAAATTTCAGTTCGATTTGATAACTTACACCCTACTTTTTTTTTTGTAAGTCATTACATGAGGGAGATTGTAGATTCAACTCTCATCTCCTTCACTATATACCTAATACCCTATCCTACCCTACCTGCAGATATACTCGGATTGATCTCTATCATACCCGCAGCAGGTTGGATAGCTTATCCTACTCGAACGGGTAAGATATGTATTGTCAGCCCTATTTATACACCTTTTGTTTTTAATATTAAAATTTAAAAGTGATTGATAAAAATGCGAAAGAAGATAAAAAAATTATTTTAATGTGAAATTGATGTTTAAAAATGATTAGATAATTAAATAAATTTGACTAAATTATTATTTAACTATACTTAACTATAAATTTTACATAAAAATAACTGTATGTGAATTTTTATCTTATTTTTATATTATAAAAGAATGTGTATAAAAAAATCAATTATATGCAAAAACTTAATTACTATATCATTGAAAATATATATTAAAATATAAATATATATCAAAAATAAATTACACTATATATATTTATATAATAAATATGACTAATTTGAACACCGATTTTATTATATAAATAGTATTTTATATAAATAGTATTTTATATAAAGAGATATTGTTCAACCGGCCTAAAGAGAATATACGCATACACAAGCTAAGTGCCTAAGTTGAAATAATAAAGCATAGAATTCTAGTTTCAACTACCACAACAACTCATCATCTCTGAATTTCTTATATGTTGATAAGCTATATTAATTAATCATCCCTCGAACGAAGTAACTAACTTAATTAGTCTCCAATGAAATCATAGCATGTTATATTTCCTAATTAGCTTAATTAGCTTCCTTGATGCCATTAATTAACGAATGGGTTCTAAGCTTCCTTCAAAGATCTACTCGCCTAAGCAACAACTTCAACCTCGCGCCATTCTCCCGCTCTATCACTCTCAGTCAGAGTTATTAAAATATGAGTAATATCTCAAATAGGTCTTCAAAAAATTTACGGTCAGATAAATTTGTCTCTAACAAAATTTAACTAAAATTTTGACCTTGATATTTTTAGTTATACACCAGATACGTTTCCATGACAGTTTGACCCAGTCAGAATATCTTACGTGGAGGTGAACGAGCTGACGTGTCAGGTTAACTGCCATGTGTCACCTCCAGGACAATTTGGTCCCCATCCAAGTTGGACAAAACGACGTCGTATTGGATCATGAGGCGAACGACGTCGTTTCATGGAGGACAAATTCGTCCCCACCATAGAAGGTAGCGTTGCGAAACGGCGAGGTTTTAAATGGAGGACCTATCTGCCTGTTCTAGGGGCCTATCTGCCCAATGATTATGCTTCTATAGAGACTTATTTTTCTGATAACCTAATGTTTGGGGACCTATCTGACCTATAATTGGTGACATTATCTTCAAATATATTCATTGTTTTTTTAGTTTCATTGAAAACACAAGCTGGTATATCTGGACCTGGTAGCTTGCAAAATTCTAATCCTCCCTCTCATGACACTCAAATTGAAGATTCTCCTTCAGATGTCATAAAAAAATGTCTCAGGCAATCCCAAAGTATGCTAATTTTGAATGACTTAATGCGTATGTTGAAATCTGTATAAAACATCCTCATAATAATTTTGTTAATTCCAGGCTCAGCAACCTTTTAGATGTCCAAAGCAAACTGTAATCACGCCGAAGGCTCAGAAGAGTGTTAGTACTGAGACCATGGCAGCTGCAACCAGTGGCACAACATCTAAATTGTTTAAATTTATTCCAACACCGGGATTGAAATAGTCTACGAAGAAATGATGCTTTTAAGGATTCCAACACCATATTTTGTTATGTTGGAGGAAATAGACCTTTTGTTGTTTGGGTTGGTTTGGTTTAGTCTATATTGAAGGAAATAAATCTTCTTTTGTGAGATTTGGTTTATGTTGCTACTGAACTTAGCTACTTGTGTGGTTACAATATTTTGATTATCAGTTATGTAACTATTTTAATTTGATAAATGGATGAAACAAACCAAAAGTAATGTGTTTTTTTATACTATTTCACCACAATTGATTTCATGCATATCCATCTAAATATAATGAGACATTTTAATCTAACAATTTGATCATCAATACAGATTAAAACTTGCCTAAACAGCCACCACATACATACAAAACACAACTACAACTACCAATGCCCCCAATTATTATATTCCTAAACAAAGCAAAAATAGTATGCTTCTTCATAACTTGGCTATTCTCATTCTTCTTCAACAACAGATTCTCCAATTGCTTCACTCTCTCATCCAAACCATCATTCAACATACGCATTAAGTCATTTAAAATTAGCATACTTTGGGATTGTCTGAGACATTTTTTTTTTGTGGCATGTGAAGGAGAATCTTCAATTTGAGTGTCATGAAAGGGAGGATTAAAATTTTGCAAGCTACTAGGTCGAGATATATCAGCCTGTGTTTTCAATGAAACCAAAAAAGGGCAATGAATTTATTCGAGGGTAATGCCACCAATTATAGGTCAGATAGGTCTCCAAACATTAGGTTATCAGACAAATAGGTCCCTATAGAAGCATAATCATTGGACAGATAGGTCCCCTCGAACAGGCAGATAGATCCCCCATTTAAAACATTACTGTTTTGCAACTCTGCCTTCCATGGTGGGGACGAATTTGTCCTCCAGAAAACGACGTCGTTCGCCTCATGATCCAATACGACGTCGTTTTGTCTAGTTTGGATGGGGACCAGATTGTCCTAGAGGTGACACGTGGCAGTTAACCCGACACGTCAGTCCGTTAACCTCCACGTAAGATGTCCTGACCGGGTCAAACTGCCATTGGAACGTATCTAGTGTATAACTAAAAACGTCAGGTCAAAATTTTAGTTAAATTTTGTTGGAGACAAATTTGTCTGACCGTGAATTCTTTGGGGACCTATTTGGGGTATTACTCTTAAAATATTATTAGAATTGTTAGTAGTTGAAAATTAAATTAGTAATGGTTAATAGTTGGTAGTTAAATATTTATGAGGTTAATTTAAAAGATCCTTATAAATATATAAGACTCTTGTAACAACAACTTCAATACAACAACTTCATATATAATATTACCTTCATATATTATGCTCTTCTCCCATAAATTTAATATCGTATTTTCTTTAATTTCACAAAAAATTTTTTGCTCTGTATTGTTGTTGTTCTTCTTTGTTTGCACCTGTCTTTGATGTTTTCTCACTTTTAAGTTTTAATAATAAGTTCATCCTTTCCATTTCTTTGTTTTGAGTTTAATGGGTCAAAAATCACTAGCATCCGCCACCAAACGCGCTATGCACTCTCTAAAAATTACTGCTTGCTTTCTCCCTCCAAACACAGTGTCTCCTTCTCTTTCTTCTTCCGATCCTTTGCTCTCCTCTTTTCCCTTTTCTTCTTATGCGTCACCGCGCTGCACGCGTCTTCTTTCTCTGCGTCACCGTATTGCACGCATCGTCTCTTCTCTGCGTCATTGCACGCCGCTCACGTCTTTCCCTAACCAAAGCAGAAGTCCTGTTCATCCTTTCTGTCATGACCAGAATTGTGGCCCACGCCGCACCTTTCTTTTTCTTTGTCTTCTCTGCGTCTCGCGTCACACGTCTCTTCCTTACCGCGTCGTACGCCTCTTTCCCAATCATCTCATCGAAATTTATCTAAGTTGAGGATTATTAACATCTTCTATCTACTAACTTGCAGGGACATATTAAAATATTATTAGAATTGTTAGTAGTTGGGAATTAAATCAGTAATGACTAATAGTTGGTAGCTAAATATTTATAAGGTTAATTTAAAAAATCCTTATAAATATCATGACTTGTATCATATAACAACTTTATAATATATTCTACTCTTCTCCCATATTTAACAAGAGTAATGACACTGATCTTGAGTATCTACACCTCACCGCCACTAACATGTACTCTACCTTACGACATATATTCAGTTCCTTCCCCAGATTGCGAGAATTACTTCTCTCTCATAAGCTCATAAGGAAAAAATAATACTCACTTATAATTATCTTCATGTGAAGTTAAAAGTTTCTAAATAACAATTTAGTCAAACAACTGCACGTGGACTTCACTTTCCAACCAATCAACAGGTTGTGTCCACGATCTGATGATGGACTCTTTGACCAGATGGTTTAGCTTGAGATTGCACAAGCATTTGGAATCCAATTCAGATGGCCAGTTCGTCATGGAGATAGAGTTTCATTATTGTGTGTTTTGTCAAGACAAGGTTTAACGGGGTTGATCCCTCCTTCATTTTCTAATTAAGAGATTTGAAGAACTTGAATTTAAGTGGAAATTATATGAGGAATTCAATACCTAAGAGCTTGACAACATTGCTTCATCTTGAGTCTTTGGATTTGTCTTATAACAACTTATCTGGAGAGGTTCCTATGTTTCCAACAAGACTGAAGCTGAATATCACCAATAATCCTTTGCTTCAAAGTTCTCAAACGCATCCACCGCCATTCCCAATTCTTTGGAGGATAGCAGGTATTTTCTTAAGAATTTCATTGCACTAGCCCTAATTTCATCATATTTATGTATAATTTTTTTTATATATGTGCAGGTGCATTAGCAATGGCGACATGTATTAGATTTGTAATAATTATTGTGATTATTTATAATAAAAAAAGTGTCTTAATTTAATAAGTAAACTTTACTTTAAGAAAGTAAGAACCTTTTTCAATCACAATGAGGAGGAGGAATTCATGAAAAAAATGTAGGTTTTTGGCACTAAAGCACTATAGGTATTCAGAAATTAAAAAAATTGACTAAGTCATTCCAACATAAATTAGGACAAGGAGGATTTAGAACCGTGTATAAAGGAACCTTATATAATGGTCGTTCTGTTGCCAAAAAGTGATGAGTGAATCAAAGGGTACCAGAGAAGAATTCATGAATGAAGTTATTAGCATCAGTAGAACATCACATGCCAATATACTTTACTTTTGGAATTTTGTTATGAAAAAAATAAAAAGCACTTGTATTTGAATTTATGTCAACTGGTTCAATAGATAAGTTTATTAATAGAAAAGGATATGATCTCCAAATATCAATTGTTGTTTGAATTTGAAGATATTATATAAAATCTTAATTGGTATTGTTCAAAGATTAGAATATGTGGATCGAGGATGTAGTATAAGAATTATTCATCTCGATATCAAACCTCAAAATATTTTTTTGGATGAGGAGTTCTATCCAAAAAATTTTTATTTTAAGCTAGCTAAATTATGAAAAAGAAAAGAGAGTATAATATCTTTATTGGGTGCAAGAAGAATTGTTAGATATATTATTTTAAAATTTTAACTCGAAGATACGGTAGAATTTCGCATGAATCTGATGTATATAGTTATGGTATGTTAATTTTCGAAATAATTAGAGAAAGAAATCATGAGTGTAAAAAATCATGTACTAGCGAAATCTTTCTTCCATAAATGATTTATGAAAATCTTGTGCAAGTTAACATTCATTCAAGTTATTCTTCAATCATGGAAGAATTAAGAAGCTGAGATATTAAAGAAGATGATCATGGTGAGTCTTTGGTGCATTCAAACAATCCCAACAAATAGAACATGTATTAGTAAAGTAATAGAAATGTTAGAAGAATCCCCTACAATCAATACCGTTTCCTCCAAAGCCCACCTCGTATTCTCCTAACATTCTTGTACCCTTACAATTTTCAGAAACATCTTCCAGTAACGGTATATATGTAACACTTTCAAGTACATCAAAAAGAAAATGAGCATTTGGCTCTTCTAATACTTGATAACAATTTCTTAAACGGTGCGGTTCATCAGAGTTTGAGAACTATATAAGTCTCTCTTCAGTTTTCAACCAATCAATAGGTTTTGCTTCACATACATTTCACACGATTTTGGGAATCCAATTTAGTTTATCAATTAATGGAAATGGAGCAACTAACCCTAATGGTCAAGGAGTAGAAGAATTTATAAACGAAATTGTTATTAATATTAGTAGATCATCACATGCTAATATAGTTTTATTACGTTTGGGATTTTGTTATAAAAAGAAGGCAAGTGAAGCAAAAGATTTTATGAATAGAGTTGTGAATATTAACTAGTAGAACATGTTTTTGGAATTTTGTTACAAAAAGAACATGAAGACACCTAATACAAAAATGTTATTTGTACACTAAAATCACCTATTAAAATCAGTCATTTAATTTATTTTCAATGTACGTATATTTATATTTTAACATATATTTTATATTGGTGGCTGATTTTAGTGTACACGTAGCATAATTGCAGCTAATAATTTTGTGACTATAGCATTAATTGGTTGTTTAAGCGAATCATATTTTTATTAATTGGATTAAATGGAAGAAAAATGGTACAACAACGCAAAAAATGATAGTAGGATAACGGTATATGTAGATATATTGATTGGAAGTATAAATATATAATCATATGCTTCAAACTACTCAAACTGAAAATTGGAGAAATTAAACTGATGGTGTCTATAATAATTTACAAAAATGTTATTAAGCTAGAAATATTTTCAAACAGATAAATGTTTACAAAATAAAACATATATATAAACCTTTGTGAAGCTCGCTGTATGCTTGGTATAGTCATCAACAGTATAGGTAACATCCAAAAACAAAGAATAAAGTCTTGTGCATCCCTCTTGGCCCAAACCGCTACTCCATGTTTCTTCATATCGATATGATTTGAAACAAGGTGTAGCGGAAGCCTTTGAGGGATGCAGAAGCCAATTTCTTAATGAATCTTCGAAGCCTCTAATGCAACCATTCATATGTAATAGTTTACTTAATTATGAGGCTATGTCCTAGTGAAAGCTATGGTTCTTCAATGGCCTTATATAGAGGGAGGGGGATAATACAGACAAAAGAATAGTGGGTATGTTCCCTGCACTTTAAAACGGATCCAATTCCACATCAAGCATCACAAAAGTTTTTCATGTGTCAAAGATACGGTTTTCCATTAATCCAAGAGAGTTAAGGGGAAAACATGAATGAATATTATTAAGTATACGAAAATATTTGATAATAAAACAAAAAATTAGTTAAAATCAACTAAAATTTATCTTATTTAATATTTATTAATTATTATTAGAATTAATGAATACTAAATAAAATAAATTTGAATTTTTTTTTTAATCTCTCTAGCATTATCGTTAAACACAATACTGTATATAAACCTACTCGATTATATTGATAGTGTGAGTTAGGAGCCTTATTGTGAACAGCAAAAATGGTAAGTTGGGAAGAATCAGCATCCTTGATCTTCGCCTTAGCTTAATTTGTTAATGGAAAAAAGTTGAAAGTGCTGGAGAACGTAGTATTAGCCAACAAATTAAATGAAATGCCTCCAAATGAATGGAAGCAAGTCAACTAATGAAACAATATGTATTCACTCGTAAGATTATTTCTCTGCAACTTGATGCTCGTTCATTCCTTTATTTATCTTTAAAACAAATAATCAGTTTGTCACTTAGCACACTTAGCAGTGCCTATTTAACTGCCAAACTGCCGTTAAATAAAAGAATTGTGACGGTTTGTCCAACAGTTTTGTGGTGTGTAGCGAAATCATGAGAATTAGCTGTAGTTTTTGGGGTCAACCATTGACACATTTTTAATATGGTGGAAACTCACTTGCAAGTTTTTATGGGAAGTTGATATTTAATAATAATTAGATTATTTAATAAATTTAACTAAATTATTATTTAATAATTTTCAACTTTTAACTTCACCTGAAGACAACTGCAAGTAAATCTTCACCTTTTAACATAACCTAATCTATTCTCAATTCTCATCATCAATCCTACACATAAATTTGCTCGTGAAAATTGTGACAATTTATCTCTTTTCTTAAACTACGTGAATAATAAACAGATTATATACAGAATGATTAGTGATAACAAATATATAAATAGCAAACCTAAATGTAGTTGTTTTCATACAAAATTAATATTTAAAATTTATTAGATGATAATTTAATCAAATATATTAAATTATTTAATAATTTTTAATTATTAATTTCACATAAAAATAATTACATCTAAATGTCTACCAAAATAAAAACTAAAAACACATATATCAACTTTTAAATATGGAGAGACTATATATGAAGAGTGCCTTCAACTGTATAAGGATGGTAGGTGGAGCATTTAAAAATTTAATTTGTTGGTCCCACTGCAAGCAAATGGCAATAAAATTTGATAGAGTATTTTTTGCCACATTAATACGATGTTTTAAGAAAAATTTGATCTTCACACAATATTCCTAGATGATGCAATGAACTTCTTGTTACTCTTTAATTTTAAGACTTTGATCTATTTGTGATATTTTCATGGTTAAAATAGTAGTATTGGAAATTTGGCTACGGTAAAAATGTTTAGGTAGTGAGGTTATCTAGGATGCAATTTAGATGAAATTTCAATTTATGCTTTCTTGAATATTGTTTTATTCATATAAATTTATTTTAGACGTTTACTTTTTTTTTTTAATTCTGTCTAGATGTAATATTAAAAGATGTTATATATACAGAAGATAATTTTTTTTATTATTTTTAGCATAGAAATATGTATTCTTATTTTTACAAGTGAATGAGAGGAAATTAAACGGTAATTTTGAGCACATGATTAAAAAAAATATGCTGAAACATTATTTTGAAGCATGTTATTTTAGATTTTTACAAAATAAATTTTCGTAGCATCTTTTATTTTGTGACATTGTACTATAAATTTAAAAATGGATTTTTATTCAATTTTTTATGCTAAATAATTGCTGAAAAGTAATTTAAAAAATATATTAGTTTTAATACATTAATTCCTTTTTGAAAACACTATATACATATTTAAATGCATAAAAAGTGACTCTGTTTCAAATTAAACAAATACAAAAATAATGTCATGAGATAAATAGGAGTGATTCAAACAAACTTGAAGAATAAGTTATTTGGTGGGTACTCCCATGAAGATATTATAATTGTCTTCATGTGATGATTTTTCTTTTTGACCCTTAGATGATGGAGTGTAGGGTTAGATTTTGATATGTTATAAAAGTGTTGTTTTTATTTGAAGTGTGGCCAAATCAATAAATCACACTTTTATACAAAGCATCTTCATAAAAAGATGTTTTTTGCATCTTCATTTGAGTAGCTCCCAAGTTTTTATTAGTGGATACATAGTTTGAAAAATGAGAACTAATGAGTGGCTTCTTGATTTCGCAACGGTTTTAGTGAAACCGCCACTAGATAACAAAATGGTTTATATGCTCTTCTTGGACTAACCTGTAAATTAGCGGCGGTTACAGCAACTAAATATTATTGATATGGTAGCTGATATGCAACCTTAGGCTAACTGCCGCTAATAAGTATTTTTGCGACAATTTGAGTCAAACTGCCACTAAATATAATTGTTTTGAGCACTTGTCTGATTCATTATATCAACTGCTACTTAAATCTCATTTGGCAGCAATTTAAAAAAATCGTCGCTATCTTATGCTTTTGGTGTAGTGAATCAACAAGGTTGATTTTTTTTTTTTTTCAAATAAATTCATGAGCATTTATCTTTAATGGACCCTCAAATACTTCCATGCCTCCATATAATAATGACCATATCTTTTAATATTAGACAATAATCAATTGCAACATGGAGTAGTGGAAGCCTTTGAGGGTCACTAAAAACATGCTCCGATTCATATATTGTTACATTATATTCAAGATGGCATGCATAATTCCAACTTATGCACACCCCTTAATTGTTATTCCTAGTCTACATCGTATGTGGTCTATATATAGAGAAGAGTGATTAGGAATGAACATGCTCATAAGAAGTCCACCACAACTTGTCTTACGAAATTCTCTTATTTTGCTTGCTTGGATTATTCGCCAAATTTATGATTTTTCTTTTTAGTTAAAGGAGAAAACTTAAATGCAGTAATTATCTTCACGTAAAGTTAATAGTTGAGTAGAGTTGTTCGGTGATTTAACAAATTTGATAAAATTATTATCTAACAATTTTAACTATCAACTTTATATAATAATAATTACATATGAATTTTCACCTTAGTTAAAATGACAACTTAATTAGGTCAATACCACCAATTGGTGGTGATGGTGCTTTTTTAAAAAAAAATTATATACTCTTTTGCTCTTCAAAATAAATAAAAATACATTCAGCTACTCTATATACATTTTTTCTATAGAAAAAAAAAATACTTCTTTAAGTAACAATTAATACTTTAAACCATGTTGTTAATTTATTATATTTTGTTTCCAGTATGTAGTATGAGATCATCATCATCTTTAAATTGAATAAATTCTTGCTTGTTTTAACATAGCATGCATCTTAGTTTTTCACTTGACAAAGTGTTACCAAAAATGGAAATTTGGCCGTTGACATTCATTAATGGGTAAAGTATTAAATTGGTCCTCTACGTTTAGAAGTAATCTTGTTTTTATCCTTAAGATTTAAAGTGTCTTATTTGAATACAAAAAAGTTTCATTTAGTTTCAATGTAGTCTTACCATGAGGTCAAAATTAAATAATTAAATGAATGTCCTACGTGACAGCAGTGCAAGAGCAAGGTCGATAATCTAGAGAACAAGTACAAGTTCCAGAGGTGCAAAATTAACAATGAATCAATCAATACATTTATTTATCGTTCTCCTTAGTTTTATAAAAAATATTTAATTTAAATTGTAAGAAAAATGATAAATAAATATATTGATACATCTACTGTTGATTTTGTACCTCTGGAGCTTGTACTTATTCTTCAGATTATCGACCTTGTTCTTGTATTGCTTTTACATAGGATATTTTATTAATTATTTAACTTTGACCTCACGGTGGGACAACGTAACATTGAAGTTAAATGAAACTTTTTTAGATTCAAATAAAATACTTTAAATCTTAAGAACCAAAATAAAAATACGTCCAAAATGTAAGGGTCAATTTAGTATTTTATTCTTAATTAATTAATTGATGCCTGGATGGATTGATGCATATATATGGATGGTGGAATATTTATATAAGTGGATGCAATCAAAAATTAATAATTTGCGCTTTAATTTCTTGATTCGATTAGGTTCTCTAGATAGAGTCTGCTAATAAGACTAGCTAAGCTATGTTGCTTATCCAGGTGTCTGAATAAAATAATGACAAATAGATTTAAACGTGACATTTAAAGATAAGATAAAAGGAATATGAAATAGTATAAATTAAACTGATGAAATTCAACAAGGATTATTTGGATGAACGTAACTACTACAAGATATATGATACAAACTTTATAATTTTGTCCACTATATTAATATTTGGTGTATCCATGCATGATTAATGAATCATTTGTATACCAGTGCATTTACAGGCCACGTGCCGATATTGAAGAATAAAATCCGATGAATGAACATAAATATATCAGTGGCAAAAAGGAATAGTGATTGCCCTATTCTTTCATTTCATGCGCACATTAATAACTCCACCATTTACAAAATGGCTTAAATATAATAATAATAATATTAAGAGAAAAAAAACCTTATGTTAATTATTAATTAGGAAATGTTATAATCATGTCAAGTAGCAGAGATGTCGGATCAATTAAGTTAAAAATTATAATTATTAATTAATAAAAAAAAGTAACCCTTATTATTTAAATTATTTAGACATTATTAAGTGCTATAATAATTCAATTTAAGTTTGATTCGATTCTATCATGAAGACAAAGTGCTCACGAAGCAAAAGGGGCAATATCAAAAGCAGGATCGGAGTAGATAGATAGAGTTCTTGTCGACAAATAACTTTTTTAATTTATACATTAACTCGAATAATAATTAATTAATTTTTCACCTAAAAAAGGGTGCCAAAAATAAATCCAACAAAAAGAAAAAATACGAATCAAACTCAAATGAATGAACAAGAGGTGGCTGAGAAAGGTTCATAATAAGGGGTATTAAATTTGACTTATTTTAGGTAAGAATCTTTGAGATGTTGTATGTGCGTTCCTTTAATTCCAATCAATCCCACAATTATTTAGAACGCCTTCCAATGAAGCCAAGGGCCAAGGTACTGTGCATGTAACTTATGCGTTTTCAATCCCAACATCTCCCTTTCTTTCTTGCATACTCCACTTTTCAATTCTCATATAAACGAGGAATCCATTATAACTTTCACCCTAGCTACCTAATACTTTATATATTTATATTATTGTTAAGAGATTTTATTTTTTCAGTCTATTTTGTGGATTAATTATTTTATATTAGGTCATTCTAGTATGATTCGGTTACCGTGATTATTCTATACATCAATAAAATCTTTCCTTTTTTTTTTTTGGTAAATCAATAAAATCCTTCTAATAACTAATAAGCACTACAATAAATATGGACTTTACCAACGTCAAAATCTGTAACGCCTTAAAACCGTTCTCTTAGATAGTTTTAGACAATAATTTTTTATAGTGTTATTGTTGAAGTTCAGTTTTTATTATTTTATAGCAGCAAAATAAAGTTGTTCTCTTTGACTATTTTAAAGAACGGTTTTTATAACCGTTACTAGAATTTGTTTTTAAACAATGATTTTTTAATGTTGTTAAAATAATTATATAAAAGATACGCTTAAAAATCGTTGTCAAAGTTGCTACACTTTAAAACCGTTCTCATAGATGATTTTAGACAACGATTTTTATAATGTTGCTATTGAAGTTTGATTTTTCATTAAGTTATAGCAATAAAATAAAATCGTTCTCTTTGACTATTTTAAAGAACGGTTTTATAATCATTACAATAATTTTTTTATTAAGCAACAATTTTTTAATATTTAAATAATTATGCAAATTAAAAGATACATATAAAAATAGTTCTCTATAAATATTAAATTAGTAGAAGACTAAAAAATTATTGTTATAAATAAATAACAAATGTTACTTATAAAGAAAATAAATTTAAAATAAATTTATAACAAATATTATTTTTTCTTTCATTCTCGTTCTAAAATGTAACATATTTTTTATGCTTAAATAAATTTTTGAGAAACTTCCTATAGAACAAAACACAGAGTTTTGATATTTTCCCTCCTTTACTAGTCCTAAGTCCCTAACTCACCCTAACCCACCACTCATCATTAAAGTCTGGCCATCATCGTCGTACAAAATCAACTTCATGCAGTTCGTAGTGCACCGTCAAAGGAAGCAGTTCATGGTGCATCATCGCTGCATCTCCATTGTCCTCGTGCGTGGGTTGTTGGTACTTCTCTCTTTTCCGCGCCATGGTCGTTGCTTGTAAGACTCAAAATTTTTGGAAAAATCTTATTATGAGCTAATTTCAATTTATTTATGTATTAGAGACTTTGATTTCAAAAATTATTTTATTAAAGATAATTAAAGTAAATTTTGATAAATTGAATTTGAAATAAATTAAGGTTTTTACCTAACTTTACAATTATTGAATATTTTCCTATTTACAATTTAAAGTTTTAGAAATTTAAAAATAATAAGATTTTGACTATTTAAATTAGAATTTTTATGTAATTTATAATTATTGAATAATTTTCTATATTTAAATTATAAAGCTTAATAGTTGTATAATAATAAAATTTTTATATGATTTGATTTAAATAATTAATATTTTTGTAATTTAATACTTTAAGGTTTATGATCAATAAAAAAACTTAATTATATCATCTTATAATTTTAAATTAGAATACTTGATTGAAGCCAATTAAAATTGATACAACAAATAATATTTTTAAAAATAATTTTAAAGAATTTAATTAAATTTCAAATTAATACTCATACCCTAATTTTATTAAAATTATCCTACTCTAATTAATCCAAAAATCCCTAAATCAAACCCTAACTTAACCCTAATTTTTATCTAACCCTAATTCTATTACACACTACCCTCAGCTCCCGCCACTCACACTTTCCTTATCCCCCTCACACGTAACACACAACACACACATAACACCACACACATACACAGAGATGACGAAGAGAGGAAGAGAGGGAGCCGCCGTCACATCGCCACCATTCAACCCATCACCGCTGCCATGTTGCCGCTGCCATGTTGTCACCGAACCGCTGGTCACGAAGGGATGAGAGAGAGAGGCATGCAGAGTGTGTGAGAGAGAGAGAGAGAGAGAGAGAGAGAGAGAGAGAGGAGGTAGGAATCCTCGTCGTCGCCGTCGCGGAGGAGCTTCCCTGTCTCTGCGAGCTGTCGCCATCGAAGCTTCTGCTTCTGCTTCTGCTGTCATGCCGTCGTCCCTCTGGACGTTGCTGCTTCTGAATCTTGCCCTGTCACTGGTTCTTTGCCTCCTCATTGTGGCTCAACCTCTATTTAGGTAACTCAAGTGTCTCTTTTTCTGTGAGTTTAATTGATTTGGTTTCTATTTTGATTTGAATATTGATTTGGTATAATGCTACCTGTTTTGATAACTGGTTCTCTGAGTTTAAATGATGGGTTATCTCAATGATAATATTCTAGGTGATTGAGTGATGCAACTTTTATGTAAATTAAGATTTGTGACACTCCCTGTAAACATGGAGATGGATTATCACACTTCACCACCCTAAAGATACTCGAAATTATCTACTACCTACGAGAGATACAGTGCTATTAAAGTTATCACCTCACAAAAAATTTACAGATTAAAAGTGCAGAAAGAACCTAACCATTGTAATACTTAACATTCTCGATCCAAATTATTTTATTTATCATCTATAGTCAATATTTGTATAATGAAAAGTCCTACTGTATTGTTAAGTTTCTATTAATTTGCGAACAAGTTAGAACCCTACTGTTATAGTTAAGCTTTGAAACATGGCTCAAATCTGTTATTCAATTGCTAGTTTTCTTAGTTGTATCCGTTGATATATGAAATTTTTTTTAACTGGTGACTATTTCCTTATGAGGAGTAGCATTCTAGAGTTATTGCATGAGTTATAGAGTTCATGAGTACATGCAATCCATCTTTTTATTTTGTGGTACTATGCTTTTGCTACATTTCAATCTCAAATTTAATTTGATATCCTAAACAAGCTGCTTGTACATTGTATTTTTATTGTTGCTATACTGTGCATTATTTCTAATATTATTTTTGCTTTTATATGACTAATATATGACCTGCTTTCACATTAAGATCGGTGTATTAGTACTTCTATTAATTAGGCACATCTTATTAAAAGATGGGAATCTTTTTTTTTTTTAGCTGCTTTTTGCAATTGGTGTAGAACATGGAAAGGAGATAAACTCTGCAGTAGTTGCAAACAAGTGCAGTACTGCTTTGAGAAACACTAGGTAGCTGAATTATTTAAATGTTTCATTTAGTCTTCTTTTCACAAATTTTATCCAATAAAATTTCTTTCATTTAGTGTTTTGATTCTGTTACTTTGAAATTGAGTTTATAGTTTGGAATTGATTACTGTAAAATTGAGCATCCTTTTCCTGCTCTTTTTAACCTAATTTAAATTATACTCTTTTTTCCCTTGAACCTATTCTATGCTTACTGTTTTGTTATGATTTTATTTTAGACTAAGCAAAACTTATGTCATAGCGTATGATTTGAAAAGAGCAATAGGCGAGGTAAACCTTCCCCGAAATAAATAAATTATTATTTTTTCATGTTGATGTTTCAAATGAGTTTGTGTTTTCTTGTTTAGTTTCGTAAGAATATTGTTCTTGCTGGGTTGGGAAGTCTTACCTTTTTTGGTCATTATTTCTTTTGTTTGTATTACTTTTAGGTAATTTGTAAAGTTTCAATGTAGAATTCTTCAACTTCAATATTGTTATTGTTAGTTTTTGCGATGCTCATTTATTACCAAAGTAATGTTACATCTTTAAGAATTCTAAATCAATAATTATAATATTATGCAAACTCAGTTTGTCCATTATCTATTAGCGTTCTTGTTTGTATTTATTCCTCTAGATGTTTCTTTAGACTATCCAAAACAACTCCTAACTTAAACACCTGTCTTACGGGTTGTATTTTAGAATTTAGCTCAATTTGTTTTCATGTGCAGCTTGTTGATTTATGGATCATATATATCAGAAAGTCAAAATCATATATTCAGTTTTTCTATGGAATTAAATGATGATTTATTAGTAACAAATCTTTTATGTTGCTTGATGAACACAATTGAACTGAAGCACAAGAATAATTGTCAATGGCAGCCTCTTCAGACATATTTTACAATCTCAAATGATGGTTTACTTATCTTTTCATTGCTAGCTAGTTTCTTCTTGTATTATATTTAAATAAGATTATTAATTTGTTTGACCAAATTAATATTAGCTATTATGACCTAGCTATTAATAAAAAAATGCATAAGAAAAATCACTAGCAGTTATCTTTCTTTCCCTCGTCCCCTCTCTTTATTAGTAAGCATTATTAGCATTAGGCTTAGTATTATATTTAATTTGTTAATTTTTTTGTTCACAAGAAAATTATTATGAAGATGAGGGATAACTTAATCACACATTATGAAGATCAAACACTAGAAAGTAAAAATCACAAATTTGTAGAGATGATGGAGAGTCTATTTGCTATTGTAATATATCAAATCTCTTTTATTTATGATTAGATATTGTTTTGACTTAGACTCTTATTATGTGATTTTGTAGCTTAGTTTATTTGACTTCTAAAATCTTTTTTTTTTATAGGTCACAAACATGTATGAATCTTATAAAATACGTTATAAATCAAATGTTCAATTAGTTTTCTTTAGTGATTTGATTCAAATAGTTGGAATATTAATCTATTGACATTAAAAAATAGTTGGAATATTAATTTCAATGTAACATGAGAAAATTATTGTAAATAAAGGAATATATAACTACAAAATACCGTTGTCAAAAGTTGCAAAAGATAATGGTGTTAAAACCATTGTCAAAGGCAGTTACAAAATGACAATGATATTAAAACCGTTGCAAAAAAAAATAGCAAAAGCAACATTTTAAACTGTTGTCTTTGTGAATAACAATACTACAACTAAAAACTGTTACCTATTCAATTATAGTTTTAAACCTTTACGTCATGAAAGAAAATGATTTTAAACCGTTGTCTATCCAATAACGGTTTTAAACCGTTCTTTAAAAATTGTTGTCAAAATCGTTGTCTATGCGAATAACTATAGCAATGATTTTTTTGGTTGCCGTTGCCTTAAATAAAAAATCGTTACCTATAAGCATTGATAACGCCGCATATACCACAAATCAAAAAGCGTTACCTAAAATTTTAGAAACGGTTTTCGATCTATGCCAACGATTTTCGACCATTGCAAAAACCTTATTTATTGTAGTAAAGGTACAAATTACTTTCTCTCCATTGATAGAGAAACGAAACCACAAAACTTTCTTGAGAGTTGTCGGCTTAGCTTGCTACTGCCACCTTAGCTTGGCCGAGGTTCCCCTCCCCCCTCTCCCCCCTTTCCTTTTTTTTACCATCTATCATTTTTTTTTGTTTCTATTTCATAACCCTTTTTCACTTTCTGCCCACCACCGCCATTCTCCCGCGGGTCACATTTTCATTGCTCCTTTCACTCTTCTTTTTCTTTTCCTTCCCTTCCCAGTTTCTCTAACTCCAATTCTATGTTCTTGTTTTTTTTTTTTCTATTTAAGAGATCTAGATAATCCAGATCTAGATAAAAAAAAATCCTTTTGTAGTTGTTATCTCTTTTTTGTGGTGTATTGCTCTTTTTATGAGTGTTTTAGATATGTTTATACAGATTTAAAATGAAGATACAATGAAAAAAGTTTTTGTTTATGTAGATATTTTTAAATTCGAAAAGCTTTTAAATTTATTCGAAGAGGAAGAAAGTATATTTTTCTATGTTGCAGAGTATTTTCTGTGTAAATTTAAAAATAAAAGAGACTGTGATTTGTCTAAGTTTCTGTTTTATAAGATTCTCTATAATCGAATATTGTGTCTCTTTTCAGATAATGGTTCAATATAGAGATTGTCTATTTTCTTTTTTAGTTTCAGATCTAATATTTTTTCTGTAATTTATAAGTGCCGTTAGATTATTTTTTAAATGAAAGTTTTTCTTCTATAAAAAATGATTATGTTACCGTGACTACAATAACTATAGTGTTTTAAAAGTATTACTAAAATTAAAATAATATTTTTTATTATTAAATAACACTTTTTAAAAAATATTACTTAAAAAAGTGTTATAAAAAAAAGTATAACTTTAATTTTAGCAATATTTATATAATCACTGTAACTACTATAACATAGTTATTTTAAAATTCTTCTTTTATATTTTGATTTATATAAGATAATTTTATTATTAATTTAAATAATAAAAAGAATAAATTAAAAATATTTACTAATTTAAATTTTAATCAAAATAAAATTAAATATTATTTTATTTTACTTAAGTCTTCGGTATTTAATAGAAATTAATAAACAAATATAAATAGAATTCTAAAATTATAACACCAATATATCAAAATCATCTTGTAATTCTTAACTATCACAAAATTAATATTCGGTCTCAAATATTAAATTAGGAATAATAAATTAAGATGATAAAAAAAATTAAAATTTTTCAACCATACTCAAATGAATTCGATCGGATATGATTTTACTCTCACTAATTATTTTTTAATAATTTAATATGGTGTTAAGATTAAGAAATCTAATAATTTCAATAATTATATGTAACAAATACTCCATATATATATGTAAAGAATTTTGTTTTATAACATAATGGATTATCTCATTGACTAATTCGAGCTAATAAATAATTTAAATTCAAGTGTTATATATACATGAGTACAGAAACTGAAGCGAAATTTATTTTGATATACAACAGATTTTGGTACAAATTTCAAGGGATAAGTACGATTTTGGTCCCTCACGTTGAGGGTCAGAATCGAACCCGTCCCCGATGTATATTTTGATTTAAAATCGTCCTTAACGTGTTTTTTTCGTATTAAAATCGTCCTTTTTATTTTTTTGGACAAAAATACCCTTCCCCCACCCGGTCTTCCCTTCCCGCCTCCCTCTCCCCTCCCCCACCCCCAACCCCACCCCCGGTCTCCCCTCGCCCTCCTCCTCCCCTTCCCCTCTCCCCCACCCCCACCCCCACTCCACCCCCGGTCTCCCCTTCCCCCCTCCACCTCTCCGTCTCCCCTTCCTGCCACCCCCACCCCACCCTCGGTCTCCCCTTCTCCCCTCCCCCACCCCCGGTCTCCCCCTCCCACCACCATCCACCCCCACCCTCACAACCACAACCACCACCAACCACCAACCACCAACCACCACCACCACCAAGAAACAGGAAACAACACCATAACCACAACCACCACCAACCACCACCACCACCAAACAGAAACAGAAACAGAAACAAACAGAAACAGAAAACAAGAAAGCAGAAACAAGGTGTGAGGCGGAGGCGGCAGAAGCGAGGCGGAGGCGGCGAGGCGGTAGAAGCTAGGCGGAGGCGGCGAGGCGAGGCGGCAGGCGGACTCCAACGTTCTTCCCCTTCGCCGCCGCCGTCCTCCCCCTCTCCCCTTTCCTCTCCCCTTCCCCCCAACCCCACCCCCACCCCGCGTTCTTCCCCCTTCCCCCTTCGCCGCCGCCGTCCTCCTCCCCCTCTCCCCTTTCCTCTCACCCTGAACCCGCTTCTTCTCCGGCTTCTTCCACTTCCCCTCCTCCCTCTCTTTGCCGCCGGCGCCATCCCCCCGCCGTCCCCCCTCCCCCCTTCCCCTTTTCCCCCTTCCCCCCTCCCGTACGCGTTTTATTTTTTTTTATATAATTTTATAATTTTTTTTTATTTTAGGGGTAGTTTAGGAATAAATTAAAAAATTTTATTAGAAAGGACGATTTTAAATTTAAATGCGACTTTAAGGACGATTTTAAATCAAAATATACATCGAGGACGGATTCGATTCTGACCCTCAACGTGAGGGACCAAAATCGTACTTATCCCAAATTTCAATCATAAGGATGGCACTAAATATTAATTGAAGCAGCATTAATAACACTTACTAGAGAGATATTAGTTACGTGTATAAGTAACTATTATATTATATGTGTTTCTCTATTTTGATATATATTTGTCACTCTCTCTTTTTATTTTGTTCAATTAAGATTTTTAATTATAAAATAATTATGTGAAAAATATAGTTTCAGCAATGACTTGTATTTTTACAATGTAGTCACTATTTATATATCTTCTTCTATATCTTAAACTTGTATAATAAATAATTTATAATATAATATCAGAATTTTTATATAAATCTAGAGTTTCATCCTTAATAATCCAAAAACATATTATTAAGTTACTCATTTGCAAATGTATTTATTTTAGTCATCATAAAAATTTAACTCTCAACTAATTATTTCTCTCAAAATTTTGATTTTTGAACTATTTAGAATAGGGAGAGATGAATATGTAATTTTATACTTTTAACGTAAAGTCACTATTAATTCTTGATTATAAAATTAACGTCTATGAACAGTTAAATTGAATATATTATTACACCATCATGCATGCACTTATGTTCATTTTAACTATTGGAATTCAAAGAGCAAAGCCTTCAACAACCCAAAAAGACTCCCCTTCTTTATTATGTTCATTTTTTCTTTCCAAATTGAATAATGGAATTGAACATACAAAGAATGGAAGCCTTTGAGGGTTGCAGAAGATAATTTCTCCATTCAATAATCGCCAAAGCATACATATATGGTGCTTATTATTAACACATGCTATATATATATGTTATGTTAATGAAATCTAAAGAGCTTAGTAACCCTATATATAGAGCAGGCTTCAATGATATCATAAAAGAATATAAGTGCTTTTCATTGAAAGATAGTGGCTATTATTAATGCACACAAACGTATCCAATTCGGTGTCAAATGTCTACTATCCACTATTAAATTATTAAAAAAAAAATAATGAAGTTTCACTATTTCATCATCAGATACTTCTACCTTAGTCCCAAACATCCAAAACAAATGGATATAAAAAAATATGGGGTAAAATACTAAATTAGTTCTTTATATTTGGGTTTAATAATCCTATTTTACAGGGACGGATCCAAGTATTAGATGAGGGGGGCACTTGTCCCCACTAGGTTTAAGAAAAAAAATAATTTTATATAAATTAATATATTTGTTTCAATATATTTTATTTTGTCCCACAAAAATTTATAAAATTTTATTTTGAGATTCATGTTAAAAATAATTTTTTATTAAATTTAACGTATAATAATATTTATTTTGTTAAATTTAATTTAATATCAAAATTAAAAATAAGTAAATAAATTAACTTAAAAAAATTAATAAACAGTGATAATATAATTTTTTAAATTCAATCAACTCGTTAATTACCAAACTAAATCTTTGTTTTTTAAATATAAGTAAAATTATCAGTAATTTTTTTTGTCTTAAAAAATTAGTTGAGATAAAAAAAATAATATTTATCTATTAATTAATATCCTTTATTTTAAAATGATATAATATTTTTTAATTTTATCTTTTAAATAATCTTGCTTGTAATAACTATTTTAGATTAAAAAGTATCTTATGTCATAAGTATTATAAAAAATAAACTTCCTAATTCAATGTGAGGTCATTAATATTTAAAAATTATAATGAGTAGTAGAACAATTATTTAAAAGTATGAAAGTTAATTTTGATATATTAAAATATGTATATTTTTTTACATAGTTATTTGATTATATTTATTCTTTTAGATAATTATTTACGTGATAAATGTAAAAAATATTTTTAAATTACAATACATAATTAAATATATGTATAAATATTTTAATCTAACAGTATATCAAAATTAAATTAAAAAATATATAAAAAATAATTATTTCAAAAAGAAAAAAAATAATTGTAAATTAAGTTTTTATTATTTGATATAAACATATTTTTCATATATAGTTTTATTTTTTTATGGTATTTATATACAATTATAGTTTCAAATTATAAATGCTAGTGTATTAATAGGCGCTAACGTGGCAATTGATTCAGTCTTTTATTAGTAAATATATATAAAAATACATAAGAATAAAATTAGTTATGATGAAAAATTATTTATAATTTAATTAAAATATTTTAAGTTTAAATTTTAGAAATAAAAACATATTTTTTATAAATTATATATAATAAATAGTATTTTAAGAATAAAAGTGTTCATTAAGTCTTTTTAAATTTTATATCTCTATTATATTTTTAATATAATTAACAATGTTCAACGAAATTTATTTTAAGATATATTTTTGCCCCCACTTTTAAAATTTTCTGGGTCCGTCACTGCTATTTTGGTTCTTAAGGTTTAAAGTGTCTTATTTGAATCCAAAAAAAATTTATTTAGATTCAATATAGTCCTCTAGTGAAGCCAAACTTTAAATAATTAACGGTACTGTTCCACCAAACTTTAATGTCCTTTCCTAAAAAAGAAGTACAAACTCGAAAGACATAAGATCAATAGCGGATGCATCATTGCGAGCCACTGGCCTTGGTTTGAGCACATAGAGAACATATTTGACAACTCACTTTTCGCGGGAAAGTTCGCCGTTAGAGACGAGGACAATGCCATCGTCACCTCTACTACATGGAACTCTCTTTGGCAACCGAAGAGTTTGGTTATGTAAATTTTTCATATTTAAAAAACTGACTTTACGACAGGATTATATTGAAACTAAGTGAAATTTTTTTTAGATTTAAATATGACACTTTAAACTTTAAACTTTAGAGTCTAAAACAGGATTAAGCCTAAACGTATAGACCAATTTGATACTTAATCCAAAAATATATATTAAGAGTATCATACAAAGTAGATGTAATATTTTTTTCATATGAAAAAAAATTGAATTAAATATCTTCGTTAATTAATACTTGAGAAGCTATCTAAATGAAAAAAGAATTAATACTTGAGAAGCTATCTAAAATTGTATTGCATAGTCAGTACTGATAAGTACAGTCAAATTAAATTTATACGTTACATTATTATTAGTTTTTTTTTTTTTTTTTTTTTGCGCATTTGGTTAAAGAGTTAGAAAAAATACATTTCAAAAGTAGAACTACAACCAAAGCAAAAGTTTTTTTTTTTTTTAGTTATGTATGTTTGGATATAGTAATATAAGTTCTTTATTTATTTATTTGTTTGGGATAAAGTTTTAAATTTGGAAGTAATAAAGTAAAGATAATTTCTTTTAACGTGAAATTATTCAATATATGGAGAATGATATAATTTTTTCAAATGTAGCTACTGATCTCCAAATTCTTCTTCTCTTAAAAATTTTTCAAGTTCTTTTATATTTGTTGTCTTGATTATATATAATTCCATAAAATTATAATATCTGTGCCTCTCATATAAACCTTAATATACAATAATGTCTATACTCTATACATACAACATGCATGAGTTCAAATAAAATTCCCCTTATTGTGTTGTGTCTCCATCTTAAATTCCCTTAATTTGTTTCTCTGTGCATTGTTTTGATTCCAAAATTAAGATTTGATTGCTTTTTCCTTTTTCTTTTTATCACAATTAATGGATCTGTATGCTTGAACGTTGAACCTTCAATAATTCAGAATCACATCATAACCAATGTGAAGATAATGTTCTGGTTACTTCTAAGAGAATGCTTTACAAAACATTAGAAATAATATGGCATCTTTTAATTTGCATGAATCTGCAGTTGACAATGAATGGCTGAGAGAATATATATTTGACTGTGATAATCACTATTAATTTTGCACTTGGTGAAGTGAAGGCTAATTATCCACTATCTTATGAAGAATAAATAAAAATAAGAAGTGACTTTAAAGAGAAAAAGAAAAAGAATATTATAAGAAATTGCTACCCCACAAAAATAAAGTCAAAACTGATTAAAGATAATCACAATATGCCACTAACTTAGCAGCTCCATTTTGTGTAGGACTTTTAGACTTATCACCAACTTGCAAAAGATATCACATCCCTTTTGTCATGATCATGATTCTAGTTTAATGGAGTATTCCATATGTATCTATTCTCTTTTATATATTTACAACTTTCATCATGATGGTTTATCTTTCAATTCTTACCAATTTTGATAACTAGAGTTCCTAAGTGCGGTTGCTTCTGATGTTCCTGCTTTTTAACAATAAAACTATGTTTGTATTTCACCTATTTTTTTATTCAGATAATATATTACATTTTTTTTTCCAAGAAAGTGGAAATATTCATGAGCTCTGGAAGGACAGAGAAAATTACATTTGTAACATATTATACAGAATGCATAACATCCTACCCAATTAAAATTCTTGTTGAACCAAACCAACCATGTTTCACACCTACAATTATACTTGCTACCCTGTACCCTCCTAATGATTTTATCAAATATCAACTGAATTCCTATCTGGCAGCACATCAAATCTAATTTAGCTACAATAGTGTGACGAACACAGCTTTAATTACATGTTGAATGAAGGTCTTGGTTTTGGTGGCATATAATAAGAATTTCCACAGTCAATTGGGGTCTGCATAAGTGGATTCCATCTGTCAAATATTATACGGCCTCCTCTGCCAATTCTTCCATGGAATTTATATGCTCTTGTTGGCACCCCATTATTATCTCTTAAAGTATCTGATGGTGGCACAATGCCTGCCATATGCAACTTGTCTGGAAGTAAAGGTTTTGTGAACAACAAAACTGGCTCAAGAGGATCCTGCATATACCCATGAAATAACTCTCAAACATTGAACCATGCAGTTCATTGAGCTATGCCTATGAAGGTAATAAAAATAGAGTCCAACAGCTATTTTTCACAGAAAATAATTTCCTTGACTGCTAAAAAGTACTTCTATTGCAGGGGATAGCACAGCGCTCAAGCATTTCGTGTTAGGCAAGGTCCAAGAGAGGGCCACATCCAAAGGGTTAAAAAAATTACTTCTATTGTAATGAACTTTTAAAAATAACTGGATTATAACTCTTCCAGGGTAACTTCTTCAACTTTTTCAGCTATCTAGAGCATTCAAGTCTCAATCAAATTTTCCAAAATCTAAAGAAAATCACCCTTTTTTTCCCAATGGGTAAAAGGATTATGCTAATTGCTAAAAACAAGAGGAGAGAAGTACAAAACAGAAACCTAAGAATACAACAGTCTAACTCTAGATACCAATATACCACACAAAAAAGAAAAGCACCTTAACTTCAATGCTTTGTTAATGTAAGAGTTTTACACTATTATTATCAATCACATACTACTTCTATAATGTGGCAGCGCATAATTAGATATTTGTTTAGAAACTTTTATACAATGATGTACACCAAATTAAATTCATAAAAAAGTGTGAAATTTTCATGGATAATCTCAGACAAAAGATAAATACCAAAACAAGGAAGAAGAGGACACTGCAGAAAACAGGGCAAAGAAACCAGTATATTACCAACTTTTGAGGCCAGCCTTGTGGAACATGTTGCCTCCTAAACTCTTGCTTTGAAAAAGCTGCAGGAAGCATGGCTGGGTTGGCATCATATGAAGGATGAATCTGTACTACTGAAGGCCTTGAATGAGGATGACTAGTCATCATATTGTCTGACTCGAAGAACTCCTCCTCACTTGAAACAAACTTCGATGAGTAGGGAGTGAGTCTCGAGAGTGCTAAGCTGTCTTCCAAAAATTTGGTTTCATGCTGAGATAGGGAATCACTCATCAGTTCATAAGTTTCCTGAAACTACAGGAATTGGTGCAGCAATACATTGAGATTAAATGCAAGAGTTTTAAAACTAGAACTTTATACAGCCTCCAAATTCCATTTAGTGTTGCCCCATAAACAGAATGGGAAAGGAAATGACACAGTTTTGCTTTGGCCTCACAATGAATGGCAACCACCATACTACACCATCTTCTAGTAAGGACAGATGTAAGAAAGCACGTGGGAAGAATAATGCAAGTACCTTATACTTCATTTGTATCCTCTGCAGCATAACTTCATTATCCATTACTTCTCTCTTTTTCTCCTCCCTCTGGTGATGATCATATACCAACAAAACATGTATGATGGCTAAAGGATATACATATTTTAGAATAGGCAAACTGTCAGAAACTAGAACATCATACCTTGATCACAGCCTGCACCAAGCTCTTAGCTTGTTCAAGGTTCCGTCTAACCTGTTTAGGAAGAAAGCATTAACGTAAGTTTTTCATGTAATATATACTGCAAAAGAATACATGTATATATTTCAATCTGAAAGGTAAAAACAAAACAACTTTCGAACAGCTACAACTTCTGGTAAACCGCAACAACTCTGAACATTTTTAGAAGCTAAATGATCATACGAACCATATAATTTAATCCATAGCTTCCACAAGTTATGATGAGAATCAAAATGATAAAACATAAACATGTATGACTGTTGAAAAATTGCTAGATAAAAAACACATAAATGCAACATAGTGCCTTCAACAGAGAAAACACTTCAAGCTCATCTAACTGACTTCCAGATGCCTAAGAACCATAAGTTCATAACCAGCAAAAGGAGCTAACCTGGCGAAGCTTCTCAAATGACTGGACATTGTTTTCTCTTCGTTGCATCTGAATAGAAAATAAGCACCAAAGTTCAACCAAAAATATATGCCAATTTACAAAATGCCTTTGACGAAACAGCATTTAACCAAAATTGTATAAATGAAAGCTAAATTTTCAACATACCCTTCTTGTGTGAAACCTGTGGGCTTTTTCCCTAGGACGAAAGACATTATATGGGTTGGTGTCATTAGAAGGTGGAGGGGGCTGCACAGAAATGCAGTCAATCTTGTCAAACTTCCACAACATGCTTGTCTAGTAACTTTACGCCAACAAGTAAATGGAGCTAGAACAGAGAAATATTTTAAAGTCAATACATCCAGGAAAAAAGCTTATGAGAAGGGAGCGTAAGCCCCTATTTGCAAGGGAGAAAAAATAGACATTGTATTTAAAGAACTTGAAAACTTGAAAACTTGTTATTGGGAAATTGTTTACATGTTTCAAACAAGGGATAACACATTAAATTCACACATAAAAATGTTGATGACATGGCTAGTTATAGGGAGGGAAAAAGGCTGAAAAAAAAATGCATTCTAAAACAAATTAGCCAAGAGATTGCCTGCTGAATAAAGTAGCACAATTGAGAAATCACAAATCCAACAAATTTATCATAAGTTTAGTTCGAAATGCATCTATATTAAAACAGATCAGCAATAGAATAAATTGATTGTGACGTGCTGAAAACCAACCTGCAAACGTCGCAAAATTGGCTTTTGCCACCTTTCTCGCTGCATCCAAAAGAATACAGCAAATAAGAAAAGAAAGATAACAAGACATCAATATTTCGTAATTCTGACTAACAATTGGAAGGAACCACTGTGTATGGTTGATAGTATAGTTAGAGTAAACACCAACAAGAATGAAAGAGACCCTATATAACAGTCTCCAACTCCTTAATGAAACTATAACAAGCATAATCCCATATATTAGTCAAGTTGCCTTGATATACCCCCTCCTTCCATCAGTGCTCCACATGCAGTCATGTGAAAGTTAATAAACACCACACCGTGGATGATAAAATATCCAGAATCCTCGATGAAGAGAATTATTGGAAGTCATCCAGAAAATAAAGTTGACATATAAGAGGAGACATTTCACTCATTATTGATGGTCTACGGATATTAGCATACCTTCTCTTTCCAGTAATCATATACTGATTCAATAACTGTATATTTTGACTGAGCTTGTAGGGCCTAAAACGTTCGAAAAGAATTCTCAATGAGCCACAAATCTAAATTGTAAAAAAGAAATATCTTTTTCATACTATAATTATAAGAAATACATTTAAGAAAAATTAAGATGCATTGTCAACCATTCCAATCAAAGATAACGTAAATAAGGAAATCCTTATAAACAAGTAAACAACAAACATTAATTGAACAGGAAAAATCAATAAAATGTTTAATTTTTTAAACAATAAAAATGTATGATCACTTCTGTTAGTTTGATATTTCTACGGGAAAGGCAAATCTATTAACGAGAAGAGAGATAAAATGTACAATAAAAGGGACAGAAACATAAAACCGTTGTTAGCATAGATTGTAATAATAACAGTAATAATAGACAATGGAATCGTGATATAATTTTACCTCAATAGCACCATCAAGCCGTAGTAGCACCGGAATTGGTGAACCAAGAGTAGGTGTTATAACTCCAGCCCTTTCACGAGCCTTATGATCCAATACCTCCAGCTTGAAAAGAAGAGCCTCAAACCTATTTACCAGGCATTAAATGAAGAGCAGAACTTGCACCCAGAAAAAAAAAAGGAGCACTAAAGAAAAAGAGGAAACATCATATATTATTTACACCTAATACTAATATTACAAGATTTGTGAAAAGATTAGTCACAAGTATGTGCGTTCCAAGAAACATATATTGTCACAGGAGTGATAGTTAAGCGATTTGATCAAACCATGATCAATAGTGTCAACTTGATTTCAAGCAACCAGGACTAACTGCTGACAAGGTAAAATAAATAGAAAGAATACAATGATAAAACCTATTAAAAGGATTAACCCTCTACCAACCAAAAAATTGACAAATTAATTGACACCAATCAATCCAGAACACAGTCTAAAAGTTTACATTTCAGGCATCAGAATCTTCTTTTCCTTGTTAAACTCAAAAAGCCAGTCCTCATCTTCATTGTCCAAGTCATACTCAACAAACTCTCCAATCTCAGCCCGAGCTGCAAAAGGACAAGGAATTCCAGTACAACAGTGGAGTTTTCAAATTCTGAAATACTTTGGCAGAAAATTCTATCTAGTGGTACTGGCCAAACCTCCTCTTGCCCGCAAGTAAGAATTTGGTTGAGCAAAAGTGCAAGAATAGTCCCTTTCATATGTATCCACAACAACAAACTGAGGAGTAGGGATTTCAGAGGCCACTCTCCTGCTGGGAACAGGATGTACCTAAGAGAAAATCAATAGAGGTTACTGATATATCCGATCTCGCCAGCTTTGCAACTTGACCAAACATTATCATCAAATTTTAACTAAGTACATTCATATTAGAAGGTTGCTAATATGACACTATTCTATTGTTCCATAACAAGCACATATTAGCTTGTTGCTTTATTGATTTTCCTTTCAAAAGGGGAGCAGAGTAATCTATGAGATTAATTGTTGAATATTTGAAATTCCAGCTATCTACACAATAGTTGTTACTAATTTCATTCATGCTATTGATATAATCAAACACAGTAATGGATTAAACAGGTAAATGTAATACAATAACATACCACTATAAATCAAGAAAGAACCCCCCCCCCCTCTTTCCAGCACACACACACACCCCCTCCTTCTCTTTCTTTTTGTTCAAGGTAAAGTGCCCATACCTCATGCTCAACCTCAGTAGCAATTCGCAGCAACTGCGAGTTACGAGTAGAAGTAGGTGCCTCGTCATCTTCGAAGTCCTTAACAGACTTAACAATGGGGAGCTTCTTGTGGATGTCAAGTGGCCGGGGCCTGAAAGACAACCTAGTCATTTTTCTGATTATTAATTATTCCTCCAATCCTATACAGTGTTTCATGCCAACACCTTCATATATGTATCCCTGTGTTATACAAAAGAAAAGTAATATAAGTCTAAATCCCAGTGGCAACTAAAAGACCATAGCATGCCACATACAAACACAATTAAATGATTTATCCTCTGTCAGCAAAAAACAATCACACAATACACATAAGCATTGCATTCATGGCCTTAAATTAATAATGCAAGTGTCAAACACCAAACATCATTCTAAAAAAATAATAAATAAAATAAAATTGCACTGCCTCGTCAAAATCAGCACTTGCATATTCAAACAATAATTCAAAACAACAAGGAATAGATAAAAATTGACTTTTAAAAAAAAAAAAAAAACATAAAATTGGGGCAGGAAAAAGCAACGACAAATACTGAGAAGAAGAAAACACCAAAGGTTCGATTTGACTCACCGGAAGAAATAGATTGGCGGGAACTTTATCCGATTCCGTCAATCTCAGATGTTTTATCAGTCAGTGTTTTTCGGTAAACCCTAATTTGATCCCCTATCAGAAGAACATCTGCACAAAAAGCTCCATTTTTGTTTTTCATTTTCTTCAGCTTTTTTTTTTTTTTGGGTTCCTGTACAGTTTTTTATTTTTTATTTTTTAAATAAAATAATCATCATTCGATTGGACTCATCATACGATTATGGGCCTCTAATTCCTCAACTTACTTTTTTTTTTGGGCTCACATTTATTTTGTGTGGATCAATCAGCTCTATTACAATTAAAAAAAGAATTTAACAATATCTCCGCCTTGTGCATATAGGAATCCATTTGTTAGCGATAACCCCTTAAATAGAGCTCAAATCCTTAGTCTTTGGCCTGCCAGGCTGAGGGATACCGTAAAAAAAAAAAATTAAAAATATCTCAATAATCATATTACGTAAATATCAAATATCAATCATTCGTATAAAATACATATTGAAATATAAAATACGCATAAAAATAAATAAATTACACATACATTTATACATAAATATATAATAACTAATTAAATGACCAATTTTTTATGTGCACATAACATTTTGTTTCACAAATTTTGTTTATCAAATGTTAGTAATATTTTAGCTCTTTTTATAATTATAGTTATAGTTATATTTTATCTTTTTACATGATAATGAATTTGAATTGTACTCTGTAATCAGAAATAATCCTATAACTATCTTGTGTTAAATAAATAAGGAAAATGTTATTTGTACACTACCTTTCAGCCACCAATTCAGCCATTCTCACCTCTTGCGCTTTCTTCTCTTCTCACAGAAAGGGTTTCATTGCATACACCTGGATTCTCTTCTTTTCTTTTCTCTTCTCTTCGATTGCGCCAACCTCATTCCTTACTTCTCTTCGATTGTGCCAACCTCACTTCTCACTTTCTTCTCTTCTCCACGGTTCCCTTTGCTTTGCTTAGGGTTCTTGTTATCTTAGGGTTTTGATTATAAGTTTTGATTCAATGGAATCCACAAGCTCGAATGATGAGGTTTGTGTTTAATTTACTTCATATGTTAATTTTTTATTCTTGATTTGATTTTAATTTTTTGATTATATCTTAGGATTTTTGGTTCTTGTTATCTTAGGCTTATGCTTCTGATATGTGGTTTCATTATGTCATTTAGATCCTTTTACATCATGTACGTTGTGTGATTATATCCTGAAATGTTATAAATTTGTGTAATGAAAAAAAGTTTAGTTCCTGGATTGTAGTCAAATTGGTAGTTTGCATGTTTGAAATTTCTGCATTTGCTTATATTTGAATATTGAGTTTGATTACGATGTTTTCCGAGTTTGATTATATTCAGGATTAGTGCTATATTTGACTACTGAGTTTGATTATACTCAGGTTCAGTGCTTGACAACTAATTTGTCTTGTTCATTCATAGAAAATTGAGAGCGTTTTTATACCTGATTTGATTTTAAATTTTTTATTATCTATATTTTAGGTTGTTCCAAGCATAGGAATGACATTCTCCTCTGTATGTTCTAGAACTGGTTATCGAAGATAAAAAATTGATCCACTAAAGAAGACAAATCCAATTTTCGAGAAAAATTGTAAAGTTAGGATTATTGTGAAAAGGGATAAGAAGATGGAATATGTATTAACCTTTGTGAATATCCAATACAACCATGCTATTAGTCCTAGCATGGCAAAGACCCTGAGAAAGCATAGGGAACTAAGCTTGCATGCCAAATGGATAGCTGAGATCAATGATCAAGCTAGTGTTACAATGAGAAATATATATCAGAGTTTAGCAACTGCTACTGGTGGCTATGATAAATTAACTTTTACTGAAAAAGATCTTTGGAATCATGTAGCAAAAAGTATCAGAGTCATACAAGAGGAGGGGGATGCGCAATCATTAATGCGGTATTTTCATAGGATGCAATAACAAAACTACAACTTCTTTTACAAAGTTAAATTGGATGAGCAACATCACATAGAACATGCTTTTTGGGCTGATGCTAGAAGTCGTGCTGCTTATGAGCACTTTGGGGACGTTGTGAGCTTTGATCTGATGTACCTAACAAATAGGTACGACACCACAATTATACATTTTAAGTTAATTATATATACTTTGGTTTTTGCATGTGTTTGATGGATAGGGATAGGTAGAATAGAATGAATTTGCTGCTGCTGTGCATGATATACTGAGTTTGATTATGTACTCTTGTTTTTACATATGTTTGATGTATATGGATAGGTAGAATAGAATGAATTTGTTAATGCTGCTCTGCATGATATACTAAGTTTGATTATGTTCTCTTATTTTTATTATAGGTATGATATGCCTTTTGCCTCATTTGTTGGGGTTAACCACCATGGCCAATCATTGCTACTTGGTTGCGCTCTTCTTTCATGCGAAGGAGAGAGTTCCTTTGTTTGGTTATTTGATTGTTGGATACGATGTATGGGTGGCAAGCCGCCTATTGGCATATTGACGGATCAATGCAAAGCTATGCAGAATGCCATTGAAAAATCGTTGTTAATGACACAACATCAATGGTGTATTTGGTATATCATGAAGAAAATTTCAGAAAAAATAGGAGCATGCAAGCAATTTAACGAGATTAGTGCTGATATGACACATATTGTGTGGGATTCTGGGTCTAAGGAAGCATTTGAGAGCTCCTGGATTGATTTTATTAACAGATTCAGTTTGCATGACAATAATTGGTTAGCAAGTATTTTATCAGTTTGATTATCTTATATATACTGTTTGATTATTTATCATTTATTAATCAATATGCCTTACCTTATAAGTTTGATTATGTCCATTTTATGGTTTCAGGTTTGTATGAAGAACGTGACAGGTGGGTCCCTATTTTTCTTAGTAACAGTTTTTGGGCAGGCATGCGTAGCACTCAAAGAAATGAAAGCATGCATGCATTTATAAAGGGCTACCTAACCTCAAAGAGCAACTTACAATAATTTGTAACACAATATGACAACTGTCTTGCAAATAAAGCTCAACAAGAATATGAATTGGATGCTGCCAGTTTCAATATCATTATCCCTTGTGCTACTGCCTCTGCTATTGAAAAACAGTTTCGGTTGTGCTAAACATGCACACCACTTTCAGCCACTATTTTCAGCCACCGTATTTATATACGTATACAATACAAAATACAAAATTCAAAAATTAAAAATAAAAACCTCATTCTCAACCTTACTCTCACGTGCTGAAGCAACGTTCTTCTTTCTCCTTCCCTTACTCTCACTCTCACTCTCCGACGCGACTCCTTCCTCATCCTCATTCTCAACGGTGATTCTCCTTTTCCCTCTCTCCGACGACATGATTCTCCTTCCCTCTCTCTCTGGTGGCACGATTCTCCTTTGCTCTCTTTCAGACGTGGTTGCGATTCTCCTTTCTCTGTCTCGGGCGTGGTGCTCTTTGTCTCAAGCACGAATTTTATCGACTGCATTTTTCTTGTTTGATTCTGCAAGGTAAATTTCTATTTCTTGTTTGATTCTGTATTTTCCTTGTTTTATTCTATCAGCTTCTTCGACGGCATTTTTCTTATTCATTTTCAGCTTCTATCAGCTTCTTCGACTGCATTTTCTATCTTAATTTTGAGTTTCTATAAATGAATTTGTGTTGTGCATAGTTTGTACTAAAAATATTTAAGTTAGGGTTTTGAATTGAAGTCTCAGTATGCTAGTTTTAACAATTGATTATTAGTAGACTATTAATTAATTATAACTGGATTTTTGTGATATGAGTTGGAGTATGTTTGATTATTATACTGAATGAGTTTGATTATGCTCAGTTTTTAAAAATTATATTATAGCATAGTTAGATGTTTTCCTGTCCAATACTCTTGTCAACATTTATGTCAGAATTGGCAATTTGTTTTGCGCACGAAAGCTGTTTGCTGAAATGCCCCAAAGGAAACACAGTTTCCTGGTCTTGTTTGATTTCAGTATATGCACAAAATGGCATGCCTGATGACGCTTGTATTTTATTCAAAGAGATGATTTCTGCTAGCCTCATGCCAAATCACTATGCCATTGGCAGTTTCCTTCGAGCTTGCCAAGACGGAGGTCCAACTAGGCTTAAACTTGGCATGGATATTCATGCCTTAATTTCTAAGTCTCCATTTTTTTCAGACTTAAACAAATGTGATATCTACAGCATGTTTGATTATAACTGGATTTTTGTGATATGATTTGGAGTCTATTTAATTATGCTCGGCTTTTAAAACATAATATTACAGCATATTTGATTATAGCATACTTGATATTTGATAATTGAGTTTTAACTTTTTTTACTTTTTAAATTTGATTGGATTTTGGTTGTTTAATTTGCTAGATTTGAAATATGCGAAAGAAGACTGCACCAAAACGAGTAGAAAGAGAACCAAAAAACAGGGACACCAAAGAAAATAAAAGAAAAAATGTATCCAAAGAAACTTTGAAGAAGATGGAGTGGAGAAAGGTATTTTGTCTTTATTTTTTTTATCTTTTATGCTAGATTTTTTTCCATCTGATAAGGTCTTTGCATGCTCTGATTTTATTATGCAGAATGCATTACTAAATATTAGTTTATACAACGAAACAAATGCCACTTTAGCTAACACATGCTGTATTTTAGTGTTTGATTATTATCTCTGAATTTCAGAAATAATACCCACTGAATGCAGTGTTGAGTTCAAATCTTTTATTTTGCCACTTTAGCTAACACATACTATAAGTGACGATTCCAAAGCATGATACATGGCCACTGTGTGGGTGCGGTAAAGAGAAGTGTGAGTTGCATTTGATCCAATTATTGGTCTTTTCCGGTGATTAACTTGCAACTTTCAAAGTTTGACCTATAATTCTGGGTTTCTAATAAAGTTGCTATCAATGTGTCCATGATCTATATCTAGCTTCATTGCACTAATTAAGTAAAAACATTATTCACAATAACCTCCAACACTAGTCTTACATAGGTCTGGTTGATTATTAACATTAGGTCACAAGCTAAGCGCTTATTAATAATTAATTATTAAAGTTTAGAAAATTAATTAATTAATCAATTAATAAAGAAGCACGCAGAATCTGCAGGTCCTTTTAGTTGGAAACCAGTTCATCATCAATTAGGTTGTCACAATTCAAGAAACAGCATTCCTTCTTATTATATATAGTCAACATGGTCTAAAAATTAAGTGTTAGAAATGGTAATTAATAAGAAAATGTGTTACTAATAGGAACTCTGATCTGATCCTTTTTTCCGCTGTCAATGCAGTAATGGTAATTAATAAGAAGGGAAAATGAGAGATTTAGTATTCTACTATTCTCATTCTATATAGCAACTACAAAGTTTGATTACAATGTTATTCATATAAATGTTACATTATTGCCTTACTGAAATGTTTATTATTTTAACTAATTGCAAGTTGGTAATTTGAATTGAAACTGAGCACGCTACTACTTTATATCTATGATTTGATTTGAATATGATTAGTATTTTCATTAATGTAGTGCTATGTTGACACGAGATGCGCACCAAACTTGTTAGCAACACTTTCTTCTGATTATTTGAATGATGCGCAACGCAACGAGGTCCGAGCAATGGGTTTTCGATCCCTCTTGGGTATTCCCAAGAGGAATTTAAACCATGATTTGATTTTGGTCCTTGCAAATGCCTATAATCCCTCTAAATTTCATATTCTCACTCCAATAGAAAAAGTAGATGCTACTTGGGATTTAGTTGCAGCTCTCTTGGGATTGCATGCATACGGTAATAATTAAAATTTCTTTAAGATCCTTTGGTTTTATTAATTAGGATTGACTGTATAAAATCAAACATGTTGTATAACATGTTTTAAGATCCTTCATTATGTTGCCATTAAATTTGATTTTTAATATCACTTAATTGGTATAGGAGTATAACTATATATTGAATCTGAATCTTGCATTACTGATGACTTGCTTGTTGAACTTTTTACATACTGAAGCCATTAATGTTAAAAATATCGTGCTATGCTGAGTTTGATTATCATGTTGACTACTGAGTTTGATTATACATATTTATCGAGTTTGATTATAATCATGTTTCTCTCATTATTTTCTTTAAAATAGGTGACCCATTCAAGGAGGTAACTAAAGAGCATGAGCCCATGCTTTTAGAGTTCAAGAAAAAAAAAAGTCCAAATTCTTTGAGACAAATATTGTTTAGAAAATTCTCTAAACCAAAAAAAAAAAATCATGTTAGAAAATTCAAGAGGCGGTCCCAGATTTAGGAGAGCTTTCTTATTGTATGCATTTATAACATTTTTGTTAATAAATACAACAATAACTCGGGATAAAATTTTTCCATTTATAATTGATGTTGATAATCCAATGAAGTACAATTGGATTAGATGCATTGTTGATGGCCTTGCTGATGGAGTTTACAACTTTAAAGAAGGAGTGGTGTCAAGTTTGAATGGGGGCATATATGTGCTTCAGGTATTTTTTATTTAAACTAATTTTTTCTTTGACTATTATATAAAGCATGTTTGATTATAATATAACTTTAATTAATTGAATTAAGATTTTATACTTCTGTAAACAAAAATATGGACCCTTTAATTTTGAGAAAGAATCACAACTGCCTTGGCTTCTCCATTGGACAAAGGAACTCATTTATGCCCAAATAGCATTAGAAAGAAAAAGTTCATCGGTACTTACATTGTCCGCTCTCTAAAATTTTATTTTCTATCCATAATGAATGAATTTTTACTAATTATGCATGTCTTATAGGGGCTGGTTGGGTCAAAGGAAGAGCAACCTGTGCCTAAACGGCCAGTTCGACCAAAGAAAAGCGTTGTGAAAGAGGCTACCGAAGTGGAAAAAGAGCAAAGGTGAAAAGAAAAAAGTGGTAGACAGGCCTAAGAAGGATAAAAAAGAATTGAGGCAAGAAGATTCTGCAAAATCAACCAAAGTGAAAAAATAACAAAGTGGAAAGAGAAAAGTGGTAGACAGTCCTAATAAGGACAAAAAGGAATTGAGGCAAGAAGAATCTACAAAATCAAAGAGAGAAAAGAAGCAAGAAGGAGGAGCAAACACAAGTTCCAATGAAAAGTAAGTTAGTTTGGCATTCCCACCATTCTCTGTTTTGACTTTTCAGCACTCATGTATACTACATTCACTTTCGTACATGATGTTAAAAATTAATAATTACTTGCTTCCTTTGATTATACATGTTTATATATTTACAAAGTTTGATTATACATATTTTTAAAGTTTGATTATACTCAGGTTTATTGCTATATTTGACTACTGAGTTTGATTATAAATGTTTACCGAGTTTGATTATATTCAGGTTAAGTGCTATATTTGACTGCTGAGTTTGATTATACATGTTTACTAAGTTTGATTATAATCTAAGTTTGATTATAAATGTTTACCGAGTTTGATTATATTCAGGTTCAGTGCTATATTTGACTGCTGACTTTGATTATATGTGTTTGCTGAGTTTGATTATGCTCAGGTTCAGTGCTATATTTGACTACTGTGTTTGATTATACATGTTTGCTGAGTTTGATTATAAATGACTAACGAGTTTGATTATCCTTCCCATAGTACAATCTAAATCTTCATGAAATGTAAATCGCAAATATGTTTCTAGTTTGATTACATCCTTGCTTTTCCGTGCATTATCCACAGCTGGAATGAAAAGAAAACACACTCACCATCAATGCCTACCTTCGACTTTGGAGTTGAATTTCCTCTAACACCTCCAGCACCTCCAACACCTCTAACAGCTATGACCTTGGATTCAATTGATGTTCCAACCCAACAAGTGTTGGGTTCAAAGATACCATGCCTAAATCAAACAACAGATGTGCCAATAGGGGTGTCAGAACCAATTGTTGAGAAATTAGTATTGGATGCTAATATGACTGAAAAATTATACGAGTGAGTGATGGACGAATGAAAAGATGAAGAGAAGATTGTGGCAACATTTAGTGGCCAGCCCAATGTCTTTCTTAAAAGGACTAATGCACAAACATTAAACCCACGAAATGAAATAGATAATTGGGTTAGTAACACAAAATATTTTGTTTAGTATAAAGTATTTATTTTGTTCTTGAATTATTTGATTAGTAATTGTTTGCTTTGCTTGCATCAAGGTGGTCAACTATTATTGATGCATGCTTAATAAGTTACCACAAACAAGATTCAAGAAAGATGTATATTGCATGAATTCAGACTCAGTGGTAAGAAATTTTAGTATATATCTCTTCGTTTTTTTATTTGACAGATTTTGTTCTATTCTAATTTATGATCAATTTGATTTTAATTGCGCTTATTGAGTTTTTATAAAGTTGGACAAGGTGGGAAGAGCTCTACATCAGCTGACATATCTAGGATCCCTAATTTTATCAAAATTAGGATGCGAGGAAGAAAACTTGTTTTATTACCTTTTTGCCATAACTGTCATTGGTGGTTATATACATTAGATGTTTGTAATAACAAGTTTTATGTCCTCGACCCGTTGTACACATCTTAGACTGCTGAACGGGATGAAATAGATCAATATGTTATAAGTTTATTTTATTATAACAACTTTTATTTAGGTCTTGATATTTGATTATCATATAACTTTGACAATTTCATGACATTTTTAACAAGCAAGTTATCTTGACAACATGTTAGAAATTGCGGATCTTGCATATGTTCAAATCCCCTCAACTCCAACAATTGAATATCTGAACGTACCCAAACAACCAAATTTGCATGATTGTGGTTTGTTTGTAATGAAATATATGAAATTGTGGCATGACTTTAGATGATTCCCACAATTCCATTCATTTCATTACAAACAAACCACAATCATGCAAATTTGGTTGTTTGGGTACGTCCAAATATTCAATTGTTGGAGTTGAGGGGGGTTTGAACATATGTAGGATCCGCAATTCCTAACATGTTGTCAAGATAACTTGCCTGCTAAAAAATGTCATGAAATTGTCAAAGTTATATGATAATCAAATATCAAGACCTAAATAAAAGTTGTTATAACAAAATAAACTTACAACATATTGATCTATTTCATCCTGTTCAGCAGTCTACGATGTGTACAACGGGTCAAGGACGTAAAACTTGTTATTACAAACATCTAATGCATATAACCACTAATGACGGTTATGGCAAAAAGGTAAGAAAATAAGTTTTCTTCCTCGCATCCTAATTTTGATAAAATTAGGGATCCTAGATATGTCAGCTGATGTAGAGCTCTTCTCACCTTACCCAACTTTATAAAAACTCAATAACCGAAATTAAAATCAAATTGATCATAAATTAGAATAGAACAAAATCTGTCAAATAAAAAAACGAAGAGATACATAATAAAATTTCTTACCATTGGGTCTAAATTCATGAAATATATATATCTTTCTTGAATCTTGTTTGTGGTAACTCATTAAGCATGCATCAATAATAGTTGACCACCTTGATACAAGCAAAGCAAACAATTAATAATCAAATAATTCAAGAATAAAATAAATACTTTATACTAAACAAAATATTTTGTGTTACTAACCCAATTATCTATTTCATTTCGTGGCTTTAATGTTTGCGCATTAGTCCTTTTAAGAAAGACATTGCACTGGTCACTAAATGTTGCCACAATCTTCTCTTCATCTTTCCTTTCGTCCATCACCCACTCGTATAATTTTTCAGTCATATTAACATTCAATACTAATTCCTCAACAATTGGTTCTGACACCTCTATTGGCACATCTGTTGTTTGATTTAGGCATGGTATCTTTGAACCCAACACTTGTTGGGTTGGAACATCAATTGAATCCAAGGTCATAGTTGTTAGAGGTGTTGGAGGTGCTGGAGGTGTTAGAGGAAATTCAACTCCAAGGTTAAAGGTAGGCATTGATGGTGAGTGTGTTTTCTTTTCATTCCGGTTGTGGATAATGCACGGAAAAGCAAGGATGTAATCAAACTAGAAACATATTTGCGATTTACATTTCATGAAGATTTAGATTGTACTATGGGAAGGATAATCAAACTCATTAGTCATTTATAATCAAACTCAGCAAACATGTATAATCAAACACAGTAGTCAAATATAGCACTGAACCTGAGCATAATTAAACTCAGCAAACACATATAATCAAACTTAGCATTCAAATATAGCACTAAACCTGAATATAATCAAACTCGGTAAACATGTATAATCAAACTCAGATTATAATCAAACTTAGCATTCAAATATAGCACTGAACCTGAATATAATCAAACTTGGTAAACATGTATAATCAAACTCAGATTATAATCAAACTCAGTAAACATATATAATCAAACTCAATAGTCAAATATAGTACTAAACCTGAGTATAATCAAACTTTAAAAATATGTATAATCAAACTCAGAGTATAATCAAAGAAACCAAGTAATTATTAATTTTTAACACCATGTACGAAAGTGAATGTAGTATACATGAGTGTTGAAAAGTCAAAACAGAGAATAATGGGAATACCAAACTAACTTTTCATTGGAACTTATGTTTGCTCCTCCTTCTTGCTTCTTTTCTCTCTTTGATTTTGTAGAGTCTTCTTGCCTCAATTCTTTTTTGTCCTTATTAGGACTGTCTACCACTTTTCTCTTTTTACTTTGTTGTTTTTTCACTTTGGTTGATTTTGCAGAATCTTCTTGCCTCAATTCTTTTTTATCCTTCTTAGGGCTGTCTACCACTTTTTTCTTTTCACTTTGCTCTTTTTCCACTTTAGTAGCCTCTTTCACAACGCTTTTCTTAGGTCGAACTGGCCTTTTAGGCATAGGTTGCTCTTCCTTTGACCTAACCAGTCCTTATAAGACATGCATAATTAGTGAAAATTCATTCACTATGGATAGAAAATAAAATTTTAGACAGCGGACAATGCAAGTACTGATGAACTTTTTCTTTCTAATGTTATTTGGGCAGAAATGAGTTTCTTTGTCCAATGGAAAAGCCAAGGCGGTTGTGGTTCTTTCTCGAAATCAAAGGGTCCATATATTTGCTTATGGAAGTATAAAATCTGAATTCAATTAATTAAAGTTATATTATAATCAAACATGCTTTTGATTAAAATTAGTTTAAATAAAAAATACCTAAAGCAAATATATGCACCCATTCAAATTTGACACCACTTCTTTAAAGTTATTAACTCCATCAGCAACGCCATCAACAATGTATCTAATCCAATTATACTTCATTGGATTATCAACATCAATTACAAATGGAAAAATTTTATCCCAAGTTATTGTTGTATTTATTGATAACAAAAATGTTATCAATGTATACAACAAGAAAGCTCTCCTAAATCTAGGACCCCCTCTTGGATTTTCTAACATGATTTGTCTCAAAGCATTTGGACTTTTTTTTTTCTTGAACTCTAAAAGCATGGGCTCATGCTCTTTAGTTACCTCCTTGAATGGGTCACTTATTTTAAAGAAAATAATGAGAGAAACATTATTATAATCAAACTCGGTAAACATGTATAATCAAACTCAGTAAATATGTATAATCAAACTCAGTAGTCAACATGATAATCAAACTCAGCATAACATGATATTTTTAACATCAATAGCTTCAATATGTAAAATGTTCAACAAGCAAGTCATCAGTAATGCAAGATTCAAATTCAATATATAGTTATACTCCTATACCAATCAAGTGATATTAAAAATCAAATTTAATAGCAACATAATGAAGAATCTTAAAACATGTTATACAACATGTTTGATTTTATACAGTCAATCCTAATTAATAAACTAAAGGATCTTAAAGAAATTTTAATTATTACTGTATGCACGCAATTCCAAGACAGCTGCAACTGAATTCCAAGTAACATCTACTTTTCCTATTGGAGTGGGAAGATGAAATTTGAAAGAATTATAGGCATTTACAAGAGCCAAAATCAAATTATGGTTTAAATTCTTCTTAGGAAATGGGAATACCCAAGAGAGATCCAAAACCCATTGCTCGGACTTCATTGCGTTGCGCATCATTCAAATAATCAGAAGAAAGTGTCGCTAACAAGTTTGGTACGCTTCTCGTGTCAATATATATAGCACTACATTAATGAAAATACTAATCATATTCAAATCAAATCATAGATATAAAGTAGTAGCGTGCTCAGTTTCAATTCAAATTACCAACTTGTAATTGGTTAAAATAATAAACATTTCAGTAAGGCAATAATGTAACATCTATATGAATAACATTGTAATCAAAATATGTAGTTGCTATATAGAATGAGAATACTAGAATACTAAATCTCCCCTTTTTCCTTCTTATTAATTACCATTACTGCATTGCAGGGGAAAAAAGGATCAGATCAGAGTTCTTATTAGTGACACATTTTCTTATTAATTACCGTTACTAACACTTAATTTTTAGACCATGTTGACTATATATAACAAGAAGAAATGCTGTTTCTTGAATTGTGATAACCTAATTGATGATGAACTAGTTTCCAACTAAAAAGACCTACAGATTCTTCGTGCTTCTTTATTAATTGATTAATTAATTAATTTTCTAAACTTTAATAATTAATAATTAATAAGCGCTTAGCTTGTGACCTAGTGATAATAATCAACCAGACCTATGTAAGGCTAGTGTTGGAGGTTACTGTGAATAATGTTTTTACTTAATTAGTGTAATGCAGCTAGATATAGATCATGGACACACTGATAGCAACTTTATTGGAAACCAGAATTATAGGTCAAACTTTGAAAGTTGCAAGTTAATCACTGGAAAAGACCAATAATTGGAGCAAATGTAACTCACACTTCTCTTTATTGCACACACACAGTAGCCATGTATCATGCTTTGGAATTGTCAGTTACAGTATGTGTTAGCTAAAGTGGCAAAATAAAAGATTTGAACTCCACTGCATTCAGTGAGTATTATTTCTGAAATTCAGAGATAATAATCAAACAGTAAAATACAACATGTGTTAAATAAAGTAGCATTTGATTCATTGTGTAAACTAATATTTAGTAATGCACTCTGCATAATAAAATCAGAGCATGCAAAGACCTTATCATATGGAAAAAAATCTAGCATAAAAGATAAAAAAAATAAAGACAAAATACCTTTCTCTACTTCTTCTCCTTCGAAGTTTTTTCGATACATTTTTTCTTTTATTTTCTTTGGTATCCCTGTTTTCTGGTTCTCTTTCTACTCGTTTTGGTGCAATCTTCTTTCGCATATTTCAAAACTAGCAAATTAAACAACCAAAATTCAATCAAATTCAAAAAGTAAAAAAAGTTAAAACTCAATAATCAAATATCAAGTATGCTATAATCAAATATATTGTAATATCATATTTTAAAAACTAAGCATAATCAAATAGACTCCAAATCATATAACAAAAATTCAATTATAATCAAACATGCTGTAAATATCACATTTGTTTAAGTCTGAAAAAAATAGAGACTTAGAAATTAAGGCATAATTATCCATGCCGAGTTTAAGCCTAGTTGGACCTTCGTCTTGGCAAGCTCGAAGGGCACTGCCAATGGCATAGTGATTTGACATGAGGCCAGCAGAAATCATCTCTTTGAATAGAATATAAACGTCATCAGGCATGCCATTTTGTGCATATTCTGAAATCAAACAAGACCACGAAACCGTGTTTCCTTTGGGGCATTTCAGCAAACAGCTTTTGTGCGCAAAACAAATTGCCAATTTCTGACATAAATGTTGACAAGAGTATTGGACAGGAAAACATCCAACTATACTATAATATAATTTTAAAAAACTGAGCACAATCAAACTCATAATAATCAAATATACTTCAACTCATATCACAAAAATTCAGTTATAATCAATTAATAGTCTACTAATAATTAATTGTTAAAATTAGCATAGTGAGACTTCAATTCAAAATCCTAACTTAAATATTTTTAGTACAAACTATGCACAACACAAATTCATTTATAGAAACTCAAAATAACGAAGGAAAATGTGGTCGAAGAAGCTAATAGATGCTGGAAACGAACAAGAAAAATACCGTCGAAGAAACTGATAGAATAAAACAAGGAAAATGCAAGGAAAATGCAGTCGATGAAATTCATGCTTGAGACAGAGAGCACCACGACGCTCGAGACAAAGGAAGGAGAATCGCAACCGCGCCTGAAAGAGAGCGAAGGAAAATCGTGCCACCGGAGAGAGAGGGAAGGAGAATCGTGCCGCTGGAGAGAGAGAGGGAAGGAGAATCACCGTTGAGAATGAGGATGAGAAAGGAGTCGCGTCGGAGAGTGAGAGTGAGAGTGAGAGTGAGGAAAGGAGAAAGAAGAACGTTGTTTCAGCGCGTGAGAGTAAGGTTGAGAGTGAGGTTTTTATTTTTAATTTTTGAATTTTGTATTTTATATTGTATACGTATATAAATACGATGGCTGAAAATGGTGTGCATATAGCACAACTGAATAAATAAATGAGTTGATCGTAAAGTTAAGACAAGAACATTTACCAAATGGATAAGTTTATAGCTCCTATTATTACATGGCTTTCTCCAAGGGGAAATTCCCAGAAAAGTTTCATTTTGTTTGACTGGAAATAAAAGTTTCATTCACACACCGAATGTTAGCTAATAAAAATAGTTTGAAATTTCGTGTCCATGATGAAAGCAAGGTTAGTTGATTGCTTATTTAATTTGCTCTGGGAAGTTATGATTCTGTTGTTGATAATTCAAGATGGCTTAATGTAATATAAAATTTAACTTGTTTGACTAAGAGATATCGAAACATTCGTGTTTTACATCAGGTGAGGCAATTGACAGATAAGAAGCTGTCGGTGTCATTGCAGCATTCTTTCTTAACTATGTAAAACTTGCTGCTGGTGAAGCCTTGTTCCTTGGCGCAAATTTAGCCGGGAATTGTGTTGAATGCATCCCAAACACAGAGATGTCCAGACTCTTTGTTCCATGCTCACATACAAGCAGGTATATGATACATCACAGACAATGGAGATATAGATAAGAAAGAAAAATTTGTGGCTGTCTTTGTTCCCACTGTCCTAGTTTTCAAGTAATTGAAGGTGATGTTCTTTTTGCAGCTCCTAACATTGAGATTAGCATCATTAGTGCATCCAAGTTGCATCTGTATAGAGCAGGGGTTAATAGCAAAATTTTTCATTTTAAGTCTCTTGGATGTATTCTATTTATCGACGAATAATCAATAAATGAAGTTCCTCCAAAATATTCTGATCTATGTCTACATCATTGCCGACGATATACTTGTAATGATCTTTTTAATATCTTGGAAATTATTAGTTGAAAAATAAAAATAAAATATTGTTATATACAACTCAATGCGAAAGAAAGTGTTACATCCTGTACAGTAGAGTCAATGAGTTGAGAATCAAGTGAGGAGATTAGAAAACAGAAATTATTCCACTACTCTGAAAAGCTGAGGTGGTCATTGTCAGAATGTAACTTTAAATTTTTAACAAGATTTCGAAATACCAACTCCAAGAACTGCAATCTCAACTTTGCATGCAAAACAAATAATCAAACGTGTCTAGTACATCTACAAATCATTTGATGAGGAAGCATTCTTGTTCACACCTTTGACTCTTGTAAACAACTATGATCTTCAATTCACACCTCCAATATTTCCAATGATTGAAGGCACATGATGTTTATGTTTCAGCATTTTTTTCTATTTTTGTAATCGTTTTCTCTTGTTTCTGTGATTTAACAACATTGTCTAGTCAATGTTAGTAGTTATTAGCATGGGAATAAAAAAGATCCAATATTTCACTTCTAGTAGACTTCCAAGGGTAAATAAATAAATCGATAAAGATAGCATGCAAGGAAGTATCAAGAATGCAAACAAAATTCATGGCCGCATCATGCACAATTGCACACTATGGATACCCTCTACAGTATGTAGTAATTTTCATGTCAATCTAGAATATTAAACAACACCAAATAAACTCTTAGTAGCTGGAACAAAAATACTAAAATTCCATCAAGACATTCTAGGCATCTGTGATTGGAAACTCAAAAGATACATCTTTTCCGGTAAGCTTCCTGTAAACTCCAGAGAAAGCCTCCAGCTTGTATTCAGTGTTGTTGCGTTCCTTCGGATCCAAGAAAACCTTAAATTGGCAACAATGGTGAAAACCAAACTAGTGTCAGCTTATAAAATAAAACATAAAGACTTGGCGAATTTGAATGAGCAATATCTTCACAAGAAGTTACTTTGATTATTTTTGATCCGTCGAGTCTGTATCTGACTCGTTTGCCAACAATCTCGGCAGGATAAACTACGTCTTCAAGAATAGCATCATGCACAGCAGTCAAAGTGCGGGTACGGGGCCGCTGAACAGCAGACCCTTTCTTTGGAGGACGCACGATCCTTCTTGTGGCGATCAACACAACATCCTGTCAGTTGGTACGATCTTCATCCATCAAAACACAGAACGAAACAGAATGGAAAATCATAGGCATGTATATTGGTTTCACATTAAGGTCAAATGTAGTAAACTACAACCTTCCCACTAAACTTCTTCTCAAGCTCCCTGACAAGACGAAGATGAATTTTGCGGAACGACTTCCTCAATCTGAAAGGAACATAGATGACCACAGCCTTGCGATTCCCAGCCACGTCCATTTGACTGCACAAGAAATAGCATTAACTTTATCATGAAGAGCAATAACATTGTTTAATAAACATACATCTATCAGAAAATTTGTACTAGGATATTTGTATATATTTCTGTATTCAGATGGTCTCTAAATACAGCCTTAATAATTGGCAATATACTTACATTGCCTGGTTTATGTAAAGATCTTTCAAATCACTTTTCAGGTCCTGATTAGTGTTCTCCAAATCAAACACGTACTACAAACAAACAAACAAACAAAAAATTCAGGATTTCAGTGAAGAGCATAGTGTTTAGTTCATTAAATCAGTAAAATCCTTAAAAGGAGGCAACATAAACCTGTGCAACTGTCTCCTCAAACTCAGTGGGTTCAGCATCATTATCCTTGTGGATTTTCTTCCTTGAAGTGAACATTTTGGTCAATCTCTGTCATGATTAAAAAAAAAAACCATCACAATGTTGCCATATGAACTATTATCCACTCAAAAACTATTAAGCTAGAATTAGTTCGAAGTTAGAACCTAAGGGGAAAAAAAAAACACTCAGAATGACTGTTTTACATCAAACATAACACAACAATTTGAAGTCATAATTTTTACAAAGGAACTCAATTGAAAGCTGCAAATGAAAAAAATTGACTGCAAGTTGTTCTAAGAACCCCAAGTATGAAAATTTTTCTTCTACTCTCACGGTTTCAACGAAGCAGGAGCAATGTGCAAAACAATGTGAAGGGAATAATGCGAATTCTGAGCAGCGCAAGAGAGATTCAATCAGGTGACTAAATTGGAACGGCGAAAAAGATAGAAGCTTTGGAAATTGATTGGATAAAAGAAAAGCGTACCGAATCGTTGCCGAGATGTGCAGTTGCAGTCCTTGAGCTTCAGAAAGAAGAAGACGCAGCTACGCCCAGGGATGCTTTTATACATATACTCCATGCTGACGTTGCCCTAATCTTCTTCTGCGCATTCCATTTTTCCCCCAAACATGTTAACTTATACCCCAAGTATTATAATTTTCTTTTATGTTGATGGTTGGTTTAGACTTTAGACTCAATTTTTAATTAAGTTTTTTTTTTTAAAAATAGTTTAAATAATAAATATTTATATTAAAAATAGTTTATAAATAAATTATTTTGTGTTTAAATTTTTAGTTTTAAAAGTGTTTATTTTAAAAGAAATGTGATAAAAAAAATTATTATAAAAAAAATCATTTTTTTAAACTCCTAAATAACTTTTTAAAAAACTGTAATTTAATTTTGAAAATTGAATTAGATATTAATACTACTATTTTTTATAAGTCAAAAATTCAAAAAAATTACTTTTAAAATTTTCAAACAAATCCTTAATAATTTTGAATTGAATTCTCACTATAGAATAACCCATGTTATGATTTCTATAAAATTTCTAATGTTTGAATCGAATTACTTCTAGGAAAATGATATATGGGGTTTTACTTAAAATAAAATTATATTATTTTATTTAACAAAGATTATTAGGTAAATAATGACAACAATAATAAAATTTATTAAAAAATTTAGATAAGGTTGACCCAAGTAATCTTATCAATGCCAAATTGCTAACAAATAAATAGTTGGGAAAAAAAAAGGAAGAGATTGAGTTTTATATATGATGAGTATTGGTATATTACAAAGGCTACTAATAAATTATGGATGTTGTGAAAATTAGTTTAGAAAATATTGAATTTGAATATATGAAATTATACATTAAATTTTTGATAATTTTATTGTATATTTAATTAAAATGATTCAATCATAGTTTGACTCCGATTAGATTATTGAATCGATTTAATGATTAGTTCGAGGTTGATTTTTTTCATTATGGAAGAGGGACAGGTATTGTGTCGGACTAGAGAAGATGGGGGTGTTATACAGAATTGTGGGATAGTTTTTGGCTCAAATTTGATAGGAAGAAATCGGACCCTCCGAATTCTTTGTTTTAAAAATTTTGTAAACAAATCGGAGGGTCCGTTTTGCTTGTAGCATACAAAATTCACATAGAAGAAATCGGACCGCGTTATATCTCCTAAGCAAAATGAAAATGGTCCGTTTTTTTTTGTTGGTTTTTTTGTTTGAATTTGGATCTACTGTCCGACTTGTGCGTGAGAAATTTTTTTTAATTTACAGAAAATCGGAGGGTTCGAGTTCCTTTCAGCAACTCGCAGGGTCTGATTACTGTCTTCCTGACACCACAGCCCGGTAATGCCTCCATAATAAAATTAATTTGCAATAGTTTGATTCTCACAATTTTTGTTATAATTTCTATAATTTGTTCAATTGTGATTATGTATGATTTCTGTGATTTTAAATTTAGGATTTTTGTGATTTTAATTATTAGGATTTAGCTAATATATGTCCTGTGTTTTTATGGCATGTGATAATTGATAAGTTTATTATTATTGAAAAATTTTAAATATTTTTATTTAATGAATGTAAAATAAATATATTACAATTTTAAATTTTTTATATTTTTAATGAGAATTTTTTTGGAGTTAAACCCTAAAATGGTTTTTGAAATTGGTGTCGTGCACTAAAATCTTCACAGAGATTCCAATTGCATCAATTACGTCCCTGAGATTGAAAAAAATGCACCATATTAACGATATGATGACATGACATGATGACGTGGACTGTAAGTGACACATGTCACTTTCATGATTTGACCACATGTAATAGTATGATGATGTGGTGACTAGTGACACGTGGCATGCTGACGTGGATGGTTGTGCCACGTGTCACAATGTTATTTGGCCACGTGTCTGTTTGTGCCACGTGTTGCAACAATATTCGTCCACATGTCATCCATTATGGCATCGTTGTAGATGCACCAAATTAGTCCGTCACTTTGCATTAAGTGACTCATTTTAGTCCCTGAAATTGAATGTCATGCACCAAACTAGTCCCTTCACCAATTTTTTCTCATTTTTTTTCTATAAATTCAAAATTCTCAATATTTTTGAATGCATTAATTTCAATTCTATTTTTTCATATGTTCTTCAAATAAAAGTGCTTTTATAAAATATTTTTTCTCTTGCAAATATCCTAACCGCCGACTTGGAGTTAACGTGAAGGCATTTTAAGCACCTTCACTACCATTTCCGACCTATTTCAGTGCTTTTATAAAATATTTTTTTTCTTGCGGATACCCCTAACCGCCGTCTTGGAGTTGACGTGAAGGCATTTCAAGCTTCTCTCATTACCATCACCGACCTCTTTCGTCTAGACTGCAGAGGTCGGAGATGGTAGTGAGGGTGTTTGAAATGCCTTCAATCTAACTCATTTAGACATAATGAAAACGTGTATTTCATAACAAAAAAATATTTATTTTAATTATTAATTTCTTATTAAAAACACATGTTTTTTTTATGCAAAAATGTATCTAATCAGTCATATAATTATTTTTTTATGATAACATACTTATATATTACAAAATTTAGTAATGTTAAATTATTAAAAAAATTATATAATTAAAACTAAAATCTTAAAAATTTTTATGAAAACACTTTTATTTAAATGATATATGAAAAAATAGAATTAAAATTAGTGTATCCAAGATATTAAAAATTTTAAATTTAAAAAAAATGAAAAAAACTGGTGAAGGGACTAGTTTGGTGCACGACATTCAATACTAAAATGAGTCCCTTAATGCAAAGTGAGGGACTAATTTGGTGCATATACAACGATGACATAATCGATGATAGTGGACGAATACTGTTGCGACACGTGGCACAAACGGACACGTGGCCAAATAACATTGTGACACGTGGCACAACCATCCACGTCAGCATGCCATGTGTCACTGGTCACCACATTATCATACCGTTACACGTGGTCAAATTATGAAGTGACGTGTCACTTAAGTCCACGTCATCATACCATGTCATCACATCATTAATGGAAAATGGGTCAGGGACTAATATGGTACATTTTTTTCAATCTCAGGAACGTAATTGGTGCAATTGGAATCTTAGAGACGATTTTAGTGCACGACGCCAATCTAAGAGACCATTTTAAGATTTAACTCACTTTCTTGTTTTGTAATCTTTTAACATATGCCTTTATAAATAAATCCTAATTATTATATTATAGCATTGTTTTGACTTCTGTGATTTATGTAATTTTGCTGCGATTTATGTGGAAGTATAGAGTTGAATACAGACTAAAACCCCATTTTGGTCCCTGAGATTCACGCGATTACTCATTTTAGTCCTCGAGATTTAAAATTACCTATACTGGTCCTCCAGATTTAGATCCGGGCACCAATGTAGTCCCTCAGCCCTTTCCGGTGATGACTCAGCAAACGGAGTGCCATGGTGGCACCCTCTCTGCCACACTGGACCCTCTCTAAACGACGTCGTTTCCCTCTTTAGTGCCCAAATAAGTAAAAAAACGCTGTGACTTGTGTATGAAGGAGAAGAAACGAGTTTTACCCCCATACAAAATATTCATCTTCTTCTCTACCTCCATCATTCTTCTTCATCTTTAATCAATGGTGCCAGTGAAGAGTTTCTGAAATCATTCATCACCCAAGTTGAACTAACCCATGGCTAGGTTAGAGTGGAATCGTGTTTCAAAGGAAGGAGGTTGCTCTCCTCTCGTTCTTAGCCAAGGTAAGCGTTAATGTTGGGTTTAGTGGCTTTAATTTTTTTTTTTTTTTTTATTTTGGAATGCATGTATGATTGTACTCTATGGTGCTGGTGTTCTTGTCAATGGAGAACCTTTATGCTTTGTTGCAACTATTTTTTCTAGGATTTCTTTGATTGCTTATACGTTGGGTTGGGTTGTTGGGGTGCTCTATTTTTTTATGAATGGAACAGGGGATGATGTTGATAGGGTTAGGGCTATGCAATTTTAAACTGGTTTTTGAATTTTGGTTTTCATCTCTGAACAATTTTGAATCTTACACTGAAAATTCAAGTTAATGGGGGATTTATCAACATGCATTTTGAAGAAAAGAATTGCGTTAAAATGTTAGAAAAAAATCATTGTTCATTATTGTGATCAGTTACTACTACTGCAGTAATGCTTTGATGCAGTAAATTTTTATAAAAACCAAAATCTGCACAACAATTTTAGCCATCAAGTTTGTTGTATTTATCTACAAAAATTTTCACCACAATTTTATCTATGACTAAGCATGCTATTATATTGTCCAATTGAAACTACATATATCTTCTTATAGTTGAGACAGTTCTACTAGAAAAAAAAAACTAAATGTATGCTGAACCTTTTAAACATTTTAAAAAATAACAAGTTTATGTTAGAACCTTTTAAAAATTTTAATTGTGTTACCTATATTTCTAAAACATATCAAATTTCTAAAATTTCTATGGTTTGAGGAATCTAGACAACGATAATGAACTCATGGATATGTGAATGCCATTGTTATATCATAACCTATTACTGTATTTTAACTTTGGAACCTGAATATTTTTACATGATATAGGTTGCTGAAAATATAAGGCCTGCAAAGTTGCCGGCAAGAAGAAGAAGTTCTCCACCACCGAGTTCTGTCACAGTTAATCCATTGCAGGGTGCTAGCTTAGAAACAACATCAAGGATGGCAAGTTTAATGAAGTTTGTGTCTACTCCCGGTTTCAAAGCACCAAGAAAAAAGACTTGAAAAAATTAGTTAGATGTGTTTAGGGAGGTTATGAAAATTAGTATGTGGCATTAGACCTTTAATGTTTTGTTAAAATTTAGACAATGACTACTAAGATCAGTCCTGGTTATTTTGATATCACAGTGGATCTTTTGATGTTAATACTTATGATGCTTGGTTATGCATCTTTTTTGTTCAACTCTGATAACTAATTTAATATAAATCCAGTTTGCTGTTTAACTTGCTTATTGTAATCCTATTTAAATATAACTCAGTTTTGTTGAATCATGTGTAAGTCACAAGAATACCACAAATTACTCTTTATTCATTCCATTCAAATATTTTTACACAATACATATTCCATTACATTATATTACACATGAATCCTTCCATAATTTTTTCTTCAAAATTTGTCACACATCACTAACAGAAAACACTACCATCATAAACACAGCTACCATCAACAAATTGGTCATGAATTTCTGACTTCTTACATTATTTTTCAACCTCCCAACCCTCCATGCTAGGTTCATCTTCATTCTACCATTGACTCTATCAGAATCTGCTATTCCAGCACTTTCCTCTTAAACAATGTCAGCCCAAACAAACATACCACATCAAGTCTTTTTCCTTGTCTGAAATGAACCAATAAAAGATAATGAAATGAAGTAGGCAAGAACAAATTAATAAAATATCATATATTTAACTTACATTATAATTGGGATATCCAAAAAATGGCTTGTTTGAATTTGATTCTGTTCCGGACCATCCAGAATTGGACGATAACCACACCCACACCATTCCGACACCCTCGCACTTCTGTTCCAGCTTTGTGACTTGGCCCAGTTATCGCTTGAAGGAGAATGATTCGAGTTTTCAGCTACGGTGCTTCCACCACCCACCATGGTGCTGCAACTAATAGCGACAAATAACAAAGATTTAACAAGAAGAGCAACAATAAGAAGAAGAAGACAAAGAAGAATAAGAAGATAAGAGGAGGGAAGACGGAAGTTGAAGAAGATCGTAATTCAAATAAATGAGAGAAAATTAGGGTTTTAGAGACTAAATTGGGTATAAATACAACCCTCGCCACCTCAGCTAGCCGTTGCAGGGTCCAGCGTGGTAGAGAGGGTGCCACCATGGCGCTCCTTTTGCTAAGTCATCACCGGAAAGGACTGAGGGACTACATTGATGTGCCCGGATCTAAATCTCGAGGACCAGTATAGTTAATTTTAAATCTTGAAGACTAAAATGAGTAATCACGTGAATCTCAGGACTAAAATGGAGTTTTAGTTGTTGAATACATGAAATTATGTAACCGTTCTCTACTATGAAGTTCCCGCAGGCGAACTTCCCCACCGAAAAATCTTGCTTCTGTGGCCGTTTTCCCACCTTAAACCCTCACGAAGACGGCCATCTTTATTACTTGAAAGAAAGCATAACATGTCATGTTCAGACATATTTTTTGTAAGTCCTCCTTCTTCATCTTCTTCAATTTCTTCAAACTTTGTTGTCAAGGTTCTCACAAAACCTCACTATTCGGGCCATTTGCCAACCCATATTACAAAATCGCACTTTCCTCGCATTCATTGTCATTCAAAGACTCTATCTTCATCCCTAAAGGATCGGAAGAGCAAGAAGAAGAAGGCGTATGGCGGTAATTTACCTTCAATTTTGAAATCTTTAGAGTATTCTGTTGATGTTGAAGCGACCCTTGATTCTTTCTCTCAGAATCCTAGTCCTAAAGAGATAACTGTTATACTTAGGGAACAGGGTAGGTGGGAGCGTGTTGTTAAGGTTTTTGAGTGGTTTAAGTCACAGAGAGGGTATGTTCCCAATGTGATTCACTATAATGTTGTGCTTAGAGTTCTTGGTAAGGCTCAGAGATGGGACCAATTGAGGCTTCTCTGGATCGAAATGGCAAAAAACGGGGTTTCGCCTACTAATAACACTTATAGCATGCTTGTTGATGTGTATGGGAAAGCAGGTCTTGTTAGAGAAGCACTTCTGTGGATTAAGCATATGAGGTTGAGGGGTTTTTTTCCTGATGAGGTTACAATGAGTACGATTGTTAAGGTGTTGAAGGATGCGGGAGAGTTTGTTAGGGCAGATAGGTTTTACAAGGATTGGTGTGATGGTAGGGTTGTGTTAGATGATCTTGATTTGGATTCTCTATCAGTTACTGCTACGAATGGTTCTAGATCGATGCCTATTAGTTTCAAGCATTTCCTTTCAACCGAGCTGTTTAAGACGGGTGGGAGAAACATTTTGAATTCATCAAACAAGGAGATTGGTCCCCAGAAACCCCAGTTGACTTCAACTTTCAATACCTTGATAGATTTGTATGGCAAGGCTGGACGGCTAAAGGATGCTGCCGAAGTCTTTGCTGATATGTTAAAATCCGGAGTGGCAATGGATACAATCACTTTTAATACTATGATCTTTATCTGTGGAAGTCATGGTAATTTGTTGGAAGCTGAATCTCTGCTTAATAAAATGGAAGAAAAGGGTATATCCCCTGATACGAAAACTTACAATATCCTTCTGTCCTTGTATGCTAATTCGGGGAATACTGATGCTGCTCTTTGTTGTTATAGAAGGATTAGAGATGTTGGGCTCTTTCCGGATGATGTAACTCACAGAGCTCTTCTTGGTGCGCTATGTTCAAAGAATATGGTTCAAGCTGTGGAAACTCTGATTGATGAAATGGAGAAATCTTCTGTTTCTGTCAATGAGCACTCTCTTCCTAGTATCATCAAGATGTATGTTAATGAAGGAGCCCTTGACAAAGCAAATGATATGCTTCAGAAATTTCTAATGAACGGTGTACCATCATCAAGTATATGTGCTGCAATTATGGATGCTTTTGCTGAAAAGGGACATTGGCTTGAAGCCGAGAATGTGTTTTATTGGGAAAGAGGTGTGCCAGGACAGAGAAGGGATGTCATAGAATACAATGTCTTGATCAAAGCGTATGGCAAAGGAAAACTTTACGACAAAGCTGTTTCTCTCTTCAGGGGAATGAAGAATCATGGAACTTGGCCTGATGGTTGCACTTATAATTCTCTCATTCAGATGTTATCCGGTGCTGATTTAGTCGATCAGGCAAGAGATCTCATGGTTGAAATGCAAGGGATGGCATTTAAGCCGCATTGTCAGACTTTTTCTGCTGTTATTGCATGCTATGCTCGTCTCAGTCAGCTTTCTGATGCTGTCAGTGTGTACCAGGAAATGCTACGAGCCGGAGTAAAACCAAATGAGGTTGTGTATGGATCTTTAATAAACGGATTTGCAGAATACGGTAGTCTTGAGGAGGCACTTAGGTATTTCAACATTATGGAAGAATGCGGATTATCTGCCAATTTAGTTGTGTTGACATCCTTGCTAAAGTCTTATTGTAAGGTTGGGAACTTGGAAGGAGTAAAAGCCATTTATGAACGGATGCAGAACTTGGAAGGTGGTCTTGATTTAGTTGCGTGCAATAGTATGATCAGTCTCTTTGCAGATCTCGGATTGGTATCCGAAGCCAAGATGGCTTTCGAGAATTTGAGAGAAATGGGCTGGGCAGACGGGATTTCATACGTGACAATGATGTTTCTTTATAAAGATGTGGGAAGGATCGACGAGGCCATTGAGATCGCGGAGGAGATGAGGCTTTTAGGTTTACTGAGGGATTGTGTTTCATATAATAAGGTACTGGTATGTTATGCCACTCATGGACAGCTTTATGAGTGTGGTGAACTAATACATGATATGATATCTAAGAAGCTTTTGCCAAATGATGGAACTTTTAAAGTGTTGTTCACTGTATTAAAGAAGGGAGGGTTTCCAATTGAAGCAGTTGTGCAGTTGGAGTCATCTCTGAAGGAGGGGAAGCCTTATGCGCGACAAGCTGCGATCACTGCTTTGTATTCTTTAGTTGGTATGCACGATTTGGCGCTTAAATCCGTTCAGACATTCATAGAATCCGAGGTTGATCTTGACTCCTTTGCATATAATGTAGCAATCTATGCATACGGTTCGGCTGGAGAAATCAACAAGGCCTTGAACACATACATGAAAATGCAGGATAAGCATTTGGAGCCGGACATTGTGACTCAGATTAATATGGTAGGTTGTTATGGAAAAGCTGGCATGGTTGAAGGCGTGAAACGGATATTTACCCAACTAAGAGGCGGAGAGATCAAGCCATGCAAGTCTTTGTTCAAGGCTATTATAGATGGTTACAAAGTTTGCAATAGAAAGGACCTAGCTGAGTTAGTTAGCCAAGAGATGAAAATCACATTCAACTTGGAAGAAAATAATGAAGTTGAGAGCAAAATTGAAAGTGAAAATGGAAGTGATTGTGATTGATTTTGATGAAAGCTTCTTTGAGGTCTGTTAAATCCACAGGTGGTTGTATATTAGGGGAGACAAATTTATGTATGTACAATATAAGTGATCATATATAAATTTCTTTTTGCTTATTTTGTATAGCGAAATATATTGATTGACAGCAATTATTATTCAATATCTTTTTTATTTATGTTTTTGCAGGATGTTGGCAAAATTTTTGAACAGTTACCTGCTTTGCAGGTTCTCAGCTTATCTAACAACTTAATGTCACCATATAAATCGGAAACTGGAAAGCATCTGTATTCTAGTTTTAAATAACACTGGTGTAGATTGGGAGCAGGTTCCTTTCTATATCTTTCCCCAACTTATATCTGCTGCTTAAATTCCAATCATGTTAGTTAGGAGCCACTAAATGTTTCCTGTTTAACTGGGCAGGTTGAATTGCTTAGACAATCATTGACAACTATTAAGAGCTACATCTTATCGGAAACAATATAAGCAGAGTACTGGTATATTCTTGTTAAATATCTTAACGGCTGTACACTTAGATATCCTCTCATGAGTACCCATTTCTGAACTATGGAGAGCAGTTGAATAAAACATTAGAAATTGAACCATTTCGATTACACTGCAAGATTTCTCTAAATCATAGTCTCAGAATGGAAGCCCATTAAAGGAGGGAATAGCATTTTTGATACATTCTTCTTTCTTTAGCATTTTATCTGCCTTTATTGCTCATCTCCTCAACGGTTTGTCGTTTTACATGTAGTGGGGTGTAAGTTTATTATTATTATTATTATCATTATTGTTATTGTTATTGTTATTAAGGCAAGCTAATAATCATGTTTCTCATCTGGTGAACAGTTATTATTATTAAGGCAAGCTAATAATCATGTTTCCCATCTGGGGAACAGTTAATTATGACAATCTCAACAGAAATACTGCGATAGCAATTATAGTTATATTTGAGAATGTGGATGATGTATTGAATGTAGATTCTATTATCAAGCTTACTCCCTTGGATCTGCTATGCAATTTATTTATTTTATAGTTGATACATAATTGATGTTGAAGTGTATTGATTTTAATTTTTTTTATGGAAATAATAAGGGTAATTTGGTTTTTACTTTAATGTTTAATCTTATATTGCTCTGTTTTTTTTTTTTCTTTTTTGTCATTTGTATGAAGTACACACAATTTTTAAGCCTTCTATTTTTTTTTTCAGCCTATGTCATCCTCCATTGTTCAAGGATTTAATTCTTTGCGTCTATTGAATTTGGATGATAATTGTATAGCTGAAGCCTGAATGGGATGAAGTCATGAAGCTTTCTCAGCTTTTTTTTTTTTTTTTTTGGTCTTGGGCTAAGCCCTTCAACCCTACCCAAACCCTACAACCCACCCATCCCAAACCCAGATCCCCTTTTTTACAAAGACAGTTACACTATGCTAGTAACTTAATGTCTTAATTCTTGTGGAAGTTGAATGAAAAAGGAGTTGAAAACTATGCACCTATGGCTTCCTTTTCAGACCGGTCTTCTTCTCTTCAACATCTTCTTTCATTCTTTTTCCTTCTTCTTCTCTTTTTTTTTTTTTTTTTTTGAGATCTGAATTCGATGCATGGTATGGTTGTGCCGGTTTGCTCAGGTCTCCTCCACTGGCAGCGCCTCTGATGGAAGCTCTGTTGCAAAGGGTGAAAGAACCCACAAATTCTCACTGGGAGTTCCTCTCTACTAAATTGCTCAATTCTGATGTAAACTTCTTGCCGTATTTTTGTCATTTTTGATTTTATACCCGTTTAAGACTGTCTTCTGGTTCAAACGCAGGTTGCTCCTCTGTCCGTTGCTCCCCTCCGGTTCCTTCCCGGGCTTCAATGACCACCTGATTGGGTACCGTTAACATCTGGTCTCCCTTTTGCTCGATTGCACCTTCGTGATGTGTAGGCCTTCTTCCAATTCTTCTAACTTTTTCTGCTTCTCTTCTCAATTGGGTTTCAATTGTCGCTGGTAATCTCACTGACCAATTGCTTGAAAGTATACCTGTAGCTCTTTGTGTTGCTATGAGATGCGCTAAATGATTTCCCTCCCTTGGAGTCCAGGTTATCCCGACATCCGGTAAATCTTTCAAAAGATGTGCTATGTCCTTTAAATAAGCTAGTATTTCACCTATCTGAGAATTTGACTTTATTGATTGTATTAATTGTAAATTATCTGACTCTATTAAAACTTTTCCCAACTGCAAATTTTTTGCCATTATCAATGCTTCCCTGAGTGCTAATGCTTCAGCTTCAAGACTGGAGAAAGCCCTGATTTCTGTTGCTGATCCTGTGATAAATTTTCCTTGCCAATCTCTAAGGACCGTTGCAATTGCTCCCTTCCTGTTAGATTTTCTGAAGCTTGCATCCACATTGATTTTCAACCAATCCCTTGGTGGAGCCCTCCAGGTAATATTTCTCATCCTTCTATTTTCTGCTCCTTTGTGCTTCATTTTTGCCTGTTCGATTGCTGATAAAAATTCAGTTTGCATTGTCTTTGCTGCTTGAATTGTTCTGTTTGGACTGATTTCTTCTCCTTGAAAAATATGATTATTCCTTTGTTTCCAAATAGCCCAGCACATGAATCCTAAACTTCCTATCCGTTGTTCCTGCATTTTTTGCCTTCCTGTTTTATTCTATTGATTGTTTCCAGCAACCATTGAGCAAATGTTCGAATTGAATTATCCGTCGGTATTGCCTGAATCTGTGCTCCAAACCAAGTAGGTCTTGTCCATGGACATAATAGGATAGCATGCTCCACTGATTCTTCACCATTCCTGCATATCCTGCATATTGGACTGTTAGTAATTTTTCTTTTCCAAAGATTATAATTAACTGCAATAATATTGTGCGAGGCCTTCCATAAGAAGATTTTTATTTTATTCGGTATTTGCATCTTCCATATCTCACTCCATACTTCCTTGAAATTATCACTGGAGGATGCCCAATTATCCTCACCAACTCTCTCTTCATATTTGGCAATGTAGTATCCTGATTTTATAGTATAATTTCCATCTAATCTATGTGGCCAGAAGAAACAGTCTTCCTTATTGATGAGACTTATAGGTGTGCTTAGGATCTTATCTTTTATATTAGGAGGAAACACCTGTCGTAATAACTCTTCATTCCATCCTCCCCCTTCCACCAATAAGTCTTTAACCATTGATATCCTATTATCCCAGTAATTCTTTATACTCCCACCTTCGATAATCCAATTGTCTTTCCATATATCAATATTACTTCCATCTCCAATGCTCCATCTTCCATTCCTTCTAATAAAGTCTTTCCCTTCCACTAAACTTCTCCAAACCCAAGAGTCTCCATTTTTTGCCTTTGCCTCCCAAAAATTTCCATCCGGAAAATACATTTCTTTTAAAATTTTTGCCCATATTACCTCAGGATTCTTTACAAGTCTCCATGCCTGCTTAGCCAAATATGCTATATTTTGATTCTCTAAATTTCTAAATCCCAACCCTCCATCCTTCTTACTTTTAGTCATTCTTTTCCAACTTATCCAATGTGTTCCTCTCTCCTTCCCTGATCCAGCCCACCAAAATTTTGCTATTTTGCCTTCTAATTTCTTGCAAAAACTCTTTGGCAGCTTCACCACATTCATGACGTATGAAGGTATAGCCTGAATCACTGCTTTAATTAGGATTTCTTTCCCAGCTTGATTAAGGAGTTTCTCTTTCCATCCCTCAATTTTTTTATTAACTTTATCCTCTATCCATTCTAGCGCTTTCATCTTAGATCTTCCCCATTTCGCAGGCAGGCCCAAATATTTTCCTGGATTATCCCAAGTAGATATTCCAAGAATTTCTTCAATCTGTACTCTTGTATTTATAGAAACATGATTCCCAAATATTATTCCGGATTTATCCAAATTTATTCTTTGACCGGAGGCTTCCGTGTAAACATTTAAGATTTGAATAAGTTGATATATATCCTCCTCTCTAGCTTTCGAGAAAATGATACAATCATCAGCAAACAAAAGATGGGTTAAATTTGGAGCATTTGGAGCTAATTTCATACCAGTAATATCTCCTTCTCTCTCTGCTCTATTCATCAAGATAGTAAAAACTTCAGCCGCAATAATGAACAAATAGGGTGAAAGCGGATCCCCTTGCCTTAATCCCCTCTGTGGTTTGATTTTTTTTGTTAGTTTACTGGTTTGATTTTTTTTTGTTAGTTTACCATTCACCTTAAACCTATAGTTAGCTCCTGTAACACAACTCATCATCATCTTCACCCATTTTTGACAAAATCCAAAGGCCTTTAATACCTCTTCCAAAAAGTCCCATTCAAGCCTATCATATGCCTTATTCATATCCAATTTTATTGCTAAATCTTCCATCCCCTCTCTTCCTTTCTTTCCAATTTTATGAAACGCTTCCTGAACAATAACGATATTATCCTGTATCATTCTCCCTCCCACAAAAGCACTTTGAATTGGAGACACAATAATGTCCAAAATCCTTTTCAACCTGATTACTAAAATTCTAGATATTATCTTATAAATAAAATTGCAACAACTTATCGGTCTAAGACGATTCAAATTTTCCGGATTATCCACCTTAGGTATGAGAACCACTATGGTTTCATTAATATCTTTTGGAATAGTCCCATCATCAAAAAAATTCTGCACCACTGCTAAAACATCCTCCTGAATAATGTGCCAATATTTCTGATAAAATAGACCATTTAAACCATCTAGTCCCGGAGCCTTTAAACTCCCCATGCTAAACACGGCCTCCTTAACTTCTTGCATATTTATCTCCTTGTTTAGTTCTTCATTCATCTCATCTGTAACCTTTCTGGGTATTCCTTTAATGCACTTTTCAAAATTTCTTTTCCCCACCGTGGTGAACAGTTCCCTAAAGTGATTTTTGATTAGATTTAAAATATTTGTTTCTCCATGAATCCATTCCCTAGAACTGTTCTTCAACCTTTCAACTCTATTTCTATCCCTTCTCTGAATGGTTGTAGCATGAAAAAAAGCTGTATTCTTATCTCCCCATCTCAGCCATTTAAGCCTGGACCTTTGTCCCCAATATTTCTCTTCTTGTCTCCAAAGCTGAGAAATTTTTTCCTTAATCTCCCTCTCTTTTTGTTGTTGATCTCCTTTAAGGTCAGAGTTTTGGTATCCAAATCTATTTTTTTATTTTATCCTTATTTTTATAAATTAATATTCAGTTTTGTAAATTTTTCGTTAACTCACGAGAGAGTTACGTAACTTCTCCACTTTCAATTATAAAAGTAATTAAAATCAAACTGGTGTTCACTATCAATTCTTTTTATTTTTTTAATAAAAAAAATTGACTTTACCCCATGATAGAATTTAAATCTGATTCATTTTATTTCAGATAAAATAAAACTTAACATGTGTATAAAAGAAATAATATTAAAATTACTTATGTTAAGAGTACTACTAAAAAAAAGAAACACTAATTTTTATTATAGTACTTAAATTTACTTATTATAGTACTTAAATTTTAATTACGTATGTCTATTAAAGTAAATTTTTTTGTGTATATTTAATAAAAAAATTACGTATAAAGGAGTACTTTTTAATAAAATCTATACCAATATATATATAATGAGCTGTACCAATCTATAACGATATATAATGGAAATATGGAAGGTTTAGTATCCAATTCTTTTTCTATTCTACTATCGTTTTTATAATTTAAAATTCCAGACTCAGTCACGTATTCACTTTCTAAATGATGTAACTACTTCACTTTCCACTTTCAAAGAAATTTAAAAAATTGCTCACCCTCAATCTTAAGATTATAAAAATGGCTCCAATTGCACAATAGTTTAAACAAAGTAATTTTTTTTAATTAAACGTAGAACGAATAATTTTTCTTTGGAAAAGTCTAGGGGCAGCAACTTTGTTAAATTTTAGCCAGTATATAACTAGCAAAGAAAAGTAAGCCATTGGATGAAATCTCACACCATTAAAACCATCATTGATGGCTATTTGATGGCTACAAATCACAAAAGTTGCTGGTCCAGCATTCCTCTTTTTCTTTTTAAATTATTATCATACTATTTTAGTTTAATATACTCTTGATACTTATACAATATATAATGATAATTGGTGTCTAAATTTAAGTTCCAATATTACTCTTAAAGAGAGATTTATTATTAAAAAAAATTCTTTCGTCAATTAGGTTGAATAAAATAATTTCTACCTATTTTATTTACGGTAACCTCATTAAGATATTCCTATTAGATGTAAATTATTGTTACAGATTTTTTTATTAGAATATGGTTTTAAGGAATAAAAGTAAAATAGTTCTAACAAGGATAATTTTTCTTAAAAATAAATTTACACAAAATAATTTGTTTCTTTAAATTATTAGCATACTCTTTTAATATACTCTAAGTATCTACACAATATATAATATCAATTAGCGTTCAAATTTAAGTTCCAATATTGTTATTAATGAGAGAGGTTTATTATTTTTTTAAAAATTTACACACAATAATTTTTGTGTCAATATATCATGATTCATTTTGCATGTAATATATATTTATCTAAGTTCATGGAGTGGCTTAAAAAAATTATATTTAAGTAATTTTTTTATCTCTTAACTATTTTATATTTTGAGATTTAAAATTTTGCATTTTTATTTTTATTCAAGATTTATTTTTATATTTTATTTTAATTCTGTTAATCAAAACTATGAATATTAATTTTAATTTTTAATTTGTAGGATAAATAAAAATGAGATTTTTTTATAAATTAAATTATTGAAAAACTTACTTATTATAGAAAAAGTTAAGTCTATTTCTCGACTATAAGAATACATGTCATTCACTCTTGAATGTAATCAAAATAAATATAAATTTATTCAATTTTTTAAAATTTACATTAATTATTAAAATTATGATATAATGAATGTCCTCTTATAAAAACATAAAAATGACTTCATAACTATTTTTTTGTTAGGAAAAAATATGACTCAATAAGTATAAAGTCTAATTAAAACAACTATAAATAAGTAAAATAAGTAACAAAAAAACAAACATAAAATTTAATTTTTTTATTATTTGGTATAAAAATAAACATAATAAAATAAATCATCATTCTCATACATAACGACATAAAATTTGACATTATCCTTTTTTAGAATTATTTATTTTTTTTAATTTTAATTTTAATTTTTGTACTTTATTTTAATTTTGTTAAACAAAAAAATTAATAATATCATTTAACTTTAATTTTTAACTTTTATCATAAATAAAAATATATGACTTTGTGTGCATTAAATAATAAAAAAAAATACTCATAACAGTAAAAGTTAAGTTTACTCTCTCGTTATATTTATAGGAGTATAAATGATTCACACAATTGTTACAGGACCCTTTTTTTTTTTTTACTTTATTTTTAAATTAGTATTTACTTTTGAGTGTAATAATTATGAATTAATATATGGTCATAACTAATTGCGATTGAAGAAAATGTAGAAGGAGAAGAAGAGAGAACAAGCTAATATAAGAGTAGCGGTGAACCAACGATAAATATGTAGATAGATAATGGTAAGAAAAAAGAATAATAAAAATAAAAACTAAAAATTCTAAAAGAATAATAAAACTAAAGATAATTTAAAATGTTGAATATAAAATTATTAGAAATAAAAGTTTTTTAGCCATTAAAATGATGCGAAAGAAAAGAGTGATTTAAATATAATTTTATATCTACTTTAGATTAAATAAAATTGAGAAATAAATAAATTTATAAATTTTTATAAATTTTTATTTTCATTGTTACACATAATAACAACTTAATGATTTTAGTATTATACTTAAATTAATTTAAATTTAATTATTCTATATATTAAAAAAATTAAATAACTTATAGATTTTTTATTTTTATTTATTTATTCTATACAAAATTTTTGAATGCTTGATATCTTAAATATTTTCTTAAAATGATAAAGTATGAAAAATAAATATCTATATAATAGTTATACATCTAGATATCTAAATCAAATAAGAAAATAATTTTTTTAGCAAATTTTTAACAACTTAAAAGTTAACACAATAGATAGTTATGGATCAAAGTGATGAACAAAAATGAGAGATATCATAATGGTATGGTGGTAAACTGGTAATTGATTTCAGTTGGGGTTAATAAAAGAAGAAAACAAGGAAAGAAAATAAAACAAGGCAAAGTGACGATGAGACAATAATAGTTATTATACATGTAAAAAGAATGATAAAAAAAATGGATATAATCTAAATAAAAATTAATAATTTTAAAATAATAATAAAATTAAAAATAATTAAAGATGTTTAATATAAGATTAAAGAGATATTTTTTTATCTATTAGAATTATTCATAAAGATAAAAAGTGTTTTAAATATAAATTTTTGAATTTATTTTAAATTAAATAAGATTGAAAAAATAAATAAATTTAATATATGAATAACTAATTTGTAGACAATGTTAGTAAATTTTTATCTTAATTTTATCATACATAATAATAATATAATTTTTTCTTATTTTTTCAATTTAAATTTAATTATTTTATATTTTTTACATATATTAAATAATTTAAGATATTTTATTTTTTATAATTTATTTTTAATTATTGATATTAAATTTATAATTTTAAAAATAAAAATATAAAATAATTTTAACTCAATAAAAAGTGGCTGAAAAAATTAAATTAAAAATATTATAAATTAATAGACGATATTCAAAACTTTTAAGAAAACACAATAGAAGCATTATCATTTTAAAAATACTCTTTATATATTTAAGCATAATTGAAAATAAAAATCTACTCTATTGAATATTTTACCTCGTATATTATCTAGAACTTTAAACTAGGACAATTTTATATTACATTTTTATTGTGTGCTTTCATAATTTAATATTTTAAAGATTTTTTATAGTAATTTTAATTTCAACAAAATATGATATAAATAAGATCACATTAATATTAAAATAAAAAAATATTTATCAAATAAATTTGAAAAATAAATAATATATTAACAAAAAAATAAAATTAATTTCTTAAAAACAATAGAAAAGCGTGGTGCCTGTTGAACCGCTAGTAATGTACTAAGGCTGTTAATATTGAAAAAGTTTTAACTACTTATTTTTTTATTAATCATCTTTTTATCTATTCTGTAATTCATCTACGAATACGTCAATGACCAAACTCATATTTAAACCTTTCAAAATTTCATATATTCTTGCCAAACACAATATTATTATGCGTCGTCCATACACGTCAAAAAACTAAAAATAACAAAACCATCCATCTTTTTCTTTGTAAAAACTAATGAATGGAAGAATAGTTGGTAAAAAGATGAGGTTCTTTTATAATATATATGACTTATGATGATAAAATAAAAATAAAACGCATGGAATAATATTGTGTATATTTAAGTTAATTTTAATTTTTTTAATAACCAGATTTGTCATAACGTAACCAATAAACAATGATAGTTAATACAGATTAAATATGTTTTGAGTATAATATACGTTTTATTATTTTGTACGAACAATATTAGTTTTAATTTATATATTTATTATTGGGTATTAAAAATAAAAAATATTCGTATTGTTAGCATTTTTTAACCTTCCTTAATTCTAACCGTGATTAGGCATAAAAGCTCACTCACCTCATTAGAAATGTAATCTAATAAGTTTTTATCTAATAATACTATACATTGGTATAATCATAGGAGAATTAACTTTAGCAAATTAATAATACTGTGTTTAGTTACCACAGAAGTATTTTTATACATAGAATTATCAATCAATTATGTGTGGCTTTCTGATGAAAATAATATATTTAACATGGATATTATTTGTTAGGCAAAAGATAATAGATTGGCAAAAAAAATTAATTACAATTGATATATTCATTTTAACAAATATTCTTTTATCCAATACTATAAAAATTATCATGGTCACCCTGAATTACTACAGGTTCAACTTTCATCGGTAGCAGTAAAATTCTTAAATTGAGACATTTTCGGGCTATAGTATTCATCAACCAAACAATTAATGAAACACTCATCCAACATCCATATTTTCTAATTTTGAGTACATTTATACATAAAAAAAATAAAAGAAAAGAAGAGTTGAAATAGGAAAAACGATAAAAATAATTATTTTTATAATTTTGTGTGGCTATCTATATATAGAAGACTAGAAGGCCATGATTATTTAAAAAAAATTAATTTGTATTTATTGCATTCAATTTGAATAAGTAAAAAAATATCTTATTTTAGTTTAACCCTTAATTCACATTATTTGAATTTAGTTCAATATATATGATTTGATTTGATTTAATTATTAATAAAAAAATATCTCAGTTGTTTATTTTATTCATAGATTTATTATTTTAATGATCAATAATTTAATCAAATTGATTAATTAATACAGATAATTAGTATTATGAATTTGGTTTAATAAATTAAAAATAAATAAATAATACTAAGAGAACATTAAAAGAAATAAATTAAAAAATATTACTAAATCAAATTGATATAAATTATAATAAATTATATAATATTTAAATATCTAATCAAATCAATTAGTTGATATAGTTAATTTATCGTAATAAATTGTATTTAATGAGTTAAAAGAAATAAATTACTAAACACTCTTAGAAGTATGTCACATTAGCTCCATCATTAAGTGCATAGAAACTTGATTTTTATATAATAGAATAGATAATAAATAGAATAGATGATAATATAATATGTGACTTATTTTAATTATAAAATTAGTAATATATAATATAAATTTTATGAATCTTTATTGCTTGTTCGTTGTTAATTTTTACATTATTACTTAATAATTTTCGCTTATAAAACTATCAACTACCTAATATTATAATTTAGTTAATAAGAATGATGATATTAATTTTTTTCTAAGTCTTATTATTATTTATAATTAGGAAAAAGTCATAAATAAATTTATTTCCTTAACGAAGGTTAATTTTGTTGTGAAATTCTATCTTACCTTTAAAATTTTAGCGTAATTGAGTCTAATTCCTACATTTTAAAATAAATTTACTCGAGAAAATTAAAATGTAAATTCCATTATTAATACAAAATTACTTTATTAACATAATTAGTGGTGCTTATTTGAACAATTAAATTTAACTTCTAATGATATTAAAGTCAACCTATTTTATTGTCTTGTACCTTCAAAGAATTCACAAAATTGACATAAAAATCTAACAATTGAGAAAAAAATTTCATTATAATAGGTATATTCATTTTAACAAATATTTTTCTATCCAATACTATAAAAAATACATTGACCACCTTGAATTACTTCAGATTTAACTTTCATCGATAGTGTTAGAATATCTAGATTGAGATATTTTCGGATTATAGTATTTGTTAAACAAACAATCAATGAAACATTCATCCGTGCCTTCTCATTTTGAGTATATTTATACATAAAAGAAATTATACATAAAGAAAAAAGAAAGAAAGAAAAGAAGAGTTGAAATAACAAGCTAAGAGCGATAAAAATGATGATTCTTATAATTTTGTGTGATCATCTACCTATAGTAGACTAGAAGACCATGATGATCTAACAAAATTAATTTGGATTTATTGCATTTAATTTGAATAAGTAAGAAATCATCTTATTTTAGTTTAGTCTTTAATTTATATAATTTGAATTTGTCTCAATACCAAGATTTGGTTTTGCCAGTTTAACAGTTTTTTGAAGCGATGATTTTTGCTGTTACCTGAATCAGTGTAGTCAAAGGTTCCTAGTTCGACTGATCCTATCGGGTTTTCGAATCTTGATATTGAGCCAAATTTAAATTATGTGAATTAATAACTAAACTAAAATAAGATAATTTTTTATTTATTCAAAATTAATGTAATAAATACAAATTAATTTTGTTAGATAATAATGGTTTTCTGGTCTTTTATATATATATGGCCAAACAAAATTATAAGAAAAATCATGTTTATCGCTCTTCCTATTTTAACTCTTCTTTTTTGCTTTTTTTTTCTTTGATGTTAATTTTTTTATGTATAAATATACTCAAAATGAGAATGCATGTATGAATATTTCATTGATTATTTGTTTGACGGACTATAGTTCGAAAATGTCCCAATTTAGACATTCTACTACTATTGATGAGAGTTGGACCTGTAGTAATTTAGTGTGGATAGTCTACTTTTTATATTATTGGATAGAAGAATATTTATCAAATGAATATACCCATTGTAACGAATTTTCTTTGTCAATATTTTATTTTTTACCTAACAAACATCTATGTTGAATATATTATTTTCATCAGAAGACATACATGATTGATTATTAATTCTGTGTAAAAATACTCTTGTAGTGACTAAACACTATCGTTAACTCGCTAAAGTTAATTCTCCTATGATTATGTCAATGTATAGCACTATAAAAAAGGGGTTAAGTACGATTTTTGTTCCTAAGATAGGGGTTGAAAATTTTTTTCGTCCCCAACCTTTTTTTGCTTACAAAATTGTCACTAAGGTTTAACTTAGTTTTAAAATCGTCCTTCGGACTAAAATACCATTCTTCTTCTTCTCCAAAATCAACCCGAAGCAGAAGTAGAAGCAGAAACAGAACAAGAAGCAACAACAATAAAATAATGTAATAAACATTAAAAAAAATGGATAATAGATCAACAAATCTGTATAATGAAATAATGTAATAAACCAGAAGCAGAGATCAACCAGAAGCAGAAGCAGAAGCAACCAAAAACAACAATATAAAAGAATCATAATCAGAAATCAACAACATAATAGAAATAGAAGCAGAAGCAAAATGGAATTAGAATCAACAACATAATAGAACCAGAAGCAGAAAAACAACAACAGTGGCGAGTGACCAGCGAGGAGGACGAGGAGCAGCGGTGACCGGCGAGGAGCAGCGACGACCGGCGACCAAGCGAGGAGGAGAAGCAAAATGGCGAGTAGCGCGCGACGTCCACCCTCACAGATCGATGAGCAGTGGCGAGGACCAAACGACGAGGAGCAGCGGCGAGGAGCGAACGACGAGGAGCAGCGGTAGGAGATTTCCTTCCCCTTCTCTTTCCCACCTTCCCTTCCCCCTCTTCTTCCCTGAAACCCCCCACCGTGATTCCCTTCCCTAGCCCTTTAACTCGTTTTCTTTTTTTTTTTCTTTTTTATTTTATTTTTTTAATTAGTGATAATTTAGTAATAAAAATTAAAATTATGGTAAAAAAGACAATTTTAAAATTAAGTTAAATCTTAAGGACGATTTTGTAAGCAAAAAAAAAATGTTGGGAACGAAAAAAATTTTCAGCCCCTACCTTAGGGACAAAAATATACTTAACCCTAAAAAAACTAATTAGATTACATTTGTTTCTAATGGGGTGGACGAATTTTTAGGTCTAATCATAGTTAGAGTTGAGGAAAGTAAAAAAATACTAATAATATAAATACTGTTTATTTTTAATACTCAATAATAAAAAATATAAAAATTAAAACTAATATTATTCTATACAAAATAATAAAACATATATTATATTCAAAATATATTCAATGCATATTTGTTATCATAATTTATTGAACAAATATGGTTATTAAAAAAATTTAAATTAACTTACACACTATTATAATGTCTTTTGTTTTTTCAAAAAGTCCAAAGAATATCTATAAATACTCGAAAAATTTGCATTTTTCGAGGAGAAAATAAAACAGGGACTTGCAAAGATAAAGAGGGGATAGAGGCATCTTTTTTAACGGGAGTGAAGGCTGGAAAAGGAGTCCGCTATGCTCTTTTTGAGTACCCATGACCATACCTAACTAACAACATAGATCCAATCTAAGTCGATTTGAGAGGGGATACGTGGACTTCATCTACATTGGGTCTTAAGGTAATAAACCTAAGTTAAATTTAGGACCCTAACAATGTGCTTAGGTTGATCTTGCTTTCTTTTGAGTCAATGTTATAACAAATATTATACAATTAAATATTATAACATTTAGTATATGTAAAAGTTTGATATATTTACAAGATAATTTTTTATTGAAATTAAGAAAAATTTTTAAGTATTTTTTTTTTTAGTTTTAAATATTATTTACTAATATAACGAAAAAATAAAAATAACCATAATCACTCACATAATTAAAACAAATAATTCTAATATATACATGACACTACATGTATAAAAAATTATTATATATGATAAATAATTTTTTTTATATTGACTATTTATATGATTTATTGCATAATTTTTTTTTCTTAATATTTAATAAATTTACGATACAAGATATTATTTATTTTATTTAATATACAAAATAAGTAATTTAAGTCATCATCTAGGATAATAAATATAATAGTACAAATATTTTCTTACTTATTAGTATTAAAAAAATATACAAATAGTATAAATTAATATTTTTTAGTAGAAAAATAATCATAAGTTAATTATATAATTTTAAAAAATTGTGAATAATTTTTTAAATAATAATAAAAAATAAGATTACTATTTTCACATACTACAAAGTTTATAAAAAAAATTTAAGAATAAATCAACCCTCATGTCAAAAAAATAAATAATTAATATATTAGATATTTTTATTTACATACTAATATACATTATTGATTATTAAGTTATAATTAATTTTTAACTTAATTTTTGGTAATTAAAATTTAAATAATCTAAATCATTAAATTCTAATATTTTGCACCTAACTAATCTTATTTTGTTATTGAAATTAAAAAAAAAAATAATTGTTAATTAATTCTAAATTCAAATTTGGGTAAGAAAATAAAAAAATGATTTTGAATTTTATTTCACTAACCATAATTAATTTTTAAATAAAAAATTACTTTATACATCATATTGTAGGATAATGTGGTCATTTGTTATTTTTTAATGGCAAATATTGTCAAATAAAATGTTGTAAGAATTAAAAGAGAATGTATTTACCAATTTAGGAAATATTAATTTATTTTTCAAGAAAATGAATTATATATTGAATAATAAAAGTTGTTATTGATTTTTCTTCACACTAACTAATACTCAACGGTAATGTTCTGGTAATATTACAAAAAAATATTAATCAATCTAATAGCTTTTGTAACAACATAAATCTATAAGTTTGAAAACTTGAAAATTATATAATAAAATATAATTGTTTTGACTTAAAAAATGAATACAATACCAATAAATAAAATTGTCCTAAGTAAATTTCAATATTGCTATCAATGAGAAATTATTTTGCTTTAAAGACAAATACTATTTCTTTTTATGGATTTTCTAACTCCGCAAGTCGAAAACTAATCCACCACGTATTGATATTCTATTCATTAAGGATCAACTGCTAGCCAATGAATTACTACACACACAATAAAATTCAAACTCTAAATACTTATTTAAACAAACAAATAAGATAATAGTTCAACTAACTCAAATGGATTAAAAAATACTAATTATTTTAAATATTTCTAAGTTATAAAATATTTATAATAATAATTACTATATATTTTTTGTTTAAATTTTTAATAAAAAACTTTATATAATTTTATTTATTATGCTGTCCCTTACACGAAAACATACACTAATTAATTAATTAATTGTGATAGTAAATAACTTCAAAAGAAATGAAAAAAAAAAGAAAAAGAGCTTCCGGTAATTAAATAAATGCATAAGTCAATTAGTCATTGGCCTACTAAAAAAAAAAGGATTAGAAAGGATTAAAAAATTATAATTGTAATTATTAAATTTCTAAACACAGTGCACTAAGCCTAAAACACCGCCACTGACAATCTATATAAGAATGCGAAACTCTTCTCAACTTCACTCCTCAATTGCACTTCCTACATTGGTTGTGATTTTCCAATAAGCGGTTCTTGTTCCTCTTAAATTTGGTTTTCTGTGGTACTATTGTTCTTTATTTTCTCTTCTTCTTTCCCAATTGTTGGGTTCTTTCTTTCGCTGCTATAACTTTGAATAATGGGAATGGAGTAATGGGATAAAGGCTCTATTCGGAGGCTCGGTTCAACAAAATTTCTACGGTAAATGCGAGGGAAATTGTTGGTGCTTTTGCAAAATCTGATTGATTAGGGTTTTAAAGAATGTATGAATCAACAATGGTGAGTGAAAAACTTTATTATCTGCACGTTTCGGTAATGGGGATGATTCCCCCTTTTTTTCCCCCCGGGTCTTCTCTCTTTCCCCTCCCCCGAAAATCTTTTGCATTTTGGTGCTTAACGTCAGAATCCATTATAAAGATGGCTTTTTTTGTGCAAGAAAAGAAAAAGGGTTTGCTTTTTTACTATGTTGTTACTTCTTGATTATCTTGGGAATGAATTGGTTTTGGACAAGTTGGTTTTTCTGTGATTGAATTACGGACAATTGAGTTTTTCCATTTGATAGTTCTTGGATGCACTGTTTTCTCTCTTCTGGAATTTGAATCTATTTCAATTCTACCTTGCATAATGTATGTTTGAGCCTTTTGGAAAAAGAATTTGTCACAATGATATATGATTGACTTTTACAGCATGACAAACTTAGTTGCAGAATTTTTTCAATTCTTTTGCGATGATTTTTTTTACTATGTGGATCATATAACATGTTGTCCCTCGAAAAGTTGTGTAATGATTTGTTGATGATAAAATTGTGTGATAATGTCCATGATGCTTATGATCCTAGAAAACTGAAATGGGTGGAAGGGTGATATAGTTGGCTTTTTCTGTCCAATTATATTGAAACGTAACATATGTGGCCCTACGAATTGTGATGAAGGATTTTAGTCCTTATGACCCGATAAAATCATTTTGATGAAGGATTTTAGTCCTTATGATGTGATAGAATTGGATAAGATGATATGCGTGGCCCTACGAAATTGAACTGTGGCAAAGTATCTTAGTCCCTATGACTCAAGAAAATCAGATACAATAATCCGTGGTCCTATGAAATTGAATTGTGATGAAGGATCATAGTCCATATGACCCGAAAAACTCAGATATAATGATGCGTGGCCCTATGACATTGGATTGTGGCAAAGGATCTTAGTCGCTATGACCCGACCCGAAAATATCGGATACAATGATGTGTGGCCCTATGAAATTGAATTGGGGTGAAGGATCTTAGTCCCTATAACCCGAGTATAATCCCTATGATTGACCCTTATGTTGCAAAATGATGTTATTTGGCTTTTTTTTTACCCATGAATATTGAAGTTTGATAGTAAAGTTGACCCTATGACCTTAAAATTTGGCGAAGGGTTTCTGGCTCCAAATGTGGTGAAGGATCTCTTGTCTCCAAAATACTGTTTTTTTTTTTCTCTGATGTTTCTTGTTCATGCTTTGAAATTTATCAAAACAGTGAATAGTAAAATATGATTTTTTTTACCGCAAGTAGCTTTGCATAAGCTGCTCAAGCGTTGAAAGATGAGATAATTATTTTGTCGACAATGTTAGACAAAACAGAAAATAATTGAGTGAATGAATTCATTGTCAATTTGTGTTTTACAAAATTATGTGTGCAAATCATTGCTCTTATGGAATATATTCATGTCCAAAAAAGAAAAAGGTTTGCTTTTGATTATTGCTGTTATTTTTTATTATCTTGGGGATGAGTTAGTTTTGGAAAGGTTGGTTTTTCTTTATTTCCCCAACTATTTTTCTGTTATTAAGGACATTTGAGTTTTGCCATTTGATACTTCTAGGCATGGGCTGTTTTCTCTGTTATTTTTATGATTTGGATGCGACTCTGGACTTTGAATTTATTTTAATTCTACCTTGCACAATGTATGTTTGAGCGTTTGGGAAATGAATTTGTTGCAGAATGATATAGGATTGACTTTTACATCATGACAAACTTAGTTGCAGAGTTGTTTCAATTCTTTTGCGATGATTTTTAGTACTATGTGGATCAAATAAGAGATGTCCCTTGAAAAAGTTGTGTAATGATTTGTTGATGGAAAAATTGTGTGATAATGTTGATGATGCTTATGATCCTAGAAAACTGAAATGTGGGAAGGGTAATTTAGTTGGCTTTTTCTGTCCAATCATATTGAAAAGTAATGACATATGTGACCCTATGATGAAGGATCTTAGTTCCTATGACCCGATAAAATTGGAATGATGATATATGTGTCCCTGCGAGATTGGATTGTGACGAAGGATCTTAGTTCGTACATGATGATATATGTGCCCTTGTGAGGTTGAATTGTGATGAAGGATCTTAGTCCCTATGACCCGATAAAATCGGATACAATGATGTGTGGCTCTACGAAATGAAATTGTGATGAAGGGTCCCTATGACCCAAAAAAATCGGATATGATGAAGTTTGATGGTATATGTTATTGGGCTTGTTTGACCCATGAACATTGAAGTTTGATGGTTTAATTGACCTTATGACGTTGAAATATGGTGAAAGATCTTTTGGCCCCAATGTTGTTGAAATGCGGCGAGGGATCTCTTGGCTCCAAAATAGAGTTTTCTTTCTCTGATGTGTTCTTGTTCATGTTTTGAAATTTATTAGAATATTGAACCGTGAAATCTGGCTTTTTTCACTACAAGTAACTTTGCATATATAAGCTGCTCAAGAATTGAAAGATGTTATATATAAACAGAAAGTAATTGAGTGATTGAATTCATTATCAATTTGTGATGGACTTTTACAGCATGGCAACTTAGTTGCAGAGTCATTTCAATTCTTTTGTGATGTTTTTTCTGTTCACTTACTAGTACATCAAATTAAAATTTTGTCCGATGAAAATAATTGTGCAATGATTTGTTTTGATGGTAAAATCGTGAGATCATGTTCATTATTCTTGTGAGCCTAGAAAAATGAAATGTGTGGAAGAGTAATATGTTTGTCCTATATGACTACAAAATCAAATTGTGGCGATGTATGATATATCTGGCTTTTTCTATCCAACAATATTGAGATGTAATAATATATGTGGCCTTGTAAAATTGAATTGTGATGAAGGATATTAGTCTCTATGAGTCTATAAAATTGGATATGATGGTATGCTTGACACTTACGTTGTGAAATGATGTCATCTGTTATTTTTTATTCTAGAATATTGAAGTTTGATGGTATAATTGATGATATGAAGTTGAAATGGTGAAGGATCTCCTGGTTCCACAATAGAGTTTTCTTTCTCCATTAGCACAATATGAAATTTATCAAATCTGGTTTTTCTCATGCTTGAAATTCATTCACACTAGAATCTGGTTTTTCTCATGCAATATATATAGGCTGTTACTTGCTTCGAGAATTGAAGATGTCATACATATGAGTAATTGAATTCATTGTCAATTTGTGTTGCACAAAAAAAAAGGGTATAGAACACAGACTCTTTGAATTTGTCATTCTAATTCTCTATACTAATCTGTTATAACATGTATGCTAATCTATGTTAATCAGTTTCATTTTGAGATTCTTCATCAATCTCAACTCAAGGGAGATGCGAGTTGGTGGAATACATGTTCACTGCAAGGAATTGAGACCTCCCATGGGATGAGATGATATCCACCTCCCATGAGATGATCATATCCAAACTCTTCCTCAACTTCACTCAACTCTTAGAATGAAGCTTGGTTCAAATATGAAATAGGAATCACATATCACTTTTGATTATCTCCGACATACATTGCAAGATAACCCTTTGGGACTTGTACAGATTTTGAAATTGCTTGCTTAGCTGAGAATGATGGCTTTCCCCATTTTTCTTGTAGTATGTAGGGAATGGAAAGAGCAAGGGAAAGCTCTCTTAAGAAGAAGGTGTTCAAGTATTGATCTTCAGATTGCCAGGGAGTTGTGTTGTGTTGTTTTTGAAGGCAAGAGAAATGATTGTTGAAGGGGGTTAAAAGATGGGGTCATGCATATGAAATCACGTGATGCTGTTTTAGAGTCTCAAACAATGGCCAATAATAGATCATAGCCTCCTACATGTTAAGGTGTAACAGCCAACTAGTATATTTCTGTGAGATGAATTATTATGAAGTTGAAAGCTATAGATAAATGGACTTAAGAGGCATCTATGCAAACTAAGTCTAATGTTGCATCATGTTTCCCATAGTTTGAAAGTTCCACATTATGTTGCCCTTGAAAGGTGAAGTTTATATAAATACTTTGATAAACAAACCCATAAATAAGGTCCTGAATCTTGATCATCATTTATTGATTTCATTATTAGCACCCAAGACACATGTGAGATGTTACCAACTAATGGAAGAGATATACACAGTACATTGCAAGAGCAAGAACTAGGTTTCACTTGTGTATTTATAAAGATTTCTATCAATACCATGTGATTTCTTGTGATCCCTTGTACATATTACGGTAGACCCCATCTTATCAAATATTATTTCTCAAGGAAGCCATTAGTAACTATATGCAGTATATGTACTCAAACAGCACAAATCATCTTGCATCTCCTCATACAAATATATTGTGTTTTATGTGGAGCAACAAGGAAGAATTCAGTTATGATAATCCAAATAGAGGTCTCTCAATTCCATGCACTGAGGATGCATTTCTAAACTTTCAGTTCTCAATTTCCCCTTGGAGCTCAATTTTTGTAAGAACCATTCACTTGCTTATAATTTTGTTAGACTGATAATCTATATTCACTAGTTCAGTATATCATTTGAACAATTTAAATTCATTAGAGAATTGAGATATACAATAGCAACAAGTGTTTTAAGTTGCAACAGTATCATGCCATAAGTTCATAATTACTTTTTCATTCAGAAAAAAACTTCTACAATTCCATAGGATTGAAAGCAAAATGGAAAGTTCCCACAAGACAAAGAATGAAGTGCTTTCTGCACAAATATCTCTCAACTAATTTATCTACGTATTAATAGCATGATCCACATCTCATTCAAGCGAGAATTGATTCTTAGAAACTTATCCTCACTGCACAGAATTGTGAGATCACCCATTGGATGATCGTATCCATATTTCTTCTTCAACTTGACTCAACAATTCTTGAAATAAAGATTGATTCAAGTATGATATCTGAATACAAACCGCCTCATGTTGTCTCCAACATAGACTGTAAGGTAGCCTTTTGGTACTTCAAGCCCCTTGGAAATTGTTTTTGCTGCCCTTCTAATACTTGGAATGCGCAAACCCATATTGTGTATTGATTTTTCAAAGAACTTGTATGAGAAATAAGTATTTCAGTTAAGATACTTGAGTTAAGATACTTGAGGATGCAAATGACTTGTGTTGCTTTAGACCTCAAGAAATTTGGTATATATGGATGCTAAGGGAAGTAGGGAACATTCAAATCAATTTCCAACTGAATTATTTTTTAGGAGTGATAAGGGATCACATGGCATTGTCTTGGAGGTGTTTCTATGGATTGCTAAGTTGAAAAGAATTGCATACCCTACTCTGATATAGTGGCTAACAAATTACCCTCTTGAAAGAAAAGACATGCATAGCGTAGGTGACACCAAAAATATGTCCATGCATTAAACCATACATAATCTATTAGTATATATGCTTTAGACATCACACGCTCTCTTTTTCTTTTCTTTTTCTTTTTCTCTCTCTTAGGTGAGTGTTTTTGCTTATTTCGCACGTGTGTATTTTTTTATTTATTTATTTTTATGTTTTTCGCTCGTTTCGCACGTGTGTTTTTTGCTTGTTTCTCGTACGTGTGTTTTTTTATTTTTTATTTGTGTTTTTCGCTTGTTTTGCACGTGTGCGTGTTTTTCGCTCGTTTCGTAGGTGTGCGTGTTTTTGGCTCGTTTCGCACGTGTGCATGTTTTTTTGTGTCTTAGCATTTTTCGCACGTGTGCGATTTTCGCTCGTTTCGCACGTGTGTTTTTTTGTTTTTCGTTGGCTTCACACGTGTGTTTTTTGCTCATTTTGTACGTGTGTTTTTTTGTGCTTTTCGCTCGTTTCGCATGTGTGTATGTATTTTGTGTTTTCGTTCGTTTTGCACGTGTGTTTTTGGCTCGTTTCGCACGTGTGTGTTTTTCTGTGTATTTCGCTCTTTTTCGCACGTGTGCGTGTTTTTCGTTAGTTTCGCACGTGTGCGTGTGTTTTTTGTGTTTTTCGCTCGTTTCGCACGTGTGTTTTATTTATTGATTTTGGTGCTTTTCGCTCGTTTTTTTTTATTTTTTGCTCGTTTCGCATGTGTGTGTTTTTCGCTCGTTTTGCACGTGTTTTTATTTTTTTTTGTGATCTTCACTTATTTCGCATGTGTGTTTTTCGCTCGTTTCGCACGTGTGTTTTTTTTTGTTTTTCGTTAGCTTCACACGTGTGTTTTTTGCTCGTTTTGCACGTCTGTTTTTTGTGCTTTTCGCTCATTTCGCATGTGTGTATTTTGTGTTTTCGTTCGTTTTGCACGTGTGTGTTTTTTCGCTCGTTTCGCACGTGTGCATGTGTTTTTTTGTGTTTTTCGCTTGTTTGACACGTTTTATTTATTGATTTTTGGTGTTTTTCGCTCGTTTCGCACATGTGTGGGGTTTTTGTTTTTGTTTTTCGTTAGTTTCACACGTGTGTGTTTTTCGCTCGTTTCGCACGTGTTTTTTTGTGTTTTTTACTCTTTTTTTTGTGTTTTTCGCTCGTTTCGCGCGTGTGCGTGTTTTCCGCTCGTTTCGCACGTGTGCGTGTTTTTTTTGTGTTTTTCGCTCATTTCGCACATGTGTATTTTTTGCTCGTTACGTACGGGTGTTTTTTCTTATTTATTTATTTATTTATTTTTTGTCTTTTTCGCTCGTTTCGCACGTATGCATGTTTTTCGTTCATTTCGCACATGTGTGTATTTTTTGCTCGTTTCGCACATGTGGGTGTTTTTTATCGTTTCGCACGTGTGTGTGTGTGTATGTATTTTTTTATTTTTTTTTGTGTTTTTTGCTAGTTTCGCATGTGTGCGAGTTTTTCACTTGTTTCACACGTGTTTTTCACCCGTTTTGCACGCGTATGTGGGTGTTTTTGAGTTTTTTGCTCCCTTCGCACGTGTGCGTGTTTTCACTCGTTTTGCACGCGCGTGATTTTTCCTGTTTTTCCCTCGTTTTGCACGCGTGTGTTTTTTATTCTTTGTGTTTTTTTGCTCGTTTCGCACACGCATGTGTTTTTCGGTCGTTTCGCACGTGTGGCTTTTTTGTGTTTTTCGCTCATTTCGCACGTGGATGTGTGTGTGTTTTTGTTGTGTTTTTCGCTCGTTTCACACGTCTGCATGTTTTTTTTTGTGTTTTTCTCACGTATCTGCTTTTCGCTCGTTTCGCACGTGTATGTGTGTTTTTTCTTTGTGTTCTCGCTCTTTCCGAACGTGCGCGTGTTTTTCGCTCGTTTCGCATGTGTGCGTGTTTTTTGTGTGTTTTTCGCTCGTTTCGCACGTGTGAGTGTATTTCCCTCGTTTCGCACGTGTGAGTTTTTTTGGTATTTTTCGCTCGTTTTGCACGTGTGCCTGTTTTTCGCTCGTTTTGCACGTGTGCTTTTTATCGTTTCGCACATGTGTGTGTTTTTTATTGTGTTTTTCTCTGGTTTCGCACACGTGCATATTTTTCGCTGGTTTCGTACGTGTGCGTGTTTTTCACTCGTTTCGCATGTGTGTGTGTGTTTGTTGTTTTGTGTTTTCCGCTCGTTTCGCATGTGTGTGTTATTTTTTTTGTTTTTCCTTCGTTTCGCTCGTGTGTTTTTTTATTTTTTATTTTTCTGTATTTTTTGCTCATTTCGGACATATGCGTGTTTTTTGCTCATTTCGCGCGTATGTGTTTTTCGCTCGTTTCGCATGTGTGGGTGTTTTTTGCTCGCTTCACACGCGTATGTGTGTTTTTTTTGTTTCTGCTTGTTTCGCACGTGCGTGTTTTTCGCTCGTTTCGCATGTGTGTATGTGTTTTTTTTTATTTTTCACTTGTTTCGCACATGTGTTTTTTGTGTGTTTTTTGCTCGTTTCGCACATGTGTGTGTATTTCTTGTGTTTTAGCTCGTTTTGCACGTGTGTGTTTTTGGCTCGTTTCGCACGTGTGTGTTTTTCTGTGTTTTGCGCTATTTTCCCACGTGTGTGATTATATTTTTTGTGTTTTTCGCTCGTTTCGCAATGTGTATTTTTTCGTTTTCTTTTCTGGTTTCGCATGTATGCGTGTTTTTCACTTGTTTCGCACGTGTGTGAGGTTTTTTTGTCTTTTTCGTTAGTTTCGCACGTGTGTTTTTTTTGTGTTTCTCGCTCGTTTCGCACGTGTGCGTTTTTTCGCTCCTTTCGCACGTATGTGGGCATTTCGCTTATTTCGCACGTGTGTATTTTTTTGTGTTTTTGCTCGTCTTGCGCGTGTTTGGCTCGTTTCGCATGTGCATGTGTTTTTTGTGCTTTTCGCTCTTTTCGCACGTGTTTCTATTTTTTTGCGCATTTCGCACGTGTGCGTGTTTTTCGCTCGTTTCGTACGTATGTGTTTTTTTCTCGTTTCGCACGTGTTTCGGTTTTTTGCGCATTTCGTACGTGTGAGTATTTTTTGTTCGTTTCGCACGTGTGTATTTTTTTTCGTTTCGCACGTGTGCGTGTATTTTTTTTTGTGTTTTTCGCTCTTTTCGCATGTGTAAAATAAGCGAAAAACACAAAAAAAGAAATAAAAAAACAAACACACAAGTGTGAAACGAGCGAAAAATACGCACACTGGCGAAATGTGTGGAAAACACAAAAAAAAATGCGCACACACGTGCAAAACGAGCTTAAAACACAAAAAAACACACACGTGCGAAACGAGAAAAAAATACACGTGTGAAACTAACAAAAAACAAAAAAAACACCCGTGTAAAACAAGCGAAAAAACAAAAAAAAAATCCTCAGACACATGCGAAACGAGCAAAAATACACATACGTGGGAAAAGACCGAAAAAACCCACACGTGCGAAATCAGCGAAAAACACGCATAAGTGCGAAATGAGCGTAAAACACAAAAAAATTAAAAATTAAAAAACACAGAAACCCACGTGCGAAAAGAGCGAAGAACACAAAAAAGCACACACACACACGTGTGAAACAAGCGAAAAACACAAAAAAAACCACGCACACGTGCGAAACGAGCGAAAAAGAAAAAAAAAGAAAAAACACACACAGACACAGATACGAGCGAAACGAGCGAAAAACACGCACACGTGCGAAACTAGTGAAAAAAAAACACACATGCAAAACGATAAAAAATACCCACACGTGCGAAAGGAGCGAAAAAACACACGCATGCGAAATGAGCGAATAACACAAAAAATTAAAAATTAAAATAACACACGTACGAAACGAGCGAAAAACACAGAAAAACACACACACTCGCACGTGTGAAACAAGCAAAAAACACAAAAAAATAAATAAAAAAACAAACACACAAGTGTGAAACGAGCGAAAAATATGAACACGGGCGAAATGAGTGGAAAACACAAAAAAAAAAGGCGCACACGTGCGAAACGAGCGTGTACGAGCGAAAAATACAAAAAAAACACACACACACATGCGAAAAACACGCACATGTGTGTTTTTCGCTCATTTCGCACGTGTGTTTTTTCCGTTCTTCGCTCCTTTTGCACGTGTGCGTGTTTTTCGCTCGTTCCGCACATATGTGTTTTTTGGTAGTTTTGCACGTGTGTGCGGTTTTATGTTGTGTTTTTCGTTCGTTTCGCACGTTTGTATGGGTGTCTATTTTTTGTATTCTTCGTTAGTTTCTCACGTGTGTATTTTTTGCTTGTTTCGCATGTGTGTATGTTTTCCGCTGGTTTTGCACGTGGGCGTGTTTTCCACTCGTTTTGCACGTGTGCGTATTTTTCTTGTGTTCTTTGCGCGTTTCACATGTGTACGTGTGCTACGCTCGTTTCGCACGTGTGTGAGGTTTTTTTGTGTTTTTCGCTCGTTTCGCATGTGCGTGTTTTTTTTCGTTAGTTTCACACGTGTGTATTTTTTGCTCGTTTCGCACGTGTGTGTTTTTTGTATGTTTTTTGCTCGTTTCGCACATGTGTGTGTATTTCTTGTGTTTTCGCTCGTTTTGCACGTGTGTGTTTTTGGCTCGTTTCGCACGTGTGTGAGTGTGTTTTTCTTTGTGTTTTGCGTTCTTTTCGCACGTGTGTGATTGTTTTTTTGCGTTTTTCGCTCGTTTCCCACGTGTGTATTTTTTTGTTTTCTTTTCTGGTTTTGCACTTGTGGGTGTTTTTCGCTTGTTTCGCACGTGTTTGAGGTTTTTTGTGTTTTTCGTTAGTTTTACACGTGTGAAACTAACAAAAAACAAAAAAACACACACGCGTGCGAAACGAGCGAAAAAACAAAAAAATCCTCAGACACATGCGAAACGAGCAAAAATACACATACGTGGGAAAAGACCGAAAAAACCCACACGTGCGAAATCAGCGAAAAACACGCATACGTGAGAAATGAGCGTAAAACACAAAAAAATTAAAAATAAAAAAACACAGAAATCCACGTGCGAAACGAGCGAAGAACTCAAAAAAGCACACACACACACACACACACGTGTGAAACAAGCAAAAAACACAAAAAAAAAAACCACGCACTCCCGTGCGAAACGAGCGAAAGCACGCACACGTACGAAATGAGCGAAAAACACGCACACGTGCGGAACGAGTGAAAAAGAAAAAAATGAAAAAACACACACAGACACATATGCGAGCGAAACGAGCGAAAAACACACACGTGCGAAACTAGCGAAAAACACGCACACGTGCGAAACTAGTGGAAAAAAACACACACATGCAAAACGATAAAAAAACACCCACACGTGCGAAATGAGCGAAAAAACACACGCATGCGAAATGAGCGAATAACACAAAAAATTTAAAATTAAAATAACACGTGCGAAATGAGCGAAAAATACAGAAAAACACACACACTCGCACGTGTGAAACAAGCGAAAAACACAAAAAAACAAATAAAAAAACAAACACAAGTGTGAAACGAGCGAAAAATATGAACACGGGCGAAATGAGTGGAAAACACAAAAAAACGCGCACACACGTGCGAAACGAGCGTGTACGAGCGAAAAATACAAAAAAAAAACACATACACACACATGCGAAAAACACGCACATGTGTGTTTTTCGCTCATTTCGCACGTGTGTTTTTTTCCGTTCTTCGCTTCTTTTGTACGTGTGCGTGTTTTTCGCTCGTTCCGTACGTATGTGTGTTTTTTGCTAGTTTCGCACGTGTGTGCGGTTTTATGTTGTGTTTTTCGCTCGTTTCGCACGTCTGTGTGAGTGTGTGTTTTTTGTGTTTTTCGTTAGTTTCTCACGTGTGTGTTTTTCGCTCGTTTCGCATGTGTGCATATTTTCCGCTGGTTTTGCACGTGTGAGTGTTTTCCGCTCGTTTTGCACGTGTGCGTATTTTTCTTGTGTTCTTCGTGCGTTTCACATGTGTACGTGTTTTACGCTCGTTTCGCACGTATGTGAGGTTTTTTTGTGTTTTTCGCTCATTTCGCATGTGCGTGTGTTTTTTTTCGTTAGTTTCACACGTATGTATTTTTCGCTCGTTTCGCACGTGTCTTTTTTTTGTGTTTTTTGCTCGTTTCGCACATGTGTGTATTTCTTGTGTTTTCGCTCGTTTTGCACGCGTGTGTTTTTGGCTCATTTCGCACGTGTGTGTGTTTTTCTGTGTTTTGTGCTCTTTTCGCACGTGTGTGATTGTTTTTTTTTTTTGTGTTTTTCGCTCGTTTCGCACGTGTGTATTTTTTTGTTTTCTTTTCTGGTTTCGCACGTGTGCGTGTTTTTCGCTTGTTTCGCACGTGTGTGAGGTTTTTTTGTGTTTTTCGTTAGTTACACATGTGGGTGTTTTTCACTCGTTTCGCACGTGTGTGTTTTTTTGTGTTTCTCGCTCGTTTCGCATGTATGCGTTTTTTCGCTCCTTTCGCACCTATGTGTGCATTTCGCTCATTTCGCACGTGTGTATTTTTTTGTGTTTTTGCTCGTCTTGCGCGTGTGTTTGGCTCGTTTCGCACGTGTGTGTGTTTTCTGTGCTTTTCGCTCTTTTCGCACGTGTTTCTGTTTTTTGCGCATTTCGCACGTGTGCGTGTTTTTCGCTCGTTTCGTACGTATGTGTTTTTCTATCGTTTCGCACGTGTTTCGGTTTTTTGTGCATTTCGTACGTGTGAGTATTTTTTGTTCGTTTCGCACGTGTGTATTTTTCTCTCGTTTCGCACGTGTAAAACAAGCGAAAAACACAAAAAAAAAGAAATAAAAAAACAAACACATAAGTGTGAAACGAGCGAAAAATACGCATACCGGCGAAATGTGTGGAAAATAAAAAAAAATACACACACATGCGAAACGAGCTTAAAATACAAAAAAAACACACACGTCCGAAACGAGCAAAAAATACACATGTGCGAAACTAACAAAAAACAAAAAAACACACGCGTGCGAAACGGGCGAAAAAACAAAAAAAATCCTTAGACACATGCGAAACGAGCAAAAATACACATACGTGGGAAAAGACCGAAAAAACCCACACGTGCGAAATCAGCGAAAAACACGCATACGTGCGAAATGAGCGTAAAACACAAAAAAATTAAAAATTAAAAAACACTGAAACCCACGTGCGAAACGAGCGAAGAACACAAAAAAGCACACACACGTGTGAAACAAGCGAAAAACACAAAAAAAAAACCATACACTCCCGTGCGAAACGAGCGAAAGCACGCACACGTACGAAACGAGCGAAAAACACGCACACGTACGAAAAGAGCGAAAAAGAAAAAAAATGAAAAAACACACACAAACACAGATGCGAGCGAAACGAGCGAAAAACACACGTGCGAAACGAGCAAAAAACACGCACACGTGCGAAACTAGTGGAAAAAACACACACAAGCAAAACGATAAAAAATACCCACTCGTGCGAAATGAGCGAAAAAACACACGCATGCAAAATGAGCGAATATAACACAAAAAATTAAAAATAAAAATAACACACGTATGAAACGAGCGAAAAACACACACACACACACACACACGGGCGAAACGAGCGAAAAACACAAAAAAAACACAAACACTCGCACGTGTGAAACAAGCGAAAAAAAAAAACAAACAAACACACAAGTGTGAAACGAGCGAAAAATATGAACACGGGCGAAATGAGTTGAAAACACAAAAAAACGCGCACACACGTGCGAAACGAGCGTGTACGAGCGAAAAATACAAAAAAAAAAACACATACACACACATGCGAAAAACACGCACATGTGTGTTTTTCGCTCATTTCGCACGTGTATGTTTTTTTTTCATTCTTCGCTCCTTTTGCATGTGTGCGTGTTTTTCGCTCGTTCCGCATGTATGTGTGTGTTTTGCTAGTTTCGCACGTGTGTGCGGTTTTATGTTGTGTTTTTCGCTCGTTTCGCACGTCTGTGTGGGTGTGTGTTTTTTGTGTTTTTCGTTAGTTTCTCACGTGTGTGTTTTTCGCTCGTTTCGCACGTGTGCATGTTTTTCGCCGGTTTCGTACGTTTGCGTGTTTTCCGCTCGTTTTGCACGTGTGCGTATTTTTCTTGTGTTCTTTGCGCGTTTCACATGTGTACGTGTTTTACGCTCGTTTCGCACGTGTGTGATGTTTTTTTGTGTTTTTCGCTCGTTTCGCATGTGCGTGTGTTTTTTTCGTTAGTTTCACACGTGTGTATTTTTCGCTCGTTTCGCACGTGTGTATTTTTTGTGTGTTTTTTGCTCGTTTCGCACATGTGTGTGTATTTCTTGTGTTTTTGCTCGTTTTGCACGCGTGTGTTTTTGGCTCATTTCGCACGTGTGTGCGTTTTTCTTTGTGTTTTGCGCTCTTTTCGCACGTGTGTGATTGTTTTTTTTGTATTTTTCGCTCGTTTCACACGTGTGTATTTTTTTTGTTTTCTTTTTTGGTTTCGCACGTGTGCGTGTTTTTCGCTTGTTTCGCACGTGTGTGAGGTTTTTTTGTGTTTTTCGTTAGTTACACAGTGCGTGTTTTTCGCTCGTTTCGCACGTGTGTGTTTTTTTGTGTTTCTCGCTCGTTTCGCACGTGTGCGTTTTTTCGCTCATTTCGCACGTATGTGTGTATTCGCCCGTTACGCACGTGTGTATTTTTTTGTGTTTTTGCTCGTCTTGCGCGTGTGTGTTTGGCTCGTTTCGCACGTGCGTGTGTTTTCTGTGCTTTTCGCTCTTTTCGCACGTGTTTCTGTTTTTGCGCATTTCGCACGTGTGCGTGTTTTTCGCTCGTTTCGTACGTATGTGTTTTTCTATCGTTTCGCACGTGTTTCGGTTTTTTGCGCATTTCGTACGTTTGAGTATTTTTTGTTCGTTTCGCACGTGTGTATTTTTCTCTCGTTTCGCACGTGTGCGTGTATTTTTTTGTATTTTTTGCTCTTTTCGCACGTGTAAAACAAGCGACAAACACAAAAAAAAGAAATAAAAAAACAAACACACAAGTGTGAAATGAGCAAAAAATACGCACACTGGCAAAATGTGTGGAAAACAAAAAAAACGCACACACACGTGTGAAACGAGCTTAAAACACAAAAAAAACACACACGTCCGAAACGAGAAAAAAAATACACATGTGCGAAACTAACAAAAAACAAAAAAAACACACACGCGTGCGAAACGGGCGAAAAAACAAAAAAAATCCTCAGACACATGCGAAACGAGCAGAAATACACATACGTGGGAAAAGACCGAAAAAACCCACAAGTGCGAAATCAGCGAAAAACATGCATACGTGCGAAATGAGCGTAAAACACAAAAAAAAATAAAAATTAAAAAAAACACAGAAACCCACGTGCGAAACGAGCGAAGAACACAAAAAACCACACACAAACGTGTGAAACAAGCGAAAAACACAAAAAAAACCACACACTCCCGTGCGAAACGAGCGAAAGCACGCACACATACGAAACGAGCGAAAAACACGCACACGTGCGAAACGAGCGAAAAAGAAAAAAATGAAAAAACACACAGACACAGATGCGAGCGAAACGAGCGAAAAACACACATGCGAAACGAGCAAAAAACACGCACACGTGCGAAACTAGTGGAAAAAAACACACACATGCAAAACGATAAAAAACACCCACACGTGCGAAATGAGCGAAAAAACATACGCATGCAAAATGAGCGAATAACACACAAAAAATTAAAAATAAAAATAACACACGTATGAAACGAGTGAAAAACACACACACACACGTGCGAAACGAGCGAAAAACACAAAAAAAAACACAAACACTCGCACGTGTGAATCAAGCGAAAAACACAAAAAAAAAATAAATAAACAAACACACAAGTGTGAAACGAGCGAAAAATATGAACACGGGCGAAATGAGTGGAAAACACAAAAAAACGCGCACACACGTGCGAAACGAGCGTGTACGAGCGAAAAATACAAAAAAAAAAACACATACACACACATGCGAAAAACACGCACATGTGTGTTTTTCGCTCATTTCGCACGTGTATGTTTTTTTTCATTCTTCGCTCCTTTTGCACGTGTGCGTGTTTTTCGCTCGTTCCGCACGTATGTGTGTGTTTTGCTAGTTTCGCACGTGTGTGCGGTTTTATGTTGTGTTTTTCGCTCGTTTTGCACGTCTGTGTGGGTGTGTGTTTTTTGTGTTTTTCGTTAGTTTCTCACGTGTGTGTTTTTCGCTCGTTTCGCACGTGTGCATGTTTTCTGCTGGTTTCGCACGTGTGCGTATTTTCCGCTCGATTTGCACGTGTGCGTATTTTTCTTGTGTTCTTCGCGCGTTTAACATGTGTACGTGTTTTACGCTCGTTTCGCACGTGTGTGAGGTTTTTTTGTGTTTTTCGCTCGTTTCGCATGTGCGTGTTTTTTTCGTTAGTTTCACACGTGTGTATTTTTCGCTCGTTTCGCACGTGTGTGTTTTTTGTGTGTTTTTTGCTCGTTTCGCACATGTGTGTGTATTTCTTGTGTTTTCGCTCGTTTTGCACGCGTGTGTTTTTGGCTCATTTTGCACGTGCGTGCGTTTTTCTTTGTGTTTTGCGCTCTTTTCGCACGTGTGTGATTGTTTTTTTTTTGTTTTTCGCTCGTTTCGCACGTATGTATTTTTTTGTTTTCTTTTCTGGTTTCGCACGTGTGCGTGTTTTTTGCTTGTTTCGCACGTGTGTGAGGTTTTTTTGTGTTTTTCGTTAGTTACACACGTGGGTGTTTTTCACTCGTTTCGCACGTGTGTGTGTGTGTGTGTTTTTGTGTGTTTCTCGCTCGTTTCGCATGTGTGCATTTTTTCGCTCCTTTCGCACGTATGTGTGCATTTCGCTCGTTTCGCACGTATGTGTTTTTGTTCATCTTGCGCGTGTGTATTTGGCTCGTTTCGCATGTGCGTGTGTTTTCTGTGCTTTTCGCTCTTTTCGCACGTGTTTCTGTTTTTTTGCGCATTTCGCACGTGTGAGTGTTTTTCGCTCGTTTCGTACGTATGTGTTTTTCTATCGTTTCGCACGTGTTCCAGTTTTTTGTGCATTTCGTACGTGAGTATTTTTTGTTCGTTTCGCACGTGTGTATTTTTCTCTCGTTTCGCACGTGTGCGTGTATTTTTTTGTGTTTTTCGCTCTTTTCGCACGTGTAAAACAAGCAAAAACACAAAAAAAAAAGAAATAAAAAACACACAAGTGTGAAACGAGCGAAAAATACGCATACTGGCGAAATGTGTGGAAAACAAAAAAAACGCACACACACGTGCGAAACGAGCTTAAAACACAAAAAAACACACACGTGCGAAACGAGAAAAAAATACACGTGTGAAACTAACAACAAACAAAAAACACACACGCGTACGAAACGGGCGAAAAAACAAAAAAAATCCTCAGACACATGCGAAACGAGCAAAAATACACATACGTGGGAAAAGACCGAAAAAACCCACACGTGCAAAATCAGCGAAAAATACGCATACGTGCGAAATGAGCGTAAAACACAAAAAAAATAAAAAATTAAAAAACACAGAAACCCACGTGTCAAACGAGCGAAGAACGCAAAAAAGCACACACACACGTGTGAAACAAGTGAAAACACAAAAAAACCACACACTCCCGTGCGAAACGAGCGTAAGCACGCACACGTACGAAACGAGTGAAAAACACGCACACGTGCGAAACGAGCGAAAAAGAAAAAAATGAAAAATCACACACAGACACAGATGCGAGCGAAAAACACGCACACGTGCGAAACTAGTGGAAAAAACACACATGCAAAACGATAAAAAACACCCACACGTGCGAAATGAGCGAAAAAACACACGCATGCGAAATGAGCGAATAACACAAAAATTTAAAAGTAAAAATAACACACGTATGAAACGAGCGAAAAACACACACACACGTGCGAAACGAGCGAAAAACACAAAAAAAAACACAAACACTCGCACGTGTGAAACAAGCGAAAAACACAAAAAAAAAAATAAAAAAACAAACACACAAGTGTGAAACGAGCAAAAAATATGAACACGGGCGAAATGAGTGGAAAACACAAAAAAACGCGCACACACGTGCAAAACGAGCGTGTACGAGCAAAAAATACAAAAAAAAACACATACACACACATGCGAAAAACACGCACATGTGTGTTTTTCGCTCATTTCGCACGTGTATGTTTTTTTTCATTCTTCGCTCCTTTTGCATGTGTGCGTGTTTTTCGCCCATTCCGCACGTATGTGTGTGTTTTGCTAGTTTCGCACGTGTGTGCGGTTTTATGTTGTGTTTTTCGCTCGTTTCGCACGTCTGTGTGGGGGTGTGTTTTTTGTGTTTTTCGTTAGTTTCTCACGTGTGTGTTTTTCGCTCGTTTCGCACGTGTGCATTTTTTCCGCCGGTTTTGCACGTGTGCGTGTTTTCCGCTCGTTTTGCACGTGTGCGTATTTTTCTTGTGTTCTTCGCGCGTTTCACATGTGTACGTGTGTTACGCTCGTTTCGCACGTGTGTGAGGTTTTTTTGTGTTTTTCGCTCGTTTCGCATGTGCGTGTGTTTTTTTTCGTTAGTTTCACACGTGTGTATTTTTCGCTCGTTTCGCACGTGTGTGTTTTTTGTGTGTTTTTTGCTCGTTTCGCACATGTGTGTATTTCTTGTGTTTTCGCTCGTTTTGCACGTGTGTGTTTTGGCTCGTTTCGCACGTGTGTGAGTGTGTTTTTCTTTGTGTTTTGCGTTCTTTTCGCACGTGTGATTGTTTTTTTGCGTTTTTCGCTCGTTTCCCACGTGTGTATTTTTTTTGTTTTCTTTTCTGGTTTCGCACTTGTGGGTGTTTTTCGCTTGTTTCGCACGTGTTTGAGGTTTTTTTGTGTTTTTCGTTAGTTTTACACGTGGGTGTTTTTCGCTCGTTTCGCACGTGTGTGTGTTTTTTTGTGTTTCTCGTTCGTTTCTCACGTGTGCATTTTTTTCGCTCCTTTCGCACGTATGTGTGCATTTCGCTCGTTTCGCACGTGTGTATTTTTTTGTGTTTTTGCTCGTCTTGCGCGTGTGTGTTTGGCTCGTTTCGCAGGTGCGTGTGTTTTCTGTGCTTTTCGCTCTTTTCGCACGTGTTTCTATTTTTTGCGCATTTCGCACATGTGTTTTTCGCTCGTTTCGTACGTCTGTGTTTTTCTCTCGTTTCGCACGTGTTTCGATTTTTTGCGTATTTCACACGTGTGCGTATTTTTTGCTTGTTTCGCACGTGTGTATTTTTCTCTCGTTTCGCACGTGTGCCTGTATTTTTTTTGTATTTTTCGCTCTTTTCGCACGTGTAAAACAAGCGAAAAACACAAAAAAAGAAATAAAAAAACAAACACACAAGTGTGAAACGAGCGAAAAATATGCACACTGGTGAAATGCGTGGAAAACACTAAAAAAAATGCACACACGTGCGAAACGAGGTTAAAACACAAAAAAATACACACGTGTGAAACGAGCTTAAAACACAAAAAAATACACACGTGCGAAACGAGAAAAAAATACACGTGTGAAACTAACAAAAAACAAAAACACATACGCATGCGAAACGAGCGAAAAAACAAAAAAAATCCTCAGACACATGCGAAACGAGCAAAAATACACATACGCGGGAAAAGACCGAAAAAACCCACACGTGCGAAATCAGCGAAAAACACGCATACGTGAGAAATGAGCGTAAAACACAAAAAAATTAAAAATTAAAAAACACAGAAATCCACGTGCGAAACGAGCGAAGAACTCAAAAAAGCACACACACATGTGTGAAACAAGCGAAAAACACAAAATAAAAACCACGCACTCCCGTGCGAAACGAGCGAAATCACGCACACGTACGAAACGAGCGAAAAACACGCACACGTGCGAAACGAGCGAAAAATAACAAAATGAAAAAACACACACAGACACATATGCGAGCGAAACGAGCGAAAAACACAAAAAAAATTAAAAATTAAAAAACACAGAAACCCACGTGCGAAACGAGCGAAGAACACAAAAAAGCACACACACACACGTGAAACAAGCGAAAAACACAAAAAAACCACGCACTCCCGTGCGAAACGAGCGAAAGCACGCACACGTACGAAACGAGCGAAAAACACACACACGTGCGAAACGAGCAAAAAAAATGAAAAACACACACAGACACAGATGCGAGCGAAACGAGCGAAAAACACACACGTGCGAAACGAGCGAAAAACATGCACACATGCGAAACTAGTGGAAAAAAACACACACATGCAAAACGATAAAAAACACCCACACGTGCGAAATGAGCGAAAAAACACACGCATGCGAAATGAGCGAATAACACAAAAAAATTAAAATTAAAATAACACACGTACGAAACGAGCGAAAAACACACACACACGTGCGAAATGAGTGAAAACACAAAGAAAAACACACACTCGCACGTGTGAAACAAGCGAAAAATAAAAAAAATAAATAAAAAAACAAACACAAAAGTGTGAAACGAGCGAAAAATATGAACACGGGCGAAATGATTGGAAATCACAAAAAAACGCGCACACACGTGCGAAACGAGCGTGTACGAGCGAAAAATACAAAAAAACACATACACACATGCGAAAAACACGCACATGTGTGTTTTTCGCTCATTTCGCACGTGCGTGTTTTTTTCTATTCTTCGCTCCTTTTGCACGTGTGCGTGTTTTTCGCTCGTTTAGCACGTCTGTGTGGGTGTGTGTTTTTTGTGTTTTTCGTTAGTTTCTCACGTGTGTGTTTTTCGCTCGTTTCGAACGTGTGCATGTTTTCCGCCGGTTTCGCACGTGTGCGTGTTTTCCGCTCGTTTTGCACGTGTGCGTATTTTTCTTGTGTTCTTTGCGCGTTTCACATGTGTACGTGTTTTACGCTCGTTTCGCACGTGTGTGAGGTTTTTTTGTGTTTTTCGCTCGTTTCGCATGTGCGTGTGTTTTTTTTTGTTTTTCGTTAGTTTCACACGTGTGTATTTTTCTATCGTTTCGCACGTGTGTATTTTTTGTGTATTTTTTGCTCGTTTCGCACATGTGTATGTGTATTTCTTGTGTTTTCGCTCGTTTTGCACGCGTGTGTTTTTGGCTCGTTTCGCACGTGTGTGTTTTTCTTTGTGTTTTGCGCTCTTTTCGCACGTGTGATTTTTTTTTGGGTTTTTCGCTCGTTTCGCACGTGTGTATTTTTTTGTTTTCTTTTCTGGTTTCGCACGTGTGCGTGTTTTTCGCTTGTTTTGCACGTGTGTGAGGTTTTTGTGTTTTTCGTTAGTTTCACATGTGTGTGTTTTTTGCTCGTTTCGCACGTGTGTGTGTTTTTTTTGCGTTTCTCGCTCGTTTCGCACGTGTGCATTTTTTCGCTCCTTTCGCACGTATGTGTGCATTTCGCTCGTTTCGCACGTGTGCATTTTTTGTGTTTTTGCTTGTCTTGCGCGTGTGTGTTTGGCTCGTTTCGCACGTGCGTGTGTTTTCTGTGCTTTTCGCTCTTTTTGCACGTGTTTTTGTTTTTTGCGCATTTTGCACGTGTGCGTATTTTTCGCTCGTTTCGTACGTATGTGTTTTTCTATCGTTTCGCACGTGTTTCGGTTTTTTGCGCATTTCGTACGTGTGAGTATTTTTTGTTCATTTCGCACGTGTGTATTTTTCTCTCGTTTCGCATGTGTGCGTGTATTTTTTTTGTGTTTTTCGCTCTTTTCCCACGTGTAAAACAAGCGAAAAACACAAAAAGAAATAAAAAAACAAACACACAAGTGTGAAACGAGCGAAAAATACGCACACTGGCGAAATGTGTGGAAAACACAAAAAAAATGCACACACACGTGCGAAACGAGCTTAAAACACAAAGAAAACACACACGTGCGAAACGAGAAAAGAATTCACATGTGTGAAACTAACAAAAAACAAAAAAACACACACGCGTGCGAAACGAGCGAAAAAACAAAAAAATCCTCAAACACATGCGAAACGAGCAAAAATATACATACGTGGGAAAAGACCGAAAAAACCCACATGTGCGAAATCAGGGAAAAACACGCATACGTGCGAAATGAACGTAAAACACAAAAAAAATTAAAAATTAAAAAACACAGAAACCCACGTGCGAAACGAGCGAAGAACACAAAAAAGCACACACACACACGTGAAACAAGCGAAAAACACAAAAAAACCACGCACTCCCGTGCGAAACGAGCGAAAACACACACACGTACGAAACGAGCGAAAAACACGCACACGTGCGAAACGAGCGAAAAAATGAAAAACACACACAGACACAGATGCGAGTGAAACGAGCGAAAAACATACACGTGCGAAACGAGCGAAAAACACGCACACGTGCGAAACTAGTGGAAAAAAACACACACATGCAAAACGATAAAAAACATCCACACGTGCGAAATGAGCGAAAAAACACACGCATGCGAAATGAGCGAATAACACACAAAAAATTAAAAATTAAAATAACACACGTACGAAACGAGCAAAACACACACACACACACACGTGCGAAACGAGCGAAAAATACAAAGAAAAACACACACACTCGCACGTGTGAAACAAGCGAAAAATACAAAAAAAATAAATAAAAAAACAAACACAAAAGTGTGAAACGAGCGAAAAATATGAACACGGGCGAAATGATTGGAAAACACAAAAAAATGCGCACACACGTGCGAAACGAGCGTGTACGAGCGAAAAATACAAAAAAAAACACATACACACACATGCGAAAAACACGCACATGTGTGTTTTTTGCTCATTTCGCACGTGCGTGTTTTTTTTTGTTCTTCTCTCCTTTTGCACGTGTGCGTGTTTTTCGCTCGTTCCGCACGTATGTGTGTTTTTTGCTAGTTTCGCACGTGTGTGCGGTTTTATGTTGTGTTTTTCGCTCGTTTCGCACGTCTGTGTGGGTGTGTGTTTTTTGTGTTTTTCGTTAGTTTCTCACGTGTGTGTTTTTTGTTCGTTTCGCACGTGTGCATGTTTTCCGCCGGTTTCGCACGTGTGCGTGTTTTCCGCTTGTTTTGCACGTGTGCGTATTTTTCTTTTGTTCTTCGCGCGTTTCACATGTGTGCGTGTTTTACGCTCGTTTCGCACGTGTGTGAGGTTTTTTTGTGTTTTCGCTCGTTTCGCATGTGCGTGTATTTTTTTTGTTTTTCGTTAGTTTCACACGTGTGTATTTTTCGCTCGTTTCGCACGTGTGTGTTTTTTGCTCGTTTCACACATGTGTGTGTATTTCTTGTGTTTTCGCTCGTTTTGCAAGTGTGTGTTTTTGGCTCGTTTCGCACGTGTGTGTGTTTTTCTTTGTGTTTTGCGCTCTTTTCGCACGTGTGTGATTGTTTTTTTTTGTTTTCCGCTCGTTCGCACGTGTGTATTTTTTTGTTTTCTTTTCTGGTTTCGCACGTGTGCGTGTTTTTCGCTTGTTTCGCACGTGTGTGAGGTTTTTTTGTGTTTTTTGTGAGTTTCACACGTGTGTGTTTTTCGCTCGTTTCACACGTGTGTGTTTTTCGCTCGTTGCGCACGTGTGTATGTTTTTTTGTGTTTCTCGCTCGTTTCGCATGTGTGCGTTTTTTCGCTCCTTTCGCACGTATGTGTGCATTTCGCTCGTTTCGCACGTGTGTATTTTTTTGTGTTTTTGCTCGCCTTGCGCGTGTGTTTGGCTCGTTTTGCACGTGCGTGTGTTTTCTGTGTTTTTCGCTCTTTTCGCACGTGTTTCTGTTTTTTGCGCTTTTTGCACGTGTGCATGTTTTTCGCTTGTTTCGTACGTGTGTGTTTTTCTCTCGTTTCGCACGTGTTTCGGTTTTTTGCGCATTTCTTACGTGTGAGTATTTTTTTGTTTCGCACGTGTGCGTGTATTTTTTTTGTATTTTTCGCTCTTTTCGCACGTGTAAAACAAGCGAAAAACACAAAAAAGAAATAAAAAAACAAACACACAAGTGTGAAACGAGTAAAAAATACGCACACTGGCGAAATGTGTGGAAAACACAAAAAAAATGCACACACACTTGCGAAACGAGCTTAAACACAAAAAAACACACACGTGCGAAACGAGAAAAAAATACACATGTGTGAAACTAACAAAAAACAAAAAAACACACACGTGCGAAAATAGCAAAAATACACATACGTGGGAAAAGACCGAAAAAACCCACACATGCAAAATCAGCGAAAAACACCCATACGTGCGAAATGAGCGTAAAACACAAAAAAAATTAAAAATTAAAATACACAGAAACCCACGTGCGAAACGAGCGAAAAACACAAAAAAGTACACACACACGTGTGAAACAAGTGAAAAACACAAAAAAAACCACGCACTCCCGTGCGAAACGAGTGAAAGCACGCACACGTACGAAACGAGCGAAAAACACGCACACGTGCGAAACGAGCGAAAAAGAAAAAAAATGAAAAAACACACAAAGACAGATGCGAGCGAAACGAGAGAAAAATACACACGTGCGAAACGAGCGAAAAACAAGCACACGTGCGAAACTAGTCGAAAAAAACACATATGCAAAACGATAAAAAAACACACACGTGCGAAATGAACGAAAAAACACACGCATGCGAAATGAGCGAATAACACACAAAAATTAAAAATTAAAATAATAGACACGTACAAAACGAGGAAAAAAAAACACACACACACACACGTGCGAAACTAGCGAAAAACACAAAGAAAAACACACACACTCGCACGTGTGAAACAAGCGAAAAACACAAAAAAATAAATAAAAAAACAAACACACAACTGTGAAACGAGCGAAAAATATGAACACGGGCAAAATTAGTGGAAAACACAAAAAAAATGCGCACACACGTGCGAAACGAGCGTGTATGAGCGAAAAATACAAAAAAAAAAACACATACACACATGCGAAAAACACGCACATGTGTGTTTTTCGCTCATTTTGCACGTGTGTGTTTTTTTTCCGTTCTTCGCTCCTTTTGCACGTGTGCGTGTTTTTCGCTCGTTCCGCACGTATGTGTATTTTTTGCTAGTTTCGCACGTGTGTGCGGTTTTATGTTGTGTTTTTCGCTCGTTTCGCACGTCTGTGTGGGTGTGTGTTTTTTGTGTTTTTCGTTAGTTTCTCACGTGTGTGTTTTTCGCACGTTTCGCACGTGTGCATGTTTTCCGCCGGTTTCGCACGTGTGCGTGTTTTCCACTCGTTTTGCACGTGTGCGTGTTTTTTTTTGTGTTTTTCGCGCGTTTCACATGTGTACGTGTTTTACGCTCGTTTCGCATGTGCGTGTGTTTTTTTGTTTTTCGTTAGTTTCACACATGTGTATTTTTCGCTCGTTTCGCACGTGTGTGTTTTTTTGTGTCTTTTTTGCTCGTTTCGCACATGTGTGTGTATTTGTTGTGTTTTCGCTCGTTTTGCTCGTGTGTGTTTTTGGCTTGTTTCGCACGTGTGTGAGTGTGTTTTTCTTTGTGTTTTGCGCTCTTTTCGCACGTGTGTGATTGTTTTTTTTTTTTGTGTTTTTCGCTCGTTTCGCACGTGCGTATTTTTTTGTTTTCTTTTCTGGTTTCGCACGTGTGCGTGTTTTTTGGTTGTTTCGCATGTGTGTGAGGTTTTTTTGTGTTTTTCGTTAGTTTCCCACGTGTGTGTTTTTCGCTCGTTTCGCACGTGTGTGTTTTTTTGTGTTTTTTGCTTGTTTCGCATGTGTGCGTTTTTTCGCTCCTTTCGTACGTATGTGTGCATTTCGCTCGTTTCGCACGGCTGTATTTTTTGTGTTTTTGTTCGTCTTGCGCGTGTGTGTTTGGCTCGTTTCGCACGTGCGTGTGTTTTCTGTGCTTTTCGCTCTTTTCGCACGTGTTTCTGTTTTTTGCGCATTTCGCACGTGTGCGTGTTTTTTGCTCGTTTCGTACGTATGTGTTTTTCTCTCGTTTCCCACGTGTTTCAGTTTTTTGCGCATTTTGCACGTGTGCGTATTTTTCGTTCATTTTGTACGTGTGTATTTTTCTCTCGTTTCGCACGTATGCGTGTATTTTTTTGTGTTTTTCGTTCTTTTTGCACGTGTAAAACAAGCGAAAAACACAAAAAAAGAAATAAAAAAACAAACACACAAGTGTGAAACGAGCGAAAAACACGCACACTGGCGAAATGAGTGCAAAACACAAAAAAACGCACACACACGTGCGAAACGAGCTTAAAACACAAAAAAAGCACACACGTGCGAAATGAGAAAAAAATACACGTGTGAAACCAACAAAAAACAAAAAAACACACGCACGAGTGCGAAACCGGCGAAAAAAATCCTCAGACACATGCGAAACGAGCGAAAATACACATACGTGGTAAAAGACCGAAAAAACCCACACGTGCGAAATTAGCGAAAAACAACAAAAAACACACACAAGTGCGAAACGAGCGAAAAACACAAAAAAACCTCACACACGTGCGAAACGAACGAAAAATAGACATACGTGCGAAACGGCTAAAAAACACACACGTGCGAAATCAGAGAAAACACGCATACGTGCGAAACGAGCGAAAAACACAAAAAAATTAAAATTTAAAAACACACAAACACGTGCGAAACATGCGAAAAACAAAAAAAACACACACACACACACGCGTGTAAAACGAGCGAAAAACACCAAAAAAACCACACACTCCCATGCGATACGAGCGAAGACACGCACACGTGCGAAACGAGCGAAAGTACGCACACGTGCGAAATGAGCGAAAAAGAAAAAATAAAAAAAATACACACACACAGATGCGAGCGAAAAGAGCGAAAAACACGCACAAGTGCGAAACTTGCGAAAAAGCACACATGTGCAGAACGATAAAAAACGCACACATGTGCGAAATGAGCGAAAAAACACACACGCGTGCGAAATGAGCAAATAACAGAAAAAAATTAAAAATTTAAAAAAACACACACGTACGAAACGAGCGAAAAACACACACACACGTGCAAACGAGCGAAAAACAAAAAAACACACACACACACACTCACACGTGTGAAACAAGCAAAAATCACAAAAATATAAATAAAAAACAAACACACGAGTGTGAAACGAGCGAAAAATACGCACACGGGTGAAATGAGTGGAAAACACAAAAAACACACACGTGCGAAACGAGCGAAAAGCACACACGTGCGAAACGAGCGAAAAATACACATGCAAAATGAGCAAAAAACAAATAAAAAACCACACACCCCGTGCAAAACGAGCAAAAGCACACACACGTGCGAAACGATCGAAAAACACACGTGCGAAACGAGCAAAAAACACGCACACGTGCGAAACGAGCGAAAAACACACACGCACGAGCGAAACAAGCGAAAAACACGCACACGTTGCGAAACCAGCAAAAAATAGAAAAAAAGACACACACACGTTCGAAATGAGCAAAAACATACACATGTGCGAAACGACTAAAAAAACATACACGTACGAAATCAGCGAAAAAAGGCATACGTGCGAAATGAGCGAAAAACAAAAAAATTCAAAATTAAAAAACACACAAACACACCTGCAAAACGAGGGAAAAACACAAAAAAAACGTACACACACACACACACACGTATGAAACGAGCGAAAAACACACGCGTGCGAAATGAGCGAATAACACAAAAAAATTAAAATTTTAAAAACACATACGTACGAAATGAGCGAAAAACACACACATACAAAACGAGCGAAAAACATAAAAAAATACACACACTCGCAGATGTGAAACAAGCGAAAAACACAAAATAAATTAAAAACAAACACACAAGTGTGAAACGAGCGAAAAACACGCACACGGGCAAAATGAGTGGAAATCACAAAAAAAAACGCACACACATGCAAAACGAGCGAAAAACACACACGTGCCAAACGAATGAAAAACACGCGCACGTGCAAAAAGATAAAAAACACACACATGAAAAATGAGCGGAAAAAACACACGTGCAAAATGAGCGAAATAGAAAAAAAACCACACGCCGTGCAAAACGAGCAAAACCACGCACACGTGCGAAACGATCGAAAAACACGCACACATGCGAAACGAGCAAAAAACACATTAATGAAAAAACACACGCACGAGCGAAACAAGCGAAAAACACACACACGTGCGAAACCAACGAAAAACAAAAAAAAACGCACACACACGTGCGAAATGAGCGAAAACATACGCATGTGCAAAACGACCAAAAAAACACACACATGCGAAATCAGGGAAAAACACACATACGTGCAAAACGAGCGAAAAACACAAAAAATTAAAAATTAAAAAACACACAAACACACCTGCGAAACGGGAAAAAAAAAACAAAAAAAAACACACACATGTGAAACGAGCGAAAAATACAAAAAAATCACACACTCCCGTGCGAAACGAGCGAAAGCACGTAAACATACGAAATGAGAGAAAAACATGCACACGTGCGAAACAAGCGAAAAACACGCACACGTACGAAATGAGCGAAAAAGAAAAATGAAAAAACACGCACAGACACAGATGCGAGCGAAACGAGCGAAAAATTCAGACACGTGCGAAAAGGGGGGAGAAAACGCACACGTGCGAAACCAGCTAAAAAAACACACACGTGCGAAACCAGCTAAAAAAACACACGTGTAAAACGATAAAAAACACACATGTGCGAAATGAGCGAAAAATACACGCGTGAGAAATGAGCAAATAACACAAAAAATTAAAAAAAACACACACGAAACGAGCGAAAAACATACACACGTGCGAAACGAGCAAAAAACACAAAAAAAAACACACAAACACTCGCATATGTGAAACAAGCGAAAAACACAAAAAATAAATAAAAAAATACACAAGTGGAAAACAAGCGAAAAACACGCACACGGATGAAATTAGTGGAAAACACAAAAGAAAAAACCGAACACACACGTGCAAAACGAGCGAAAAACAGGCACACGTGCGAAAAACAAACGAAAAACACACGCAAGCGAAACGAGCGAAAAACACACACGTGCGAAACAAGCAAAAAACACGCACACGTGCGAAACCAGAGAAAAAGAAAAAACACACGCGTGCGAAACGATGAAAAACACACACTTGTGCAAAATGAGCGAAAAAACACACACGTAAAAAATGAGCGAAAGACACGCATACGTGCGAAACGAGCGAAAAACACAAAAAAATAAATAAAATAAAAATACACACGTGCAAAACGAGTGAAAAAAAAGCACACACACGTGTGAAACGAGCGAAAAACAAAAAAATAAACAACACACGCGTGCGAAATGAGCGAAAAACACGCACACGTGCGAAACGAGCGAAAAACACAAAAATGAAAAAACACCCACACACGAGTGCAAAACGAGCGAAAACACACACATCGGCGAAACGAGCGAAAAACACGCATACGTGCGAAACCATCGAAAAACAAAAAAAATAGAAATAAAAAAAACACGCACGTGCGATTAGAGCAAAAAACTCACACACGTGCAAAACGAGCGAAAAACTCACACGTGCGAAATGAGCAAAAAACACAAAAAATAAAAAAATAGACACACGTGCGAAACGAGAAAAAAACTCACGTGTGAAACGAGCGAAAAACACAAAAAAAAACACACACACTCGCATGTGTGAAACAAGCGAAAAACACAAAAAAAAAAAATAAATAATCAGACAAGTGTGAAACGAGCGAAAAACATGCACACGGGCGAAATGAGTGGAAAACACAAAAAAAATGCACACACGTGCGAAACGAGCGAAAAACACATACACGTGCGAAACGAATGAAAACACGCACACGTGCAATTAGAGCAAAATACACAAAAAATAACATACACGTGCGAAACGAGCGAAAAATACACACGTGCAAAACGAGCGAACAACACTAAAAAAATCACACACCCCGTGTGAAACGAGCGAAAGCACGCACACGTGCAAAACGAGCGAAAAAGACGCACACGTGCAAAATGAGCAAAAAGCACGCACACGTGTGAAATTAGCGAAAAACACAGAAATGAAAAAACATTCACACGCTTGCGAAACGAGCGAAAAACACACACGTACGAAACGAGCGAAAAACACCCACACGTGCGAAACCAGCGAAAAATAAAAAGCACACACGTGCGAAACGATGGAAAAACACACTTGTGCAAAACGAGCGAAAAAACACACACGTGCGAAATGAGAAAAAAACACGCATACGTGCGAAACGAGCGAAAAACACAAAAAAATAAAAAATACAGACACGTGCGAAACTAGCGAAAAACAAAAAAAAAACGCACACACAAGTGTGAAACGAGCAAAAAACACAAAAATAAACCACACACGCGTGCGAAACGAGCGAAAAACACGCACACGTGCAAAATGAGCGAAAAACACAAAAATGAAAAAATACCCACACACGCGTGCAAAACGAGTGAAAAACACACACGGACAAAACGAGCGAAAAACACGCACACGTGCGAAACCAGTGAAAAACACAAAAAAAATAAAAATAAAAAAACACACACCTGCGAAACGATAAAAAACACCCACATGTGCGAAACGAGCGAAAAACTCACACACGTGAGAAATGTGCGAAAAACATGCATACGTGTGAAATGAGCAAAAAACACAAAAACATTTAAAAAATAGACACACGTGCGAAACGAGCAAAAAAGACACACACGTGCAAAATGAGCGAAAAATACAAAAAAAAAACACACCCGCGTGCGAAACGAGCGAAAAATATAAAAAATAAATAAATAACACACACGTGCGAAACGAGCGAAAAAATGCACGCACACATGCGGAACGAGCGAAAAACACAAAAAAATACACACATGCGGATCGAGCGAAAAACACAAACATGTGAAACTAGCGAAAAACACAAAAAAACCACACACACGTACGAAACGAGCAAAAAATATGCACATGTGCGAACCGAGCAAAAAACACAAAAAACACACACATATGTGCAAAACGAGCGAAAAACACAAAAAAAACAGACAGACACACACATACACGTGCGAAAAGGAGCGAAAAACACAAAAAAAAAACAACACACACGTGCAAAACGAGCGAAAAATACAAAAAAAACACGCGCACGAGCAAAACGATCGAAAAATACACACACGTGCAAAAAGAGAGAAAAACACACGTATGAAACTAGCCAAAAACACACACGTGCAAAACGAGCGAAAAACACAAAAAAAAAGACACACATGCGAAACGATAAAAAACTCCCACACGTGCGAAAGCAGCGAAAAACACGCATACGTGCGAAACCATCGAAAAACAAAAAAATAGAAATAAAAAAACACGCACGTGCGATTAGAGCAAAAAACTCACACACGTGCAAAACGAGCGAAAAACTCACACACGTGCGAAATGAGCAAAAAACACAAAAAATAAAAAAATAGACACACGTGTGAAACGAGAAAAAAAACTCACGTGTGAAACCAGCGAAAAACACAAAAAAAACACACACACTCGCATGTGTGAAACAAGCGAAAACACAAAAAAATAAATAAAAAAATAAACACACAGGTGTGAAACGAGCGAAAAACATGCACACGGGCGAAATGAGTGGAAACACAAAAAAAATGCACACACGTGCGAAACGAGCAAAAAACACATATACGTGCGAAACAAATGAAAACACGCACACGTGCAATTAGAGCAAAAAACACAAAAAAAAACATACACGTGCGAAACGAGTGAAAAATACACACGTGCAAAACGAGTGAACAACACAAAAAAATCACACACCCTGTGTGAAACGAGCGAAAGCACGCACACGTGCAAAACAAGCGAAAAAGACGCACACGTGCGAAACGAGCAAAAAGCACGCACACGTGTGAAATTAGCGAAAAACACAGAAATGAAAAAACATTCACACGCTTGCGAAACGAGCGAAAAACACACACGTACGAAACGAGCGAAAAACACGCACATGTGCGAAACTAGCGCAAAATAAAAAAGCACACACGTGCGAAACAATGAAAAACAAACTTGTGCAAAACGAGCGAAAAAACACACACGTGCGAAATGAGAAAAAAACACACATACGTGCGAAAAACACAAAAAAATAAAAAATACACACACGTGCGAAACGAGCGAAAAACAAAAAAAACGCACACACAAGTGTGAAACGAGCAAAAAACACAAAAATAAACCACACACGCGTGCAAAACGAGCGAAAACACGCACACATGCAAAACGAGCGAAAAACACAAAAATGAAAAAAACACCCACACACGCGTACGAAACGAGCGAAAAACACACACGGGCAAAACGAGCGAAAATCACGCACACGTGCGAAACCAGTGAAAAACACAAAAAAAAATAAAAATAAAAAAACACACACCTGCGAAACGATAAAAAACACCCACATGTGCGAAACGAGCGAAAAACTCACACACGTGAGAAATGTGCGAAAAACATGCATACGTGCAAAACCAGCGAAAAACACAAAAAAAATTAAAAAATAGACACACGTGCGAAACGAGCAAAAAAGACACACACGTGGAAAACGAGCGAAAAATACAAAAAAAATACACCCGCGTGCGAAACGAGCGAAAAATATAAAAAATAAATAAATAACACACACGTGCGAAACGAGCGAAAAAAATGCACGCACACATGCGAAACGAGCGAAAAACACAAAAAAATACACACATGCGGATCGAGCGAAAAACACAAACATGTGAAACTAGCGAAAAACACAAAAAAACCACACACACGTACGAAACGAGCAAAAAATACGCACATGTGCGAACCGAGCAAAAAACAAAAAAAACACACACATATGTGCAAAACAAGCGAAAAACACAAAAAAAAACAGACAGACACACACATACACGTGCGAAAGGAGCGAAAAACACAAAAAAAAACAACACACACGTGCAAAACGAGCGAAAAACACAAAAAAACACGCGCACGAGCGAAACGATCGAAAAATACACACATGTGCAAAAAGAGAGAAAAACACACACGTATGAATTTTGGTTTTCATCTCTGAACAATTTTGAATCTTACACTGAAAATTCAAGTTGATGGGGGATTTATCAACATGCATTTTGAAGAAAAGAATTGCGTTAAAATGTTAGAAGAAAATCATTGTTCATTATTGTGATCAGTTACTACTACTGCAGTAATGCTTTGATGCGGTAAATTTTTATAAAAACCAAAATCTGCACAACAATTTTAGCCATCAAGTTTGTTGTATTTATCTACAAAAATTTTCACCACAATTTTATCTATGACTAAGCATGCTGTTATATTGTCCAATTGAAACTACATATATCTTCTTATAGTTGAGGCAGTTCTACTAGAAAAAAAAAAACTAAATGTATGCTGAACCTTTTAAACATTTTAAAAAATAACAAGTTTATGTTAGAACCTTTTAAAAGTTTTAATTGTGTTACCTATATTTCTAAAACATATCAAATTTCTAAAATTTCTATGGTTTGAGGAATCTAGACAACGATAATGAACTCATGGATATGTGAATGCCATTGTTATATCATAACCTATTACTGTATTTTAACTTTGGAACCTGAATATTTTTACATGATATAGGTTGCTGAAAATATAAGGCCTGCAAAGTTGCCGGCAAGAAGAAGAAGTTCTCCACCACCGAGTTCTGTCACAGTTAATCCATTGCAGGGTGCTAGCTTAGGAACAACATCAAGAATGGCAAGTTTAATGAAGTTTGTGTCTACTCCCGGTTTCAAAGCACCAAGAAAAAAGACTTGAAAAAATTAGTTAGATGTGTTTAGGGAGGTTATGAAAATTAGTATGTGGCATTAGACCTTTAATGTTTTGTTAAAATTTAGACAATGACTACTAAGATCAGTCTTGGTTATTTTGATATCATAGTGGATCTTTTGATGTTAATACTCATTATGCTTGGTTATGCATCTTTTTTGTTCAACTCTGATAACTAATTTAATATAAATCCAGTTTGCTGTTTAACTTGCTTATTGTAATCCTATTTAAATATAACTCAGTTTTGTTGAATCATGTGTAAGTCATAGGAATACCACAAATTACTCTTTATTCATTCCATTCAAATATTTTCACACAATACATATTCCATTACATTATATTACACATGAATCTTTCCATAATTTTTTCTTCAAAATTTGTCACACATCACTAACAGAAACACTACCATCATAAACACAGCTACCATCAACAAATTGGTCATGAATTTCTGACTTCTTACATTATTTTTCAACCTCCCAACCCTCCATGCTAGGTTCATCTTCATTCTACCATTGACTCTATCAGAGTCTGCTATTCTAGCACTTTTCTCTTAAACAATGTCAGCCCAAACAAACATATCACATCAAGTCTTTTTCCTTGTCTGAAATGAACCAATAAAAGATAATGAAATGAAGTAGGCAAGAACAAATTAATAAAATATCATATATTTAACTTACATTATAATTGGGATATCCAAAAAATGGCTTGTTTGAATTTGATTCTGTTCCAGACCATCCAGAATTGGACGATAACCACACCCACACCATTCCGACACCCTCATAAACACAGCTACCATCAACAAATTGGTCATGAATTTCTGACTTCTTACATTATTTTCCAACCTCCCAACCCTCCATGCTAGGTTCATCTTCATTCTACCATTGACTCTATCAGAATCTGCTATTCCAGCACTTTCCTCTTAAATAATGTCAGCCCAAACAAACATACCACATCAAGTCTTTTTCTTTGTCTGAAATGAACCAATAAAAGATGATGAAATGAAGTACGCAAGAACAAATTAATAAAATATCATATATTTAACTTACATTATAATTGGGATATTCAAAAAATGGCTTGTTTAAATTTGATTCTGTTCCAGACCATCCAGAATTGGACGATAACCACACCCACACCATTCCGACACCCTCACACTTCTGTTCCAGCTTTGTGACTTGGCCCAGTTATCGCTTGAAGGAGAATGATTCGAGTTTTCAGCTACGGTGCTTCCACCACCCACCATGGTGCTGCAACTAATAGCAACAAATAACAAAGATTTAACAAGAAGAGCAACAATAAGAAGAAGAAGACAAAGAAGAATAAGAAGATAAGAGGAGGGAAGACGGAAGTTGAAGAAGATCGTAATTCAAATAAACGAGAGAAAATTAGGGTTTTAGAGACTAAATTGGGTATAAATACAACCCTCGCCACCTCAACTAGCCGTTGCAGGGTCCAGCGTGGTAGAGAGGGTGCCACCATGGCGCTCCTTTTGCTAAGTCATCACCGGAAAGGGCTGAGGGACTACATTGGTGTGCCCGGATCTAAATCTCGAGGACCAGTATAGTTAATTTTAAATCTTGAAGACTAAAATGAGTAATCACGTGAATCTCAGGACTAAAATGGAGTTTTAGTTGTTGAATACATGAAATTATGTAACCGTTCTCTACTATGAAGTTCCCGCAGGCGAACTTCCCCACCGAAAAATCTTGCTTCTGTGGCCGTTTTCCCACCTTAAACCCTCACGAAGACGGCCATCTTTATTACTTGAAAGAAAGCATAACATGTCATGTTCAGACATATTTTTTGTAAGTCCTCCTTCTTCATCTTCTTCAATTTCTTCAAACTTTGTTGTCAAGGTTCTCACAAAACCTCACTATTCGGGCCATTTGCCAACCCATATTACAAAATCGCACTTTCCTCGCATTCATTGTCATTCAAAGACTCTATCTTCATCCCTAAAGGATCGGAAGAGCAAGAAGAAGAAGGCGTATGGCGGTAATTTACCTTCAATTTTGAAATCTTTAGAGTATTCTGTTGATGTTGAAGCGACCCTTGATTCTTTCTCTCAGAATCCTAGTCCTAAAGAGATAACTGTTATACTTAGGGAACAGGGTAGGTGGGAGCGTGTTGTTAAGGTTTTTGAGTGGTTTAAGTCACAGAGAGGGTATGTTCCCAATGTGATTCACTATAATGTTGTGCTTAGAGTTCTTGGTAAGGCTCAGAGATGGGACCAATTGAGGCTTCTCTGGATCGAAATGGCAAAAAACGGGGTTTCGCCTACTAATAACACTTATAGCATGCTTGTTGATGTGTATGGGAAAGCAGGTCTTGTTAGAGAAGCACTTCTGTGGATTAAGCATATGAGGTTGAGGGGTTTTTTTCCTGATGAGGTTACAATGAGTACGATTGTTAAGGTGTTGAAGGATGCGGGAGAGTTTGTTAGGGCAGATAGGTTTTACAAGGATTGGTGTGATGGTAGGGTTGTGTTAGATGATCTTGATTTGGATTCTCTATCAGTTACTGCTACGAATGGTTCTAGATCGATGCCTATTAGTTTCAAGCATTTCCTTTCAACCGAGCTGTTTAAGACGGGTGGGAGAAACATTTTGAATTCATCAAACAAGGAGATTGGTCCCCAGAAACCCCAGTTGACTTCAACTTTCAATACCTTGATAGATTTGTATGGCAAGGCTGGACGGCTAAAGGATGCTGCCGAAGTCTTTGCTGATATGTTAAAATCCGGAGTGGCAATGGATACAATCACTTTTAATACTATGATCTTTATCTGTGGAAGTCATGGTAATTTGTTGGAAGCTGAATCTCTGCTTAATAAAATGGAAGAAAAGGGTATATCCCCTGATACGAAAACTTACAATATCCTTCTGTCCTTGTATGCTAATTCGGGGAATACTGATGCTGCTCTTTGTTGTTATAGAAGGATTAGAGATGTTGGGCTCTTTCCGGATGATGTAACTCACAGAGCTCTTCTTGGTGCGCTATGTTCAAAGAATATGGTTCAAGCTGTGGAAACTCTGATTGATGAAATGGAGAAATCTTCTGTTTCTGTCAATGAGCACTCTCTTCCTAGTATCATCAAGATGTATGTTAATGAAGGAGCCCTTGACAAAGCAAATGATATGCTTCAGAAATTTCTAATGAACGGTGTACCATCATCAAGTATATGTGCTGCAATTATGGATGCTTTTGCTGAAAAGGGACATTGGCTTGAAGCCGAGAATGTGTTTTATTGGGAAAGAGGTGTGCCAGGACAGAGAAGGGATGTCATAGAATACAATGTCTTGATCAAAGCGTATGGCAAAGGAAAACTTTACGACAAAGCTGTTTCTCTCTTCAGGGGAATGAAGAATCATGGAACTTGGCCTGATGGTTGCACTTATAATTCTCTCATTCAGATGTTATCCGGTGCTGATTTAGTCGATCAGGCAAGAGATCTCATGGTTGAAATGCAAGGGATGGCATTTAAGCCGCATTGTCAGACTTTTTCTGCTGTTATTGCATGCTATGCTCGTCTCAGTCAGCTTTCTGATGCTGTCAGTGTGTACCAGGAAATGCTACGAGCCGGAGTAAAACCAAATGAGGTTGTGTATGGATCTTTAATAAACGGATTTGCAGAATACGGTAGTCTTGAGGAGGCACTTAGGTATTTCAACATTATGGAAGAATGCGGATTATCTGCCAATTTAGTTGTGTTGACATCCTTGCTAAAGTCTTATTGTAAGGTTGGGAACTTGGAAGGAGTAAAAGCCATTTATGAACGGATGCAGAACTTGGAAGGTGGTCTTGATTTAGTTGCGTGCAATAGTATGATCAGTCTCTTTGCAGATCTCGGATTGGTATCCGAAGCCAAGATGGCTTTCGAGAATTTGAGAGAAATGGGCTGGGCAGACGGGATTTCATACGTGACAATGATGTTTCTTTATAAAGATGTGGGAAGGATCGACGAGGCCATTGAGATCGCGGAGGAGATGAGGCTTTTAGGTTTACTGAGGGATTGTGTTTCATATAATAAGGTACTGGTATGTTATGCCACTCATGGACAGCTTTATGAGTGTGGTGAACTAATACATGATATGATATCTAAGAAGCTTTTGCCAAATGATGGAACTTTTAAAGTGTTGTTCACTGTATTAAAGAAGGGAGGGTTTCCAATTGAAGCAGTTGTGCAGTTGGAGTCATCTCTGAAGGAGGGGAAGCCTTATGCGCGACAAGCTGCGATCACTGCTTTGTATTCTTTAGTTGGTATGCACGATTTGGCGCTTAAATCCGTTCAGACATTCATAGAATCCGAGGTTGATCTTGACTCCTTTGCATATAATGTAGCAATCTATGCATACGGTTCGGCTGGAGAAATCAACAAGGCCTTGAACACATACATGAAAATGCAGGATAAGCATTTGGAGCCGGACATTGTGACTCAGATTAATATGGTAGGTTGTTATGGAAAAGCTGGCATGGTTGAAGGCGTGAAACGGATATTTACCCAACTAAGAGGCGGAGAGATCAAGCCATGCAAGTCTTTGTTCAAGGCTATTATAGATGGTTACAAAGTTTGCAATAGAAAGGACCTAGCTGAGTTAGTTAGCCAAGAGATGAAAATCACATTCAACTTGGAAGAAAATAATGAAGTTGAGAGCAAAATTGAAAGTGAAAATGGAAGTGATTGTGATTGATTTTGATGAAAGCTTCTTTGAGGTCTGTTAAATCCACAGGTGGTTGTATATTAGGGGAGACAAATTTATGTATGTACAATATAAGTGATCATATATAAATTTCTTTTTGCTTATTTTGTATAGCGAAATATATTGATTGACAGCAATTATTATTCAGTATCTTTTTTATTTATGTTTTTGCAGGATGTTGGCAAAATTTTTGAACAGTTACCTGCTTTGCAGGTTCTCAGCTTATCTAACAACTTAATGTCACCATATAAATCGGAAACTGGAAAGCATCTGTATTCTAGTTTTAAATAACACTGGTGTAGATTGGGAGCAGGTTCCTTTCTATATCTTTCCCCAACTTATATCTGCTGCTTAAATTCCAATCATGTTAGTTAGGAGCCACTAAATGTTTCCTGTTTAACTGGGCAGGTTGAATTGCTTAGACAATCATTGACAACTATTAAGAGCTACATCTTATCGGAAACAATATAAGCAGAGTACTGGTATATTCTTGTTAAATATCTTAACGGCTGTACACTTAGATATCCTCTCATGAGTACCCATTTCTGAACTATGGAGAGCAGTTGAATAAAACATTAGAAATTGAACCATTTCGATTACACTGCAAGATTTCTCTAAATCATAGTCTCAGAATGGAAGCCCATTAAAGGAGGGAATAGCATTTTTGATACATTCTTCTTTCTTTAGCATTTTATCTGCCTTTATTGCTCATCTCCTCAACGGTTTGTCGTTTTACATGTAGTGGGGTGTAAGTTTATTATTATTATTATTATCATTATTGTTATTGTTATTGTTATTAAGGCAAGCTAATAATCATGTTTCTCATCTGGTGAACAGTTATTATTATTAAGGCAAGCTAATTATCATGTTTCCCATCTGGGGAACAGTTAATTATGACAATCTCAACAGAAATACTGCGATAGCAATTATAGTTATATTTGAGAATGTGGATGATGTATTGAATGTAGATTCTATTATCAAGCTTACTCCCTTGGATCTGCTATGCAATTTATTTATTTTATAGTTGATACATAATTGATGTTGAAGTGTATTGATTTTAATTTTTTTTATGGAAATAATAAGGGTAATTTGGTTTTTACTTTAATGTTTAATCTTATATTGCTCTGTTTTTTTTTTTTTTCTTTTTTGTCATTTGTATGAAGTACACACAATTTTTAAGCCTTCTATTTTTTTTTCAGCCTATGTCATCCTCCATTGTTCAAGGATTTAATTCTTTGTGTCTATTGAATTTGGATGATAATTGTATAGCTGAAGCCTGAATGGGATGAAGTCATGAAGCTTTCTCAGCTTTTTTTTTTTTTTTTTTTGGTCTTGGGCTAAGCCCTTCAACCCTACCCAAACCCTACAACCCACCCATCCCAAACCCAGATCCCCTTTTTTACAAAGACAGTTACACTACGCTAGTAACTTAATGTCTTAATTCTTGTGGAAGTTGAATGAAAAAGGAGTTGAAAACTATGCACCTATGGCTTCCTTTTCAGACCGGTCTTCTTCTCTTCAACATCTTCTTTCATTCTTTTTCCTTCTTCTTCTCTTTTTTTTTTTTTTTTTTTTTTTTTTGAGATCTGAATTCGATGCATGGTATGGTTGTGCCGGTTTGCTCAGGTCTCCTCCACTGGCAGCGCCTCTGATGGAAGCTCTGTTGCAAAGGGTGAAAGAACCCACAAATTCTCACTGGGAGTTCCTCTCTACTAAATTGCTCAATTCTGATGTAAACTTCTTGCCGTATTTTTGTCATTTTTGATTTTATACCTGTTTAAGACTGTCTTCTGGTTCAAACGCAGGTTGCTCCTCTGTCCGTTGCTCCCCTCCGGTTCCTTCCCGGGCTTCAATGACCACCTGATTGGGTACCGTTAACATCTGGTCTCCCTTTTGCTCGATTGCACCTTCGTGATGTGTAGGCCTTCTTCCAATTCTTCTAACTTTTTCTGCTTCTCTTCTCAATTGGGTTTCAATTGTCGCTGGTAATTTCACTGACCAATTGCTTGAAAGTATACCTGTAGCTCTTTGTGTTGCTATGAGATGCGCTAAATGATTTCCCTCCCTTGGAGTCCAGGTTATCCCGACATCCGGTAAATCTTTCAAAAGATGTGCTATGTCCTTTAAATAAGCTAGTATTTCACCTATCTGAGAATTTGACTTTATTGATTGTATTAATTGTAAATTATCTGACTCTATTAAAACTTTTCCCAACTGCAAATTTTTTGCCATTATCAATGCTTCCCTGAGTGCTAATGCTTCAGCTTCAAGACTGGAGAAAGCCCTGATTTCTGTTGCTGATCCTGTGATAAATTTTCCTTGCCAATCTCTAAGGACCGTTGCAATTGCTCCCTTCCTGTTAGATTTTCTGAAGCTTGCATCCACATTGATTTTCAACCAATCCCTTGGTGGAGCCCTCCAGGTAATATTTCTCATCCTTCTATTTTCTGCTCCTTTGTGCTTCATTTTTGCCTGTTCGATTGCTGATAAAAATTCAGTTTGCATTGTCTTTGCTGCTTGAATTGTTCTGTTTGGACTGATTTCTTCTCCTTGAAAAATATGATTATTCCTTTGTTTCCAAATAGCCCAGCACATGAATCCTAAACTTCCTATCCGTTGTTCCTGCATTTTTTGCCTTCCTGTTTTATTCTATTGATTGTTTCCAGCAACCATTGACCAAATGTTCGAATTGAATTATCCGTCGGTATTGCCTGAATCTGTGCTCCAAACCAAGTAGGTCTTGTCCATGGACATAATAGGATAGCATGCTCCACTGATTCTTCACCATTCCTGCATATCCTGCATATTGGACTGTTAGTAATTTTTCTTTTCCAAAGATTATAATTAACTGCAATAATATTGTGTGAGGCCTTCCATAAGAAGATTTTTATTTTATTCGGTATTTGCATCTTCCATATCTCACTCCATACTTCCTTGAAATTATCACTGGAGGATGCCCAATTATCCTCACCAACTCTCTCTTCATATTTGGCAATGTAGTATCCTGATTTTATAGTATAATTTCCATCTAATCTATGTGGCCAGAAGAAACAGTCTTCCTTATTAATGAGACTTATAGGTGTGCTTAGGATCTTATCTTTTATATTAGGAGGAAACACCTGTCGTAATAACTCTTCATTCCATCCTCCCCCTTCCACCAATAAGTCTTTAACCATTGATATCCTATTATCCCAGTAATTCTTTATACTCCCACCTTCGATAATCCAATTGTCTTTCCATATATCAATATTACTTCCATCTCCAATGCTCCATCTTCCATTCCTTCTAATAAAGTCTTTCCCTTCCACTAAACTTCTCCAAACCCAAGAGTCTCCATTTTTTTCCTTTGCCTCCCAAAAATTTCCATCCGGAAAATACATTTCTTTTAAAATTTTTGCCCATATTGCCTCAGGATTCTTTACAAGTCTCCATGCCTGCTTAGCCAAATATGCTATATTTTGATTCTCTAAATTTCTAAATCCCAACCCTCCATCCTTCTTACTTTTAGTCATTCTTTTCCAACTTATCCAATGTGTTCCTCTCTCCTTCCCTGATCCAGCCCACCAAAATTTTGCTATTTTGCCTTCTAATTTCTTGCAAAAACTCTTTGGCAGCTTCACCACATTCATGACGTATGAAGGTATAGCCTGAATCACTGCTTTAATTAGGATTTCTTTCCCAGCTTGATTAAGGAGTTTCTCTTTCCATCCCTCAATTTTTTTATTAACTTTATCCTCTATCCATTCTAGCGCTTTCATCTTAGATCTTCCCCATTTCGCAGGCAGGCCCAAATATTTTCCTGGATTATCCCAAGTAGATATTCCAAGAATTTCTTCAATCTGTACTCTTGTATTTATAGAAACATGATTCCCAAATATTATTCCGGATTTATCCAAATTTATTCTTTGACCGGAGGCTTCCGTGTAAACATTTAAGATTTGAATAAGTTGATATATATCCTCCTCTCTAGCTTTCGAGAAAATGATACAATCATCAGCAAACAAAAGATGGGTTAAATTTGGAGCATTTGGAGCTAATTTCATACCAGTAATATCTCCTTCTCTCTCTGCTCTATTCATCAAGATAGTAAAAACTTCAGCCGCAATAATGAACAAATAGGGTGAAAGCGGATCCCCTTGCCTTAATCCCCTCTGTGGTTTGATTTTTTTTGTTAGTTTACTGGTTTGATTTTTTTTTGTTAGTTTACCATTCACCTTAAACCTATAGTTAGCTCCTGTAACACAACTCATCATCATCTTCACCCATTTTTGACAAAATCCAAAGGCCTTTAATACCTCTTCCAAAAAGTCCCATTCAAGCCTATCATATGCCTTATTCATATCCAATTTTATTGCTAAATCTTCCATCCCCTCTCTTCCTTTCTTTCCAATTTTATGAAACGCTTCCTGAACAATAACGATATTATCCTGTATCATTCTCCCTCCCACAAAAGCACTTTGAATTGGAGACACAATAATGTCCAAAATCCTTTTCAACCTGATTACTAAAATTCTAGATATTATCTTATAAATAAAATTGCAACAACTTATCGGTCTAAGACGATTCAAATTTTCCGGATTATCCACCTTAGGTATGAGAACCACTATGGTTTCATTAATATCTTTTGGAATAGTCCCATCATCAAAAAAATTCTGCACCACTGCTAAAACATCCTCCTGAATAATGTGCCAATATTTCTGATAAAATAGACCATTTAAACCATCTGGTCCCGGAGCCTTTAAACTCCCCATGCTAAACACGGCCTCCTTAACTTCTTGCATATTTATCTCCTTGTTTAGTTCTTCATTCATCTCATCTGTAACCTTTTTGGGTATTCCTTTAATGCACTTTTCAAAATTTCTTTTCCCCACCGTGGTGAACAGTTCCCTAAAGTGATTTTCCATGAATCCATTCCTCAGAACTGTTCTTCAACCTTTCAACTCTATTTCTATCCCTTCTCTGAATGGTTGTAGCATGAAAAAAAAGCTGTATTTTTATCTCCCCATCTCAGCCATTTAAGCCTGGACCTTTGTCCCCAATATTTCTCTTCTTGTCTCCAAAGCTGAGAAATTTTTTCCTTAATCTCCCTCTCTTTTTGTTGTTGATCTCCTTTAAGGTCAGAGTTTTGGTATCCAAATCTATTTTTTTATTTTATCCTTATTTTTATAAATTAATATTCAGTTTTGTAAATTTTTCGTTAACTCACGAGAGAGTTACGTAACTTCTCCACTTTCAATTATAAAAGTAATTAAAATCAAACTGGTGTTCACTATCAATTCTTTTTATTTTTTTAATAAAAAAAATTGACTTTACCCCATGATAGAATTTAAATCTGATTCATTTTATTTCAGATAAAATAAAACTTAATATGTGTATAAAAGAAATAATATTAAAATTACTTATGTTAAGAATACTACTAAAAAAAAAGAAACACTAATTTTTATTATAGTACTTAAATTTACTTATTATAGTACTTAAATTTTAATTACGTATGTCTATTAAAGTAAATTTTTTTATGTGTATATTTAATAAAAAAATTACGTATAAAGGAGTACTTTTTAATAAAATCTATACCAATATATATATAATGAGCTGTACCAATCTATAACAATATATAATGGAAATACGGAAGGTTTAGTATCCAATTCTTTTTCTATTCTACCATCGTTTTTATAATTTAAAATTCCAGACTCAGTCACGTATTCACTTTCTAAATGATGTAACTACTTCACTTTCCACTTTCAAAAAAATTTAAAAAATTATTCACTCTCAATCTTAAGATTATAAAAATGGTTCCAATTTCACAATAGTTTAAACAAAGTAATTTTTTTTTAATTAAATGTAGAACAAATAATTTTTTTTTGGAAAAGTCTAGGGGACAGCAACTTTGTTAAATTTTAGCCAGTATATAACTAGCAAAGAAAAGTAAGCCATTGGATGAAATCTCACACCAATCTCACACCATTAAAACCATCATTGATGGCTATTTGATGGCTACAAATCACAAAAGTTGGCCCAGCATTCCTCTTTTTCTTTTTAAATTATTATCATACTATTTTAGTTTAATATACTCTTGATACTTATACAATATATAATGATAATTGGTGTCTAAATTTAAGTTCCAATATTACTCTTAAAGAGAGATTTATTATTAAAAAAAATTCTTTCGTCAATTAGGTTGAATAAAATAATTTCTACCTATTTTTTTTACGGTAACCTCATTAAGATATTCCTATTAGATGTAAATTATTGTTACAGATTTTTTTATTAGGATATGTTTTTAAGGAATAAAAGTAAAATAGTTCTAACAAGTATAATTTTTCTTAAAAATAAATTTACACAGAATAATTTGTTTCTTTAAATTATTAGCGTACTCTTTTAATATACTCTAAGTACCTACACAATATATAATATCAATTAGCGTTCAAATTTAAGTTCCAATATTGTTATTAATGAGAGAGGTTTATTATTTTTTTAAAAATTTACACACAATAATTTTTGTGTCAATATATCATGATTCATTTTGCATGTAATATTTATTTATCTAAGTTCATGGAGTGGCTTAAAAAAATTATATTTAAGTAATTTTTTTATCTCTTAACTATTTTATATTTTGGGATTTAAAATTTTGCATTTTTATTTTTATTCAAGATTTATTTTTATATTTTATTTTAATTCTGTTAATCAAAATTATGAATATTAATTTTAATTTTTAATTTGTAGGATAAATAAAAATATGAGATTTTTTTATAAATTAAATTATTGAAAAAATTACTTATTATAAAAAAAGTTAAGTCTATTTCTCGACTATAAGAATACATATCATTCACTCTTGAATGTAATCAAAATAAATATAAATTTATTCAATTTTTTAAAATTTACATTAATTATTAAAATTATGATATAATGAATGTCCTCCTATAAAAACATAAAAATGACTTCATAACTATTTTTTTGTTAGGAAAAAATATGACTCAATAAGTATAAAGTCTAATTAAAACAACTATAAATAAGTAAAATAAGTAACAAAAAAACAAACATAAAATTTAATTTTTTTATTATTTGGTATAAAAATAAATATAATAAAATAAATCATCATTCTCATACATAACTGACATAAAATTTGACATTATCCTTTTTTAGAACTATTTATTTTTTTAATTTTAATTTTTATTTTTGTACTTTATTTTAATTTTGTTAAACAAAAAAAATAATAATATCATTTAACTTTAATTTTTAACTTTTATCATAAATAAAAATATATGACTTTGTGTGCATTAAATAATAAAAAAAATACTCATAACAGTAAAAGTTAAGTTTACTCTCTCGTTATATTTATAGGAGTATAAATGATTCACACAATTGTTACAAGACCCTTTTTTTTTTTTACTTTATTTTTAAACTAGTATTCATTTTTGAGTGTAATAATTATGAATTAATATATGGTCATAACTAATTGCGATCGAAGAGAATGTAGAAGGAGAAGAAGAGAGAACAAGCTAATATAAGAGTGGCGGTGAACCAACGATAAATATGTAGATAGATAATGGTAAGAAAAAAGAATAATAAAAATAAAAAATAAAAATTCTAAAAGAATAATAAAACTAAAGATAATTTAAAATGTTGAATATAAAATTATTAGAAATAAAAGTTTTTTAGCCATTAAAATGATGCAAAAGAAAAGAGTGATTTAAATATAAATTTTATATCTACTTTAGATTAAATAAAATTGAGAAATAAATAAATTTATAAATTTTTATTTTCATTGTTACACATAATAACAACTTAATGATTTTAGTATTATACCTAAATTAATTTAAATTTAATTATTCTATATATTAAAAAAATTAAATAACTTATAGATTTTTTATTTTTATTTATTTATTCTATACAAAATTTTTGAATGCTTGATATCTTAAATATTTTCTTAAAATGATAAAGTATGAAAAATAAATATCTATATAATAGTTATACATCTAGATATCTAAATCAAATAAGAAAATAATTCTTTTAGCAAATTTTTAACAACTTAAAAGTTAACACAATAGATAGTTATGAATGAATCAAAGTGATGAACAAAAATGAGAGATATCACAATGGTATGGTGGTAATTGATTTCAGTTGGGGTTAATAAAAGAAGAAAATAAGGAAAGAAAATAAAACAAGGCAAAGTGACGATGAGACAATAATAGTTATTATACATGTAAAAAGAATGATAAAAAAATGGATATAATCTAAATAAAAATTAATAATTTTAAAATAATAATAAAATTAAAAATAATTAAAGATGTTTAATATAAGATTAAAGAGATATTTTTTTATCTATTAGAACTATTCATAAAGATAAAAAGTGTTTTAAATATAAATTTTTAAATTTATTTTAAATTAAATAAGATTGAAAAAATAAATAAATTTAATATATGAATAACTAATTTGTAGACAATGTTAGTAAATTTTTATCTTAATTTTATTATACATAATAATAATATAATTTTTTCTTATTTTTTCAATTTAAATTTAATTATTTTATATTTTTTACAGATATTAAATAATTTAAGATATTTTATTTTTTATAATTTATTTTTAATTATTGATATTAAATTTATAATTTTAAAAATAAAAATATAAAATAATTTTAACTCAATAAAAAAGTGGCTGAAAAAATTAAGTTAAAAATATTATAAATTAATAGACGACATTCAAAACTTTTAAGAAAATACAATAGAAGCATTATCATTTTGAAAATACTCTTTATATATTTAAGCATAATTGAGAATAAAAATCTACTCTATCGAATATTTTACTTCGTATATTATCTAGAACTTTAAATTAGGACAATTTTATATTATCTTTTTATTGTGTGCTTTCATAATTTAACATTTTAAAGATTTTTTATAGTAATTTTAATTTCAACAAAATATGATATAAATAAGATCACATTAATATTAAAATAAAAAAATATTTATCAAATAAATTTGAAAAATAAATAATATATTAACAAAAAAATAAAATTAATTTCTTAAAAACAATAGAAAAGCGGCTGATGCCTGTTGAACCGCTAGTAATGTACTAAGGCTGTTAATATTGAAAAAGTTTTAACTACTTATTTTTTTATTAATCATCTTTTTATCTATTCTGTAATTCATCTACGAATACGTCAATGACCAAACTCATATTTAAACCTTTTAAAATTTCATATATTCTTGCCAAACACAATATTATTATGCGTCGTTCATACACATCAAAAAACTAAAAATAACAAAATCATCCATCTTTTTCTTTGTAAAAACTAATGAATGGAAGAATAGTTGGTAAAAAGATGAGGTTCTCTTATAATATATATGACTTATGATGATAAAATAAAAATAAAACGCATGGAATAATATTGTGTATATTTAAGTTAATTTTAATTTTTTTAATAACCAGATTTGTCATAACGTAACTAATAAACAATGATAGTTAATACAGATTAAATATGTTTTGAGTATAATATACGTTTTATTATCTTGTACGAACAATATTAGTTTTAATTTATATATTTATTATTGGGTATTAAAAATAAAAAATATTCGTATTATTAGCATTTTTTAACCTTCCTTAATTCTAATCGTGATTAGGCCTAAAAGCTCACTCACCTCATTAGAAATGTAATCTAATAAGTTTTTATCTAATAATACTATACATTGGTATAATCATAGGAGAATTAACTTTAGCAAATTAATAATACTGTGTTTAGTTACCACAGAAGTATTTTTATACATAGAATTATCAATCAATTATGTGTGGCTTTCTGATGAAAATAATATATTTAACATGGATATTATTTGTTAGGCAAAAGATAATAGATTGGCAAAAAAAAATTAATTACAATTGATATATTCATTTTAACAAATATTCTTTTATCCAATACTATAAAAATGATCATGGTCACCCTAAATTACTACAGGTTCAACTTTCATCGGTAGCAGTAAAATTCTTAAATTGAGACATTTTCGGGCTATAGTATTCATCAACCAAACAATTAATGAAACGCTCATCCAACATCCATACCTTCTAATTTTAAGTACATTTATACATAAAAAAAATAAAAGAAAAGAAGAGTTGAAATAGGAAAAACGATAAAAATAATTATTTTTATAATTTTGTGTGGCTATCTATATATAGAAGACTAGAAGGCCATGATTATTTAAAAAAATTAATTTGTATTTATTGCATTCAATTTGAATAAGTAAAAAAATATCTTATTTTAGTTTAACCCTTAATTCACATTATTTGAATTTAGTTCAATATATATGATTTGATTTGATTTAATTATTAATAAAAAAATATCTCAGTTGTTTATTTTATTCATAGATTTATTATTTTAATGATCAATAAATTAATCAAATTGATTAATTAATACAGATAATTAGTATTATGAATTTGGTTTAATAAATTAAAAATAAATAAATAATACTAACAGAACATTAAAAGAAATAAATTAGAAAATATTACTAAATCAAATTGATATAAATTATAATAAATTATATAATATTTAAATATCTAATCAAATCAATTAGTTGATATAGTTAATTTATCGTAATAAATTGTATTTAATGAGTTAAAAGAAATAAATTGCTAAACACTCTTAGAAGCATGTCACATTAGCTCCATCATTAAGTGCACAGAAACTTGATTTTTATATAATAGAATAGATAATAAATAGAATAGATGATAATATAATATGTGACATATTTTAATTATAAAATTAGTAATATATAATATAAATTTTATGAATCTTTATTGCTTGTTCGTTGTTAATTTTTACATTATTACTTAATAATTTTCGCTTATAAAACTATCAACTACCTAATATTATAATTTAGTTAATAAGAATGATGACATTAATTTTTTTCTAAGTCTTGTTATTATTTATAATTAGGAAAAAGTCATAAATAAATTTATTTCCTTAATGAAGGTTAATTTTGTTGTGAAATTCTATATTACCTTTAAAATTTTAGCGTAATTGAGTCTAATTCCTACATTTTAAAATAAATTTACTCGAGAAAATTAAAATGTAAATTCCATTATTAATACAAAATTACTTTATTAACATAATTAGTGGTGCTTACTTGAACAATTAAATTTAACTTCTAATGATATTAAAGTCAACTTATTTTATTGTCTTGTACCTTCAAAGAATTCACAAAATTGACATAAAAATCTAACAATTGAGAAAAATTTTCATTATAATAGGTATATTTATTTTAACAAATATTCTTCTATCCAATACTATAAAAAATACATTGACCACCTTGAATTACTTCAGGTTTAACTTTCATCGATAGTGTTAGAATATCTAGATTGAGATATTTTCGGATTATAGTATTTGTTAAACAAACAATCAATGAAACATTCATCTGTGCCTTCTCATTTTGAGTATATTTATACATAAAAGAAATTATACATAAAGAAAAAAGAAAGAAAGAAAAGAAGAGTTGAAATAACAAGCTAAGAGCGATAAAAATGATGATTCTTATAATTTTGTGTGATCATCTATCTATAGTAGACTAGAAGACCATGATTATCTAACAAAATTAATTTAGATTTATTGCATTTAATTTGAATAAGTAAGAAATCATCTTATTTTAGTTTAATCTTTAATTCATATGATTTGAATTTGTCTCAATACCAAGATTTGGTTTTGCCAGTTTAACAGTTTTTTGAAGCGATGATTTTTGCTGTTACCTGAATCAGTGTAGTCAAAGGTTCCTAGTTCGACTGATCCTATCGGGTTTTTGAATCTTGGTATTGAGCCAAATTTAAATTATGTGAATTAACAACTAAATTAAAATAAGATAATTTTTTATTTATTCAAAATTAATGTAATAAATACAAATTAATTTTGTTAGATAATAATGGTTTTCTGGTCTTTTATATATATATGGCCAAACAAAATTATAAGAAGCATCATGTTTATCGCTCTTTCTATTTTAACTCTTCTTTTTTGCCTTTTTTTTCTTTGATGTTAATTTTTTTTTATGTATAAATATACTCAAAATGAGAATGCATGTATGAATATTTCATTGATTATTTGTTTGACGGACTATAGTTCGAAAATGTCCCAATTTAGACATTCTACTACTATTGATGAGAGTTGGACTTGTAGTAATTTAGTGTGGATAGTCTACTTTTTATATTATTGGATAGAAGAATATTTATTAAATGAATATACCCATTGTAACGAATTTTCTTTGTCAATATTTTATTTTTTACCTAACAAACATCTATGTTGAATATATTATTTTCATCAGAAGGCATACATGATTGATTATTAATTTTGTGTAAAAATACTCTTGTAGTGACTAAACACTATCGTTAACTCGCTAAAGTTAATTCTCCTATGATTATGCCAATGTATAGCACTATAAAAAAAGGGGTTAAGTACGATTTTTGTTCCTAAGATAGGGGTTGAAAATTTTTTTCGTCCCCAACCTTTTTTTTGCTTACAAAATTGTCACTAAGGTTTAACTTAGTTTTAAAATCGTTCTTCGGACTAAAATACCATTCTCCTTCTTCCCCAAAATCAACCAGAAGCAGAAGTAGAAGCAGAAACAGAACAAGAAGCAACAACAATAAAATAATGTAATAAACATTAAAAAAAATGGATAATAGATCAACAAATCTGTATAATGAAATAATGTAATAAACCAAAAGCAGAAGCAGAAGAGTAGCAACAACAACAATGAAACAATGTAATCAACCAGAAGCAGAAGAAGCAGAAGCAGAAGCAACCAAAAACAACAATATAAAAGAATCATAATCAGAAATCAACAACATAATAGAAATAGAAGCAGAAGCAAAATGGAATTAGAATCAACAACATAATAGAACCAGAAGCAGAAGAACAACAACAGTGGCGAGTGACCAGCGAGGAGGACGAGGAGCAGCGGCGACCGGCGAGGAGCAGTGACGACCGGCGACCAAGCGAGGAGGAGAAGCAAAATGGCGAGTAGCGCGCGACGTCCACCCTCACAGATCGATAAGCAGTGGCGAGGACCAAACGATGAGGAGCAGCGGCGAGGAGCGAACGACGAGGAGCAGCGGTAAGAGATTCCGTTCCCCTTCTCTTTCCCACCTTCCCTTCCCCCTCTTCTTCCCTGAAACCCCCCACCGTGATTCCCTTCCCTAGCCCTTTAACTCGTTTTCTTTTTTTTTTCTTTTTTCTTTTATATTTTTTAATTAGTGATAATTTAGTAATAAAAATTAAAATTATGGTAAAAAAGACGATTTTAAAATTAAGTTAAATCTTAAGGACGATTTTGTAAGCAAAAAAAATGTTGGGAACGAAAAAAATTTTCAGCCCCTACCTTAGGGACAAAAATATACTTAACCCTAAAAAAACTAATTAGATTACATTTGTTTCTAATGGGGTGGACGAATTTTTAGGTCTAATCATACTTAGAGTTGAGGAAAGTAAAAAAAATACTAATAATATAAATACTGTTTATTTTTAATACTCAATAATAAAAAATATAAAAATTAAAACTAATATTGTTCTATACAAAATAATAAAACATATATTATATTCAAAATATATTCAATGCATATTTGTTATCATAATTTATCGAACAAATATGGTTATTAAAAAAATTTAAATTAACTTACACATTATTATAATGTCTTTTGTTTTTTCAAAAAGTCCAAAGAATATCTATAAATACTTGAAAAAATTTGCATTTTTCGAGGAGAAAATAAAACAGGGACTTGCAAAGATGAAGAGGGGATAGAGGCATCTTTTTTAACGGGAGTAAAGGATGGAAAAGGAGCCCGCTATGCTCTTTTTGAGTACCCATGACCATACCTAACTAACAACATAGATTCAATCTAAGTCGATTTGAAAGGGGATACGTGGACTTCATTTACATTGGACCTTAAGGTAATAAACCTAAGTTGAATTTAGGACCCTAACAATGTGTTTAGGTTGATCTTGCTTTTTTTGAGTCAATATTATAACAAATATTATACAATTAAATATTATAACATTTAGTATACGCAAAAGTTTGATATATTTACAAGATAATTTTTTATTGAAATTAAGAAAAATTTTTAAGTATTTTTTTTCTTTTAGTTTTAAATATTATTTACTAATATAACGAAAAAATAAAAATAACCATAATCACTCACATAATTAAAACAAATAATTCTAATATATACATGACACTACATGTATAAAAAATTATTATATATGATAAATAATTTTTTTTATATTGACTATTTATATGATTTATTGCATAATTTTTTTTCTTAATATTTAATAAATTTACGATACAAGATATTATTTATTTTATTTAATATACAAAATAAGTAATTTAAGTCATTATCTAGGATAATAAATATAATAGTACAAATATTTACTTACTTATTAGTATTAAAAAAATATATAAATAGTATAAATTAATATTTTTTAGTAGAAAAATAATCATAAGTTAATTATATAATTTTAAAAAATTGTGAATAATTTTTTAAATAATAATAAAAAATAAGATTACTATTTTCACATACTACAAAGTTTATAAAAAAAATTTAAGAATAAATCAACTCTCAATAAATTATACATTAGACCTGTCAAAAAAATAAATAATTAATATATTAGATATTTTTATTTACATACTAATATATATTATTGATTATTAAGTTATAATTAATTTTTAACTTAATTTTTGGTAATTAAAATTTAAATAATCTAAATCATTAAATTCTAATATTTTGCACCTAACTAATCTTATTTTGTTATTGAAATTAAAAAAAAGATAATTGTTAATTAATTCTAAATTCAAATTTGGGTAAGAAAATAAAAAAATGATTTTGAATTTTATTTCACTAACCATAATTAATTTTAAAATAAAAAATTACTTTATACATCATATTGTAGGATAGTGTGGTCATTTGTTATTTTTTAATGGCAAATATTGTCAAATAAAATGTTGTAAGAATTAAAAGAGAATGTATTTACCAATTTAGAAAATATTAATTTATTTTTCAAGAAAATGAATTATATATTGAATAACAAAAGTTGTTATTGAATTTTTTTCACACTAACTAATACTCAACGGTAATGTTCTCGTAATATTACAAAAAAATATTAATCAATCTAATAGCTTTTGTAACAACATAAATCTATAAGTTTGAAAACTTGAAAATTATATAATAAAATATAATTGTTTTGACTTAAAAAATGAATACAATACCAATAAATAAAATTGTCCCAAGTAAATTTCAATATTGTTATCAATGAGAAATTATTTTGCTTTAAAGACAAATACTATTTCTTTTTATGGATTTTCTAACTCCGCAAGTCGAGAACTAATCCATCACGTGTTGATATTCTATTCATTAAGGATCAACTGCTAGCCAATGAATTACTATACACAAAATAAAATTCAAACTCCAAATATTTATTTAAACAAACAAATAAGATAATAGTTCAACTAACTCAAATTGATTAAAAAATACTAATTATTTTAAATATTTCTAAGTTATAAAATATTTATAATAATAATTACTATATATTTTTCGTTTAAATTTTTAATAAAAAACTTTATATAATTTTATTTATTATGCTGTCCCTTACACGAAAACATACACTAATTAATTAATTAATTGTGATAGTAAATAACTTCAAAAGAAATGAAAAAAAAAAAAGAAAAAGAGCTTCCGGTAATTAAATAAATGCATAAGTCAATTAGTCATTGGCCTACTAAAAAAAAAGGATTAGAAAGGATTAAAAAATTATAATTGTAATTATTAAATTTCTAAACACAGTCCACTAAACCTAAAACACCGCCACTGACAATCTATATAAGAATGCGAAACTCTTCTCAACTTCACTCCTCAATTGCACTTCCTACATTGGTTGTGATTTTCCAATAAGCGGTTCTTGTTCCTCTTAAATTTGGTTTTCTCTGGTACTATTGTTCTTTATTTTCTCTTCTTCTTTCCCAATTGCTGGGTTCTTTCTTTCGCTGCTATAACTTTGAAAACTTTGAATAATGGGAGTGGAGTAATGGGATAAAGGCTCTATTCGGAGGCTCGGTTTAACAAAATTTCTACGGTAAATGCGAGGGAAATTGTTGGTGCTTTTGCAAAATCTGATTGATTAGGGTTTTAAAGGATGTATGAATCAACAATGGTGAGTGAAGAAACTTTATTATCTGCACGTTTCGGTAATGGGGATGATTCCCCCTTTTTTTTTTTCTGTTGGTTCTCTTTGTAAAGATGTCTCTCTCCCCCCCCCCTGGGTCTTCTCTCTTTCCCCTCCCCAGAAAATCTTTTGCATTTTGGTGCTCAACGTCAGAATCCATTATAAAGATGGCTTTTTTTGTGCAAGAAAAGAAAAAGGGTTTGCTTTTTTACTATGTTGTTACTTCTTGATTATCTTGGGAATGAATTGGTTTTGGACAAGTTGGTTTTTCTGTGATTGAATTACGGACAATTGAGTTTTTCCATTTGATAGTTCTTGGATGCACTGTTTTCTCTCCTCTGGAATTTGAATCTATTTCAATTCTACCTTGCATAATGTACGTTTGAGGCTTTTGGAAAAAGAATTTGTCACAATGATATATGATTGACTTTTACAGCATGACAAACTTAGTTGCAGAATTTTTTCAATTCTTTTGCGATGATTTTTTTTACTATGTGGATCATATAACATGTCCCTCGAAAAGTTGGGTAATGATTTGTTGATGATAAAATTGTGTGATAATGTCCATGATGCTTATGATCCTAGAAAACTGAAATGGGTGGAAGGGTGATATAGTTGGCTTTTTCTGTCCAATTATATTGAAACGTAACATATGTGGCTCTATGAATTGTGATGAAGGATTTTAGTCCTTATGACCCGATAAAATCATTTTGATGAAGGATTTTAGTCCTTATGATGTGATAGAATTGGATAAGATGATATGCGTGGCCCTACGAAATTGAACTGTGGCAAAGTATCTTAGTCCCTATGACTCAAGAAAATCGGATACAATAATCCGTGGTCCTATGAAATTGAATTGTGATGAAGGATCATAGTCCATATGACCCGAAAAACTCAGATATAATGATGCGTGGCCCTATGACATTGGATTGTGGCAAAGGATCTTAGTCGCTATGACCCGACCCGAAAATATCGGATACAATGATGTGTGGCCCTATGAAATTGAATTGGGGTGAAGGATCTTAGTCCCTATAACCCGAGTATAATCCCTATGATTGACCCTTATGTTGCAAAATGATGTTATTTGGCTTTTTTTTTACCCATGAATATTGAAGTTTGATAGTAAAGTTGACCCTATGACCTTAAAATTTGGCGAAGGGTTTCTGGCTCCAAATGTGGTGAAGGATCTCGTCTCCAAAATACTGTTTTTTTTCTCTGATGTTTCTTGTTCATGCTTTGAAATTTATCAAAACAGTGAACAGTAAAATATGATTTTTTTTACCGCAAGTAGCTTTGCATAAGCTGCTCAAGCGTTGAAAGATGAGATAATTATTTTGTCGACAATGTTAGACAAAACAGAAAATAATTGAGTGACTGAATTCATTGTCAATTTGTGTTTTACAAAATTTTGTGTGCAAATCATTGCTCTTATGGAATATATTCATGTCCAAAAAAGAAAAAGGTTTGCTTTTGATTATTGCTGTTATTTTTTATTATCTTGGGGATCATGAGTTAGTTTTGGAAAGGTTGGTTTTTCTTTATTTCCCCAACTATTTTTCTGTTATTAAGGACATTTGAGTTTTGCCATTTGATACTTCTAGGCATGGGCTGTTTTCTCTGTTATTTTTATGATTTGGATGCGACTCTGGACTTTGAATTTATTTTAATTCTACCTTGCACAATGTATGTTTGAGCGTTTGGGAAATGAATTTGTTGCAGAATGATATAGGATTGACTTTTACATCATGACAAACTTAGTTGCAGAGTTGTTTCAATTCTTTTGCGATGATTTTTAGTACTATGTGGATCAAATAAGAGATGTCCCTTGAAAAAGTTGTGTAATGATTTGTTGATGGAAAAATTGTGTGATAATGTTGATGATGCTTATGATCCTAGAAAACTGAAATGTGGGAAGGGTAATTTAGTTGGCTTTTTCTGTCCAATCATATTGAAAAGTAATGACATATGTGACCCTATGATGAAGGATCTTAGTTCCTATGACCCGATAAAATTGGAATGATGATATATGTGGCCCTGCGAGATTGGATTGTGACGAAGGATCTTAGTTCGTACATGATGATATATGTGCCCTTGTGAGGTTGAATTGTGATGAAGGATCTTAGTCCCTATGACCCGATAAAATCGGATACAATGATGTGTGGCTCTACGAAATGAAATTGTGATGAAGGGTCCCTATGACCCAAAAAAATCGGATATGATGAAGTTTGATGGTATATGTTATTGGGCTTGTTTGACCCATGAACATTGAAGTTTGATGGTTTAATTGACCTTATGACGTTGAAATATGGTGAAAGATCTTTTGGCCCCAATGTTGTTGAAATGCGGCGAGGGATCTCTTGGCTCCAAAATAGAGTTTTCTTTCTCTGATGTGTTCTTGTTCATGTTTTGAAATTTATTAGAATATTGAACCGTGAAATCTGGCTTTTCTCATTACAAGTAACTTTGCATATATAAGCTGCTCAAGAATTGAAAGATGTTATATATAAACAGAAAATAATTGAGTGATTGAATTCATTATCAATTTGTGATGGACTTTTACAGCATGACAACTTAGTTGCAGAGTCATTTCAATTCTTTTGTAATGTTTTTTCTGTTCACTTACTAGTACATCAAATTAAAATTTTGTCCGTTGAAAATAATTGTGCAATGATTTGTTTTGATGGTAAAATTGTGAGATCATGTTCATTATTCTTGTGAGCCTAGAAAAATGAAATGTGTGGAAGAGTAATATGTTTGTCCTATATGACTACAAAATCAAATTGTGGCGATGTATGATATATCTGGCTTTTTCTATCCAACAATATTGAGATGTAATAATATATGTGGCCTTGTGAACTTGAATTGTGATGAAGGATATTAGTCTCTATGAGTCTATAAAATTGGATATGATGGTATGCTTGACACTTACGTTGTGAAATGATGTCATCTGTTATTTTTTACTCTAGAATATTAAAGTTTGATGGTATAATTGATGATATGAAGTTGAAATGGTGAAGGATCTCCTGGTTCCACAATAGAGTTTTCTTTCTCCATTAGCACAATATGAAATTTATCAAATCTGGTTTTTCTCATGCTTGAAATTCATTCACACTGGAATCTGGTTTTTCTCATGCAATATATATAGGCTGTTACTTGCTTCGAGAATTGAAAGATGTCATAGATATGAGTAATTGAATTCATTGTCAATTTGTGTTACACAAAAAAAAAGGGTATAGAACACAGACTCTTTGAATTTGTCATTCTAATTCTCTATACTAATCTGTTATAACATGTATGCTAATCTATGTTAATCAGTTTCATTTTGAGATTCTTCATCAATCTCAACTCAAGGGAGATGCGAGTTGGTGGAATACATGTTCACTGCAAGGAATTGAGACCTCCCATGGGATGAGATGATATCCACCTCCCATGAGATGATCATATCCAAACTCTTCCTCAACTTCACTCAACTCTTAGAATGAAGCTTGGTTCAAATATGAAATAGGAATCACATAACACTTTTGATTATCTCCGACATACACTGCAAGATAACCCTTTGGGACTTGTACAGATTTTGAAATTGCTTGCTTAGCTGAGAATGATGCCTTTCCCCATTTTTCTTGTAGTATGTAGGGAATGGAAAGAGCAAGGGAAAGCTCTCTTAAGAAGAAGGTGTTCAAGTATTGATCTTCAGATTGTCAGGGAGTTGTGTTGTGTTGTTTTTGAAGGCAAGAGAAATGATTGTTGAAGGGGGTTAAAAGATGGGGTCATGCATATGAAATCACGTGATGCTGTTTTAGAGTCTCAAACAATGGCCAATAATAGATCATAGCCTCCTACATGTTAAGGTGTAACAGCCAACTAGTATATTTCTGTGAGATGAATTATTATGAAGTTGAAAGCTATAGATAAATGGACTTAAGAGGCATCTATGCAAACTAAGTCTAATGTTGCATCATGTTTCCCATAGTTTGAAAGTTCCACATTATGTTGCCCTTGAAAGGTGAAGTTTATATAAATACTTTGATAAACAAACCCATAGATAAGGTCCTGAATCTTGATCATCATTTATTGATTTCATTATTAGCACCCAAGACACATGTGAGATGTTACCAACTAATGGAAGAGATATACACAGTACATTGCAAGAGCAAGAACTAGGTTTCACTTGTGTATTTATAAAGATTTCTATCAATACCATGTGATTTCTTGTGATCCCTTGTACATATTACGGTAGACCCCATCTTATCAAATATTATTTCTCAAGGAAGCCATTAGTAACTATATGCAGTATATGTACTCAAACAGCACAAATCATCTTGCATCTCCTCATACAAATATATTGTGTTTTATGTGGAGCAACAAGGAAGAATTCAGTTATGATAATCCAAATAGAGGTCTCTCAATTCCATGCAGTGAGGATGCATTTCTAAACTTCAGATCTCAATTTCCCCTTGGAGCTCAATTTTTGTAAGAACCATTCACTTGCTTATAATTTTGTTAGACTGATAATCTATATTCACTAGTTCAGTATATCATTTGAACAATTTAAATTCATTAGAGAATTGAGATATACAATAGCAACAAGTGTTTTAAGTTGCAACAGTATCATGCCATAAGTTCATAATTACTTTCTCATTCAGAAAAAAACTTCTACAATTCCATAGGATTGAAAGCAAAATGGAAAGTTCCCACAAGACAAAGAATGAAGTGCTTTCTGCACAAATATCTCTCAACTAATTTATCTACGTATTAATAGCATGATCTACATCTCATTCAAGCGAGAATTGATTCTTAGAAACTTATCCTCACTGCACAGAATTGTGAGATCACCCATTGGATGATCGTATCCATATTTCTTCTTCAACTTGACTCAACAATTCTTGAAATAAAGATTGATTCAAGTATGATATCGGAATACAAACTGCCTCATGTTGTCTCCAACATAGACCGTAAGGTAGCCTTTTGGTACTTCAAGCCCCTTGGAAATTGTTTTTGCTGCCCTTTTAATACTTGGAATGCGCAAACCCATATTGTGTATTGATTTTTCAAAGAACTTGTATGAGAAATAAGTATTTCAGTTAAGATACTTGAGGATGCAAATGACTTGTGTTGCTTTAGACCTCAAGAAATTTGGTATATATGGATGCTAAGGGAAGTAGGGAACATTCAAATCAATTTCCAACTGAATTATTTTTTAGGAGTGATAAGGGATCACATGGCATTGTCTTGGAGGTGTTTCTATGGATTGCTAAGTTGAAAAGAATTGCATACCCTACTCTGATATAGTGGCTAACAAATTACCCTCTTGAAAGAAAAGACATATGCATAGCGTACGTGACACCAAAAATATGTCCATGCATTAAACCATACATAATCTATTAGTATATATGCTTTAGACATCACACGCTCTCTTTTTCTTTTCTTTTTCTTTCTCTCTCTCTTAGGTGAGTGTTTTTGCTTGTTTCGCACGTGTGTTTTTTTTTTTATTTATTTTTATGTTTTTCGCTCGTTTCGCACGTGTGTTTTTTGCTCGTTTCTCGCACGTGTGTTTTTTTATTTTTATTTTTTTGTGTTTTTCGCTTGTTTTGCACGTGTGCGTGTTTTTCGCTCGTTTCACATGTGTGCGTGTTTTTGGCTCGTTTCGCACGTGTGCATGTTTTTTTTGTGTCTTAGCATTTTTCGCACGTGTGCGTTTTTCGTTCGTTTCGCACGTGTATTTTTTTGTTTTTCGTTGGCTTCACACGTGTGTGTTTTTTGCTCATTTTGTACGTGTGTTTTTTTGTGCTTTTCGCTTGTTTCGCGTGTGTGTGCATTTTGTGTTTTCGTTCGTTTTGCACGTGTGTTTTTCTGTGTTTTTCGCTCTTTCGCACGTGCGTGTTTTTCGTTAGTTTCGCACGTGTGCGTGTGTTTTTCGCTCGTTTCACACGTGTGTTTTATTTATTGATTTTGGTGTTTTTCGCTCGTTTCGCACGTGTGTTTTTTTTATTTTTTGTGATCTGCACTTGTTTCGCACGTGTGTTTTTTTTTTGTTTTTCGTTAGCTTCACACGTGTGTGTTTTTTGCTCGTTTTGCACGTGTGTTTTTTGTGCTTTTCGCTCGTTTTGCACGTGTGTGTTTTTGGCTCGTTTCGCATGTGTGCATGTGTTTTTTTGTGTTTTTCGCTTGTTTGACACATGTTTTATTTATTGATTTTTGGTGTTTTTCACTCGTTTCGCACGTGTGTGGGGTTTTTTTTTGTTTTTCGTTAGTTTCACACGTGTGTGTTTTTCGCTCGTTTCGCACGTGTGTATTTTTTTGTGTTTTCCGCTCGTTTTGCACGTATTTTTTGCTCGTTTCGCACATGTATGTGTCTTTGTGTTTTTGCTCTTTTCGCACGTATGCGTGTTTTCCGCTCGTTTCGCACGTGCGTGTTTTTTTGTGTTTTTCGCTCATTTCGCACGTGTGTATTTTTTGCTCGTTACGTACGGGTGTTTTTCTTATTTATTTATTTTTGTGTTTTTCGCTCGTTTCGCACGTATGCATGTTTTTCGTTCATTTCGCACATGTGTGTATTTTTCGCTCGTTTCGCACATGTGGTGTTTTTTATCGTTTCGCACGTGTGTGTGTGTATGTATTTTTTTATTTTTTTTTGTGTTTTTCGCTGGTTTCGCATGTGTGCGAGTTTTTCACTTGTTTCACACGTGTGTGTTTTTCGCCCGTTTTGCACGCGTATGTGGGTGTTTGAGTTTTTTGCTCCTTTCGCACGTGTGCGTGTTTTCACTCGTTTTGCACGCGTGTGTGATTTTTTTCCGTTTTTCCCTCGTTTTGCACGCGCGTTTTTTTGCTCGTTTCGCACATGCGTGTATTTTTCGCTCGTTTTGCACGCGTGTGTTTTTCGGTCGTTTCGCACGTGTGGCTTTTTTTTGTTTTTCGCTCATTTCGCACGTGGATTTGTGTGTTTTTTGTTTTGTGTTTTTCGCTCGTTTCACACGTCTGCATGTTTTTTTTTTGTGTTTTTCTCACGTATGTGCTTTTCGCTCGTTTCGCACGTGTATGTGTGTTTTTCTGTGTTTTCGCTCTTTCCGAACGTGCGCGTGTTTTTCGCTCGTTTCGCACGTGTGAGTGTTTTTCCCTCGTTTCGCACGTGTGTTTTTATTTTTTTTTTATGTTTTTCGCTCGTTTCGCACGTGAGTTTTTTTGGTATTTTTCGCTCGTTTTGCACGTGTGCATGTTTTTCGCTCGTTTCGCACGTGTGTGCTTTTTATCGTTTCGCACGTGTGTGTGTTTTTTTATTTTGTGTTTTTCTCTGGTTTCGCACACATGCATATTTCTCGCTGGTTTCGTACGTGTGCGTGTTTTTCACTCGTTTCGCATGTGTGTGTGTTTGTTGTTTTGTGTTTTCCGCTCGTTTCGCATGTGTGTTATTTTTTTTTGTTTTTCCCTCGTTTCGCTCGTGTGTTTTTTTATTTTCTATTTTTCTGTATTTTTTGCTCATTTCGGACATATGCGTGTTTTTTGCTCATTTCGCGCGTATGTGTTTTTCGCTCGTTTCGCATGTGTGGGTGTTTTTTGCTCGCTTCGCACGCGTATGTGTGTTTTTTTTGTTTCTGCTTGTTTCGCACGTGCGTGTTTTTCGCTCGTTTCGCATGTGTGTGTTTTTTTTTGTATTTTTCGCTCGTTTCGCACGTGTTTTTTGTGTGTTTTTTGCTCGTTTCGCACATGTGTGTGTATTTCTTGTGTTTTAGCTCGTTTTGCACGTGTGTGTTTTTGGCTCGTTTCGCACGTGCGTGTTTTTCTTTGTGTTTTGCGCTATTTTCGCACGTGTGTGATTGTATTGTGTGTTTTTCGCTCGTTTCGCACGCGTGTATTTTTTTGTTTTCTTTTCTGGTTTCGCACGTGTGCGTGTTTTTCGCTTGTTTTGCACGTGAGGTTTTTTTGTGTTTTTCGTTAGTTTCGCACGTGTGTGTGTTTTTTTGTGTTTCTCGCTCGTTTCGCACGTGTGCGTTTTTTTCGCTCCTTTCGCACGTATGTGTGCATTTCGCTCATTTCGCACGTGTGTATTTTTTTGTGTTTTTGCTCGTCTTGCGCGTGTGTGTTTGGCTCGTTTCGCATGTGCGTGTGTTTTCTGTGCTTTTCGCTCTTTTCGCACGTGTTTCTATTTTTTTGCGCATTTTGCACGTGTGCGTGTTTTTCGCTCGTTTCGTACGTATGTGTTTTTTTCTCGTTTCGCACGTGTTACGGTTTTTTGCGCATTTCGTACGTGTGAGTATTTTTTGTTCGTTTCGCACGTGTGTATTTTTTCTCGTTTCGCACGTGTGCGTGTATTTTTTTTTTGTATTTTTCGCTCATTTCGCACGTGTAAAACAAGCGAAAAACACAAAAAATGAAATAAAAAAACAAACACACAAGTGTGAAACGAGCGAAAAATACGCACACTGGCGAAATGTGTGGAAAACACAAAAAAACACACACGTGCGAAACGAGAAAAAAGTACACGTGTGAAACTAACAAAAAACAAAAAAAAACACACACGCGTGCGAAACAAGCGAAAAAACAAAAAAAATCCTCAGACACATGCGAAACGAGCAAAAATACACATACGTGGGAAAAGACCGAAAAAACCCACACGTGCGAAATCAGCGAAAAACACGCATAAGTGCGAAATGAGCGAAAAAACACAGAAACCCACGTGCGAAAAGAGCGAAGAACACAAAAAAGCACACACACACACGTGTGAAACAAGCGAAAAACACAAAAAAAAAACCACGCACACGTGCGAAACGAGCGAAAAACACACGTGCGAAACGAGCGAAAAACACGCACACGTGCGAAACTAGTGGAAAAAAGCACACATGCAAAACGATAAAAAACACCCACACGTGCGAAATGAGCGAAAAAAACACACGCATGCGAAATGAGCGAATAACACAAAAAATTAAAAATTAAAATAACACGTACGAAACGAGCGAAAAAAACACACACACATGCGAAACGAGCGAAAAACACAAAGAAAAACACACGCACTCGCACGTGTGAAACAAGCAAAAAACACAAAAAAATAAATAAAAAAACAAACACACAAGTGTGAAACGAGAGAAAAATTTGAACACGGGTGAAATGAGTGGAAAACACAAAAAAAAACGCGCACACACGTGCGAAATGAGCGTGTACGAGCGAAAAATACAAAAAAAACACATACACACACATGCGAAAAACACGCACATGTGTGTTTTTCGCTCATTTCGCACGTGTGTGTTTTTTCCGTTCTTCGCTCCTTTTGCACGTGTGCGTGTTTTTCGCTCGTTCCGCACGTATGTGTGTTTTTTGCTAGTTTTGCACGTGTTTGCGGTTTTATGTTGTGTTTTTCGTTCGTTTCGCACGTCTGTATGGGTGTCTATTTTTTGTATTTTTCGTTAGTTTCTCACGTGTGTATTTTTCGCTCGTTTCGCATGTGTGCATGTTTTTCGCTGGTTTCGCACGTGGGCGTGTTTTCCGCTCGTTTTGCACGTGTGCGTATTTTTCTTGTGTTCTTCGTGCGTTTCACATGTGTACGTGTGTTACGCTCGTTTCGCACGTGTGTCAGGTTTTTTTTGTGTTTTTCGCTCGTTTCGCATGTGCGTGTGTTTTTTTTTGTTTTTCGTTAGTTTCACACGTGTGTATTTTTCGCTCGTTTCGCACGTGTGTGTTTTTTGCTCGTTATGCACATGTGTGTGTATTTCTTGTGTTTTCGCTCGTTTTGCACGTGTGTGTTTTCGGCTCGTTTCGCACGTGTGTGAGTGTGTTTTTCTTTGTGTTTTGCGTTTTTTCGCATGTTTGTGATTGTTTTTTTGCGTTTTTCGCTCGTTTCCCACGTGTGTATTTTTTGTTTTCTTTTTTGGTTTCGCACTTGTGGGTGTTTTTCGCTTGTTTCGCACGTGTTTGAGGTTTTTTTGTGTTTTTCGTTAGTTTTACACGTGTGTGTTTTTCGCTCGTTTCGCACGTGTGTGTTTTTTTGTGTTTCTCGCTCGTTTCTCACATGTGCATTTTTTTCGCTCCTTTCGCACGTATGTGTGCATTTCGCTCGTTTCGCACGTGTGTATTTTTTTGTGTTTTTGCTCGTCTTGCGCGTGTGGTTGGCTCGTTTCGCAGGTGCGTGTGTGTTATGTGCTTTTCGCTCTTTTCGCACGTGTTTCTATTTTTTGCGCATTTCGCACGTGCGTGTTTTTCGCTCATTTCGTACGTATGTGTTTTTCTCTCGTTTCGCACGTGTTTCGATTTTTTGCGCATTTCACACGTGTGCGTATTTTTCACTCGTTTCGCACGTGTGTATTTTTCTCTCGTTTCGCACGTGTGCCTGTATTTTTTTTTGTATTTTTCGCTCTTTTCGCACGTGTAAAACAAGCGAAAAACACAAAAAAAGAAATAAAAAACAAACACACAAGTGTGAAACGAGCAAAAAATATGCACACTGGCGAAATGTGTGGAAAACACTAAAAAAAATGCACACACGTGCGAAACGAGCTTAAAACACAAAAAAATACACACGTGCGAAACGAGAAAAAAATACACGTGTGAAACTAACAAAAAACAAAAAAACACACACGCGTGCGAAACGAGCGAAAAAACAAAAAAATCCTCAGACACATGCGAAACGAGCAAAAATACACATACGTGGGAAAAGACCAAAAAAACCCACACGTGCGAAATCAGCGAAAAACACACATACGTGAGAAATGAGCGTAAAACACAAAAAAATTAAAAATTAAAAAACACAGAAATCCAAGTGCGAAACGAGCGAAGAACTCAAAAAAGCACACACACACACACGTGTGAAACAAGCGAAAAACACAAAAAGAAACCACGCACTCCCGTGCGAAACGAGCGAAAGCACGCACACGTACGAAACAAGCAAAAAACACGCACACGTGTGAAACGAGCGAAAAAGAAAAAAATGAAAAAACACACAGAGACACAGATGCGAGCGAAACGAGCGAAAAACACACGTGCGAAACTAGCGAAAAACACGCACACGTGCGAAACTAGTGGAAAAAAACACACACATGCAAAACGATAAAAAACACCCACACGTGCGAAATGAGCGAAAAAACACACGCATGCAAGTTGAGCGAATAACACACAAAAAATTAAAAATTAAAATAACACACGTACGAAACGAGCGAAAAACACAAAGAAAAACACACACACTCGCACGTGTGAAACAAGCGTAAAACACAAAAAAACAAATAAAAAAACAAACACACAAGTGTGAAACGAGCGAAAAATATGAACACGGGCGAAATGAGTGGAAAACACAAAAAAAACGCGCACACACGTGCGAAACGAGCGTGTACGAGCGAAAAATAAAAAAAAAACACATACACACACATGCAAAAAACACGCACGTGTCTTTTTCGCTCATTTCGCACGTGTGTTTTTTTCCGTTCTTCGATTCTTTTGCACGTGTGCGTGTTTTTCGCTCGTTCCGTACGTATGTGTGTTTTTTGCTAGTTTCCCACGTGTGTGCGGTTTTATGTTGTGTTTTTCGCTCGTTTCGCACATCTGTGTGGGTGTGTGTTTTTTGTGTTTTTCGTTACTTTCTCACGTGTGTGTTTTTCGCTCGTTTCGCATGTGTGCATATTTTCCGCTGGTTTCGCACGTGTGCGTGTTTTCCGCTCGTTTTGCACGTGTGCGTATTTTTCTTGTGTTCTTCGCGCATTTCACATGTGTACGTGTTTTACGCTCGTTTCGCACGTGTGTGAGGTTTTTTTGTGTTTTTCGCTCGTTTCGCACGTGTGTGTTTTTTGTGTTTTTTGCTCGTTTTGCACATGTGTGTGTATTTCTTGTGTTTTCGCTCGTTTTGCACGTGTGTGTTTTCGGCTCGTTTCGCACGTGTGTGAGTGTGTTTTTCTTTGTGTTTTGCGTTCTTTTCGCACGTGTGTGATTGTTTTTTTGCATTTTTCGCTCGTTTTCCACATGTGTATTTTTTTGTTTTCTTTTTTGGTTTCGCACTTGTGGGTGTTTTTCGCTTGTTTCGCACGTGTTTGAGGTTTTTTTGTGTTTTTCGTTAGTTTTACACGTGTGTGTTTTTCGCTCGTTTCGCACGTGTGTGTGTTTTTTTGTGTTTCTCGCTCGTTTCTCACATGTGCGTTTTTTCGCTCCTTTCGCACGTATGTGTGCATTTCGCTCGTTTTGCACGTGTGTATTTTTTTGTGTTTTTGCTCGTCTTGCGCGTGTGTGTTTGGCTCGTTTCGCAGGTGCGTGTGTTTTCTGTGCTTTTCGCTCTTTTCGCACATGTTTCTATTTTTTGCGCATTTCGCACGTGCGTGTTTTTCGCTCGTTTCGTACGTATGTGTTTTTCTCTCGTTTCGCACGTGTTTCGATTTTTTGCACATTTCACACGTGTGCGTATTTTTCGCTCGTTTTGCACGTGTGTATTTTTCTCTCGTTTCGCACGTGTGCGTGTATTTTTTTGTGTGTTTTTCGCTCTTTTCGCACGTGTAAAACAAGCGAAAAACACAAAAAAGAAATAAAAAAACAAACACACAAGTGTGAAACGAGCAAAAAATACGCACACTGGCGAAATGTGTGGAAAACAAAAAAAAGCACACACACGTGTGAAACGAGCTTAAAACACAAAAAAACACACGTGCGAAACGAGAAAAAAATACACATGTGTGAAACTAACAAAAAACAAAAAAACACACGCGCGTGCGATACGAGCGAAAAAATAAAAAAAATCCTCAGACACATGCTAAACGATCAAAAATACACATACGTTGGAAAAGACCGAAAAAACCCACACGTGCGAAATCAGTGAAAAACACCCATACGTGCGAAATGAGCGTAAAACACAAAAAAAAATTAAAAATTAAAAAACACAAAAACCCACGTGCGAAACGAGCGAAAAACACAAAAAAGCACACACACACACACACGTATGAAACAAGTGAAAAACACAAAAAAAACCACGCATTCCCGTGCGAAACGAGTGAAAGCACGCACACGTATGAAACGAGCGAAAAATACGCACACGTGCGAAACGAGCGAAAAAGGAAAAAAATGAAAAAACATACAGAGACACAGATGCGAGCGAAACGAGCGAAAAACACACACGTGCGAAACTAACGAAAAACACGCACACGTGCGAAACTAGTGGAAAAAACACACACATGCAAAACGATAAAAAACACCCACACGTGCGAAATGAGCGAAAAAACACACGCATGCAAGTTGAGCGAATAACACACAAAAAATTAAAAATTAAAATAACACACGTACGAAACGAGCGAAAAACACACACACACGTGCGAAACGAGCGAAAAACACAAAGAAAAACACACACACTCGCACGTGTGAAACAAGCGTAAAACACAAAAAAACAAATAAAAAAACAAACACACAAGTGTGAAACGAGCGAAAAATATGAACACGGGCGAAATGAGTGGAAAACACAAAAAAAACGCGCACACACGTGCGAAACGAGCGTGTACGAGCGAAAAATAAAAAAAAACACATACACACACATGCGAAAAACACGCACATGTGTCTTTTTCGCTCATTTCGCACGTGTGTTTTTTTCCGTTCTTCGCTTCTTTTGCACGTGTGCGTGTTTTTCGCTCGTTCCGTACGTATGTGTGTTTTTTGCTAGTTTCCCACGTGTGTGCGGTTTTATGTTGTGTTTTTCGCTCGTTTCGCACGTCTGTGTGGGTGTGTGTTTTTTGTGTTTTTCGTTACTTTTTCACGTGTGTGTTTTTCGCTCGTTTCGCATGTGTGCATATTTTCCGCTGGTTTCACAAGTGTGCGTGTTTTCCGCTCGTTTTGCACGTGTGCGTATTTTTCTTGTGTTCTTCGCGCATTTCACATGTGTACGTGTTTTACGCTCGTTTCACACGTGTGTGAGGTTTTTTGTGTTTTTCGCTCGTTTCGCACGTGTGTGTTTTTTGTGGTTTTTGCTCATTTCGCACATGTGTGTGTATTTCTTGTGTTTTCGCTCGTTTTGCAGGTGTGTGTTTTCGGCTCGTTTCGCACGTGTGTGAGTGTGTTTTTCTTTGTGTTTTGCGTTCTTTTCGCACGTGTGTGATTGTTTTTTTGCATTTTTCGCTCGTTTCCCACATGTGTATTTTTTTGTTTTCTTTTCTGGTTTCGCACTTGTAGGTGTTTTTCGCTTGTTTCGCACGTGTTTGAGGTTTTTTTGTGTTTTTCGTTAGTTTTACACGTGTGTGTTTCTCGCTCGTTTCTCACATGTGTGTTTTTTCGCTCCTTTCGCACGTATGTGTGCATTTCGCTCGTTTCGCACGTGTGTATTTTTTGTGTTTTTGCTCGTCTTGCGCGTGTGTGTTTGGCTCGTTTCACAGGTGCGTGTGTGTTTGGCTCGTTTCGCAGGTGCGTGTGTTTTCTGTGCTTTTCGCACATGTTTCTATTTTTTGCACATTTTGCACGTGCGTATTTTTCGCTCGTTTCGTACCTATGTGTTTTTCTCTCGTTTCGCACGTGTTTCGATTTTTTGCGCATTTCACACGTGTGCGTATTTTTCGCTCGTTTCGCACGTGTGTATTTTTCTCTCGTTTCGCACGTATGCGTGTATTTTTTTTTGTGTTTTTCGCTCTTTTCGCACGTGTAAAACAAGCGAAAAACACAAAAAAGAAATAAAAAACAAACACACAAGTGTGAAACGAGCAAAAAATACGCACACTGGCGAAATGTGTGGAAAACAAAAAAAAGCACACACGCGTGTGAAACGAGCTTAAAACACAAAAAAACACACGTGCGAAACGAGAAAAAGATACACGTGTGAAACTAACAAAAAACAAAAAAACACACGCGCGTGCGAAACGAGCGAAAAAATAAAAAAAATCCTCAGACACATGCTAAACGATCAAGAATACACATACGTTGGAAAAGACCGAAAAAACCCACACGTGCGAAATCAGCGAAAAACACCCATACGTGCGAAATGAGCGTAAAACACAAAAAAAATTAAAAATTAAAAAACACAGAAACCCACGTGCGAAACGAGCGAAAAACACAAAAAAGCACACACACACACACACACGTGTGAAACGAGTGAAAAACACAAAAAACCACGCATTCCCGTGCGAAACGAGTGAAAGCACGCACACGTATGAAACGAGCGAAAAATATGCACACGTGCGAAACGAGTGAAAAAGGAAAAAAATGAAAAAACACACACAGACACAGATGCGAGCGAAACGAGCGAAAAACACACACATGCAAAATGAGCGAAAAACACGCACACGTGCGAAACTAGTCGAAAAAAACACATATGCAAAACAATAAAAAAACACACACATGTGCGAAATGAACGAAAAAACACACGCATGCGAAATGAGCGAATAACACACAAAAAATTAAAAATTAAAATAACACACACGTACAAAACGAGCGAAAAACACACACACACACGTGCAAAACGAGCGAAAAACACAAAGAAAAACTCACACACACTCGCACATGTGAAACAAGCGAAAAACACAAAAAAATAAATAAAAAAACAAACACACAAGTGTGAACCGAGCGAAAAATATGAACACGGGCGAAATGAGTGAAACAAAAAAAAACGCGCACACACGTGCGAAACAAGCGTGTATGAGCGAAAAATACAAAAAAAAACACATACACACACATGCGAAAAACACGCACATGTGTGTTTTTCGCTCATTTTGCACGTGTATTTTTTTCCGTTCTTCGCTCCTTTTGCACATGTGCGTGTTTTTCGCTCGTTCCGCACGTATGTGTATTTTTTGCTAGTTTCGCACGTGTGTGCGGTTTTATGTTGTGTTTTTCGCTCGTTTCGCACGTCTGTGTGGGTGTGTGTTTTTTGTGTTTTTCGTTAGTTTCTCACGTGTGTGTTTTTCGCACGTTTCGCACGTGTGCATGTTTTCTGCCGGTTTCACACATGTGCGTGTTCTCTGCTCGTTTTGCACGTGTGCGTGTTTTTCTTGTGTTTTTCGCGCGTTTCACATGTGTACGTGTTTTACGCTCGTTTCGCACGTATGTGTGATTTTTGCTCGTTTCGCATGTGCGTGTGTTTTTTTGTTTTTCGTTAGTTTCACACGTGTGTATTTTTCTCTCGTTTCGCACGTGTGCATGTATTTTTTTTGTATTTTTCGCTCTTTTCACACGTGTAAAACAAGCGAAAAACACAAAAAAAGAAATAAAAAAACAAACACACAAGTGTGAAACGAGCGAAAAATATGCACACTGGCGAAATGTGTGGAAAACACAAAAAAAACGCACACACGTGCGAAAAGAGCTTAAAACACAAAAAAATACACACGTGCGAAACGAGAAAAAAATACACGTGTGAAACTAACAAAAAACAAAAAAACACACGCGTGCAAAATGAGCAAAAAATAAAAAAATCCTCAGACACATGCGAAACGAGCAAAAATACACATACGTGGGAAAAGACCGAAAAAACCCACACGTGCGAAATCAACGAAAAACACGCATACGTGAGAAATAAGCGTAAAACACAAAAAAATTAAAAATTAAAAAACACAGAAATTCACGTGCAAAACGAGCGAAGAACTCTAAAAAGCACACACACACACACGTGTGATACAAGCGAAAAACACAAAAAAAAAAACAAGCACTCCCGTGCGAAACGAGCGAAAGCACGCACACGTACGAAACGAGCGAAAAACACGCACACGTGCGAAACGAGCGAAAAAGAAAAAAATGAAAAAACACACAGACACAGATGCGAGCGAAACGAGCGAAAAACATACACGTGCGAAACTAGCAAAAAACACGCACACGTGCGAAACTAGTGGAAAAAAACACACATGCAAAACGATAAAAAAACACCCACACGTGCGAAATGAACGAAAAAACACACGCATGCAAAATGAGCGAATAACACACAAAAAATTAAAAATTAAAATAACACACGTACGAAATGAGCGAGAAACACACACACACGTGCGAAACGAGCGAAAAACACAAAGAAAAACACACACTCGCACGTGTGAAACAAGCGAAAAACACAATAAAACAAATTAAAAAACAAACACACAAGTGTGAAACGAGCGAAAAATATGAACACGGGCGAAATGAGTGGAAAACACAAAAAAAACGCGCACACACATGCGAAACGAGCGTGTAATAGCGAGAAATAAAAAAAAAACACATACACACACATGCGAAAAACACGCACATGTGTCTTTTTCGCTCATTTCGCATGTGTGTTTTTTTCCGTTCTTCGCTTCTTTTGCACGTGTGCGTGTTTTTCGCTCGTTCCGTACGTATGTGTGTTTTTTGCTAGTTTCGCACGTGTGTGCGGTTTTTTGTTGTGTTTTTCGCTCGTTTCGCACGTCTGTGTGGGTGTGTGTTTTTTGTGTTTTTCGTTAGTTTCTCACGTGTGTGTTTTTCGCTCGTTTCGCATGTGTGCATATTTTCCGCTCGTTTCGCACGTGTGCATGTTTTCCGCCGGTTTCGCACGTGTGCGTGTTTTCCGCTCGTTTTGCACGTGTGCGTATTTTTCTTGTGTTCTTCGCGCGTTTCACATGTGTACGTGTTTTACGCTCGTTTTGCACGTGTGTGAGGTTTTTTTGTGTTTTTCGCTCGTTTCGCATGTGCGTGTGTTTTTTTCGTTAGTTTCACACGTGTGTATTTTTCGCTAGTTTCGCACGTGTGTTTTTTGCTCGTTTCACACATGTGTGTGTATTTCTTGTGTTTTTGCTCGTTTTGCACGCGTGTGTTTTTGGCTCATTTCACACGTGTGTGTGTTTTTCTTTGTGTTTTGCGCTCTTTTTGCACGTGTGTGATTTTTTTTTTTGTGTTTTTCGCTCGTTTCGCACGTGTGTATTTTTTTGTTTTCTTTTCTGGTTTCGCACGTGTGCGTGTTTTTCGGTTGTTTCGCACGTGTGTGAGGTTTTTTTGTGTTTTTCGTTAGTTACACACTTGGGTGTTTTTTGCCCGTTTCGCACGTGTGTGTGTTTTTTTGTGTTTCTCGCTCGTTTCGCACGTGTGCGTTTTTTTTGCTTCTTTCGCACGTATGTGTGCATTTTGCTCGTTTCGCACGTGTGTATTTTTTTGTGTTTTAGCTCGTCTTGCGCGTGTGTGTTTGGCTCGTTTCGCACGTGCGTGTGTTTTCTGTGCTTTTCGCTCTTTTCGCACGTGTTTCTATTTTTTGTGCATTTCGCACGTGTGCGTATTTTTTGCTTGTTTCGTACGTATGTGTTTTTCTATCGTTTCGCACGGGTTTCGGTTTTTTGCGCATTTCGTATGTGTGTATTTTTCTCTCGTTTCGCACGTGTGCGTGTATTTTTTGTGTGTTTTTCGCTCTTTTCGCACGTGTAAAACAAGCGAAAAACACAAAAAAAAAAGAAATAAAAAAACAAACACACAAGTGTGAAACGAGCGAAAAATACGCACACTGGCGAAATGTGTGGAAAACAAAAAAAAACGCACACACACGTGCGAAACGAGCTTAAAACACAAAAAAACACACACGTGCGAAACGAGAAAAAAATACACATGTGTGAAACTGACAAAAAACAAGAAAACACACATGCGTGCGAAACGGGCAAAAAAACAAAAAAAATCCTCAGACACATGCGAAACGAGCAAAAATACACATACGTGGGAAAAGACCGAAAAAACCCACACGTGCGAAATCAGCGAAAAACACGCATACGTGCAAAATGAGCGTAAAACACAAAAAAATTAAAATTAAAAAACACAGAAACCAACATGCAAAACCAGCGAAGAACACAAAAAAGCACACACACCCGTGTGAAACAAGCGAAAAACACAAAAAAAACCACACACTCCCGTGCGAAACGAGCGAAAGCACGCACACGTACGAAACGAGCGAAAAACACGCACACGTGCGAAACGAGCGAAAAAGAAAAAATTAAAAAACACACACAGACACAGATGCGAGCGAAACGAGCGAAAAACACACGTGCGAAACGAACGAAAAACACGCACACGTACGAAACTAGTGAAAAAAACACACACATGCAAAACGATAAAAAACACCCACACGTGCGAAATGAGCGAAAAAAACACGCATGCGAAATGAGCGAATAACACAAAAAATTAAAAATACAAATAACACGTATGAAACGAGCGAAAAACACACACACGTGTGAGACGAGCGAAAAACACAAAAAAAAACACAAACACTCGCACGTGTGAAACAAGCGAAAAACACAAAAAAAATAAAAAAACAAACACACAAGTGTGAAACGAGCGAAAAATATGAACACGGGCGAAATGAGTGGAAAACACAAAAAAAACGCATACACACGTGCGAAATGAGCGTGTACGAGCGAAAAATACAAAAAAAAACATACACACACATGCGAAAAACACGCCCATGTGTGTTTTTCGCTCATTTCGCACGTGTATGTTTTTTTTTCATTCTTCGCTCCTTTTGCACGTGTGCGTGTTTTTCGCTCGTTCCGCACATATGTGTGTGTTTTGCTAGTTTCGCACGTGTGTGCGATTTTATGTTGTGTTTTTCGCTCATTTCGCATGTCTGTGTGGGTGTGTGTTTTGTGTTTTTCGTTAGTTTCTCACGTGCGTGTTTTTCGCTCGTTTCGCACGTGTGCATGTTTTCCGCCAGTTTCGCACGTGTGCGTGTTTTCCGCTCGTTTTGCTCGTGTGCGTATTTTTCTTGTGTTCTTCGCGCGTTTCACATGTGTACGTGTTTTACGCTCGTTTCGCACGTGTGTGAGGTTTTTTTGTGTTTTTCGCTCGTTGCACATGTGCGTGTGTTTTTTTTTGTTTTTCGTTAGTTTCACACGTGTGTATTTTTCTGTCATTTCGCACGTGTGTGTTTTTTGTGTGTTTTTTGCTCGTTTCGCACATGTGTGTATGTATTTCTTGTGTTTTTGCTCGTTTTGCACGCGTGTGTTTTTGGCTCGTTTCGCACGTGTGTGTGTTTTTCTTTGTGTTTTGCGCTCTTTTCGCACGTGTGTGATTGTTTTTTTGTGTTTTTCGCTCGTTTCGCACGTGTGTGTTATTGTTTTCTTTTCTGGTTTCGCACGTGTGTGAGGTTTTTGTGTTTTTCGTTAGTTACACACGTGGGTGTTTTTTGCCCGTTTCGCACGTGTGTGTGTTTTTTTGTGTTTCTCGCTCGTTTCGCACGTGTGCGTTTTTTTGCTCCTTTCGCACGTATGTGTGCATTTCGCTCGTTTCGCACGTGTGTATTTTTTGTGTTTTTGCTCGTCTTGCGCGTGTGTGTTTGGCTCGTGTCGCACGTGCGTGTGTTTTCTGTGCTTTTCGCTCTTTTCGCACGTGTTTCTGTTTTTTGCGCATTTCACACGTGTGCGTGTTTTTCGCTTGTTTCGTACATATGTGTTTTTCTATCGTTTCGCACGGGTTTCGGTTTTTTGCGCATTTCGTATGTGTGAGTATTTTTTGTTCATTTCGCACGTGTGTATTTTTCTCTCGTTTCGCACGTGTGCGAGTATTTTTTGTGTTTTCCGCTCTTTTCGCACGTGCAAAACAAGCGAAAAACACAAAAAAAGAAATAAAAAAACAAACACACAAGTGTGAAACGAGCGAAAAATACGCACACTGGCGAAATGTGTGGAAAACAAAAAAAAACGCACATAAGTGTGAAACGAGCGAAAAATACGCACACTGGCGAAATGTGTGGAAAACAAAAAAAAAACGCACACACGTGCGAAACGAGCTTAAAACACACAAAAAAAACACACACGTGCGAAACGAAAAAAAATACACATGTGTGAAACTTACAAAAAACAAAAAAACACACATGCGTGCGAAACGGGCAAAAAAACAAAAAAATCCTCAGACACATGCGAAACGAGCAAAAATACACATACGTGGGAAAAGATCGCAAAAACCCACACGTGCGAAATCAGCGAAAAACACGCATATGTGCGAAATGAGCGTAAAACACAAAAAAATTAAAAATTAAAAAACACAGAAACCCACGTGCAAAGCCAACGAAGAACAAAAAAAAGCACACACACGTGTGAAACAAGCGAAAAACACAAAAAAAAACCACACACTCCCGTGCGAAACGAGCGTAAGCACGCACACGTACGAAACGAGCGAAAAACATGCACACGTGCGAAACGAGCGAAAAAGAAAAAATTAAAAAACACACACAGACACAGATGCGAGCGAAACGAGCGAAAAACACACGTGCAAAACGAGCGAAAAACACGCACACGTGCGAAACTAGTGAAAAAAACACACACATGCAAAACGATAAAAAACACCCACACGTGCGAAATGAGCAAAAAAAATACACGCATGCGAAATGAGCGAATAACACAAAAAATTAAAAATAAAAATAACACACGTATGAAACGAGCGAAAAACACACACACACACACGTGCAAAACGAGCGAAAAACACAAAAAAAAACACAAACACTCGCACGTGTGAAACAAGCGAAAAACACACACACACACACGTGTGAAACAAGCGAAAAACACAAAAAAAAATTAAAAAAACAAACACACAAGTGTGAAACGAGCGAAAAATATGAACACGGGCGAAATGAGTGGAAAACACAAAAAAAACGCGCACACACGTGCGAAACGAGCGTGTACGAGCGAAAAATACAAAAAAAAACACATACACACACATGCGAAAAACACGCCCATGTGTGTTTTTCGCTCATTTCGCATGTGTATGTTTTTTTTTCATTCTTCGCTCCTTTTGCACGTGTGCGTATTTTTCGCTCGTTCCGCACGTATGTGTGTGTTTTGCTAGTTTCGCACGTGTGTGCGGTTTTATGTTGTGTTTTTTGCTCGTTTCGCACGTCTGTGTGGGTGTGTGTTTTTTGTGTTTTTCGTTAGTTTCTCACGTGTGTGTTTTTCGCTCGTTTCGCACGTGTGCATGTTTTCCGCCGGTTTCGCACGTGTGCGTGTTTTCCGCTCGTTTTGCACGTGTGCGTATTTTTCTTGTGTTCTTCGCGCGTTTCACATATGTACGTGTTTTACGCTCGTTTCGCACGTGTGTGAGGTTTTTTTGTGTTTTTCGCTCGTTTCGCATGTGCGTGTGTTTTTTTTTGTTTTTCGTTAGTTTCACACGTGTGTATTTTTCTGTCGTTTCGCACGTGTATGTTTTTTGTGTGTTTTTTGCTCGTTTCGCACTTGTGTGTGTGTATTTCTTGTGTTTTTGCTCGTTTTGCACGCATGTGTTTTTGGCTCGTTTTGCACGTGTGTGTTTTTCTTTGTGTTTTGCGCTCTTTTCGCACGTGTGTGATTGTTTTTTTGTGTTTTTCGCTCGTTTCGCACGTGTGTGTGTTTTCTGTGCTTTTCGCTCGTTTCGCACGTGCGTGTGTTTTATGTGTTTTTCACTCTTTTCGCACGTGTTTCTGTTTTTGCGCATTTCGCACGTGCATGTTTTTCGCTCGTTTCGTACGTATGTGTTTTTCTCTCGTTTCGCACGTGTGCCTGTATTTTTTTTGTTTTTTTTCGCTCTTTTCGCACGTGTAAAACAAGCGAAAAACACAAAAAAAGAAATAAAAAAACAAACACACAAGTGTGAAACGAGCGAAAAATATGCACACTGGCGAAATGTGTGGAAAACACTAAAAAAAATGCACACACGTGCGAAACGAGCTTAAAACACAAAAAAAATACACACGTGCGAATCGAGAAAAAAATACACGTGTGAAACTAACAAAAAACAAAAAAACACACACGCGTGCGAAACGAGCGAAAAAACAAAAAAATCCTCAGACACATGCGAAACGAGCAAAAATACACATACGTGGGAAAAGACCGAAAAAACCCACACGTGCGACATCAGCGAAAAACACGCATACGTGAGAAACGAGCGTAAAACACAAAAAAATTAAAAATTAAAAACACAGAAATCCACGTCCGAAACGACCGAAGAACTCAAAAAAGCACACACACACACACACACGTGTGATACAAGCGAAAAACACAAAAAAAAACCACGCACTCCCGTGCGAAACGAGCGAAAGCACGCACACGTACGAAACGAGCGAAAAACACGCACACGTGCTAAACGAGGGAAAAAGAAAAAAAAAGAAAAAACACACACAGACACAGATGCGAGCGAAACGAGCGAAAAATACACACGTGCGAAACGAGCAAAAAACACGCGCACGTGCGAAACTAGTGGAAAAAAACACACACATGCAAAACGATAAAAAACACCCACACGTGCGAAATGAGCGAAAAAACACACGCATGCGAAATGAGCGAATAACACACAAAAAATTAAAAATTAAAATAACACACGTACGAAACGAGCAAAAAAAACACACACACACGTGCGAAACGAGCGAAAAACACAAAGAAAAACACACACACTCGCACGTGTGAAACAAGCGAAAAATACAAAAAAAATAAATAAAAAAACAAACACAAAAGTGTGAAACGAGCGAAAAATATGAACACGGGCGAAATGAGTGGAAAACACAAAAAAACGCGCACACACGTGCGAAACGAGCGTGTACGAGCGAAAAATACAAAAAAACACATACACACACATGCAAAAAACACGCACATGTGTGTTTTTCGCTCATTTCGCACGTGCGTGTTTTTTCTGTTTTTCGCTCCTTTTGCACGTGTGCGTGTTTTTCGCTCGTTCCGCACGTATGTGTGTTTTTTGCTAGTTTCGCACGTGTGTGCGGTTTTATGTTGTGTTTTTCGCTCGTTTCGCACGTCTGTGTGGGTGTGTGTTTTTTGTGTTTTTCGTTAGTTTCTCACATGTGTTTCTCGCTCGTTTCGCACGTGTGCATGTTTTCCGCTGGTTTCGCACGTGTGCGTGTTTTCCGCTTGTTTTGCACCTGTGAGTATTTTTCTTGTGTTCTTCGCGCGTTTCACATGTGTACGTGTTTTACGCTCGTTTCGCACGTGTGTGAGGTTTTTTTGTGTTTTTCGCTCGTTTCGCATGTGCGTGTGTTTTTTTTGTTTTTCGTTAGTTTCACACGTGTGTATTTTTCGCTCGTTTCGCACGTGTGTGTTTTTTGCTCGTTTCGCACATGTGAGTGTATTTCTTGTGTTTTCACTCATTTTGCACGCGTGGGTTTTTGGCTCGTTTCGCACGTGTGTTTGTTTTTCTTTGTGTTTTGCGCTTTTTTCGCACGTGTGTGATTGTTTTTTTGTGTTTTTCGCTCGTTTCGTACGTGTGTATTTTTTTGTTTTCTTTTCTGGTTTCGCACGTGTGCGTGTTTTTCGCTTGTTTCGCACGTGTGTGAGGTTTTTGTGTTTTTCGATAGTTTCACACGTGTGTGTTTTTCGCTCATTTCACACGTGTGTGTTTTTTTGTGTTTCTCGCTCGTTTCGCACGTGTGCGATTTTTTCGCTCCTTTCGCACGTATGTGTGCATTTCGCTCGTTTTGCACGTGTGTATTTTTTTTATTTTTGCTCGTCTTGCGCGTGTGTGTTTGGCTCGTTTTGCACATGCGTGTGTTTTCTGTGCTTTTCACTCTTTTCGCACGTGTTTCTGTTTTTTGCGCTTTTTGCACGTGTGCGTGTTTTTCGCTTGTTTCGTACGTGTGTGTTTTTCTCTCGTTTCGCACGTGTTTCGGTTTTTTGCGCATTTCGTACGTGTGAGTATTTTTTTCGTTTCGCACGTGTGTATTTTTCTCTCGTTTCGCACGTGTGCGTGTATTTTTTTTTGTGTTTTTCGCTCTTTTCGCACGTGTAAAACAAGCGAAAAACACAAAAAAGAAATAAAAAAACAAACACACAAGTGTGAAACGAGCAAAAAATACGCACACTGGCGAAATGTGTGGAAAACACAAAAAAAAAACGCACACACGTGCGAAACGAGCTTAAAACACAAAAAAACACACACGTGCGAGACGAAAAAAATACACATGTGTGAAACTAACAAAAAACAAAAAAACACACGCGCGTGCGAAACGAGCGAAAAAACAAAAAAAAATCCTCATACACATGCTAAACGATCAAAAATACACATACGTTGGAAAAGACCGAAAAAACCCACACGTGCGAAATCAGCGAAAAACACCCATACGTGCAAAATGAGCGTAAAACACAAAAAAATTAAAAATTAAAAAACACAGAAACCCACATGCGAAACGAGCGAAAAACACAAAAAAGCACACACACACACGTGTGAAACAAGTGAAAAACACAAAAAAAGCCACGCATTCCCGTGCGAAACGAGTGAAAGCACGCACACGTATGAAAAGAGAGAAAAATACGCACACGTGCGAAACGAGCGAAAAAGAAAAAAAATGAAAAAACACACACAGACACAGATGCGAGCGAAACGAGCGAAAATCACACACGTGCGAAACGAGCGAAAAACACGCACACGTGCGAAACTAGTCGAAAAAAACACATATGCAAAACAATAAAAAAACACACACGTGCGAAATGAACGAAAAAACACACGCATGCGAAATGAGCGAATAACACACAAAAAATTAAAAATTAAAATAACACACACGTACAAAACGAGCGAAAAAAACACACACACACACACACACGTGCGAAACGAGCGAAAAACACAAAGAAAAACACACACACACACTCGCACATGTGAAACAAGCGAAAAACACAAAAAAATAAATAAAAAAACAAACACACAAGTGTGAACCGAGCGAAAAATATGAACACGGGCGAAATGAGTGAAACACAAAAAAAAATGCGCGCACACGTGCGAAACGAGCGTGTATGAGCGAAAAATACAAAAAAAAAAAACACATACACACACATGCGAAAAACACGCACATGTGTGTTTTTCGCTCATTTTGCACGTGTGTGTTTTTTTCCGTTCTTCGCTCCTTTTGCACGTGTGCGTGTTTTTCGCTCGTTCCGCACGTATGTGTGTTTTTTGCTAGTTTCGCACGTGTGTGCGGTTTTATGTTGTGTTTTTCGCACGTCTGTGTGGGTGTGTGTTTTTTGTGTTTTTCGTTAGTTTCTCACGTGTGTGTTTTTCGCACGTTTTGCACGTGTGCATGTTTTCCACCGGTTTCGCACATGTGCGTGTTCTCCGCTCGTTTTGCACGTGTGCGTATTTTTCTTGTGTTTTTCGCGCGTTTCACATGTGTACGTGTTTTACACTCGTTTCGCACGTATGTGTGATTTTTGCTCATTTCTCACGTGCGTGTGTTTTTTTGTTTTTCGTTAGTTTCACACGTGTGTATTTTTCGCTCGTTTCGCACGTGTGTGTTTTTTGTCTCTTTTTTGCTCGTTTCGCACATGTGTGTGTATTTGTTGTGTTTTCGCTCGTTTTGCACGTGTGTGTTTTTGGCTCATTTCGCACGTGTGTGAGTGTGTTTTTCTTTGTGTTTTGCGCTCTTTTCGCACGTGTGTGATTGTTTTCTTTTTGTGTTTTTCGCTCGATTCGCACGTGTGTATTTTTTTGTTTTCTTTTCTGGTTTCGCACGTGTGCGTGTTTTTCGCTTGTTTCACATGTGTGTGAGGTATTTTTGTGTTTTTCGTTAGTTTCACACGTGTGTGTTTTTCGCTCGTTTCGCACGTGTGTGTGTTTTTTTGTGTTTTTTGCTCGTTTCGCACGTGTGCGTTTTTTCGCTCCTATCGCACATATGTGTGCATTTCGCTCGTTTCGCATGTCTGTATTTTTTTGTGTTTTTGCTCGTCTTGCGCGTTTGTGTTTGGCTCGTTTCGCACGTGCGTGTGTTTTCTGTGCTTTTCGCTCTTTTCGCACGTGTTTCTATTTTTTGCGCATTTCGCACGTGTGCGTGTTTTTCGCTCGTTTCGTACGTATGTGTTTTTCTCTCATTTTTCACGTGTTTCGGTTTTTTGCGCATTTCGCACGTGTGCGTATTTTTCGTTCGTTTCGCACATGTGTATTTTTCTCTCGTTTCGCACGTGTGCGTGTATTTTTTTGTGTTTTTCGTTCTTTTCGCACGTGTAAAACAAGCGAAAAACACAAAAAAAGAAATAAAAAAACAAACACACAAGTGTGAAACAAGCGAAAAATACGCACACTGGCGAAATGAGTGGAAAACACAAAAAAAACACACACACACACACGTGCGAAACGAGCTTAAAACACAAAAAAAGCACACATGTGCAAAATGAGAAAAAAATACACGTGTGAAACCAACAAAAAACAAAAAAACACACACACGAGTGCGAAACCAGCGAAAAAAATCCTCAGACACATGCGAAACGAGCGAAAATACACATACGTGGGAAAAGACCGAAAAAACCCACACGTGCAAAATTAGCGAAAAACAACAAAAAACACACACAAGTGCGAAACGAGCGAAAAACACAAAAAAACCTCACACACGTGCGAAACGATCGAAAAACAGACTTACGTGCGAAATGGCCGAAAAACACACACGTGCGAAATCAGAGAAAAACACGCATACGTGCGAAACGAGTGAAAAATACAAAAAAAAATTAAAATTTAAAAACACACAAACATGTGCGAAACATGCGAAAAACAAAAAAAACACACACACGTGTGAAACGAGCGAAAAACACCAAAAAAACCACACACTCCCGTGCGATACGAGCGAAGACACGCACACGTGCGAAACGAGCGAAAGTACGCACACGCGCGAAATGGGCGAAAAAGAAAATATAAAAAAAACACACACACACACACAGATGCGAGCGAAAAGAGCGAAAAACACGCACATGTGCGAAACTTGCGAAAAAACACACACATGTGCAGAACGATAAAAAACGCACACATGTGCGAAATGAGCGAAAAAACACACACGCGTGCGAAATGAGCAAATAACAGAAAAAAATTAAAAATTTTAAAAAACACACACGTACGAAACGAGCGAAAAACACACACACGTGCAAACGAGCGAAAAACAAAAAAAAAACACACACACACACGCGTGTGAAACAAGCGAAAAGCACAAAAAAATAAATAAAAAAACAAACACACGAGTGTGAAACGAGCGAAAAATACGCACACGGACGAAATGAGTGGAAAACAGAAAAAAATACACACACACACACGTGTGAAACGAGCGAAAAGCACACATGTGCGAAACGAATGATAAACACGCACACGTGCGAAACGAGCGAAAAAATACACGTGCAAAATGAGCAAAAAACAAATAAAAAACCACACACCCCGTGCAAAACGAGCAAAAGCACACACACGTGCGAAACGATCGAAAAACACACACGTGCGAAACGAGCAAAAAACACGCACACGTTGCGAAACTAGCAAAAAATAGAAAAAAAGACGCACACGTGCGAAATGAGCGAAAATATACACATGTGCGAAACGACAAAAAAACATACACGTACGAAATCAGCGAAAAAAGGCATACGTGCGAAATGAGCGAAAAACAAAAAAATTTCAAAATTAAAAAACACACAAACACACCTGCAAAACGAGGAAAAAACACAAAAAAAATACACACACACACACGTGTGAAACGAGCGAAAAATACACGCGTGCGAAATGAGCGAATAACACAAAAAAATTAAAATTTTAAAAACACACGTACGAAATGAGCGAAAAACACACACATGCAAAATGAGCGAAAAACATAAAAAAACACTCGCACATGTGAAACAAGCGAAAAACACAAAATAAATTAAAAACAAACACACAAGTGTGAAACGAGCGAAAAACACGCACACGGGCAAAATGAGTGGAAATCACAAAAAAAACGTACACACATGCAAAACGAGCAAAAAACACACACGTGCCAAACGAATGAAAAACACGCGCACGTGCGAAAAGATAAAAAACACACACATGAAAAACGAGCGGAAAAAACACACGTGCAAAACGAGCGAAATACAAAAAAAACACACGCCGTGCAAAATGAGCAAAACCACGCACACGTGCGAAACGATCGAAAAACACGCACACATGCGAAACGAGCAAAAAACACATTAATGAAAAAACACACACGCACGAGCGAAACAAGCGAAAAACACACACACTTGCGAAACCAACGAAAAACAAAAAAAAACGCACACACACGTGCGAAATGAGCGAAAACATACGCATGTGCAAAACGACCAAAAAAACACACACATGCGAAATCAGGAAAAAACACACATACGTGCGAAACGAGCGAAAAACACAAAAAAATTAAAAATTAAAAAACACACAAACACACCTGCGAAACGAGAAAAAAAACAAAAAAAAACACGTGCGAAACAGGCAAAAAACACGCACACGTACGAAACGAGCGAAAAAGAAAAAATGAAAAAACACGCACAGACACAGATGCGAGCGAAACGAGCGAAAAATTCAGACACGTGCGAAACGGGCGGAAAAAACCCACATGTGCGAAACCAGCTAAAAAAACACACACGTGCGAAACCAGCTAAAAAAACACACATGTAAAACGATAAAAGACACACACATGTGCGAAATGAGCGAAAAATACACGCGTGAGAAATGAGCAAATAACACAAAAAAATTAAAAAAAACACACACGAAACGAGCGAAAAACACACACACGTGCGAAACGAGCAAAAAACACAAAAAAAACACACAAACACTCGCATATGTGAAACAAGCGAAAAACACAAAAAATAAATAAAAAAAAACACACAAGTGGGAAACAAGCGAAAAATACGCACACGGATGAAATGAGTGGAAAACACAAAAGAAAAAACCGAACACACACGTACGAAACAAGCGAAAAACACGCACACGTGCGAAAAACAAACGAAAAACACACGCAAGCGAAACGAGCGAAAAACACACACGTGCGAAACATGCGAAAAACACGCACACGTGCGAAACCAGAGAAAAAGAAAAAACACACACGTGCGAAACGATGAAAAACACACACTTGTGCAAAATTAGCGAAAAAAACACACACGTACAAAAATGAGCGAAAAACACGCATACGTGCGAAACGAGTGAAAAACACAAAAAAATAAATAAAATAAAAAATACACGCGTGCAAAACGAGTGAAAAAAAAGCACATACACGTGTGAAATGAGTGAAAAACAAAAAAATAAACAACACACGCGTGCGAAACGAGCGAAAAACACAAAAATGAAAAAACACCCACACACGAGTGCAAAACGAGCGAAAACACACACATCGGCGAAACGAGCGAAAAACACGCATACGTGCGAAACCATCGAAAAACAAAAAAAAATAGAAATAAAAAAAACACGCACGTGCGATTAGAGCAAAAAACTCATACACGTGCAAAACGAGCGAAAAACTCACACGTGCGAAATGAGCAAAAAACACAAAATAAAAAAATACACACGTGCGAAACGAGAAAAAAACTCACGTGTGAAACGAGCGAAAAACACAAAAAAACACACACACTCGCATGTGTGAAACAAGCAAAAAACACAAAAAAAAATAAATAAATAATCAGACAAGTGTGAAACGAGCGAAAAACATGCACACGGGTGAAATGAGTGGAAAACACAAAAAAAATGCACACACGTGCGAAACGAGCGAAAAACACATACACGTGCGAAACGAATGAAAACACGCACACGTGCAATTAGAGCAAAATACACAAAAAATAACATACACGTGCGAAACGAGCGAAAAATACACACGTGCAAAACGAGCGAACAACACGAAAAAAATCACACACCCCGTGTGAAACGAGCGAAAGCACGCACACGTGCAAAACGAGCGAAAAAGACGCACACGTGCGAAACGAGCAAAAAGCACGCACACGTGTGAAATTAGCGAAAAACACAGAAATGAAAAAACATTCACACGCTTGCGAAACGAGCGAAAAACACACACGTACGAAACGAGCGAAAAACACGCACACGTGTAAAACCAGCGAAAAATAAAAAAGCACACACGTGCAAAACGATGAAAAACACACTTGTGCAAAACGAGCGAAAAAAACACACACGTGCGAAATGAGAAAAAAGCACGCATACGTGCGAAACGAGCAAAAAACACAAAAAATAAAAAATACAGACACGTGCGAAACGAGCGAAAAACAAAAAAAAACACACACACAAGTGTGAAACGAGCAAAAAACACAAAAATAAACCACACACGCGTGCGAAACGAGCGAAAAACACGCACACGTGCAAAACGAGCGAAAAACACAAAAATGAAAAAACACCCACACACGCGTGCGAAACGAGTGAAAAACACACACGGACAAAACGAGCGAAAAACATGCACACGTGCGAAACCAGTGAAAAACACAAAAAAATAAAAATAAAAAAACACACACCTGCGAAACGATAAAAAACACCCACATGTGCGAAACGAGCGAAAAACTCACACACGTGAGAAATGTGCGAAAAACATGCATACGTGCGAAATGAGCGAAAAACACAAAAACATTTAAAAAATAGACACACGTGCGAAACGAGCAAAAAAGACACACACGTGCAAAACGAGCGAAAAAAAAAAAACACCCGCGTGCGAAACGAGCGAAAAATATAAAAAATAAATAAATAACACACACGTGCGAAACGAGCGAAAAAAATCCACGCACACATACGAAACGAGCGAAAAACACAAAAAAATACACACATGCGAATCGAGCGAAAAACACAAACATGTGAAACTAGCGAAAAACACAAAAAACCACACACACGTACGAAACGTGCAAAAAACATGCACATGTGCGAACCGAGCAAAAAACACAAAAAACACACACATATGTGCAAAACGAGCGAAAAACACAAAAAAAAACAGACAGACACACACATACACGTGCGAAAGGAGCGAAAAACACAAAAAAAACAACAACCACGTGCAAAACGAGCGAAAAACACAAAAAAACACGCCCACGAGCGAAACGATTGAAAAATACACACACGTGCAAAAAGAGAGAAAAACAAAAAGAAAAACACACGTATGAAACTAGCCAAAAATACACACGTGCAAAACGAGCGAAAAACACAAAAAAAAAGACACACATGCGAAACAATAAAAAACACCCACACGTGCGAAAGGAGCGAAAAACACGCATACGTGCGAAACCATCGAAAAACAAAAAAATAGAAATAAAAAAAACACGCACGTGCGATTAGAGCAAAAAACTCTCACACGTGCAAAACGAGCGAAAAACTCACACACGTGCGAAATGAGCAAAAAATACAAAAAATAAAAAAATAGACACACGTGCGAAACGAGAAAAAAAACTCACGTGTGAAACGAGCGAAAAACACAAAAAAAACACACACACTCGCATGTGTGAAACAAACGAAAACACAAAAAAATAAATAAAAAATAAACACACAAGTGTGAAACGAGCGAAAAACATGCACATGGGCGAAATGAGTGGAAACACACAAAAAATGCACACACGTGCGAAACGAGCGAAAAACACATATACGTGCGAAACGAATGAAAACACGCACACGTGCAATTAGAGCAAAAAACACAAAAAATAACATACACGTGCGAAACGAGCGAAAAATACACACGTGCAAAACGAGTTAACAACACAAAAAAATCACACACCCTGTGTGAAACGAGCGAAAGCACGCACACGTGCAAAACAAGCGAAAAAGACGCACACATGCGAAACGAGCAAAAAGCACGCACACGTGTGAAATTAGTGAAAAACACAGAAATGAAAAAACATTCACACGCTTGCGAAACGAGCGAAAAACACACACGTACGAAACGAGCGAAAAACACGCACATGTGCGAAACTAGCGAAAAATAAAAAAGTACACACGTGCGAAACGATGAAAAACACACTTGTGCAAAACGAGCGAAAAAACACACACGTGCGAAATGAGAAAAAAAACGCATACGTGCAAAAAACACAAAAAAATAAAAAATACACACACGTGCGAAACGAGCGAAAAACAAAAAAAAACGCACACACAAGTGTGAAACGAGCAAAAAACACAAAAATAAACCACACACGCGTGCGAAACGAGCGAAAACACGCACACATGCAAAACGAGCGAAAAACACAAATGAAAAAAACACCCACACACGCGTGCGAAACGAGCGAAAAACACACACGGGCAAAACGAGCGAAAAACACGCACACGTGCGAAACCAGTGAAAAACACAAAAAAAAATAAAAATAAAAAACACACACCTGTGAAACGATAAAAAACACCCACATGTGCGAAACGAGCGAAAAACTCACACACGTGAGAAATGTGCGAAAAACATGCATACGTGCAGAACCAGTGAAAAACACAAAAAAATTTAAAAAATAGACACACGTGCGAAACGAGCAAAAAAGACACACACGTGCAAAACGAGCGAAAAATACAAAAAAAATACACCCGCGTGCGAAACGAGCGAAAAATATAAAAAAATAAATAAATAACACACGTGCGAAACGAGCGAAAAAAAACGCACGCACACATGCGAAACGAGCGAAAAACACAAAAAAAACCACACACACGTACGAAACGAGCAAAAAACATGCACACGTGCGAACCGAGCAAAAACACAAAAAAACACACACATATATGCGAAACGAACAAAAAACACAAACGTGTGAAACTAGCGAAAAACACAAAAAAAATAGACAGACACACACATACACGTGCGAAAGGAGCGAAAAACACAAAAAAAACACACACACGTGCAAAGCGAGCGAAAAACACAAAAAAAACACGCGCACGAGCGAAACGATCGAAAAATACACACACGTGCAAAAAGAGAGAAAAACAAAAAGAAAAACACACACGTATGAAACTAGCCAAAAACACACACGTGCAAAACGAGCGAAAAACATAAAAAAAAAAAGACACACATGCAAAACGATAAAAAACACCCACACGTGCGAAATGAGAGAAAAACACGCATACGTGCGAAACGAGCGAAAAAACAAAAACGCACATGTGTGTTTTTTTATCGTTTTGCACATGTGTGTGTTTTATTGCCGCTGGTTTCGCACGTGTGCGTGTTTTTTGCTCGTTTCGCACGTGTGTGTTTTTTCGCTCGTTTCGCTCGCATCTGTGTGTGTGTGTGTGTTTTTTCATTTTTTCTTTTTCGCTCGTTTCGCACGTGTGCGTGTTTTTCGCTCGTTTCGCACGTGTGCGTGCTTTCGCTCGTTTCGCACGGGAGTGTGTGGTTTTTTTGTGTTTTTCGATCGTTTCACACGTGTGTGTTTTTTTCTTGTGTTTTTCGCTCGTTTCGCACGTGTGTTTGTGTGTTTTTTAATTTTTAATTTTTGTGTTTTTCGCTCATTTCGTAAGTATGCGTGTTTTTCGCTGATTTCACATGCGTGTGTTTTTCGATCGTTTTGCACGTGTGTGTTTTCTTTCGTTTCGCACGTGTGTGTCTTTTTTTTTGGTTTTTTGCTGGTTTCGCACGTGTGCGTGCTTTTCGCTCGTTTCGCTCGTGTGTGTGTTTTTTCATTACTGTGTTTTTTGCTCGTTTTGCACGTATGCGTGTTTTTCGCACGTGTGCGTGCTTTTGCTCGTTTTGCACGGGGTGTGTGGTTTTTTTTTGTTTTTCACTCGTTTTGCACGTGTGTTTTTTTCGCTCGTTTCACACGTGTTTTTTGCTCTTTTTGCACGTGTGCGTGTTTTTCATTCGTTTCACACGTGTGTGTGTGTGTTTTTCGCTCGTTTCGCATATGTGTGTGCGGTTTTTTTTTGTGTTTTCAGCCTATTTCGCCCGTGTACGTATTTTTCGCTCATTTTTGCACGTATGCGTATTTTTCGCTCATTTCGAACGTGTGTGTTTTTTTTTGCTCGTTTCACACGTGTGTTTGTGTGTCTTTTAAATTTTAATTTTTTTGTGTTTTTCGCTCGTTTTGCACGTATGCGTGTTTTTTGCTGATTTTGCATGTGTGTATTTTTTCGGTCATTTCGCACATCTGTGTGTTTTTTATCGTTTCCCACGTGTGTGTTTTTTTTGTTTTTTGCCGGTTTCACACGTCGGCGTGTTTTTCGCTCGCGCGTGTGTGTTTTTTCATTTCTGTGTTTTTCGCTCGTTTCGCACGTGTGCATGTTTTTTGCTCGTTTTGCACGTGTGCGTTTTTTCGCTCGTTTCGTACGTATGCGTGCCTTTGCTCGTTTTGCATGGAGCGTGTGATTTTTTTTTGTTTTTCGCTCGTTTTGAACGTGTGTATTTTTCGCTCGTTTCGCCATGTATGTGCGTTTTTTTCTTTTCCGCCCATTTCGCACGTGTGCGTGTTTTTCGCTCGTTTCGCACGTGTGTATTTTTTATTTTTTTTGGTGTTTTTCGCTCGTTTCGCACGGATACGTGTTTTTCGGTCATTTTGCACGTGTGTGTTTTTTCGCTCATTTTGCACGTGTGTGTTTTTTATCGTTTCGCACATGTATGTGTATTTTTTTCGCTGGTTACGCACGTGTACCTGTTTTTCGCTCGTTTCGCACGTGTGTATTTTTCGCTCGTTTTGCACGTGTGTTTTTTAATTTTTAATATTTTTTTTGTTTTTCACTTGTTTCGCACTATTGCATGTTTTTCGTTGATTTCGCACGTGTGTATTTTTTCGAACATTTCGCACATGTGTGTGTTTTTTTATCATTTTGCACGTGTGTGTTTTTTTCGCAGGTTTTCCACATGTGCGTGTTTTTCGCTCGCGCGTGTGTTTTTTCCTTTCTGTGTTTTTTGCTCGTTTCGCACGTGTGAGTGTTTCTTGCTCGTTTCGCACGGGTGCATGTTTCTCGCTCGTGTGCATACTTTTACTCATTTTCCACCGGGTGTATGGATTTTTTTCTGTTTTCCGCTCGTTTTGCACGTGTGTGTTTTTCGCTCGTTTTGCACGTGTATTTTTTTCTCTTTTCGCACGTGTGCGTGTTTTTCATTCGTTTCGCACGTGTGTTTTTCGCTCGTTTCGAACATGTATGTGCTTTTTTGTGTTTTCCGCCCATTTCACCCGTGTACGTGTTTTTCGTTCGTTTCGCACGTGTGTGATTTTTTTGTGTTTCTTACTCTTTTCGCACGTGTGCGTGTTTTTCGCTCGTTTCGCATGTGTGTGTTTTTTGCTCATTTCGCACGTGTGTGTTTTTTAATTTTTATTTTTTTGGTTTTTTTGCTCGTTTCACACGTATGCGTGTTTTTTTCGCTCATTTCGCACGTGTGTGTTTTTTTCGCTCGTTTCGCACATGTGTGAGTTTTTTATCGTTTCGCACGTGTGTGTGGGGGTTTGTTTTGCTCGTTTTGCACGTGTGTTTGTGTGTTTTTTAGTTTTTAATTTTTTTTGTGTTTTTCACTCATTTCGCACGTATGCGTGTTTTTCGCTGATTTCGCACTTGTATGTGTTTTTTCGGTCGTTTCGCACATGTCTGTGTTTTTATCATTTCGCACATGTGTGTGTTTTTTTTTTTCGCAGGTTTCGCATGTGTGTGTCTTTTTCGCTCGCGCGTGTGTGTCTTTTCATTTCTGTGTTTTTCGCTCGTTTTGCACGTGTGCGTGTTTTTGGCTCGTTTTGCATGGGTGCATGTTTTTCGTTCGTTTCGCACGTGTGCCTGCTTTTGCTCGTTTTGCACGGGGTGTGTGGGTTTTTTTTTCTATTTTTCGCTCGTTTTGCACGTGTATTTTTTGCTCGTTTCGCACGTGTGTGTTTTTTACTCTTTTCGCCGTGTGCGTGTTTTTCATTCGTTTCGCATATGTGTCTGTTTTTCGCTCGTTTCGCACATGTGTGTGCGTTTTTTTTGTGTTTTCCGCCGATTTCGCCTGTGTGCGTGTTTTTCGCTCGTTTCGCACGTGTGTGGTTTTTTTTTGTGTTTCTTGCTCTTTTCGCACGTGTGCGTATTTTTCGCTCGTTTCGCATGTTTGTGTGTTTTTCGCTCGTTTCGCACGTGTGTGATTATTATTTTTTTGTATTTTTCGTTCATTTCGCACGTATGCGTGTTTTTCGCTCATTTCACACGTGTGTATTTTCTTCGCTCGTTTCGCACATGTGTGTGTTTTTATCGTTTCGCACATGTGTGTGTTTTTTCGCTGGTTTCGCACGTGTGCGTGTTTTTCGCTCGTTTCGCACGTGTGTATTTTTCGCTCGCGTGTGTGTGTTTTTTCATTTTGCATTTTTTGCTCGTTCGTACGTGTGCGTGTTTTTTGCTCGTTTCGCACGTGAGCGTGCTTTCGCTCGTTTCACACGGGGGTGTGCGGTTTTTTGTGTTTTTTACTCGTTTTGCACGTGTGTGTTTTTTGCTCTTTTCGCAAATGTGTGTTTTTTTGTATTTTTTGCTTATTTCGCAGTAGGAGTGCTTTTCATTTGTTTCGCACGTGTGTGTATTTTTCAGTCGTTTCGCACGTGTGTGTTTTTTATCGTTTCGCACATGTGTGTGTGGGTTTGTTTCGCTCGTTTCGCACGTGTGTTTGTGTGTTTTTTAATTTTCTGTTTTCTGCTCGTTTTGCACGTGTGTGTTTTTTGCTCTTTTCGCAAATGTGTGTGTTTTTTTGTGTTTTTTGCTCATTTTGCATGTGGGAGTGCTTTTCATTCGTTTCGCACGTGTGTGTGTTTTTCGCTCGTTTCGCACGTGTGTGCAATTTTTTTGTGTTTTCTGTTCATTTCTCCCGTGTGCGTGTTTTCGCTCGTTTCACACGTGTGTATGTGTTTTTTTTTTTGTGTTTTTCGCTCGTTCGGTGTGTGTGTGCGCGCTTTTTAATTTTTAATTTTTGTGTTTTTCGCTCGTTTTGCACGTATGCGTGTTTTTCGCTCATTTAGCACCTGTGTGTGTATTTTATCGTTTCGCACGTGTGTGTTTTTTCGCTGGTTTCGCACATGTGCATGTTTTTCGCTCGTTTCGCTTGCGCGCGTGTTTTTTCATTTCTATGTTTTTCGCTCGTTTCGCACGTGTGCGTGTTTTTGTTCGTTTCTCACGTGTGCGTGTTTTCCGCTCATTTTGCACGTGTGCGTGCTTTTGCTCGTTTTGCATGGGGTGTGTGTTTTTTTTGTATTTTTCGCTCGTTTTGCACGTGTGTGTTTTTCGCTCGTTTCGCACCTGTGTGTTTTTTGCTCGTTTCGCACGTGTGCGTGTTTTTCATTCTTTTCGCACGTGTGTGTTTTTCGCACATTTCGCACGTGTGTGTGCGTTTTTTTTGTATTTTCCGTTCATTTCGCCCATGTCCATTTTTGTTGCTCGTTTCACACTTTTGTGTTCGTTTATTTATTTTTTTTGTGTTTTTCGCTTGTTTCAAACGTGTGTGTTTTTTGTGTTTTTCGCTCGTTTTACACGTGTGTGCGTGTTTTTTATTTTTATTTTTTTTGTGTTTTTCGCTCTTTTCGCACGTATGCGTGTTTTTCGCTCATTTCGCATGCGTGTGTTTTTTTTACTCGTTTCACACAAGTGTGTGTTTTTTTTATTGTTTCGCACGTGTATGTTTCTTTTTTATTTTTCGCTGATTTCGCATGTGTGCATGTTTTTCGCTCGATTCACTCGCGCGCGTGTGTCTTTTAATTTCTGTGTTTTGTGTTTTTTGCTTGTTTTGGACGTGTGCGTGTTTTTCGCTCGTTTCGCACGTGTGCGTGCTTTCGCTCGTTTCGCACAGGGTGTTTGGTTTTTTTTGTATTTTCCGCTCGTTTCGCACGTGTGTGTGTTTTTCGCTCTTTTCGCACGTGTACGTGTTTTTTGCTCGTTTCGTACATGTGTGTGTTTTTCGCACGTGTGTGTTTTTTTTTTTTTGTATTTTTCGCTCGTTTCGCATGCATCTGCGAGGTGCCAACTTATACCAGATCGACTTTGAAAAATAGTGTTACAAAGAGAACTAACATATACATGATAACATGCGAGTGTATATATGTTCATAAAGTTCAAAGTATGCTCCAATCAGACTACGGATTTAGACTTATACATGCATTGAATTCCTTCTATTTTCTTGGATAAAGATTCATACAACAGTTAGATTCGTTTTGATTATTCTGAATTTTTGTAAGAACCATTGTATCATACCAAGAAAGACCAAAAGTGGAAAGTTTGATAATGGTTTTAGCTTCATACTCATGACGACTGTTATACAAGTCACTGGCCCTTAGTCTATTTGGCTATTTTGGATTTAAAGTTTATTTGATTTGTTAAACTGACATTATTGGAAAGAAGGAAATATAGCAATGAATAAGTGGATTAAGATATCTTCAAATGCTTTTGTGGTGAATATGGATCAGTGAGGAACCAGTCACTTGCATATAATTTTGTTGTGGCCCTCAAACCAAACATGTGAGGATGCTGCGTGACTCAAAATTGAGGAATCATCTGTCATAGAAAAAATGGGGCCTCAGTCACATGAAGAAATGGGGTCATTAGCTGATAGCAGCAAACAAATGTAACTCATCACACAATGTTAACATCAAATTATGGAATACAACTGGATTAGTGTTTCAATCTCAATTGTAATTTCAGAGGCCACATTTTAGTGACCACTATGTACAAACTGGGAAGGGTCCACAGAGATTTCAAAGACAGATAAAAATAAAGTGGGACATGGCAAATACAGGGACTGATCCTGGAAGCTGTTTAATCATCCTACAGTGATAATTGGACAATTGAACTGACAAAAAACGTTCACATTATTAAACTAATATTATGAAAATTCATACTTAGTTACTGCTTTTTCTTATAATAACCTTTTTACTTAGAAGTACATCATCATATTAAATCATAAAAGTTATCTGCTGCTTTCCTTTTCTTTTATTGTAAACCAGATCATGAAAATTGATTTTATGAACCGCACTTTCAGCTTATTATTGCCTTTGAACTTAACAGTGCATTTAGATTTAAGGAGAAAATGGGAGACATTTGTTTATGTGCATAAATTTCTCATTGAGTTTCATAGTAGGATACAAAAAATGGAGAAAATCTTTCTCAGGGTAAGAAATTGCTACAAAAATTGTGTTAATCTATTTCTAAGTCAGCCTAATCTTGATGGTGCCTAGCATCAACTCAAGCGAGAAGTGATATCTAAGAATACATTTTCTTCACAAGGAATTGTGAGACCACCCATTGGATGATCATACCCAAATTCTTCCTCAGCTTGACTTAGCAAATCTTGAAATGAAGGCTGGTTCAAGTATGATATAGGGATCACAAACCGCTTCATTTTATCTCCAACGTAAACTGCAAGATAACCCTTTGGCACTTCCACAGCTTTTGAAGATGAAGTAAATGATGCCTTTCTTACGATGCCGGATAAACGAAAACCCATTTTTGTATGTGTTGAAGAAAGACTAGTTTTTCAAATGACTTGTAAATAAGATGCAAGTATTTTAGTTTCTTATGCTTTAGGATGTGAATGACTTGTGTTGTTGCCAAATGCTTGCAGCCATGAACATATATATATATAGATGAAGGATATGTAATAAAATGGGTAATTGAATGGTTGGTTGTGGAGGAAGGCTATGAAATGGGACCTATTAGGAGACAAGGGCATTTAAGAGGTCACATGGTGTTGTCTTAGGGGATTTTCTCAAACCTGTTATAAGTACATAATTCAAAGTCTACCTTATGAAGAGGAAGCCAACACAAATTAGATCATGTTGTCTATGGTTTGCGGATTCCAAGAGATATGTTTCTAAAAATCTGGTGTACTTGAAAAATCAGGTTCATATTGGTTTGTGAGGATGTGCCTAAGTTTGGTTGAGAGTTGTGGCCATGGTTTACAGCTTTCATTGTCAATAGCGATGTCTATCTGAAGAAACATGAGATATGTCTATAGCATGTCTGATTCAGTATCTTTAGTATAACTACAATGCTTGAACAAGCATTAATGTAGATGTCTTTGATTTGACATGCATAATCTCTTCTTGGCAATTATGTCAGAAGGTGGGGTATGATGTATGAACTCTCACTTAACTTTCAAGTCCCTGAAAGAGACCTCCAAGACAATACCATGTGATCTCTTGTGATCATTTCACTTTGTAGACCCCATTTTACAGCTTCATCTGAATTATTTCTTCAGGATGGCTACTATATATACACTTCTTCTTGTGTTCTCAAACAACACAAATCAATTGCATCTCCTCAAGTATCAGTACTCACATATTTCTCTCAATCAAATCCTCCAAGAACAATCTATTTCTTTTTCTTTTGAACAACAAGAAGAAACAATGGCATTCCGCATTCTAGGTATTAGAAAGGCATCACTTTCTGCATCAAAAGGGACTAATGTTCCAAAAGGCTATCTTGCAGTCTATGTAGGAGATAAGATGAGGCGGTTTGTGATTCCTGTATGTTACTTGAACCAGCCTTCATTTCAAGGATTACTAAACCAAGCAGAAGAAGAATTCGGATATGATCATCCAACTGGTGGTCTCACAATTCCATGCTGTGAGGATGAGTTCTTAAATCTCACTTCTCAGTTGGGTGTCCAATAAACAACTAACAGAGATTGACATAGATTAGTTGAGACAATTGTACAGAAGGCTCTTTTCACTTTGAAGATTTTCCATTTTGGTTTCTTCCTTGTATAATTCCTTTGAAAGTGTAAAAATGTTATATGAATGAGAAAGTTATTACATCTCATTGTTAAAACTACCTTTTGGCTTTTGTTTTATTCTGTATTATCTGTTATTTATGCAAAAATATCAGATCTAAGTTCCTGTTAAAAACTTAAACTATATTTGCAAAAGTTGATGATTCATTTCGTTCAAACATTTAAGTTCCAGTTTCTTAACAGTGGTTTGAAATCACTATTGTAAATCACTATTATATTAAAATTAAAGGAAGAAGAAGCACTTCCATGCTGTTGTTTTAAAAATTAAAAGAAGAAAATAGAAGAAGAAGAAGAAGAAGAGAGTCAGAGACTAGCTCTGAGGGTTGTCTGATAAAATCTATCCCTTATGTTGATAGAATTTCAAGAACTCCAATGATTTGCTTATTTGCTCTGTGTCAATGAGGATTCAATCAAGGGCTTAACCAATCAAGAGTTACTTTTCAACAATTTTAGTTAGATGGCTGGAAGAAGTTGCAGCAGAGAATGATAGAATTTGGATTTCATCAATGACACTACTTTCATAGTATTCTAGAGAAATAACTTAGTGTATCTAAAACAAATTATGATAACTCAAAATGCAGGTAACATTGAATATCCGAAATCCACACTTGAATCCAATTTATGAAATTTAACCATATGCTTCTCTCATAGTGGAGTGCTTATGTGTTTTAGAAAGTAAAATTCTGCAGCATTCTATTATAAATTAATAATTTTTTTAATACCACAGTAGTAGCAACACAACAAAGGAATAAACATAATTGAAGAGAATATACAAAATAAATTGAATCTATAAGTAATTCGTGACGAAGTTTATAAATTCATTGAAATTGCAAAAAAATTCTGATATATATTTACATCCTTGACATCTCACTAAGATGATAGCTACTAGTTTCCACTACAAAATTGTGTCTCAACTAATCTATGTCAGTCTCCTTTGGAATTACTTATAGTCAGTTGAAGCAAGAAGTGAGGTCCAAGAAGGTTTCCTCACTGCATGGAATAGTGAGACCACCCATTGGATGATCATATCCGAATTCTTCTTCTGCTTGGCTTAGTAATTCTTGAAATGATGTCTGGTTCAAATACGAAATGGGAATCACGAACCGCTTCATATTCTCTCCAACATAGACAGCAAGATAGCCTTTTGGGACTTCCAAAGCCTTTGAAGATGCTTGGTTTGAATTAAATGATAGCTTTCTTCTGATACCAGCTAAACGAAAACCCATTTTTGTATGTGTTGATGAAAGACTAGTCTTAGAAATGACTTGTAAATAAGATACAAGCTTTTGAGTTTCTTATTGCTTGAGGATGTGAATGAATTGTGTTGGTCCTAAATGCTTGCAACCATGAATATTTATATAGATGGAAGGATATGTTATAAACATATAGCTACTTGAATGATTGGTGGAGGAAGGCTATCAGATGGGACATATTAGGAGACAAAGGCATGTAAGAGATCACATGCTATTGTCCTCATTATAGAGGGTAGGCCAAAAAATTGTAACTCATGATGCAAGAGAAAATCTAATTGCCCATGGTTTGCAAATACCACGGAGTTTTGTTTATAATCTGGTGTACTTCAAAAGTTGAGGTCCATATTGGCTTGTGAGACCAACTTTTGGTTCTTTTCTGGCCTCATAACAGTGTTTCAGAGCTATAAATGTCTATCTGAAGAAACATGTGAGATGTCTAAACTCTAAAGCATGTTTGATGGAGTAGCTTTAGCACAAGTACAAGTGGATAGATAGAGACCTAACCTTTGATAGAGATATCCAAGACAGTACATGTGATCTCTTGTGATCATTTCTCACTTTGTAGACCCCATTTTACAGCTTCATTAAAATTATGTCTTCAGGATAGCAACTATATATACACTACTTCTTGTGTTCTCAACCAACACAAATCAGTTGCATCTCCTCAAGTATTAGAACTCACATACTTCTCTCAAACAAAATCTTCAATAACAATGGCTTTTCACATTCCAAGTATTAGAAAAGCATCACTTTCTGCATCAAAAGGGACTAATGTTCCAAAAGGCTATCTTGCAGTCTATGTGGGAGATAAGATGAGGCGGTTTGTGATTCCTGTATGTTACTTGAACCAACCTTCATTTCAGGAGTTACTAAGCCAATCAGAAGAAGAATTCGGTTATGATCACCCAACCGGCGGCCTCACTATTCCTTGCAGCGAGGATACATTCCTTAACCTCACTTGTCAATTAAGTGGGCAGTAAATTGGCTCATAGAGACTGAGATAGATTAGCTGAGACAAATTTTGTACAGAAGGCTCTTTCTTTTTGTTTTGAAGATTGTCCATTTCGGTCTCTTCATTGTATCATTCCTTTGAAAGTGTAAAAATGAATGTATGAGAGAAAGTTATTGCATCTCATTTGTTAACTTCTTTCTATACTTTTTATTTTTGGCTTTTGTTGAAGCTGAATGATCTCTTATATATTTATGCAGCAAGTCAAACTTAAATTCAACGTTGTTTTGAAGACATTGACTGAAGTTGATGATTCATTTCATTTAAATTAGAATTTTCGAATAGCTGTTTGAAAGTACAATTGAAAATCTGTTAAGAACTCACAGTTTTCTTATATTAAAAGTAAAGGAAGAGGCATTCCAAGCTTGAGACATTCCATGATTGAATGTCACAAACTTGAGCAATTTTCTTGTGTAAGTGTAAATACTATAAAACCATAAAAAAAGCAATATTGAATTCAGAATTCAGAATTCAAAAAAAGAAAAATAAAGTGAAGGGAACATTTAATTATCCAAATTTGAATCCAATTTATTTTATTTAACCATATAACTGGAAATCAATTTCTACATTTCAAAAGCAGTTAATAAATCCAAGACCAACTGGTAGTATGTATATGTGTTTAAGGTCTAATGAGAGGCCACACGGTATTGTCTTCCTTGTGTTTATGAAAGGTTACTTGAAATTGAGAGATCTTGCCAAACACTGATGCCACCTTTAGAAAGAGACAGCTGAGAAGCTAATAAATGGGTTAAATACAAAGCTGATTTAATGGATTACTTCTTATGTTGCAGATATCACATAATCTCTTAAATAAAGGGATAGGATGCCAAGAGAGGACCACATTTTGTGACTATATCCCAACTTCTTCTGCACTTGGAGGGCATGAAATATGGTTTCATTAGTATATTTTCTACAGAAAGCAGGAACCATGTGAATAGTTTTTTTTTGGTTGAACCTCACTAAAATCACAAAGTCTAAATCCCCTATTAGCCTAATAAATATAAAATTTATCAAGTAAAACTTCTGTTAGCCGACGAAAATAGCACATAAATCAGTAAAGTGCAACACATGACATGCTTTTTGAAAATATTAAGGCATGGATAAAACTTCAATGAAGAAATAAGAGAACAGACATATATAAATAAATGAGCTATACATCCCGTGTAAGAAATTTCTTTAGCTATAGTTTTCCATGCATATTCTTTTAGGGTAAAAAACCATAATAAGCCAAGTCAAGAATCATGTAACGTAAATACGCCAAAGCGAAAATCGTTTCAGCAATAAGCCAAATCATATTTTTATATAATTCGAACCATGCTGGTTCGAATTCCATTTCTACATAATTCGAACCAGCTTGGTTCGAATTATACACAAACACATGTATACACGTAATTCGAACCAGCTTGGTTCGAATTACACACAAACACACGCACACACATAATTCGAACCAGCTTGGTTCGAATTACACACAAACACTAATTCGAACCAGCTTGGTTCGAATTACACACAGTAATTCATGGTATAATTCGAATTATGCTGTTAAAAAATTAATAATTTATTTAAAAAAATTTATTAAAAAAATTAATAATTTAAAAATTAAAAAATATATATTTTTATTTCATACGTTAAAAAAAGCTAACAAAATATTTAATTACGAGACTTCTTTAAAATATTAATGAGCTATCAATTCGAATTCCATACAATACTTTTCTGTCCATTTTTAATAGTTCATGAATATTTTTTAATAAATTTTTTTAATAATTTTTTTTAAATTATAGTACAAAAAATATTTTATCCTATGCAAAACAATTTAAAAAAATGGCTTAAAAAATGTTAGGAGTACTATAAAAATTTGTAATGTTATAATAATTTAGATAAATACATGCATGTACTCAAATTTTAAATAAAATACTCTACATAGTCAATAATAATTTAGAAATAAAAGAAAATATTTTATTCCATACAAAATAATTAAAAAATATATTTTATTCTATACAAAATAATTTTAAAAAATGGCTTAAAAGATGTTATGAGTACTATAAAAGTTTGTAATATTCTAGTGATTTAGGTAAATACATGATAAAAATATTTTTTCTTTAATTTCTAAATTATTAGTGACTATGTGGAGTATTTCTTTAATGTCCTAAGTCATTAGGACATTACAAATTTTTATAGTACTTCTAACATCTTTTAAGCCATTTTTTAAATTATTTTGCATAGAATAAAATATTTTTTTGTGGTATAATTTAAATAAATTTATTAAAAAATATTCATGATAATTTTTTAATAAAATTATTTAAATTATATGGTGAGATATTACATGATTCGAATTACGCATAGGGAAGTTCGAATTACTCTGATTCAAATGATATGGTGAGCAATTCGAATTCTATACAATACTCTTCTGCCCATTCTTGATAGCTCATGAATATTTTTTAATAAATTTATTTAAATTATACCACAAAAAAATATTTTATTCTATGCAAAATAATTTAAAAAATGGCTTAAAAGATGTTAGAAGTACTATAAAAATTTGTAATGTCCTAATGACTTAGGACATTAAAGAAATACTCCACATAGTCACTAATAATTTAGAAATTAAAGAAAAAATATTTTTATCATGTATTTACCTAAATCACTAGAATATTACAAACTTTTATAGTACTCATAACATCTTTTAAGCCATTTTTTAAAATTATTTTGTATAGAATAAAATATATTTTTTAATTATTTTGTATGGAATAAAATATTTTCTTTCATTTCTAAATTATTATTGACTATGTAGAGTATTTTATTTAAAATTTGAGTACATGCATGTATTTACCTAAATTATTATAACATTACAAATTTTTATAGTACTCCTAACATTTTTTAAGCCATTTTTTTAAATTGTTTTGCATAGGATAAAATATTTTTTGTACTATAATTTAAAAAAAATTATTAAAAAAATTTATTAAAAAATATTCATGAACTATTAAAAATGGACAGAAAAGTATTGTATGAAATTCGAATTGATAGCTCATTAATATTTTAAAGAAGTCTCGTAATTAAATATTTTGTTAGCTTTTTTTAACGTATGAAATAAAAATATATATTTTTTAATTTTTAAATTATTAATTTTTTTAATAAATTTTTTTAAATAAATTATTAATTTTTTAACATCATAATTCGAATTATACAATGAATTACTGTGTGTAATTCGAACCAAGTTAGTTCGAATTAGTGTGTGCGTGTGTTTGTGTGTAATTCGAACCAAGCTGGTTCGAATTATGTGTGTGCGTGTGTTTGTGTGTAATTCGAACCAAGCTGGTTCGAATTACGTGTATGCATGTGTTTGTGTATAATTCGAACCAAGCTGGTTCGAATTATGTAGAAATGGAATTCGAACCAGCATGGTTCGAATTATATAAAAATATGATTTGGCTTATTGCTGAAACAATTTTCGTTTTGGCGTATTTACGTTACATGATTCTTGACTTGGCTTATTAAGGTTTTTTACCCATTCTTTTATTTAAAATATTATAATTTTATATACTTTGAATTAGTGCAATCTATGAGAACAAATGAACAATGAAGTATGGTTTTTCTTACACCAGGCAGCTTAATACTAGATACTGCATGATGTTCTGTTTGTAGAGAGAAGATAAAACCAAAAAAAAAAAAAAAAAAAAAAAAAAAAAAAAAAAAAAAAAAAAAAAAAAACAGAGGAAACACTTTGAACTTGTCATAGTAATGGTCATTCTTCTTTCATTTACTTAGAAAAATGTGTAATTACAAGTTGCCTATTCTACAAAATGTGTATACTAATCTATGTCAGTCTCCTGCAGTGTGAGATTCATCGTCAATCCAAGCGAGAAGTGATTTGTTGGAAGACATCTTCACTGCAAGGAATTGTTAGACCTCCCATAGGATGATCATATCCGAATTCTTCCTCCGCTTGGCTCAACAAGTCTTGGATTGAAGGTTGGTTCAGGTATGAAATGGGGATCACAAACCGCTTCTGTTTCTCTCCGACATACACTGCTAAACGCCCCTTTGGGACTTCCACAGATTTAGAAGTTGCTTGGCTAGCTGAGAATGATGATGTCCTTCGAATAACAGGTAAACGGAAAACCATTTTCTTAAAGATGTATGTAAGAATAACAGCAAGGAAAAGTTCCCAAGTTTAAGAAGAATGTGTTTTTAAGTGTTTGACACTTAAGATTGCCAATGAGTTGTGTTGTTTTTGAAGGCAAGAGCAAGTGTATTTATAGATTTTAAGATTCTTTGGAAAACTATTTCTAAGATAAAAGATTTTTGAAAATGATAGGAATGCATACGCATCACTACATGAGAGATCACATGGTACTGTCTTATAGGCCTCTATCAAGGATTAAGCAGTTTTTGAGAAAGCATACCCCACCTTGTAAAGGAATGGCTAATAAAGCAGCCACTTGCAATCAAATGCTAGGTACACCATATATATTCAAGAGGAAGTGTAGTTGGAACATGTTTCCCCTTGGTTTCAAATTCCAGTTGGTACTGCTTATAATCTGGTGTACTAGAAAAAGCTGAGGTTCATACTGGTTCACTACCAATAGTTTCAAAGCTAATAGATAAGGTCATAGTCAAGGCTTACAATTTCATTCTTAGAAGCAATCTCAATTTGAATAAACATGAGATATGTCTAAAGCATGTCTACTAACTAATGGAGTAGCTGTAGTATAATGCATGAAAGAAGCATTATGTAAGGTATGCACTCTTGTGATGTAGAGCTCATTAATTTCAAGAGGCTAATCTGTTGGCAATTATATGAAGAAGTGGGGTATGCACTCTCAATGAACTTCCTAACACCTTCAAGACAGTATCATGTGATTTCTTGTGATGCATAATACATTGTCAATTGGTAGACCCTATCTTATTCATGATTCTCTCTTCAGGAAATTGGTTTGAAGATCCTAGCAACTATATATACACCACTTCTTGTGTTCTGAAGCAACACCAATCATTCACATATCCTCAAGTATTACAAGTTTTAGAAAAACTCAAATATTTCTTACTCCTAAAAAGACAATGGCTTTCCGCATACCAGGTATTAGAAAAGCAACAAAGAGCAATGATGTCCCAAAAGGCTATCTTGCAGTTTATGTTGGAGATAAAATGAAGAGGTTTTTAATTCCTATATCATACTTGAACCAACCTTTGTTTCAAGACTTGCTAAACCAAGCAGAAGAAGAATTCAGTTATGATCATCCGAATGGCGGTCTCACAATTCCATGCGAGGAGGATGAGTTCTTAAACCTCACTTCTCAGTTGAGTAGGCTATAAATCATGCTAATAGAGAATAGATTAGTTGAGAGTAACTTGTACAGAAGGCACTTTCTTTTTGAGATTTTATATTTTGATTTCTTCCTTGTATCAATCATTTGATAAATGAGAAATTCATGACAAGATATTATTTAAACAAATTTAGCTTGTGCTCAAATCTGAATGAAATCAAATTTATTCATCAGTAGCATTTTCAAGTTTCAGTTCATATATATCATCAGATTTTCTGCTTTCGATAGAGACTATAGTTCCTTATTTGTCCTTGAGTTGATCATGGAACAAAATACACATTTCTATTGAAACAGTTTTAGCCAATTTGTTACTAGATTCTACAACAACAAATGAGGTTCATGGTCTCTGCAACACAGAATAAAATTGTTTTGTTAATCTGTTGTTCCCATATTCTTCCAATTTAATCATCATTGCAAAATAATATTTTCCTGAATTTTGTTAAAAGCTTGACACATAATACTTAAGAAATAGAAATTAACACCACATAAATCTATTTAAAAAGATTATTCTCACGATTGATAATTATACACTTGATTATGATTTTTTTTTGGTGTCCAATTGATTATGATTATTGTCATAATATTTCTTTATCAAAGGCAATTGCACAAACATAAGCCAAATAATTCATTATCATACATTGTTACCATCACATTATGGAATACAACTAGATTAATATTTCTATTTTATTTTATCTTTTCTAAAATATGGATAAGATTCAATCCCAATTGTCATTTCAGAGGCCACATTTCAGTGATCACCATGTTCAAACTGGGAAGGGTCCACAGAGATTTCAAAGACAGATGAAAGCAAAATGGGACATGGTAAATATAGGGACTGGTCCTTGAAGCTGATAATCATCCTATAGTGATAATTGGATAATTGAATTGACCAAACAAGTTATCATTATTGAAACTAAGATTATGCAAATTCATACTTAGTTACTGCCTTTTTTTATCATAACTTTTTTTTTACTATCATCATAAAAGTTACCTGCTGGTTCTTTTGCACTTGTTGTACAACATAGTGAAAATTGATTTTATGAGCAGCACTTTCTGCTTGTCATTGCCTTTGAACTTAACAATACATTTAGATTTAAGGAGAAAATGGCAGACAAATGTTTGTGTGCATAAATTTCTCATTGAGATGAATAGTAGGATAACAAAAAATGGAGAAAATCTTTCTCAGGTTAAGAGATTGTTACAAAATTTGTGTTGTGTAATCTATTTCTAAGTCAGCCTAATCTTGATGGTGCTAGCATCAACTCAAGCGAGAAGTGATATCTAAGAACATATTTTCTTCACAAGGAATTGTGAGACCACCCATTGGATGATCATATCCAAATTCTTCCTCAGCTTGACTTAGCAAGTCTTGAAATGAAGGCTGGTTCAAGTATGATATGGGGATCACAAACCGCTTCATTTTCTCTCCAACATAAACTGCAAGATAACCTTTTGGAATTTCCATAGCTTTTGAAGATGAAGTAAATGATGCCTTTCTTACAATACCAGGTAACCGAAAACCCATTTTTGTATGTGTTGAAGAAATACTAGTCTAAGAAATGAAAATAAGATGTAAGTTTTCGAGTTTCTTGTGCTTTAGGATGTGAATGACTTGTGTTGCTGCTAAATGCTTGCAACCATGAGCATATATATAGATAATAGAATATGCTATAAACATAATGCCACTTGAATGATTGGTGGAGAAAGTGTAGGAGATGGTTGCCATGGGACTTATTAGGAGACAAGGTCATAAAAGAGATCACATGGTGTTGTCTTAGATAATTTAAGGTAAATTTATGTATAAAACAGCAAGTTTGATTCGATCATGTTGCCTATGGTTCTGCAAATTCTAAGGGATATGTTAATAATCCGGTGTACTCAAAAATGAGGTTCATATTGGATCATTATCATGTGTCCAATTTTGGTTCTCTTCTGGCCTCAAAACACTTTGTTTCAGAGATATAGATCAGGCTGTGGACATGGTTTACCGATTTCGTTGTCAATAGCAATTCTAAATCTGAAGAAACATGTGAGATGTCCAAACCATGTCTAATTCAGTATCTTGAGTACAACTACATTGCTTTAATTTAGATGTCTTTGATTTGATATGTGTAGTTTCTTGGCAATTATGTCAGAAAGTGGGGTATGAATATGATGTATGAACTCCAAGACAATACCATGTGATCATTTCACAATGTAGACCCTATTTTACAGCTTCATCTGAATTATTTCTTATTGTGCTAATAGAGACTGACATAGATTAGATGAGACAAAATTTTGTAAAGAAGGCTCTTTCTCTTATTTTGAAGATTGTCAATTTTGGTATCTTCCTTGTATCATTCCTTTGAAAATGTAAAAATGTTTTATGAATGAGAAAGTTATTCGCTTATACAGCTTTTTGTTCAACCTGAATAATATCAATATATGTGGCAATATCAGAATAAAGTTTCTTTTACAATTTGTTAAAACTACTAAAGTAAATATGTGAAGGACTAATAGATTTCTTAGAGGAAGAGGCACTCCCTTGTTATCGAAAACGGATGTACAGACTTTGAGAACAACCTAATGCCTGCTTAAATTCATGCTTCAAAAGTCATTTGATTTATTTGAACAATTTTAGTTAGCTGGATGAAAAAGCAAAACAGAAGTTGCTGCATAGAAATATCTATCTATTTGGATTTCGGCAACGACACTATTTATATATGATAAACAATCATAAAAAGTGATAATATGTCCATTTAGAGGAATACAACATTTCATCATAAGTTCAATTGCAGCAAATTTCCAGAACTCACAACCCAAAAGAATAATAATAATAATGAGGGGAACATTTAATAATATAAACTTGGATCCAATATATTTAACTTAGCCATATGACTGAGAATCAGTTAATGATTCAATCCTTCATGTCATAAAGCAATTTACAGATCCAGGGCCAACTGTTAGAAAGGGGGGTTTTGGAAGCAAATTCGCAGCATTTCATAAAGTTAATGCAAACTTTTTTATACAACAGTAGCAGAAACACAAGGAATGCACAAGTGAAGAGCATATGGAAAGCACTTAAGTCTATAAATCTTTCGAGAAGAAATCTATAAATTCATTGAAACTGGGAGGAAAAATTCTGATATTTACATCCTTGCCATCTCAATGAGATGATGTTATGCTACAAAGAAAACTTATACTATAGTTCCAGCTACACAAAATTGTCTCTCAATTCTTGTTACAAAAAAGGATAAGTTTCACTCTCAACTAATCTATGCCAGTCTCCTTCGGCAGGACTTGTGCTAAGTCAGTTTAAGCGAGACGTGAGGTCCAAGAAAGCATCCTCACTGCATGGAACAGTCAGACCACCCATTGGATGATCATATCCAAATTCTTCTTCTGCTTGGCTTAGTAATTCTTGAAATAAAGGTTGATTCAAATAAGAAATGGGAACCACAAACCGCTTCATCTTCTCGCCAACATACATGGCAAGATAGCCTTTCGGGACTTCCACAACTTTGGAAGTTGCTTGGTTTGCAGTAAATGATGTCTTTCTTCTGATACCAGCCAAAAGAAAACCCATTGTTGTATGTATGTGTTGATGAAATATTAGTCTTAGATATGACTTGTGAACAAGATGCAATTTTTTGAGTTTCTTTTTTTTTTGCTTTAGGATGTGAATGACTTGTGTAGTTGTGTTGGTGCTAAATGCTTGCAACCATGAACATATATATAGATAAAAGGATATGTTATAAACAGACCGATATTAGAATGATTGGTGGAGGAAGGGTATCAGATAGGACCAGTTAGGAGACAAGGGCATGTAAGAGTTCACATGGTATTGTCTCAGCGGACTTTCATATGTATCAGCTTGTTAAACTACATAATTCAAGGTCCACCTTGTAGAGGGTAGGCCAACAGATTGCAATGTTTTGCAAATTTCATGGTGTGTGGTTTATAGTCTGGTGTAACTGAAAAGTTGAGGTTCATATCGGTTCTCCTCTGGCCTCAGATCAACAGATTTCATTATCAGTTGTATTGTCAATTTGAAGAAGCTTGTGAGATGTCTAAAGCATGTCTCAAGGAGTACCTTAAGTACATCTACAATTCTTGAAGAAGCATCCTTCACCTATGAATTTGTGTACATTTTCATTATTTCAAGTGGATATCATATATTAGCTACTTAGCAATTACCTTAGAAGGTGGGATGTGTACTCTCACTTAACTTCCTTGGTCCTAATCTTTGAAAGAGACCTCCAAGACAATACCATGTGATCCCTTGCTAACCCTTGTCACTATGTAGACCCCATTTTACAGCTTCATCTCAATAATTTCTTCAGGATAGCAACTATATATACACTTCTTCTTGTGTTCTCAACCAACACAAATCAGTTGCATCTCCTCAAATATCAGAAATCACATATTTCTCTCATACAAATCCTTCAAGAACAATCTATTTCTTTTTCTTTCGATCAACAAGAAGAAACAATGGCATTCCGCATTCCAGGTATTAGAAAGGCATCACTTTCTGCATCAAAAGGGACTAATGTTCCAAAAGGCTATCTTGCAGTCTATGTGGGAGATAAGACGAGGCGGATTGTGATTCCTGTATGTTACTTGAACCAGCCTTCATTTCAAGAATTACTAAATCAAGCAGAAGAAGAATTCGGATATGAACATCCAACCGGTGGTCTCACAATTCCATGCAGTGAGGAAGAATTCCTAAACCTCACTTCTCAATTGATTGGGCAGTAAATTGTTCTAATACAGACTGACATAGCTTAGCTGAGACAAATTTTGTACATAAACATTGTCCATTTTGATCTCTTCCTTGTATCATTCATTGGAAAGTATAAAAATGTTAAATGAGAAAGTTATAGCATGACATTGTCGGAATTTGTTTGCCTTTGTCTGATATGAATGATCTCTAATATATGCAACAATATCATAATAAAATTAAACATGTCCAAATTGCCCAGAATTTTTGAAGAACAATAACAAGAATTACAAATTTGCAATCCACACAGATTCAGTGATTATCCAACTAATATTATATGAAATTGGAATCTTAAAATATGGCCATAAAAATGAGCAATCTATTTCATTCATAAAATTGAAAATTAAGAGTACAATTCTGCAATGGTTTCAAATATACTAGTTAGTAGTTACAGTTTTATATATATAAAGTAAAGCAAGATGTAAATCATTGTAAAAATTAGGAAGACAAGCTTTAGAGGGATGTCAAATTCAAGTGAAACAATCAAAGTTGGTGAGCTTCTGATCTGGGAGAGAATACAGTGTGAATATGTGGTAATAGCATAAACTAATAGATTTGCCCAAGTGGCTTAAGTAATCAAGAGTTATTGATTTGTTTCAACAAATTAGCTAGCTTGCTGGAATAGCAAAACTGAAGATGTAGAGAATGATCTATATGGATTTCAACATGACAGTTCTTTTGCTTGTACCAAATAACTACTACCCAGAGAAATAATTTAATCTTCTCTCTTCTACATGGCTAAAATCATTGACTATAATTTGTGACTGTCTTTACTATCTAGAGAAGTAAAGCTGTTCATCATAAGCAGGAGATTCATTTGCCAGCAGTAAAGCATTTACTATTTAGATGCATTCATGTCACATGGATGCATTCAAAAGTGAAGATCATATGCAAAGAATAGAGTATACAAGTCCTTAGGGATAAGGTGTTTAAATTCATTGAACTTGGGAAAAAATTTCTGATATTACATCCTTGACATCTCAATGAGATGGTAGTTAGTATCTTCCAATAGAAAGGAAGTAAAAAAGAAAAATTCCAAGTGCCTGCTGTACAAATTTGTCTCTCAATTAATCTAAGTCAGTCTTGTTTTCCTTGGATTATACTATAGTCCATTCAAGCGAGACGTGAGATCCACGAAAGCATCCTCCTTGCAAGGAATAGTGAGACCACCCATTGGATGACCATATCCGAACTCTTCTTCTGCTTGGCTTAGTAAATCTTGAAATGAAGGTTGACTCAAATAGGAAATAGGAATCACAAACCGCTTCATTTTCTCTCCAACATAGACTGCAAGATAGCCTTTTGGGACTGATGCTGCTTGGGTTACAGCAGATGATGCCTTTCTAATAGCAGGTAATCGAAATCCCATTGATCTGTTTTGCTTCAAACTAATAAAAATGCAAATGATCACAAAGGGTGTAAAGAAGAATTGTTGTTGCTATTGATTTGTGTTGCCTTAGAGTGCAAGGGTAACCGTCTATATATAGATATACCATCTATAAGTTTTTGAATAATTAGCCATTCGATAAGGCCTACTTTGAGACAAGGGCGAAACGAAGATCACATGGTAGTGTCTTCATTGTGTTTGTGAAAGATTACTTTAGATTTGAGAGTTCTTGCCAAACAATGTTGCCACCTTTTGAAAGAGACAACTGAGAAGCTAATAAATGGTTAAATACAAAGCTGATTTAATGGACTACTACTTATGTCGCAGACATGCTTAAGACATATCACATAAGTTGGCTCTTCATACTGATGCAGAGTGGATATGAATACATTTATTGCAATAGAAAACAGATCACAGGGTACATCAGTACGTGAAAGGATTCATATGAGATGTCTTAAAACATGTCCATAAAGCGATATGGACATATGATTTATAGCCATCAAGAACAAAATGTGACATGTCTAAAGCATGTTTACAAAAGCATGGAATACCAATTAATACAAACAAATATAAGGCTTCAGTTTGATCTTATCTCATTTGATTGCAATGGCTTCAGTCTTGGCTATTCTTTGAGAAGGTGGGGGCATTCACTCTTAACCACTTCTAAGACAGCAGCACCATGTGATCTCTCGTGTGTATACCCCGCAATCCTGTAATGACTTCAACAATAATTTTATCTTGGAAATAATAATCTTCCAAAGAATCTTAAAATCTATAAATACATTTCCTTCTGTCTCAAGAAACAACACAATTCATTAGCATTCTTAAGCATCAACACTTACATACATACAGAAAAATGGGCTTCCGTTTACCTGTTATTCGAAGGGCATCATCATTCTCAGCTAGCCAAGCAGCTTCAAAATCTGTGGAACTCCCAAAAGGGTATCTTGCAGTGTATGTTGGAGAGAATCAAAAGCGTTTTGTGATCCCCGTATCATACTTGAACCAACCTTCATTCCAAGACTTGTTGAGTCAAGCTGAAGAAGAGTTTGGATATGATCATCCCATGGGAGGTCTCACTATTCCTTGTAGCGAACATGTCTTCCAAAGAATCACTTCTGGCTTGAATGGGCTATAAATCTCAGATCATAGAAGATTGACATAGATTAGCATATACATGTTGTATACAATAGATTAGAATAGAGAATCAGATGACAAGCTCAAAGAGTATGTCTACTTTTGTTGTATGATGACAAATTGACAATGAATTCGGTCACACAATTTTTCAGTCAATCATATAGCATTGTTCACTTGTTCCTGCAATTAGGAGCTTAAATTAGCAAAGTTACTCGCTGAAAGAATAATTTTCAAAGTAGGAACTGAACACCTTACTTATTAAAATATTTATGAGTGCACATTGTGCACTAGGATAAAGTTATATTGCATATCAAAAATTTTTTTTATTTGCATTACAACTGTGAAGTAAAATGACTGCCAACTTATTGCACACATGCATCAAACTATTCTTTATTTATATTCACACAGAATAGTTGTCAGACTGCAACTTGTGTGATTTTTAAAGCAGAATATGCTCCTATAAAACTATCTGAAGCTGCATAATTTGAATTTTACATCCATCAATTGCCAGAAAATCATATCTTGATGACAACTTTGACACAATTTGGCTCTTTGAATTACTTGACAGAAGTGAAACTAACCATCTTTGTGGCTGCTAAGGATTCACTAATCAAAGATGCAACTCCAGTGCACTCAAAAGAACAGCAACACTTGATCCAAAAACAGCAACACTTGATCCACTTTCAACTTGGGCTTCCTTCCGTGCAGCTCCATAGGCAGTTGAAATAACATGAAAATTAATTGATTTCTACATGCATGCTTAATGTTTATATAATGATGAATAATATACCTTTTCATGTAATAACACCCTGTGAAGTGCTCATCTTTGTAAGAGAAACTTGCTATGCTCAAAGCTAAAGTTTTGGCTTTGAACTGAAAAGAATGGGAAGGTGCACTTCTAAACTTAAACTAGCAAATAGTAATATGTACAACAAGATAAACATTCATTTCAACACGTGATTCTGTTTCTTTTATTATTATTTGTTTTAAAAGAACCGAAATACAAATTTAATCTAAAAAATATAATATTCATGTAATGCATAGGATGAAAAAGTGCTAAATTTGGTTTACATAAATACCAAAAATGAAAGTTTGAAAGGAAAAAAAAAAAGTATGCAGACAAACAGTTGAAAATGTGAAATGATGATATGTATATAGACGAAGTGGAAATTAAAAGTGCATGGACTTGAAAAAAACTATTAAATCCATTTGATTTGCTATGCACCTAAATTGGTCTCTACCAATTATTTCAGAAGTCTCAAAAATAAAATTTTAATAGCGTGTTAGATAAATAAAAAAATATCTTTAAAATATAAATCAATATCCTAATTCCTAATAGAATGGTGAATAATCAGGAACGAATGTGATTATACGATTTTGAATTTAAAAAACTTAGTTGATTATTTACAAAAGTCAAAGACTTAATTTTTGTGAGTGATTTAAATTTTGAAAACTAAATTAAACATTTACTCATTTTGGTTTGTATGTCACCTAGACATAATTTTTGCAATAAAAAGGGATTAATAATAAGTTTTATGAATTGAAATTTGTAACTTCTTCACCATTATCAGCAACCTAGATATAGTGTGAATAAGATTATAAGAAAGTAAGAAACCATCAGTCATTGCTAATCGCTTATCTTATTTCAATACTTATAGTGATTAATCAAAGACAACTATCTATCCTGTTTTTATGGCTTAGGTTGGCAAAATTTTTATTTTTCAAAAGTTATAATTAGGGTTTTTTAAAAGTTGTAATTAGGGTTGGAAGTGAACCAAGTTGAGTTGAGCTAAACCAAGTTCAAATTCAACTCACAAAAATTAAGTTTGATTCACGGCTAACAAGAGCTTATTTCTTAAGTTCAAGCTTGGCTCATCGAAAGCTTACGAGCTTGATCAAATAATAAGAATATAATCTATAATTCTATATCAATAAATTATAATTTATATATTTTAAAAATATTTAAAAAGATCAATTTTATATATTGTTTATCTATCAATAAATTGTAAATTTTTTATTTATGTCCTACATCAAAATTATATATAAAAAATAAATATAAAATTTTAAATAATTAAGATCGTGTGTATATATATATATTACTATTTCATATGTATATATATAATATTAAAAATATAGATTAAATACATATAGGATATGTGTATTAATATATATATATATAATCGAGTCAGCTCACGAGCTAATGAGTTAAGCTTATTCAAGCTCAAACTCGACTCATTTAATTTATGAGCTCAATTTCAATCTCAAGCTTGGTTCACCAGCTTACGAGTTTAGGTTATCAAGTTATTAATGAGCTCGAACTTGAGCTGGCTCATGAGTTGGCTTAACTCACTTCCCGCCCTAGTTGTAATATCTGTGTTTAGTAAATTAAAAATAACTTTTGATAATTACAAATAACAACAAAGGTATTTACTAAAATAGTTTTTAAAATTTAAAGATACTATAATAGATTAGATACTAATGTAAGAATTAAATTTAAATATTAATTAATGTATAAGATTATATTAGACTTTTTAATTTTGATATGCATAAACCAACTTTAAAAGATTCTTTCGTAAATACTTTCAAAAGCATCCCTAACTTTTAAAAACTATAAACACAGGTATATAAATTTTTTGATTTATCAATTGCAAAATAAGATACTTATATTTTTGAAAAGTACAAATACCTGTTTAAAAAATTTTACCAAACTTATATCTGAGTATTGTATGCTTATATTAATTAAATCCACTAAATAAGTACAAACAACAATTTGATGTTACCAATGAGTTATAGCTCAAATGGCATAATCTTCTTATACTCAATTAAGATGTTGCGGATTTGAGTCTCTTATTTTTTGTAAAAAAAAAACAATTTGATGTTTATATTAAAATCTTCACTTATTTACCCAAATAATAATAATAACAAAAACAACAACCGCAAAACCTTCACCTCATATTTTTGGGATGAATTATTCAACTTTTTTTTTTCAAAGGAAAGTATCTTTTCATATCCGAGTAGAAGATCGAGATAATGAAGAAAGAGGGAAATCCAAGTAGTAGTTGATGTAGAAATTTTGAGATGGGATCCAAAATAAGTAGCATGGAGATTTAGAAGTATTTAGAGAAAATTAAACATGACACTTTCTTTCTGAGTATGTCTTCCTTTTCTCTCACAAAATCACAGTAATGTCAAAGCTGTGACATATCTTCATCAACCACTCAATTTCAGACCCTTTTCTTTCTTTCTTTCTTTCTTTATTTTCTTTTTCCTCATTGCCACTATGTACACGCAACTGCCTGCGTGCTATCTCCCTTCTTTAATCTTCTTTCTTTGTTCTTTTCTCTTCTGGATTATCTTTTTATTAGCATAAGAAAATTACAAAGGAAATCCATAAAATTAATTAAAATGGTTATAAAATGATATTATTGTGGATGTCATCATAGAGCATTATCATGCATAATAAAATATGGAGTATTATTATACATAATGAAATATAGAACATTATCAATTAATGAAACATAAATTTTCATAATGTATTTCTACTAATTAATAAGTGAATTAGGTAAATAATATCTTATTATTATTTAATTCAAAATCTTGATCTATAAATATATTCTAAAAAAAAAGTTACAAGTTTATATTATCCTAACTCTTGTGTTAAATTATTGTGTATCATTTTTGTGGAATAAAAAATTCATTCTCATAAATTATCAAGTATTATTTGTGAGAATTTCATGAAGAACACTTCTATATTCTCATATATAAATCTCTATCTTTATTTATCTATTTTTAATTTTTTATCATATTTTTACCACAAAAATCATATATATAATAAAAAGTTTAACTGAAAAGTTAATTTTTCCAACAAATATAAATTAATTCTTTTAATTTTAAATTCTAAATTCTAATTAAATCCTAAATTTTAAATTTTATATCCTAAATTCTACCTCTAAATTTTAAAAAATAATTTTACAATAGAAATTGAATAATTGATTGATATTAGCTCATTATAATTGGTTCTCATTAATTTTTCATAATAAAATAATAAACAAGCATCAAAATCCATTAACATATATGTAATCACCCTACAATAAATAAATAAACAAAATGGGAAACTAACGAGGTCACTTCTGTGTATGAACTTTTCATTCGATTTGCTATACAAATTTAATTCATTTGAGCATACAAACTGAATAAATAAAATATCAAACCTCTCCTAACCAAATCAAAATTAAAATTATTTAAGAAAAAAAGATCAGAAAAGAATCTCTGTCTAATTGTCAAATAGTAATATATAGTTTAAAGTTTAATGCCCTAAGCAAGTTCCTCAAATAAATGAGAATAAAAACTAATAAAAAAAACGGTGCGGTCATAAATAACCAGCCAAATTAGAATAAAATAAAAAAATAAAAAATAAAAACTTTTTAAAAGGGATCAACTAATAATGATTGGTTCCACCATTGGTAGCTAGCTATTGTTGTTGAGTGTGCCATTGCCATTGTCATTGCTATTGCTAATGTTGTTTTGTTGAGTAGGAGCAGCAGCACTAATAAAGGAGCTAAGAGCTGATACCAAAGCAGCAGTGAAGTTTGGATCAGATGCAATTGCAGCACCAACTGTATCAACAAGATTGTTACTACTACTACTACTATTACTATGATCTTTATTATTATTATTAGGCATTTGTAGACCACAAAACTTTGATTGGTTATTGCTATTATTATTACTACTATTACCACCAAATATGTTGAAGGGTATTTGTGGAATTGTACTAGGCCTTATTGGGAACTGAAAAGGGTGGTTGTTGTTGTTGTTGATGGGGGAGTCATCATGAGTAAGGTCCAATGTGATAGTTGGGAATGGTGCTGAAGCTGAGATTGTTGCCATGGTTGAAGTAGCAGCTGATGATGATGATGAAGAAGATGGAAGAAGTGTTGTTGCTAAGAAGTTTGTTGCATTGTTGATTAGGGTGGTGTTGTCATTGGTTGACATTGATGAACCAGAAAGAAGCATTGTTGCGGCTGAGGAAGTTGTTTGCGCCATAGCCATTGCTGCCGGTGGCAAAGGGTGGTTGTGCTTCCCTTCATATGTTGTCACTAACACTGTTCTATCCTCTGCACACCTTTGCACCTGTTTTTGTTTTATGGTACCAAATATATATATTTTTTATTTAGTATTCATTTATTGTTATGGAATAAAAATAAATGAATACTAAAGTAAGAATTAGACTTTTATTATATAGTAATAAGTCACATTAATATTTTATTATAAAAATTAAAGAAAGTAAAAACCCTATTAGCTTGATAAAAATCCTTTAATAATATTACAACTTTTTTTCTTCAATGATCTTGTTCATATATATATATGGAGCCAAAAGTATTTTTAATATGGAAGGATATAATAAATAATTAGAGCAGGTAATATCTATAAACAATTCATGGATCAGCTCCTAAATTGTATCGGAAACTAATCATCCATTTAATTTTGAACTGACCTAAATAATGCGAAGATAGAGAGATTATGAGAGATGATATATATACATACCTGTTTCCTAACTGGACAACCGGAAGCCATGGTGCAACGATAATAAGCTCGAGGGCATGGGTTTCCTTTAGCCATCTTCTGTCCATACTTTCGCCATTGACACCCATCAGTTATCTGACACAATTAACATGTTTTCCATTAGCCTCCAAAAAGGACAAACACACAAACAGTACTGGTTTATATCATATATTGTTTTTAATAGAGTTTAATAATTTTAATAAGGGCACTCTTATACTATGTCATCTAATTATGTGATTAATTAAATATCCGTATAAAATATATTCTATAATGACACTTAACAGAAATTAATTAATTTCTTTTAGAATAGTATATATGTTTAAAATTATATATTTAGGTCTTTAAATAATTTTGTATTAAATCTATTATTTGTATTTTAAAAAATATAAAATAAATGCCTGAAATTTTATTAATTAAAAAACAAAGTTCATGTACAATAATTAACCTATTTTATCTTTCAGATTCCTCCCATCTATTCGGAAAAATCCAGCCCAAATGGCAAAAAAATTTCACACTTTCGAGAATTATTCGCAATGGAAAGATTAACGAAAACTCACAGAGCGGAGATTGAAGCCAGGTACCCATCCCATGAAGATTCGTGAAAAGAAAATTTAGTTAAATATTTTTATATATAAGTTATGTAAGTAATTTTAATTTATTTATTTTATTTATATGTTAAAAAAATTTATGTGTATGTTATTATTTATTATGTTAAATTTGAATTTAAATTGTATTTGTATTAGATTTTATTAAAAATGTATTAATTTTTTAAAAAATTAAAATTTAATATATATATATATATATATATATATATATATATGCTTTTCCTGTAAAAAAAATTAAACGAGGACAAAATAAGAAAAAAAACAGAGAGCATGACAAAGACATTTTATAGAGGGCATTTTACTAAGAGGAAATTAGTTTTTTGCAATTTTTTTCCTCTAAAATTCAGAATTATTCCATTGCAAAATACTTTAAAACCTATCTCATTACTCTTAGAAAAATATGTTAAGTGTGAAATTAAAAATAATAAAAAATTATATATATAAAAATATCAATTATTAAATTATTTATTATATATTTATATAAAAATATTATTTATATATTAAAATTAATTCTTAAAATCTGCTATTATCTATATATATATATATATATATATATATATATATTATTTAAATTATTTTTAATATATATTTTATATTTTGATATGTATTTTATGGTAATAATTAATTTTTTAATTAAATATTATATTATTGAACTGAATATATATTTTTGATATTTTAATATGTAATTTATTGAGATGATTGGTTTGATAATTGATAATTTGTATATAGCTACCAGGATAGGAGGAATGTAAAAATAAATAAAAAGAAAGATATATACCATAGGTGCCTCTGATCTGGCTCTAACAGAAACTCTAGCTTTCCTCATAGTGGCCTCGTGAGCTTGGTCAAGATTATGTTTTGCTGGACTACTTGACCTCTCTATTTTGTTTGCTTCTTCTTCCCTCATCGGGCTTTCTTCTCTTTTCATTCTCTTCTTCTCTCCATCACCACCACTACTATTCCCTGATGGTGATTTTGATCTTGATCGTGATGATGAACAATTGTGCGAATTTGTTGCTAAGCCTAGATCCATAAACTGCCTTGGAACCAATACTCTTTCATCGTCACTGCTCTTGTTCATGAGATTCATGTGGTGCATCTGAAGCGCACTGTAATGACTGTTTGCCTCATCAATCATCTCCCTTATCCTTTCATTCTCCTCCTTCACTCGCTCTATCTCCGCTTCAATTACACCTACCTCCTATTCAACAAAATTATTTAATTTAATTGAACTACCTAATTAATAAGTACTGTAATATGAACAATTTCTTTCATTTCATTTCATTTACCTCAAGTTTAGTTCTTCTGTCTTGCAAATTTACGTGATCGTCCTCCGTAGTGCTGGTAGTGAGAAGATTCAGACCAGTCTATGATTAAAACACATGGTTCATGAGTTAGAGTTAGTGTGGAGCTATATATATAATTAAAAGAATGCAATGAGTGGCAGAACTCACGTTTACTTTGAATTCCAAGGAATGACGATGATTGTTATCGTGGTCGGCGGCAGGGAAAGAAGAAGAGGCGATACGGTTGTCGTCGTTGTGATGAGTGACGAAGAAGTCTAACTCTTGTCTCGTGTTGTGATGATGATCGTGATTCGAAAGGTTGACTTGTTGAAAAGAGGCGGTGGTGGTGGCGCTTTCATGATTCCACTTGTCTTGAGGAAAAGAGTTGAGAATAACAGGGCTATTACTGCCAAGGAAGAACCTCCGGATCGGATCGGAAGAATCCATGGAGAGTCCTGCAGCATCTCCTCCCATGGCGAGAAAGAGAGAACGAGAGAGAGAGAGAGAGAGGAGTGTGTATGCAATGTTTGTGTTTATAGAGAGTAAATAAGACAATGGACTCGGCATGAAAAGAGGGCAACTAAGACTTAGCTAGCTTGACAAAGATGAATCATGGACCAAAAAAGTGTGCTAGTAAACATGTATATGTATGTGAAGTGTCCTTTATGTCCCTAGCTACCCTTGAATATTTTCAACACAATCTCTTCTTTCTCTTTTCTCTTTACTCTTCTTTTTCCCATTTTTTTCTCCTTGTTCAAAGGTAAGCTTTTAGTCCTTCAATTTGACATGTAATGTATGAATAATGTGTATCCACGTCTAGATTTTAACAGATTTATAAATTCACACTTATTTTGTTGGCCATTATCACAAGTTTTGTTGAGTGTTTTACGTAATCAAGTGTATTTTGATTTGGTCTATGGAGCTTCCTAACACTTTTTTTCTATTTTAGGTGTATGTGACATTCATTTTCGCTCCATATATTATCAAATTAATTAAATATAGAAAATAACTTCGAATCATTTCCATCTGCAGATAATTGAGCCATTACAGCGTTGAATTGAAATGGTCGACTGGTGGTTCAGTTCAGTAATCAAATCTTTTAAGAAATATATACATATCACATATTTATTAATTTATTAAATTAACTCTAATTCTTTTCTTTCATTTTTAATATTTGTGTAGGGTTGAATGAAGGTGTGGTCTAATAATAATAATAATAATAAAACGCATGTTATTATGGTGTTTATAGTTACAGTGATTAGGGTAGTTAGTTAACTTAACAATACTTACAAATATTATTAAAATTAAAGTAATATATTTTTAGTTTTTAATCATATTTGTTAATTTAAAAAATAAAAAAATGTTTAAAAAATAAGTCGAAAACTTGTTGGATATATATAATTATAAAAACTTCTTTAGAATTTAGAAGCTTCCAAATGATATATATAAAAAATAGTTATACGTAAAGTTTTCTTAATAGATCTAATTATTGGTATTCCCTTGACCTAATTATATAATTTTTTTAAAGAATTTGCAATGTTAATTTTTCTTCAAATAATTGAAACTAAGCATTTATTTTTCTCCAATAATATACCATATACACTTTAAGCTGGTCAAATTCCTTTGCTTACAAATTACAATATAAATAAATAATTTTACTTTTTTCTATAATTTAACTAAATAAAAAGAGATTGATGCCTTTTGATAAGTCACCACCGCCGCTATTATTGGCCAGGCACCTCAGTCTTCTGATGAATAAGTGAATGAATGGAGTCAATGGACGTTTTTACCTTTTTTTTTTTACTTTTTTTTTATTTTAACAAATTAAAAATTAATTTATTGTGAATTTATATTTTATTTAAAGATTTAATATTAATTAATAAATTTTTACACAATAAAAAATTCAAACTATCGACACTTATTTAAATAAACGAGTGAGCTAACTCTCACAAAATTGATTATAAATGGACGGTTATGACGAGCACTCTTTCTAATCCAGCCTCTTTGTAGGCCCTATGACCCTCCCAACAGTTGACTTCTGGGGTTTTGGGTCTTTGACACTTTGATTGAAAAGCCCCTGCCCCCTGCTTGAACCGTACGATGATGGTTTCACCATGCTTGGTTCAACTGGACCAAATTTATATTTATAGTATAAAAATACTATATTACTAATAAATATTATTATTTTACACAAATATTTAATTAATAATAATTTACATTTATATTTATAAAAATTTATATATATAAAATATATAATGTATACATATATTTATTAAATTATATATATATAAATTAATATAATTTATATCTATATTTATCAAAATTTATATATATAAATTAATAGAATTTATTTATTAAAAATAATTTAATATTTATACTGATTAAATATTGGTAAAAATTAAAAAAACGATTAATTTTTAAGATTTTTTAATTTATGTATAAATGTGTATATTATTTAACTTATTTTTAAATTTTAATTTATATTTTATATAAATAATCATATTTTAACACATATTTTATATAAATAATTAATTTGGTTTAACATGATTGTTTGTATACGCGTAACATACAATAATTTGTCAAGAGACTTATATTTTCATAAGAGTTATATATTCAATATTCAAATTTTAAGATTTCTGATAAAATTAGCACTACCACTGTTAGTTGAGTTATGTTTATTCGTAAAATTTTTGTCAGACTGATATTTATTTTTGCGTAAATAAAGGATTCAAAATTCTCTATAGTTTCATATTAACGAGGGCAAAAAACTCAAATAAACTAAGGTGAGAAAATATTTACACAAATCTGTAAAATCAAAATCTGCTTTATAAATTCACTAATGCATATTTATATGTAGTTTGAACCAGTTAAATTCGAATTCTATTTTTACATAATTTGAATAAGTTGGGTTCAAATTATACACAAACACACACACTAATTCGAATCTACCTGATTTGAATTACACACAATAATTCGAATCAGGGTGATTCGAACTACACCCACGAACGCGTTTTTCAAGTAATTTGAATTTGACTGATTCGAATTATTCATGGTATAATTCGAATTATGCTGTTAAAAAATTAATAATTTATTAAAAAAATTTATTAAAAAATTTGTTAAAAAAATTAAAAAATATATATTTTATTTTATACATTAAAAAAACTAACAAAATATTTAATTACGAGACTTTTTTAAAATATTAATGAGCTATCAATTCGAATTCTATACAATACTCTTTTGTCCATTTTTAATAGTTCATGAATATTTTTTAATAATTTTTTTAATAAATTTATTTAAATTATACTACAAAAAATATTTTATCCTATGCAAAACAATTTAAAAAAATAGCTTAAAAAATGTTAGGAGTACTATAAAAATTTGTAATGTTCTAATAACTTAGGTAAATACATGCATGTACTCAAATTTTAAATAAAATACTCTACATAGTCAATAATAATTTAGAAATGAAAGAAAATATTTTATTCCATACAAAACAATTAAAAAATATATTTTATTCTATATAAAATAATTTTTAAAAAATGGCTTAAAAGATGTTATGAGTTATGAGTACTATAAAAGTTTGTAATATTAATATATTATAGTGATTTAGGTAAATTCATGATAAAAATACTTTTTCTTTAATTTCTAAATTATTATCGACTATGTAGAGTATTTCTTTAATGTCCTAAGTCATTAGGATATTACAAATTTTTATAGTACTCCTAACATTTTTTAAGCCATTTTTTAAATTATTTTACATAGAATAAAATATTTTTTTGTGGTATAATTTAAATAAATTTATTAAAAAATATTCATGATAATTTTTTAATAAAATTATTTAAATTATATGGTGAGATATTACATGATTCGAATTACGCATGGGAAGTTCGAATCACTCTGATTCAAATTATATGGAATTCTATACATACTCTTCTGCCTATTCTTGAGCTCTGATTCAAATTATATGAAATTCTATACATACTCTTCTGCCTATTCTTGATAGCTCAGGAATATTTTTTAATAAATTTATTTAAATTATACCACAAAAAAATATTTTATTCTATGCAAAATAATTTAAAAAAAATTTGTAATGTCCTAATGACCTAGGACATTAAAGAAATACTTTACATAGTCACTAATAATTTAGAAATTAAAGAAAAAAATTTTATCATGTATTTACCTAAATCACTAAAATATTACAAACTTTTATAGTACTCATAAGTCATAACATCTTTTAAGCCTTTTTTTAAATTATTTTGTATAGAATAAAATATATTTTTTAATTATTTTGTATAGAATAAAATATTTTCTTTCATTTCTAAATTATTATTGACTATGTAGAGTATTTTATTTAAAATTTAAGTACATGCATGTATTTACCTAAGTTATTAGAACATTACAAATTTTTATAGTACATACTCTTAATATTTTTTAAGCCATTTTTTTAAATTGTTTTGCATAGGATAAAATATTTTTTGTAGTATAATTTAAATAAATTTATTAAAAAATATTCATGAGCTATTAAAAATGGACAAAAGAGTATTGTATAGAATTCGAATTGATAGCTCATTAATATTTTAAAGAAGTCTCGTAATTAAATATTTTGTTAGCTTTTTTTAATGTATGAAATAAAATATATATTTTTTTAATTTTTAAATTATTAATTTTTAATAAATTTTTTAATAAATTTTTTTTAATAAATTATTAAATTTTTAACAGCATAATTCGAATTATACCATGAATAATTCGAATCAGTCAAATTCAAATTACTTGGAAACGCGTGTGTGGTGTAGTTCGAATTTCGAATTTCTGTGTGTAATTCGAATTCGAATTAGTGTGTGCGTGTGTTTTGAATTAGTGTGTGCGTGTGTGTATAATTCGAACCCAGCTGATTCGAATTACGTATAAATGGAGTTCGAATTTAGCTAGTTCGAACATATAAACGTGCATTGGTGGATTCATGAAGTAATTTTCAGTTTAGCTTATTCGTGTAAAATTTTGCTCCCCTTAACTTATTATTGTGATTTGCCCTGTTAACGATGTGTTCAAATCCAATACTTCTTATTAAATTACAATGATGTTTAAAAATTAATAAAAAATCAATTCAAACAGCTTAAATCAAAATTAATAAATATTAAATAAAATAAATTTAATATTTATTTGAGTGTTATTAAATTGATAAAAAAATTTAATAAAAAATATTTTTTTTATTTTTTAACATATTTACAAATTAAACTTTCAATAATAAAAATAAAAATATTAGAAAAATTTAAAAAAATAATTTTTTCTTTTAAAAAATATTTTTTCACATAATAAATAAATAAAAAATACTTTTATATTATTATATTCAAACATAATTGATAAATAAAAAAAAAATTTGCATGAGATATCCAAACATAAAATTATTTTTATTTTTTTTAAATATTTTAAAAAAGAGATAACTCGAAAAAAAATATTTTCTTAAACTATTTGAAATATTTTTTTATTATCTCCCTAATATTATCAATTAAATTAATAGTTTTTATTAATTGAACTACATATGTAATATACTAATATTGGTCAAAATTTTGTTGCACTGATAAACAAAATTCTTCCTTGTAAATCAAGATACGCACCATCTACTATATCGGCAGTAAAATTTCCTTCTTCTTCTTTTTCTTTTTCTTTTTTTTTTTTCTTCGTGTTTTGCTATAATCGTGGTGTTCAAGCAAATTTTTATTCTCTCTACTTTCTTGTGTTTTCTGTTCTGCTTTGACCGTCTTTCTGTTTTCTTCTTTACTCCATTCCCCGCTCTTCGCAGATTAATTATTAAATTATCTAATAAACAAATCACAGACCACAAAAACGTTACAACCCTAATCTATCATCCATATATATTTCTCATTTTGTTAAGGGAAAAGAAGAATATTTCTAGTTTTTTTATTAACAAAGAATTCTGACTTTGATAATTAATCAACGAGTTTCGGGACATTTATTGTTAATATATAAGAAGAAAAATGAAATTATTTTTTTGCTAAATTGGATCAATTTGTTAAAAATAGAAGATTCGTGAAGAGATTTGTTTTGTTTCTAGGATACATGATAAGTCTTAGCTTGTTGAGTAAATTCATTTAAATTAATTGTATTATTAATAACCATAAAACATTTTTGTTTTAAGTTAAAGAAAATATTCATTATATTCATCAACTTGATGTTGAGATCTTCCATTGATCTTTTCATTCATTAGTAAGGTAGATGATGATGACGACGACCATAATAAATGTAAATCGATCGATGGATCATTGATAGAATTGTTTGACCTAATAATTAAATAAATATATGAAATTATAATAAAAATAAAAAATTAGAGAATAAAATAAAACAAAACAAAATAATGTAAATCATAATTTACAATTTAAAATTTTCTAAAATCATAATGAACAAATTTAAAAGATATAGAATAATAAATACATACATAACATAGTAGAAAATTAAAAAATTTTATCAATAAAATATGTTTTAATTTGTTTTCTTTTAATAATAAAGTACTTACTATTATCCAAACAAGGAAATAAAAAATTCAAGTGATTTGTGATAAGATGTAGAATAATTGAAATTTTTATTATAAATTAATTGAATATGAATTAATATTATTATTGAAAAAATAAAAATACAATTGTTTTGCTAGCTTAGTGGTTATCCAAGTCTCAAGGCACTGCTAGTTCTAATGTCCTTGGCTTGATTCTCACCATGTGCAAATTTTAGATTATATATATATATATATTTCATTCATTTAAAACTGCTCATTACATCATAAACCATTAAAAGAATGCATGTATTGTATACCCGTCCAATATAATATTTTTTTTATATACTTTTGTAATGGAGAAAGAATCAAAGAAAGATGGTACACATTGTGGAAAATCTTAAAGTAGCTTGTATGATGTTTTGATCTGCATGGAAAGTTGTAGGTCTATAGAAGAAAAAACGTGATTCAATTAATCAGTCATGTTCCTTTTTCTACTTTATTAGTCATTGGAGTTTAGAAGAAGCTAGCCACTTCTTGCCGTCTTAACTCCTTATATCTTTAGTTATAATATTAATTAATTAACTGTTATATCATTTAGTTCTTTGTTGATTTCTACAGAATAATAATTTCTTTCGACATAATCATGCTTTCTATTTTTGTGCTATATAACAAGCTTAAGCATAATCATGACTTGGTTGATCTCTTTTTGGAGATATCATGCAATCATGCTCTTTTAGTTAGTTGTACTAACTTCATTTCCAATCTCTAACCTATCTATCCCGGCACATTGATTATGTGTGTATATCATATCTAACACTGGATTTCAAATATATAAAGTAATCGAGTTTATATACATAACATGTTCTAAAATATTTAAAGGTATTTAAGTTATAACCTAACCCACCGTGTATATCACTTTCAGACCTACTAAATTTATGTTTAGCTTTTTCACTTATATAAACTTAAAATTTAACTAATTATCTCTACCCTAAATCCAATATTATTCATATTTATGTCGAATTTTTAACTCACAATGCGTTTTAGCTTTTTAATTAGTATAAAGTAAATTGGATTTTAATCTCGAAATATAATGTTTTTCAGGAAATACACATATCTTGAGACGCTGCTGCAGAGTTGAAAAATATCATTTTTAATCATTTTTATAATATGATATACCATTAGGAAAAGTCTAGGGTGACAGTAACTTTATTAAATTCTGGCCAGCATATAACCAACAAAGAAAAGTGAACCATTGGATGAAATCTCACACCAATCTCACACCATTAAAACCATCATTAATGGCTATTTGATGGTTACAAATCACAAAAATTGCTGGCGCCTAACATTCCTCATACCATTAATTACACGTGTTTAATACCTTCTCTCGTTGTTCAAACACTAATTGAACTTGCCATCCTAAAACCTTTAAAAAAAAAGCTTGGCATTACTTTATTCCAATAAAATAATGTATAAAATAAGAATTTTACTAATAAGCGTTTTAAAGAATTTTATAGAAAATGTTTTTTTATGCACTTATTATTATTATTGAAAAACTTTTGTATTCTTGATTAGGTGTCGGACAAGAAAAAAAAATTGGAAACTTGGAAAGTGGTTTAACAATGTTTGACATTTATTCAATTATATGGTCTATTAGCTAATTTTAAATGTTATGAAGCACCTATTTGCAAAAAATAAAAGTTATCTCGGGGGAGACTCTGCAATATATTACACATCCTCATGGAATGCTTTGCCTACTAACTAATTCAAGCTTGTATGGGTTTATCAATTCCTTTGGTGGTGGTGCAACAGAGAAGACAAGACAAGACTAACCAATCTGCCATTGTGCCACAATGAGCCACCAAATACAAGTCTACCTCCAAAATTTTCGGTTCAAACTTTAAATCCTAAATACTAAGGTCCAGTTTGGAGAAACAACTTAATTAATCTCCTTTTGAAAAAATAGCTTAAACAGTAAATGACTATATTAAAAGTAACTTACAAATAAATATTTTGTATTTGGATTTTTAGTTCTAAAAGTACTTATTTTATAAAAATGTACTGAAAAGTAGTAGCATTATAAAAGATGTCATTTTTTTTTTAACTTCTCTATAAGCTCCTAAATAGCTTCTTAAAAAGGCGCAATTTGATTTTGAAAATTGCACCAGACATTAATACTACTACTTTTTATAAGTCAAAAGCTAAAAAAAAGTTACTGTTAAAAGCTTCCCAACCAAGCCCTAAATACTAAATACTAATCTCCAGTACGGAAAGTACAAAATTCGTTCTATAGTTTAATTTGGTCTTATGTACATATTAGTTGACTAATTTAATAGTATGTTAAAAGGCTTGATAATTTGAAAATCTACACAGTACAAATGATATTTTATTAGAGCGAAACCATGAAACGCATCAATGTATAATTGTATATTCCATGTTTACTCTCCAAATAAAATTTTACATTCTCAAAATCTTTGGAACTCAGGACAAGAAATTCTATGAAAATTCGAGGAAAACAGCTACCATCTAATTTAAGAAATGACAACGATTTTCATTTTATATTTGTTTTTAATATTTTTTAAAAGTGTCTTTTCAATTAATTCAATGACTATTAATCACTATGTCCAACCCAACCACATTATGATCAAATAGACTTTATCTTAGTCGAAGAAACACATATTTTAAGCATTAACTAACTACAAGAAAACCACAACCATTTTATGATTATTCCTAAGCCAAACTTCACAACAGATGCATCCACTCATATCAGGAAACACCCCACAAGAGTAACAAGTATCATAGTCACTCACAGCTTATAGTCCTTACTATAATTACTAGAGATAGTATAGCGTTGTAACATAGGTAAGAAGCTGAATTCAGCTTGACAAGTACCTAGTCATCCACGACTCAAAGCGAGACCAGGCCAACTGAACTGCACCTTCATCTTGATCAGGCAACCCCATGCTCTTCCTCCTCTCAATTCCCTCCGGTGACCTGTTCATGAAAGCATGGCTGTTTCCGGGGTATATGTGTACCTCGTGTGGAACTCCAGATGCTTTCAGCTTCTCCTCCAAGGCCTTGGCAGCCTGAGTAGACACAAACAATGCAAAAACATTAAATTGAAGAAATTTACCCTGTTGCATCAAGTGTCCTATCCTATCTCCCCTTCCTCACATAAACTATTTTAGGTGGATGAAACAACTTTGCTGGCAATTAAATACTGGAAAATACTTGAAAATGCACTGTGCATTGGTGACAAACGGCAGAAATGATTCAACAGTTAGTTACGGAGATTTTTTTTACATTGTCTACCAATAATTTGTTTCCCTTTGTTTGGTTTGGGGGGTCAAAATGGAGTGGAAAATTTCAGGAATGAGCTCCATGAGTAATTTTACTATCAAAATCATCTATAAAAAGTTTAATGCCATTTTTACCTGGCCCAAATAAACGTGAGCTAAAATGTACATGGAATGGTCCAGTTTGACCCATAGACTTCTCAAATTTTTCTTTCAGTTGATGTTTTCAAGTGTAATCTTTTACAATTCAACATCTTCTCTCACATGTTTTCTCTTGACAACATCAATTGAAAGAAAAAATAGAGAGAATCCATTTCCATCACAATTTGGTCCTTTTGGGGGAAATTTTACTCACATAAAAAGAATGTTGACAATGTAATCACTTGATGTACCAAGTGAATATGAAAATACAGGATTATAATTTATTTTTGTTTCTCTTACTATTGGTCTCATTGAAAATAAGATAGAATTTTCAAACAATGGGCAAATGAATGAAAAAGAGAAATGAAAATACAGGATTATAATTTATTTTTGTTTCTCATATAGCACCATGCAAGTGATTAAAAAGAACAGAAATTTGTATTGTAGACACATTCTCATACCGTGACATCTGAGAAGCCAACAAAATTATCAAGCTCTCCGAAGTGAGCCTGAATAGGAGCCCTGGCTTTTGCGGGATCTGCAAGATCAGAAGAAGGAACTCCATAGAAAGCTACAACAGCATCAACCCCTGGAACCAACACAGAGCTGGCAATTGAGAGAGCACCCCCCATACAGTATCCGGTCACACCAACCTGTTGTGGGAAAAGATAAATTCACATTCTCTTGGTCCATTATTTATTCATAATTTATGCAAAATGATATTGAATATTTTTTATTTGGCAGTTAACTGTTACTACTTCAATGACAACCAAATATGTTATCACTAGTTAGCTACATAAATCAAATGACAAAAATAGTTACTTTCAAACTATCACCGAACATCTATTTCTATAAATATCATGACAGTACAACATAAGAGCTCTTCAGACATACTAACGTGAATTGTAAAATGATAAAATGTCGGCAAAATAGTACTAGTTTGGATTGGCTTTTTTGAGTGAAAAAATTACTTTTCTTAAAAAATAAAGTACTTTTTACCAATTTAAAACCTATTTGGATACGTCTTTTAAAAAAGTACTTTTATTAAAAAAAACAAATTATTTGCTTTTTCTAAAAGCTAACAATACCTTGCTTTTAAAAAAAGCAGAAGCAAAAGACGTTTTTAATACTTGAAAACTCTTTAAAAAACCTATCCAAATGTAAAATAATTTTTTTCTGTTAAAAAAAGATCTTTTTAAAAAAAATAAAAAACATAAGTACCTTTTTCAAAAGCCAATCCAAACTGACCCACAATCTACACCTAATAAGATGAATCCATTATCAAGGTCACACTATGAACATTTCTTCAAATAAAAATGAAACAAAGATGATCCCCAAGGAACATATGTCTTCATTGGCTAACCATTTATGACTCACTATATTTAAATTAAAAAAAGAACTAGAAGTAACCAACATGGAGGTATCATTAGTAAATCGCAATTTTGAGCAGCAACCAGCATTCAGTGCTACACATCCTAAGTAAAAGATTCAAACTAAATTTACTTCAAATCATAAAGCTAAGGCTAATTTATGCTTTTGTAGGTTCAAGTCAACTAGGGAATGATCATAAAATTACAAAATTCAAAAACTAGTGAAGAAATCAATATATCCATCAAGGATCGTCTTCACAACAAATTAACGGTAACAAACCTTCTTTGAACCATTTGCTTTAAGCCAGTTAACCGAGGCCTCTATATCCTTTACAGCGCCCTGCCAATCGAGCCCATCCATCAAATGCTGGGCTTCCGCGACATCAAGACCAACCTTTCCTCTATACAGACTGGAACAATGGAAGCAATTTCAATTTTCATTTATCCAATTGAAGATTATAGTATCATATAACGGATAAAGAATTCAGATCAGCAAATCTTATGAAAGCACCGTTATCTTACTCTGGAATAAGAGCTTTAAATCCAGGACCTAGCTGAGAAATCTTGACAGCATGATTCTTGATTTCAAAATCCACTCCCCACCACTCCTGAAGAACAACAATTCCAGGAGCATCTTCTTTGCCAACGACGTATGCATCAAATGTCTAATAATTGAAAACAGATACCGCATATTAGGAACCTAGAATTTGCTTAGAACAGGTGCATAGCATACACAGAGTAGTATTGCATTCGAAACCCTAGAATTTGCTTAGAAAGAGTATATTGAGAACACAATCTACAAAGTGGATGTACACAATAAAACAAAGACTCCGAGTCCAGAACTGAAAACCTGGAAAATGAATGGGAAAGGGAGAGGGAAAGAAGACTAACGGTGTTATCCCTTTGGATGGTGATTTTGTTGAAAGGGGGAGCAGAGTGAGCCATTGAGCGGACTGAGAAGCGCGAAGAGAAGGGTGAAACCCTGCGAAATGTAGAGAACAATCTGGAACTAGATGATGCTCTCACAATACCCAGCATTCCTTCCCTACTCACTAGTCACTACACTCAACCACGCAACCCTACTTGCTCTATTTTTTTTTTTTTTTTCTAGAGTCTTCTAAAGTCAACTATACACGGGCAAAACTAAAAATTCACGTAAAATTATTTGGATATAAAACAAAATTAATAATCAATAATTATTACATTATTTAATAAATTTGATTAAATTATTATTTAATAATTTTGATTATTAATTATATATAATTTTTAACTTTTTTTTTTAACGTCAATGAATTATAATTCAAATGATATAATCTTTTCATATTCGCGAGTTTAAATTTCTCTATTTTTAATAAAAAAAAATTTCCAACGAATGTACAGATAATTTTCAATTTAATTTTTAAATAAGTTAAGTATTAAAAATAAACTTTCTTAGGTAATAAAATAAAAATTTGAGAAGACAACTAAAATATATTCTCTTTTTGTATATTTATAAAAATAAGTTATGTTCGGAAGATATTACAACCGTTAAAACAGATTAAATTTTTTGGATTAAATAGTTTAAATGAATTTATCTCCAAAAATGAGATGTTTAATAAGTTTAATTCGACCAATAAAAAGAAGGCTGTATAAACGCTCTTGTTTATTTATTTAATTTTCTTTCCGGAATTTATTTGATTTTTTTTAAATAATAATAAATTTAATTTCTAGTACAAAACTACAAATTCAACTCAAGTATCATGATCCATCTCATAGCCACAAGTTCATAAGGATATAACACCATTTTTAATAGAAAACTCATTCCATTATTTATTTATAATTTATTTGTCATAAAAAATAATTTTACGTCAATTTTTACATTATAAATAATAAATAGAGATTAAAATTATTTTTTTATTAAAAAAACTAAATTTAATTTTTATTATGATCTCATTTAATTAATTAATTAAAATAATTAAAATTAATATAATTATTATTTTTTATAATAATATTATTAAAATTTATAAATTTAAAAATAATTAACTATTAAAACGATATTAATATTCGAAAATATTAATAACTTCGTAAATAATAATAATATACCATATATAATTCGAGATTAAACTAATTTGTAAAATTATTTAATATAAAGAAAAATATATTTAAACTCTATAGTTGACGATAAATATTGTAAAATTGCTATATGTGTTCAATCAAGTCCTCTTTTAATTGTCGATGCTGTGGTCTATTTCGAAGTTGGACATTTCTTTGGAGAAATTGATAGTATGATGCAAAATTTTTCTCTTTCAATTGAGGTTGTGATAAGTCATTTTCGACATTGTCATACTCTTAGTCTTGAGCAAAATTTTCTGCATAAGAGTTTCTTTCATCCTCAGCAATCATCTTATGCAATATAATACAAGCTCTCATTATGTTTGCAAGCTTCTTATTTTTTCAAAAGTGCGTTGGATCACGTATAATTGCAAAGCGTGCTTGCAACACTTCGAATGCTCGCTCTAAGTCTTTTCTTTGCCCTTCTTGATATTGTGCAAATAACTTGCGTTTCTCCTCTTGTGACTTTGATATTATTTTGACAAATGTGGCCCAGTCAGAATAAATATCATCTGTTAAATAATATCTCATAGTATAATTATTACTATTGATAGTGTAATTTACCTTTGGAGCACAGTCATTTAAAATATCATTGAGCATTGATGAACGATCTAACACGTTGATATCGTTATTTGAACCAAAAACTCCAAAGAATACATGCCATATCCAAAGGTCTGAAGATGCTACAACCTCAAACACTATGGTTGCAACCCCACGATAACCACTCATGTACATACTTTTTTACGTCTTTGGACAATTTTTTCATTGACAATGCATGTAGTCAATGCTACCCAATATGCTAGAAAAATCACGATCCTCTACCATTTGTAGCAGGCGTCGTACACCATTTGAATTTGGTTTTTGCAAGTATTCATCCTCAAACACTGAAATGACACCTTTAACAATTTTTTTCAAGCATTCAATTGTGATGCTCTTGCCTATGCGCACATAATCATCAACAGCATCAGCTATTACCCCAAATACTAACATCCATATTGCAACAGTGCATTTTTGCAGTGGTGACAAGCCTCTTCTCCCAGTTGCATCAACCCTCTATTGGAAATACGAATAGACATTTGAGAGGGCATCTACTATCCAAAGGAACACGTGTCTTCTCATTCGAAACCTCTGTTATACACCGACTCATCTGTAAAGTAATTAAAAAGACGATCATGTCCTGATCTCGATCTCTGTTGATCTATCTACTAGGAGTTTGAAAAGATCTTCTCTCGATATCTTCTTCTTCTAAATAATTGAACTCATCGATCCAATTATTCATGTGTGTGTTATCTCGTCTTTTTTTTTTACTATACAAAGTCTTATTAAACATATCATTAAAATTTCTAGTCATTTCTTGAAATATAATATTTAGTATTTTTTTACGTGAGAAACTAACTTCGAAATGTAGTTTGTGATTGTAAATATTTGATTGTCTTGGAGTCTGAAGGAATGGATTAGAAAAGCCACCAACACCAGATAAATCATGTCTCGATGCACTGAATTAAATTGAAAATGACAAGGATATTAGAGTAACATTTTTTATAAAGGGACTAAATATGGATGAAAATGGATAATGTGATATTTGTGAATTTTGATTAAATGATTAAAAAATAGAAAATTAATTATTATAAGGAGTTTGAAACTTGAAATTAAATTTTTTTTGTAGATTTAGTCTTTAAAATGTATTAAATTGGTTTGGATCTATTTTTAATATATATATATATATATATATATATAAAATAACAAAATATTAATTTATTAGTAATAACGATAATACAATAACGATTATATATTTTTATTAATATATATGTTTTATATAATATATATGCAACGGTCCTTTATATATTATATATATATATATATATAAAAGGCACCACTTTTTAATATATACATAGGGTAAAGTATTAAATTGATCTTTATATTTGGGCATAATTTTGTTTTAGTTTTTAATGTTTAGGGGTCTATTTAGTATACAGATGTATTTTGGTACAGATTTACAGATTTTTGTTTTTATTGCACTTCCTATGGACACGTGGTGTTTCTCGTTGGCTGGAAGCAGCTAGCTGTCACGAAGCTGGCGAAACTCATTGGAGGGTTGGGCGTGCCGGCTGGACAAGGTAATTCAGAACGGAATTTCGTTCTTGAGGGTTCCGTTGGGCCTTTTGGTTTGTTCCCAAAAAGAGTGGTTGTGTCCTAGGAAGTTGGTTCTCTAGGTCAGTCTTCTCCTCTCATCAAAAGAAACCCTATCAGCGTTAATCAAGACCACCGCTGCGGGTCTCGTGACTCTCACTGTCTCTGACAATTGGCTACTGCATCTGTTCCGGGTGCTCCCTACTGGTCAACGACTTTTCCACGGACGCCAATGTCCAGCTCAGGCGTCGTAGTCAGGTAGCGGTGGTGCTGACAGACGTCATCTTGGTCAGGCGCGCATGTCCCGCAGTCAGTCGTGTTGCTCGTCCTCCGCCGTGCTTGTCAGTCGAAAGTAAGAGCTGCTCTGCCCATTGAATGATCTGCTTTGAGTGTTGGCTTCGAAACGTGTTCAGGTTAGGTCGAGTATGTGTATTGCATTTGAAACGTGTATTGTGAACTTCTAGTTACTGGTATTGGCTTCAACGGGAAAATTTGAAATACTGCTGATGTTGTGGATATAGGATTAGGAATCCATGGTTTTAGTTCGGTTGGAGCTTGGGTAGTTGGTTAAAGACTGAGTCACATTAGATCATTCTTCATCTTCCACAAACTCCTATATGAACATATTGTTAGATTCCTTAGACATATGTTTTAGTTAAAAATTAGTAAGTTCAATATATTATGGGTTTGAAAAATTGTTATTGCTATGGATACTACTAGCAAGCTAGGCATGATAATGAATACATGGCTGTTGAGAAGGCACTTTCTGTTACTGACCCATAAGTGATTTTCATGTTTTAGTAAGAACTTTGATGTCTCAAATTTTCTCCATGGAGATTGAGTTAAACTGCTAATTCGATGTAGTCTTAATGTAAAGTAGTTTGTTTTTTCAAAATGGAATGTTATTTCCCTGTTTGTGTTTAAATATTGCTGTTGTAAAATTAAGGACTTGTAGCACTCTACTAAGCATGGACACCTTCATAGATACTAGAGACATGGACATGGTAATTTCAATTTTTTGTTTTGTAGCGAACATGCCACAAATATATCATGTAAAGAAGGTTGTAAATGATTTATAATTAGATCTTCATATGTTTTTGATATTATAAAACCCGTTGTAGTTTTTTTTCTTTTTTAATTCCTGCCGATAAAATCTGAAAAGGGCTTTTACCCTGTTGTCTACAATTCTGCTGGGAACCTTGTTGAACTCATGGTGCTGTGTAGGTTCTTAATTTTTTATTTTTTAACTTCATGAAGATGCGCTAAAGTTGGTGAGCTATGTCAAGGAAAGGAATACTTTGTTTAACCTAGTTTTTCATTCTATGAAGAAATAGATGAATTAAACTAAAATGGTTAAGTAGAAGACAAGATGAGCGAATATTTATTGTTAGTTTGGTTAACTTTGCATTTTTTGTTTTTGTTTATGGTAAATGTCTTGATGAATTCAGAAGTCATATAATGTGTTTTAATTAGTTAATTATAACTTTAGCAGTGGTATAATCTGTTTTTTTTTTTATAATGATGCGGTGGAGTTTGTGACTTTTAGTCATTGCTTGATGGGATTAGTTTGTGGAGTCATGCAGTTGTCCAGACTTGAGAGTTTATATCATTCCATGGGTGGTGGGGTTCATGTGCATTTTTGTAGGGATCAGGAGATATGATTATAAATATGTACATGGATTGTTGCTGCCGGGGTGGGTGATGTATGATTTTCAGTTGGAGTAGATGAGATTTTCATGCGGGGGCGAAGAAATTGTTTGCTCAGTTCAGGATAGATACTCAGGTTGGGTCCTTGTAGTTTAGGAATGTTAAGGGTCTTCGATTGAAAGAATTATATTTTATTTGGTCACTCTATGTTTAAACATTTATAGTGCAGTGGTTATGCCTTATTTGTAGAGTAAGATATAGTCCCTTTGGGGTAGTTGTGGTTGATGTTTTGACTCTATCAATGGCACGATTATGAGTTACATTTATCTATTTTTTATGTAATCAGGCTAGAAGATTGCACAGTTGTTCAAAAATGGAATTCAAGCGTATGTTCAACAGTGAGGGTAAAAACTCGGATGGAAGTACCTCGAATGATAGTTGCGGATATTATTATGCGAGTGACGATGAATGGGACGAGGACGAAGGCCTCGAGTGCTATGAGGGCTGCGAATCCGGGGAAAAAAGTGTAGGGGATGCCGTCGATGGTAATAGGTCGGGTGGTGCAGATGATGTGGCAGAGGGTGGTCTCAGCCGTCCAGTCGATACACAAGACTTCTCGGGAAAAGAGTTTGCAACGGAGGAGGATGCTTATGCTGCCTACAAGGAGTTTGCTAAATTAAGGGGCTTTGGAGTTCGAAAGGGAGATGTAGCTCGTGTGAATGGGGTGTTGATTAGGAGAGACTTTTTCTGCCATCGACAAGGTACAAGACATCCTAAGCACTATGACCGTCCTGAGCGAGTAAGGGAGGAGAGGTTGGAGAGTTGTACCGATTGTAAGGCAACGTTGAAGATTTACTATGATATGCAACATAGCGTGTGGAGGGTGAGAACCATCGTGGATGAACACAACCACGAGCTTGCCCCAACAGTGTTCACACATTTCCTTCCTAGTCATCAGAAGATGAGTGATGACAACAAGGCACAGGTGGATAGTTTCAAGCAGTTCGGGAGCTCCACGTCAAAAATAATGGCTTACATGGCGGGGCAATCTGGTGGGTATGGCATGCTTCGATTTACAAAACGAGAAGAGCTCAGAAGAACTCAGAAGAAGAAGAGCTTTGCATCTGAACTCAAATTTGGACTAAATTCCTCATTGAATAAAAAATTAATTGAAAAAAACAAAAACCCAAGAAGTTAATAATCCAATTCATACAGTTATTTCACCGAATACAAAAATTAATCGAAAAACAACAACCCCAAAAATCACCGTAGCAGAGAGACATAAAGCTAGATTTCACGGTAGTAGAACAAATGGCCGACCACGACGATGTCAACAGAAGTGCATAACAGATGCCTGACGACGATGAAACCTTCAATCCGTGCTTCCGACGACGACCACAGGACTAGGCAACGATGATCAGAAGACCAGAGGATCTTCGATCCGCGACGGTGGCAATGTTTGGTGGTCACCGTCGGCTCGATTATGTCGTCGATGTTGGAGTTCCTTCTGGGGCTGTTGGAGGATGACTGGAAGACGAAATTAAGGTTGAGGGTGGCTATGTGTGTAACACCCCAATTAGCCTAAGCTTTACCTCGCGTCGTAAAGCAAAATTAAATCAGAGATTACGACAGTTCTAAGCTCATACATAATATATATATATATATATATAAAGAATAGTATAATCTAGAAGCCCGATGAAGGATATAGCTCAAAATTAGTATTTGAAAAGCGCAAAACGTGATAATGAAGCTACTATCTTAAGGTACAAAAAACAGATAAGATATAACAAAAGATAAGTATATAATATCATAGGAAACTAGCCACGGCTCGCGGAGTTTAAGCCGGCTAGCCATATACAAGTATACAGAACCATACAGTGAAAATAGTTTATACAAGTTTTGTTCTCTCAAATGTAAGCCTCTAGGCAAAACAAAATACAATAGGAGAGATGTATAAACAAAATAAACCAAAAAGACTCCAAAAGAATCCAAGATCCTCCGCTTCTGTCACCATCCAAAGAAACTCATCGAGGTGGGTTGCGACCTGCATCTGAAAAACACAACAGAAAATATGGTATGAGAACCGGAGGTTCTCAGCATGGTAACAGTAACCAATGATGTAGGATATAAGACCCCGGGACGCCAAAGGCAATCCTAAGCTCCATATCCATCACAAGATTCAAACTTAAAGCATTCTAAAACAAATAAGTATAATCATATCATCCTTGACTTAATTAAACCAGGTAATTTATCTTAGGGAATTTCTACTCTAACCAAACACCGCTGTCCCACAGCCTTCACCAACCGATCCTCCATGCGATCCCATTGTCACCGCCTTCCGAACCTCCTCAATCCCAGTAGAAAACACAGGTAATATACAATGCAAGTAAAACACAAGTAGAAGTATATAAGGCAAATAATTCAAATAGCAATTAGGCATGTTATACAAATAGGCAAGCCATTACAAGTAGACAAAGCATACAAACAAATAGAAAATACATATGATGAATGCCTGCCCTACTGGCTGTGATATCACATTGTCGGTTCAATTGCCAACCCGACACATCTCCATGGAGACGTTGCCCTTCGAATTTTCTCATATGGGAACCCCCGATATATAGTGCTCGGATCACTATCGAGGTACCGGCGCCTGCACACTCTATAGATCCGAAGGGATGCGAGCGGGATACTCTTGCCACAGACCTCACATCTAAACGCAAGCGGAACGAACCACCGTCCTTACGCCGTCGCCGCTACCTCGACAGACGGGATCCAACCGCCGTCCCTGCCGGGCGCATAGCGTCTTATAATCTCAATATAAAACAATGGTACAGTGATTTTCAGAAAACATTTTCTGTATAAAGTGGATCCATCAATCTCAATCAGAATCCTCGACTCAACTCAACCACTGTCAATCCGCAATTCTATTTCCGAACATCAACAGTTCATAATTTCTTATCTCATATATCAATCATCCTTCACATAACGTCAAACCATTCTCAGCACGCCAGAAACCTAGGACTCTGTTTTCTAAGTTTTCCAAATAATAATTCCTAGATCCATTAAATTCTTTCCCATGGTTTAACTTTCCAAAACTAGGACCAAAATTCTAAGAATAGTGTTAAAGAAGCGTACAACCTTGATAGGAAGGTAGAATAGTTGAAAACAAAGAAAATTTTGAGAAACAACGCGTGTGCGGCCGCACCAGGGTGTGCGCGCGCACGCTCCGAAGAGTTTTAAAATGTGTGCGTATGCACAGGGGTGTGCGTACGCACAGGTGGCAAAACTTACAAAATTTGTTCACTCGCACAACCTGTGCCAGCGCCCCCAACAAACTGGCCTTCCCAACGTGTGCGTGCGTACAGGTGCGTGTGCGGACGCACAGGTCACAATTCATCCTTAGATATGTACGCGCACAAGCTGTGCTAGCGCTGCAAACAGAACGCATTTCCCTGCCTGTGCGTGTGCACAGGTGTGTACGTCTGCACAGATTAAAATTTTTGCAGGTTGTGCGTCCGCACAAGGCCGTGCGTGTGCACATATCAGAAATCATAAAATTCTGCAACTTAGCATAATTTCAGATTTTTAACACCAACTTTGAATGATCATAACTTCCTCTACAAAATTCTAATTTTCACAAACTTTGTATCAATTTAAAGGGTTTTCAAAGATCTTTAATTCTAATCAAATTTTAATCAATTTCGAAAACTGAAGCAAAAGTTATGATCGAACAAAGTTCACAAAAATTTCTTTTTTACCCAATTTTTACATGTACCCAAATTTACCAAATTCACAAGCCACATCCAACTAGATCAATACCAAACTTCCATTTCCAGCACAATTTATCCTTTTAAATCACATTGCACCATTCTCAATCATCAAACACCAAATATGTGACACTAAGCTCAATTGTTCCACCAACACATTTACCAACCATCAATTTATTCCTATCACTTATCATCATCAATTTCATTCATACTTATATCAATATTCCACCATATACAATCATTCAAATCATCAAACATCACAACTCAACATCGTCATTTCCCAACAAAACAACATCAATTTAGCATACAACTTCAACCAACTATCATCAACAACCATATAAATCCAACCTATCCTATAGGTCACTAGTCTAAGTGTCCATGAATATTATATACTACATTGAGAAAACCGAAACCATACTTTGGCCGATTCCCTATATGCACCAAAACTCCAATTTAGCACAAACAAGCTCCCAACCACAATCCAAGCTTTCAATTCCACTCCAATAAGCAAAATTAAGTTCTAATAGCTCCCAAAGCCACAATAATCAAACTATATGCATACAAATCACCTCAAATCAACCTAGGATTCCAATTAAATATAAATTCACAAGGGTTTAATGGCTCTTACCTTTTTCAATGGATTTAATAGCAAAAATCCAAGGCTAAGCAAGGATTAGAGTAAACCTAAACATCCAAAATAAAAAAACTCACTTAATCACAAACCCTAAGAACCAAAATTTTAGAGAAGAATAGAAAGGATTTCGTGGTTACCTCTCCAATTTCTTATATGGGTTTTGTAGAGCTCTTCACGAGGAACACATAGCTGCAAAGGGTGCGGCGATCGGAGCTCCGTAGCTCAAGATATGAGCTAGAGAAGAAGAGGGTGAATAGTGTTTCTTCTTCCCCTTCTCCCCTTTCTATTTCAGCTGGTGGTGGTGGGAAATGGATCCTCTCCATTTTTTTGAACACTTGAGAGAATAAAGTGTGATTTCTCACTTTTAATTCTATAAGTGGGACCAAAACTAAATAAGAGAGAGAGCAATAAACGATAGGATTAAACACTGGACACCATCCAGTTTTTTCTCCACTGGAGAGGATCCACTCTCGGTGGTGGTGTATTATGAGTGTGTTGTTTGCTAAAAAGGGTTCATTAATGAACCTTATATATGTTGGGCTTGGGCCCGGTCCAACCCATTAGCGTTTTTATTCCGTTTGGCCCAACTTCGGGCCAAACCTTTAAAACTAACACCTGGTTTTCTATTTCTAATGTTTTTGACGGTTTTCACTTTTTCTCCTGCGGTACCGGACAGACATGAACCGGTTCAGCTGCCGGTTCGTAGTTTTTCACGATTTTTTGCAGAAAACACATTTTCTGACTCAGAAAAACCTACTGAGTCCAAAAATCATACTTAAATCCTCAAATTCTCACTCTAAATTTTTAGAATCTAATTTGGGCAATTAATCACTTAATTAACCAGTTGATTAGTTGTGGTTCTTACAATGTGTGAGCGGCTCGTCGGGTGGGTCGGGTCAGCTACGGGTGGCGCATTTGTGTGACTTTGTTTTTTCGGTTTTTTTCCCCCAGAGCGTCAAAACAACGCCGTCTTCGGTGAACAATAAACTAGAAGCTGTGAAAACCCGGCCGGTTCGGCCGGTGTGATCGATTTTTCCACCGGTTCTTTGCATGACAGTTTTGGGAATCATTCAGACTACCCAGGTGACTGGTTTCCTATTATCCGGATCGAACCGACTAGTACAGTCTGGTCCAGTTTTCAGAACCTTGATTTTTACATTACACAATTATTTAAGTCACTAAAGGGTTTAAGAATATTAGATATTCTTAGTGCGTCAAATCTTCTCAAACTAAGCTTGATCTCTAATAGACCAAGTATAAATGTTCAATAGTTTTGTCCTTAAACTACACATAAAAAAATCCGAGATTTAACTTCAAGATACTATCAAATGTAAAAAATTTCTAAACACTCTGTCCTGTAATCAAAAGAATTCATAAGAATCATAAAACTGTGTTGTTCAAAAATATCGTGATTAAATATTTATCGTTTTAGTTCTAATATCTTATTCTTTATTTTGTAAAATCTCTTCCGATTTCATAACAGAATTTTCTTAGTTACTTTCAAAATATTTTGATTTATGATTCCTTGGACTAAAATAATCGACTTGGTATTTTAGTATTGTAAAAATTCAATTCAAATTTCTTACTTATATCTCAATAAAAAAACATGATTTTTTTGTCTTTTTAAATTAAAGTTTTATTTTGATACACTAATAGTGTAAAATATTTTATATAATCATTCAACTTCATTCTTTCTTTTATATAACCATTTATACTATTAATGTAAAACGCAATTATCTTTTTTGATATGTTGCTATATAATTGGATGCACATATTAAATTATTAATCTTAAAATATTATTTTATTCTTTTAGAATTTAATAAAAGGTTATTTTAGTATTTTTAATATTAAATTTAAATTCATAATTTCTAATACAATAAATCAACCTCAGTAATAATTTAGTGTTTTCTAAATTAATGCTTAAAGAGATATCTTAGTCCTTTAAGAATAAACTAAAAGGAATTTTTAATTTTTTTTATATTATTCTTCAAAAATTGTTTTGTTCTTTTGAAAATAAATATAAAGGTGTTATAATTTTTTTATAAATTAATAATTAAAATTTTTATATGCATATTTTTAAAATCTGTTTCATGTAGCATTTTTATATTTTCTATTTTCTGTATTAATTTTTTAATTCATCCTTCTTTATTTTCATTTAAATCTTATATAAGAGAAAAAAAAGTTTTTACAATTTCAACTTGTCTTTTCAATTAACCATATTCTAAAAAAGTGAAGAAAACCAATTATTCTCAACATGCTGTTTTATCTTTATTTTCTCCTACTTCAATAGACTTGCTTTGCAATTTTATTGTTTTCGGTAGGCTCATCTTTCCCTTAAAAGAGTTTTTTTTTTTTCTTTTCCAACAATTCTATACAACTCTTATATCCTAAACCCAATAACAGTCCATATCCCATACACGCTTGGTCCATAGTCTTTGCTCCAATCCATACAGAATAGCGGTTACGGGGCCCACTTCCAAAGCCCATTACGGGCATCCCTCACTCACTCTGACTAATTGGCGTGGCTCCAACATCATGCAGCCTCGACAGGGACTCTGACACCTTTGCCGAGCTGCTCCCCTTCATGGATCATCTTGCCACTTGTCACAACAACCTTTAATAAAAGGGAATCTCTCTAACTCTGTATAGATTAACATCTGTACGCTATAATTTTTTTAATATTTAAAGTGTCTTATTTTAATTCAAAAAAATTATTTAGCTTTAATATAGTCTTATCGTGAAGTCAAAGTTAAATAACTAATGAAATGTTCTACATGATAGTAGTATAAGAACAAGATCGATAATTTGAAAAACAAGTACAAGCTCCAAAGGCACAAAATCAACTGTGGATGTATCAATACATTTATTTATCATTCTTCTTACAATTTAAATGAAATATTTTCTATAGAACTAAGGAGAATGATAAATAAATCTATTGATATATCCGTGGTTGATTTTGTGCCTTTTGAACTTGTACTTGTTCTCTAGATTATCGATCTTCTTCTTGTACTGCTGTTATGTAAGACATTTCGTTAATTATTTAACTTTGACCTCACGATGGGACTAAATTGAAACTAAATGAAACTTTTTTGGATTCAAATAGGACACTTTAAACCTTAAGAACTAAAATAAGATTACGCCCAAACATAAGGGACTTATTTGGTACTTTACCCTATATACATAATATATATTTTTATTTTTTATTAATTGTTACATGTTAAAATTTGATTAGAAGAGCTAAATTCATCTTTACACACTGTTTGGTTTAAAATAATACGGAGGAAAAGAAAATATAGAAAAAGAAAATAGGTGAAAAATCAAATTTTCTATTGTTTGGATGACCAAATAAAAAGATTTATTATTAATAAAGATAATATATTAAAATCTTAAAATATAATTTGAATGATTTTTTCTATTAAAAAATTAATTTAAATACATTAATAAATTATAATTTATATATAATATAGGTAAAGGTATTAACGTAATTTTATTCTGGTATAATTTTTTCTCTTCTTACTTTTTCTTTCATCCAAACAAAAAAAAATTCACATATTTTATTTTCATTCATTTTCTCTTTATCCAAACAATAAAAAAAAAATACACTTTTTTTTCCATTTTTTTCTCTCATTTTCTTTCCTCTTATTTTTTATTTTGCATTCAATCAATGCCTTTGAGGGACTCTCTCTCTCTCAAAATAAGAGCCAAATCTCTCTTTAAATTTCACCCCAATGTATAATTTTTTTTTCTGATAGCATAGTAATAATGTCTCCAAAATTTGTGTCATTGGAGATGCTCTAAAGCACCAAATATACAAAACATGACAAATGTAAAAACAAAAATCATTCACCTAATGTTTGAGAAGTTTTGTCCAAAAGTAGGTTTTTCTTTTTTAATAGTTTAATTTTAATGTATTGGTAGTGTAAAATATTTTACACAGTCGTGCAATTACATCCGTTCTTTTAGATGATCATTTATGCAGTTAATGTAAAAGGTAGTTATTTTTACTATGTGACCTTGCGTAATTAAATGCACGTATAAAACTACTTTATACTGACTGTGCATCAAAAATTTTTTTTCAATTATTTCTCAAATAAAACTGAAAAAAATAATAAAAGAGCAACCCATTTAACCCAACAAACCCTTCTATTCAGCCCAAGGTTCTAAAAACCGGACTGGACCGACCAGTTCAACCGAGTTATCTGGGAACCAGTCACCTGACCAGTCCGGATGACCCCCATAACGGACCTGCAAAAAATCGATCCGACCAGTTTTTTACCCTGGGTCCTAAACAGCGACGTTTTGAGATACGAACAAAAAAAAAAAACCCGCATTCGCTGACCACTTGACCCGGTAACCCAACCCCTTGTGCAAACTGGAGACCTCAGTCCCCTCACTCACTAGCCACCACACATTCCACCCTAATTTCACTTCCAAGTTCCAATCTTCATCCAACAACAAAGGCCACCATCCCTCCCAGTCTACCACAATTGACGCTGTCACCGGGCAGAAGGACCTCCAACAGGCAGAAGGAAGTCACTGTCGCGGATTGAAGCTGCTGCAGCGGCGTCGTCATCTGAACTCCAAAGCTGGTCTGGTCATTCGGTCGGCGTCGTCTACTCGTCTGGTCGGCGGAAGGTGCTCTGTCAACGTCTCTGTTCTGTTGTAGTGACCTAGACACCTTCTCTGCTCTCTGTCGTGGTTAGTTGTACTGGTTTTTCAACCAATTTTTTTTATTTTGTTAATGAATTATATGAATTGATGTAGAGTTCTTTATTTGGTTAATTATATAGATTCATGCAGAGTTCTGCTTCTGTATGTAATAGCTGCTGTATGTAATTCAATTTTGGATTATTTGGTTAATTATATGTAATGGTTGCTGGAATTTGAATTTTGCTAGAATTTTAGATTTTGAAGTTTGCTGGAATTGTTGAAATGGCTACTGTATGTTTTATGTAATTCTCTGAATTTTGCTGTATGTAATTCACTAATTTCAGTAATTTGTAATGGCTGGCCAGCTGCATGTAAATTCAATTTTAATTCCTGAATTTTGCTGTAACTGACTAATTGTTGTAATGGCTGCTGTATGTATTTTATTAAATTGTAATTTGTATATTGTATGTAATTTTGATGGAACAAGCACAAAGTGATCAACAACCACAAGATAATGCTGTCTAAGAATCTCAAACAAGTTCTTCTGGAGGAAAATCTGACCTGGCTTGGGAATATTTCACTGAGAAGTATGATATTGGAACACTTAATGATGATTATGATTTCTAATGAGTGGTGTATTTGTTTAGTTGAAAACTTGTTTATTTAATGTTGTTTCTTTTGGTGGTAGAACATTTTGTATTTGTCATTTATGTGCGTTTTGATTTTCTTTAGTTATAAACTTTGATATTTGAAGTTGTTTATGAACTTTTAGTGATAAATTATGGATAATTTATTATGTGAAATCAAATTTTGAATTTTATTAGTTTAAAAATTATTGAATTTAAATATTTAAAATTGTATATTAATTTTTTTTTATAATTTTACTCTATATTTAATTAAATTGATTCAACTACGGTTTGACTCCGATTGAACCATTGAACCAGTCACTCGACCGGTTTAATGACTAGTCCGGTTTTCGCAACCTTGATCCAGCCCATCGGCCTATGTAGTTTGAGCCGGCCAATCTGTTTAACATCCTTACTAAAATAAACGGGTTATCCCTAAGGTAGGGCTTGAAAATTTTTTTCATCCCCAACTTTTTTTTTCTTACAAAATCGTCCCTAAGGTTTAATTTAATTTTAAAATAATCCTTCAGATGAAAATACCCTTCCATTTTCTTTTCCAAAATCAACCAGAAGTAGAAGCAGAAGCAACACCAATAAAACAACAACTAGAAGCAGAAGAACAACAATAACAATGAATAATGGAATCTGAAGACAACAACAAAAGCAACAAGAAGTAGAACAACAACAACAATAAAAGAACAACAACAACAATGGATAATGAAATCATAAGAAGAAACATAAGAAAATCATCATCATCCTCGTCATCATCAAAACTCAGAACCCACCACCACCACCCCTACCCACTACCACTCCATCACCATCTGCATCACCCCGTCCAGAACTCAGAAAATAATCATCATATCGTCATCATCATCAAAACTCAGAAATCATAACTCAGAACTTAGAAAAACAAGAACCCAAAACTCAGAACTCAGAAAAACAAGAAAATCATCATCACCATCACCAAAACTCAGAACCATTAACAGAACTTAGAACTAAAATTCTTCCTCTTTCATTAACAAAACTCAGATGCAATTACAATAATCAGAAATCTCCAAATTCATATTCAATTATAAGAACCAAAAATCCATAAATATAATTACCAAGAATCTTTCTGGAAACCCTTGTTGCAGATTTCGCACATGACCACCACCCAGAGGAAGAGACACTGCTGAAGGACGCGATGAATACAACCACCACCACCTCTTCGACGACGACGAGGAACACGAGGGCGCGGGCAAAACGCGTCGCGGCGAGGCAAGGTTGAGGTGCGGCAAGACAAGGACGACGGCGAGGCCGAGGAGGAGAAGCAAAAACGGTGAGTAGCGCGCGACGTCCACCCTCGCAGTGAGATCCAGCGGCGAGGACCGAACGACGAAGTGCAAGAGCGGCGATGGCAAGAAGCAGCGGCGGTGGCCATTCCCCTTCCCTTCCCCACCTTCCCTTCCCCCTCTTCTTCCCTGAACGAACCCCCCTCCCCCAGCGTGATACCCTTCCCCTTAACCCGTTTTATTTATTTATTTTAGTTAGCGGTATTTTTAGAATAAAACTTATAAATTTGATAAAAATGACGATTTTAAAACTAAGTTAAATTTTAGGGATAATTTTATAAGCAAAAAAAGATTTGGGACAAAAAAAATTTCAGCTCCTACCTTAAAGACTAAAATCGTACTTAACCCAAAATAAATAGTTTATTTTAGCTAGGGACACACTTTTTAATTATAAATAATAGACAAAAATGTTTTTAATTTTTCTTGGATGAACTTCATAGATATGAACAATTAAGGATCATTTTACCTATTAACTATAAAAAGATGTATCTCTAGTAATATAAGATATGTATTTGGTATCACCCGTTTACAAAATAACCTATTTTTATTTTAATATATTATATATTATTAATTTTACAACTAAAATATGTTATATGTTATTTTTTATTGTAATTGAAATTAAATTTTTTCTTTTAAAATTAAGAAATTTTCTCCTCTTTCTCTCTCTCCTTGATCAATTCTCTATCTATCTCATTCTTTCACTCATTCAAACTCTATCTCTTATATATCATATTATTAATGACTAATTATAAATTTTATAATTAAAATATACAATATGATATTCTCTAATTACAACTAAAATTAACATTAATATTGGGATATGATTATATTATATTATTAATTTAATAAATAAAATATAATGTATCACATAACATATTTTCTTATTAAAATTAACATGAAATATTTTTCTCTAAAATTAATAAATTTTATTCTTCCTTCCTCTTATCTACATCTCTTTCTTTCTCTATTTCTCTCTGTCATTTCCACTCTCTATATATAATTTATAATTTATATTTTATATTACTAATTCGACAAACCAGCCAAAATATGTCACGAGATATTCTTTCGTTATAATTAAAATAAAATTTTTTCCTCTAAAATTAGCAAACTCCATCTTTCCTTCTTCTTCTTTATCGTTCTCTCTCTTTCCTCCCTCATTTTCTATCTCTCTCTATCTTTCTATTTTACAAAAAATAAAATTAATAAAATAATATAATTAAAAAAGCTCCAGTAATATTATTCACAAAAAATATGTTATTATTATTATATGCATATTTTTTAGTTTTTTTATTTAATTTTAAATTTTTATCATTTATCTTTTTAATCTATATTTTTAATTCTCTTTTTTCAAATATTTATTATATATAATTTGGAGAGAATGCTAATGTTGTGATTAATAATTAGAATCAAGATTCAATTGTTTCAAAAAAAATTAATTTTGAGTTAATTGTATAACTATCAATATAAAACTCTTAATACTAATATATATATATATATATATATATATATATATATATATATATATATATAGAGAGAGAGAGAGAGAGAGAATATTATTTTTAAATAATAAATATAAAAATTAATTATTTTTATTTGTGTAACAGATTTAATACCTAATCAAAATGTAAAATTATACACGTTAAATTTTTTTAAGTTTTAGATAATAAATCTTAAAATTAATTATTAGTAAAAAATTAAATTCTTTCACATGTAAACTAAAAGATTTATTATTTAATTTTTTTATTTATAAAAATCTTGATTTTCTTAATCAATTGGGTCTTTTATTCTCTACGACCTTTTTATAAAAGTAGTTTGATTCTATAAATCTTTTTTACCATAATTTATAATATCAAGATAAAATTGACCTAATATATTTTAAAATATTTATATTCTCATAATGTTATTACGAAGAATACCATTAGTTTAGAGTAAAAAAAAAAAACCGCTTATTAATAACTACAAGGTAAAGTATGCTCTACACATATAATTTAAAACTCAAATAAAATATAGGAGAATTAACCATTACACCGTGGAGACCATTTTTTCTTGTGCTCTTGAATCTTAATACTTGGAGTGACCACGTGAAATTGCAATTTGCAAACTGTGTAATTATTTTAACAACTAAAAATAACTCTATAACTAACAATAGATATACGTGAAAAGTCTAAATAAAAAAATAATAGTAAGAGTTATTTAGACTTTTTCTGTATATTTATTGTAATTGTTAGTTATATGATTACTTTTAGTGATTTAAATATCACTTCCTTCAATTCTTCTTTTGAGATTAATTTCTATATACTTAAGAGAAGCTTGTTAGTCAATATTAAATGGAAGTAGTGTTAGAGAATCATTAGCATCAATTTAGACTAATTAGTATTGTCTATATTTATATAGTATATTTATATATTAATTATACGATTCTATGCCTTTATTACTCTGATTCATTTAGCACCTATAAATACCCCTTATATATTGTACCTTTTATCACATTTAATAATACATTTTTTAAATTACTCTCTCAGTCTCTTGTTTCTAACATGGTATCAAGAGCCTAAAGTTTTTTTTTTTTTCAATGAAATTATGTTCCTAGCCTCCTTGTTTTTCTTTTCCGACAGTGCCTCTTCACTTTTGTTTTTCGATATGTTTTCGACCATTTGATTCGTCACCTACGGCATCATCGTGTGCTTCGTTTCGTCATCTTTCCAACGCCGCCGAGATCGCCGCCAGCAGCCCCCAGACGCGTCGTCATGCGCCGCCGGAAGTTCGCTGTCCACCTCCATTACTTCATTCCAGAAGCTTCAGCAGCCGTTGATCTTGGTGCTGATCGCACGCTCCTGGTGCTGCCACGTGTCGCACTATCATGGAAAAGCCAGATGTTTTTGCTGCCACCGACAGAAAGGGTAAATTCTGTCGAAACTGTAACCGTTATGGACACCTCTTCCCCGACTGTCCTTCTGTTGAATATCGCACATGCCACCAGACAGGTCATATTAGCTACCATTGTTTACAGCTGTTTTACCGTTACTGCAAGCTCTCGGGACATTTAATTACTGCCTGTCCTACTCGCCCACCACGTCCTGATCCACTCCACTCGTCTCCTGTCTCTCTATCTGATATTGCATCTCTTCTTCAGCATCTTCTCTCTGTTTCTAGTAATACCCCTGCTACTTTATCAACCCCTCCAGGTAATTCTAAATGGTACTTTGACTCGGGTTGCTTTAATCACATGTCTCCGTTGCGTAATATTTTTTCGTCCATGTCTACCACTACAAATGGACCTTCTGTCAATACTGCAAATGGCTCCCTCTTGCACGCAACACACAAGGGTTCTATATCCCAGTCAACTCTTAATCTTCCTGATACTTATTATATTCCCAAATTAAACTTCAATCTTATTTCTGTTGGTCAACTTATTGATCTGGGTTTTGAAGCCATTTTTTTCGTTTCTGGCTGTCGTGTACAGGATCCTCGGACGGCACACATCATCGGGACTGGACGTAAGGTCAGAAGGTTATTTGAACTCGAGAATCTTCATATTCCTCCTATACCAAATCTCTGTGCTGCTTCTTCTCCCTCTACCCTTCACTTATGGCATCATGGTCTTGCCCACACCTCCTTAGGAAACCTACATCCTCTTGTGTCTCAGGATGTTTTAGGTCAGGATCCAAATAAATCTTTTGATTGCATTTCTTGCCAAATTGTCAAACAACCTGCTTTATCTTTTCACAATAATTCATCTCTTGCTTGCTCTCCTTTTGATCTCATTCACTCTGATGTTTGGGGCCCCACTCCCACTGCCTCTATGGGCGGAGCTCGATACTTTGTCGTTTTCATTGATGATTATTCCTGTTTTACTTGGGTTTATTTGATGATTAATCGCCATGAGTTACCTCAGATCTATATCAACTTTGCTACTATGATTAAAACTCAGTTTTCCAAGGTCATTAAGGTTTTCCGACATGATAATGCTATGGAATACCGTGATTCCAAACTCTTAGTCTTTCTTGCAGAACAGGGTACTTTGTCAGAGTTTTCTTGTCCTAGTACATCTCAACAAAATGGTAGAACTGAACGCAAACACCGTCACATTCTTGACTCCGTCCGTGCAATGCTCCTTTCTTCTTCATGTCCTGAGCGTACTTGGGGTGAAGCTGTTCTTACTGCTGTTCATATTATCAATAGACTCCCTTCTTCTGTTCTTGGTAATGTTACTCCCTTTGAGCGTCTTTATCATACCCCCCCCAGATTATAGTTCTCTTCGAGTTTTTGGTTGTGTATGTTTTGTTCTTCTTCAGCCTCATGAACATAGTAAACTTGAACCTCGGGCTCGTATGTGTTGTTTCCTTGGTTATGGCACTGAACACAAGGGTTATCATTGTTGGGATCCTCTCTCTAAATGTATTCGTTTATCTAGTCATGTTGTCTTCTGGGAGCACCACATGTTTTCTCGGTTCTCATCCTTTGAGTCCATTCCTACTACTTAGTCACCTTTGTTTACTAACCCCAATGTTGATCCTTTTTTCTAGTGATGATTCTTCAGATTCTATCTCGAGTGACCTCCACAGCCTCCTGTTCTTCCGCCTTCTCCATCTCCCGATGATTCCAGACCGGACGATGATCCTGCTCCTACCGTCATGCCTCCTCCTCCTGCTCGTTCTTCTAGGGTCAGGAATCCACCTCCTCATCTTCTTGATTATCATTGCTTTTCTACTATCCTTCATCAACATGAACCTAAGTCATTCAGAGAAGCCTCCTCAAACGCAAATTGGCAACAAGCAATGCAGGAAGAAATACAGGCACTTGAAAAAGCACACACTTGGAATTTGGTTGATCCTCCTTCTAATCAGGAAGTTGTGGGCAGTAGATGGGTATACAAGATCAAGACTCGCTCTGATGGCTCTATTGACCATTATAAGGCCCGTTTGGTTACTCAAGGTTGTACGCAAGAGTATGGTATTGATTATGAAGAGACTTTTGCTCCTGTCGCTCGTCTTACGTCTGTTAGAGCTCTTCTTGCCATTTCCGCGGTTAAAAAATGGTCTCTCAGTCAGATGGATGTGAAGAATGCATTTCTTAATTGAGATTTGAAAAAGAAAGTCTATATGAAACCACCTCCGGGATATCCTTGTCCTTCTAATAAGGTTTGTCTCCTTCGCAAGGCACTTTATGGACTTAAGCAAGCTCCTCGTGAATGGTTTGACAAGTTCAGCACTACCATATGCAGTCTTGGTTTTACTTCTAGCTCTCACGAGAATGTCCTCTTCATTCGTAAAAGCAAACGTGGAGTTGTTCTTCTACTTTTGTATGTTGATGACATGATCATTACTGGGGATGATGTTGATGGTATCTCTTATCTCAAGGCCTCACTTCACCATACCTTTGAGATGAAAGATCTTGGTTCTCTCAGCTATTTTCTTGGTCTCGAGGTCATCTCCACCGATGATGACATCTATCTCTCTCAAGCTAAGTATGCTTCAGATCTTCTTACTCGCGCTGGGATTACAGATAGTCGCACTGAGTCTACTCCCACTACAAGAAAATAGAACATTTGTAACAAAAATTTTGTAACAAATTTAAAATTGTTACAAAAAAATATTTTTTTGTAACAAAAATTAGTAATTGTTACATAATAATAATATTTTGTAACAACAATACAATTTGTTAAAAAACATTTTGATATTTTGTAACGACTTAATTTTTTTGTTACAAATTATATTAACTTTTGTAACGAGCCAGTGTTTTGTTGCAAAATTTTAAAATATTTTGTAACAAAAGATGAAGTTGTTGCAGAAGTTTAAAATATTTTGTAACAAAATATCCATTTGTTTCAAAAACTCCAATTATTTTGTAACAAAAAATTAATTTGTCACAAAATTCAATATTGTTTGTAACAAGTTATTTATTTGTCACAAAATACAAAAATTTTTGTAACTAAAAAAAATTATTTTAAAATGTTAAAATCTTTAAGATAATTTTATTTTATTTTAAAAATTTTATTTTTTAAAATATTATTTGTGTTAATTAATTATTTTTTATAAAAAAATTAAAGATTAAATGATTTATTTTTAAAAATGATATATATTATTTTATATTTAATTATAAAATTAATATATAATTTTACTAATAATTAAGTTTTGAATTTTGATTAAAAATTAATTTTTTAAATTAAAAAATTAATTATTAAACATAAATAAAAATAATAAAAATAATAAAAATTTAAAAATAAAAACAAATATAAAAAGTAAAAAATTCTAATTCTACTCCCTCACTGTTATTTTTCATTTTGCTGTTTGCTGTACTCGTCCATTTAAATAAAATTTTGAAAAACTCCCTTAAGAATAAAATATAGAGCTTTGGTTTTTTTCTCTCTTTACTAGTCCTAAATCCACCATAACCCAACTATAACATCCCAAGTTTTTTGATAGTTAAATTTATTATATTTGTTGAGAATTTATTTTAAAAAAAAATATTTTATTGAAAGAAATTAAATAAAGCTTTATGATACTTTAAATTTAAAAATAATTAGGAGTTATATGTAATTTTTATAATAATTAGTTTAAATTAATTAAAATTTTTATATAATCTTTATTGGATATTTAGTATAATTGAAATTATAATTTTGGTAATTGAAAAATAAGAAAGAATTATATAATTTAATTTAAATAAATTCTATCATTATTAATTTGAACTTGTAGAAATTAATTTATTAGAAATGATTAAATTGATTTTTATAAATACTTTAAGTTTAAGTCAGTTAATATTTATGTACAATTTTTATTATAATTAGTTATTTTGTAAATTGAAATTAAAGTTTCGGTAATAGAAAAATAATAAAAAATTATATCATTTAATTTGAATAATTAATATTGAGTTTAAACTATATTTTATAAGAATGTGATTAATATGTTTATTTTATATTTTAAATTAAAAATAATTAATTAAATTTAACAATATATTGATAAATAATGTTCTTAAATATTTTGAATGGAGTATATTTGGTGTTAAAATTATTCAACTCTCTAATTTTATCAAAATATCTATTCATATCTATCCTTATTCTTTTATAAAATCCTAATTTCTCACTCTAATTCCCAAATTTATTAAAAACCCTAATTTCCCCAATTTTTATCCCTAACAGCCACAGCCTCACCTTCCTTCAACGTAAGAAACACACACACAACATACCCTTACACACAGACACGCGAAACAGAGAAGAAGAGAAGGATAAGAAGAAGACCGCGCCGGCGTCGGGCCTCACCGCCGTGGAGCCGCTATCCCACGCATCGCCGTTGACGTTGACGAAGATGGGAGAGGGTGAGACGTTGAGATAGAGAGCTGATGTTGCGGGAAACGCGATGGAGGAGAGGACATTGCCAGCTCTGTCGCGCCTGGTCGCTACCAAGCTCTCCGTTGGAGATCGCTGTTCCTTTACCACTGATGCGTCGCCGTTGGGCTACTCTGCTTCGTCTCGTGACTCTTGCGTCGGCCCTTGTGTATCTCCTTCCTGGGTCGTCGCCTCCTCTGCGTGACAGCGTCTCGCGTCGTCGTCGTTGTCGTCGCGCCATCGTCCGGCATGGCTCACCGTCGCTGCTGCCTTCCCCTTGCTAGACTCTGCTTCGCCGTGCTTGGTCTCCCTCTTGTCAGGTATTTTTTAATTTTTTATTTATTCAGTTATTTACTTATTGCCTCATTGGGTTATAATTTAATTAACTAAGGAACTGATTAAAGTGTCGATTATATAAGGGTTTTACAATGTATGATAAGAAACGTTGAGATGAGAACTAACCAGATCTGTAACTTATCAAATCAATTTCTAACCAATTTCTACTTATCAACCTTACTTTTCTTGTTTTGGAGTCAAGCAATTCTGCCGTGTACTAACATATTCTTTATTGTTGTTGATTATATTTTGTTGATTGTAATTTTGTTGATTCAGGCAGATTATTCAATAGTGTAATATATTGTTGTTTTATATTATTGTTGTTCTAGATGGCTTCATCAAATATACCATCAGAAACACCATCCTTCTAAATTTTGTTGGTAGATCATTCAAATTTTGTTGATACATTGTAATATATGTAGGTTTAGTGGTTGATTGATGCTTTTATTTTTCTGATTATTAGTATTTAAGGTTGATTTGTTGCTGTTTTTATACCATTATGGTGAATTGCAGAAGCAGACAGAACCAGCATCTGCTCCCTTAAGTGATGGTGGTGGGGATCTTCTTGTTTCAGCCATTAGTTCAGTTGGTCAGTTTCCTAGGTGAGCTCCCTTTGACCCAGTTCTTTCAGACTTTCAGTGTCAATTTCAGAGTTGAAAGAGAATCATCCTGAGTTTACGCTTGTTCTTGACACCAGTGGTGATAAGCTTCCTAATACATTCAACTTGGCATACAAGAGTGTTCTTGTGCATGATGTAACTGTAGGATCATATATTCTTGTTGGTGCTGGTGAGGTAAGTTATGATAGAATCTATTGTTTACCCACCTTGCATTAATTTTGAAGTTTGAATTGGTTGAATATAATTATACCTGCAACCAACGGCTGGAGTTTGCACTTGTTCTTGACACCAGTGGTGATAAGCTTCCTAATACATTCAACTTAGCGTACAAGAGTGTTCCTATGCATGATGTAACTGTAGGATCATATATCCTTGTTGGTGCTGGTGAGGTAAGTTATGATAGAATCTATTGTTTACTTGCCTTGCATTAATTTTGAAGTTTGAATTGGTTGAATATAATTATACCTGCAAACAACGGCTGGAGTTCTTTAGAATTTCTGGGGTTTTAATATATAGTGAAACCTTGTGTGTTTAGTTTTTTACTTAATAAGCCCAAACTGAATTAATAATGTAACAATACAGTTGATATCTAAAGATAGAAGAATTAAAGAGTGAACGGAGTTAAAAGTTAAAACTTAATTGTCTTTAGCTTATCTTTTTCTACAGTAACAAGTGTACTTATAAGTGTGTGTCTTACTGTTCTTCAAATTAAGAGGCATAAATAATTTTGGGTAGGATGAATGGCTTTAATGGCCTTAATAGTTAGTCTAAAGACATTACTATCATTCAAACAGCATGTGGATGATTATGAAAGTTTTTATTTTTATTTTTTATTTAAATATCACACATATTATTATTATATGAAAATTACAGTAGATTATCTATATATATTTTGTTTTGGAAGGGTCTTTTTCAAAATTTACTCATAGAGAATAGTAATTCTGTTAGTCCCTTGCAATTTCTTATCTTTCTCTTCTCTGTTTTAAAAAATAATAAATTATACTAATTTTATAGCATTATTATCTATTTTTTTTCACTAATAGTGTATGAAATAATGAAAATGAAATATTTAGTTATTGAAATACTTTTTTTTTTGAAAAAAAAAACATGAGATGTGTATGTAAAGACTTTAATCAGACAAGAGAGAGATAATAAAAAAAATATTTTTTCCTATATATAGAGGGACAAATTAATAACAAGTATTCAAATAATGACTTATTATGCCACTTTCACGGGCTTGAAATTAGAATTTTATGATGATGGACTGGTGGTGGTTGTTGTTGCTGTAGTAGTATTTGGTATTTTAGAATTATTGCTGAACCTGAGCAAATTTTTTTGTTACTGGATAACATCACGGAGTTGAATTTTGTTGCTGGATAACATCACTGGGTTGAGTTTAATACTTGAATAGTTGAATTTGTTGTTGTGTTGCTTAAACAATCACTTAACTAAATCTTTTGTTGCTGTAAATTTTTTTGTTCCTTTGCCAAGTATATTAATTTTTTTTTTGTTGAATGAAAAATTTAGGATGGGTATATAGTTTATATGATGAGGATATTGATGCTTTGATTTTGCATGTGCTTATGCCTTTGGTTGGTAATGCAATAGGGTTTTGAATTTCAGTAGATTGTTGATACTGGCAAAACTCTGCCATTGTTCATGGAGCTTCAAACCTTAGGTGACAGGACATGAAGAACCATGCTCTGCAAAGCGTCTTGTTTTCAATGTTGCAGGTCTCATTTAATTTGAGTTGAACCGTTTGGTTATGTTGGCTATGTAATTTCCTCACATATTTGTGCTAACTGAATAATTTGAAACTATAGGTACTAGAGATAGTAAAGCTCAAATTTTCTGGACAATTTTTTAGAATTGCATTAATTGACATCATATTGTTATTGTTGGTCGTCTTTTCAGGTGTGTGGCACTTATTAGAAGCTTCTCCATGAGAAAGAAGAATTATGAACATGATGGAGTTTGTAATTTGTAGTTTATATTTTGGAGATTTATAATTCCTTGCTTTTCTTGTCATATGTATCTATCTAGTTCATTAGAGTTTTTCAATGTGTCTTGTTAGTTTGTACTTTAGAGTTTATATGTTGAAGATTTATAAAACAATCTTAGTTAAATAAAAGATATTTGAACTATTTATGTTATTATATATTATATGAATGTTGACTTGCTGAGTAAATTAGTTAATATATTAATTAATTAAAAAATAATATAATTTGGCAAATTATGCGTGTAATTTGTATTAAAAAAATTATTACAAAATAAATAGTATTTTGTAACTAAAGAAAAAAAAATATTACAAAATCAAGTTACATTTTGTAACAAAATTTTATGAGAGAAAAAAATATATTGTCACAAAAAATATTTTGAAGATCAAAATTTGTTATCACTTTTGTAACGGCTTTTGGTTTTTTGTATCAGAAAAATTTGTTACAAAACATTACCTTGAATTGTAACAGTTTTATTTTTTGTTACAAAAACTTTTTGTAACGGGACATACTGCAACGGCCCCTTTTTTGTTTCAAAATTTCAATTTTTTGTAACAATTTTTTTTGTTACAAATATTGCTTTTTCTTATAGTGTCCTCTTGAGCCTAATGTTCGATTTACCCTTATGGATGGCACTGTTTTGGATAATCCGACTCTCTATCGACAGTTAGTTGGCGGTCTCGTCTACTTAACTGTCACCCGACCAGACATCGCCTATCCGGTTCATGTACTTAGCCAGTTCTTGTCAGCTCCTCGTACTACTCACTATGCGGCAGTTCTTCGCATTCTTCGCTACATCAAAGGCACTCTATTTCATGGCCTTTATTTTTCTGTCCATTCCTCTTTGTCTCTTCAGGTTTACTCCGATGCTGATTGGGCTGGTGATCCCACTGATTATCGTTCTACTACTGGTTACTGTTTGTTTCTTGGTGACGCTCTCATTTCTTGGCGTACTAAGAAGCAAACGTTCAGTGCACGCTCAAGCACAGAAGCTGAGTACCATGCCCTCGCTGACACCACTGCTGAAGTTTTCTTGGTTCGTTGGCTTCTCGAAGATCTGGGTGCTCCTCAGTCGTCCCCTACTGATGTTTTTTGTGATAACCGCAGTGCTATTCAGATCACCCATAATGATGTGTTTCATGAACGCACCAAACACATTGAGATTGATTGTCACTTTGTTCGGCAACGTATCCTTATTGATGCTGTTCGTCTCATTGCTGTTGGAACACTAGATCAGATTGCTGATATCTTCACGAAAGCTCATCACCCGACTCATTTTTGGACTTTGTTATCCAAATTCAAGTTGGTATCCTTAGCTCCCACTTGAGTTTGAGGAGAGATGTTAGAGAATCATTAGCATCAATTTAGACCAATTAGTATCGTCTATATTTATATAGTATATCTGTATATTAATTATAGGATTCTATGCCTTTATTACTCTGATTCATTTAGCACCTATAAATACCCCTTGTATATTGTACCTTTGATCACACTCAATAATACACTTTTCAGATTACTCTCTCAGTCTCTTATTTCTAACAAGAAGAATATAATTTTAAAGTTTTATTATACATTTAAGATTTTTTGGTAATTAAATTTAATTAAATTAGTCTAAATCCAACAAAAATTATTTTTATTAGTGAAAGTGTGTTAGACATGCTATAACTCCCACTAACATGGATGTCCCGCGCTAATACTTTCTTCTTCGCATGTATTTTTTTTATAGTCGTTCTTTTATTGCTGCTACTGTTGTTGCGGTTTTTTTCCTCCTCCTTTATCTTTTCGGTAATTTTGTAGTATTATATATATATATTTATTTATTTTATTCATATTAAAAACGTAAAACAAGAAGAATTATGAGAAGGTAAAACAAGAAGGAGAAGATGAATAATAAAAGAAGAAGAAAATGATGATGATGAAAAAAAAGAAGAGGAGGACAAGTTTTGAATTATGCAAAATTTATCAGAAAATAACATCAAAATTTTTTAACCGTGACACAAAAAATTTCTCAACTTTGAACACCAAAATTTTTTAACCGTGACATAGAATCTTGTTAATATGGTGAAAGAAGAAGAAGAAAAAAAAAAGAGTTTTGAGTTATGCAGAATTTATCAGAAAATAGTACCGAAATTTTGTACTTGTGACACAAGAAGTTTCTTAATTTTGACATCAGAATATTTTAATCGTGTCATTTTCAATTAAATAATATATTTTTTTATCATTGAAATAGTTAGGTGGTATTGAATTCATATATAAGAGATTTACTCATTTTTTGTGTCATTTATAATAAATTGATGTATTTTTTATTCTAAAACATATTTGAATGTATTTTGTTGGTTGAATGAGTTAAGATTTTGAACTTGTGATTCTTTAAAGATTTCGGTGTTATTTACCAAAAATTTCTGTGTCATTTCTAATTAAATGATGTGTTTTATTGTCACTGAATTAATTGTGTGGTATTAAACTGAAGAAGAAGATGAGAAAGAGTTTTTATTTATGCAAAATTTATCAGAAAATAGCACCGAAACTTGCTTTTTAATCGTGACACAAGAAAATTTTTAATTTTGACATCGAAATTTTCCAACCGTGACATAGAAATTTCTTAACCGTGCCATTTTTAACTAAATAATATACTCTTTTATCATTGAACTAGTTAGGTGATATTGAATTCATGTATAAGAAGTTCAGCTATTTTTGTGTTATTTATAACAAATTGATATATTTTTTGTTCTAAAACATCTTTGAATGTATTTTGTTTATTGAGTGAGTTAATATTTTGAACTTGTGATTCTTTAAAGATTTTTTGTTTTATTTACCTCAAATTTTTATGTCATTTCAAACTAAATGATATTTTTTGTTAACATTAAATTATATTGATTGTATGATATTAAATTGAAGAAGAAAAAGAGGAGGAGGAGGAGGTGTTATTTTAAGTTATGCAGAATTTAACAAAAAATAGCATCAAAATTTTTTAACCGTGACATAAGAAGTTTTTTAATTTTGACATCGAAATTTTTTAACCATAACACAAGAAATTTTTTAATTGTGTGATATTTAACTAAGAAGAAGAAGATGATGACGACGACGATGACAATGAAAGATGAGAAGAAAAAAGAAAGAAAGAAAGAAAGAAAGAAAAGAAGAAATCAAATAAGAAAAGAAGGAGGAGGAGGAAAAAGATGAGAATGAGGAGGATTGAAGGAGGTGGTGGTGGTGGTGGCTGGTAGTGGAAACGGCGACAATAACAAAAAAGAAAGATAAGGAAATTATATTTATAAATATATATATTTATTTTTATATTCATAAAAGTGATTATCACTAATATAATTATCAGATTAAATTATGTATAATATCCTTTTTAAGTATAATTTTTATTAGTATAAGATGCTTGTGCACTCGAATATCTTTTTAATATCATAGTATCAAAAAATAGAAAATTTAAAAACACAATCGTCACTGTCTTTTTTCACTGCATAACTTTACAGCAGAGGCAGAACTAACTTATAATAGACAAAAGAGATCATGAGCTCCCAAATTTTTTATAAAAAAATTAATAATACTTTTATTAAAAAAAATTGTAGTTCAATTGGCTTAGCATCTTAACTTTAACATGAAGTATCCCAATTTAAACTTCACCTCTTCTCTTGCTAGTTGCCTCTATTCGAAGCTCCCTTGCCTTCCCTTTTCTCTATTCATAAAATGTTTCCTTTCCTCTATTAAAAAAACAAAATCTCTCTTCCTTTTGTTTAAAAAATCAAGACAAAACACAGCTGATTGTCTTTGTTGTTCAAATTAAAATCAAAAGCACGCAAAAATATTATAAAAAATTAGGTATTTTTATTTATTTAATTTAATGTTATTTTATATTTATTTTTATTTAATTTATTTTTTATATTATATAAAAATATTAAAATATTTAATAAATATTGATGTTATTGTATTTTTATAGATTGATAGAAAAATTTAGAAGTTATAACTTAAGAAGTTTCAATCTTTAAAGCTAAGTTTCAAGCTCAAGTAATTATATTTTTTTCATCATCTTTGTGAAATTAGGTTATTTTTTATTTATTTATTTAATTTAGTGTTATTTTATATTTGTTAATTTTTTTACTGAATGTTTTTTTTTACTAAAAATAATATTCAATCAGTATTATAAATTTTAATATTTATCTTTCTATTTTTTTTTTATATATTTTACATGATACATATTCAACTTTTTGTATAATTATAATGATGAAAAATCAAAGAATTGATGCATTTTTTAAGAGGAGGGCTAACGTTCAAGAAGAAAAAAATATAACTTCTTCAATATCAACAATTGTACATAATTCTTTTACTTCAATGAATCAAGAAGAAAGTGAGATACAACCTTCAAAAGTAAAAAGAGTTGCATCTGATGAGTTTGACCTTAATTCTTTGGAATAAGACCCTGGAAAACGGCTTCAAATTTGACAATATCACCTAAACCAGAGAGATGAGGTTAGACGAGCTTATTTTAAATGGGGTTCATATCAAAAGCATCTTGACAATTATCCTCTATCTGTTACGAAGCATCCAAGACGATTTCAATATGTTTGGTTTGGTATTTTTCCTTCATGGTTAGAGTATTTACCTTTTGAAGATGCTGTTTATTTTGTTATTTGGTAGCAAAAACTCCAGATGTAATGGGTCAAATATTTTTATTAGTAAAGAATTTAGAAGTTGAAAAAAAGTTAATGATGGAGTGAAATGTGCTTTTCTTAAGCATATTGGAGATCTTTGCTCACCACACAATAATGCAGTTGGAACATGTCTAGACTTACTAAATCAAGCAAGTCACATCCAAAATGTAATTAAAGATCATACTTCTAAGGAAATTCAAAGGAATCGATTGCGTCTAAAATTCTCAATTGATGCAACTTCTTGGCTTACATTTCAAGCCTGTGCTTTCAAAGGCCATGATGAAACACCAGAATAAAAAAATCAAGGTAATTTTCTTGAAATGATAAAAACTCATAGTATCTTATAGTGATGAAGTTGCAAAAATTTTGTTAGAAAATGCTCCATATAATGCTAAGTATACTTCACATCAAATTAAAAAAGAATTCTTACATATTCTCTCAAACAACGCGAGAAATGTAACACCCTAATATTTCAAATCCTTATGCTCGAGTCATAAGTCAATGATAATAAGGTGGTATGACTCTCAAGGTGGATTTTTAATACATAGTTATAAGTATAATTGAAAGGAGTATTAATCGAGAAGCTTGAAAAGGAGTAAAATAAAATCGCGAAGTCGTAGCGTTCACGTATCGACAAAAAGAAGGTAAAGCGTGAACTGAGACGATATAAAGATAATTCCGTCGAGAAGAATAAGATCAAACAAAATATAGATATATAACATAAATAATTAGCCACTAGTCATGACCCGCGAAGTTTAGGTCGGCTAGGGTACAGTATAAAAGCAGTTTGACAACCATATCTCCTAATCTCTTCCAAATGATACACAAGGGCCTCTATAAGCAAGTTTTCAAAAGGATTAAATACATAGCATGAGTTCTTTAAAAACGAAGGCGGAGAGAATTTAAGCAAAAGTAAATAAGAGATCTTAGAGGTCTCCGCCGTCTTTCAGACAAACCACAACTCACTGCTGAGCACCTAGACCTGCATCTGAAAAACAAGAGATATATACGGAATGAGAACCCCCGACCCATGGGTTCCCAGTGTAAAAGTGCCAAATAAATACAATGCATTATAATAAAAACTCACTAAGCATCCTAAACTTCCTTTCACCAAATATTCATCCTATGTTCTCGCTAATCCATAAATAGGCAACTATCATAAGGGAATGCTAAATCTAATTCATCTTCCTCATGCTTCCCAACTTTCTAACTCTCCAACAAATCAGAATCAAAATCATAAACAAAACCATCACCAGCTATTCTGTCTCACCGATCCTATATCAATACCTCATATCCTCACCTGGAGCAAGTGAAATCACTTCACTGCGTCTACCCAGGGAGCTCAAATTACCTCATTCAATAATCATCATTTTAAATTAATCATATCATTATTCCATTTCAACAAGAACAGCCCTCAGCGTCAGCCGACACCAGCATGAGAGACCTCTCAGTTGTACAAACACAAGCAATGTAGACAAGTAATACACAAGTAGATTCAAGTAAGGCAAATAGCACATAATCACATAATATGGCATATACAATTAGGCAAACCACCAAAACAAATCAAACATATGCAAAATAATGAATGCCTGTCCTATGGCCGATGATATCATCTGTCGGTTACAAAAGCCAACCGGACATGTCCTGGTAGCTAACCATTGGACAGTCCCTGCGAGCGCGCATCCCCAAGCTCAAAAATCAAAATAAAATATCTATCGGGGAGAGCTCATCTGGAAAGGTATAAGTGTCCGGCCACATCTTACGACGCAGGGTCAACAGAATCTCGGATCTCAATCTGGAGCAAGTGGAGCCGACCCACTGCATCTACCCAAGGAAATCCGAAACTCAGATAATTTCACAAATCTCAATTCAAACTCGACTGGGAGCAAGTAGGGGCTAACCACTGCATCTACCCCAGGAATTTCAAACCAAACCCAGAGTAAGCAGAATCACTCCACTGCATCTACCCAGGCAGGTATATCTCACCATGTCCCAGAGCAAGTGGATCAATGCCACTGTATCTACCCAAGCAGGTGTACACAATCAGGTTCATATTCAATATCAATCTCTTAATCGTTATCATTCTCATCAACAATCTCATAATCATCATCATTCTCTTTATCAATCTCATAATCATCATCATTTTCACGATTCATCGTTAATTCTCTTCTTATTTCATCCACAAAACTTACCAAGCTTAAGTCACCGTCCTCTAAAATCATAACCATAATTACCCCTTTTATTCTTTTACTATTCTCACCCTTGATTCAATACCCTAAAACTGGTAAAAAGGTCTTAAGTAAGTGTTACGGAAGGTTGCAAGCTTGTCGGAAAAGTAAAATAGTTAAAAATAAAGTTTTTTTTTTGAAAAACAGGGCAGTGTGCATGCGCACAGGGTTGTGCGTACGCACGCCCAGAAGAATTTTCAGAAAGTGTGCGTGCGCACAAGGCTGTGCGTACGCACAGAAAGTAAAATTTTCATTATTGAGTGTACACACAGAACGTGCGAACACCCCTAACAGAACGCACTTCCCAGCGTGTGCGGGCGCACAGGTCTGTGCGTGCGTACAGTTTACAAAACTTCGTTGGTTGTGTGTGCGCACAGGGCATGCTAGCGCTCCCAACAGCAGCCATATCCTGTGTGTGCGTGCGCACACAAAACAGAAATCATAAAATTCTGCAACATCACAAAATTCAGATTTTGACACCAAATTTTAAACGGTCATAACTTCTTCTACAAAAATCCATTTTCTACAAACTTTATATCAATTTAAATCCCTCAAAGTCATCTTTAATTTAAGATAAGTTTCATTCAATTTTAAGCTTTGAGGCTCAAGTTATGATCCGTCAAAGTTGGCCTAAAACTCATTTTTACCAAAACTTTGACAAACCTCAATTTTCAAGACATACTCTTTTCAAACCTCTTCTAATCCAACCAAAACTTTACCAATTCAACCTGAACCACATTCCAACTTCCTTATTCAATCCACCACACATCAATTCTCTATTTTCATCAATCTTAGCTCAATAATTCAATTCAAGCAGCATCCAAGCTTTCAAGTTCAATAATCAACAAAACCTTATACTCAAACACTTATATATCACTATCATTCATTCAATCACCAATCACCAACCATATACCTACTGTGCGTACCTTTTCTGGCCTCCGGCCCAAATTCACAATTCAATACATATTTCACAAACCGTTAATCATTATCCAATTTTATCAAATTTCTCAACACACCAAACATGCAAGTTCACACAATTCTCAACTCAATCATTAATTTACATAACACATCAACTATACATATTAATACCAACCATTTACGTAATCCAAACCTAATCCTAGAGACATCTAGCCTAGGAATTCTCATCACACCACACGGTACTTAAATGAAACTTAAACTGTACCTCTTGTAGCCAAAATAATTGAGCTTCTTCTTGGAAGTCTCTACCAACCCTTAACTCCAAGCCTCACCAAAGTCCCACAAGCAATATTAATATTCCAATTGTGCATCAAAATTATCCAATACTCTAACATAATCAATTTTCACACTTATAATCAACCTAGGATTCATGAAATTGATAAATCACAAGGGTTGGAGGGTTTTTTACCTTAACCCACGAAATTGGTTGATGAATATCACCCATAGCGCATACTAGAATACTCCTAAATAACCAAAATCATAAAATCACTCAACACCCATAACCAATCACGTTTTCAGAGGGAAAAATTGAAACTGGACAAAGAAGAATGAAATACTCACCACAATACCTAAATAGAATTGAAGAAGAGGAGAAGAGTGACGCGTAATCGCAAATGGCTCGTCGATTGGAGCTCCGTAGCTCAAGTTATGGTGGTTTGAAGTTTCAATGAGGGTTAGGCTTTTCTCTCTTCTTCCTTCTCTTCTCTTCAATGTGAAACACACAAAATGGGGGAGTTGTGGCTGCTGAATGGCCTTAATAAGGCCATATATATTGGGTCTTGGGTCCGGTTTACTTGGTTTAGCCCGTTGGCTCAATTTTGGACCAAAACCTTTAAAATTAGAGTTTTAAATCGTATTTTAAATATTTCTAGCTTCCCAAAATATAATTTCTAATTTCCTAACCTTATTCACTTATAATTAATTTATTCAGCTGTAGTACCGGACAGATCTCAACCGTTACTGCTAGTCAAATTTCAGTGCGCGTTTTTACGTAGAAAAATATGTTTTCCGACTCAGAAAAATTCACTGAGTCTAAATATCATATTTAAATTATCAAATTTCGATTGATAAATTTCCTAATCATATTCGCTCATATTTAATTTATTATTTATTTAATTATGGTTTGATCGGATTTTACAAGAAATCATATTTGTGAAGAAATTGGGGATTCTAAATTTTGTATTATAGTAGATGAAGCTCGTAATGAATCCAAAAAAGAACAAATGGCACTTGTTTTGAGATTTGTTGATATATATGATTTTATTCAAGAGCGTTTTCTTAATCTTGTATATGTTAAAAATACTACATCATTAACTCTGAAACATGAATTGTGTGACATTCTTTCTCGACATGGTCTTGATGTCTCTAATATTCGTGGTCAAGGATATGATGATGCCAGCAACATGAGAGGAGAATGAAATGGATTACAAGCATCTATTATTAATATATAAAAATAGATACATAAGTTTATCCACGTTATTTTTAAGACACATTTCTCTTCCTACTAATATCATGTCAGCAACATCGCTTACTTGGCAATATTTTAGAATCAACCACTAATTTTTTGTCAAATCAACTATTATTTCCAAATCAACAAAAAAATAAAATATACAAAAAAAATATATGTAATAGAAATATATGCAAATTAGGCTGCATAATTACCAATGACAATAATTAAAAATTAATAGCGTCTAACCAAATTTGTAACCTACAAGAATCCATATCCCTATATTTATTATATTTTACCATTATAAACAATATAATAAATTTATAACCCCAATAATTAATTTATTAATAACTCATTAAATATAATAAACATCCATATTACAAATGTCATAATAATCTATTAATCATAATAAATTTTACGTTATAAATATTTAAAGTCCATACTATTTGACCTACTTATATAAGTCACTTATGACAAGAAATTTATTTTTGCACTACACAACATCTCAAACTTACTCAATAGAATATCATTCTTTGGATAATATCATATCACCAAATAAATAGACAATTGGTTTATCAAAGTTCGTGTGGTTCGTCTATGCAAAACATTAATGAAGAAAAGTTTCTTTGCTTAGAAATGATTGTATTAGATGAAAAGATACAAAACAAACATATTTATTATATTTTTAAATTGAACATTTTCCAACTCTATTTTGAATTTGTATCACTTGAGACATTATCACAGAGTGGGTCAAAGAAACAGGTAATTTCACTTTATACTATTTCAATTATTTTTATTAAAAATAACTTATTTAAAAAAAATTCTACACATTTTTATTCTTTTTATTGTAGATGTCATTAGAAAACTGCATGCACATCAAGAGAGTAAGAAGAAAAAAACCCATACAAATTCAAGATATATCTTCGGAAGAAGAACATACATGCAAAGATGTGTTGTGATTGTGTCTATTTTATTTCTCTGTGAAAGGTATTTTCTCAAGGGGGAATGGTGTATTATTCCCAACATGTGGTATCAGAGCTTCGGTTTGGTGGGGTTGCAGCCTAGTTTGACCTTCCACATTAGAAAAAAATTTTGTCCTGTGGCTTGAGGTTGATCTTTGGTTGCTGTTGTTGTTGCTGGAAGGCAGTGTGACACTGTGAGAGTACAGTTTGGAAAGGTTCTGGCTAAGGAAAGACTTGGTATTTAAGTGTGTCCATTGTGACCCACCTCTCTTTTCTGGAGACCCTTCCTAGTGCACGGTCTACAGTTGAGTTATACTATTCCAGTATACGGTTGCAACAATGTCAGGATATTCAAGTGCTATGAAGCTTGAAATAGAGAAATTTGATGGAAGAATCAATTTTGGCTTGTGGCAAATACAAGTCAAGGATGTGTTGATACAATCAGGTTTGCACAAGGTGTTGAAGGAGAAGATCTCTGGTATGAAGGATGAAGAATGGGAGGAACTAGATTTGAGAGCTGCAAGTGCTATTCGCCTGTGTTTGGCTAAGAATGTTCTTGCAAACGTGCAAGGAATGAAAACAGTCAAGGAACTTTGGGATAAACTCGAAGGGTTGTATCAGGCAAAGAGCATCTCAAATCGGTTGTTATTGAAGGAGCAGTTCTATAATCTACGCATGGATCACAATGTGAAAATCTCCGACCATCTTAGTGCTATCAATGGTATTGTCTCTGAATTAGAGGCAATTGGAGTGAAAATTGATGATGAAGATAAGGCACCGAGGCTCATATTGTCTCTTCCTTCTTCCTATGAGTATATCAAACCTGTTTTAATGTATGGGAATGAAACTCTGAATTTTGAAGAAGTTGCCAGTAAGCTCATTGCTGAAGAAAGAAGAATGAAAAATGAGGGTAGCACTTCATCAGATTTGGCGCTTGTAGCTAGAAGTGACAATTATGGAAAAGGAAATCGTGGAAGGACTGTAACATGCTGGAAATGTGGAAAGCCTGGGAATGTAAAGAGAAATTGTCCAGGTAATGCGGTTTCAGAAAAAGACTCTCAATCTGATACTTGCAATATTGCTCTCTCTATGAGAGAAGATGATGTTCTCTAGAAGATAAGAAGTATCCTCATGGTATTGCCGCACTGCCATGGATAAGGATAAGTTGTGGCAATCGGGTCCACAATTGCACACGGGCATTGGTTGGCATTGAGATGCAAGGTGTGTGGCGGAGTTATGTCAATGGCTGAAGAACTTCCAGGAAAAGCCAATTTGGAAGTTGCACCATGAATTTTCAGCAAGGTTTCGATCTGTACCAAGGCGAAATGCTTGGAGTGGTCTAATTCCAAGTGAGTATACTTTCATGGTGGAGTATGATAGTTCTCTGAACTACGATTGTCGGTATAGACAATGGCAGCAAAGAATTGTCGGTGTTGACTATGGAAGCTGAAGATGTGTGACTATTTCAATCAAGGTAGAGATTGTTAGGATTTGGTTGAATTAGTCCCACATTGCTTAGGATAGCAAATGGAGTGGGTGGCCTAGGCTATAAATATGAGGCTAAGTTCTCCATATTTATAGCCTAGGCCACCCACTCCATTTGCTATCCTAAGCAATGTAGGACTAATTCAACCAAATCCTAACAATCTCCACCTTGATTCCTCCCCGAAGTCTCTCCGATGGTTGAGAGCTCCCCGCGGTTGTCCCAACAAGATGGAACAAACAACACAATAGAAAGTGCATACAACTCAACAATTCATAAAAAATATGCCTTTACAAGAATCTACAACACACAAAAAAAAACAACAACTCTAACAATAACACCTTTTAAATTTAACTTTAGTTTACACATATTTAATTTAATTCTACAAAACATAATCATTTTTAATATTTATTATATACTATCATTAATTTACCGTCCGCGCATCGCGCGGGTCTCATTCTAGTTATTCTTAAAGATTGTCCTTATACTTATTATATTCAATGTTTTGCTCATCGATTATAACTTGCATTAGTTACTGCATCTAGAGAAGTTATTCATGTGCATAAGTTTTTTTTTTAATTGACTTTCACCGTCAACATCATTTGTTCTTTTAGTAAGCGACATGATGAGTTACATGATGTCAAGACAGATAAAATTGCCCATTTATTAGAGATTGACGAACTTGAAACTAGTAAAGGGACAAATCAAATTGGTACTTTGAAATGAGCAGGTGATACTTGATGGAGTTCTAATTTCTCTTCTGTTTGCAGTTTGATAAATATGTATGGTGAAACGTTGAATGTTTTACAAAATATTATTGTTGATGGATTAACTTATTCTCGGCGTGATGATGCAGATAGTGCTTACAATACCCTGACCTCACTTGAGTTTGTATTGATCTTGCATTTGATGAAAGATATTATGGAAATAGCTGATGTTCTTTGTCAAACTTTACAAAAGCAGTCTCAAGATATAGTTAATGTTGTACAATTAGTTCATTCTACAAAAACACTTATCCAAAATATGAGAGATGACAAATGGGATGAATTATTGACAAATGTAAAATTATTTTGTGAGCAACATGATATTTTAATTTCTGATTTAATTGCTTCTTATGTAGCAAGGCGACGTTCGTGTCACCAAAGTTGCGTTTGTTTATGAGAACATGACAAGAGGCAGTGTTTGGATAGTGTCTTTGAGACACAAATACACAGTAAGACATAGACACAAAATACACAATTTTTTTTTGCTATGTTTAGTAATGATGTACAAGACACATTGATCTTAACTAAATATCATATTTACCCTTATCACTGCAACACCACTACCAATATTGCTTTCCACCATCACTGCCATTAATTTTTCAGCCTCAATCTAAATAACTATGAAATCAATAATTTTTTTATATATAAAAATTAAAACAGAGATCCAAGAAAAAAAAGAAACTTGAACAAAATATATCCAATGAAAAAGAATAATAAAAAAAATACAAAAAACAAGTACAATTTGAAAAACAGATATGGAGGCGGTGAAGACAGATCTATATACAGGAAGAGGCAACGGAGGTGGGTGAATGTAGATCTGAGGCAAGGCGAGGCAACAGAAATATCGACACAAGCGACGAAGAAGAGAGGCGAACCAAGGCAGATCTGGAGGCGGCACGACGATGGGGATGACGGAAGGCGAGAGGGAGGCGGCACAACGATGGTGACGGCAACAACGCTGAGAGGGAGATGAGGGCAGCGGCGGAAGAAGAGAGAGAAGGCAGAAAAGAGGAAGAGAGGCGGACAAAGAAAGGAGGCGGTGGCGATGCCGGTAGTGGTGGCGGTGACAATGGTGGAAGGAGAAGGCAGGGGTAGAACAGAGGTTGGAAGGTGGAATGAATTGGAGAAGAAGAGGGAGAGTTCTGAAGATAGGGTAAAGGATAAAATTAAAATTTTAAAAAATAACTAGGGATAAAATTGAAAAAATTTGTGTCTCATCGGTTATGTCTCAGTGTCACAGCTTGAAGGAGATACACAAAATACATGTATTTCATGTATATCTGTGTGTAACCGTGTCCATCAAAATTTTGTGTCTCAACAAACAAACAGTGTATACATTCCACCGTGTCCATGTCTCTAGTGGACATGGACATGAACCAAACGCTGCCTTAAAGGACAGAGACACAAAATTTTGTGTTCTTGTATTTTATTTGGTGATAAACTATAACAAATTATGAAAATTCAATTTATTCTCATTTTTTTCATTCAAAAAATTTGAGACGAAAAATATAATAATAAAAAATATAATTATGAAAAATTAACAAGAATAATAAAAGAAAAAGTGAAAAATAAGTTGTGTCTCTTGTTAGTGTCTATGTGTCCTTCCTGTCAGGATAGACACAAAATACACTGATTCAGTGTCTCTGGACACAATGTCTCTATCCATGTGTCTCCTCTGTCAAACACGATTTTGTGTCTCTGTGTCCTTGTCTCTAGGGCTGGAAGTGAGTCAAGCCAGCTTATGAGCCAGCTCGAGCTCGGCTCGTTAATAGCTCGATAAGCTAAGCTCGTGAGCTGGTGAGCCAAGCTTAAGCCTGAAATTGAGCTCATAAATTAAATGAGCCGAGCTTGAGCTTGGATAAGCTCAGCTCAATAGCTCGTGAGCTGGCTCGATTATATATATAATTATTAATACACATATCCTATATGCATCTAGTCTATACTTTTAATATTATATATATACTTATGAAATAGTAATATATAATTATATATATTAATGATCTTAATTATTTAAAATTTTATATTTATTTATTACACATAATTTTGATGTAAGACATAAATAAAAAATTTATATTTATTAATAGATAAACAATAATTGTTCTTTTCAAATATTTTTAAAAATATATAAGTTATAATTTATTGATATAAAGTTATAGATTATGTATTTATGTTTCTATTATTTGAGCCAGCTCGTGAGCTTGAGCCAGCTCGTGAGCTTTTGGTGAGCCGAGCTTGAGCTTAAGAAATAGGCTCGATTGTTAATGAGCCGAGCCATGAGCCAAGCTCAATTTTGGTGAGCCGAGCTTGAGCTTGGTCTAGCTCGGCTCAGCTCGGCTCACTTCCAGCCCTTTGTCTCAGTGTCCTATCTCTGTAAATAAATGCAACCCAAAAGATCATATTATAATTGAGCATTATTTTAGAGTGGAGATATTTTTAGTCACAATTGATAAGTAATTACAAGAGTTGAATAGTAGATTCAATGATCAAGTAATGGATTTACTAAATTTGAGCTCTACTCTCATGCCTAACGATGTTTACAAAAATTTTGACATTGCTAAGATTTCTATTCCGAAGACTTTAGTGAGCAAGAGAAGATTAATTTGCTTTTTCAACTTCAACATGTTATTCTTGATGTTTGTCAATATTCAGAAATGAAGAATTTATCAACTATTCATGAATTGTATAGATATTTAGCAAAAACAAAAAAGTCAAAGGTGTATTACTTAATTGATAGATTAATTTGTCTGATATTAACTCTTTTAGTTTCTACAATTATTATAGAGTGATCATTTTCAGCAATAAAAATAATGAAGACAAAGCTAAGAAATAAAATGGAGGACGATTTTCTGATGGATAGTTTGGTTATTTACATTAAAAAAAATTGTTAAAAATTTAGTTCTGATTCAATTATTGAAAATTTCAAGTCACTCAAGACTTGAAGAGTACCATTATAAACTATTTTATCTTTTTTATCCGTAGAATTATTTATTTATTATCTTATTAGTAACAAATTTAAAAAATAATTATATTTTTAATATAAATATTATTATATAATTTTTTATGTTAAATTTGTGATCCCCTTAAAATTTTTTTTAAACTCCATCATTGCTTTACAGGTCATCTTAAAATTAATATAATTATCAAATTAAACTATATATATTATATACTTTTTAAATATAATTTTTATTAATGTAAAATGATTGTACACTCGAATGCCTTTTTAATGTCACAGTATCAAAAAATGGAAAATTCACAAATACAGTTATTACTGTATTCTTTCACTGCATAACTCTGCAGGTCATCTTGATCATAGAAATGCTGCATCCTGCATGTGGTTTCTATTATTCATATAACATAATAAAAACATAAAATTAACCAAATTCGACTAAAATAGTAAAATGTCAATGTCTATATTTTTCGTTTAATTCGAAATATGATTGTGTATATATAATTATATATACAGGTTGGAGGCCAATAATTGAGCACGGAAATACAGTAACGGCAGCTAACAACGAAGTGTCACTTTAGACGGCGACTTCTCCATCTCCGAATCTAGTCTCCTGTTTGTTTACGTAATTAATCTCATTTTTCTTTCATTTATTTACGACTCTAATATTCATGTGATTCGTTAATTATCTCCACATATAGTAAGGTCCCCATTCTAAATTAAAATCGCCAGTGCCTGTTACGGTCCCAATCCACTTAATGGCATTGGATTTTTGTGGTATGCTAGTTTTGTTTCAGCATGAGAGAGATTGTATTAAAAAATATTAATATCATTTGGTATTATTATAAACCACACTTAGCTTTTTTTTTTTTTTCTTTTCAAAAATCCTAAGAAAAAAGAAAAATACACGCATAAGTAACTCTCTTCCTATTCGAACAGACAATTTGTTGAAGATTATCTATGGAGTGAATCATACACATGATTAATTAGTATTGGTTTTAGCACCATAATGAGTTAAATATCTTATTGTCAAGGATGATCTCCTAAATTTTAGTGACAAGATCATAATCTTTATATTTGTTGAGATAATACAGATTTTAAAATTGAGTAAAGTATTATTTTTGTCTTTAATGTTTGGGTAAGTTTTAAAATTGTCTCTAACATTTAAATCATTCTATTTAAGTTCATAACATTTTAAAATTGACTCAATATTGTTCTTCAGTTAAGAATCTGTTAACATAATTGACAACAGATCAAAATTGAGACGATTTTAAAACGTTAAAGACTTAAATAGAATGAAAACGTTGGGAACAAAAATAATACATAGAAATAAATTTTAATTTTATCTTTCAATAATATCAATTTTTTACTGTACATAGTATATATTCAATTATTTTTTAATCACATCTAAGTATAAATTACACTTAATCACATTATTTTTATTCTAAATAAATTTATTTTTTTATAATTTTACTCTTAAAGATTTTTAGTTATCATACAATATTTGTAGAATGACTAGTACATATATAAACTTGCAGAAAAAAAATGATATATATATATATATAAAATATAAATCGTACTTTTTGTCTCTAATATATTAAAATTATTTAATGTTTAATTTAGTTAAATTTTATTTTTAATTTTATTCTTCAAGATATCAAATTTTTATGGTAGATAATTATTTTTTAAATTTTATTTTTAATCACATTATTTTTTTAAGTGACTTTATTTTTTATTAAGAGTAAAATTAAATAATTTCAATAATTTTAATTTTGAATAAATTTGGAAAAATAATTATGGTAATAATAACAACTAATTAAATTACGTCGTGTAATTATTATGATTCGGTTGCACGCATCAATTGTTATATTGTATTGTAATATTATAAGTTATAACTTACATACCTCTTACAATTAGTGAAAAATATATTGATCAAATTGTCTATTTTAAATTTAATAAAATATTATATAAATTAAACTTTCTTATTTAAATATATAATATATGTAAAACGTGTGAGATAATAATTTCAATAATTTTAATTTTTTATAATTTTAATCTTTTTACGATAAATAATTATTTAATTTATTTTTTAATTTTGTTCTTAATAAAAAATAATAAATTTACTTAGAAAAAATAATATGATTAAGAATAAATTAAAAAAATACTTGAATAGTTATTTACCAAAAAAATTTGATATTATTGAAAAATAAAACTAAAAATAAAGTTTAACTAAATTAAACATTAAAGAATTTCGATACATTAGAGATAAAAGGTACAATTTATACTTTATTGTGTATATATATATATATATATATCATTTTTTTCTTTTTTGTAAGTTTATGTACTAGTCATTCTACAAATATTTCATGATGACTAAAAATCTTTAAGTGTAAAATTATAAAAAAAAATTATTTAGAATAAAAGTAATGTGATTAAGTGTAATTTATTTATATGTGATTAAAAAATAATTGAATACTATGTATAGTAAAAAATTGATATTATTGAAAGATAAAATTAAATTTATTTTTATGTATTATTTTTGTCCCCAACATTTTCGTTCTATTTAAGTCCCAACGTTTTAAAATCGTCTCAATTTTATTCCGCCGTCAATTCTGTTAACGAATCCCTAATAGTAAGATAACATTGAGCCAATTTTAAAATATTAGAAATTTAAATAAAATAATTTAAATAGAACAACTTTAAAACTTACCCCAAACATTAAGGACAAAAACAATACTTTACAAAAGAATAAAGACATCTCTAAAGACATTTTAAAGTGGAATAGACTTCAAACAATCCAAAACTTAATCCCCATCAGAATTTTTAATAATGCATCCGAAACCAAATATATACTCCTATCAAACGATAAATTAGCATCACAATTGATTTTGTAGAAATTATCTTGAGAGCAGTTTTCCAATTGAGCCGCCAATTTAAGCCACACCTAGCAATTTGCTTACAATATGTCATATGTGGGTTAACTCCTTCTGAATAATGATGGAAAATTTTTAATTTTTTTAATTATTCTTTTAATATCTAAAATAAAAAAGATTTTGATTTTTTTCTCTTTTTAATGTTTTTAAAAAATAATACATAGTAATAATATAAAAATAATTAAAATGATAAATTAGAACTTTCAATAATTATTCAACTTCTTTTAAAAAAATAATGTATATGAAAATACAGCATATACTATAGTCAAAATTTAATTTTATTATAATTTGGAAGTCAAAATAACAACATATAGTAAATATATACTATATTTATTGATCTCTAGATGAGTAAATATATATAGATATGCCATATTGCTTTAATTTATTTTCTTGATAAGAAAAATACTTATTTTCTTACATGTTTTAAAAATTTATTAAAAATTTTAATGTATATTAGAAATAATCACCATTATAATCGCTTAATTTTTTGTATATTTAAAATTTATATTTTTCTCGTAATATTTTACTTTTTATTTTGCAGAATAGATTCATTTATGAAAATTTAATATTTCTGAATATAATCTAAATTCAAATAAAATATAATAAATTAATAATAAATCTAAATATAAAAAAAGTTATAATTAAAAAATTATAAAACCAATATATATAATTATGAATATTCTTAAAATACAAATTAAATATATTTTTAAATTATAAAGATTTCTCCAAACTTCTATTCTTAAACTTTTAAAAGGAACAATGAATTTTATTAATTAAAAGTTATGTTTTGTACTATATTATTTGTTTGATAAGCTAATGTCTAGAGGCGTATACCACTCATTTTTTTTTCTATAAAATAAGGCATATATTATATAGCACTCTATCAATAGAAACATAAGTTTTTCTCTCATCACCTTATTAGGTTGAATCAATGGCAAACCAAACCTCTCTTCCCTTCTATGAAAAACATAGGTTCAAATACAATTTCAAGAGAGTAATGGATGTCTTGATCTTAATCCTGCTGCTACTTCTACTTGGTTACCGAGTCATCTCTTTGGTCAACAACTACAGTTTCCATTGGCTTGGTGCTTTGATATGCGAATCATGGTTCACCTTAGTTTGGATTTTCACCATCACCACACAGTGGAATCCTGCTACTATTAAAACCTATCCAGAACGTCTCTTGCAAAGGTTTTACTTCTATATATCTCGTTTTACTTTTTATTAATAATTTTGAATATTAAAAACCCAAGATTTGTATACACAAAGATGGTATATATAATATGATATACTACAAATTAAAATTGTTTTTATCCTAAGACGATAGATGAGACAAAAAAATCTATCTGCATATTAAAATTAATTATTATATATTTATATATAAATATTTATAATTTAATTTATTATTGTGTATATTTTATATTTTAATATATATTTTATATTGATAATTAATTTTATTAGCTAATTTTACTGGACATCTAATATAATAATAAATAAAAATTATTAAAAAATTTAATATATTTAATTAAATTATTATTTAAGAATTTTCGTTTATTATCTTTATACGAAAATAATAACTCTATGTGAGTAGTTACCGTATAACATTACTCTATTACTATCACTCGTTTATTAATAAATAAAGTTATGTTGCACTATATTGTATTGTTGGTTGCTTGCATGCTTGTTGATAGTGCATGTGTATGTGTTTGGTTTTTACTCTTTCTTCTTTCCATTAATAAAATAAAATTATTATATATGTTTCATATGTTGATTTGAACCGAACATAATAAATAAATAAATAAATAGATTAGTGAACTCGATCAGATACGTACACTTCATCTATGGAATTAGATGAACCGAGCCATCTTTTTCCCTCGGTTCCATCTAGGGGTGGCAAAGCAGGTCGGGCCGCCCCGCCTCGTCCCGTCCCGTCTAGGCCCGCCTCATAAATGGGGCGGATCGACCCGCCCCACCAACTAAAATGGATTTAAAATGTTAGTCCGCCCTGCTTTATGGTAGATTGGTGAGTTGGCGGGCTAGTCCACTTGACTTTTTTTTTTTTTAAATAAAATTCATTAAAATTAACTAAAAAATAATAATTAAAAAATCAAATACAATAAAAAATAGTCAAATTATAATATAATTTTTTTACTATTTTTTAATTTTTAATTTTAATAAAATTGTTCAAAATAATATTTGTTAATAGAATCATCTTTATTTTAAAAATTAAGTCACATAATTTGAGCTTATATTCGAAATTGTAAAATAAAATAAATAAAAATAACTATAAAAAGAAAAAAAACTAAAAATAAAAAAAATTCAAAAATTCTATAATTATTAATTTTATAATAATAATCACTCTTTTATTTAATAAAAAATAAAAATCTTCGGTTCGGCGGATCAGCCCATCCCGTCTCGTCAAAACTCACCAATTTGGCGGTGCGGGTTTGACGGGTTTTTTTAATTTGGCATGCTTCAAATCCTAGCCCGATCCGTGGGTTTAGCGGATCGACTCGATGGGTTCGACCCGTTTTGCCACCCCTAATACTTCCATCTAGCTGTCCAAGAGCTTCTACCATTTTATAGATTTATTATAATATAGAAGAAATGTTTAGTATTTAAAGAATTTTAAATCCGACGTTGGATCTTAATAAATTTTTATTGATTATAAATCTTCTAAAAAATTATTTTTATCGAATAAATTATTTTTTTATTTTAAATAAAGACTAATTTCAGTAGTTTTTTTTAGATTTAATTATTTTATAACAAAAATTTAATTAAAACTGACAAAAGGATCAATTTATCCGATAAAAAAATTTTTAAAAACTTAGTGAATAAAGTTTTAGAGTAAAGTATTAAATTGGTCTAGTCACCAAAAAAAAAGTATTAAATTGGTCTCTTACGTTGGGCGTAATTCTGGTCCTTAAAGTTTATTAAATCAAAAAAAGTTTCATTTAGCTTATCAACATAGTCCCACCGTGAGGTCAAAGTTAAATAATTAACGAAATGTCTTACATGACAGCGAACAAAGTCGATAATCTGAAGAATAAATACAAGCTCCAGAGACATAAATATATTATCGACCTTATTCTTGTACTACTGTTATATAGGACATTTCGTTAATTATTTAACTTTGACTTTACAGTAGGACTATATTATTGAAATTAAATAAAAAAATTTTAAATTCAAATAGAACACTTTAAACCTTAAAAACCAAAACAAAATTACGCTCAAACGTAAAAAACTAATTTAGTATTTTACACAAAATTTTATTAAAAATCAAAATGCTTAATTTAAAATTTATCGATAATATATATGTCTTCCTAACATATATTTTAAAGGAATTTTTTAATGCAGTGAAAAAATGATTTTTATCTCTTAATTAATATTTCTTAGGATATTCTTTAATTAAATTCTATTATTATTACTAATGAATTAAATTATTTAGACACTAATTACCCAATAAATTACCATTTTATTTATTAAATATAAAATTAAGTTAATTAAAATGATGAATATTGTAGGTTGCAAGAGCTTCCGGCGGTTGATTTATTTGTGACAACAGCAGATCCTGTGCTAGAACCGCCGATAATGACAGTGAACACAGTTTTGTCATTGTTGGCAATGGAATACCCAAGTGACAAGCTAGCATGTTATGTTTCAGATGATGCGTGTTCCCCTCTCACCTTCTACGCTCTTCAAGAAGCTTCTAAATTTGCCAAGCATTGGGTTCCTTTCTGTAAGAAATTCAATGTCCAAGTTAGAGCTCCATTTAAATACTTCTCTCATGTGCCTTATGATCATCACTTATCAACGCAACAATTCAAACAAGAATGCCTAAGGATGAAGGTATATATATATATATATTATGCTCACACCAAATATAGTTACTCATTTTTTTATTGTAAAATTACTTTTTTTTTTCCTTTTTTTTTTCAGAAATTTTAATTAGAATTAATAACTTAGTGTTAAAAATTTATTATTTAAGATTTAAAATTTAAAATTAAAAAAAGATAATTTTAGAATATTGAAAAAAATTGAATTTTTTAATTAAAACTCTAATTCAGTGTAAATAATTTTCATCCCATGCATGAATTAAATTTTGGAATATATATAATACTTCTATATATAAAAATAAAATTATAAACTATTAAAAATAAGAAAAAAATATTATTTATCTATCAAATAATAAAAAACTGGCTTTTAGTTATTCAATATTAATTTTTCTTTTTTAATTATAGAAATTTTTATTTTTTAGAGAATTAAAATTTAAAATTTAAGATAAATAGAATAATTTAAAAAATTAACTGATATTATCTGCAATTAATTAAATTTTAATTAATATTCCTTATTTTAATTTTTGGTCAATTCTATGGTACTTATGAGTTGGTGTCTAAATTTTGTCTAACTTATTTTTTGTAATAAATTTTGATTTTTTAAAATTATTTATTTTTATATCTTTTAAATTAAATATTAATTTTTAACTTTTTTAATAAGTAAATACCACTTTTTAGATATCATAACATTCATCTTAATTTTTATACATAATTATTATAAGTAAAATTATTAATTTTTAGGGTAAAACACCTAAATAAATCAAGGAGCCACCAATACTCAATAGTTCCAAAATGAAAAACGTTATGTAGATGTCTCCATGCATATATCTATGTATATCGAATTGATTTATTTCAAATTACACATTCTGGTACTAAAGTAAATCAGTTTGAGTCGAATTAGTAGGGTTATTGGTAAATCGAAGTTATTTTATTCGAATTACCAAGGATTGATATTCAAAATATAGCCTATGAATAGTAAATCGAATCAACTAAATTTACTACTCACATGTTATATTTCGAATCAACTAGGGTTGTTCAATAGTAAATCGAATCTAATTGATTCGATTCACTACTCATAGGCTATATTTCAAATATCAATCATTGGTAATTCGAATCAAATAACTTAGATTTATTAATAACCCTACTAATTCGATTCAAACTGATTCGATTTAGTACCAAAATATATAATTCGATTTATATAAATATATGCATGGAGATATTTACGTAACGTTTTTTATTTTAAGACTATTGGATAATATTTGTGGCTCCTTAATTTATTTAAGTATTTTATCCTTTTTATCTAATGTATATATAATTTTAATTTTAAATTATAAATATTTTGTGTGTTTTTTAAATTATAAATATATTAATATTTAATAAAATTTATTTTAGTATATTTTTACTCTCATGATAAACAATTTTGGGTATGTCGGTGGTGACCACATATAAGGACAAAAGTAGGAAAGAAGATTAGGCGTATGTACATGTGTTGTAGTCTTGTAGACCATGGTAACACATGCGATTTATGCTTATATGTGCAGAGGGTCAGATTTATCTGACCATTCTGAGCGCAGACAAATAATGTTGGTGTATGTATGTGTTGTGTGTTTGTCATCAGGACATGTATGATAATCTTAGCCGCAGAATAGAAGAAGCTTGCCGAACATCAATTCCATCCTGCCCACTTGACGGAGATTTTGCAGTTTTCTTAAACACCCAAAGGGATAATCATCCCACCATAATCAAGGTGCGAGTATATCCTCAATTATCCACCAAAATAGAAAGTTTTATACACTATGTAATATCGATTAATTTTGATGTATCCACGATATAAAACATTTTGTACAACGTTTATTCTATGTTTGGTTGAAGAAAAAATAGTAGAAAAAAATTAAATAAAAAATAATTTTTTTTATTTGGTTATCAAGAAAAAAAAAATTTATGTGAATCTTACTAAACAAATATTTTTCATCACAAATAAAAAAATAAGAAAAAATGCTATATATTTTGTACTACCTTTAGTTATATTATTATTAATAATTATTAATACAAATTTAGTTTTAATATATTATTATAATAAAGATTCATATTTAAATATTATATGTATTAGATAAGTAATTTAAATTAAATATATAAAATTATAATATTTTATAATATTTATAAAATGTAATCAAACATGAATAAATAAAAATATTTATATTTTATTTTATGATAAAGATATTAATATAATTTTATACTATTATATTTTTTTTATTCAAACAAAAAAAAATCTTTCTATTTTCTTTTCATCTATTTTCTATTCATTCAAAAAACATTTAAATAACTCCATTTTTTTATTTTTTTTATTTTTTTTTATTTTTTTTCTACATCCAAATAAAGTGTTAATTATATTATTTATTTAGATGATTATATATGTCTGTTAATATTAAATACAATTATTTTTATTATAATATGATATTATTTGATTGAGAATGTGAAAACAAAAAAAAAAAAACAAAATTCTTCTTTTAGTTTAGAGCTAATAAAAATGGCTAGATGTTACAAATGATACCAGTGAGCATTAATGAAATTTTAAGAAAATTAAAAAATATTATAGAACTTAAACTTGGTCTAGAATCAAGTATGATAATGCAAATGATTCTTATCAAATTAGGAGATTCATGAAACTACTTGTAAGTTGTCCAACTTGCATAATTAAAGTTCTAGTTAAAATTTGTAACTTGAAGATAAATTAGTTTAGTTACAATCTTTGACTTAGTCAAAGAATGAGTTGTTACATAAGTTAATATTTTTCAACTTGTCTTACAACTTGATAAAGATGAATGTGAAAGAAAACTCTATTACACACTTATGTAATTTGTGCACAATTTGATCAATTTGTAAACCAAATACACCTCCACAAAATACTATATATAGAAGGTTAAGGTATTTACTAATGTATGTCATATTTTTGTGTAGAATTAGTGAGTGAAACTTAGAGAAAAAAATAGTAAAGTCTCATATATATCTATATTTCATAATACCTAAGAGAATTATAGACCTCTTTATGTTTTGTGAGAAATTATAATTTTATCACTTTATCATATTATTTTTACTATTATTTATATTTTTGTTCAGTTTCATCTATTTTTGTCCATAAATTATAGTTATGTTATTTTATTCCTATTAACTTTGATACCTAACAGAAAATATATATAAAATTATTTAATATAAAATTAAATTTATATAGAAAAAGTATGAGGAGCCAATTTGTAAACAAGAAATCATATTAGTTCAACTCAACTTGAGACAACATAGCTCTTCAATAGTTATATTTTAGATCATTATAAGAATTTGATTATCAGGGATTAATTTGCACTTGTCTTTTAGAAAAACAAGGGTAAATATAAAATGGTAGTATTAATCTATTTTTCTTGTAATGTGTTAAAATAATAAAATTAACATTGTTAGTTACAATATGAATTTACAAGATCATATGGGAGAATAAGGAAAAGCATTCAGAAGGGTTGCCACATTTGATCTACATATCAAGAGAGAAAAAGCCAAAGCATCCACATCATTACAAAGCTGGTGCCATGAATGCTTTGGTAATTAGCATTGTTTCATTTCATTTCCATCTTCAGCTCTGGAACTTAGTTAATTATTTTAATTAAGAGATACAGTATATTAAAGTGCTTCTTAATTATTTTATTAGTTTTCTTTTTTTAATTTTTCAGACAAAAGTGTCCGGTTTGATGACAAATGCTCCGTTTATTTTGAACGTGGACTGTGACATGTTTGTAAACAATCCAAAGATTGCATTACATGCTATGTGTGTGTTGCTTGATGCTAAGGGACAAAAAGAAGTTGCATTTGTTCAGTGTCCCCAACAATTTTATGGTAAATTGAAGGATGATCCTCTTGGAAATCAAATGGTGGTTCTCTTTAAGGTGAGTGTAATAACTAATATAATATAATTAAGTACTTTTATATCTGCAGACAATTTTTTATCTTGTCATATTTGTTACCCAAAATGATAAATAATCTTAGAACAAAAAGTACTAAACTTTCTTTCCAGTGTGAAAATTTACAGAGCCATTTATTTGTTGAGTTTGATCAGGAAATTAATTTTTTCAGTTAATATCAATTAATTTTTTAAATTATTTTTTATCTTAAATTTTAAATTCTAAATTTTAAATTCTATATTTTAAAATTTAAATCTTTTAAAAAAATTAGAGTTAAATAAAGTAATTTTACGATAATAAAAAAATTGACTAATTAAATTTGGCTCCTTATATATACTTAATTTTATTTGTTTGTACTATTAATATTTAGAGAGCTACTTAAATAAAGACGCCAAAAGATCTTTTTTTAAAGATGTTTTTTAACAATTAAAATTTAATATATGTAATTGATTAGATCGTATTATTTCTGTCATAATTAGATCGGACAAACCGATTTAACCAAAAAATTGATAAACCAAATTTTAAATTGGTCTAAATTAATATTTTTTAATAAAAAATTATTATAATACCTCTATTATAGAAAATGGTTAAAATACTCTTATTTTTTATGTGTGTGTATAATAAGAGTATTTTGTTATTTTTTATAATAAGAATATTATAATAATTTTTTATAAAAAATATTAATTTAGATCGATTTAAATAATATAGTTTAATCAGTTATATGTATTGAATTTTAATTACTAAAAAACGTATTAAAAAAATGTTTTAAATGTCTTTATCTAAATAGCTTCTTAATACTTATTCTTATTTGTTTGTTTCTATTATCTTTTTCATTCTCACTGTTTTTGTTTTAGAATTTTGTAGGAAAAAAAAAAGAAAAAGATACCATTTTTTTTAATGTTTAACTGCTAAACCTAAAATTTTATTTCTTTATTTTTCTTACAAAGAAGAGATTGAAATTATAACTTAAAAAGTAGAAAAAAAAAAACAAAAAACAAAAAAACACCGCACCTAATTAAATGTCAAATCTCGGGACCATACATCAGAATCTATAAACCAAGGCTTTGTGATAATCTTGTTCAATTTGTCACTAGCATGCTTATAATTATAGTTAAGCATTGTAAATTATAATCATTAATTGTTTTAAATTTTTCCCTTCCATCATGCATTTAAATGGTGCAGTACCTGGTAAATGGATTAGCAGGACTTCAAGGACCTTTTTATGGAGGAACAAACTGCTTCCATAGAAGAAAAGTTATCTATGGTCTTTCGCCAGATGAAGCAGAAAAAGGTACTCACTTATCATTAATTATCAGAAAAAGTTATTTAATTTATGGAATTATGGTGTTCCAAAAAGGACCTTTTGTCGCTTTCTATTGATGTTGGTATGGACTTGCTCAAAGAGCAAAATCATTGGCTTAGAATTTCTTTTTGGTAAGAGAAATAACTCCGTTGTAAGTATAGTTTTAAATCGACAGATAACGCTCAATCAAAGTTTAATTTTTGGTTGTCACAAGTTCAATCCAATAAAAGTAACCGAGAGTATTAGTCTCGGGTCATTCTCCCTAAGAATCACAATCGAGTGCTCAATTATTGGTTGTGAGTTTCACGGGTTGGGTTAATAAAAGGGGAAGAAATTAAAAAGGCAAGAAATGTAAATCAAACAACTAAAGATAACAATTACTAAAAAGAGGCATTCATGGCAAAGATTAAGAATCAAGACTTTCTATCCTACTCATTAATTATCATACAATAATTAACGAGAACTAATCCTATTTCGTCATCTCCAACATCGAAGGAAGGTATAATGTTATCTTCACATTGAGAGAAAGTCAAATAGGACTAGTTAATCACAATCCATAAGTAATGTTAATGGATACAAGACTAAGACCAACTAATTACTCTAGATCACCAATTTAAATTGGGTATTAATGACTCAAGATTGCCCAATTTCTCTTTCCAAGCCAAGAATGCACAAAATCTACTCTAAAGTCCAACCAAACATTTTGTCATACACTTGGATTGCATGAAATAAAAGCATGGTAAAATAACAAGAAATATAAAATCTACAACTACCAATACAAGAAAATAACAATAACAATTCAATTAAACATCAATGACATGAAAACATAAAATTGCATTAAAGAAAATCCAAATCCAACAATAGTGCATGAATATGAAAAGCCCATAAAAAGGAAATTAACAAGTAAAATTAAGAGAACAAGGATGTAGGAATAAGAAATTGTAAAGAAAACAAGATGAAAACAAGAATTAAACCCTAGATCTAAGAGGAATTAACCTAATTCTACCCTAATTCTAGAGAGAAGAGGGAGCTTCTCTCTCTAAAAAACTACCTAAAACATGGTCCTAAACTAATCTAATTGCTCCCCCTTGTTTCCTCTTAAATTTTGCATCAAATAGCTTCAGAAATGAGTTGGATTTGGATCTGAATGGCTCATAAATCGCCCCCAGCGTATTCACTTTAACGAGGTCACGTGACCAACGTCACGCGTGTGCGTGATCGACGCGTGCGCATCGCCTTGCAAATTCCCTCCTCACGCGTACGCATGGCCTTGAATCCTCCAAATACTCGTTTCTTCATGAATTTTTCATTTTGCATGCTTTTCTCTTCACTTCTTCCATTCAATTCTTGCCTTATAAGCCTGAAATCATTCAACGAACATAACAAGGCATCGAGTGGAATCAAAGTGAATTAAATTTAACAAATTAAAGGCTCAAAAAACATGTTTTTACTCTTAAGCACAAATTAGAGAGAATTAAAAAAATATGCTATTTCATTGAATAAATATAAAATAAATCACAAAATTAGAGTTTATTACTTGTTCCTAGGTCAACATTGAAGCATTAAGATGTTTGGTGTCCAGCTACCAAATTCAATTATTATCTTCTAGAATTGATTTTGGAATAATAAGTAAAAAATTGTTTAGAATATTAAATTTAGCCATTGAGACTGTACATATTTTGGTCGAAATTCTTCTAAACAGTAGTTGGTAAAATAATAAAATAAAATATAATTATTTTTAAATGCCAAAGGCGGTTGCGGACAAGCTGGTTGCACTGCAAAGGAGATTTATGTGGGGTAAGGGGGATGGGAAGGATGGTATCCCATTAGTTAGGTGGGAGTTGGTCCAGGCTCCGAAGAAGGTTGGGGGATTGAGGGTTGGGGATGCAGTGCTGCGAAACACAGCACTATTGTTTAAGTGGTGGTGGCGGTTTTCAAAGGAGGATTGCCCCTTATGGAAGAAAATTGTTTGCTCCTGTAACAATTTGAGCCCTGATGTCATGTTGGTAAATCAGAAGATACCAGAGAAAGGCGGGCCTTGGAAGGACATATGCCAGCTAAACATAGAGGAGCAGCGAGGGATAAATTGGTTACTGGCCTGGCCATGGAAGTAGGGAATGGAAGGAGTACCCTGTTTTGGGAGGATAACTGGGTGCAAGGCGGGCCACTGAAAGTGGCGTTTCCAAGACTATTCCAACCAGCAAGGAGTGGTGGTAGGGGATTGTGGGTTTTGGGATGGATTGGAGTGGATATGGAACTTCCAATGGAGAAGAGAGCTTTTCCAATGGGAGCTGGAACTTGTCCACCAGCTGCACGAGAGGTTACGGCCAGTAAAGCTGTCACAGGGTATGGAGGATAATGTGGTCTGGAAGTTTGATAGTAAGGGTGTGTTTTCTACTAAGTCTCTTATGCGGGTCCTTCAATCGGAGAATCTGCCAGCAGCGATCACAAGCTATAGTTTCACAAGTTCATTGTGGAAAAGAGTGGTGCCTCCGAGGATTGAGGTTTTTGGCTGGTTTGTACTTGTTGGTAGAGTTAATACCAAAGACAGGTTGAGTAGGCTAGGCGTTATTCATCACAGTGATAATATTTGTGTGCTCTGTAACAAGGAGATAGAAACTGTCCAGCATCTATTTCTTTGGTGTGATTTAGCATGGCAAGTGTGGTGCTGTTGGTTGCGGTCAGTTGGTAGAAAGTGGGCTATGCCGGGTTCCATCAGAGGTCTGTTCGAGAGTTGGACTGGTTTGCACACGAGTAAACAAGAGCAGAAGCGGTGGTTGACTGGGTTCTTTGCAGTGATTTGGAACATCTGGTTGGAACGTAATGGTAGGATTTTCAACAATCAGATAGCAGGTGTTGACCTCATACAACAGAAAATGCTTCTGAGCTACAAAGAATGGACGGACAGTAATCCCGGAGAGTGTTGATAGTAGTGTTGGGGATAACAGACTCTATGGTCTTTTTTCTTTGTTCTTTTTCCTTGTTTCTCTATTTGTAGCACATTGACTTATTGCTCCGCTGGTTTGTGTTGAGCTTTCGGTATTTCAAAAAAAAAAATGATAAAACTTATATATGATAGAAAAAATATATATTTAATGATAATTAATTTTATATTTTATTCTTTTTAATTTTTTTTATTTTAGAATTTTATTTTTACATATTTTATATACGTTTGAGATTTTTTATTTTTAATATTTTTTATTTATTTAATTTTATTTCTAATATTTTTAATTTGTGTTCAAATTATTTTTTAATATTTTTTATTTTGTCCTTAATATTTTATATGGAGTTAACATCTAAGAATAATTTTAATATAAAAAATATTAAAACAAATATTAAACATTAAAAATATTTTTTAAAAAAATTACAAATACCACAAAATAAAAAATATTTTACTCTAAGAAAAATTTAGAAACTTGTTATATTAATAATTTATATAGAAAATTAAATTGTGGACCATACTAAATACTGTAATAAAGCAGTTGCGGCTATTACCGCAATAGCATGTATTGTAATTGCAATAAATTAGGACAAATTGCATATTTAAATAAAATAAAATTCTATCAATTTGTAAAATAGAAAAGAAATTCATTGTTTAAGATTTTTCCTTTCAAATCAACTATTTTCGAGCACTAATAAACGCAAATGTATGTATCATCAACGTGTAAATGATGAATAAAAAATTACGGTCCCAATTAACCTGATTTGCTCATTTAATCCATTGGTTAAAAGTTTGGAATTAATTACCAACAAAATTGTTACTATCATGACTGGGATTATTGTTTTTTAAACACCTTAATTAGCTTGTAATAACTTATAATTTTCAGGAAACATGTCATCAGAGAAGGAGCTAAAACAAGAATTTGGTGGTTCAAAAGAGCTTGTGAAATCAGCTGGTGATGTTTTGGAAGGAAGAACATATTCCCCTAATAATGATATCAATATTTCCAAATCACTTGAGTCAGCAAATCAAGTTGCTAGCTGTGGATATGAATATGCCACTGGCTGGGGAGATCAGGTTAGTAGTTTTCAACATAATCATATATTTACATTCTGCAAATCAATTCCATAAAAATTGATGGTTTTATTGTGGAATTTCAGATTGGTTGGAAATATGGATCAATAACAGAGGATGTTCTAACTGGACTTTCAATCCATAAAAAGGGTTGGAGATCTGAATTCTGCACACCAGACCCGATTGCTTTCACAGGCTGTGCACCAATTGGGCTTCCAGCATCAATGGGCCAACAGAAAAGATGGGCCACTGGAATGCTTGAGATCTTCCTTAGTAAGAAGTATTGTCCACTTGTTTGCACCATTTTTGGCAAATTACATTTTAGGCAATTCTTGGCTTATATGTGGATTATGAATTGGGGCTTCCAACCACTTTTTGAAGTCTCTTATGTTTCTCTCCTTACCTATTGCGTTATCACCAACTCCAATTTCATGCCTCAGGTATGCATTAATTTCTTGTTTCTCTTTGGGCCTAGGTCCCTCTAGTTTACCAAAAATATTAACAAGCTATATTTCTGACCCAAAAAATAATAAAAAACAAGCCACATTCATTCATTTTATGATTTCTTAATGTCTTATTACTCTTGGAGTGAATACCCCATTCGACTCCTGACAATTACTTCGAAAGGACAACGAGGTCACCAAGAAAAAAAAAACACCAAATCTAGTGTCTGATATTTTTTTTTTGAGACTGATTAATCCCTGTGCCAAAAAAAAAACCAACATTGACTTTTTTGGACATAGAGACTAATTAGTCCCATAAAAATAAAGCTCAGGAACCGGATTGCATTTTTTTTTGTTAAGAGTCTCGTTGTCTTTCGAGATAATTATCAGGGTCATTTTGGATTTTTTTCCTTACTTCTTATATGTCTTTTTTTTACCATTTAGTTATTCTATATTAAGTGAAGACTTTTATAACTTTAAATAAGAATTATTTACACCAAAATTTTCATTTTAGATGATAATTTTTACTTTACATTTCAATAATAAATAATTATTTCCAATTTTAGAACTTATAAAATGGAAAATTTTTTCATTCTTAATTTCTATTGATGTAATAGTAAAATTATTTTACTTAACCTTACATTTTAAAATGAAATTCTCATTTTAGAATATCCAAATTCTATAATAAATTCATAACAACACTAGTATTCAATTATAAAAAACATTACTATATTTTTCTCTAGACACCTTAGCAATCAATCAATATGCTAACAAATTAGTTCATAAAATCTTAACAAACTTGAAGTTTAATTCAAAAAAAAAAAAAAGTTTCATTTTCTAACAAATTAGTCTCTAGAAAACACTAATGCATTATTATTGTTGCATAAATGAAATTTTTATGTGTTGTTTTTTATCCAGGGACCAGCCCTATCAATTCCTATTACTCTTGTTGTAATTTATATGCTATATACAATACTAGAGTACTTGGCAACAAAGCTATCAATCCAAGAGTGGTGGAACAATCAAAGAATGTCAAGAATATACATCATGAATGCTAGGTTCAGTGGATTTCTTGCCCTGATTCTTAAGCTTCTAAGAATATCCAACACTGTCTTTGACATTACAAGGAAAGATCAAAATTTCTCTAGTCATGATGGCCAAGATTGCTTAGATAATAACAATAATGATGATGGTGGTACCTTCACATTTGATGAATCCTCAGTTTTTGTTCCAGGAACTACTATTTTGCTAATGCAATTGGCAGCAATGGTCATCAAAATTATTGGATTAGTGGGATCAAGGAGTGGGAATAATAATAATAATAATAATAATAATAATAATAATAATAATAATGGGTATGGATCAATATGTGACATGTTATGTAGTGTGTATTTGATTCTTTGCTATTGGCCATTTTTGAGAGGGATATTTAGAAGGGGCAAATATGGAATTCCATTTTCCACAATTTTCAAGTCAGCAACACTGGCGTTTCTTTTTGTGAGTCTATGCACACAGACCATTAGTGGTTAATTTTATGGTCTGGAATGGTTATTCATCATACATATAAATATTGGGATTTTTTTTTTTTTTTTTTAAGTTTACAAATCAATGATGTATCATTGTTATCTATTGATTATTTGTCTTCTTTTACAAGATTGTTTATTACATGTAATGAAATAGTGGTTTGAATCTCAGTTAAGAGAACTATCCTTGTTATAATACACTACTTGCAAATTAGTGTTTAGCTTTCTAATTTTTAAACAAGAGTTAGGGAGCCAATGAAATATTTGTACAATGTGTAAAATGAACATCACCCATAATATTCAGAATAACCATTCGGATATTAGGGATAATAAACATCTCATATTATAAAACCACGCATCCCAAAAGCTTAAACTAATTTTGGAGTTCACTAATGATCGAACTCTTGACCTCTTAACTTTTCAGATCTAAAACTCTAATATCATGTTATAATACCACTCATCCCAGAAGCTTACGCTAATAGAAAAAAATAACACTAATGGTTATATCTCTAATACTCTCTAAACCTCCATTATTATACAAATATTCCATTGACTCCCTATACTTTCTTTTAAAACAAATATTGAGCGATCTTAATATTTTTAAACCCATTTTTTTTTATCTTAAATATATATTTTTTAAAAAAGAAAAATGTTTAGATAAACTACAAATATCACTAGTTTTAAAAAACTATTTCGACCATTTCTTATCGTCATCAATAAACAAAATTAGAGATTAGTCATTAATTTTTAAATGTGCAAGAGTTTCACGGCTAAATATTTTAAAAAACGTTAAAAAGAAAAGGATATTTTCATATTTTTATTTAAAATTTAGTTTTAATATATTGACCTTACAAAATATTTTACATAATCATATTATTATATTAATTTTGTTACGGCTCGGCTCAAACGATATGCAGGCCGACCCGACTCATAGGCCACCCGACTTGAAAGGTCAGGTGCGAGGCGCTCACCAACTGAACCGGACACGCGTTCTTTACAGCTCTCTGCTACAGCTGTATTGGGAAGTTTTGAGGAAGGTGGGTCTGCCTTCGTGGGGCCACTTCTGACATGGTATATATGGGGAGGGTCCTATCCCTCCCCCAAGGTACGTCACATACATCACCTTTTCCCACTTTTCGCCTGCACACCTGACTGACTAGAGCGTCGGAGTGTCTTTGCAGGTGGCATCCCCTCTCTCCACACCAAGATCTTGGGACGTCGGTTACTCCAGCTCCAACCTCGCAATCCGGAACCAGGCGATACCCCACTTTACCAACCGAAGGACCTCCCCGAACCGTCCGGTACCCGAGCTACCGTACATTAGCGCCGTCTGTGGGGACCGCCTAAATGGACGTTGTACAGGGTCCTGGAGAACCAGGCCACGGGGCCGAGCCCAGAGGGGAAGCCTCCGTGGCTTCCTCCCGAGAGCGCACGAGGTCCCCTCCACGACGACCCGAACCGTATTCACGATCTCAAGAGAGACGCCCCTTTGGGGGAACAGGTAGCAATAGCGCCAGAATAATGCAGGAATTGCGTCACAGGATGCAGAACCTGGGTTGCCAGCTGGCAAATCAGGAACATCGCCAACGAACTCCCGAACCAAGCTATTCCCGTTCTCCCGTGACACGGGGAAGAACTCCCCAGATAAGTCATTCCCGGCGCACGCCTAGCCCACGATCTGAATCTGAAAGCGTCTGGGAGGAACAGGAACGCCCAAGAAGACGTCATGACCCCGTGATATACACCCGGCCTGAAAGGAGACGCGCCACAGAGTGGGACCAGGAAGACAGTGGAGAAAGGCCAAGGAGAACACGGCGACCCGTGATAATGGCGCAACCCCATTTCATCGTTCCGTCCTCGAGGTCCGGCTACCAAAGCACTTTGATAAGCCAACGGACATGAGGTACGACGGAACCCAAGACCCCCAGGAGCATCTTACGGCCTTCGAGGCCAGAATGAACTTGGAGGGAGTAGGTGACAAAGTAAGGTGTCGCGCCTTCCCGGTCACTCTGGCGGGACCTGCAATACGGTGGTTTAACAGCCTCTCGCAAGGCTCTGTTGTCAGGTTTTGGACATTAGCCGCGCTTTCTTGGCCCAATTCACTACCAGAATCGCAAAGGCGAAGCACCCGATCAACTTGCTCGGGGTGACACAAAGGCCCGGTGAGCCGACCAGAAAATATTTGGACCGGTTCAACGATGAGTGTTTGGAGATTGACGGGCTAACCGATTCGGTGGCCAGTCTGTATTTGACGAATGGGCTTCTGAACGAGGATTTCAGGAAGCATCTCACCACGAGGCTGGTGTGGACGATGCAGGAGATCCAAAGCGTGGCTAGGGAATATATCAACGATGAAGAAGTCAGTCAAGTCGTGGCTGCCAACAAACGGCAGCCCACCTACAATCAACCTCGGCAGCACGGCGGTGGGGAAAGGCTGAAGGAGCACGCCAGGGACGGCGAGCAGGGCAAGACATCCAGGCCGTTTTCCCGAGTCGGGAAGTTCACCAGCTACACCCCCCTCACCGTCCCCATCATAGAAGTTTATCAGCAGATAGCCGAGAAGGAAATTTTGTCGAAGCCCCGACCTCTAAAGGACAGAACCGGGGGAACAAGAGCCTCTATTGTGATTATCATAAGGGCTATGGACATAAGACACAGGATTGTTTCGACCTGAAGGATGTGCTAGAACAAGCGATCCGAGATGAAAAGCTGGCCGAATTCTCCCACCTCATCAGGGAGCCGAGGAGACGAGATCGAGACCGCGAAGGAGAGGACAAGACCCGCGCAGTGAAGCGACGTCAGGAGCCAGAGGACAACGAGCACAGCCTTACCATAGTAAACGTGGTAACAGCAAGAGACGTGGCTCCAAGGTCGAGGTCGGCACACAAGAAGGATGCCAAAGTCCTGGCGGTCTCCTCCTCTTCCGCACAATGCTCCAAGAGGGTTCCACCCATCTCGTTCGGTCCAGAGGACCAGTGGTTCGACGAGGTTGCGGAAAACCCTCCCATGGTCATCACGGCCAGAGTGGGAACCGGCCTCATCAAACGGATCCTCGTAGACACCGGGGCTGACTCGAATATCATGTTTCGAAATGTGTTCGATGCCTTGGGTCTCCGGGATGCCGACTTGAAGACTCACCAGCACGGTGTAGTAGGCTTGGGCGACCAGTTTATCAAGCCCGACGGGATAATCTCCCTACCAGTATCTGTAGGACTAGGACAGGGAAGGAGATCGGTAATGGCTGAGTTCGTGGTCCTACGAGACTCCACGGCCTACAACGTCATCCTAGGAAGAAATACTATCAACGATCTCGGGGTAGTGATCAGTACAAAGATGTTGGTAATGAAGTTCATCGCTGAAGACGGATCCGTTGGATCCATAAAGGGAGACTTGGAAACGGCAGTCGCTTGCGACAATGCTAGTCTCTCCTTAAGGAAGAAATCCAAAGAAGCATCGGGAGTATTCCTCGCCGACCTAGACGCTAGAGTCGATGACAAACCCAGACCCGAACCGGAAGGGAACTTAGAAAGGTTCAGGGTTGGCGACACAGAGGAAAAGTTCACTTTCGTGAACAGGAATCTCCCACACGACCTGAAGGAACCTTTAATGGAAATGATCAGGGCTAACGACGGCCTATTTGCCTGGACGCCAGCCGACATGCCGGAGATAGACCCCCCAGCTCATGTCGCATCGCTTGGCCGTCAAAGCGGGGGCCAAGGCAGTCACTCAGAGGAGAAGGAAAATGTCACAAGAAAGGGCAGAGGAGGTGGCCAGGCAGACGGCCAGCCTTCTCGAAGCGGAATTTATCCAGGAACTCGACTACTCGACTTGGCTGTTGAATATAGTTCTGGTTAGAAAGCACAATGGGAAATGGAGGATGTGCGTAGATTACTCCGATCTTAACAAAGCATGTCCCAAAGACTTCTACCCCCTCCCCAACATAGATGCGCTTGTCGACGCGGTGGCGGGATATCGGTATCTGAGCTTCGTGGAAGCTTATTCTGGCTACAATCAGATACCGATGCACCGGCCAGACGAGGAGAAGACGGCGTTCATAACGCCGGGGGGAACATATTGCTACAAGGGAATGCCGTTCGGGCTGAAGAATATAGGGGCCACCTACCAAAGGTTGATGAATAAGATATTCAGCGACCTCATAGGCAAAACGGTGGAAGTATACGTAGACGATATCTTAGTAAAGACTGCCCGACCTGATGATCTCATAGGTGATATGGAAAACATATTCGCCTCCCTCGGACAACACGGCATGAGGCTCAACCCACTTAAATGTTCCTTCGCCATGGAAGTGGGAAAGTTCTTGGGGTTTATGATAACCCAAAGAGGGGTGGAGGCCAACCCAGAAAAATGTGAAGCAATACTCCAGATGAAGAGCTCGGGATGCATCAAGGACATTCAAAGGTTGACAGGGAGTCTCACCGCGCTATCACGATTCCTCGGAGCGTCGGCTGCTAGGGCGCTACCATTCTTTAACCTGATGAAAAAGGGGATAGCATTTGAATGGATCCCGGCGTGTGAAGAAGCATTCAAGCATTTCACAGAGATTCTTGCAACACCACCTTTTCTCGGGAAGCCCAAGGTCGGAGAACCGCTATACCTGTACTTGGCCATAACGGATGAAGCGATGGCGGTGGTTTTAGTGCGAGAAGAAGGAAAGATCCAATAGCCAATTTACTTCGTGAGCAAAGCATTGCAAGGAATAGAATTGAGATACAGCAAATTAGAGAAGTTGGCACTTGCGCTCCTGACCTCTTCTCGTAGATTACGACAATACTTCCAGGGTCATCAAGTGGTCGTGAGGACAGACCAGGGAATCCACCAGGTACTCCAGAAACCCGACTTAGCGGGAAGAATGATGACTTGGGATATCGAGCTATCCCAGTATGTCTTGCAGTATGAACCCAGGCATGCGATTAAAGCGCAGGCCATGGCCGATTTCCTGGTAGAAGTAACAGGGGACCCAACCGAGGCAACGAGCATACGGTGGAAGCTCCACGTAGACAGGGCCTCCAACCAAACGTTCGGAGGAGCCGGGATCATCTTGGAAAGCCCAGTCGGGGTCATATATGAACAGTCGATCAAGTTCGAATTCCCGGTGTCAAACAATCAAGCGGAGTACGAGGCCCTGTTACAGAAGTATATGGAGAAGGTCAAAGAGTCGAGCAAACAATTCGAGGAGGTCACGATCGAACACGTTCCGAGAGAAAGGAACACACGGGAAGACCTCCTGTCCAAACTAGCAGGCACAAAACCAGGGGCCGGCAACCGATCTCTCATTCAAGGTTTGGTAAAGGAACCAGCTGTGGTCTTGCAACTGACTCAATCAAAACCCTCTTGGATGGACCCGATCATTGATTTTCTGGAGAAGGCGAGGCTCCCCATCGACGACAAGCTGGCCAAAATGATAAGGCGGGAAGCGGCCAAGTATGTAATCATATAGGGCCAGTTGTTTAAATAAGGAATCAGACAACCTTTGTTGAAATGCCTGCATCCCAATCAAACAGACTATGTGCTCAAAGAGGTCCATGAGGGGTGCTGCGGTCACCACATCAGGGGCAAAGCTTTAGCAAGAAAGCTCATCAGAGCAGGGTATTATTGGCCGTTGATGATGAAGAACTCCAAAGAATTCGTAAGGAAATGCGTCAAGTTCCAAGAGAACGTCAATTTCCACAGGGCACCGGCAACTTATCTAAGCCTATTGACGTCTTCCCGACCTTTCTCACATTGGAGAGTCGACCTCCTGGGACCCTTCCTGGTCGGTCCAGGGCAGGTCAAGTACCTTATAGTTGCTATCGACTACTATACCAAGTGGATAGAGGCTGAGCCACTGGCCAGCATATCCTCATCCAATTGTCGGATGTTCATGTGGATACAAGTGGTCACTCGATTCGGCATCCCTGAGGTCGTTATCTCTGATAACGGGACGCAGTTCACTGACAAGAAGTTTGTAGAGTTCTTCGCCGGTTTGGGCTTAAAGCAAAAATTCTCATCTGTGAAACATCCCCAGATGAACAGCCAAGTTGAGGCCGAGAATAAGGTCATCTTGCTAGGCCTCAAAAAGCGGCTTGATAAGAAAAAGGGAGCATGGGCTGATGAACTCCCCTCCGTCCTCTGGTCCTACCGCACAACCCAGCAATCGTCCACAGGAGAAACCCCATTCCGCTTGACATATGGGGTGGATGCTATGATACCCGTAGAGGTTGGTGAGCCGAGCCCACGGTTGCTTCTGGGAGGAGTAGAGGAAGCTGTAGAGAAAGACCTAGTAGACGAGGCTAGAGAAATGGCCCATTTGTCGGAAGCAGTGCTGAAGCAAAGAATGACCCTGCGCTACAACGCCAAAGTACTCATAAGAGAATTCGAACAAAATGACCTGGTCCTGCGGCGCAACGACATCGGGATGCCGACTCAGGGGGAAGGTAAGCTGGCGGCCAACTGGGAAGGCCCTTACAAGGTCAAAGAGGTGATTGGTAAGGGCGCCTACAAGTTGAAAAGACTCGACGGCAAGGAAGTCCCGAGAACGTGGAACGCGGGTAACTTAAGAAGGTTTTATTCTTAGTCTAAACATGCCGAGTAGGCGACCTGACCAACTCAGTAAGACCCGGGTTTCACTTTATCATCAAATAATTTACTTCTGTTAAATACTTATCATTGCCATAGATTTGCTCAACTGCCGACTAATATTCACTTGTTCAAATTTACTTTTACCCTTCTATGCTTCCCATAACAACGAATTTCTTATGATACGTGTTAAACGAGGCGACGATACGGTATCTCGGGACTGATCACCCCGGAAACCAACCAAATTAACACCACAATAAACGGCTATAGCAATAATAAAGCCACGATTTGGCTTCGTCAAACTACCAACGTAAGCGACAAGCCAATACCAGCAAAATGGTAATAAAATAGAACGAAAATGCACTACCGAGTAAGCGGGAAAAATAGTAATCATAAGCCGACCAAACGACTACTAAAGTAGTTTACAGATGCAAGATCCAACGGGCACAACAACAAAGTTTACCAAACTACGCGACAAGGTCTACAGAAACAAAAAATTACAAGATTCATACAAGAGTACAGAGATCACTTCTTCGGCATATCAACAATCTTTCCATCCTTGATTGTTTTGAAAACACCGATTGCCGACGTGTCGAAGTTAGGAGCCACGAGCTTCACTTGGGCTTTAAGGGTCTCTTCAGTCATCAGGATGGTGCTCTTCCCCTATTTCACGGTCTCTTTGTACTTCTTCTTAAATTCTTCAGCTTCGGATTGAGCAGTCTTGGCCAATGAGGCGGCCTCGTCGCGTTCCTTTTCCAAAGCGGCCACCCGACCCTGAGCAGCGTTGAGCTGGCTCTCCAGAGTCAGCTCCCGCTCGGTTAGCCAGAAAACAGCTGCATCAGAAGTCTTCAATTTTTTCTCGGCGGTTTTGGCCTTCTCCTTGGCAGCTTTGAGCTTCTCCTCTGCTTTGGACAGCTGCTCCCGAAGTGTTTCGACTTGCACCTTAAATTGATTGTTGGCCTTAACAGAGGACTCGAGCCTCCTCTGCACCGACTGCATTTCCGACAGCTCAAACTCGGCCTTCCTGGCTATGGTGGCGCCACGAGGTGAGAACAGTACATCCACCTCGCTTGCCCAGGAAGATCCGAGCCATGGAAATATTACTCCGTGCCGGGAAGCAACTGGGAGTCTATAAAGTTTCCGGCATCGAAGTTCCTCTCTATCACAGTGAGGGCTCCTTCAGGGCTAGAGGACGACTTCTTCCTCTTTGGGTTGTGGATAACCTTCACATCATCCTCCTCGAATTGTGGATTGGAAGTCGAGCCCTCGTCAGTACCGACGACCTCTTCTGGGATGGGAGAAACACGCGCCCCATCAGCACTTTGAGCCGACATCTCGACATCATGGGGAGGAGGCACCACCTGATTCTCGTTATTTTCGGGTAGGTCCTTCTGATTCCCGTCAGCTGTCTAGTGCAGTATTTACAACCACACTTACTAACCGGCAAGTGCACCGGGTCGTACCAAGTAATACCTTGCGTGAGTAAGGGTCGATCCCACGAGGATTGATGGATTAAGCAACAATAGCGTTTGATAGGATTAGTTAGACAAACAGAAAAGAGTGTTGATGTTCAAAAAGCATTAAACAGTGACTCAGAATATCAAAGGCAGGCACGTAAATAAATTGAAAATAAAATATGGGAGAAAACAGTTAAGACTTCAGAGTTATCTATTTTTCCGGATTAACTTTCCTTACTAATTATTTTAATTATGTAGGATTTAATTTATGGCAAACTATATGTGACTAGACCCTAATTTCTTAGACCTTTCTAGTCTCCTCTAAAATTCATCAACAGCCAATTCCTTGGTCAATTAATTCCAATTAGAGGGTGATGATTAAATTCCAGTTTATATGCCACAAAAACTCTAATTACCCAAAAATAAAAGGATTATATGTCACGTATCCCGTTAAATCCAGATAATTAAAATTTAGGAGAATATGTTTTCAAGCTGTTGTTCAAGTAAAGAGCTTTTCCAAGTTTTACAAGAACTCAAATAGAAAGAGGGTCATACTTCCGTTCCACCCAAATTCATAAAATAAAGAGCGAAAACAATTCTTAAATTATAAATCCATACATAAACTAAAATAGAAAAAGCAATAAAATTAATCCATAGAAATAGACAGAGCTTCTAACCTTAACAATGGAGGATTAGTTGCTCATGGTTCAGAGTAGAAAATAAGGATTGTAAATTGTAAATGGGAATAATGTTCTCTCGGAATCACCCTGTTGGGATCCCTTTTATAACTAATCCTAATAAATTTAAAATATAATATTTAAAATTAAACTTAAAATAATATCTTTTCCTAATTTAAAATTTGAATTTAAATTCAAATTAATTAACAAGTCTTCAACTGATGGGTGGGGACCACTTGATTTGTCCATTATGCAGCTTCTAATCTGTGTTTTCTGGGCTGAAAACTGAGTTAAAACAGCCCAGAAATTGCCCCCAGCGTTTTCTGTCAATTCTGCAGATCGCTCATGTGACGCGTCCACGTCGTCCACGCGTTCACGTCATTTGTGCAGATTCCAGTCCACGCATTCGCGTCAAGCACGCGATCGCGTCATTGCGATTTCCTCCATTCCGCGCGGTCGCGTGAGCCATGCGTCCGCGTCGGTATTCGCTGGTCATCTCCTTGGCTTCTTCTCTTTCTCTGCAGAAACTTCATCAAATCCATCCGAATGCTACCTAAATTAATTAAAATTGCACAAAACTCAAAATAGCATCCATAGTGGCTAAAATATAATTAATTCTTAATTAAACTCAACAAATTAGATGCAAATTCACTAGGAAAAGATAGGAAAGATGCTCACGCATCACCGTCTCCTCATCGTTGTCGCCATCCAGAAAGGTGTTATATAAATTTTCAAGACCGGTCACTTCGGCAGACATTCCCACTGCAGCAAAATAGTGAAACGGGTTAGTCGTGAAATCGGCATAACGAATCAAAGCAACAGTAGCGCAAGAAATGCAAGTTAAAGCTACTCACAAATATAATTTCTACGACCTTCCGGTCTCCCATAAGGAGATAAGGGTTCACATGATTTTTCCCAAAAAACAGCCAACAACACTTCGGCAATCTTTTTGTCCACAGAGGACATTCCTTTGTATGTTACCTTAATAAAGGTATTGGACCCCGCCCTAAAACTCCAATATGTCGGGATGAGGCGCTGCCCCTCCAACGACAGCCAGAAGGGGTGGCGACCTTTGACTGGGCGCACCTTGAAGTACTTATCCTTGAATTCGTGGTAAGAGTCCTCGAACAAGCCAAAAATCCTCCGACCCTGGGCAGATCGGAAGGAGATAAACCCCTTTCTTGCTTTCCCTTCTTTGGAAGGATTCGTAAGGGTAAAGAGGTAAAGAAACATGTCCACGGACACCGGCAGCTCTAAATATTCACACACCATCTCGAAACAGCGGATGGAAGCCCAATTGTTCGGATGCAACTGCGACGGCGCCACGGAGCATCGGTTAAGGAGCGCCATTTGGAAAGGAGAGAAAGGAATGCGAACCCCCAATTGGGTAAACATTGCCTAGTAGAACCATATCCAGTCGGCAATTGAGGGGAGTGGAGGTTGAGTTCGTATAATCGTTCGTTAGGGGCGGGGACGAAAACGTCGTAGTTAGACTCCTCGTCAGTCCCGCCGCACAAGTACTCGGCTTGACGGAACTCGGTCAGCTCCTCCTCACCCATTTGGTTTGGGGAGTCCTTTACGTCGGAAGTCACCCAAGCATACCGGTCGTAAGCCGCGCTTGAGGCGGAAGCTCGTGAAACGTGACGTAGGGCCATACCTACAGTGGGGGCACCACTTAGTTAGTCTACGAGGTCGGGAGTTCGAAAAAGGTCCAGAAACTACATTTCGTCTATTCAACCACTACAACCAAGCATGGCCGAAGCAAATCCTAAGTAAAAGCCTAAAAGCTAATGCCCTGGAATGGTAACCCCCCTAATGCACCTACCTGACACTAATGTCATCCAACATACAAGTCAAATAAGAAGAACAGCATGCATACAGGAGCACAGACAGTGAAGATAAAACAAACATGGAAGAGTGAGGGATGAGTGCTTACCAGGATAGTTGCAGAGATTCGAAAGGAAGCAAGAAGGAGCGAATGCACAAGGATACAGAAATCGTAGTAGGAAATTCGAGAGGGAAGAAGATGGAAGTAGAAAGAACCAGGCACTGAGGTAGGAATGAAATACAAAAACTGACTAAGGGATCAAGAAACTGACTCAAGAAGCGCGAAGGGCAATGGCAAAACAGTCTTTGCGTGCAGGGTTTTGAAATAACTCATTATGAGCATTAAATGCCTGGTGCGTAGAACGAGGCGACGAAAGGTTATTCCCAGCAACAAACAGACACGCGCAAGAGGCACGTCCTCCCCACGAGCGGCCAACCTAGCGACAACGCACAAGAGAAAACATAACACGCCACCAACGGCCCTCACGATCATTGCTGGCGCGTTGGGGGCACTGTTACGGCCCGACCCAAACGATATACAGGCCGACCCGACCCATAGGCCACCCGACCCGAACGGTCGGGCGCGAGGCGCTCACCAACTGACCCGGACATGCGTCCTTTACAGCTCTCTGCTACAGCTGTATTGGGAAGCTTTGAGGAAGGTGGGTCTGCCCTTGCGGGGCCCACTCCTGACATGGTATATATGGGAAGGGTCCTACCCCTCCCCAAGGTACGTCACGTACATCACCTTTTCCCACTTTTCGCCTGCACATCTGACGGATTAGAGCGTTGGAGTGTCTTTGCAGGTGGCACCCCCTCTGTCCACACCAAGATCTCGGGACGTCGGTTACTCCAGCTCCAACCTCGCAACCCGGAACCAGGCGATACCCCACTTTACCAACCGAAGGACATCCCCGAACCGTCCGGTACCTGAGCTACTGTACAAATTTTTCTAAAAGATTATTTATACTATTAATATAAAAAATATTTATTTTATTAATAAAATATTATACAATTATATATATATATATATATATATATATATATATATATAACTGTTTTATTCAGTAATGAATAAAATTAAATTTTTTATTTATTTTTATATTTTTTTATAATATTTTTTAATCTGATAAATTAAAAATTAATTTATTGTAAATTAAAATTTTATTTAAAAATTTACTGTTGATTCACAAACCTAAATTGGAACAAATCTTTTACTCGTTTAATGCAATGAAATTCCATCAGATAAAGAAGTAAATAATGAATTTTAGATATATGGATCTGAGATATCACTTGATCATTGCATTGTCAGTCTTAACAGAATCCTTAAATTAGATGAAGACAAGTTCCTCGTTCAAGTCAAGTGATACCAGGAAGCAGCACAAACCTCTTTACTCTTTCTAACACTTGCCAATTGCCGACACCTAAATAGTAAATACTAAATAGTAATACTACTACCACACCATAATCATCGTTTGTTTCTGTTTCTCTCTCTAGAGAGAGAAAGATGGCTACGAACAACACAGGGGTTATATTGAAGATTGGTTTGGGGGTTGTGGCACTGTGCATAGCAGGGTACATAGTGGGTCCCCCTCTTTACTGGCACTTAATGGAAGGATTGCTTGATGTCAACCACTCTTCTTCTCCTTCTTCTTCTTCTTCTTGTGCTCCTTGTCTCTGTGATTGTTCTTCCCAACCCATACTTTCAATTCCACAAGGTGCTTGCTTTTTCAGATCTCATTTCACGTGTGTTCCTGATTGATTACCCATCTTATGATCTTGTTAAAAGTTTGTGCTTTTCTTAATTGGGTCATTGGATTATGGGGTTTGGATCAGAATCAATGAACTTTTTGGATCTGGGTTGGATTGATTTTCTTTTCTCACTATAGCTTCATCTTGCAATTCATATACTCCAGTATGAGTAATTTGACAAGAAGACATTGTTACTTGACTTCAATGTCTCATATGATGATGCTGATAAATTGGCAAATTATTTTGGTCTCTGGTAGTAAATACAGTTCCAATTAAATATCTTTGTGGTTTTATTATAGTTTGCAGCTACCTTGTCTTTGTTCAACTGCACATTTGTCATGTAACTAATTATGTTTCTTTCCATGTGATTTTATAGGTCTGAGTAACACTTCATTTGGAGGTTGGTTTCTGTTCTCTGGATGAACTACATCGAATCAATTAATTAAACCATTCTGTTAACTTCTCTATATAATGCCGATTTGTATGATGGTAGGAGCTGAAGCTATCATTGTTGAATGTTGACTTACTTGAAGAATTTAGGAAGTTTGTTGTTTTTTCATCAATTGAATCTACTTTTATGATGGAAAAAATCTAATGTGACTTCAGAACATATAATTTTTCCTTCTAATTTTGTTTTATGCCAATCTGTACTCATATGTTAAACTAATTACAATGTTTCTAGCATTCTTAATTTATAGTAAACTTGCTTGGATATGTTGTCTCATGTTTTTGTTGGCTCTTACACTGGATGATAAGCTTCTGCTAGAAAATTATATTTGATTGGTAATGTTACACAGATTGTGCAAAGCCTGATCCGGAGGTGAGTGGAGACACCGAAAAGAATTTTGGCGAACTATTGTCAGAAGAACTAAAGCTAAGGGAGAACCAAGCTTTGGAACAACAGCAGCATGCTGACATGGCACTCCTCGAGGCGAAGAAGATCGCATCTTCGTATCAAAAGGAAGCAGACAAGTGCAATTCAGGGATGGAAACGTGCGAGGAGGCGAGGGAGAAAGCCGAGTTAACCTTGGTAGCTCAGAAGAAGCTGACTGCATTGTGGGAACTTAGAGCGCGGCAGAAAGGGTGGAAAGAAGGAGCTGCCAAGTCTCAAGGAAATGTACAAACTAAACTGCTTAGAGAATAGGCATTGCATGACACTATTCAAAGAAACTGAGTTTAAAATGTTGGTAACAGGAAACAAATTTGTTCATGGAAGGTTAAGTGTATAAAAACAAATGATGTTTGTAACTTTAACGCCCATTTTGGGTATTGCTTCCACATGCAAGATAATGCTAATGTTACATCTAAAATTTTTTGTTTAAGCAGGATCAACATAATTCTGATTTTAGTGGTAATATGTAAGTTTTGCATATTACTAATGGCGAAATATTGTTGAATTTTTCTGTAATAATAATATATTACTAAAGGAGAAACATTATAGAATTTAGCTGTGGTTCACTATTTTCTTTGAAAGTTTGAGATGGATTTTCGATCATGTGTTGTGAGTTGTGACATTGATAAAGAGAACACGGGCAATCGTTGATTTGTTTTGTGAATAAATGACCATTTGTACCATGAAAGATGAAAACGATGACATACGTACTCACACTAAATCGAAATTAAACTTGTATCCACGCAAGATCCGTGTGACAAAAGTACCCTGTCTTTGGAGGGTTGGAGTGCCACGTAGGTACTTTTGTCACACGAAGGACATCTTGCGTGAATACAAGTTTAGTTTTGATCTAGTGTGGATACATATGTCTGTTTTCATTTTTTATAGATACAAATGATCATTTATTCTTTGTTTTGTTCTTTTGGTGGATAGGAAAAATTATTGATTGGCAAAGAAAAATATAAATAATTTCCGCGTCTATGTTATCTTTATTGAGTTGAAAACACACCTCCAGTACGAAAGCTTATGGATTTTACATTCTATTTTCAGTAGTAGAAAAGTATTTTTATTTAAGGGCAAAGTCAACTTTTTGTCTCTATCATTTACGATTTTTTTTTTAAATTATCTTTAACATTTAGTTGTATTTAATTTTATTCCTAACATTTTCGATTTGTGTCAAAATTAATCCTGGATGTTAATTTTATGTAAAATGTTAGAGACGAAATTAAAAACGTTCATAGATAATTTTGAACAAATCAAAAACATTAGTAACAAAATTGAATGAACTAAAACATCGGAGATATTTTTATAAAAAATCACAAATATTAAAGACGAAAAATATATTTTTTTCTTATTTAATATACTTAAGTAAAAGTAGATACTACATAGAATAATAATCTTTCTATATTTTCAATAATGATAATCAAATTTTGGGTTCAATATATATATATATATATATCACAATTTTAACCATTAATTTTATGATGTTTAAATTTATGGGCTTTAAAGTGCAAGATTAATGAGTAAAATTGTGATGTCTATACTTAAAATTCAAAATTTTGGCAGTTACAATCAATGTTGGGAGGTAACAAAATTCTATGTATTTCCTTTTAAAGAATTCTCTTAAGATATTATCTTGAAGTATGCTCACAATAAAAGTGAGTCCTGTCACTTGTGAATTTATCTATGAAGCACGGACACTTCGTTGAATTATCGTGTCCGCGTGTTGGACACATTTCGGACACGACACTCACCGACATTCGTCCGACACGCGTGTTTGCTGTGTCCAACCGTGTCTTAATAAAAAATAAAAAAATTCTTCTCTGGACACGCCTGGACACACCTAAATACCATCACGTGTCCACGTGTCCAGTCTTATTCTTAACATATATTCTTAAAATAAATTTAGATATCGTATATATTATTATTTATTAAAACAAAAAATATTTTAAATACTTGATATAAATAAAATAAGACATTAAAAATAATTAAAAATTTTAATTTATATTTTAATATTAATAAAATATCAAAATATCATTACAATTTATCTAAAAAATACTTTATATTTCATATATATGCGTGTCCTCGTGTCATGTAAGATTTTAAAATTCACGTGTCGGCGTGTCCCGTGTCGTATCGTGTCCCGTGTCAGTGTCCGTACATCATAGGTAGTTATTATCTTAGGAACTTTTATAGTCCTTACATTCCAATAAACTGATTACAAAAATACAGAAACAAAAGGGTTCGATCTATAGTTAATGCTTTTACGATTTTTCAAGTTGTTTATTTAAAAAGGATACAGGACAAAATCAGAAGATAGAATTCAAATTTCGCGAGAGATAAGTATAACAGATTCTCAAATCTCAATCTACACGATAGAGCGAACCACTCTATAGAATGTAGCATTTAGCGGCAATTACAACCATTCATACATCCATGAATGAATGGCGTATTTGCACAACCACTGGCAATGCTCATGAAAGCAAATAATATAATAATACAATGAGCATGAATGGAGATGTAAACATCATCAAAGGTCAAAGAATTAAACCACCATAACCAAACTAGTATTTGCACAGCCAAGATTCAAGGCAAAAGCAAACTTGCAACTTCAATGCTTCATTGAACGTGGTTAACATGTAAACTCCCCACCTGAAGATTCAAGGCAGAAATGAGAAACTTTGAACAACTTAATTGTTATCTATAATACAATATTTATCTGTTAAACTTAAACTGTTAACTATCATCCAAAGTTGAATGAGAAAGTTCATCACCATGATGTGATGTCTATGAACATGGGGGAAACAAAAGCAATTTCTGAAGAATAAAAAAGCTTTGGAGAATAAAAGAGGAAACAATGAAATGCAGATTCTTCAAAATATCTATCTGACAAAGCACAGTGCATAGAAATTGTAGGAGTCACCTACCAGACTATGTTCTAATTCCCAAATCAAGGGAAATTGGGTGAAAAAAGAAGAATCTAAATATTTGGAATGCATATGGCTAGATCATCCAAGCTGGGGTAGCCTTGAATGCTCAATCCTTTCTCATTTGCCAGATGCAGCAAACATATGAAGCACAAATGGGGAGAGATGTCACTAATAGTTGCAGCAGCATTGCACTCAGTAGGAAAGTTGGCCAATACACTTCTGAAAGATACTGTTTCTTTTTGACCCTATGCAGTGTAGAAAGGGTAAAAAAAAAAATCATGTCAATGCAAAAATTAGAAATTACTCAACAGCAAAGACAGAAAGAAACTACATTCATTATCTACTGAACTATAGAATAGTGAAGCAAATATGCACTGTTAGCAGTGCAAAATAACAACATAAATCAGGAAGCAAACTCATTGTGCGAGGAAGATTTTTAAGTGATGGAGTAGAAATATTAGCATACCTCAAAAGACAGGTTAGCAGATTCTTGAACATGGTTCCAAAGAGTAATTTTCAGTTCCTGAACATTAACTTGCTTGGAAGTTTTGTCGTACTGGACTTCAATTTTATTTACCTGTATTATTCATAATGAGCATATGCTTCTAACAGCAATGATTTGATTAAAGACTAATGATGAGTAGTACATGCGTCGACAAACGCCATTACACCTTCATCAACATCTATGATAATATATGAAATGGTCTCATATCAATAACTAGTGCATAAATATTCAACAAAAGTTCCTAACTCACCTGACGAGGCTGACTAACAAGCGTGTCAGAGTCCTCTATGTCACTATGAACATCACCTTCATAATCACCAGGCTCACCACCACAAAAACTTCCATTATCCCAGGAAGGGAATGACTCATTATTGCATTGTTCTCTAGATTCATCTACACACGCATGGAATTTGAAATAAAATCAGGAGAAAGATGAAAATATCCAAGCATGTATTGACAATCCAAACATAATATGATACTGAAGATAGAAATTATGGTAGTCACAAATTAGCAATAGCACAGCATTGTACCTGAGAGCCTTTTTGCCCTCCTCCCGAGACACTAGAAAAATAATAGAACTCATCAGAGATTTAAATAAATATTACTCCAGAAAAAGAACTTTGGAAATAATTTCTATCTTGAAGAAACTACCTTCACATCAGGCAGAAGAAATAATTTAACAAGATCCTCTGGCTGGTAGTGGCAGTCCTCCGGAAGTTTTGTATTGCAAGGGATTCTGCTCTCGGGGAGCAGCAATGTTTTCGGATTCTTGGGAGGATTAAATATATCTAACATTTCCTTCTCAAGGAAAACTGTGAAATCTAAATCAATTTCTTTCTGTTTCTTACTCCTTGGCGCCCTAGTCTTTAGGGCTGATCCATTTTCAGAAGGAGGATGAACGTCTGAGACTACAAAACAGATACTAAGGAAATTACCATACTGAAAATCTGAAATTTAGAGACACAAAAGCATTATTCGAGGTTGTTGCTGGCCTTCAAACGCACCTTTAGATTTTCGATATTTCCAATGATCAGGGCCTGCCCATGCATTTTGTTTTGAACTAAAACCCAGACTCAAAAATAGGAAACTATCAACATTACCAAATCTGTCGTCCGTATCAGGGTCTTGAGAAGAAAATAGCCCATTTTCCTACAATATTTTGAATTTATTTAAATATGTCCATCCATACTAAATATCAATAGAAAGCTTTTAAAATTCATCCAAGGCAATCAATCATTAGAGATTAATAGGGCTGAAACACAAGAAACCTGAGGGTAATCAGGAAAACTTGGATCAGCATCATTGGATACGAAGTCATTAGATCCCAAATCAGCAACTGTTGGCTCATCATGATCATCACTCCAGGCCATGCAGTTCTCATGCTCTTCTGTGTCGGCCCTCATTTCACAGTCAAAAGGCATCTCCATCTCTTCAGCTGTATTTTGGCCATGAAATTGAAAATCGGTGGGCCTTCTGTTACTTTCATCAAATTGGTTCACTATAGTCCTGAGAGTTGGAGAAATTTCATCCTTCATACGAACTTCCAGCACCATGTGCTCAACACAATCTATTACCAAAAGTCAGTCACCAACTTATCATCAGCTATGTTGAATGTATTTAGATGTAATTAACAGCAGTTTCACCAGATCATTCAAAAAGTAACTCACCCTTGGCAAAAGAAAGATCAATAGTATCTGATATATCATGTTGATTTTTACTTGTCATGCATTTTGCAGGCACCTCTAGTGAATCAAAGAGCACCCTACATCCACCATATACACCAAGATTATTCATTAAAAGACCCTTGGCTCCACCTTCATCAAATTTTGCCGTTGTCTGACGGTAGAGGGGATCCACAACAAATGCAGCTGCAAAAACATATGCATTTTCAGCACAATCAGAACCCAGGACACACTTCAAACAAAACATGGACCATAAAAAGGGATTAGAAATCACCATCAAACTTCTTCACGTTAAGAGCCTCAAAAGATGATTCCAATGTTGACAAAGGTGACAACTGCATGAGCAAACTACTGTTACAACTATTCAAATAATATGATTAACCAGACAAGTCCGGAGATCCAAAGATTATTGACCTTTTTGTCCGTCTCTTTCCTGCTTCTTTCTTTTCCATTTTCAGTGTTATCACCCTCCACTGTAGCATCTGCATCTGACAACATGAATTTAACCTTATAACCCATACAGAACAAAATATTAGAAAATCAAGGGTTAGTTAGAAATTATAGCACTTGCTAAACAATGATTAAGAGGAGCAATTCCCAAAGACCCCACCCGCAAAGTAAACTCAGTAACTGACTACATAAGCCAAAGAAGGAAAGAGGAGAACAGAAATAGTAGAATTGAAGCTTGAAGAGAGAGGGTGATAATTGAAACCTTGCTCAGCTTCTTGGCCAGCTCTATTCATCCCGCCAAGTACTTTATATGCCTCAGAATGCACTGAATCAACCCTTAATGAATAAATTTTGACTCCAGCCTCAAGAGTGCAGCTTGCCTGCACAAACAAACTCAAAATGAATATACACAGACTACACATGCATAACTAAGATTTTAGAACCACTGCTGCCAAATTGTTGTACAATCACTGCCGTAGTTCATCAGTGCAATTCATAAACAAGGACAAGTTCTGCAGAATCTAGAAGCAGAGTGAACCAATGCTCATTGCATATAGATTTGGAATTACTTTTAGTGGCATCATTGCAATATAACAAACTTTATAAATGATTAAACTGAGATATGATATATAAACATTGACAAACTCTACATACCTAATGGATTATTGTAGCCATTGTTACATGTGTCGCTAATTAGCCCCATTTGCGCACACATAACCTCACTCATACATATTCTTCGCAGTAATAACAATTTTTTGAATCGAATAGTTAGCTATAACAACATCGGAAAACTGAGTATGCACGAATTAAGCGCACACGCACCTTCTGAAAATTAGTCTCCACATCTCCATCTTCTTCTCCAGCCTTGATAATATCAGTTATGTGGTCAATCAAATTCAACTCCCACGTGTTTTTCTGATTAATTTTCTGCAACGAAGAAACATTTTTCGGAAAAAGAAAAATCAAAACACAATTCAGTTCAACTAGTAGAACTTTTTCTTATTCTTTTTCTGTCTGTCTTACATTTTCGCTGGCGAGCTTGATGCAGTTCTTGAACAAATCGAGGATCTGCTGCTTGTTGAGGCACGGGTCGGAGTTAGCGTCAGAGGATTGGGAGTTCAAGTTGGCGGCGACGTTCTTGCGGCGGATGGCGGCCGCACGTGCAGCGCGTGCCTGGGCGCGTTCCAGTTTGTCATCATTGGAACCCAAGAAGAAGGGGCTGGTAGGGGACTGGATGCGAGCGGCCATGGGAAGCCTCTGCTTCTGGCCGGCCATGGTTGGGTTCGGGCTTAGATTTTCCGCCATAGCAGCAACAGCAGAAGAGAAGAAGAAAAGAGAATTGAATTAGGGTTTGGAATTGAGAATTTGGGGTTGGAATAGGAGCAGATCAGAGAGGAAGTGGAACGGGGTCGTTTCCCTCCATTTTCGTAATTTGAATTTTGATAGGTTTCTTCTCCGAGCAAGGTTGCAATCTAGGACCTGTTTGGGAGAAGAGATTTAGAAGAAGCGTGGAGAGAGTCGTTGATGTGCTTAGTTTAAAGTGAATCAGGACCGTCCATTAACTTTTTTCAAACTTCATACAATTTTAGAACTTAATTATGATATGCACTCCAAAATTCCAAATTGTTAAAAAAATCAACGATATTAATTATACAAAGATAAAGTATATTTTTTATCTTTAAAATTTGTCAAAAATTTTAATATTATCCATAAGTTTTATTTTGTTTTAAAAATTTTCGATTTACATCAAATATAACTGATAGCTAAATTTTCAAAAGATTTAGGACTAATCCAGCAATAATACATGACAACTATCTCTGATTTACTTGTGATGATAATTGTTCTTGTAAAATTATTGTTTTTGATTATAAATTTTTTAAAAAATTAGCCATAAGGATATATTTGATATAAATCAAAAATTTCTGAAACAAAATTAAAACAAAATAAATCTTATGAATATTTTTAACAAATTTTAAAAATAAAAAATATACTTTCAAATTATGTATTTGTCATATCATAAAAAATATAAATGGCCATTCAAAATCAAAATACAACTAAATTGCTGTATAAATCATTTTATACTATTAATAGTACATTTAAAAAATTTCTTATTAGGAAAAAATATCTTTCGAACAAGAGTGAAATAATTAGAAGCACGATCAAATAATCCGAACATACAAACGATATTTACATATATATAATTAAAACAAAATTCACAATTATAGACAAACTCATAATCATATATCACAAACTAGATTTACATTTATAGTCAAACACAAAAACCAACCTCCACAGCTTGTGAATTTCACAATGGAAAGACCATAGTTTATATCAAATGGTGTTCAATAAAAATTAACCTATACTGCAATAGCTAACACTTAAAGGATGAACTAATTAACGCATACAAGAGAAGTTGGAACGTCCAAAAAATCAGGAAGCAGGATCTCTCAACACCGAGGTGAACCATCAGAACCAGTTTACCCTAAAGAAGCTTGGAACAACAACAGGCTTTCATGCCCTTTGGACGATGATTTTGTGTTGGCTACGAAGTAACACTTGTGATTGGACTAATGAATTAGTATCGATCATCATCACACAGAATATTAATGGGGGCCTCTCATCAAAAATGCTATTATGCATCCCAATATGCTACCGACAAAAACCTGTTCAAAATAGAAGAGTGGTTATTCATGTACGCATTCACTAATGAGACAGAAGCAGATAGAATAAACCCAACTAATTGGTCGAATTCAAGCAAATAAATTGGCCACAAAAGAAAAGAGAGAATAAACACCTAAATTGGATCCCAAGGAATTTTAGATCAGTCACTTTCGTTCTAAAACCTTTTTATTCTCTAGAAGTCCTCGGGAATTACTCCTGTCAGACAGATTGGTCTCGCTGTCATTTTGATGGAGACTAATTTGTCTTATAGTGATATTTTATGGAACCTATAATTAATAAAATTTATTTACTACTTATTGTCCAACATGCATATTAAAAATTTAATTGAAACTGACGAAAGGACTACCATATCCGACAGGAGTAATTTACGAGAACTTCTAAAGAATAAAAATTTGTTAGAGGACCAAAGTGTTCTACTGAAGTTCTTTGGAGACCAATTTGAGTGTTCACTCAAAATAAAAATTTACAACTGACATAGCATTTGGTAGCACAAATGAAGTGAAGTGAATTGTGGAATCTAAGCAGCAACACTCAATTAGGATTTAGGAACTAGATGGGGATTAATTTTTAGGAGTAAATTACGTTAATTTACTTTCAACTTGTACATAATTACAATAAGGACCAACATCTCCTTAGCCCTTAGGTTTAGTTGATATCACATATGATATACTTGTATTATGTGAAATATAGCATTGAGCATTCCAGTAAACAGTAGTACAGTACACAGACCTCATTACAAGCACGACAATAAGACTGACCTCCCTTGTAGAGAGATCAGTCTAAGCATGACAAGTCAATGGACAAAAGGTACTTATCCGACCACTGGAAAAGAGGGTCAATGGTTACTTGTGAATTATTACCTAATCTCATATAAGGTCAGTGTAATTTACTTTTTACTTTAATAACTGCATAGATAGCTTGCAGCCTTGGAAAATCATTGAGATTCATTCGTTTTTTACTGGAAAGTGAGAAAAGGGCAGACTATAAAGAAGAATTTGATTAGTTTTAATTGCAAGAAGATCTTAGATCTAGCAGCATTAATTTTCACGCTGAAGTTATGCATGCAATTTGAAAATTAAACACAGTAAAGAAAGGGATGGCTTTAGCATTTTAATTGGCAAACAATACACAATAATAAGTTCTGGTCATGAGTTAGTCTTAAATATTTGTTGCATAATGGCATGCGTGTAATCCTAAGCTATTTCATCAATGGTATTCAAAGAATCGAAGCCTAAGGCAACCAAAGTACCAGACATAAAAGGGAAACACTGTAAGAACCCACCTGAAGTGGAGTATGGCCAAGTGAATCACGCAGAGGTCTGCAACTGGATAAAGGATGTTCTGGTGGTAGCTCACACACAATTTGATTCAGCAACTGCAGTGAATGTTGGCATTATTTTGTGCCACAAAGCAATATGTGAAATTTATAATATAAGAACTTAAGGGTAAATGTCAAAGCAAGAAAGCGATGCTACCAAGGAAAAAATCTTACTTCTGCCTGCCGACCTGCATGAAGTCTAACTCCTGAGGCATCATACATTACCTATCAAAGTTAGATAAGAAATAATTATCCCATCCAATTGAAGTGAAAACATTGAAATGCTGAAGATACCCATAAAAAGAGGGGAAAATCACAACAGCAACATAAATAAATAGCGGATAGTGAAAAAAGCCCCCAATTATCAGTATGTTTGTCAGAACAATCATGTGAGAAAACCAAGAGATGAATACCAAATGAAGGCTACAGATTAATAATCCCATACCATGGAGACAGTAAACATATAGAGTTTAAATCCACACATAAAATAGAAAGAGCAGTAAAGAAACTTTTCCAACTTTTTACATGAAACTGTATAATATACAAAGATAACGAATCATGATTCATTATTCAAGGATGCCATTCCTAATTTTCTCTCTGTGGTAATCAGCATACTACACAAGATTACGCTTTCTAATGCTTCATAAAAAAAAAAAGGAAAGGTACAAGAAGTGAATTCCAAACCTAGATACTTTATACCATTAAATATTCACCACCATTTTAACCCCCCCAAAAGATTGAAATGACATTGTGGCTCCCCAAAGATTTACTTTGTCTGACAAGTTGCACCAAACCATCTTTTGGTACATTTTGTTAGACCACGATGTCACATTAATCTTTTGGAAGTCATTTTGTTAGAAACTGAATTTTTTTTCGGCAAATAGTCATTTACCCATATTTCAACCAATAAAACCACCAGAAAATCACAATGGAAATGCTGAATCTGCTAGCAGAATGTATTTTTGGAGGACGTTAATAATTTGGTATAGAGTATCTAACGTTTTGAAAGAATTCAAGTGTGACATCCGGATTCATTACACATACACAGCATATAAAAGAACATTCACACATAAAACCATAAGAGCACATATGTTAAGTTAACTATACTCCATTCATATCAGAACTAATAATGAAAAGTATATCAGAAGAGAAAAAGTAATAAAACATGAGCAAAACTAAAAGAATTTATCAGCGATGATTGACATACAATACATGACAAGACGACAGCAATTGCAAATGCGGATGACCCTGTTCCTTCTTGGAGACCTATAGCCATTGCTAGTGCTGACACCGCTGCAGAATGCGATGAAGGCATTCCACCAGAATCAAGCATCCTTTTAGTATCCCATCTCTTTTCCTTATACCTGAGTATCTAGGAGAAAATTTTGGGAGAAAAAATGAGCTCATATTCCTCATACATCAGAACTATGGTATATAACAAAAAAATTCTTCAGGTATACTATCCAAAATGCAAATTCAAAGTAGATTGATTTCACGCATGAAGCTCAAGGATGCTACGAAAACTGGGCTTCCTACAAAAGTATACACATTACCTTCAAATTCACAAAACCATAGAAAATTTGAAACAAAAAGGATTGGGAGAGTAACTAATCCACAATCACTCTCAAATAAAAGTAAGAGGTATGTACTACAAGGACTTATGAACAAGGTCCCTTTTTGTCATCATTATAACACATTACATTCTTCATCCAAGACTTACATGCATCAACACCATTTCAATTCGAAAGGTGGACTATGACATCCTTGAGATTTAAGTAATATTACATTGGATACCTCTGTATACTATAAGAAATGAGACTAAGCACCATGTAAAAATTGAAGGAAATGAGTCCAATTTGCCCAAATGTAACACAATAAGCACCTATACAAGCACACCAATATGGATTTGCACATTCATCTACCAAAACAAAATAGGCTAATCTAAATTCAACTAATCTTCAGTCACAGCTATGTTAAAACCCAACCAAAAGTAAATACCTTGATCCAATTGATACGAGAAAAACAGAGTTGAAATATTGCACGGACGAATAATTATGAGAGTGAGGTCGAACAATTGAAGGGTTAAAAGAGGAAAGAAAGGAATGTGTACGGACCAGGTGGTGAAGATCTTGAGGAACTGGGCGAGGGCGCAGGCGAGGAGGGCGGCGAGAAGAGGGAGGTTGTAGGGAAGGATGGAAGACGAGGAAGGAGAACGTGGGCCGGCCCGTCGGCCCAAGCCCGCCGCATCGGACAATGTCATGACTTTGTCCATCGTTTTCAGTTCAGTTTGCTTTCCTTGTGGATTTCGAATTATTATTATTGAGTTGAAGATTCCAAGTTAAGTGTAGTGCTGCGCCGTGTCGGAATAATGCCAGATGGAGACCTTCCTCCTTCCACCAATTAATTTCATTCGGATTTGGGATTAATCATCGCATCTATTTTCTATTGCCTTTTCTTTCTCTCTTTTTCGTAGACTTTATATGGGTGCCGTGTTTGGAACGAAGAAAAAATAAGTTTTTTTTTTTTTTAATAATGATTCATGAAAACTCCCTTCCTTGAAGACGTCTTCATTCATAGTTAATATTTATTAATTTTATATGAAAATAATTATATATAAATTTTTATCATAATAAATATTATTTATTAATAATAAATTATAAATATTATTATTTATAATTATTAATTTATTTTTTTTAAATAAAAAAACTTAAATTAACCATTTTTAAATAGGAAAAATCTAGGAAATCAGCAACTTTTGTATTTTCTGGCCAACACTTAACCATCAAAACAAAAGTGAGTAATTTTTCATCATTAGATGTAATCTCACACTATTAAAAATACTATTGATGACCAATTGATGGTTACAAAATACTAAAATTGCTGGCCCCTTAGCATTCCTCTTTTAAATAAGTATAAGAAGATTATATCATTTAAGTTATAACTTATAATTCATTCTTATTATTTTCATTCATGATAATTGTTATGCAATTTTTTTCATAATAAATTTATTTATGCTAATTCTTGTTAATCTTCTATTATTATTATTATTATTATTATTATTAAAAAGTTTTATGCCAAAATATCTTGGATCAAGTATACACATTTTTAATTCAGACCACTTAAAAAAAATAAAAGTCCAATCTAAAAAAAATTCAACCCAATTATTAGCATAATTAAGAATAAATTAATCTATATTAATTATGTCACTCCATAATATAAACACACTGCATCTGTATCAGTTTAGATAGATTTTTATTATTGCTGATTTGATTGAGGTCTTGTCTCTGCTTTTGGCAGCAACAACAACACGCGTTTCTCTCTAGACACAACTAACTCATTTTAGCATCTACCGAAAAAAAGAAATTATAGCACAATAGCATTGTCCAAAATTAATCACATGAATAAAGAAAAAAGAAACATACAATATAGGACATAAGAGTTTAATTTTTTTAATATATATAAACTAACTCTCACTTCATTAAGAAAATCTTAAATAAAACCATATAAAAAGAATCAGAGTTGGTAGAGTGAAGTTAATATATGGTGAAAACTTAAGTGTAGTCAACTTCGTGTAAAATTGATAGTTGAGAGCGATTAAATAATTGGACTGATTTGACCAAATTTTCATCTAACGACCCCTCAATTATCAACTTTACGTGAAGTTAATTACACCTGAATTTTTACCTTAATATATTTGAATGGAAGATATTACTCTTAGAAATGGAAGTAACAATCACACATTCATACAGTCACTAAAGCAAAATAACGTTCAGGAGAAGGAAGCGGAGGACAATATTAGATATTTAAACAATTTTTAAACTAGGAAAAAAAAAGATAGAGAACAGAAAAAAAGTTGAATGGAAATAACACTTTGAGAAATTGAAATTATTCAAATTAATTAAATTATTATTATTAGTTTTTATATATTATTTACTTAATTATTTTTATTAAATAATTAATATAATATTTTATAATATAATAAAGTCATTTAATCTTTTTTCTTTTTATTTGTATATAAATGTTGTGAACCAAGAAAATAAATAAAGTTGATGGGATTAAATTTAGGGCAATGTACCTATATAAAATAAAACATAGAAACCTTTACCTAATTACAACAAATGGAAGTACCTTATGTGTATGTCCTGTTTCACTTTCTATGTAAACGGTGGTGTTTCAACTTTAAATAGAAGCCGCTGCTGGTCATGGCGGATCACATTTGAGCCATAGCAAATTTTGTGAAGTTGGGTGGTTGAGAGAGAATTCGGAGAGCTTTGAGGTTTAGGGGCCGGTTTGAGGTTTTGAATCAGTTGGGTGGTGGACCGATGGAAGACGAAGGTCGCATGTACCGGTTAAATGGTGTTGCGCATGTGGCTGGATACATCGAACAAGAGGTTAGTTAAATAAGTTTATTGTTATCATTATTCATATTATTATTATTAATGTGACTTGTTAGTATTGTTATTATTGTTGTTGGTAGTATTCTAATTATTGTTGTTGTCAGTATTGTTATTCCTGTTGGTATTGTTAATTTTGTTATTGTGGTTATTATTAGAACTATTGTTATTATTAGAGAAAATATAAAACCAATGTGGGTGTATAACTACTTTTTTAAATTATATTTGCTGTTATTAGTATTGATCGTAGGCTGAACAGTCAGTGATTCTGGGTTGATGAGCCTCTACTTAGCGCGTTCATTGAGAGGTGGCGTTCTGAGACCCACACCTTCCACATGCCGTTTGGGGAGTGCACTATCACTTTGCAAGATGTGGCCTATCAGCTGGGTTTGCCCATCGATGGGGGCCCGTTAGTGGGTGCCTGACTGAGTTTGAGAATCTGATGGAGAATGGAAGACCCGCATGAGTGTGGTTTTGCCAGTTGTTTGGAGAGTTACCTCTGCAGAATAAAATCAAGTAGATGACAGTGTGCTACACATGGTTCCATGAGAGGTTTCGGGTTCTCCCAGCAGATGCTAGTGAAGAGACTGTGCGTATATACGCGCATGCTTACATTCTGATGTTGTTGTCCTCTTATCTGTTTGCGGACAAGAATGCAAACCGGGTTCACCTTCGGTGGTTGCCTTATTTGGCATCGATGGAAGACTTGGGCCGATATAGCTGGGGTCGGCTGCACTGGCCTGGTTGTATAGATGTCTTTATCGTGGGACAAACAAAAACGTTGTTAACTTGGCCGGTCCACTATAGCTTTTACAGTCTTGGATTTTCTGGAGGTTTCCCAGTTTGAGGCCTAGTAGTTTTGATGTGTTCGGGTTTCCGCTTGCATCCAGGTACGGTTTATTATTTTCCGTGCATAGCTAGTTCAATTACCTGTGTTGTTGTTCGTTATGACATTCATTCAATGAAACTTGTAGGTGGACTACATATCTACCGAGAAACGATGCAGTGGGTCAGAAAGTGGTGGCTGCACGCCTTTCTTTGGATAGGTTGCGTTTTCATGATGTGAGTCGTTTAGTTATTGCTCTTACAAGTAGTCGTTCGTGTTTACTCCTATGGTCTTAACTAACGTTACCTTCTCCGATGCAGTTCGTGTGGGAGCCTTATTCATCTCCTGAGGTACCTTCTCCCAAATACCCCAAACTTCTGCAGGATGCTGTTCTTCACATCTGACAAAGTGCTTGATGAACTGATGAATACACTTAATGGTTCTCTGTCAATGAACTTCACACCATATTTTTTGCTTCTTTTGATTTTCCCAGAGCAATGCACTAAAACAAGAAAACTCTCTTCCTCACTTGCCATTGTGATAATGATCTCTTCAGCAGCTTGAATCTCACTCACATATATATAGAATTCCTCTCCTCATAAACCATGGCAGCTAACAAGGGTTTATGCCTATTCAAAGTCCTTCATAAACCGTTGTTACTTACAAGGTTTTATGCACATTTATCTCCCTTCATAAATCGTGGTTGCCTCCAAAGGTTTATGATCAATGTTCCTCACACGTAAACCGTGCCAGGTAGCAACGGCTTATATACACTTAGAAATCGTGGTTGGCTCCCACGGATTACATAGTAATAAAAAAAAGACATGCACGTAACCAATTTTGAAATGTTGTAATCAGGTAATGGTTTCTGTGTTTCATTTTATTTACGTACATTGCGCTTAAATTTATTTACTTTGTGGGGATAAAGAAATATTTTTACTATATACTATATATAAAATTTTGGTTTAATTATTCTATTGGTCCTTATAGTTTTGCAAAATTTTCAATTAGGTTCCTATACTTTTTTTTCTTTCAATTGAGTCCCTGCACCAAATTTTTTTTTTCAATTAGGTTCCTCTTAGTAGTAATTGACTTAATTGTATAGGGACCCAACTAAAAAAAATTGGTGCAGGGACTCAAATAAAAAGGAAAAAAAATGTAGGGACTCAATTAAAAAAATTTTTGGTGCAAGAACTCAATTAAAAGGAAAAAAATTATAGGGACCTAATTAAAAATTTCGCAAAACTATAGGGACCAACAAAATAATTACACCTAAAATTTTTAAAACTAAATCTATTTCAGCTCTTATTTTTTACTCACTTTTATCTTTCTTATGTATCATTATCAATGACTAATTATAAATTTAACTATCAAAATGTGTAACATGACATTCTCTAATTATATTTAAATTAAATTAAAATTAAAATATTAAAATTGAAATATAACTATATATATATATATTACTAACTAATTTAATAACCAAAATGCATTATATGACACTCTCTTATTAAAATTGAGTAGAAATATTTTTCTCTAAAATTAATAAATTCCCTTCCTACATTCTCTTGTTTATCTCTCTTTTTTTTTTTCTATTTCTCTCTATCATTTTCACTCTATATATAATTATTAATTTATAATTTATATTAATAATTTGACAAACCAAAATTATAATTAGAATAAATTTTTTCTTTCTAAAACTAACAAACTCCCTCTATTATTATATTATTACTAATTTTACAACTAAAATGCTCTTACAATTGAAATCAAATCTTTTCATCCAAAATTAAAAAATTCTCTCCTCCTCCCTCTCGCTTTTTCTATCTCTCTCGTTCCTTCACCGACTCTAAAATGTATCATATGACACTCTCTTATTAAAATTGGGAAGAAATATTTTTCTCTAAAATTAATAAATTCTCTTCCTACATTCTCTTATCTACCTCTTTTTTTTTTCTATTTCTCTCTATCCTTTCCACTCTGTATATAATTTATATCAATAATTTGACAAATTAAAATGCATCACTAGATATTTTTCATTACAATTAAAATAAATTTTTTTTCCAAAATTAATAAACTCCCCCTCTCATTCTTCTTATTTATCTTTCTCTCTCTTTTCTCTCATTCTCTATTATTCTCTACCTTTCTATTCTACAAAAAATAAAATTAACAAGGTAATATAATTCAAATTAAAAATATTATTATTATATGTATATTTTTTATTTAATTTTAAATTTTTATTGTTTATATATCTTTCTAATCTATATTTTCTCTTCTCTTCTCTTTCTTCAAATATTGATTACATATAATTTAGAGAAAATACTAATGCTGTAATTAAAAATTAGAATCAAGATTCAATTATTTTAAAAAAATTGAGTTAATTTTATAACTATCAATATAAATTTTTATACTAATATCTAATTATAGTTTTATATAAATAGAAAGAAAAAATATTATCTTTAAATAGCAAACATAAAAATTAATTATTTCTATCTATACAACAGACTTTACACCTAATCAAATATAAAAATATACACATTAAATTCTTTTAAATTTTAGATAATAAATGTTAAAATTAATTATTAATAAAGAATTAAATTCTTTCATATAAAAATAATAATTAAAAATTTTATTATTTAATTTTTTTTATCTATAAAAATTCAGGTCTTCTTAACTTATGAGAATTTTTGTCTCTTACAATTTTTCGTAAAAGTAATTTGATTTTATAAATTCTTTGTGCCATCGTCTATAATATCATAACAAAACCGGTCCGTGGCATAACATTTCTTAAAATAATTTCTTTTTAAGAAAATTTCCTTTCTTTCTTTTTTGCTTAGGTTGAAGATATCATCTCAAAATTCAAGAGTTTGCATGATCTATTGGAAGTTTTACATTCATCGTCATCATATGAAAAGCTGATTATGTATTGCTGTGATTTAGATATATGAGTATCATTTGGTTACAAGAGCCTCTTCCATCAGATTGAAAAAGGATGGCAGAGTGAAAATGATAACAATACCTTTAGAACCCCTGGAGTGCACTGAAGCACTTCTCTTGGCATCATCCTTTGCCTGACCATAATATGAAGAACAAACTTTGGACAAGATGATGATGAAATAGTAATCTGTTTATTCATATATTTAAAAAGAACGAGTCACTCAATAATGTAATTTTTTAATATAATTGTACGGTAAAACCCTATTCCTAGTTAAATAAGGAAATAATCATATAATCAAAACTATTTCTAGATGATATTTGATACTCTTCTGTATTCTAAAGATACTGACACTCTATTATATATTGAAAAGATACTGTGAAGATATTATGTGATATATTCTTTATTTCAAACAAAAAATATTTTAATTTTAAAATCAATTTTGCAATAATATGTAAGTGAAAATCCTAAATTTACTAGAAATTTAGTGTCTTAGTGTTATAACGTGCATTCTAAAATTCACGACTATAACTTGACAGCTTCTACTTACCTTTTTTTGTTTCTTTTAAGTTTTAACGGAACCTGACCCCTTATTCTTGGAACTTCTGCTTCTTTAAAAGAAACTTCAATGATATAAAGTCTTTCAGATTTGGTAATCCTCGTAGCTCTCCTTGCTTCTTTCATACTGTATTGTCCAACAAAAGGTCTTAGCCATCTCTATATTATCTTCTTGGTGCTTATTATATTGTCCAACAAACGGTTAGTTTATAAAATCTTGGTTTCCTCTTCTATTCTTCTTAAGTGATCAACAATCATACTTTTGTTCTATCTTTTTTCTCAGTTTCTAAGAAGTTAACAGAGTTGCTTTCCAGGGTTCAGTAATATAGAGTATGACGACCATATATACAACAATGACGAGGATCCATGATGAACGAGGACAACTTCAACAACCACCTAGAGTTTTTCTTATCCCACCGCCCATGGTTGTTGGTTTTCCGCCCTTTTATGGCGCCGCTCAGCCAAGGTTTGTGGAACGGCTGCCACTTCTAGAGCCCAGTCCCAACAGTTCCGTTGTGATCAGGCAAGTGTGGGCTGCCAACGCTGATTCCGAGTTCCGAATCATAAGCAGCCTTATTGACAAATATCGATTTGTCTCTATTGACACTGAATTCCCCGGCGTAGTAATCCGGCCCCGCAACAAGAGCTACCGGAGTCTTGTTCCAGAGGAAACTTACCAAGTCATGAAGGCCAATGTGGACGCGCTCAAAATCATCCAGCTTGGACTCACTCTCTCCGATGAGCACGGCAACCTCCCTGACCTAGGAACCAACAACAGAACTCACTACATCTGGCAGTTCAATTTCCGAGACTTCAACCTCATGCGTGACATTCACGCAAAAGACTCTGTGGCACTCCTACGCAGCCAGGGCATCGACTTTGCACGCAATGCAGTGGCTGGAGTTTCTTCGGTGCATTTTGCGAAGTTGGCAGCAGCATCCGGGCTGCTGTTCAACAAAGCACTGACATGGGTCACATTCCATGGTGCTTATGATATTGGATATTTGGTGAAGATTCTGACGTGGGGTGTTCTTCCGACGCGCTTGGAGGAGTTCTTGGAGCTTGTGAAAGAGCTGTTTGGGGGAAATACTTACGATGTGAAGCATGTGATGAGGTTCTGCAATGGCCTCTATGGCGGTTTGGAAAAGGTGGCTGACACACTTCACGTAGACCAAGTTGCTGGGAAGTGCCATCAGGCCGGGTCTGATAGCTTGCTCACCTGCCACACCTTTCACAAGATTAGAGAATCTTATTTTTTGGCTAATGATGATGGGTTTAGGGAATACGTTAATGTATTTTTTGGGTTGGAAATTGCAAAAGCTTAATACTCTTAAGTTGAAAGAAATTATCATACATTAGATTTTTCATGTAATAACATTTTGTCTGTGAATTACAAAGTAGTATCAACTGGTTATTTTTTGGATATGACAATTGTTTTATAACACTTCAGTTACAAAGTGGCCTTTTTTTCAGATAACAGTAACATATATTTGAATATACAGCGCTGGTTTTTAGCAGTACGATGTGGGACATTCATGATTTGCTTTATTTTAATGTAGAGACTATGCTGATCCTTTTTACAAGAGATCCTTCTTCATTTGATTTGGGATTGCGTGCCATGCATTGTGAAATGGAAATATTAAATATAAGTATTAGTTTAGAATCAGTTGAATATTTGTTTTATGGCTAATTCTATATATTTATGTGTTGGGTGTTCTAGATCTGTGGAGCAGTTCTTGTTGACTAGGTAAGTTGGTTTTGGGAGGAGGAAGGAAGCAAAATCTTTGCAGTAGTGTGCTATCTGTGCCACTAATTGGTGTATTTGGCCTCTATTTGGTGTAAAACTCATGATTTTTAAGAGGTTTTTCCCTCTCTCAGACATTTATGGAATCTGAAAACTCCACTTCATTAATAACTTGTTCTTTTCTCTGCTTTTGTTGTCTGTCTTAAAGATGTTCTGCTTATACATGTAATTTCCTGCATAGTGTTTTTCTGCTCTATAATTTCCTGCATTTCCAGTATAATTCTATAACTGGGGAAGGGGTGATTTCACACTAATTCATTCCTACCTTAGCTCTTCTAGTTCTATTGTTTACTTTCTATCTCTTTTGGCCTTTACAATCATTACATGTAATGGCAATATTATCCATGTAGGCAACTAGATTGATGGATTGACCAAAGGAAGCATGTTTTTAGAGAAAGGCACACCATTTCTAATAGGCATTTCAAGTATTTGGATTCAGAAGCTCAATTCCAATTATGAGTTAAATTGTAAACACCAAATAGGGTTTGAGCCAAAATAAATTAAGACATTAGAAATCTGTTTCCAAGCGGAAAGAATGAGTTGAGTTCTGGCTCTATACTTTTGTTTATCTAGGGAGTTGTGTTTTGCTCTACAAAGTTGTTCTTAATGGTGGTCTTTTATAAGTAGTTAGAGTTATTCATTTTTTATGTAATGCAGATTTTGATGAAGATGATATTTCAGGCTTCATTGCTGATTATGCTGTGTGAGGAACTTCTCATGAATGCTTCTGGTAATGTCCTCGATGCTGTGTGATGTCAGGATCATTGTTCTGATTTGAAAAGGAGTCTTTTTATACATGTGTATGTTAGTATGTATGCATGCATGTATTTGTTTCCTTTTTGTGTTTTGGATTCTCTTGTACTAATATATAGTACATGGATCCACTGCTGATCAAGTATAATCCAACTATTGCACTTGCTTAAGTAGTTATTATGTTGATAGTGACTAAATATACAACACATTGAGGGTATAAAAATATCAGGAAGTATTAGGCACTAATCTCTGATTCATCTTCCATGTTGCATTTTCTTGAAAGTAAATTCTATCTTACCAAACTGAAGTTATTTTCTGAACCATTATTAGGCACTAGACTTGACTTTGGAGTCCTTTTTAGAGAGAAGAAAAAAAAAGGGGGGGAGGGGGGTTACAAGAGCCTCTTCCATCAGATTGAAAAAGGATGGCAGAGTGAAAATGATAACAAGACCTTTAGAACCCCTGGAGTGCACTGAAGGGCACTTCTCTTGGCATCATCCTTTGCCTGACCAATAATATGAAGAACAAACTTTGGACAAGATGATGAAACAGTAATATGTTTATTTATATATCTACTTAATCTACTTAATATATTAAAATTGGATTTTCTCCCAACTAATGAAGGTGACGTATCGATCTCTTATAACTCCGTTTTCCCTCTAAAATGAACTTTTCTATTCTCTATTTTAAATTATTTTATAAAAAATATATTTATTATAATTATATTATAATTAATATTTAATGAATAATACATAATTATACTAATTTAGGAACATATCTTTATTTTTAGAAAGTACTATTTTCATGTAACTAAAGCACTCTTCTCTTTTCTAAAATTATTTTTAGAAAAATATCTTTATTATAATTATATTAAAATTAGCATTTAATGAATAATGCACGATTATACCAATTTAGAAAAATATATTTATTATAATTATATAAAATAATCTACTTAATATACTAAAATTGGATTTTCCTCCAACTAATGAAAGTAAGGTGCCAATTTCTCATGAATTTATTTTCTTTTCAAAATAAAGGCGCTATTCTCTCTTCTAAATTTATTTTAAAAAATATCTTTATTAGAATTATAATACAATTAGCATTTAATGAATAATGTATAATTATACTGATTTAAAAAATATCTTAATTATAATTATATAAAAGTTAAACATAAATTTATAATTCTAATTGTTATAAATATGATACTAACGTTCGTAGTGGTAAATTGATATTGCAATAATTAATTTCTATAATTATTTTTGTACTATTAAAGGCTATATATAGTGTTTCTTTGTGGTTAGTGAGTCTAAATCTAAGAATCAAAGCATTTTTTTTCTAATCTGTTATTCTTTTTTGATTGGACAATTGTTTCTAAGGAGCATTGTAGGTCAAGTTCAAGTCACATCCCCTCTACGTTTTCTACGTTTGTCCAAAAATATTCGAAGTGAAGCATATAATGAGATCGAATTTTCTCAATTTAAGTTCAATTTTAAAAAATTCGTACCAAATTTGAAGATGCAATTCAAAGATTGGTACTATATTTAAATTTTTTTCTCTTAAGCTTTTTGTATTAAGAATAATTTTATAACATATTGTATTTTTTTCAGAAACTACCGGTCTTTTAGTGCATTAATGCAATGCCATTAAAGATAATAAAAGTAAATTTAATTTGACAATTTTAACAAGAAGATAGTCTGAATTTGTACCGATTCTAAGTATTCAATCTTATGATGTTATTTCGGTTGGTTGTTACGAAAATGGCTCTAATCTATATGTATCTAAGGATTAGAATAGATTAAATATTATTTAAATAATTTAGTTCTAATATTGGTAGTTGATTAAATTAGTGTTAGAAAAATTTAAATTGTGGTCTCAATTTATATATTATGATTATTCTTTATGGATATGTTATTTTTAAACTTTTTAATATGATTTTTTTTAAGTTTGTTTTCTTTTTTTATATATGTATCACCTTTTTTTTTATATTTCAGATTAGTAATGCAATTATTAAGAGAAATGTAATTCATCAATAAATTAGAATGATTAAAAGTTTAATTAAGATTAACTAACATCTGTTTTGACCACAAGATTGATTAATTAAGATTAAGGCGTGAAAAAGGAAAAAGAGTCACAATACGTGGTTTTGCTTTCTTACTAATATATAAAAATACGTGAAAGAAAAAAATTAAAATATCACCATTTAAAAAAAATTTGTTAATCATACATATGAAAAGAAATTGGGGAATATGCATGGATATAAAAAATAAAAAATTATTACTCGATTGTAGAATAAAAAAATAATCATATATATATAAAAAATAATTAGCATATATGACTTAAATTTATATATATATATATATATATATATATAAACAAATATTTAGAATTATTTAATAAAATTAATAAATATGTATAGATAAATAAAGAAATTATTGTAATTTATAAAAATTACACATACGATTAATAATAAAGAATAAAAAAATTATTGAATGATTATAGATTAAAAAAAATAATTATGAAAAAAAAAATAATTAATATATACGATTTAAATATATTTACATACAATATATATATATATATATATATATATATATATATATATATATATAAATATAAAGAAGTTTTTAGAATTATTTAAAACAATAAATATATTCTAAAAATAAAAAAAATTATTAACTATAAAATAATAAATATATTCTAATATATATATATATATATATATATATATATATAAAAAAATATAAAGAAGTTTTTAGAATTATTTAAAACAATAAATATATTCTAAAAATAAAAAAAATTATTAACTATAAAACAATAAATATATTCTAATATATATATATATATATATGGAAATTAGTATGATTTATGAATATTATTACGCATATGATGGTATTAATGGAATAACAAAATTAGTATAATTATTGTAGACTAAAAAAATTATTTATAATAAAAAAATCAAAAAATAATTAATATATGTGACTTAATATATGTGTACTTAAATAAAAAATATTTAAAATTATTTAAATAAAATAAATAAATATATCATACGAATAAAAAAATTATTGACTAATCGATTAATATATACCGGTAGTATAAATAAAAAATTATTAAATAAAAAATAGTATGTTTTCAATTTTGAGAATAAAACGTAAATAATTATAATATAATAATTTGTTTAATTATTAATATTTATAATTGTTATTTTAAATCATAAATTTAGAGGAAAAAAATATATTAACAAAAATGATTAATAACTATATTAGAGTTGATACATATAACACTAGATTAAGAAAAAATAAACACAATTACTACAATTTAAATTAATTTTAATAAAATCATTTAAAATTATAATTTCAAACTTATCACGTGCATAGTATGAATTATTGAACAATTTATTATCATGTACATGGCACGGATTATTAAACAATTTCTTATGTATTTTTTTTTTCAAAATAAAAATACTATTTTTACTTATAATTATTATTCTTTATCAACTCTTTCATTTAAACACTAATATTATTTATTAATTTTTTTATTTTTATTCCTCACATTTATTAAAAATTATTTTTTAATAATTTAGGTATTAATTGTTGTTATTTAATTAACTTATTTTGGGTATTTATTTATTAAAATTTTAGGTATTAATTATTATTATCTATTAACTTATTTTAGGTTTTTAATTATTAAAATATTAGATATTAATTATATTCTGTTACCATGTTAAGCCTTTAGACATAATTCTAATTTAATTTTAGACAATGTAAGAAGTAAATATATATAATATTAAATTAGAAGAGTAGATTTTAATTTTACATAAAATAATATAATAGATATAGGGTATAAATAAATTTATTTGACAAATATAATTATTCATAGTGTAATATTTTATTACGATAACATATCTTTGTGCATTAACTCCCTATATAGCAATATATATATATATATATATATATAATTTGTAATTTTTTCATCACATGACATATTTATTATTATATTTTAAATTAGAGTTTCTTTTATCTAACATTGCAGTGAAAGAATAGCAAGTAAAAAAAATGAAAAAAAACATGGGAACATTCTAAACATAATTACCGCTAATCTTTTTTTCTTTAGTTTTCAAATATATTATTTATTTTATTTATTCAGAGTAATAACTAAATTTATTATAACTATAGTAAAATTATCTTTAAACTATTACTATTATTAGTAAATTTTTAAAATTATTAATATATTATTAGTATATATAATAAGCAACAAATTTTCTTTCATGTTTATTATTTAAAAAATTTATAATTTTCACATAGTCTTTATTTTATTTTTTTTCCATACCTAATGACTATTGACTACAATCCTATTAATAGTATCACCTATAGTAGATTATACGAAGAGAAAATATGAAAAATAAAGACAAGGATTATAAGGTTATGAAAAGTTCCATTCAAGTTTGACAAGAGTAAGACGGTTTACATAGAAATAGTTCTAATAGATGATAAGATTAATTGATTCATTTACTAAATTTTTTCAAGTAATGCTAAGTTTAATTTATAAATAGAGTTTAATTTTGATGCACTGACAGTGTAAAGTGTTTTACATAGTCGTGCAATCACATCCGTTCTTTTAGATGACCATGCACGCGGTCAATGTGAAATGTATTTATTTTTATTGATGTGTTATTACGTAATTAGATACACGTGTAAAACTACTTTACACTGTCAGTGTATCAAAATTAAATTCTTATAAATATTTGTAGTTCATATTTTAAGTTAATTTTATAAGTACACCATTTCACAAGTCAAAGACAATTCTTTTTAATAGCTTTGTAAATGCTAATAGCTTTTATATTTAATTTATTTTGCAATACGATAAAATTCATTATTCAATCAAGTCAAAGACAATTCTTTTTAATAGCTTTATAAATGCTAATAGCTTTTATATTTAATTTATTTTGCAATACGATAAAATTAATTGTTCAATCAAGAATTATTTGAGAAAAATATTTGAGAATGAATTGGTAGAAAGAAAAGTCTATGTCTTCTCAAATTTTGAGATTGAAAAATCAAGCGGAATGTATCTTCTGACTGTACACACGTGCAAAATATCTTTTAAGATGGAGTCAGGTATAGTACATTTGGTCGATGATCGTAAAATTCTGGATAATCATTTTAATTTGCTTGCTCATGCTGATATATTGAAACAAACAAATGAACGATTCTACTATTTGGTACGTAATTAATTTATATTAACGCACACAAAATTATCTTCCTTTTGATTTTAAGTTTTGCCAAAAAATTGTATAATAGCATCATTTTATCGATGACAAAAATTTTAATAATTTATTTATGAAATTATTTGAAATTGTATTGTGACTTTTTTAAAGGTATATCCTTTTATTAATATACTATTGTTAGTTTTATCGTTGAATATAAAATAAATAAGTAAATTCTTTTTATTTTATACACGTTCGAAATATTATTCACTCATTTGTCCTTAATTTAGTACTTTTAATTCAATTTTTTTGTTCACTTAGATGTTATTAGATTCTTGACTAGAAAAGAAAAACTCATATCATGGTAAAAAAATAGAGAGAAGTGACCAGTACATTGTGATTGATTTTCATGATTTGCAGTATGTAAAATTTTAATATGAATATTTCTTTAGGTTATAATCATGTGTTGTGGTGCAAATTTTTTTTCTTTATATATTACTATTTACTCCCTTAATTCTCGCTTTCATTCAAAAATGAGAAAAAAAATAAGATGTACACGATGAGATCAATTTACAATCAATTACTTGATCATCTATGTGATCACCAAGCAACCGAATACATAATTTATTCTCTAATTTATAAAATTTAACAAAGACATTAGTAAACATATTGGTTTCGCATTTATTTATATATTTTATTTATTTATGTTATATTTGTAATTATATTATATCTATTTTTATCAATATATATTTTTTTAAAATATCGTTAGTGTTAGCACATTGTGTATTAAATAAATTAAACGATAGAAATACGTAACTATTTTCTTTTTCAGTCAAGATTAAGTAAAATACTGTATTTTAGACTTGCAATATCAACATATTAATAGTAAAATGAAGAAAAAAATATAATATTATATCAAAAATTTTTTTAAATCATAATTGTAATTTACGATTGAAATCATAATTTAAATATTTTAAACGGAATAATTTTATTTAGAGAATTCATAATTCAAACATAATTTTTATACACTTAATAGCTATATTCGAGTTAATACATTTAATATTATATTTAAAAAAATACGAATAATGCACATCATATTATTTATTTATTAATTAAATTATTACAATTCAAATTAATTTTAATAGAATAATTTAAAATTATAATTTCAGTTTTATCATGTGCATGACACGAGTTATTACATTTGTTTAAAAAGAACGAGTCACTCAATAATATAATTTTTTCATATAATTGTACAATAACGGTAAAACCCTATTCCTAGTTAAATAAGGAAATAATCATATAATCAAAACTATTTCTAGATGATATATGTGAAGATATTATGTGATATATTCTTTATTTCAAACAAAAAATATTTTAATTTTAAAATCAATTTTGCAATAATATGTAAGTGAAAATCCTAAATTTACTAGGAATTTAGTGTCTTAGTGTTATAACGTGCATTCTAAAATTCACGACTATAACTTGACAGCTTCTACTTACCTTTTTTTGTTTCTTTTAAAGTTTTAACGAACCTGACTCCTTATTCTTGGAACTTCTGCTTCTTTAAAAGAAACTTCAATGATATAAAGTCTTCCAGATTTGGTAATCCTCGTAGCTCTCCTTGCTTCTTTCATACTGTATTGTCCAACAAAAGGTCTTAGCCATCTCTATATTATCTTCTTGGTGCTTATTATATTGTCGAACAAACGGTTAGTTTATAAAATCTTGGTTTCCTCTTCTATTCTTCTTAAGTGATCAACAATCATACTTTTGTTCTATCTTTTTTCTCAGTTTCTAAGAAGTTAACAGAGTTGCTTTCCAGGGTTCAGTAATATAGAGTATGACGACCATATATACAACAATGACGAGGATCCATGATGAACGAGAACAACTTCAACAACCACCTAGAGTTTTTCTTATCCCACCGCCCATGGTTGTTGGTTTTCCGCCCTTTTATGGCGCCGCTCAGCCAAGGTTTGTGGAACGGCTGCCACTTCTAGAGCCCAGTCCCAACAGTTCGGTTGTGATCAGGCAAGTGTGGGCTGCCAACGCTGATTCCGAGTTCCGAATCATAAGCAGCCTGATTGACAAATATAGATTTGTCTCTATTGACACTGAATTCCCCGGCGTAGTAATCCAGCCCCGCAACAAGAACTACCGGAGTCTTGTTCCAGAGGAAACTTACCAAGTCATGAAGGCCAATGTGGACGCGCTCAAAATCATCCAGCTTGGACTCACTCTCTCCGATGAGCACGGCAACCTCCCTGACCTAGGAACCAACAACAGAACTCACTACATCTAGCAGTTCAATTTCGGAGACTTCAACCTCATGCGTGACATTCACGCAAAGGACTCTGTGGCACTCCTACGCAGCCAGGGCATCGACTTTGCACGCAATGCAGTGGCTGGAGTTTCTTCGGTGCATTTTGCGAAGTTGGCAGCAGCATCCGGGCTGCTGTTCAACAAAGCACTGACATGGGTCACATTCCATGGTGCTTATGATATTGGATATTTGGTGAAGATTCTGATGTAGCGTGTTCTTCCGACGCGCTTGGAGGAGTTCTTAGAGCTTGTGAAAGAGCTGCTTGGGGGAAATACTTACGATGTGAAGCATGTGATGAGGTTCTGCAATGGCCTCTATGGCGGTTTGGAGAAGGTGGCTGACACACTTCACGTAGACCGAGTTGCTGGGAAGTGCCATCAAGCCGGGTCTGATAGCTTGCTCACCTGCCACACCTTTCACAAGATTAGAGAATCTTATTTTTTGGCTAATGATGATGGGTTTAGGGAATACGTTAATGTATTTTTTGGGTTGGAAATTATAAAAGCTTAATACTTTTAAGTTGAAAGAAATTATCATACATTAGATTTTTCATGTAATAACATTGTGTGTGAATTACAAAGTAGTATCAACTGGTTATTTTTTGGATATGACAATTGTTTTATAACACTTCAATTACAAAGTGGCCTTTTTTTCAGATAACAGTAACATATATTTGAATATACAGCGCTGGTTTTTAGCAGTACGATGTGGGACATTCATGATTTGCTTTATTTTAATGTAGAGACTATGCTGATCCTTTTTACAAGAGATCCTTCTTCATTTGATTTGGGATTGCGTGCCATGCATTGTGAAATGGAAATATTAAATATAAGTACTAGTTTAAATCGCTTGTTTGGGCAGTTGTGCTTAACAGATTAACACTAATGATGCATTGTGGGTTTGAAGACATTAAAGACTATTTCCCATGATATATATATATTATGTACAGTGCTAGTTTAGAATCAGTTGAATATTTGTTTTATGGCTAATTCTATATATTTATGTGTTGGGTATTCTAGTCTTCTAGATCTGTGGAGCAGTTCTTGTTGACTAGGTAAGTTGGTTTTGGGAGGAGGAAGGAAGCAAAATCTTTGCAGTAGTGTGCTATCTGTGCCACTAATTGGTGTATTTGGCCTCTATTTGGTGTAAAACTCATGATTTTTAAGAGGTTTTCCCCTCTCAGACATTTATGGAATCTGAAAACTCCACTTCATTAATAACTTGTTCTTTTCTCTGCTTTTGTTGTCTGTCTTAAAGATGTTCTGCTTATACATGTAATTTCCTGCATAGTGTTTTTCTGCTCTATAATTTCCTGCATTTCCAGTATAATTCTATAACTGGGAAGGGGTGATTTCACACTAATTCATTCCTACCTTAACTCTTCTAGTTCTATTGTTTACTTTCTATCTCTTTTGGCCTTTACAATGATTACATGTATGGCAATATTATCCATGTAGGCAACTAGATTGATGGATTGACCAAGGGAAGCATGTTTTTAGAGAAAGGCACACCATTTCTAATAGGCATTTCAAGTATTTGGATTCAGAAGCTCAATTCCAATTATGAGTTAAATTGTAAACACCAAATAGGGTTTGAGCCAAAATAAATTAAGACATTAGAAATCTGTTTCCAAGCGGAAAGAATGAGTTGAGTTCTGGCTCTATACTTTTGTTTATCTAGGGAGTTGTGTTTTGCTCTACAAAGTTGTTCTTAATGGTGGTCTTTTATAAGTAGTTAGAGTTATTCATTTTTAATGTAATGCAGATTTTGATGAAGATGATATTTCAGGCTTCATTGCTGATTATGCTGTGTGAGGAACTTCTCATGAATGCTTCTGGTAATGTCCTCGATGCTGTGTGATGTCAGGATCATTGTTCTGATTTGAAAAGGAGTCTTTTTATACATGTGTATGTTAGTATGTATGCATGCATGTATTTGTTTCCTTTTTGTGTTTTGGATTCTCTTGTACTAATATATAGTACATGGATCCACTGCTGATCAAGTATAATCCAACTATTGCACTTGCTTAAGTAGTTATTATGTTGATAGTGACTAAATATACAACACATTGAGGGTATAAAAATATCAGGAAGTATTAGGCACTAATCTCTGATTCATCTTCCATGTTGCATTTTCTTGAAAGTAAATTCTATCTTACCAAACTGAAGTTATTTTCTGAACCATTATTAGGCACTAGACTTGACTTTGGAGTCCTTTTTAGAGAGAAGAAAAAAAAAGGGGGGGAGGGGGGTTACAAGAGCCTCTTCCATCAGATTGAAAAAGGATGGCAGAGTGAAAATGATAACAAGACCTTTAGAACCCCTGGAGTGCACTGAAGGGCACTTCTCTTGGCATCATCCTTTGCCTGACCAATAATATGAAGAACAAACTTTGGACAAGATGATGAAACAGTAATATGTTTATTTATATATCTACTTAATCTACTTAATATATTAAAATTATATAAAAGTTAAACATAAATTTATAATTCTAATTGTTATAAATATGATACTAACGTTCGTAGTGGTAAATTGATATTGCAATAATTAATTTCTATAATTATTTTTGTACTACTAAAGGCTATATATAGTGTTTCTTTGTGGTTAGTGAGTCTAAGTCTAAGAATCAAAGCATTTTTTTTTTCTAATCTGTTATTCTTTTTTGATTGGACAATTGTTTCTAAGGAGCATTGTAGGTCAAGTTCAAGTCACATCCCCTCTACGTTTTCTAGTTTGTCCAAAAATATTCGAAGTGAAGCATATAATGAGATCGAATTTCCTCAATTTAGGTTCAATTTTGAAAAATTCGTACCAAATTTGAAGATGCAATTCAAAGATTGGTACTATATTTAAATTTTTTTCTCTTAAGCTTTTTGTATTAAGAATAATTTTATAACATATTGTATTTTTTTCAGAAACTACCGGTCTTTTGGTGCATTAATGCAATGCCATTAAAGATAATAAAAGTAAATTTAATTTGACAATTTTAACAAGAAGATAGTCTGAATTTGTACCGATTCTAAGTATTCAATCTTATGATGTTATTTCGGTTGGTTGTTACGAGAATGACTCTAATCTATATGTATCTAAGGATTAGAATAGATTAAATATTATTTAAATAATTTAGTTCTAATATTGGTAGTTGATTAAATTAGTTTTAGAGAAATTTAAATTGTGGTCTCAATTTATATATTATGATTATTCTTTATGGATATGTTATTTTTAAACTTTTTAATATGATTTTTTTAAGTTTGTTTTCTTTTTTTATATATGTATCACCTTTTTTTTTTATATTTCAGATTAGTAATGTAATTATTAAAAGAAATGTAATTCATCAATAAATTAGAATGATTAAAAATTTAATTAAGATTAACTAACATCTGTTTTGACCACAAGATTGATTAATTAAGATTAAGGCGTGAAAAAGAAAAAAGAGTCACAACACGTGGTTTTGCTTTCTTACTAATATATAAAAATACGTGAAAGAAAAAAATTAAAATATCACCATTTAAAAAAAATTGTTAATCATACATATGAAAAGAAATTGGGGAATATGCATGGATATAAAAAATAAAAAATTATTACTCGATTGTAGAATAAAAAAATAATCATATATATATAAAAAATAATTAGCATATATGACTTAAATTTATATATATATATATATATATATATATATATATATATAAACAAATATTTAGAATTATTTAATAAAATTAATAAATATGTATAGATAAATAAAGAAATTATTGTAATTTATAAAAATTACACATACGATTAATAATAAAGAATAAAAAAATTATTGAATGATTATAGATTAAAAAAAATTAATTATGATAAAAAAAATAATTAATATATACTATTTAAATATATTTACATACAATTAATATATATATACATAAATATAAAGAAGTATTTAGAATTATTTAAAACAATAAATATATTCTAAAAATAAAAAAAATTATTAACTATAAAACAATAAATATATTCTAATATATATATATATATATATATATGGAAATTAGTATGATTTATGAATATTATTACGCATATGATGGTATTAATGGAATAACAAAATCAGTATAATTATTGTAGACTAAAAAAATTATTTATAATAAAAAAATCAAAAAATAATTAATATATGTGACTTAATATATGTGTACTTAAATAAAAAAATATTTAAAATTATTTAAACAAAATAAATAAATATATCATACGAATAAAAAAATTATTGACTAATCGATTAATATATACCGGTAGTATAAATAAAAAATCATTAAATAAAAAAATAGTATGTTTTCAATTTTGGGAATAAAACGTAAATAATTATAATATAATAATTTGTTTAATTATTAATATTTATAATTGTTATTTTAAATCATAAATTTAGAGGAAAAAAATATATTAACAAAAATGATTAATAACTATATTAGAGTTGATACATATAACACTAGATTAAGAAAAAATAAACACAATTACTACAATTTAAATTAATTTTAATAAAATCATTTAAAATTATAATTTCAAACTTATCACGTGCATAGTATGAATTATTGAACAATTTATTATCGTGTACATGGCACGGATTATTAAACAATTTCTTATGTATATTTTTTTTCAAAATAAAAATACTATTTTTACTTATAATTATTATTCTTTATCAACTCTTTCATTTAAACACTAATATTATTTATTAATTTTTTTATTTTTATTCCTCACATTTATTAAAAATTATTTTTTAATAATTTAGGTATTAATTGTTGTTATTTAATTAACTTATTTTAGGTATTTATTTATTAAAATTTTAGGTATTAATTATACCTCAATTACGGTATTAAGACTTTGAACATAATTTCAATTTAATTTTGGACAATATCAATATATATATATATATATATATGATATTTTAGGTATTAATTATTATTATCTATTAACTTATTTTAGGTTTTTAATTATTAAAATATTAGATATTAATTATATTCTGTTACCATGTTAAGCCTTTAGACATAATTCTAATTTAATTTTAGACAATGTAAGAAGTAAATATATATAATATTAAATTAGAAGAGTAGATTTTAATTTTACATAAAATAATATAATAGATATAGGGTATAAATAAATTTACTTGACAAATATAATTATTCATAGTGTAATATTTTATTACGATAACATATCTTTGTGCATTAACTCCCTATATAGCAATATATATATATATATATATATATATATATATATATATATATAATTTGTAATTTTTTCATCACATGACATATTTATTATTATATTTTAAATTAGAGTTTCTTTGATCTAACATTGCAGTGAAAGAATAGCAAATAAAAAAAATGAAAAAAAACATGGGAACATTCTAAACATATAATTACCGCTAATCTTTTTTTCTTTAGTTTTCAAATATATTATTTATTTTATTTATTCAGAGTAATAACTAAATTTATTATAACTATAGTAAAATTATCTTTAAACTATTACTATTATTAGTAAATTTTTAAAATTATTAATATATTATTAGTATATATAATAAGCAGTAAATTTTCTTTCATGTTTATTATTTAAAAAATTTATAATTTTCACATAGTCTTTATTTTATTTTTTTTCCATACTTAATGACTATTGACTACAATCCTATTAATAGTATCACCTATAGTAGATTATACGAAGAGAAAATATGAAAAATAAAGACAAGGATTATAAGGTTATGAAAAGTTCCATTCAAGTTTGACAATAGTAAGACGGTTTACATAGAAATAGTTCTAATAGATGATAAGATTAATTGATTCATTTACTAAATTTTTTCAAGTAATGCTAAGTTTAATTTATAAATAGAGTTTAATTTTGATGCACTGACAGTGTAAAGTGTTTTACATAGTCGTGCAATCACATCCGTTCTTTTAGATGACCATGCACGCGGTCAATGTGAAATGTATTTATTTTTATTGATGTGTTATTACGTAATTAGATACACGTGTAAAACTACTTTACACTGTCAGTGTATCAAAATTAAATTCTTATAAATATTTGTAGTTCATATTTTAAGTTAATTTTATAAGTACACCATTTTACAAGTCAAAGACAATTCTTTTTAATAGCTTTGTAAATGCTAATAGCTTTTATATTTAATTTATTTTGCAATACGATAAAATTCATTGTTCAATCAAGTCAAAGACAATTCTTTTTAATAGCTTTTATATTTAATTTATTTTGCAATACGATAAAATTAATTGTTCAATCAAAAATTATTTGAGAAAAATATTTGAGAATGAATTGGTAGAAAGAAAAGTCTATGTCTTCTCAAATTTTGAAATTGAAAAATCAAGCGGAATGTATCTTCTGACTGTACACACGTGCAAAATATCTTTTAAGATGGAGTCAGGTATAGTACATTTGGTCGATGATCGTAAAATTCTGGATAATCATTTTAATTTGCTTGCTCATGCTGATATATTGAAACAAACAAATAAACGATTCTACTATTTGGTACGTAATTAATTTATATTAACCCACACAAAATTATCTTCCTTTTGATTTTAAGTTTTGCCAAAAAATTGTATAATAGCATCATTTTATCGATGACAAAAATTTTAATAATTTATTTATGAAATTATTTGAAATTGTATTGTGACTTTTTTAAAGGTATATCCTTTTATTAATATACTATTGTTAGTTTTATCGTTGAATATAAAATAAATAAGTAAATTCTTTTTATTTTATACACGTTCGAAATATTATTCACTCATTTGTCCTTAATTTAGTACTTTTAATTCAATTTTTTTGTTCACTTAGATGTTATTAGATTCTTGACTAGAAAAGAAAAACTCATATCATGGTAAAAAAATAGAGAAAAGTGACCAGTACATTGTGATTGATTTTCATGATTTGCAGTATGTAAAATTTTAATATGAATATTTCTTTAGGTTATAATCATGTGTTGTGGTGCAAATTTTTTTTCTTTATATATTACTATTTACTCCCTTAATTCTTGCTTTCATTCAAAAATGAGAAAAAAATAAGATGTACACGATGAGATCAATTTACAATCAATTACTTGATCATTTATGTGATCACCAAGCAACCGAATACATAATTTATTCTCTAATTTATAAAATTTAACAAAGACATTAGTAAATATATTGGTTTCGTATTTATTTATATATTTTATTTATTTATGTTATATTTGTAATTATATTATATCTATTTTTATCAATATATATATTTTTTAAAATATCGTTAGTGTTAGCACATTGTGTATTAAATAAATTAAATGATAGAAACACGTAACTATTTTCTTTTTCAGTCAAGATTAAGTAAAATACTGTATTTTAGACTTGCAATATCAACATATTAATAGTAAAATGAAGAAAAAAATATAATATTATATCAAAAAATTTTTTAAATCATAATTGTAGTTTACGATTGAAATCATAATTTAAATATTTTAAACGGGATAATTTCATTTAGAGAATTCATAATTCAAACATAATTTTTATACACTTAATAGCTATATTCGAGTTAATACATTTAATATTATATTTAAAAAAATACGAATAATGCACATCATATTATTTATTTATTAATTAAATTATTACAATTCAAATTAATTTTAATAGAATAATTTAAAATTATAATTTCAGTTTTATCATGTGCATGACACGGGTTATTACACTTGTTTAAAAAGAACGAGTCACTCAATAATATAATTTTTTCATATAATTGTACAATAACGGTAAAACCATATTCCTAGTTAAATAAGAAAATAATCATATAATCAAAACTATTTCTAGATGATATCTGTGAAGATATTATGTGATATATTCTTTATTTCAAACAAAAAATATTTTAATTTTAAAATCAATTTTGCAATAATATTGTTACGGTGGGTAACCAGAGATTGGTGGGCCGGATGACGTTGGTAGGCCCAAACGTGTGAGGGAGGAGACTATCGCGTTTGCCCGAAACTCAGTGTTCCTCCGTCCGACTTGCACGTGTGAAAGAATGGGGGGTGGTACCTGCAAAGACACTCCGATGCCTAAGTTAGCAAGGGTATAAGCAAGTTTAGAATGTATTGGACTTAGTGATACCTGAGGGAAGTCAGGGTATTTATAGTGGTGAACCAATAACCACCGCTGAAGTAGTGCCACCTTTTTAGGCGGATAACCGTTCCCATATCTTAGGGAGGTTAAGATATGGCTCCTTGAAGTGGTTAGAGAGTTTCTAGGGGCAGTTACTCATTCGAATGAGTGTTATCTGCCAGCTAACCCTCGTATCCGACTTCTTTGGAGCAGGTCGTGTTTAGTACCGACTTCTGGGACGAAGGCTGGTACTGGAGGAGGGCCAACCCTTTGGGTTGGGCTTCTTTGCTTAGATCTTGGGCCCTATTTATTGGGCCAGGGTATGAACAGTGCCCCTACTCGAGCCCCATTTCTTTTTAAGAGTTGGGTTCGAGTATTCAACTCGGGGTTTTGGCCGATTTGCAGGAGGACCGACGTGATGGTTTAGGAACCGACGTGATCTTTCTTGACCTTTCGGTTCTGACAGTTACGTCTAATCAAGCGTCGTGTCCGTTAGGGGTGTGCGTAGAGATTTAATGGCCTTGGTAACGGTGCATCTTCATTAATGACTGCCCCCATTTTACCATTATGCCCCTAACGTCTTTATAAATACTTTCCCTCTCTTTCGTTGTTTCGTTTCTGCAATCTTTCAAATTTCCCTTGCATTTGTTCGTGCTGTATTGTTGCGTTTCGAAGGTTCTTACTTCCTCCTGTCTTGATTTCAGACTCAAAGGTTAGTTTTTTCCCTTCTGTGACATGTTTTCTATTTGCGTGCCTTTATCTTGTAGGTAGATTTGGTTTGTAGGCTTTAGTTCCGTGCCCCTTCCCTTAGAGACCGTGTGTTGATTTTTCTTTTCTTTTGTAGGTTTCTTGTCACCCCCTTTTTTAAGAAAAGAAAATGGCTTCCGTAGATGCTCTCTCCCAGTGGGTAGACGTTACGGTTCTAGGGGAGGAGCCCTCCGTTGACACTGAATTTATCACCCACCTTCGTACTCACTATAGAATTTGTACTTCTGAAGAAGATGAGCCCAAGTACGAGTTGGTAGTCCCGGGTCCAGAAGACCGGGTTTGTTTCGGGAGGGCTGACGAGACGGCCCCTCATTTCTTTTTTATGTATGAGAGTATGGTCACTCGTTTGGGCGTTTTCCTCCCTTTTTCAGAGTTTGAAATGTCTGTATTGCGTCATTGCCGAGTGGCTCCCACCCAGCTTCACCCCAACTCTTGGGGTTTTCTAAAAATTTATCAATTTATCAGCCAGGCTCTAGAGTTTCCGACTTCTCTAAGGATTTTCTTTTACCTTTTCCATATGACCAAACCCTTCAGTGGGCTAAATAATAAGCAACAGTGGGTGTCCTTTCGAGCCATTCAAGGTCGGAGGCTTTTTACCCTTTTTGACAAGTCCTTTCACGACTTCAAGAACTACTTTTTCAAAGTGCAAGCTGTAGAGAGTCACCACCCCTTTTTCCTGGATGAGCATTCCTCTCCCCGATTTCCTTTATATTGGCTGGAGGCCTCCCCCTGCGAGAAATATGGTCTAGATGACCTAAATGAGGTCGAGGTAGCCATTGTGGGGTTCCTCCGAGAAGTGTGGGGGAGGGCCCCATACTTGGATACTAAAAAATTTCTCCAGGGGTCGCCGGCCTTTGTCCAACCACAATTAGGTAGCTTTTTGCACTTCTTGCTTATTTCCGACTTGCGATTTCTTTTACCGACTTTGTCTGATTTTAGCTACCATTTTGTTTTTGCAGAGATGGCAAAGAAAAATGCTCAAGAGTCTTACCAGAGGGTTCAGGAAGCCAAGGCAAAGTCTCGAGCCAGGTCTGGAGGTGTTAGAATGGTTGTCTCTCCCCCTCCTCCTCCTCGGAACGTCGGGACTTCCTCTCAACCTATTGTAATTTCTTCCTCTGCTTCTTCTCTGCCGCCCCCTCCCGTCCGACCTACTCCTGAACCAGAGCCAAAGAAGTGCAAGACCTTAGAGTCTGGCGCTACTGGTGAGGCGGACGCTCTTGCGTTCGTCCGAAAGAACATCTATCCTCATGCTCGTATGAGTATGGATGATGTCTCTGTTCGGCACTACCTCACTACTGTGGTTGAGGAGAGTCTCAAGATGGCGGGGGTTTGTGGCAAACTCTTGGATATATTTGAGAAGACTCCCATCAGCTCTTTAGGGACGACCTCGAGGGTCGAGGAGCTGGAGGGTAGGCTTCGTATATATCAGGAGCATGAGAAGGAGTTGGAGGGGAAAGTCGCCAAACTGACGGAGGAGAGGGACAGCCTCAGAGAGAAGGGGAAGAAGTTGCAAGCCCAGTGCAACATGGAGATGGATTTGAGGAAAGCAGCGCAAGCCAGCTACAACAGTTTGTTTGCTGATCTTGTGTCTGTAAAGAATGACTTGCTGAACGCTCGGAAGGCCTATACCGAGTTGGAGGACTCTATTGCGGATGGTGCTGACGAGGCTTGGAGGATTTTCAAGGAACAGGTCGGAGTTATTGCTCCTGACTTGGACCTTTCTCCTTTGGACCCTGATAAGATTGTAGTTGATGGTGCCATCGTGGATCCTCCTGTCCCCGTGGTGGAGTCTGAGTCTGATTTAAAGACTCGGGGTCAGAGGATCATAGAGTCCCCTCCTCGTTCCAAGGATGCTCCGAGTTCCTCTACCGCTCCTCCGACTTCCTCTTCGACTCCTGCTTCTGGTGTTCCCCCTGACTCTGCTGGTGGTGATCCTCTTGAGAAGTGATTTTGGCTATTGGGGCCCGGCCTGTGGGCCCCTCTTTTTTAAACTCTTTATTTATTTTGGTAGTGTTTGAACAATTTTTTGGCCTTTTAGGGCCGTAAACAAAACACTTTATGATACCCCTTTTTATAAGGGTTATTGTAAGTTAAAAAATAAGTACCCTTTTTTGGATAAGGGTTTTGAGTTACCTTATGTGCGCATGCTTTTTCTGTTCGTGGTTCTTTTGACTCCTTGATCTTTTCTAGGAAAAAAAACCTTTTCTTTGGGGCTTGCCTGCTTTTCTTTCGTAGTTTTTCCTTATCTCTTTTTGTTATTCCTAGTACTCAATTTTGTTTTATTGAGTTTTTCGTGACTTAGGCTACTTTTGCGATTCATTTTAGCTTTACTCGGCTTCGTTTTCCGACCTATGAGTCGGATTGCTTCCGAGTTTATCATGATCGACTTCTATAGCCTCTTTACGCCGATTTGTACCTCGTCGTTTTATCCTGACGACCATCTAGGTCGGTTCATGGGATTTTCACGTTTTGTCGAGCTTAAATCGGCGCGTTTCGTAGAAGGAAAAATAAAAAGGGAATTTAAAAGAGATATTTAAAATGAAAAAGATCTTTATTAATTGAGGAGGTACCTTATTGCTACTAAGGGCTTTTGATAATTTATTTCCCTTAGCCCCTACTATGATGCCTCGTTAAAAACCCTTCTCCAGAAAAAACCCTTTGATTCTGGGAAAAAATCATGAAGCTGGGAAAAGAGTACATCAGGGAGTAGAGTTCGCTTCTTAGCTGTAGTACCTTTTCATATTACAAGCATGCCATGACCTTGGTAACTCGGTGCCGCCTAAGTCGGTCACCTTATAATAGCCCTTTCCTAAGACCTCCTCGATCTTGTATGGTCCTTTCCAATTAGCAGCGAGCTTTCCCTCCCCAGATTTGTTGACTCCAATGTCGTTTCTGATTAAGACTAAGTCGTCAGGGGTGAAATTCCTTCGAATGACTTTTTTGTTGTATCTTGTAGTCATCCTTTGTTTTAGCGCTGCTTCTCTTATTTGAGCTTCTTCTCGGACTTCAGGGAGCAGGTCGAGCTCTTCTTTGTGCCCCTGTATATTCCTGATCTCGTCGTGGAAAATCACTCTTGGGCTTCGCTCATTGATCTCTATTGGGATCATTGCTTCTACGCCATAGACTAGTCGGAAGGGCGTTTCTCCAGTGGCGGATTGGAGTGTTGTTCTGTAAGCCCATAGTACTTGTTGGAGCTCTTCAGCCCAAGCTCCTTTCGCATCTTGTAATCTTTTCTTCAGTCCTGCCAGTATGACTTTGTTGGCTGCTTCGGCTTGCCCGTTGGCTTGTGGGTGTTCCACCGAGGTGAACTGGTGTTTTATTTTCATACTGGCTACCAGGCTTCTAAAGGTGGAGTCAGTGAACTGGGTCCCATTATCTGTAGTGATGGAGTAAGGTATCCCATACCTTGTGATGATATTTTTGTAGAGGAACCTTCGACTTCTTTGTGCAGTGATGGTGGCCAGTGGTTCTGCTTCTATCCACTTTGTGAAGTAATCTATTCCCACTATTAGGTATTTAACTTGTCCTGGCGCCTGGGGAAAAGGACCTAACAGATCCATTCCCCATTTTGCAAAGGGCCATGGAGAAGTGATACTAATGAGCTCTTCTGGGGGAGCCACGTGGAAATTTGCATGCATTTGACATGGCTGGCACTTTTTCACAAATTCTGTGGCATCTTTCTGCAAGGTTGGCCAGTAGAATCCTGCTCGGATCACTTTCCTGGCCAATGACCTGGCTCCGAGATGATTCCCGCAGATTCCACTGTGTACCTCCTCCAACACCTCAGTGGTTTTTGAGGTCGGCACACACTTTAGCAATGGTGTTGATATCCCCCTTCTATAGAGAACATTTTTCACCAAGGTATAGTGTTGTGCTTCCCTTCGGATTTTTTGGGCTTCTTTTTCCTCCTTAGGGAGGATGTCGAATTTTAGGTATTCGACTAAGGGGTTCATCCATCCGAGGTTCAATCCGACCACTTCAAGGACTTCTAGTGTGTCTTCCATTTTTACCACTGAAGGTTCCTGGAGAGTCTCTTGAATCAGGCTTTTGTTATTTCCTCCTGGCTTGGTGCTTGCTAGCTTGGATAGGGCGTCTGCTCTGCTGTTTAGATCCCGAGTTATGTGCTTCACCTCGGTTTCTGCAAAGCGCCCCAAGAGTTCCGAGGCTTTCTCCAAGTACCTTTTCATAGTTGGGTCTTTTGCCTGGTACTCCCCACTTATTTGAGAGGTCACCACTTGGGAGTCGCTGTATACCATCACTTTCGTAGCACCGACCTCTTCAGCCAGCTTCAATCCTGCGATCAAGGCTTCGTATTCTGCCTGATTATTTGAAGCTGGGAATTCGAACTTGAGGGAAACTTCTATCTGGGTTCCCCTTTCATCTACCAATATTATACCTGCGCCGCTTCCTGTTTTATTGGAGGATCCATCCACATAGAGTTCCCAAGTAGTCGGTTTGTCCTCTTGATCCCCTGCATATTCGGCAACGAAGTCGGCGAGGCACTGGGCTTTAATCGCCGTCCGAGTTTCATACTTTAAGTCGAACTCGGAGAGCTCTATTGCCCATTGTACCATTCTTCCTGCAATATCCGTTTTTTGGAGGATTTGCTTCATGGGTTGATTCGTGCGGACTCTTATTGTGTGAGCCTGAAAGTAAGGCCGTAGCCTTCGAGAGGCTATTACTAAGGAGTAGGCGAACTTTTCTAATTTGTGGTACCTTAGCTCAGGGCCCTGTAGAACTTTACTGATGAAGTAGATTGGGTGTTGCCTGACCTCCTCTTCTCTTATCAAGGCTGCTGAGACAGCCCTGTCTGCCACGGAGAGGTATAGGATGAGGTCTTTTCCGGCTATAGGTCGGGTCAAGATAGGAGGCTGGCTCAAAAACTTTTTGAACTCCTGGAACGCCTCCTCGCATTCGGGAGTCCACTCAAACTGATGCCCCTTTCTCAGTAGGGAGAACAGCGGAAGGGATCTTAGTGCTGATCCTGCCAAAAATCTGGAGAGAGCTGCTAGTCGGCCATTCAGCTGTTGGACCTCTCTCAAACAAGTCGGGCTTTTCATCTCTAGGATAGCTCTACACTTGTCGGGATTGGCTTCAATCCCTCTTTGTGTTAGCATGAATCCTAGAAATTTTCCTGCCTCCACTGCGAAGGCGCACTTTGCAGGATTTAGTCTCATCCCGTGCAACCTTATGGTGTCGAAGACTTGTGAGAGGTCAGACAAGAGGTCGACTTCCTTCTTGGTCTTTACCAACATATCGTCGACGTATACTTCCATTAAGTTTCCTAAGTGAGGGGAAAACACCTTGTTCATCAGCCTCTGATATGTGGCCCCTGCATTTTTCAATCCAAATGGCATGACCACGTAGCAAAAGTTAGCTCTGGGCGTGATGAATGATGTTTTTTCCTGGTCTGGTTCGTACATCGGGATTTGGTTATATCCCGAGTAGGCGTCCATAAACGACAAGTATTGATAACCCGAGCTAGAGTCTACTAGGGCATCAATGCTTGGTAGTGGATAAGGGTCCTTGGGACATGCCTTATTTAAGTCGGTGTAGTCGACGCACATTCTCCATTTGCCATTTTGTTTTTTGACTAGCACTACATTGGCTAGCCATGTTGGGTATTTGACTTCTTTGATGAAGCCGGCTTCTAGGAGCGCCTGCACTTGTTCTTCTACTACTAGGGCTCGTTCTGGGCCGAGCTTGCGTCTTCTCTGTTGCACAGGTCGGGACCCTGAGTAGACCGAGAGCTTGTGAGACATGAGCTTGGGGTCTATCCCAGGCATGTCGGAGGCCTTCCAGGCGAAGAGATCGGAGTTATCTTTTAGGAGCTTAGTCAACCCTTGTCTTAAGGTTTCCCTTAGGTTGGCTCCTATGTGAGTATTTTTTTCCTTCCTCTTCGCCGACCTGAATCTCCTCGGTTTTTCCCCCGGGCTGGGGTCGCAGCTCTTCTTTAATCCTTGCTCCACCGAGCTCTATTGTGTGAACCTCTTTGCCTTTTCCTCTCAGGTTTAGGCTTTCGTTGTAGCATTTTCTTGCTAGCTTCTGATCTCCCTTCACCGTTGCTATCCCTGCTGGGGTCGGGAATTTCATGCAAAGGTGGGGTGTCGATACCACCGCTCCGAGTCGATTAAGGGTAGCTCTGCCGATTAGAGCATTATAGGCCGACCCCATGTCGATGACTATGAAGTCTATACTCAGAGTCTTTGATTTCTCCCCCTTTCCAAAGGTGGTGTGGAGGGGCAAAAATCCTAGTGGCTTTATTGGCGTGTCACCTAGTCCGTACAAGGTGTCGGGGTAGGCTCTCAACTCTTTCTCATCTAAACCTAGCTTGTCGAAGGCGGGCTTGAATAGGATGTCCGCCGAGCTTCCTTGGTCTACTAGTGTTCTGTGTAGATGGGCATTTGCCAGGATCATGGTGATTACCACTGGGTCGTCGTGCCCAGGGATTATTCCTCGCCCATCTTCCTTTGTGAATGAAATGGTTGGGAGGTCGGAGGACCCCTCTTCAACCTGGTACACTCTCTTGAGGTGTCTCTTACGAGAGGATTTCGTGAGTCCCCCTCCTGCAAACCCTCCTGAGATCATATGGATATGTCTTTCCGGAGTTTGCAGTGGTGGGTCTCTTTTGTCCATATCATCTCGCTTTCTTTTTCCATGACTGTCCGACCTTTCTATGAGATATCTGTCAAGCCGACCTTCTCTGGCCAGCTTTTCTATCACATTTTTAAGGTCGTAACAGTCGTTTGTAGAGTGCCCATATATCTTATGGTACTCACAGTAATCCCCGCGACTTCCCCCTTTTTTATTCTTAATAGGTCTGGGGGGAGGCAGCCTTTCGGTGTTACAAATTTCTCTGTATACATCCACTACAGGGACTTTCAATGGAGTATAAGAGTGATATTTTCTTGGCTTATCAAGGCCGAGCTCTTCCTTCTTCTTCGCTTCCCTCTCCCTCTCTTTCGTTGAGGGAGGGTGCCCGAGTCGCAAACTTGGGTCTCTTAGCCTAGCTTTCTTCCATATTGATGTATTTTTCGGCTCTTTCCTGTACATCATTTAAACAGGCGGGGTGTCTTTTTGATATGGACTGTGAGAAGGGACCTTCTCTAAGACCATTGACTAGCCCCATGATGACTGCTTCGGTGGGCAGGTCTTGAATCTCCAAACATGCTTTGTTGAACCTTTCCATATAGGCCCGTAAGGACTCTCCGACCTCCTGTTTTATTCCCAGGAGACTTGGTGCATGCTTTACTTTATCCTTCTGGATGGAGAACCTCATCAAGAACTTTCTTGAGAGGTCTTCAAAACTGGTAATTGACCTCGGAGGGAGGCTGTCGAACCACTTCATCGCTGCTTTTGACAAGGTTGTCGGAAAAGCTTTGCATCGCGTAGCGTCAGAAGCGTCGGTCAGATACATCCGACTTTTAAAGTTGCTCAGATGATGCTTTGGATCGGTGGTTCCATCGTAGAGGTCCATATCGGGGCTTCTAAAGTTTCTCGGAACTTTTGCCCTCATTATGTCCTCGCTAAACGGATCTTTCTCTCCTAAGGGAGAATCTTCTCTATCGCCGTGGGAATTCCGACTTTTGAGGGAGGATTCTAATTTTAAGAGTTTTCTTTCTAACTCTTTTCGTCGCTCCATCTCCTCTTTTAGGTTCTTTTCAGCTTCCTTTTGTCGTTCCCGCTCCTGTTCTAGCTGCTCGAGGCGGCTATGGATTAATCCCATAAGCTCACTAGTGTGGGAGGGTCCTTCTTTTTCTGATTCGCGCCCTTCCGAGGAGTTCACCTTCGGATTTTTGATTCCGGAGGTGCCTTCCCTATGTTGATCATTAGCTTCCTGGTGGAGGTTCTGATCTGCTTCATTGTTTCCGGTGTTCAAATTCTCTTGATCAGAATCTGTCTCCACATGACTTTCTTCAGGGGATCTTTCCGCCATCACTGGTTGATCTCTCGGATCCCCGGCAACGGCGCCAATGTTACGGTGGGTAACCAGAGATTGGTGGGCCGGATGACGTTGGTAGGCCCAAACGTGTGAGGGAGGAGACTATCGCGTTTGCCCGAAACTCGGTGTTCTTCCGTCCGACTTGCACGTGTGAAAGAATGGGGGGTGGTACCTGCAAAGACACTCCGATGCCTAAGTTAGCAAGGGTATAAGCAAGTTTAGAATGTATTGGACTTAGTGATACCTGAGAGAAGTCAGGGTATTTATAGTGGTGAACCAATAACCACCGCTGAAGTAGTGCCACCTCTTTAGGCGGATAACCGTTCCCATATCTTAGGGAGGTTAAGATATGGCTCCTTGAAGTGGTTAGAGAGTTTCTAGGGGCAGTTACTCATTCGAATGAGTGTTATCTGCCAGCTAACCCTCGTATCCGACTTCTTTGGAGCAGGTCGTGTTTAGTACCGACTTCTGGGACGAAGGCTGGTACTGGAGGAGGGCCAACCCTTTGGGTTGGGCTTCTTTGCTTAGATCTTGGGCCCTATTTATTGGGCCAGGGTATGAACAAATATGTAAGTGAAAATCCTAAATTTACTAGGAATTTAGTGTCTTAGTGTTATAACGTGCATTCTAAAATTCACGACTATAACTTGACAGCTTCTACTTACCTTTTTTTGTTTCTTTTAAGTTTTAACGGAACCTGACTCCTTATTCTTGGAACTTCTGCTTCTTTAAAAGAAACTTCAATGATATAAAGTCTTTCAGATTTGGTAATCCTCGTAGCTCTCCTTGCTTCTTTCATACTGTATTGTCCAACAAAAGGTCTTCTTGGTGCTTATTATATTGTCGAACAAACGGTTAGTTTATAAAATCTTGGTTTCCTCTTCTATTCTTCTTACGTGATCAACAATCAGACTTTTGTTCTATCTTTTTTCTCAATTTCTAAGAAGTTAACAGAGTTGTTGCTTTCCAGGGTTCAGTAATACAGAGTATGACGACCATATATACAACAATGACGAGGATCCATGATGAACGAGAACAACTTCAACAACCACCTAGAGTTTTTCTTATCCCACCGCCCATGGTTGTTGGTTTTCCGCCCTTTTATGGCGCTGCTCAGCCAAGGTTTGTGGAACGGCTGCCACTTCTAGAGCCCAGTCCCAACAGTTCGGTTGTGATCAGGCAAGTGTGGGCTGCCAACGCTGATTCCGAGTTCCAAATCATAAGCAGCCTTATTGACAAATATCGATTTGTCTCTATCGACACTGAATTCCCCGGCGTAGTAATCCGGCCCCGCAACAAGAACTACCGGAGTCTTGTTCCTGAGGAAACTTACCAAGTCATGAAGGCCAATGTGGACGCGCTCAAAATCATCCAGCTTGGACTCACTCTCTCCGATGAGCACGGCAACCTCCCTGACCTAGGAACCAACAACAGAACTCACTACATCTGGCAGTTCAATTTCCGAGACTTCAACCTCATGCGTGACATTCACGCAAAGGACTCTGTGGCACTCCTACGCAGCCAGGGCATCAACTTTGCACGCAATGCAGTGGCTGGAGTTTCTTCGGTGCATTTTGCGAAGTTGGCAGCAGCATCCGGGCTGCTGTTCAACAAAGCACTGACATGGGTCACATTCCATGGTGCTTATGATATTGGATATTTGGTGAAGATTCTGATGTGGCGTGTTCTTCCGACGCGCTTGGAGGAGTTCTTAGAGCTTGTGAAAGAGCTGCTTGGGGGAAATACTTACGATGTGAAGCATGTGATGAGGTTCTGCGATGGCCTCTATGGCGGTTTGGAGAAGGTGGCTGACACACTTCACGTAGACCGAGTTGCTGGGAAGTGCCATCAAGCCGGGTCTGACAGCTTGCTCACCTGCCACACCTTTCACAAGATTAGAGAAACTTATTTTTTGGCTAATGATGATGGATTTAGGGAATACGTTAATGTATTTTTTGGGTTGGAAATTGCAAAAGCTTAATACTCTTAAATTGAAAGAAATTATCATACATTGGATTATTCATGTAACAACATTTTGTAAATGAATTACAAAGTAGTATCAACGGCTTATTTTTTGGATATGACAATTGTTTTATAACACTTCAATTACAAAGTAGACTCTTTTTCAGATAACAGTAACATATATTTGAATATATAGCACATATTTTTAGCAGTACCATGTGGGACATTGATGATTTACTTTATTTTAATGTAGAGACTATGCTGATGCTTTTTACAAGAAATCCTTCTTCATTTGATTTGGGATTGTGTGCCATGCATTGTGAAATGGAAATACTAAATATTCTGGTTTAACTTGTTATCTTTGTTGGGCATGGGTGTGCTTTGCCATTTTACTGCAATTGAATTAACAACTTTTTGTGTTTTGGATCCTCTTGTACTACACGGATTCACTGCTGATCAAGTATAATCCAACTATTGCACTTGCTTAAGTAGTTATTATGTTGATAGTGACAAAATATACAACACATTGAGGGTATAGATCATACTATGCTAATCACGTAGTCATCATGTAATAACTTGAGTTAACCTTAGGCACTTCTTTACATACATTTGCATCTGTGTAGAGACAGATTCAAAATCCTTTTCTATGTAGGGAGACTTCTCATTTAGTTAGCCTTTAGAGATATCTTCTATCCACAACTTCTCAATCCAGAGTTTTTTATCATGTTTAGGAATTCACCTAGTCTTGGGTGAGGTCTCTTTAACTTTGACATTCTGTCTCCTTGTCTAGGTAATAAGTCTTTGTGTCTTGTGTCTGTGTTAGGTACTTGGGTATTATGAGGTGCCCAAAGTCCGATATTGGGTAGTATGAGATGCTTGATGTTGTATTTAAGGAGATCTCTTCCCTCATAACAGCTAGCTCTTAATGTTTGGTTTCCTTAAGGAGTAGGTACTTCATAGTCTGATATCTTACTTTCAATTTCCTAGCCCATTCTTTGAACTAAATTCTTTTTTGCCTTGATACGTTCATTGGAAGTCCAAAGCTCCTTAAAGATTAAATCGCTTATTTGGGCAGTTGTGCTTAACAGATTAACACTAATGATGCATTGTGGGTTTGAAGACATTAAAGACTATTTCCCATGATATATATATTATGTACAGTGCTAGTTTAGAATCAGTTGAATAATTCTATATATTTATGTGTTGGGTGTTCTAGATCTGTGGAGCAGTTCTTGTTGACTAGGTAAGTTGGTTTTGGGAGGAGGAAGGAAGCCAAATCTTTGCAGTAGTGTGCTATCTGTGCCTCTATTTGGTGTAAAACTCATGATTTTTTAGAGGTTTTCCACTTCATTAACAACCTGTTCTTTTCTCTGCTTTTGTTGTCTGTCTTAAAGATGTTCTGCTAATACATGTAATGCATAAAACAAATCTTTTGATATCTTCTTTCATCCAAATCTCTTTGATCTGGTTGAAGCTTAATATTTGGGTCTACAAGAGTGTCACTCACCATTCCCAATTTTGTCCAAAACATCAAGAAACATATTTCTTCGAGAGATGACAACTTTGGTTGTTGATTAAGTTACTTCAATCCCGAGAAAAATAATGCACCTATTCCTGTTGTATGATTCTAGTACATACTCTGAGAAGGGTGGGAGCAAGAAAGAAGATTCTAATGAGGCAGCAACAGGGGGCCAATAGAGTTCCTCCTTTACTAGCATGAATAGGAGACATAAAAGTGCAAATGGTGGGGAAGCATGTTTTTAGAGAAAGGCACACCATTTCTAATAGGCATTTCAAGTATTTGGATTCAGAAGCTCAATTCCAATTATGAGTTAAATTGTAAACACCAAATAGGGTTTGAGCCAAAATAAATTAAGACATTAGAAATCTGTTTCCAAGCGGAAAGAATGAGTTGAGTTCTGGCTCTATACTTTTGTTTATCTAGGGAGTTGTGTTTTGCTCTACAAAGTTGTTCTTAATGGTGGTCTTTTATAAGTAGTTAGAGTTATTCATTTTTTATGTAATGCAGATTTTGATGAAGATGATATTTCAGGCTTCATTGCTGATTATGCTGTGTGAGGAACTTCTCATGAATGCTTCTGGTAATGTCCTCGATGCTGTGTGATGTCAGGATCATTGTTCTGATTTGAAAAGGAGTCTTTTTATACATGTGTATGTTAGTATGTATGCATGCATGTATTTGTTTCCTTTTTGTGTTTTGGATTCTCTTGTACTAATATATAGTACATGGATCCACTGCTGATCAAGTATAATCCAACTATTGCACTTGCTTAAGTAGTTATTATGTTGATAGTGACTAAATATACAACACATTGAGGGTATAAAAATATCAGGAAGTATTAGGCACTAATCTCTGATTCATCTTCCATGTTGCATTTTCTTGAAAGTAAATTCTATCTTACCAAACTGAAGTTATTTTCTGAACCATTATTAGGCACTAGACTTGACTTTGGAGTCCTTTTTAGAGAGAAGAAAAAAAAAAGGAGGGGGGGAAGATCTAGACAGTGATAAATAAAACTGAAATTCTATAGCAACTGCAGTCTAAAATATCAAAAAATTTGTTTTACATTGCAGGTCATTTTGGATCCGACCATACCAGCAAAAAGCTTAAATGAAATCAAGAGCTTCCTTGTCTCAACTCTTGCCTCACATGGGCAGTTGTCCAAGGCACTTTTAGTATATGAGGAGATTAATAAAGCTGGATACAATTTGGAACCGAAAGTTGTTATAAGTCTTATCGTAAGGTTCTGAATACACAGTATTGCTATATCTTTCTTCAGCTCTTTAACTAATTTAGGGACATATTAGGAAGAGTCACCAAATTGAAAGGAGAGTTGGAAGGGATGCTTATGCTACTTACAGAATTGAGTGATCTAGACTATTGGGTCAATGGCTGCTTCAGAGTTATCATATATTTGATTTCTCATTCATTTTGTAATTAAATTGCAATGTGTAATGCGCTTATATTTATAGGTGACCGCATTTTGCATCAGTTCTGCTATTAACTTGTTCAAGAAACTGAAGGATAAATTTGAAAGTGATGAACTAGTATTGGAAGTTGTCTTTGATGAAGTGAGTTCTTGTTCCCTCCCAACATAATTTGTATAAGGTTGCTTTCAATATTTGAAAAATGGATCCATTGGCTATTAATTCAATTCTTAAAAGGTTGAAACTCTTTTTGGCTACCCTGTGATGGATCATGGCTAAACCTCATCTTGACAACATCCGAGTCCTCAAATTTGCAGATTGGTTTAGACTTGCTTTGGGCAGTCAAGAACAAGCTCCTTCTAAGTGCCTACACCAATGCTGGAGATTTGAGTAATGCTCGTTTGATTTGGAGAGAATATGAGGTTGCTGGATTTCAATACAATGTGCTAAGTTATTTGAGGTACGTTTTTTTAAAAGTTTCCAATGCTATAACTCCATCTCCTTCATTGCTGAGGCTATTAACGACATGTATCAAGAACTTTTGGCATCGGGAGATTATAGATCTGCTAACTTTATGCTCAGCTCTGCTATCATCAAAGCCTGTCAAGAAACATACTCTGGTCTTTCCTCTGTGGCAAAGAAGAAAAAGAAAGAAAAACGAGAGGCTTGAGTTCTCTTTCTAAGATAATTTTTATGTCTTGTTAATTTAGTTACATCAAATCATGCTGATATTGTCCATGCTTAGCTTGCATCAGATTCAGAATGGTTTGATTGGGTTCTCATGTATCCCAAGTTTCCCATATGATTACCTTTTCAGTTTCAGCTTGAAAAGGTGGTTGCTGCGCTACACATCCATGACCATGTCTTACACATAATTGGAACTCTGATCCCCCATTATTTTTCATCCAAAGAAAGAAGATGAAAGCTGAAGGCACCTTATTTTCCCAACTTTAGATCACTCATAATTCTTTAATACCTTGTGGCGATGGAATGTTCAATACAGTTCTCAGTTGACGGTTGAAGGAATATTTTCTCCAGAACTTAAGGATGAGCCATTCTCTCGTGCTATGTACTCTCCCAGCATGAGGTGGAGGAAATAACAATAACACCACCAAAGGTTCTATGAGTGGCACTAATGAACAAATCATTTCCAACAAACTGCATTCAATGGTGAAGACTCAAGAAATCAAAGTTGAAGGTCTTAACTGCCAAACTGGAAGACTCGAAGTGGAGAAGGCACAATCTGAAGGGAATGGAGGCAGATTAGAGGAGTTTGCTAATAGTTTGCTTTCTTATTTCCCATTCTGGATGAAATTATTTGCTCAAGAGCCAACCAAATATATCCAACAACAATACTTATAGGTGCCACACAGGCCAATATTTTTCACATTCACTAATATGTTTTTCCTTTTCTTTTTCATTTTTTTCCTTATTAAAGAAAGAAATATTAATGTTAGGGGAGAAGGATAATGCAGACAAGGTGGAGGACAAGAGATCCTCAATGCAAAGATTAGCATCACAATATTCATTAGAATAATAAAAGCTTTCCAATCTCTCCAAGATGCACCAAGTAGAAGCAAGACATTCAACCCTGTCCCAGATTATCTATAAGTGGTGATATTATAAAATCCAGATTATCTATAAGTGGTGATATTATCTATAAGATTATCTATAAGAAGGTTTATAAAATATTTACAAGGACCAAAAAAGAAACTTTCAATATAGGTAAGGACTAAATATTGGAGTTTACAATGATCAAAGAACCAAATATTGGAAAAGCGTGCTAACAAACGTCAAGAAATTTTTTTTATCTATGAAAATAAAAACAAAAATAAAAGATATCACATATGATTATAGCAAAAAAAAATAAAATTTGTATTAGTTTTGTATGAATTAGTTAATTGCATATATGTATTTAAAACACAAAATAGAAAAAAAAATAGCATGAAGAGAACCAGAGATTAACAGAGGAGCTGCGGTTTGAGTTGGAACCTGGTTCTGAGGTTCAAGGCATGAAGGAGACGTTGAATGTGTAGTACATTCATCCATGAAAAAAAAAAAAGGTAAAAGATGTCTTTTTTAAATTTTAGTAAAGATATTTTTGTCTATCAATGATTACAAAACATTTTTTTAAAGAAATTTTTTTTTTTAAAAAAGATGTTAATTATAGCTTCTCAAAAAAAAATATTTTTTTATTTTTCTAGTATTTTTACTTTTATTATTAAAAATTTATCAAATATACTAAAAAATAAAAAAAATCTTTTTTTTTATCAAAATAATAACACCAAAACATACACTAAAACTAAAACATCCTATATCAATTTAAATCCTTTTAGATTAGTTTGTATATAGTTCTACTCAATTTAAAGTCCTATTAACACCAATAAATAATACCAAAGACCCATGAACAAAAACAAGATTAGTTAATTATTTAATCCTTTTGGTAGTAGTTATTCGGGCAGCTATATAACACAAACCTTAAAAATAGACCTCCAATGGTAATCCTGATCAAACTATTGTCATTTTTTCCCTCGAAAAGACTTGCCTGCAAGAAAAATATGTAAACAATTAATTGTTCTTCAGGGGATGCCAGAAATATTATGGCACATCAAAGGACTAATAGACATGGCAACTTGCCAATGCAAAAAGAACTGGATAAATATTTTTCATCAATGTATTTAAAATCAGCAAATGCTGAATAAGATCATCCAAGATAAACATATAGAGGGAGATATAAAAATGGGCTAATGGGACTGATAAATAAAATAGATTGATACTTTTGTCTTTTGAGTTCTTGAATTTCATTTAGTGAAATAAAATAGACTTTTATTTTAAATTATATTTATTAATTAGTATATATTAAAATTTATCTTCTTCCTTGTTTCACAATTTAGATGGTGGCGTCAAAATCATACACTTTAAAAATTAACAGTCATGCATGAATCTCTTGCAGTGAAATTAAATTTAAAAAATAGAATAATAATCATTCAAAACACAATCGTTTTTAATAATAGAATAGATCAAATAATTATATTTGTGTTAAATTAAATCAGAATAAATCAAATCTAATAACTATAAAATTTAAAAGAATGTTTGCAATTAATAACTCTAAATATTTATTGTTGTTATTGTTCACATTAAACAATTAGATCTTTTGGTGCAGTGTAGTATATATTACATTGGTTTTTATTTATTTTTGAAATTATATTTATCATAATTGACTCTAATTATAATTATATTTTTTCTGCCATCGTTGATTTCAAGTTCCGAATGATAAGCAGCCTGATTGATAAATATATTTGTCTCCATTGATACTAAATTTTCCGGAGTAGTCATCCAGCCCCGCAATAAGAACTACCGGAGTTTTGTCCCAGAGGAATGTAGACGCGCTCAAAATCATTCAGCTTGGACTCACTCGGGCATAAGATTCGACTAGAAGCTTTAAGCTATAAATGGTCCAATAATAAAACATGTATTTTTTAAGTTTTTTAATAACTGCTAAATAATTTTTAATTAATTTTAATTTTAATTTAATTCTTTATATATTATTTAATTATTAAATCTATCCTCTATTTTATAAATTATTATTTTTTATTCATTTATGATGCTTATTAACCATTAAAAAAACAATAATGAAATAGATTTTTTATTAATCGTAACCTTCATAAATATTTTTGGTAATGTGATTATGTGAATCAATGAGGTTTTTTTAGGAAAATCGTATTTTTTAGTAATTTAATCGATTGAATAGCACATGTTTCTTCAAAATTCAATCAATTAGAGGTATAAAACAATTGATTGAATTTATGGATTTTCTCAAAATTCAATTGATTGAAATTGTTACACACAATTGATTGAATTTTACAAAGCAATAAGGATATTTTCTTATTCAATCGATTGATATGATAATACAATCAATTGAAATTTGTACGTAATTAAAGTTTTTTATATATTCAATTGATTGGTATGATACCATATTTATATATATATATATATTAGTTTAAAAAATTCATATTTTTACGATGAAGTAATATCATTTTTATTTATTATTTCAACAACCATGTCATATAAATATTATGTCTTGTCAATTATATTTTATTTTATATAATTAATTTGTTTATAAAAAATATTTTGTTTGCATTCTATTTATATGTTTGTATATATTAATATTATATATATTAGTTTAAAAAATTCATATTTTTACGATGAAGTAATATCATTTTTATTTATTATTTCAACAACCATGTCATATAAATATTATGTCTTGTTAATTATATTTTATTTTATATAATTAATTTATTTATAAAAATTATTTTGTTTGTATTCTATTTATATGTTTGTATATATTAATATTATTTTTATTTGTTAGATGTTTGTGACATAAATTGATATTTTTTAATCTTTATGTAGAATTTTTTTTAATTTTCTACCATTGTTTAGAATAATATTTTTTGCATTGATTAATCCTTGGAATTGGAATTTTATTTTTTGTTTTGGTATAAAAAAAAATATCGATTTTAATTCTCATGTTAAGGCTATATACAAATCAAACTAAAATAGGTCTGATTTCTAATTCAATTTAATTTATTCCTCTTCGTATTTCATTTTGTGTAACTGCTCAAGCACCCACACTTTAACAAATTTAAAAAAGAAAATTCTTTAAAGAAATTGGAGAAAAACAAGAACAAAAAATAAAAATAACAAAGTATACGAAGTACAAACAATTAAAGAAGAAAAACACAACAACCACGAGAAAAAATTCACACAGAGTGAACCATGAGTCAACAAAAAAAAGAGCAAACAAGCATTATTTAAGTGTCCTAACATGAAATTTTTTTATCTTTGTTTTAAAAATTGGTAATTTTTACAGTTATTTAATCAGGCTAAGTAAACCGTTTTAATATATTAAAAATTATATTTTTAATAATATATATACTTTTAATATATGACGAGGACTGTCATAACTAATAAAACAAGGAATTACAAAATAAAAAATTTTATTCACTAATCTCAATTTTGGAATCAAAATCTTACATTATTTCTTAAATGACATAAGATAAAAAAGACTCTTTCACGAACTAATTGATTACTATAATAAAAAAATTGATTGGATTTACTGCAACTGTGAAGATCGCATACGATGAATAAAAATTAGATATTGAGAAGATGGATAAAAGACGAAGAAAAATTAGATATTAAAGAGATGGATAATCTATGAACAAAAACGATGAATAAATTGTTAATTATTTAGAGTACTAAATTTGATATTTAATTATTTAAAGTACTAGATTTGTCATTTATTAATTTTTTACAGTATATTGCAAAAATTTAAAAATTAATTAATTTAATATTATTCAATTAGGTCCTTCATAACAGTAATTGACTTAATTGTATAGAGACCCAATTAAAAAAATACAATTGGTGCAGGGACTCAACTAAAAGGAAAAAAAAGTTTAGGGACCCAATTAAAAAAAATATTTGGTGCAAGAACTCAATTAAAAGGAAAAAAAATATAGGAACCTAATTAAAAATTTTGCGAGACTATAGGGACCAACAGAATAATTAAACTTTTGAATAATTGACTTTTTTTTCTTCCCCAATTTCAACAATAGCAGCAGCAGAGCTTCATAATATTCAATATACTAGTTTGGTGCATGCAGAGCGAAGACTTCTTCAACAATCTTCAATGAAACACAAAGATAAAAACGTTTTTTGATTTAGCCTTCGAATATGATCTTTGCTTAGAACATTAGCTTATTTGAATTTCTTTTTCTTGTTTGATTTTGATAACTCACTTTTTCATCTTTAATTTGAACTCTAATAAAATTCAAAAATTATTTTTAATATGGAAATGAAAATGGTGTTTTGGTTGAATATTGATATTTGAAGTGTATTATAGTATTGTGGAACTCATTCAACACGCCCTCACGTGTTGGTCAGGATGTTGTCACGTGTCCAACACGCTCCCACGTGTTGGCTAGGATGTTGCCACATGTCCAACACGCCTCCACGTGTTGCACCACGCCCCACGTGTTGACCTTTTTACTTACAAAATTCACCCCTCTGTAATTATACCAAATAATCTCATTTCCCAAAAAAAATACCAATATTTCTTCCATATACAAAAAAATCAGCCAATAAAATTATCTTTTTTTTTTTTGCTTTCTTTTTGAAATGTTTCACGTGGGTTGAGAGAGAAGAGAGAAAATTGGTTTGGTATCTTTGATTTGGTTCAGATAGAAATAAAGTTTCATTTCTTAGTTAGCAACCATTCTCATGGACCATGAGAGTGTGATATGATCTTGGGCTTAGATCATCATTTTGACCTTAAGCTTGTTTTTATTCTAATAGAAAAGAATTGGTATGATCAGTAACTATTCCCTTAAAATTTATGGGCCTGAAGTTTGTTATTGAGCCTGTTTTGCTTTTTATTAATTTTTACACAAATAATAAACTAATCACATATATAAATAAGTTTTTAATTTAATAATAACATTTAATCATTATCAATTAATTTATTATTTTTTTAAACTCAATATAAATAAAAAATAATTTTAAATTAATCTATACGTATTTGAAGTATGAGTTTAATTTTAATGTAGTCATCTAATTAATTCAATGACTTTTAAAAGATTATCCAAATAAGTTTATCAAAAATGTCATGTGTACATTTTAAATTAATCAATAAATAATATGTTATGTTTTTTTTATAAATATATTATTTAATTTATTTTTAATATATATATATGACTGATTTAATAATTGATTTTTGTTCTGCGTATATATTATGATTGTCGATTTGTTTACTGATTATTGATCGTTAAACTTTAATTTTTCTAGTAGAGTTGATTTTATTAATCTTAAATATGAGAATTAATTAATTAGAAAAGTTTAAAGTAATTTTAATTATAATGACCATTATTTTTAGTTGGCAGTCCACAATAATTTTAGTCCAATAGTTTAGTATCATATTTTTAATCAATCCTTTTAAATATTTTTTAACTAATTGCTAATTAAAAATAATAAATTATGCTGATGGTGTAATATTGTTTGTAACAATGAATATAAATTTTAGATATTTAATTTTTAAATTGGAAAATAGAGTATCTTTGAATGGTAATTGGATAGACACTCGGCAACTACTAAAAACATAAGGACAAAACAAAGAAAGAATGACCAAGGCAGTGACAACATATGCTTCTGAGTTCTTACCTCGGTTGCCGTTTGTCTTACATGTCAACCACACTTAAGAAAATTCCAATGAAATCATGCATCACCATTCACCAACTACTTCTTTATGCTTTGCATCTTTTTATTTCTTCTTCTCCCTTTGATACTCTCTACTTTACATCCCTTTTTTCATACATAATTGATCCATTAAAATTTAAAACATCCAACATCCTTTTTCTTCACAAAGAGAAAAAATGTCCAACACGTTGGATTCCAATCCCACCTTAGTGGATGATTGTCGTGGTGTTCTTCATGTGTACAGTGATGGTTCTATAGTGCGTTCTTCCAATCCAAGTTTCAATGTTCCTGTCCAAGACGACGGCACCGTTTTGTGGAAAGATGTCATTTTTTATCCTACTCATGACCTTTGGCTTCGGCTCTACAAGCCAGCCGCTTCGTGCCACTCCGGCTCCAAGCTTCCCATATTTTACTATATCCACGGCGGCGGCTTTTGCATCGGCTCCCGCACGTGGCCTAATTGTCAAAACTATTGTTTTCGGCTAGCTTCTGAGCTTCAAGCCGTGGTCGTTGCCCCAGATTATCGGCTCGCTCCCGAGAATCGGCTCCCAGCTGCAATTGAGGATGGCTACACGGCCATCAAGTGGCTTCAAGCCCAAGCTGTGAGCGACAAGCCGGATCCATGGTTGAATGGAGTGGGTGATTTCAGCCGAGTGTTCATATCGGGCGACTCAGCCGGTGGAAACATAGCTCACAATTTGGCTGTTAGGCTCGGCTCCAAGTCGCTGGAGTTGGCGCCAGTTCAGGTGAAAGGCTATATTCTATTGGCACCTTTCTTTGGTGGAACTATCCGAACCAAATTAGAAGCTGAAGGACCTAAAGATGCTTTTCTCAATTTGGAACTCATTGACAGGTTTGTGAATCTATGGTATTCAATTGAGCATCATATTTATTTTGTTCTTCCTTCTGTACACTCAAACCTCAAATTAAACATGTTTATTCACAAATCATAATTATTAATTAGTCTATTAATCAATATATCATGGGATCATTCGAGTGAATATGAGACATGTGAAATTGTGGATCAATAATTGATTGATTAAAGTATGAGGTCTTATTTCTATATACCTTTTATAAAAAAAAAAAAAAAAATTCGATACTAAATTTTCGAAAATGATTTCGACACTCATTTTATCACTTCAATTTTAATATAATCCACACTCTAATACCATACTCTTGATTTTCTGAGTCCGATGAGTAATCATAGTAAAATTATGGATGTGTGTAAGAAATCGAGAAAGACATAATTATTGTCCACAGATAAAATTAGAGAAGAAATACAATAAGGTATGAAACTTTCATTAACATTAAACATGATTTTATTATTATTGCTAACACTCTTATTTTTGTTCTCTCCGAGAGCTTTACTACTAATAGTACATTTAATAAATATCGATAAATACTTAAATTTACGGTAATGCTAGAGAGATAATAATTAAAGTTTTATTATTTAACATAACATTTATAATTATGTATTTATTATATATAAAATTACACAATTATTCTAATAATAATTTTTGAATACAAAATAAAGTAATTTTGGACTATATTTTTATTATTTTTAAAATATTTTTGTAAATTTACAAGTATGCAAATATCACTGTGAGTGAGTAATTAGTGCATAAATTGTGAATGTTTTAGTGTGCAAAGACATATTTATTGTGTTACTACTCTTTGATGCTAGCTAGTGAATTTGTTCTGCATAATTGAACAGGTTCTGGAGGCTTTCAATACCTGTTGGGGAAAACACTGATCATCCACTTGTGAATCCATTTGGACCAATTAGCAAGAGTCTTGAAACAATTGATCTTGACCCAATTCTAGTGGTGGTTGGAGGGAGTGATTTGCTTAGAGACAGGGCAGAGGATTATGCAATGAAACTCAAGGATTTGGGTAAAGATGTTGAGTATGTAGAATTTGAAGGACAACAACATGGTTTCTTCACCATTAATCCCAACTCGGAGCCATCAAAGAAGTTGATGCTGGTCATCAAACATTTCATAAATAAGTATTCTGCCTAAGTTTCAAGGATTCCAACACCACTATTGCTCCTACTTGAATGTTCCATATACTCAATGAATAAGAATTTAGAAGCTACTAAAAAAACTTTTTCATTCAAAATTTAGTAAAACCCTTTTACTTTGTTTTATTTTTATTTCTTAAGGTATGTTTACTTGGAATCGTTCCTATAAAAAAATTGTCTTGATGAATTTCATTTAGTTATAAAAAAAGTCTCACTAATCTATCTTTATGAATACATATATGCATTAGACCAAAAACTTTCTTGTATTAAAAATTGAATAACTTTTCCCATGTAATTTGGCTCTTAGTAAATGATGCCATGCAATTGAGTTTATCTAAAGCTTCATTATCTTTCGATCAATTGATATGGAATTATGGATCAGTAATCAACATACAACCATAGAATGCAAGAGTCGAACATTATTTGCTGAGTGTTCTATCATCTATGAGTTAACTCCCCCCTATTTATACATTTCATTATTTGCTGAAAGTTATAACACAAAGCTGGTAAAAAATTGCTTTTGGAAGCTCTCTGCTTTATCAGAGCCTGGTTTCGATCCAGGGACCTGTGGGTTATGGGCCCACCACGCTTCCGCTGCGCCACTCTGATTGTTGATTTTAAATGTTCAATTAAATTTACTTATTCTAATAAATACGCGCTATTTTAATTTTCATCCCTTACCAGACCTTTATCTCCATCTATTCCATCAAATAAAGCACTTTCCCTGGATTTTATTTTATATTTGTAATAATGGAACAAAGACAGAGAGTTTTGTTCCTGGTGTTTTTGCTTAGAAAATTTAAAGACGTATTTGGTTTATATTTTTATTTTTATTCTATTTTTGACAAAATAAAAAAAATACAAATCAAATTATTCTATTTCTTTTATAGAAATACGTGTACTCAAAAGTCTTTTACTTAATTAAATTAAAAAATTATAATATTATGCAACTATTCTAAAACAAAATTGATATATATCATAATTTTTATATATATAGATAAAATAAGTATTTTTTTAATATACATAATTGAGATAATTTACACATTTAAATACAAAATCACATTTTGGATACTATCATTACCAGACATAAATTTTTCACGTCTTGAATATTGTGAATCCAAAATGAATAAACACATGTACATGCATTGAATCTAAAATATGTTAAGATGTGAACAATTTACTTAAATAAATGAATTGGAAACTAAATTGACATGAATCTTCTAAATATGGATAGCCTATTTTAAAATAAATCAAATTCATTTACGTCGATTTAGTCATGTATATGTAAATCAAATTAAATACATTCGACTTAGAATTTTTCTAATAAATTGAATTAATAAAATTCGATTTAGGCATGATGCTAGTGAATCAATCTTACTAGATTCGATTTACTTGAAATGATGATGCACTAAAATAAATCGAATAAAGTGAATTCGATTTATACATGAAAAAATTATAGGATAAATCGACTCTACTTAATTTGATTTATCCTTTAAAAATAATTATATTAATTTAATTCGATTTAAAATAGACGTCCAATCTATATAAATACGAACAACATGTTGAATCCACATTAGAGTGACACTCAAAATGACTATGGAGGATAGCTTTCTAGTTCTTGTGCACTATAAAGGCACGATTAAGAAAGAAATGCGATCGAAAATTAAGTTTACAGATCCGTTGAACGTCTTTATCAGACCTTCTATGAGCCTGGTTGATTTTTATAATACCATACTACAGAAATTGAGTCTGCATGGAATGAAACTGATCGAAAAGTTATATATCGAATTTCGATTTTTGTTGTTCTGGATGGGGTGAAGTACGACTTGTTTGTGATAGACAGTGACGAGGATTTGTAAGTTTTATTTCATTATCATCGCCAGTTTCTGGAGGTGAGAATCCCTAAACTATTGGCGAAGCTCGTGGATGTAGTCTCTAACTCAGAATGATCGAATTGGAATCATCAATCAGTACCTATGACAGCAGCAGCCTCCAGTTCAACCTCTTTTGTTGTGTCTTCATCTGTACTAGTGATTTTGTGTGGGGAGATATGGTGGCATCCCCATCTTTTACAGCTGATTTACACTGTGATGATATTACAAAACAAGGTGCTAACATGAATACTCCTTATATGATTTCGATTTCTAGGGCAGTTGGAGAACCAGATGTGGTGGAAGACGTCCTAAGGGAAGACGATGATGTAGAGTCCGCTACGATTGCTGATGACAGCGATGATGATATAGGGAGGAGTATTCCTGTCGGTCCTGGTGGAGCATCAAGCTCGGGAACTCAGCGGTATCCCCCGCACTTTTCGACTCTAGACTTGGATGTAATGAGACCAGAGGAGTTATCGGATGTACAATCCAATTTTGGCGCAAGAGATTCACAGGACACGCAGATCTAGCTGAGTTTCAAGTCAGTCAACAGTTTCAGAATAAAGAAGAAGTCGTCTTATGCATGAAGACTTATAGCATCCGTCGCGGGATTGAGTACAAAGTGATGGAATTGAACTATGTCAAGTACTTCGGCAAGTGTAAGGAGTTCGAAAATAGTTGCAGATGGTTGATTCAGATCATGCTACAGCGGCAGAAGGGTATCTGGGAGGTCATAGGGTATAACAACAGACCTCATACATATTTAGCCACCTCGATCTCCAGTGATCACAAGAAGCTTGACTATCATGTCATATCTACTTACATCCTTCCTATGATCAGAGCTGATGCATCTGTGTGCATCTAGATTCTGCAAAATATGACATAGGCATATTTTAGGTTCAGACCTATGTACAGGAGGGTGTTGTTGGTTAAGCAGAAGGTTGTGTAGATATATGGCGATTGGGAGGAGGCCTACAATGAGCTGCCAAGATGGGTGCTCAATGTGCAGATGCCAGGTACTATCGCAGTTCTGAGGACGAGTCTTGTGCAGGTTGGAGGCTAGGTTGACAGGAAATCAGTGTTTTTTCATTGACTTTTTTGGACATTCTCACCGTGCATCGAGACATTCATGTATTATAAGCCATTTGTCAGTATTAACAGGATCCTGAAAAATACGGCAAATTTCATAAAAATGAGTAAACTACAGTGAGATTGTAATAATTTACATAGATATATAATTATATACGTATTTAATAGATTCTCAATTGTTATATTTATGTAATTTTAAGATTTACTTATTTTATTTACATAAATTGTCCTAAATTTAAATTAACTAAGATATGATAAAAAAAATCGTTATATTATTATTATTATTATGGATTTGTTAGATCAACTTTAAAATAATTTTTTTTAAAAATATTTTTAAAAAAATAAAATTAATTTGATCTTTTATATAAATATATCTTTTTATTTATCAATTATTGTTGAATATAATAATATACAAATATTTTTTATTTGTTTATTATGCCAATTTTTTTTAAATAAAAAACTTTTTAAGATATAAATTGTAGTTTTAAAAAAGATATTTTTTTAGATAAAGTATTACAAACATTATTTTTCAAATTAACGAATATAATCTATTACACGACTCTTAATTTTTACCACTGTATCTATGGATAAAGTTAGATTTCATGGTTAGAGTCAAATTCAAAATCAGTTATTAATTATTATTATTTATTAAGTACGAAACATAATTTATAGAGCAAGACATGAAGATGAGAAGGTCAAGACAGTAAATTCCCTCTCGGACACACACATAAAGCATTCTTGGTTTTTTCACTCTCTCTTTCTCTCTCTCTCTCGCTTTTTCAGGTTTGGTAGGCGGCACCACCAAATCAGACTCTTACTTTGTTCTTTTTTTCCCCTCATCCTTTTCCCCAAATCCACCTGCTTGAAATTCCTTACTCACACACATACCCTTCGCCTCAAAGTTTCCGAAAACCACAAAATAACTAGAATCTTCCTTTCAATATTTTCAAATTTTGCCCTCAATATAGTATCTTTTTGAAAACAACCTGAGTTGATACTTTCTTTAAGAATTTCAATTTTGAGGGTGCGAGAATGTTCAACGGAATGATGGATCCTGAGTTGATCAGAATCGCTCAGGAACAGATGAGTCGCATGTCACCCGCTGAGTTGGCTCGGATCCAACAACAGGTTTTTCTCCTTCAATTTTGGCTCTGTTTCTCCCCCTCCCACTGCAATTGAATGTGTATAATCTTTACAATTTGTGTTTTTTCGAGTCTCTGGTGGAATGGATGCAAATTCTTTGTTCTCAGATTCCCTTTCTTGAAAAGTAGAATCGGCTTGATGATTATAATGGAATAGGATAATAAATGATGCAGTTATGAGTTGTGTTTTGTGGATTGGTCATTCAGGTTTCTTGATGCGTGTGATATTGGGAGTCCTAAGAAGTTTTGTGATCTTAGTCATGATTAATCCTTCTTTAGGGATCGTAATCTGTTGGTTTTTGAGCCGGATCCTTAATTTGATCCTAGAGATTTAATTTGGTAATAATATGGTGTAATACACTGTATTTTTGGAATTGCAGATGATGTCTAATCCTGATCTGATGAGGATGGCTTCAGAGAGCATGAAGAACATGAAGCCTGAAGACTTTAAACTCGCTGCAGAACAGTTAAAGCATACTCGTCCTGAAGATATGGCTGAGATCGGTGAGAAGATGGCTAATGCATCACCTGATGAAGTAGCAGCTATGCGCTCCCGTGTTGACGCACATATCAAATATCAATTGAGTGCAGCTGAGTTGTTGAAGAAGCAGGTGAGTTCAAACCTGTTTTCTTATATTGATAAAATATGATTGGCATTAGATGAACCAAAGTAGAAGGCAAAATGTAGTTTGGAAGAGTTCTTAAATATTCTGATTCTTCCTGAGTTCCTGGTAGAAACACACTACGAGTTGACGGAAAACTCAGCCCCACAACTGTCCACCGAATGACCTCACCAAATTATGGCACCTTAAGGAAAATTCTTTTCTAGAATCATTTAGACTTAATGTCAGAGTTATAAGTACAATTATATTTGAATAATATTTTAGCCAAATAGATTTGCTTGCTTAGAGAACACACAATCAGCCACCCGTATAAATTACATATTAGAATACGAAATACACATTGAAAATGCGAGAAACAACATATGTAAATATACACAAGTATATGGTGGCTTATCTTGGTGCGCAAAGAGCATTTTTGTTCTCCGATTTTGTAAACATGTCTCATGTGTCCTTATGGACTAAAATTAAATTTTGCAGGGCAATGAGCTTCATAACAAGGGGAAGTTCACAGATGCTTTGGAGAAGTATTCTCGCGTAAGTGCACTTTTTCGGACTCCTCAACTGTCTCTCATGCAACCTTTTTTCTTGTTTTACCCTGTTGTGAGACTTAAACTCATCTGCTATTTTGGCATAATTCCTTGCTTTTATGTTCCATGTTCCAGGCTAAAGAAAATATTAAAGAGATTCCCTCTTCTGAAAGTAGAAAACTTCGTTTGGCATGCTCACTCAACTTGATGTCCTGCTACCTGAGGACAAAGCAGTACAATGAATGCATAAAAGAAGGTTCTGAGGTATTGATAATTCCTTCTATTTTGCCATTGCAAAGTATGATGCTAGTTAATAGTTATGATCTTTGCAATAGTATTATTGTTCCTTCCTTTTTGCTAATGTAGCATCAGAAGTATTTCATTTCTTGAAAGTTGTTTCATCCTATCAATGCATTAATGTGCCTTTAACTACTGTAGGTTTTGGAATGCGATGCAAAGAATCTTAAGGCTCTTTATCGGAGAGGGCAAGCATATAAAGAACTGGGTTTACTAAGGGTGAGCTTCTAGTGACTGAACTAACATTTTGCGATTTAGATTGCAATGATATTTTTATTACATAAGTTAATGGTTTCCTGATTTTTTAGGATGCTGTTGCTGATTTGAGTAAAGCACTTGAAGTGTCCCCTAATGATGATACAATTGAAGAGCTTTTAAGGTGTGATCTTGTTCCCTTTAATTTGCATGAAACTATATTAGGAACAAGAGCAATTGACTATACCTGTGATATGTCTGACTTGATTAGTTGCGATTAGCTCCTCAAACTCATTTAGGTGGTTAGTTATACCAGTTAGCTCAATTAGCTGGTTAGTTAATTAATTAGTTAGAAGTTGTTGAGATAGATATTTTTTGCAAGTTAAGTTAGTCGAAGGAGCTTTGATTAGGCGATGCATATATATATATATATAGCTGCACTGTAACTATCTGAACTACTGAAGTATGGGTTCACCACTGCTTCATTTAGTCTTCAGCTCATTCATTCCACTTCAATTCCTCTTCTTCTTTCATCTCTCTCTCTCTCTCTCTCTGCCCCCGCTCTTATTGTTCTGATCTTTTCTCTTCTCTTGAGCTCACACCAGAGATTGATGACAGATTGATCACCTGCTTGCACGAGTTTTCACAATGTTTTCAATCTCATTTTTTAAAAAATCAATCTCGCCCTCTCTCTCTCTCTCTCTCTCTCTCTCTCTCTCTCTCTCACACACACACACACACACACACATTAAAACTTGTTTTGTAACAATATAGGAATTGATATATCGGATGCCATTTCTTTTCTATACTTACAAATTAGAGTTATCATAGTAGTTTTATAAAATAATAACTTTTTTTTTAAAATTAAAAAAATATGAAGCATTATGTTGGATGTGGACTGCTGTTTAATGCCATAAAATATTTATTCCAGGGACACCAAGGAAATGTTGACAAAGGAAGGTGGTGACTATGCTCCTGGAGGTTAGTGTCACTCAAAGTTGGTTATTGATTTTCCCCCTTTTATTTGTCACACTCTCCTGACCTTTATGGTTGTAATGGATGTAGGATTAGTAATTGAAGAAATCACTGAAGAAATTGAGAATGTGCCTTCTGGAAAGAACAAAAGCTCTTCTTCAGAACAAAAGGTGGTTCAACCAAGAAAGTCTGGTGAATCCTCAAATAGTTCTAATACAGTAAATGGAAATCCAATAACAAATGCCGAGAGTATAGATAAGTTGAAAAATGATCCAGTAGCTATGAGGTAGGTTAGCTATGATATGTTAATTTAATCATTGACCTATAAAGGAGATACACATTCTTATGTATTTTTTCTGCAGATCTTTCCAAAACTTCATTTCAAATGCCGATCCTGCTACTCTGGCTTCTTTAAATCCTGGACAATCCAATGATATATCCCCAGAGATGATGAGAACTGCTACAAATATGATTGGAAAAATGTCTCCTGAGGAACTTCAAAAAATGCTTGAAATGGCTTCTTCATTCCAAGGGGACAACCCAATTTTAAGGGGAGGTTCCCCCAATTCTCCTTTCAACCCTGGATCAATTCCTCCCAACATATCACCTGATATGTTAAAAACAGCAAGTGATATGATAGGTAAAATGTCACCAGATGACCTTCAGAAGATGTTTGAAATGGCTTCCTCATTGAACGGGAGAGGATCTGTTCCATTGTCAGCACCTGTGGACAATACTGAAAGAAGTTCTTCCCTGTCGGACTTACCAACCTCAAGTACTAGTGGAACTAGTGTTTCTGGAGAGTCAAGTTCTTCTCAAAATGTCTTCCCAAATATGAGAAATGCTTCTCAGCCGAACTTCCCTTCCTCGACCACAGATTTGCAAGAACAGATGAGAAATCAGATGAAGGACCCAGCTATGCGGCAGGTATGTTCATGCGTGGCTTGAATAAATGCAATCGTCTTCCTCTTTTATTTCTCATTTTGTTATTAGTAAGGATTTTGTACAAGCACGTCACTAAATAATACCTTTGTTATAGTTATACTTCTCTCTTGGTTATTCTTTTGTTTTCTTTTGTCTAGTAACACAGATTTTTGTATCATGTTACATTTTGTGTGAATTATTTGCATGTACTTATCATCTACTTAATATTTTAGCTTATGTTGATTTGGCAGATGTTCTCATCAATGATTAAAAATATGAGTCCAGAAATGATGGCAAACATGGGCGAACAATTTGGTTTCAAGCTTTCACCCGAGGATGCAGCAAGAGCTCAGCAAGCCATGTCATCCTTATCGCCAGAGAGCTTGGATAAAATGGTAGTGTTTTAGTTTGAAATTAAATTTTTTTTTTAAATCATGCCCAAGTTTATTCTTGGCAATAAATGTAAGATAACATTAGGATCCAAGTTATTTCCATGCTTAATTTTAGCATGAGTTGTCGTTTGGTACTTGAAGTAGCATAGGCTGTAAGGTTGATAAGCTTAGGATCGCCGTCTAAATCTTTGTAGCTTCATCACATGGAACGGGAATTGGTGCTTGTTTTGAGGGTTTCCAACTTCAACATCTGATGTTATGTCTGTTGTACTAACATGAGGCCTTTCTCTTTCGTATTTGCAGATGGTTTGGGCAGACAGGGTTCAAAGAGGAGTTGAAGGTGCGAAAAAGACGAAGAACTGGCTGCTGGGGAAACCTGGCATGATCTTGGCAATATGCATGCTCATTTTGGCTATCATTCTTCATCGATTCGGCTTCATTGGTAGCTAGAATAATGGAACTTAAAATTGTATGAGAGCCCTAAGGGTTCAAGTTCATGAATAATCTAAAAGAAAAAAGAATTCTTGAGCTTAACCTGATAGCAGAGGAATGAGTTGAAGGGACATAATCACATAACCATTGTTCTTTCAGTTGTAAATGTTCCTGGAGCAAGAATTTAGTGTGTTCTAGGAGCATGCAAGTATTTCTCGGCCAAGAGATTTACTAGAATGTATTTAGCGGGTACAGTTGATATTTTTCTTATAATATTTTTTTTATATAATTTCTTTGATTTATTTTATTGTAGAACTTTATGAAGGTGCTAATGGCACTGATAGATTGACAATGCTAAAATGGCATCTCATTAGATATATATATTCGGATTGGAGATGAGATTTGACCCAACTTTTTGTAATCCAAATCCATATATCATATATGAATAGCCTTTTGAGTTGTTTTGCATAATTGAGCACTTAGAATTATAAAGGGACCCTACCATTCAATAAATACAAAAATTTTATGTCATTCGTTCATTTGTTCTAATCCTAATCCTTGAAACAGTCAGCCATGACTCACCCTTGGACATACAATATTATTTAACTGAGAATTACTTAAAGAGTAAGACTTAGTATGATTTACCTTATACTTGACATTTTGAAAATAGCATTTTGGTCAATACTCAATAGCATTATTTGTGTTACTATATCAAAAGTTGAAGTTGTGTCGATATTGACTTGTTAGTCAAAGTGTTTGGCTTCATTGCTGCTGCAGCCATGTTTGCTTTATAAAGTATCTTAAGGTTAAGAAGTTAGAGTAAAAATTTTATATTGCAAAATAACAAACTAACTCAAGTTTCTAATGTTGAATTAAATAAATATAAAGTTAAAATTTTTCTATTCTATTAATCTTATCTATTGTTCTAAAGATACCAGTTAGCAAAGTCTTGTAAATTATCATGCTCCATGCTGCTTATTCAATCATATTAACATATTAACAAGTAGAATTATGTTCAACTCTAAACCATACATAATATTCAAACATATTAACAAGTAGTATTATATTCCTCGCTACTCCCTAAAAACCAAAATTGTATCAAGTTCTTTATACTTATTTTAACTAATTCTCAAATCAAATAATGATGAAGCTTTTATTTATTTTTATTTTTTTTTTGAAATCAAAATTATTTAAATTTTACTTTCAACAGTTCATAATAGATTCAAGTTCATATTTAACCCTCTTCTTTGTAATTTTAATAACTTTTTATTTATAAAATTTTTAAGGCTAAAACAAAGTATATTTGCAATTGCAGTTAAAAAATTTGGTTATGGAAAGCAAATGTGTGAAACGCTTCAAAATAGGTGAAACAAATTGAGATATAGAAACAATATTTTTGAAAGTTGTGAAATTGATTTATATTTTTGGAAACATTTCAAGTGCACTGGGGAGTACCGGTGCACCAGTTGTTTTAACCGTTGATTTCAATTAATATATATTATATATACTTTTATAATTCAGATCAACGGTTAAAATAACTGGTGCATCGATACTTCCGGTGCACTTAAAATGTTTCCTATATTTTTAATTATTTTAATTTTTTACAGGTTTCGAAACAGTTTTTAATCTTTTATTTATTATTTCGTTTTTTGCAGGTGTAAAAATGAATTTTTATTTTCTAATTTTTTTTATTTTACTTTTTACATGTTATGAGAAACATATTATCTCCTGCACATCAAACACTTGACACATTTTCCTCTTTACATAGGTTTCGAAAATCATATATCAGATACTTAGATTTATATATGTATTACATTCTATTCATCCATTTTCAGAAATTATATTACTTATACCCACTTAAAAATTAATTTGAATACAATTGCATATATTAAATTATCTTTCATTCAACCACTTTAGACAAGTGATTAGTTCATTTATCCGCTCAAACAAGTGTGAAAAATGTGAATCCTCATAATGATTTATTGGCTAACGACAAATCCTTAAATAGAAATCAAATCTACTGTGATAAATCATTAATCTATTAATTGAGGAATACCGTAAAAAACTAAAAATAAAAATGGTCTTTTATTGTTACACAGTGTACTGATTTTCCAGGACCATTAAAACTCAATCATACATGTGTAGTAGTTACTTTATTCGATCAGAAAAGCACTTGTTTTGTTGCACTTCAAGAAACATAAAGTGGTAAGGCATCGGATCAGAAACTGAAACTCAGAGCTCTAAGAGCAATTCAGTGGGCAAATCCCAACTGCAGTTCCACTCCAAGTCAGGTCAGCATGTAAAAGTATTACAAAAAAATAAAAAATAGAAAATCAATTTATAGATATTAAACAATTATAGATTTTATTAAATGATTTATTCCATTTTTTTATGTATAATATTTATTGAATAAAATCATATTTTGCAAAATAATTTATTACATTTTTATTTTATAATGAATATTATTTAAATAAATTAAACAAAAAATTCATTTAAAAAAAATTATTTATATTCTAAAAATATACTCTACCAAACAACTATATAATAACTGAAAATAATACATTACTAATGAAAATAATTTCGATATAAAAAATGTGTAATAAACAACATCCACAACTTTTAAACCAATTATGACAAACGTTATGAAATAATTATTGATTGTGATATATATTCTATTAATAAGTCTTGTTTTAATTATCGATGTATGTCTATCACAAATTTAAATATAACTAATGCTACATGACCAATAAAAAATACATATTTTTCCATATTTTTAGATAATATTTTTAAAATTCTGCTTAGGAGAGAATGAGGAATTTTGACTATATATACAATAGATTTTAAATTTGACTCAATTTTAAATTTGACTCAATATAAAGAAAAAAAAAATTCAAACAGTAATTATTAAAAAATTAACCATCTCAACCTAATTTACCAATGGAATTTACCCAAACACCCTTTCTCTCACAACTATTTGCTCCCGCATCCTCATCAATCATCCCACATCTCTGGCGTTAGAAGCTTTCTCGTCGGCCATCAAATAACTATCACGTAGTTATTAAAATAATTATCTGACTGCGTAGTAAAATGACCATCTAACATTTATTAATTGTATATACTTCAACTGAATTAAATAAAATAACCATCAAATTAAGAATTAAAATAACCATCTATATACTTAATAAATTGAATATCTAGCATCTAAATTTATCAGTCTTCAACTAACACCGTTGGTAACCGCTCTCCCTCCATGGTGCACGCAAAAATGCTGTATCCCGCCTTGAAATTCAACTCTCCACCACCAAGAACATTGTTCATCACCAAGCTTCCCTTCTTTGTCTTATTCAGCTTGAGGATTGCGCGGTTCTTCTTGCTTGGTTTGTTAGTGAAGAGCATTGAACAGCCGCTGGATCGCAAGAGACAGTTAGAGAGCATCATCATCTTGTCCCTTTCGCAATACCAATGAGCACCGAAAAGCTGGACATTGTTGGCTGAAGGTTGGCCAGGGGGTTCTTGTGGCCGCCGCTGCCGTCAGCCTTCCCGGCAAGTGCTACGGCGAGGGCGAGAGGATCCAGGTCGCGACGTCGTTGAAGACGGCGACAACCATGGCGGTCTTGGGCTGCGCGACGTGAAAGAATGTGAAATACGTAATTTTTTTATAACCAAATCCTTATGTTTTAAAAATTTAAAATTTAAAATTATTAAAAATTAATTAAATTAATTATTAACTGATTATAATTTTAATTTTATCTCTATTATATACATTATATACTAAATTCATTGCCTCTTCATACTTTTTCATATTTGTTATTGTCAGTTTATACAATAGGTGCCATCCAATATTTCCTTTCGAAAAACCCACTTTCCACTCCCATTTGAAGTAGGCATTGTATATTATTTAAGTTTGGTCTTTGTAAATATCCATTCTCAAATAATGTCTTCCACGAACTTTTCTAAACTCTTAATTGTAGTGCTTCAGTCACCAAAAAAATTGTAGTGCTTTAATCTATTCGCACTTAATCTTTAACGGCATTGACAGCTATTCCATATGTCAACATGCATACTATTTTTTGTTATTTTATTTTTTTAAAATAACATAGTCTCTTTTAACATTAGAGAAAAAAATCAATGTACAAATTTCACATAAGTGGTTGCTAAAAGTTTGGGACAAACCTCTTTTGCAAGGAAGCAAATCCTTCTTTTTTGGTCCCAACTTCTTGTAACTTTTATAAAAATGTTTTGGAAGCATTTCAAATATAGCATGAAATTAAATTTTCTAATGATTTTAATTATTAATTTTAATGATAAAATCTATATAATTAGATTAATAGTTAAAATTAATTTTATTATATTTCACAAGTTATTTAAGTAAATCTTTACTCAATCATACTGTATCCTAATTAATTGAATACTTCCTATAAATAACAAAAATTTATTTAATCAAGCAAACATGAATAAATAATTTAGAGTGTAAAATTATGTAGATGTCTTAAATCAATTTATGTAACACTACAAAAAAGTCATTGGATATTAGCAGATTTACTAAAAAATTTGCCGGTAATCTGTTTACCATCAAATTTAACGGCAAAATAAACCTAAGAGTATAAATCTTGGCGGTAGCTGTTTATCGGCAGATTTTTTCATCTGCCTCTAATTATTGGCGAATATAAACTTTTAATTGCAAAATTCTAGAGTTTGTTACCGTCGTATTTTTCTCCCGGTAAATCCGACAGTAATATATTATTTATTATTAATAATTAAATTAATAATTACCGGTGAATCTGATGATAAACTTAAATTTTAAATTTTTTTAAAGAGTTAATAGTTAAAATCGTCCCTGAAAGATACCTCGATCTCCATATGAGTCCCCGAAAGATAAAGTTAATCAAAATTGTCCCCGAAAGATGACAGACATGACCACGTTAGTCTTTCCATCATCTCGTCCGCTGAGCTGGCTAACATTGGGTGACGTGTTCATTAACTGCCCGCGTGGCACAGTAACAAAACGACGCCGTTTTGATTCAATGGCCTCCAGGTCTTGATACGACGTCGTTTAATGTCCAGGTCTTGATACAATCAACCTTCTACCTTCCTCAACCTTCCCAAAGTCGCATAGACCCTTAACCACTATCCCGGTGCTATAGTTATCCACAACCTTACCAGTGCCACCATCTGTCACAAGCATTTCATCATACAACTTCCTTGCAACCTCAACATTCCCCCTTTTGACCAAACAATTCAGCAACGAATTAGAAGTGACAACATTGGAGAAACAACCATGCACTTTTCGCACTGTATAGAATAACCATAGGGCAGCATCAACCATCCCAAAATCTTCGTAGGCTCGAATAAGAGAGTTCAAAGCCTCATGGGTAGGCTTCAAGTTCCCAACTTTCATGCTGTTCAGAACCAGCTCGACCTCGGAGAACATTCTGAATCTTGCCAAGAGCTTAAGAAGAGCAAAGCCATCGAGGGAACAAGAAAAGGGTCTCGAGTTAGCCCAGTCGAAGAACTTCAAACCCAGCTCGGGGTCGTGTATTCGGTCTAGAACGAAATGGGCAAGGGGCAACGTCCGAAACTAGAACCTCGGATTCTGCAAAGCGAGACTCAAGGGAGTCCTGCAAATGGGCGTGGGTAGCCAGTATTCGAACGTCAATAACGAGGTTGTGGATGCAGGGACTGAAGCGGGTCGGCGTAAAGGTGGTGGCTCTGGGGCGGTTACGGGGTTTGATTCAAACGAGGATGGCCTTTGACATTAGATTTTGAGTGTATAGTGCTAATCATTTGTGAAAGACAAGCTCTCTTTTTGGAGTTGTCCCAGATTTTTTTATCACAGCCTTCAACCCACAGAAACATGCTTCCTCGTGAGTCTTCCTCTTCATTCGCATTGAAGCACTAGAACCGTTACTGTCGTACGACCGAAGAGACACACCATCACTACGACCTCCATTTTCCATCTCCATCCTCCCGGCGACCCAACAATTGCAAGATCTACCCAACTATGTGGCCATATGATTGTTGACCGCGACTTATTTATCATCGAATTTAGGATTAGGGTTCATCATCCAAGGGACTGATTTGATTTCTTTTAACGTACTTACCTTGTCAGCAACCCCAGCGTACAAGTAGGCATCATCCACCCAGGCAGTTAACAAAACACGTCACCCAACGTTAGCCAGCTCAGCGGACGAGATGACGGAAGGACTAACGTGGTCATGTCTGTCATCTTTCGGGGACGATTTTGATTAACTTTATCTTTCGAGGACTCATATGGAGATCGAGGTATCTTTCAGGGACGATTTTGAATATTAACTCTTTTTTTAAAATTTGTTTGAAAATTCAATATATAATTTTAAATATTTAAACTTAATAATTTTTAAACTAACAAAATTCAAAATTTTATAATTTCTTATAATAATTTGTTTATAATTTTTAGTTGAAAGTTCACAAACAAGTTTAAATATCAAAGTTTAGTTAAAAAAAAGAGAGAATTCAATTAAGCAGAAAAATCATATTTAAAATGCATCAAACCCTCAATTACAAAAATTGAATAAAATTAAATCAAAAATTGAAAGAGTAATATCGATGAGCATTAGAGAATAGACTATACTAATACTACTATATTACATAAAAAATTAACCATACCAAATTATTTATCAAATTATTTATGATACTAACAATTAACTAATTTATTGTCTCTCCCTATTCTTTTATCTTGAATTCTTGATCCTAATTCTTTGACAAAATTGCAAGTGTGGTTGAAGAATCAAAAGATTAGTATAATAAACCTGTTATGTTACCATAATCTTATACTTAATGTTATTATTGCTACAAGAGTATATTAAACCTATTACATTACTATAATCTTCTAAAAAACTTTCGGTGATACTGCTAGTATTACATTGTTTGTGTATTTTTTATTTCTATCATAGTAATTCTAGATCGAGATAAGTAGTGCTTAGTATATCTTTCTAAACCAAGTATTCAAAGTTACATTATTCGCATTATTTACTAGAATGATGATCTTATTATTTTCTGATCCACTAGTAATATTATTGTTAACTATGCATTGTTAAGAGATCGAGCAAATACATACATAAAGTACCAAATAACACATAAAAAATGATAAAAAAATATGTATTATATGTTTATAAATGGATGAACTTTTTGAATTTTACCTTGAAAGACATTAATATATGCAAGAAAGCAGAAACTAAAATCTTACTATTATGATAAGTGTAGTATTTTACCAAATATTTAGAAGGCATGCGAAAAATAATAAGATGCATAGGCATAAACAAGGGAACGAAAGAATAAAACAAACCATAGTGTAATCGGCAAAGGACCCAAAATTCCAAGACTTTACCAACACTGTATATCCTAGCAGTGTGTCTCATTAACCTGGAATAAGGTTTTATATCAAACCTCGTTAGCTCGTTATTGGATAACCAAATTATAATAAAATATAAATAAACACACAAAACATAATTATATTCTAATATAAACCTTAAAATCTCATCCAAATTAAAAATTTTGCATCAACCAAAGTGCTATATAATCTCATTTAAGTCCACACAAGTCAAATAACAAAAAAGAAAATCCAAACAAGACTAATAAATAGGTAGCAATTAGTATACAAATAAATACTAGCTAGAACAATAAGTAGGCAACAATATCAATTAGGCAAACAAATTCGATAACTACATAGCAAAAAAATTTTAACAAATCAACAAGAACAATGACAACAACAACAATAACGTAACAATCACTAACAAATCAGTAAGAACCATAACAACAATCACTATGAGAATTGAATAATTATTAACAAAAAAAATTAAGTAATCAAGAACAATAACAGCAAATAAATTCAATAACTACAAGAATTGAACATCTATGCAACAACAACATAACAATTAACAAGAAGAATCAGCAATAAAAAGAAAAACTAACAGAGACTGAAGAAGAACAATCAGCGATGAGATGCTGAAGAACTAAATTGAGTAACAGAGTCGCGTACTATACCTGAATGCCGGAAGGAATGGAGCTGGAGGCGAGCAGGTTTGAAAGCGACGATGATGAAAAGCAGAAGATGGCGACAAGGTGACGGCAGAACTTGCAGAGTGGTGAACAGAGAAACTCGCAACTTCAAACTTTGGGAGAGGAAGGAGGTAGTGCACCGTCGGAGAGGGCAAAAAGGGATTCGGATCTTTTATTAAAAAAATAAAAATAAGATGGAATAAGGAGAGGGAGAAGAGCAACCTACCTGAATAACAAAGGAGAGACACAACTCCGACGACAAAAGGAGTAGTGACAACTCTTCCAATGGTGGTGGAGACAGAAGAAGCAATTTCGTTTGAGGCAACGAAACACAATACAGGCAATTTGACGTAGATTTTGGAGGAGAATGAAGGTGGATAGCGCTAGAGGAGATCGGACTGGGGTGCCAGAGGTAGTTGCAAGGGAGAGAGAAGAGATAAGAGAATGAGGGAGAGAGAAGAGTGTTCTCGAAAGTTAGGAAAGAGGGCCATGCATTTTGAATTTAGATCAGGTTTACCGGCGGATGAATTCGATGGTAATGCATTGCGTATGACCAAAATGCAGCGTTCTATTAATTGAGCTTTATCGTCGATATACCACTTTGGAAGGCAATACTTTATATTAACTTTTTCAACATAAAAAATCCTATTAATGATTTTTCAGATGTTAATGAGTCAGGATATTTTTTAATAAATTTTTATAAATTGTTTATTGTTTCGTTTTAAATTAATAAATTTGTCAAAATGTAAATTTAATGAAATTTAAACTAAAACACAAAATTTAAATTTCTATTCATTTTTTTTAAATCTAAATGAGCTGTTTTATTATTAACATTTATGTTTTAAAATTAATAACGATTAACTTAAAAATAAAAAATGTCAATAATCTATATTAATATTAAATGAATCAAGCTTATTCGATCAAGGTTCTGAAAACTGGACCGGACCGGCCGGTTCGACCGGTTTAACTGCGAACCGGCACTACAAACGGTCCGATCCTCTCCTGAAAACCGTGCAGCGAAAAATCGCTTAAGAACCGGCGAACCGGTCAAAAGCCGGCCGGTTAGACCGGACCGGTGACCGGCCGGTTACGCTAAACGATGCCGTTTTATGATTTAAAAAAAAAAGAAACCGACCCGACCCGCTCGAGGAGCACCCTACTCCCCTTTCTTTCCCCGACCCCATTCATTCATGGAGAACCCTAGCCGCAAAGAAGGAAGAACAATAGCCCCCTGTCGCCGTTTTTTCCCCTGGTGTCGCCATCGTCAACCCCAGTAACCCTCCAATCTCCATCTTCGCCTGGTTCCTGCCCAGTAGCCCTCCATCTCCATCGGCTTCATCTTCTCAACAGCAGCACGCAGTAGCCCTCTCATCGCGCGGTCGGCGGTCCTCAACAGTCAACACCGGTAGCCCTCCATCGATCCCAGGTGAGTGACTCGTCCTCTGCTCATCTTCTTTGTTCTTCGCCTCTGCTCATGTTCTTCCATCGACCCCGGTAGAAACATGCATGAAATTGAACTTCCTCTGTGAACTGAACTTAGAATTATGTTTAATTTTCTGTGAACTGAACTTAGAATTATGTTTTATTTTGTTGGTCAATTTGTGTTTGGTCAATTTGTTTCCTCGGCTCAATTTCTGTTTGCTGTTGAGCATAAGAAATAAAAAATCTGAACTGTGAACTGTGTGAAGTGTGAACTTGCTCTGTGAAATTGGCTCTGTGAACCGTTCAATTTCTGGAACTTCATCTGTGAACTGTTTAATTTCTGTGAACTTAGCTCTGTAAACTTCCTCTACTCAGTGCTCATCTTCTTCCTTCTTTGTTCCTCTGCTCAATTCCTGTTTGTTGGTTAGCATAAAAAATTAATAATATGAAAATTAACTGGCTGTGGCTGATCTTCTATTTTGCAGCTCAATTCCTGTTTGTTGCACAATTTCTATTTTGTTGGTCAATTTGAACTGTGAACTTGCTCTGTAACTGAAGACATTCTGTTTTCTGTTGCTCTCTATTTGTCAATTTTATACAAACACGGTTTGGTATGTAACTAAAGACATTCTGTTTTCTGTTGCTCTTTTTTCTTTGTTGCTCCATATCTTTTGTGCCCCCCCCCTTCTCTTTTCCCAGTTAAGATTAAATGATTCTTTCATTATGAACTTTGGTTGCATTTCGGCAAGTATTGTTTAATGTTTATACAATGCATATCGTCTTAAATACAGATTGATGTCTGAAGGATTTGTTTCATACCTGGAGTTGTGGAAAAAAAATGGAGTTTCATTTAAAAGATTGTAACATCATTTGCAGTATCAGCTACTTTGTTGATGTAAATATCAATATTATACTCTAATATGCTATCTTGTATTGCTTCCTTTTGTAAATATCAATTTCTGACTTTCTGTGAATTGTTCAATTTCTGACTTGACTGTTTTTACTTTTTAATTTCATATATGTTTTATTAATTTCAGTTATGGAAGATAATATTAATCAAGAAGTATCTGCTAATAACAATGTTTTATGTAATGTTTTAAATTTCGAAGATATTTTAAGATTTATATCATACTATAATTATATTTTAGGATGTGTATTTATAATTTATTTATTATTCTATTCTAAAACGGTTTTTTCGGTTGAATCGGTTAGACCAATAAATCAGTAAACCAGTGACTAAAACGGTTTAATGACCGGTCCGGTTTTCTGAACCTTGTATTCGATTTATTATATATATACTATACAGTAATAAATCAAATAAAATTTATTTAATTTACATTAAAAAATATAAATTAAATTTATTTAATTATATTTATATAAAATCAAACAAAATATATATATAACTAAATTTAATTTAAGATATTTTGCAATCTTTTTTTTTTATTTAATTTATCTACGTAAATTATCCTAATTCTTACTACGTTCCAATTTTTAACTTTCTTAAATATTAAGCTTGTAACACCCAAATTCATAATTAAGTAATATCGTAAAGATTTTACGAGTAAGCATAAGCTAATGGACATTAAAGGCAAACGAAGCTTCATGAGGATAATTAAAAGATTTAGAATTTGTTTGGATGTTATTATTAAAAAAAAATCATTTTTATAAATAATTTTATTTATAATTTTTTTTTGTAAAAATAAAAATAATTTTATATTTAAATATTTTATATAATTTTTTTATTTATCAATTATATTTAAATAAAATAAAATAAAGATAGTTTTTGTTCATTTATCATGTGAAAAATATTTTTTTTTTAAAAATTGTTTATAAAAAGATGTAAATTATAATTTTTTTAAAAAATATTTTTTTATTATTTTTATTTTTACTATTAAAAATTAGAGAAAATGATAAATAGGTTCATGACCTTTTATCCCGCGGACATTTTCGTCCATAACGATTGAAAAATACTTTTAAGTCCCTGACCTTCACAAAACTTGGACGGATCAGTCCCTGACAGAGGCATTTGGACAGAAGGACTGATCCGTCCAAATTTTATGATGGTCAGGGACTTAAAAGTATTTTTTAATGGTTAAGGACAAAAATATTCGCGGGACAAAATGTCAAGAATCTATTTGTCATTTTTTCTAAAAATTATTAAATACACTAAAAAAAATTATTAAAAAAAATTTGAACAAGCACTTAATCGAAAACTTAAATTTTAAGTCATTGATCAAATAAGAGATAGAAAGTTGAGCAACTATTTCTCTTGGCCAAAAGAAAATTAATATATTCTAAAAAATATATGTTCAAATTATAAATTACAAGAGTGTTTATAAAAATATATGAAAATGATAATTTTAACATATTTATCCTATATTATTAAAACAAAAAATAAAAAACATATATGAATAATAATGTTACTAAATAGCAGTTTGGATAGTTCTAGAAGGTTCAAACTTCAAATGTCACAGATTTTGATCAATCCAAATTAATATATATAGTTAAATATAAAATATCCATTTATAACGAATTTCAAGCTTTGTGAGTCATAGAGACTTAGAAAAAACCGCGTGCACCTCTCGTTTCTCGTTTCATTTCCATAACCGCTCGCTTATCCCCTTTCATCCCCAATTTATAATCATTCAAAGTTCAAACCCAAGAATACTAAAATCTCTCTCTGTTTTCAGAATATTCATGATTCCTCACAATCACACTCGCTCCTTTCCGTGAATTGTGATCATAGAGAGAGAAAGAAAGAGACACAATCTCTTTCTTTCTTTCTCTTTTTCTCTCAAAATCTTGAAATCTTTAAAATGTCTCGCCAGGTCATCGTCGTCAGTAACCCGCCGTCGCGGCGGCGGCGCGCGTGTGAAGTTGCCGGCGGAAGCGCGGCGGAGTGCGCCGCCGTGGTGTGCTGCTTCCCTTGCGCCGTGATAAACCTCGCAGTTCTCGCCATTTACAGGGTTCCAGCGGGGTTGGTGCGCAAAGCACTGCACAAGAAGAAACGACACCGTATGCTGAGAGATTCCAAAAACGACCTTGTTTTGCTGCGGCACCAGCGGTCTAGCGGCCTCGCCCCGTCGTTTGACTCGCTACCGGTTTCGGTCGAACCCAGGCCGGTTGAGGAAAAAGAAGTGTGGCCTATGGAGAAGGAGATGTGGGCCCGGTTCGCAGAAACTGGGTTTTGGAGGAGTGAGTCCCAGCGCCAACCATGATTAATTTTCCGAACCGAATCAATTGGAGAATATGGGAAATGGTGCAACGGTGATGGATGGAAAATGTGTACATACATGTGCAGAGGGTTTTTTTTTTTTTTTCACCATTGGTACATATTTTAGAATTTCAGTGTATCTAATACTTTATGCATTTTTGTTTGTTTGTTTTTATTGTGAAAATTTTAGAGTAATTCTTTCTTTTATCTTACTTTTTTTCTTATATACATAATACTATCTCAAAAAAAAATATTTTATATTACAAATGCATTAAAATTAAATTAAATTATTAAAATTTAATTTTTATATTTTGTTAAAAAATTTTATATTATAAAAATAATTAATTTTAAACTCACTCTTTAATTTTTTTTTTAAATTATTGCATCCAGATTAAATTTAAAAGTTTTTTAGTAGGGTGAAAGAAATTGTTTGTTGAAGAAATGATTGATGATAAAAATGATGGTTTGGGCATGATTGTAGTGATATGAAAAGTTTGGATTTACTACTATCTTTCGGGAGATTGTGAAAATGAAGATTATGATGACGTAATCATGGTATTATGGGACTTTGAAATTGCGTGGTTGGAAAATTCGGGAAGGCTGCGTTTGATTGTAGCTGTGTGGTTTTAAAATAAATGACAAAATGATATGAGACAGTGATGGGTGTTATATTCAATTATTCGCGAGTGATCTTTTACTCTTTTAGTACTGTGCACTTTCACTTTTAAGATTAGCATTAAATTTTGGAATGCACACATGCTTAGGAGACAAAATATTTTTCTTCTACTTTCTCCTTTTTATTTATTTTTCAAGCCTCCAGTGATTATCCGAAAGAAAAACGAATTCTGTTACGATCAGAATCTTCATGATTGTTGTTCTGTTCTGTTCGTATGCTACAGAATATGGATGTTGTGAAGAAAAAGAAATGAAAAAATAACAGAAAATAAAGAAGTTTGCATTTGGAGTCACTCATTAATGTTTTTTCCCCCTTGCTTTTTTCCTTTTATGGACATGAATGCTTCATCTCAATAGACAAAGATTTTGAAACAACCCAACAAATTTACAAATATGCTAATGAACTATAAAACTAAATGACCTGCGATATTAGGGAGGTATGTAAGTGCAAACCCCATATCCTAACTTTTGTTGTTGAATACCCAAATTGGGATCCATTGTGGCCTTTAAGCTTTAGAAGTTATATTTCACATCGGAAGAATCACTAATTATGCAACACCCTAACAAACTTGAGAAATGAGAATTTACTGTAACTGGTTTCCTACCGTATTTTTCAGGTCATGACTCTAAGTTCTATTTAATGGTGGTATTCAAATTTTTAACACTTATTGAAGTGGACGAACGAGCCGACCAACCTAAATTGGTTGTAACCCTTGCTTTTTTTTTGTCATGCTATGGGCCGGGGAGCCCGAACCACACCCAAACACTAACTCACCCTAACCCAACTACTAACTTGATGTTACAGAACCTGACTCTCCCTCCATAAAACCTCAACCTAACCCTTGCTTATTATTTACCTAGTCTTTTTTTTAAACAAACCTACAAGTCTACACCCCAACTGAACATACTAACAACTTGTTAGTGTCTTATTGGACTTTCGATGAACTTGGGCCTAATATTGTATATCAAAAAATTTGCATTTTCTCAATGCTATTGAAAGCCCAAGGCAACAATCCATTTTGTCCTTAACACAGATGACTGTTTTTGGTCTACAAGAGAGCCGAGGGCTCAAGAAAAAACCAGGGTAACTAAATTAATTTGTATGTTATATTTTAAAGACCAGTTAATGTATCAACCCTTATTAATTCAACCTTATGTAATTGATGGTCCTTTTTTTTTTCCGGCTCTAGGACAAAATTAAATTCTTAATTAATTTAATACTTAATGGTAATTATTTAGGACTAAAATTTTAAGAGTGAATGTGAATCAAATAGCTAGACCTATAAACGGAAGTGTAAGAGAAATAATGGTTTTGGAAGTTTTAGTTACTCTAAAGGAACTACAAGTTCAAAATTGATAAGGAAAAGAAAATATGAGGCTAGGAGTTTAATTTTATTGTTTCATTCTTTATCAAAATAATTGAGTATACTTAATTTATCATAATAATATTAATTATTTTAAGTAAATAGCATGATATATTGATATTACATTGAAGCAAAAGAGTTGTAGTTTCAGTTGCCAAAATAGCATTTTGATCAAATTTATATTTTCTACATTATTGCTAGTGTCAGTGTCACCTGTTCAAAGTTCACATCCTTCTTTTATGGATCATATAGGATGCTATCTCAAGCTATATCCCTACATATAATGAATACTTTTTCACAGTATAAAACTTATGAAGAAAGTAAAATCTTATAAAAATTCCTGAACGAATTCCTAAATCAAAACCAGAATAACATATAAATGTTGTTCTCCCACTATTTTATTTCAACAATGCTAGGACTTGAAATACACGAATAGAGTGAGACAAGGATTGTGTTTTGGATGAATTTTTTGAGAGAATCATCTCTCAGCGTCAATATATATATATACATAGGTACAGAAATAAAATTTCTTAATACTAGAAGATATAACAGAATTAGATATCTAAAAACAGAAACTATATCAAAACAGAATAACTTATATAAAGCCTATATCTCTCAGAATAACTTATATACAGCCTATATTTCTAATATGATATTCAACACCCTCCCTCAAGCTGGAGCATATAAATCATAAGCACCAAGCTTGTTACATATGTATTGTATCCGAAGACTCCGTAGAGCTTTGGTGAAAATATCTGCAAGTTGATCGTTGGAGTTGACAAAGGTTGTTACTATTTCCCCACTTTGCAATTTCTCCCTTATGAAATGGCAATCAATCTCTATGTACTTGGTCCGTTCATAAAACACAGGGTTGGAAGCAATATGTAAGGCAGCTTGATTATTGCACACCAGTTCCATCTTACTCGGCTCACAAAACTTAAGTTTCTTAACTAATTGCTTCAACCATATAAGTTCACATGTGGCAAGTGCCATAGCTCTATATTCAGCTTCCGCACTAGATCTTGCTACAACATTTTGCTTCTTACTCTTCTAAGATATCAAGTTTCCACCAATAAAAACACAATAACCAGATGTAGAACGTCTATCAAATGGAGATTCTGCCCAATCTGCATCAGTATACCCAACAATCTGGTTATGTCCTTTATCTTCATACAACAAACCTTTTTCTGGAGCACCTTTGATATATCTAAGGACTCTAACAGCTGCGTCCCAATGACTTTCGCATGGGGACTCAAGAAACTGACTTAGGATACTAGTGGCAAATGAAATATCTGGCCGAGTGACAGTCAAATAATTCAATCGGCCAATTAATCTGCGATATCTACCAGGATCTGCAAGAGGTTCTCCTTGATCTGGACTAAGTTTTGTGTTGGGATCCATTGGTGTATCTACAGGTCTAGAATCCAACATTCCAGTTTCTTCAAGAATATCCAGAGCATATTTTCTCTTTGAGATACAGATCCCAACATTAGATTGTGCCACTTCAATTCCTAGGAAATATTTTAACTTCCCCGTATCCTTAGTTTGAAAGTGATCAAACAAGTGTTGTTTTAACTGAGTGATTTCCTCATGATCATCTCCAGTAATGACAATATCATCCACATAAACAACCAGATATATGGAGGTCGTGGAGGAAGAATGACGGGAGAAAACTGAATGATCTGCTTCACTCTGAATCATGCCAAATTCAGAAATAACAGTACTAAAGCGACCAAATCAAGCTCGAGGGGATTGTTTCAAGCCATATAAAGATCGGCGTAAATGACATACTAAGCCAGAAGACTCCCCCTGAGCAACAAACCCGGGAGGGTGCTCCATGTATACTTCCTCCTCGAGATCACCATGTAAGAAAGAATTTTTAATATCAAGTTGATGAAGAGGCCAATGGCGAATAGCAGCCATAGAAAGCAAAAGACGAACAGAGGCCATCTTCGCAACAGGAGAGAAGGCATCACCATAGTCCAAACCAAAGATTTGAATGTAGCCCTTAGCCACAAGGCGGGCTTTTAATCGATCAATGGTTCCGTCTGAGCCGACCTTAATAGTATAGATCCAACGACAACCCACAGTAGATTTGTCCGGTGGCAATGGAACAAGATCCCAAGTACCAGTAGAATGTAAGGCAGACATCTCCTCAATCATAGCCTGGTGCCACCCTGGACGTGAAAGAGCTTCTGCTGTTGTTTTGGGTATAGAAACAGAAGACAAAGAGGAGGTAAAAGCATAGTGAGAAGATGATAAACGATGGTAACTAAGAAAATTATAAATATGATTAGGATTACGGGTGGAACGAGTACCTTGTCTGAGAGCAATAGAAGGACTACTGCTAACTCCCGAAGAAGGATCCAAGGACGGTTCAACCACGGGTTCAGAAGATGAGTTATCTTGGACTGCAGGCCGTGGGTGGCGATGATAAACCTGGAGAGGCTTTGTGGGAATAGGAGGCCCATCTAAGTAAGGAACAGGAAGCACCTCCGTAATGGAAGGTGAAGTGATGTCGGGTGCAGAGAAAAAATGGGTATTCTCAAGAAAAGTGACATCTACAGACACAAAGAAACGATTAAGAGCTGGAGAATAACAACAATAACCCTTTTGAAATCGAGTGTACCCTAAGAAAACACATTTGATAGAGCGAGTAGTTAACTTGTCTTTGCCTGGGGTAAGATCATGGATGAAACAAGTACAACCAAAGACTCGTAGTGGAAGAGAAAAAATGTGCTCATGAGAAAATAAAATGGAATGAGAAACTTGATTTTGCAAAACAGAAGAAGGCATACGATTAATTAAATAACATGCAGTCAGAACAGCCTCACCCCAAAACTTAAGGGGAACATGAGTATGGAGAAGAAGAGTGCGAGCAGTTTCAACCAAGTGACGATGTTTACGCTCAGCCACACCATTCTGTTGAGGGGTATGAGGACAAGACGACTGATGTAGAATGCCTTGGGAGGACAAGTAAAACGAAAAGGGTGCTGAAAAATACTCACGAGCATTATCACTTCGTAAAATTTTAATTGAAGTTTTGAATTGGTTTTGAATTTTAGAACAGAAAGACTTGAAATGTGCAAATAATTCAGATCTGTCCTTCATTAAATATAACCAAGTGCAACGAGAAAAGCCATCAATAAAGGTGACAAAATAACGAAAACCAGAATGAGAAGTAACACGACTAGGTCCCCATACATCAGAATAAATAACAGAAAAGGGAGACGCAGCTCGTGTATTGACACGACTTGAAAAAAAACTACGAACATGTTTACCTAAATGACAAGTTTGACACTCTAAGGTAGCAAGACGAGATAAACTCGGGACCATAGCTTGTAACTTCGAGAGGCTGGGATGTCCCAGGCGACAATGAACCATGTCCGGAGACTCAACAGTAGCAACAGAAGACACAGTAGTAATGGGTAAGGCAAGCCGATACAGTCCTTGAGACTCACATCTTGTACCAATCGTCTGTCCCGTCCCTCGATCCTGCACAATGACGGAGTCAGCAAAAAAGGTAACAGAACAATTAAGAGAACGAGTAAGTTGGCTAATAGAAATCAAATTGAAAGGACAATTGGGCATGTAAAGAACAGATTTCAAAGGTAATGTAGGAAGAGGAGTAGCTTGACCTATTCCCTTAGCACCAATTTTAGAACCATTAGCCAAAGTGATAGAAGGAAGAAATGCAGGGTGTTCAAGTTTAGACAGGACAGAAGAAGTACTAGAAATGTGATCAGAAGCACCTGAGTCAAGGACCCATGGTCCAAGAGAAGAGGAATGAGAGATACAAGCAACATAATTACCAGAGTGGGCCACCAAAGCAACGGGAGTAGATGCTTGCTTTGAAGCTTGGTACTTGAAAAACTCATCATAATCATTGCCAGAGACAAATATCCCTTGTGGTTGTGCGGCGGAGTGAACGTCAGATGGCTCATTAGTTTGGACAACATTAGCTACCTTGGTAGGACGACCATGGAGAGCATAACATTTATCCTGAGTATGACCAATCCTATGGCAATAGATACAACTAAGGCGAGTACGATTACCACGACCCCACGGCCGCCGCAAGTGGGCACTTGAAAGGACACTTGAGAAGAAGATTGGGATGCCAATGCAGTTTGGTCAAAAGTATGGGTCTCAAAAGAGGGGCCGGATTGCAAGAGTCGTGCAAATACGTTTTCAAGGGAAGGAACGAGTGAGGTGCCCAATATTTGTTGCCGAAGAGATTCAAGTTCAGCTGGCAACCCAAGTAACGTAAGTACCAAAAACAGCTTTCCCTGTTGAGCATGATGGTCATCAGCATTAGACACATAGGGAAGGAGAGTCGAAAACTCTTCCTTGACAGCTTCCACAGCCCCAACATAAGATTCCATATCAGTTCCTTGAAGCTGTAAACTACACAGCTTCTTAGCAACATGGTAAAGTCTTGCAATGTCATTAGTGTATAAAGCTTTAGCACGGTCCCACACCTTTTTACAAGTTTTGTAAGCCCGAAACATAGTCAGCTTTGGTGGATCAATGGTCTGCCACATAAGGTTACATAGCTGGGCATCAATCTTCTTCCAAGTGGTTTTGTCAGCGGCGTGAACATCATCAACAGATTTAGTAAGGTGGTCTTCATAGCCTTGGCCCATGAACCAAAGTTCCACAGAATCAGCCCAAGAAAGGTAATTTTTGGCACCCATCAATTTTTTAGAGGTCATTGTAGCGGTTCCAGAAACAACAGATGTTAGAACAGCCGGTTTGCCACCATTGGAGTTGGTGTCGGGGGTTACCTCAGAAGACATGATGGCAGACACTCAGAAACGGCCGGAAAACACTTGCAGAAGGGAAACGAGGGCCGGAAAAAGCCTGGGCAGTGGAGCGTGACGTTCACACGCGTCTGGAGCGGAGGCGCGTGAGGACCACGCGCAGGAAAAGGGGCGGCGCGTGCCGGCGCGTGCGGCAGTTGACGGCAGTGAAATTTTGGGGACAGGCCGAACTTGGCTTTCTGGTTCTGATTCTGGGGTTGCTTCGGAGTGGGTCTGATGTTTGACCAGGTTTTGGCCGGAAAAACAGTTTCTGACGAAGAGACACAACTGATAGTGTCAGCTGGTGGGAAAAGGGAACACGGCTGAAAGATTGCAGCCGGAAAAGAAGAAAAACAAATAGAAACCAGAGCCGGGTCGGAACCCGCTCTGATACCAACTTGAAATACACGAATGGAGTGAGACAAGGATTGTGTTTTGGATGAATTTCTTGAGAGAATCATCTCTCAGCGTCAATATATATATATATATATATATATATATATATATATATATATATATATATATATATATATATATATATATATAGGTACAGAAATAAAATCCCTTAATACTAGGAGATACAACAGAATCAGATATCTAAAAACAGAAACTATATTAAAATAGAATAACTTATATAAAACCTATATCTCTCAGAATAACTTATATAAAACCTTATATACAGTCTATATCTCTAATCTGATATTCAACACTAGGGAACGAAGAGGGTATCAGTCAAAAACCAGCCAAATGTTTCTGGGTGAATCCAAAATTTCTACGGGGATGGTGCTTATGTTAGGTATTAGGATGTTTTTTTCTTTGTAAATTGGATGGTTCTAAATCTATTTTCTGATTTATCATATTTTAAGCATTTTGTGAGGGAAGGAAGGTAAAGAGACGGAAGCTAATTGAATCAGTTTCCGTGATTCACGTTGCAGTGATATTGAACGTATCTCCTCCTAATTTAAATGTGGTGAAACATTTAATAATCAATATTTAAAATTATAAATAAATAAAACTAATTACTATATTTATAATTAATTAAATTGTTTCATTGGTTCATATATTTTTCCATTTTATTTTACATTCGTGCCAAATGAGAATTAATAACTCAATATTCTATCAGTTTCGCTTTCTCGTATAAAGGATTCTTTTCCACTTTTCTTTATGTGGAGGACTCAGTCATAAACATGTGATTGTTTTGAATAGGAAATAGACTAAGAACTGTTTATAAGTTAAAGTGGTTCACAAATATGACTAACATAATTATATCTCTGAAATTCTCCTTTTATATGTTTTCTTTTTTCCCTCTTAATGCTTGCTTGAATGCGTAGCTAGATTCATCAATTTGCAAATATGCTTTCAAGAAAAATAAACAAATAAAGATTCAATTTGCAAATATATATGTAAATCATTCTCATATGAGCTAATAATAATGGTTTCCCTTTTTCCTTTTTTGAATAGTGCTCAATGCATTATAGTTATATTTTTCTTTAAAAAAAAAAGAATCATATAATAATTTATCATATATTATATAAACTCGATTTTGGTAGTTTAGCATGGGATATTGCAAAATTATTATTATATAGAAAAAGAAAATTGTATATCCACTAGACAAAAATACACCTAAACAAGCAAAGCCAATTATATTATAAAACCAGTGAGACGTCCATTTTCCATGTAATAAAGAAAAGAAGAACATGTTTAATTTACGTAAATTATTATTAGTATGGACGAAACAACAAAAGCAAGCACACTCGTTTTGACGAGATGATTTATTCCATAGCAAGTTCCAAGTCCGTAAAGTCCACAACACCCTTTATTATACACCAAGATCTTAAGATTTGAACTTGCTTTCCTAAGGGTGTTTTGGTAAATTCGAATTTCTCCCAAAACATACATATTCCATGCCAACTACTCAAAGATATGCTAAAGTCATGAATAATAAATATCAGACATTAAAATAGTTTGTCACTAAATGATTAGTGTAAGGGCCACCGACAATTTCCCAGAGGATGCAACTAGCTAGGAAGTAGGAATACAAAGTAAATGAAGTGAAAAAAAAATTTGACCCAAAAAAAATGAAAATGTCCCTTAAACTTCGTTTCTTAAGGACATCTCCACCTAACAGTTGAGGGATACACAAGACCAAACTCATTTAATATCATCACCAAAATCATTTGTTAATTTCATAATAATGGATATTCCATATCTGCTTCGTTCTATACTCATTGTAGAAAGACCTAATCACCTCCACTTTTTGTCCTACATCATATATGTTTGTCATTTGCAAAATGCACACTCATTTCAGGTTAAGTTAATTAGTCCTAAACCTTTTTCCCTACTTAACAAAATTACTTTAAAATTAATGCATTCAAACATAAAAAATGATATTCGAGTAATATATTATATGAAAAGAAATTAATTATATTTTTAAGTAATTATTATTTTTATTTAAAAAAATATTTTTGTTCTTTATTACTAATCTAAGTTGCCTATATTACACATGTGCGCCTAAATTCAGATAGAGGAGTGTTAGGGAGTCAGCAGAATTTATGATGTTTAGCCATCAATTAGTCATCATTAATATTTTCAATGGTGTAAGATGACATCTAATGATGTAAGATTAATCATTTTTCCTTTTATGATTAAGTATTGACCAAATTTCAACAAAAATGCTGACTCTAAATTTTTTCGTCCAGATAAAAGATGAGAGTTGTGTTAAGTTTTCAACAACCAACATACAAATTTTGTTAAATCTCTTTATGACATACTGTATCGCTAATCTAAATACATCTGAATACTATATATTATTTTTCACAGAAAAGAATAATAATTAGTATTTTTCTTTTATTAAATAAAAAAATACTTTGAAATTATATGTTGATACCTTGATGGTTTATTTGATGTGCAAGTAGCTAAAGAGACTAACTACGTATGTGGTAATAAAAATAAACAAAAAATTGTGATAAATCGAAAATAACACATGCATAGTTATTAATTAGTTGGAATAATTAAACGAAATGACAGCAGTATAAGTAACTTTCATGTTGTTGAGAACTTGACAAGGAAATTAAAACCATGCAAGTTATGCAATGAATGTTAACATTGTATACATTATGGTAATTGATTAACCAAGAATATAATCCAAGACTTTTACTTTCACCATCAATCAAAATATGAATACCTCTTGATCCAGCTTTCACATTTATGAGAAGATAATAGTGAAGATTGAGTAAAGAAAGCTCAAAGAGACAGACATATTAACAGCCCCCTCCGGTTGGGGATATGTCTCTCTCCGCACAAAGAGCACTACACTTGTGTTTGCTAAGTCACCATTAAAGGAAACCAAAAAAATATGGTTTCCTATTTAATTATCCATAATGTTAGAGAGATAAAAATAATCGATCTAAACAGTTAAAATTTATCTTATTTATAATTTATTTATTGCAAGATTTATTTAAAAAGTAATAAATTTCGACAATTTTTTGCTAATAATTTTTAGTTAACAAACATTTTCATTTAACTACCAACTATACCTTGTAAATCTACTCATTCAGTAGTTCTCTCCTAGCATAAAATATTATCCTTCCATGTGTAAAAGGTGCAGAGCAACAATAACTTTCCTTTAGTAGTATCATTTGTGGAGTAAATTCGCATAGTGGTCTTTGATATTGACGCCGTGCACTAAAATCGTCTTTGGGATTTTAATTGCATTAATTATGTTCCTGAGATTGGAAAAATTGTACATAGTAATTCCTGATCCGTTTTTCGTTAACGACGCGCTGATAGGGGTGGCAAAACGGGTCGAGCCCGTCGGGCCGATCCGCTAAACCCGCTAAAAAAGGCGGGTCGGGCTAGGAATTGGAGCCCGTCAAATTAAAAAAACCCGCCAAACCCGCACCGCCCAATTGGCGGGTTTTGGCGGGGCGGTCCGCCGGGCCGAAGATTTTTATTTTCTTTTTTTTTAATTAAATAAAAGAGTGATTACTATTATAAAATTAATAATTATAGAATTTTTAAACACTTTTTTTTTCATTTTTTGTTCTTATTCTTTTTTGAATTATTAACTTTATTTATTTTATTTTACAATTTCGTATATATGCTCAAATTATGTGACTTATTTTTTAAAATAAAGATGATTTTATTGACAAATATTATTTTGAACAATTTTATTGAAGTTAAAAATTTAAAAAAAATAATAAAAAAATTATATTATAATTTGACTATTTTTTATTTGTATTTGATTTTTTAATTATTATTTTTTAGTTAATTTTAATGAATTTTATTTTTCAAAAAAAAAAAAAAGAGTCAAGCGGGCTAGTCCGCCAACCCGCCAATCCGCCATAAAACGGGGCGGGCTAGCATTTTAAACCCATTTTAGTTGGCGGAGCGGGCCAGTCCGCCCCATTTATGTGGCGGGCCTAAACGGGGCGGGGCGGGTTGGGGCGGGTCAGCCCGCTTTGCCACCCCTACGCGCTGACATGACTTGATGACGTGGACCTTTGGTGACACGTGTCACCTCATGGTTTGGCCACGTGTAATGGTACGATGACGTGTCGGTCAACGACACGGGGCATACTGACATGGATGTGTATGCCACATGTCACAATGCTATTTTGCCACATGTTAGATTATGCCACGTGTTGCAATGCTATTTGTCCACGTGTCATCCACTATGTCATCGTTACATGTGCACCAAATTGGTCCCTTACTTTGCTGAAATTGAATATCGTGCACCAAATTAGTCCATTCATCAGTTTTTTCTCATTTTTTTTTATAAATTTAAAATTCTCAATATTTTTTTATATACTAATTTTAATTAAATTTTTTATTATACATATTTTATAATAATTTTTTTAATTAATAATGTTAACTTGTATCATTAGAGTACATGTTAACTAAAACCAAAACTTTATTATTGCCTCTTGTGTTTATTTGTATCTGTTTTAATACTGTTCAAGTCATGGTTACAATAAGTACTTATATTGATCAATAGTGTAATATATGAAAAAGCTGCCTAACTAAATTATAGATAAAATGAATTATTATAATCGACATTCGACAGTATAAATCTATCTTATTAATTTAGTGAGAAGTTAATTATATAGGAAATCGGACATTCTTAAAATGGATAGGAATAATGAATTTATATTAGTTAATAAGTGCCTGATCAAGTATTCCTAAAATATTTATTAAAGTGTTAAATGTTAAAAAATTTGTATTAAGGAATATTATTATACTCTTAACTTACACTCTTTATTAAATCAATATCAATATGTCACATAATGCTTTTAATAAAATATTGTAGAACAAAATTGTATAATTAAAACTAATATTTTAAAAACATTTTATAAAAACACTTATATCTAAATAACTTGTGAAAAGATAAAATTAAAATTAGTGTATTCAAATATATAATGAGAATTTTAAATTTATAAAAAAATGAAAAAAAAAACTAATGAGAGAACTAATTTGGTGCATGACATTTAATTTCATGGACTAAAATGAGTCATTTGATGCAAAGTAAGGGACCAATTTGATGCACATGTAATGATGCCATAGTGGATGACACGTAGACAAATAGCATTGCAATACGTGGCATAATCTGACACGTGGCAAAATAGCACTGTGACACATGGTATACCCATCCACGTCAGCATGCCACGTGTCGTTGACCGACACATCATCATATCGTTACACGTGGCCAAACCATGAGGTGACACGTGTCACCAAAGGTCCACATCATCAAGCCACATCAGTACGTCGTTAACGAAAAACAGGTCAAAAACTGTTATGGTGCAATTTTTTCAATCTCAAAAACATAATTAATACAATTAAAATCTTAGAAGTGATTTTAGTACACGACATCAATGTCAAAGATCATTACTGGGATTTACTCATCATTTGTGGGATCAATTATTTTGTGCCGATTTCCTTCTTTTTCATGGAATATTAAACGTACATATAACATCTTTTGATTTATATTGTTAATTTCCAATGTCAAGTTTATAAGCGTGATCATTATCAATATTACAAAATACACAATAGTATTAATAAGTATTATGGTGCTCAGTATCGCAGAAGGTTAGTATGTACTTATACGAATAGAACAATTGTTGCGTGCTAATGTCGACAAATAAGTATAATTGATGAAAAAAATGATGACTAACATGGCCAATAATGCATGTGAAAGAGTTAAGAAAATAGATTTCTTCATTTGCAGAACTCAGAAAGTAAATAACTAAATACATAGAATAAATACATATATTTCACTCCGTTTGAATATTCATCTTATCCAATTAAACTTAACATAAATTTATAGAAAAGTTTTTAAACATTCTAAAAATATTAGTGTTTTAATAATTTTAACTGTTGATTTTAATTATAAGAATTATTTTTTACATATAAACCTTTTTCATATACAAGTTTTTACAAATTATTTATATTTATGCGCGCATCTTCTTTTTTTCTTTTATTTTTCTTTTTCGTTTTCTTTATTTCTCTTCTTTCTCCTTTTTTTATTGGAATTTCTTTTCTTCTTTTTATTATTTTGAATCTAATCAAGTAGCTGAGGTGTGGTTCAATTTAGAAGAAAAAATATAGCATTAGAGGAAATATTTTTTCTGTATTTGCAGTAAATTTTGGTGTAATACAGAGATATTTTAGTATAACACGAAGATATTTGGGTGTATTTTAAAAATTTTGAGTGTATTTTTATTCTGGTAAGTTCTGCATAATTCAAAACTCTTCTTCTTCCTCTTTCTCATCTTCTACTGCTTTTTTTTTTAATCATCATCACCATCTTCTTTTTCTTTTTTTCTTATTCATCTTTTCTTTTGGGTAAAGTATATTTTGTCCCTAAAGTTTGACAAAAGTTTCAAAAATACCCCTAAGTTTTATTTTGTTTCAATTTTGTTCTAAAAGTTTTCGATTTTCATCAAATATACCCCGAACGGCTAATTTTTCAAAAAAATTAAGACCAATTCAACAACAATTTCATAAGAACAACCCTCAACACAAGTAAATCAAGCATAGTTTTCATGCATTATTGTTAGATTGGTCTTAATTTTTTTGAAAATTTAGCTGTTAAGGGTATATTTGATGCAAATCAAAAATTTTTAGGACAAAATTGAAACAAAATAAAACTTAAATGTATTTTTGAAATTTTTACTAAACTTCAGAGACAAAAAATATACTTTACCCTTTCTTTTTTGTTTTATCTTCTCAAGTTTCTTTTTGTTTTAACACATAATGCTGCAAAATTACTTGGAAGATGATGAACTTACATTCATTTAACTAAAAGAAAGAAACAAATAAGAAAAAAAAGAAGAAGAAAAAAATACAACATTAGAAGAAATATTTTTCTGTATTTGCAGTAAATTTGAGTGTAACACGAAAATATTTGGGTGTAACACGAAGATATTTGGGTGTATTTTTATTTTGATAAGTTCTGCATAATTCAAAACTCTTCCTCTTCATCCTCTTCATCTTCTATTGCTTCTTCTTCCTCATCTTCTTATTTCATTTTTTTATAATTCTTTTTCGGAGAAAAAATTAAATAAAGAAGAAAAAAATACATAATGTTTTAAAATCAATAGAAAGAGAAAGATGAAAAAATACACCAACAATAAAAAGAACCACGATGAGGATGAAAACGCGAAGAAGAAGAAGAAGGAATGCGAAGAAAAAATGAGGAGGAATGCAAAGAAGAAGAAGAAGGAGAAGGAGGAGGAGGAAAAATGTGGAATACAAACGTTGAAGAATAACCATTTCTTATTTCGTGCTATTCAAAGTTGAGGAAGCGCGTGCTTATATGCTCTTTAAATTGAGAGTTGTTTTTGTTGAGTTTGAGTTGACTTGTATAGACTTGTATACTAAAAAGATTTGTATGTGTAATAAGTCTCAAAAAATTTAAATATACCTAAAACACTAGTATTTTAATAATTTTGATTGTTAATTTTGATTAATATATATTATATATATTTAGTTAAAATTACTAAAATATTGATATTTTATATACACTTAAAATTGAGAATAGATTCTCTCCAGTAAAAAAAAATGGATGGTATTCAGTATTTAATATCACCTTTCATTGCTCTCTCTTTTTTCTTTATTTTTAGTCCCACTTATAAAATTAGAAGTGAGAAATCACATTTTATTCTCTCAAATATTAAAAAAATTAAAAAGAATCTATTTTCCTTAAAATTCTTCCTAACTTATGTATACTTAACAAAACCCTGCCGCTCTTGAAGTCAAATAAGGTAGTTTTCTAGAAGTTATTTCCATTTTATTTCTTAATTATTTATTCTTAATGCTGTTTGGGGTGGTTTCTTGATTCTTGGTGAGGTACTTACACACTCTGTATGACAAGAACAGCTCAGCTTATACCCCATCAAAATAAGAACCCAAGGTCAAGTGGGAACCACCACTCGTAATTCATAAGTCTATATGGTATCTTATTTTTATTTGCTTCGGTGTCTATTCTATGGTATGGACCTCATATCCGATCTATATTAAATGCACATATTAATGTGAAAAGATTCATATGTAATATATATTATTAGAGCAATATGCTAATAAGTAATAACACACTATTAAAGAAGAGTTAGCAGAATTCCAGAGCGATGAAATATATAATAATATAGTTCATTTTATTTTATTTTATTTTATAAAAATGAATAAGTATGTTGTCACATTATGATCTATCAAATTAAATAAATTTCGAGAAGAAAATTGTATTTTGATAACCCTGTTTAGAATATTAATCTTGTAGTTCACAACCAATCCTCATTTTTTAACATTCTGTTATGAAGATCAACTAGTTGGAAATAAAGGAAGTTTACCCTAAAGAATGAGTGTCAAATGGCTTTAATAAAAGTGACCTTTAACGTGCACAGAAGCTGGAAACAAAACGCACAAGAATCACAAGACACAGTCAACAAACTGAAAAAAAAATATATTATATATCAAGGGAGAAAGACAAAACATTGAGAGAGAGAGAGAGAGGGCCCCAATGCCATCGGAAAATGTTATTTTAATATATTTAACAGATATTTAATATGATTTTAATTTTAATATATTATTAGTATAAAATAATTATATATATATTTAATTAAATAATAATATAGTAGCATAAATAATTATTTTTATATTAGTTACATAAATAATAATAAAAAAGAATAAAATATTATGATTATATAAATTTTATAATATTATTGTATTAAAATTAAATTTATTTAATATATTGAAAATTTTTTAGAAAACTATAAAAATAGTTAAATAAAAAAAATTTAGCTAACTGATGTTTTAAAAGTAAATGTTAAGATTATATATTAAAAAATTTATTAAAAATATAAAAAAATTAAGTTTTTAATATATTTGTTTTATATTTATTTAAAAATATTTAAAAATTCTATCAATAGTAATTTTATCATGTGTCCTAAAAATATATGTTAGCTAAATTCATAAAAAAATATTTAATGTTATTGGAAAAGATATTTATATTGAGTAAACTATAAAAATGATACCCAAAAATTTATATCGCTGACAAAATTAATCTTAAAAGATGCTAACGATAAATAAATTTCCAAAAATTTAAAAATATGATTAAAAAATTAGATATTAAATATATATTCTAAAAAATATTTAGATATCTTATTTTAATGTAATTTTTTACAATCATTATTAAAAAAAAAAAGATTTTTCATTCTTAAAATATGGTAAATTTGATGTCCGGTGAATTTAAAAAAATAAAGTTATTGTGAATGACCAAATTCTTTTAAAAAACAAAATGTAAAAGCTAGAGATTGAATTTTGTTTTAATTTTTTTTGTATCTTTTTAAATATTTATTCAAATGTCACTATAAAAATTTGAATCCATAAAAATGCTATTTGTTTAATACAAAAATTTTTTGTCATTTAAAAAAATACAATATTTATTAATTATTGAATAATTATCCAAATTAATACTCAAAAATTTTAAAAGTAGATGTTTTAGTAAAAAAAAAATTAATACACAGATTAATTCTCAATATTTAATTCTGACAGAGTAATTATCCAAATTAGTATCTAAAAATTTTAAAAATAAACATTTTAGCCTTAAAAAAAAATTAATACACATGTCAATCTTCAACGTTTTTTTTTGTTAAACATAACAGTCTCCATCCATTTTATTTTTATTATATGTCAACCTTTATTATTATTAGCTTAGTTTTATGTATGTGAACGATGACACTAGCATATTAATACACTCTTTTTCCTAAAAACAAACAAGGTCAATAATAATGCTTTGAAATCTAAATTAAAATATTTTCTTTTAATATAAATATAATTTTTTAAAATAGGCCATCTTTTGATTATATTAAATACAAAAATATCAAATAATTTTAATCTTTAAATTTTTTGTAAAATAATTATTAATAATTTTATTGATTATTATTATTATTATTATTATTATTATTATTATTATTATTATTATTATTATTATTATTATTATTATTATTGTTGTTGTTGGATGAATAATTTCTAATAGGATATCTTTTGATTATACTTTTTATATTTTTTATGCAAAATTTATATTATAAATACATATATAAGAATCTAATAAATAAATTTATTATTATTTTAAAAAAAATACAAAAAATTATATTACATTATTATTATGTAATAATAATAATAATAATAATAATAATAATAATAATAATAGGAGATTTAAAATCTTTGAAAAATAATTTGGTAATTACTTTTTCGAAAAATGGACTGGGAACTGATTTGTTTGTTGAAATAAAACTTTAAGAATATTTTGTATATTAATTTTTTTAAACTAAAATGTCCACTTTTAATTTTTAAATTAGAGACTGATTTAAATAATTATTTTTAATTATTTTATTATATTTTTAAATTATTTAAAAATTATTTTGTTAACAATATTTTTTAGAAATTTTTTGTCATTATTTAGATCTTTTGGATATCAAATTAACCGTTAATTCTTATATAATTATATTTTTTTGGGGGTCTATATTCATTCATTTAATATAATATATTATAGTAACTCATGATTCATCTGTTTTATCTAATTGATGATAAATGAGGGTAAAGTGGAACAATATCCCTATGACGAATTAGTAGAAAACAATAAGATTAATAGTAGTGATGGCATTATTAGGTAATGAAAGTTGGTTTATTTATACCTCCATTTTACTCACAACCTGTAAGTAGCAGCTGAAGCCAGGTAGCAGTTGGGTACTGGACCCCACCTTTCCACTTCTTTCTTTCTTCACACGAGCCCTCCCTCCCTGTTCAATCATGACCCGCCACGTGGCAAATTCTCAACAGTGCAACCGACACCTCCATTGATTTACCCACTTCTCCTACAATACAAGTAAAACCTATCAACAAGACAACAACATCATCATTAGTTGACTAATCAAGTTACTTAATCACCTTCTAAATTCAACACCAAATTAATCACACAAAAACAACACCACCTTAATGCCTTAATCTCCTTTTCGCACTCACTCTCATTAACACTAACAGCAACCCCATAACATACATGTAACCATACATTTTTATAGCACTCACCCACCAAAACTAGAAAACATAAGACCCCAAAAACCAACATTTCACAGAAAAGCAACCAAGCAATGTACCTGGTACACACAACACAGCATTATTAGCACAAAACCCAAAAACTGGTCTCGTCTCAGAAGATTTTTTCTTGCATTCGCCATGGATTGTTACATCCATGGCACCTTCTTCATCATCCTCATTTTCTTCTTCTCCAATACCCCAACTACATTTTCATCACCATCGCCATCATCATCTTCTTCTTCCTCACCAACGGCTCAGATCAATTCAAACTCCATCTTGGTGGCACTACTGGACTCACATTATACAGAACTGGCAGAATTGATTGAAAAAGCCATGCTTTTGCCGACACTCGAAGAAACCGTGGCAAACCACAACATCACCATTTTTGCCCCAAAGAACGAAGCTTTGGAGCGAAACCTTGACCCCGAATTCAAGCGCTTCCTCTTGGAACCCAGAAACCTCAAATCTCTTCAGACACTCATCATGTCACACATCGTCCCAACCCGAATCAATTCCGAACGCAAACCCGGGTCGACCCGACACAAAACCCTCGCCGCCGACAACCACCACATCCAAATCAGCGCCAATTCCACCGTTGAATTCACCGTCGACGGCGCACGGGTCACCCACCCGGAAACTCTAACCCGACCCGACGGAGTGATCCACGGAATCGACTCGCTCCTGATTCCACGCTCCGTCCAATCAGACTTCAGCAACCGCCGGAGCCTGCGCTCGATCGGCGCCGTGAAACCAGAAGGAGCACCGGAGGTCGATCCCCGAACTCACCGCCTGAAAAAACCAGCACCACCGTCAAAACCAGGTTCCTCACCGGCACTCCCGATCTACGACGCAATGGCACCAGGTCCGGCAATTGCTCCGGCGCCTGCACCAGGACCCGGAGGAAAACACCACCACTTCGACGGCGAAGCACAGGTGAAAGATTTCATCCAAACCCTAATCCAGTACGGCGGCTACAACGAAATGGCAGACATATTGGTAAACCTAACTTCTCTAGCAACCGAAATGGGTCGTTTGGTCTCAGAAGGTTACGTTCTAACGGTTTTGGCGCCAAACGACGAAGCGATGGCGAAATTGACTACGGAACAGTTGAGTGAACCAGGTGCACCGGAGCAGATTATGTATTACCATTTGATCCCTGAGTACCAAACGGAGGAATCGATGTACAATGCCGTTAGAAGGTTCGGGAAGGTTCGCTACGATACGCTTAGGGTTCCGCATAAGGTTGTGGCGGAGGAAGGGGATGGTTCTGTCAGGTTTGGCCGTGGCGATGGCGTTGCATTTTTGTTTGATCCTGATATCTATACGGACGGGAGGATCTCCGTTCAGGGGATTGATGCCGTGATGTTTCCGCCGGAGACGGCGGAGGAGAAGGCTGAGAAGGAGAATCAGGTTTTTAGGCGGGTCGCGAAAACGGGTCAGCCCGGGAAGGTAACGGTCAAGAAGCAGAGGAGAGGTCAGTTTTCTTTCCTTTTTTCTTTCAATTATTTTAGTTTGTTATGGTTCACTTCAATGGGTGATAATAACATTTTAGGACTTAATTTCTAGGTGATAGTGTAGATTAAATTAAGCTGAGTAACTATTTATGATTATAAGTTCTTTGCTTATCAAATTTCTATATATTTTATATTGTTTGTTGCATATAATTTTTTTTTTTTTTTTTGCATTGTTAGTGTATAGAAATTATTCTCTAATTTTGTCATGTCAGAATACCGCTTCATTGTATATAACTATTCACCAGTCACCACTATATTATTTGGTAATTTGTCATATATTTGGTTGGTTAACAATGTAAAATTAAATGGAAATTAATGTCTTCATATATACTTTTGAATTGTGATTCATGTGAAAGTGAAAATTTTATAGTAAACTATGGAAAACGTAGACGGTGAAATCGTGGTTGTGATTGTGATTTGCTAAGACTGAGGCAAGAGTAATATTGCTGCCTCAATTATCATTGTCAAAAGTAATTTAAAACCAATCTTGATCTGAATGTTACTCTTATTTGATGCTAATATGTAACTTTTGGTTAAATGCATATATTTTAGTTAGTGGGGTAACTCATTCTTTTCATTGGGAAATTAAGGGGTTAGTTAATTGCTGCTAATCATTAAAAATTATTTAATGATTTATAAGGTAAAATATCAACTTTATGTAAAATTTTGTGTGGAATAAATTTTTGTGCTTGGATGGGTGTTTTTTTAAAGTCAAGATGGAAAGAGATGGTAAAAAGGTGATAATGATGTGCTTGGTTTGATTGGGTGGGTTTTCCTTTTATTCTTTATTTATTTATTTATTTTTCCTCATCTTTGAGTTTTCTTTAAGTGGGGATTTTATTGTGTGGATGGCCGCCTTCTTGTTTTGGTTAAGTTTATTGGCTTACATTGATTGTCTTTAAGCTATTGATTGGGATGGAATTTTAGTGAGGGTTTGAAATTGTAAGCAAAAAAGTTAGAAGGTGTTTAATATGACCTTGGCTTCTTATTGCAAAAAAATATAAATAAATAAATAACAATCATGTTATATGTAAAATAAAAATCAGTCACCCGAATAAAACACATTAAAATACAAAATAACTATATGGTGACTGATCTGCGATTTGGTGACTGATTTTTTGTATACACATAGCACTTCTGAAACAAGAGAAGCAGTCTAAGTTATTTCTTAAGTAATCCATTAAAGTAGTCTTTGTCTTTATTATATTGTGAGGGCTTTAGATGTTAAAGTTGAAGCAATATGTTATTTTGCTGATTTTGATTTGAGCCTGCTAGATTATATCACTAGAAACTATAGAAAATTGATGTGGAAGATAGTTTTCTTAAGTTGTAAGAAAGTAGTTCAAACTTTCAAAATTAAAGGTCCCAAGCTTTTTTCAAAGACATAAAGAAAATATGTGATTTTTCATACACACGGAAGCCCTTTCAACCAAATGTCAAATTTTAATTGCCATGCCCTCTATATTGAAAATCTGCATCATAGCAACACTCAAGGATCATTATACATAGTTTCTCTTTGAGCTCATGTTTAAAGAATTTTATGGAATTGACAGGAAAATTGATGGAAACAGCATGCTGGATGCTTGGAACCTTTGGACAGCACTCTAGATTTGCCTCTTGCCAATAAACATACCTTTGATATGGATACTAGCAACACTCCTTATAACAATAAAAAAAAAGTGAGACTATATATATAGCTTCGTATCTCATGTTCCCAAATAATTCATTAATGTGATCTTATTTTTGAGTAAATGATTACCAAATAAAAAGAATATTTTCTTTGCTCATGACAAACTTCATCCAAATATGTCTAATGAAATGCACCCTAGTTGATTGAATAAAATTCTCAAAGCATAAAGCCAGCCTAATGAGCTTATGCAAGATAAAATAAAATAAAAACATCAACCTAGGGCCTTTGAGACTTTCATGACAATTATTTTTTTATTAAGAAAAAAAATTATGAAAATATTGTTTTCCTAAATTGGCATGGAATTGACCTTGTATCTTTTCATGATTCGTTTAGTATTGTTTATTTACACACTGATCGCATGCACATGCCATGATACAGATGCACAGGTTTGGTGGAAAAATTCCAAAGATGTAAAAAGTCAACGGAATATGAAGGCCATGTTTCTTGATGGAATAGTAGCAGCTGTTATTATGGGTTTGAATTTTCCCACGTTTTTGTTTACCCTTTTATTATTATTATTTTTTTTTATTTTACCCCCACTTGATTTTTCTCCTTGTGAATTTGCGTCATAGACAAGAGAACAAACAGCTTCTCAAGTCTCGAAGCAATACAACTATATAGTGCATATATGTTATATTTGTATTATTTTATTAAATATTATATATGTGACTTTAGATTCAGCTATGGATGCTGCTACAGATTGTGTTGGTGGGATGAGAAGGTTGTGTAATTAGAAGGCAGGGAACTTGTGTCAATTCAATAAATAATCTTACGCAAGTAATGAAAAATGGAAACACAGTAATGATAATAAAATGATTCTTTACTGTAATATTTTCAATTTTAAATATTATCGCCAGTAGCTTGATAGAATCGAAGATATGTGTATCTATTTTTGTATACAATAGTGTTCTCTTGGGAGTTAGTATTTTGATGAAGAAAGTTCTTTTGATTAGAGAAATTTTATCTTTTATGATGTTTTGATATATTTGGGTGACGTGTTTTAGCAAAATCAGACTGGACTTATTTTTAGCAGTAACAATTTGAAATCTAGAAAAATGCCTTTTTATAATTTTAAGAATATTCAAGAATAACATGTACTTATTTAATATCACACCTATGTATAATGTATAAATTGATTACTAGAAAAAATACATAAACTAATTCTAAATTCAAGTACAACACTTTTTACATCAATATTTTTTCTTTTTTAAAAGATTATTTCAAAAAACGATATTTAGAAGAAAGTAAATCAAGTAAACGAGCCAAGTCCTTATTACAAAGGTTTTTTTTTTTGGACTTATTACAAAGGTTTAATATCGTTTATAATTTCGCTAAGTAATTAACTAGGGTACTAGCTTTTTTTTTTTATTTTTTTGGATGTGAACTAGGGTACTAGCTAACTAGTATATGGACTTCAAAAAAAAAAATTCCAAAACACGTAAAAAAAACACATCCAAAACTTAAAAAAAAAAAGTATCTAGAACTAGTAAAAAAAAACCATCCAAAATCTACAAGAAAAAGAACGCTGTGTGTGACGTAATTGTGACAGTCGCTCTCTCGTATGCCATCGACTGTGGAGGATCGGACTACTTGTGCTGGTGGATGACAAGTGCGCGACGGGTGGTGATGGGCGGCGTGGCATTGCGATGCAATTTGACGTGGCACAGCAGTTGCGTGACGTACAGTAATAAAGAAAAAACAGACTGTGGCGACATCGTGTTCCTGGAGGAATAGGTGGCGCGGAGGGAAAGAAGAAGAGACGCATAGGGAGAGGAGAAAAGAGGTGAAGAGAGGTGGAAGAAGACATGCTTTTTAAACGTAAAACTAGTTTTTGAAATTTAGAAATTAGGATTTTTTAAAAAATTGGATATTTGGTTGCATATGGAGTTAGTTCTCTAAACTTTCTCTATCATTTAATCACAAATGTACAACAAATATTTAGAAAAAAAAAAAGATAAAATAAGTTAATTTCAATAGTTGTATTTATAATATATAGATAAATAAAAGTTTTGCCAATCAAAGTTGCGAGAACTAAACTAATCAATAAATCAATCGAGTGATTGGTTTATGTTCATACCCTGGCCTAACGATTAAGGCCCAAGGTCCAAGTAAAAAGGCCCGACCCAAAGGGTTGACCTCACCTTTCACCAGATCAGCCACTACGAAGTCGGTACTCGTCACGACTTGCTTTAAAGAAGTTGGGAACGAGGGTTAGCTGGCAGATAAGCACTCATTTGAATGAGTAACTGCCCCTAGAATCTCTCTAACCACTTCCACGAGCCATATCTTAACTTCCCTAAGATAAAAGGACGGTTAACACCCTATAAAAGTGACACTACTCCAACGGTGGTTATTGGTTCACCACTATAAATACACTGACACCCCTCAGGTATCTCTAAGTCCCAATACTCTCTAGACCTGCTAACACCCTTGCTGACTTAGGCATCGGAGTGTCTTTGCAGGTACCACCCCCCATTCATTCATACTCACAAGTCGGACAGAGGCCCCCAAGGCGCAGACCCTCTCAAAGGCTTCCTCCCTCAGACGATTGGGCCAACCAACGCCATCCAGCCCATTAATCTCCGGTTACCTACCGTAACATTGGCGCCGTTGCCGGGGACCCGAGAGATCAACCAGTGATGGCAGATAGATCCCCTAAAGAGGGTCATGTAGAGACAGATTCTGAACAAGAGAATCTGAACACCGGAAACAATGAGGCAGACTTGACCCTTCACCAGGAAGCCAATGACCAACACAGGGAAGGCACCTCAGGAATAAAAAATCCGAAGGTGAATTCCTCAGAAGGACGCGAATCAGAGAAAGAGGGACCATCCCATGCAACTGAGCTCATGGGGTTAGTCCACACTCGCCTCGAACAGTTAGAACAGGAACGGGAGCGACAAAAGGAAACTGAAAAGAACCTAAAAGAGGAGATGAAGCGACGAAAAGAGTTAGAAAGAAAACTCTTAAAGTTAGAATCCTCCCTCAAAGGTCAGAACTCCCGTGACGGTAGAGAAGAGTCGCCCCTAGGGGGGAAGATCCTTTTTGTGAGGACATAATGAGGGCAAAAGTTCCAAGAAATTTTAGAAGCCCCGATATGGACCTCTACGACGGAACCACTGATCCGAAGCATCATTTGAGCAATTTTAAAAGTCGGATGTATCTGGCTGACGCTTCTGATGCTACGCGATGCAAAGCTTTCCCGACAACCTTGTCGAAAGCGGCGATGAAGTAGTTCGACAGCCTCCCCCCGAGGTCGGTTACTAGTTTTAAAGACCTCTCAAGGAAGTTCTTGATGAGGTTCTCTATCTAGAAAGACAAAGTAAAACATGCACCAAGCCTCCTGGGAATAAAACAGGAGGTCGGAGAATCCTTACGAACCTATATGGAAAGGTTCAACAAAGCTTGTTTAGAGATTCAAGACCTGCCCACCGAGGCAGTCATAATGGGGTTAGTCAATGGGCTCAGAGAATGTCCCTTCTCACAGTCCATATCCAAAAAACACCCCATCTCTCTAAGTGATGTACAGGAAAGAGCTGAAAAGTACATCAACATGGAGGAAAATGCTAAGTTGAGAGACCTGAGTTGGCGACCTGGGCACCCTCCCTCAACAAAAGAGAGGGAGAGGGAAACCAAGAAGAAGGAAGAACTCGGTCTCGATAGACCAAGAAAATATCACTCTTATACTCCTCTGAAGGTTTCTATAGTGGATGTATACAGAGAGATTTGTAACACCAAAAGGCTGCCACCCCCCAGACCCATTAAAAATAAAAAGGGGGGAGCCGCAGCGACTACTGTGAGTACCATAAAATATATGGTCACTCCACAAATGACTGTTACGACCTCAAAAATGTGATAGAAAAGCTGGTTAGAGAAGGTCGGCTTGACAGATATCTCATAGAAAGGTCGGACAGCCATGGGAAGAGAAAGCGAGATGATGTGGATAGAAGAGACCCACCACCACAAACCCCGGAGAGACATATCCATATGATCTCAGGAGGATTTGTGGGAGGGGGACTCACCAAATCCTCTCGCAAAAGGCATCTCAAGAGAGTCTACCAGGTCGGAGGAGAGTCATCCGACCTCCCCACCATTTCATTCACAAAAGAAGATGGGCAAGGAATAATACCTGGACACGATGATCCAGTGGTAATAACTATGATCCTAGCAAATGCTCATCTCCACAGAACCCTAGTAGACCAAGGAAGCTCAGCGGACATTCTTTTCAAGCCTGCTTTCGACAAACTAGGGCTGGATGAAAAAGAGTTAAGAGCCTACCCCGACACCTTGTACGGATTAGGTGACACGCCAATAAAGCCACTGGGATTTTTGCCCCTCCACACCACTTTTGGAAAAGGGGAAAAATCAAAAACTCTAAGTATAGACTTCATAGTCATCGATGTAGGGTCAGCATATAATGCTTTAATCGGCAGAGCTACCCTTAATCGACTCGGAGCAGTGGTATCCACTCCTCACCTTTGTATGAAATTCCCGACCTCAGCGGGGATAGCAACGGTAAGGGGAGACCAGAAATTGGCAAGGAAATGCTACAATGAAAGCCTAAACCTGAGAGGAAAAGGCAGAGAAGTTCACACAGTAGAGCTCGGAGGCGCAAGAGCTAAAGAGGAGCTGCGTCCACAACCGGGAGGAAAAACAGAGGAGATACAGGTCGGCGAAGAGGAGGGAAAAAATACTCACATAAGGGCCAACCTAGGGGAAACCCTAAAACAAGGGTTGACTAAGCTCCTAAGAGATAACTCCGATCTCTTCGCCTGGAAGGCCTCCGACATGCCTGGGATAGACCCCGAGCTCATGTCTCATAAGCTCTCGGTTTACCCGGGGGTCCCGACCTGTACAACAAAGAAGACGCAAGCTCGGCCCAGAACGAGCCCTAATAGTAGAAGAGCAAGTACAAGCGCTCTTAGAAGCCGGCTTCATCAGAGAAGTCAAGTACCCAACATGGCTAGCCAATGTAGTGCTAGTCAAAAAACAAAATGGTAAATGGAGAATGTGTGTCGACTATACCGACTTAAATAAGGCCTGTCCCAAGGACCCTTATCCACTGCCAAGTATTGACACCCTGGTAGACTCCAGCTCGGGGTATCAATACTTGTCATTCATGGATGCCTACTCGGGGTATAACCAAATCCCGATGTATGAGCCAGATCAAGAGAAAACATCATTCATCACGCCCAGAGCTAATTTTTGCTACGTGGTCATGCAGTTTGGATCGAAGAATGCAGGGGCCACATACCAGAGGCTGATGAATAAGGTGTTTGCCTCTCACCTTGGGAGCCTAATGGAAGTATACGTCGACGACATGCTGGTAAAGACCAAGAAAGAAGTCAACCTCTTGGCAGACCTCTCACAAGTCTTCGACACCATAAGGTTACATGGGATGAGACTAAATCCCTCAAAGTGTGGCTTCGCGGTAGAGGCAGGAAAATTCCTAGGGTTTATGCTAACACAAAGAGGGATTGAAGCTAATCCCGACAAGTGTAGAGCTATCCTGGAGATGAAAAGCCCGACTTGTTTAAGAGAGGTCCAGCAACTGAATGGCCGACTTGCAGCCCTCTCCAGATTCTTGGCAGGATCAGCACTAAAATCCCTTCCACTGTTCTCCCTATTGAGAAAGGGATGTCAATTCGAATGGACTCCGGAATGCGAGGAGGCGTTCCAGGAGTTCAAAAGATTCTTGAGCCAACCTCCTATCCTGACCCGACCTACAGTTGGGAAAGACCTCGTCCTATACTTATCTGTAGCAGACAAGGCCGTCTCGTCGGCCCTGATAAGAGAAGACGAGGTCGGACAGCACCCAGTATATTTCATCAGTAAAGTTCTACAAGGCCCTGAGCTAAAATACCACAAACTAGAGAAGTTTGCCTACTCCTTAGTGGTAGCCTCACGAAGGCTACGACCTTACTTTCAAGCTCACACAATAAGAGTCTGCACGAACCAACCCATGAAGCAAATCCTCCAAAAGACGGATGTTGCAGGGAGAATGGTTCAATGGGCAATAGAGCTCTCCGAGTTCGACTTGAAGTATGAAACTCGGACGGCGATTAAAGCCCAGTGCCTCACCGACTTCATCGCGGAATACGCAGGAGACCCAGAGGAAAAACCAACTACATGAGAACTCTACGTAGATGGATCCTCAAACAAAACAGGAAGCGGTGCAGGCATAATATTGGTGGATGAAAGAGGAACCCAGATAGAAGTTTCTCTCAAATTTGAATTCCCAGCTTCAAATAATCAGGCAGAATATGAAGCCTTGATTGCTGGATTGAAGCTGGCGGAAGAAGTCGGTGCTACAAAAGTGATGATATACAACGACTCGCAAGTGGTGACCTCCCAGATAAGTGGAGAGTATTAGGCAAAGGACCCAAATATGAAAAGGTACTTGGAAAAAACTCTGGAACATCTTGGGGGCTTTGCAGAAACCGAGGTCAAACACATAACTCGGGACCTAAATAGCAGAGCAGACGCCCTATCCAAGTTAGCAAGTACCAAGCCAGGAGGGAATAATAGAAGCCTGATCCAGGAAACTCTCCAGAAACCCTCGGTGGTAAAAGTAGAAGACAAAAAAGAGGTCCTTGAGGTAGTCGGATTAAACCTCGGATGGATGAACCCCTTGGTCGAATACATGAAATTCGACATCCTCCCCAAGGAGGAGAAAGAGGCTAAGAAGATCCGAAGGGAAGCACAACACTACACCTTGGTGAGAAATATCCTCTACAGAAGGGGGATATCAACACCATTATTAAAGTGTGTACCGACCTCAAGAACCACCGAAGTGTTAGAAGAAGTCCACCGTGGGATCTGCGGAAATCATCTCGGAGCAAGAGCACTAGCCAGGAAAGTGATTCGAGCTGGATTCTACTGGCCGACCTTGCAGAAAGATGCCACGAAATTTGTGAAAAAGTGCCAACCATGCCAGATGCATGCAAATTTCCATGTGGCTCCCCCGGAGGAGCTCATCAGTATCACTTCTCCATGGCCTTTTGCAAAGTGGGGAATGGATTTGCTAGGTCCTTTCCCCCAGGCGCCAGGACAAGTCAGGTACCTGATTGTGGGAATAGATTATTTCACAAAATGGATAGAAGCAGAACCATTGGCCACCATCACCGCACAAAGGAGTCGGAGGTTCCTCTACAAAAATATCATCACAAGGTATGGGATACCCCATTCCATTACTACAGATAATGGAACCCAATTCACCGACTCTACCTTTAGAAGCCTAGTAGCCAGTATGAAAATCAAACACCAGTTCACCTCGGTGGAACACCCGCAAGCCAATGGGCAAGCCGAGGCAGCCAACAAAGTCATACTGGCAGGGCTGAAGAAAAGACTACAAGATGCAAAAGGAGCTTGGGTTGAAGAGCTCCCACAAGTGCTATGGGCTTACAGGACGACCCCCCAATCCGCCACTGGAGAAACACCATTCCGACTAGTTTATGGCGTAGAAGCCATGATCCCAATAGAAGTCAATGAGCAAAGCCCAAGAGTGATTTTCCATGACGAGATCGGAAATATACAGGGGCACAAAGAAGAGCTCGACTTGCTCCCCGAAATCCGAGAGAAAGCCCAGATAAGAGAAGCAGCGTTGAAACAAAGGATGGCTACAAGATACAACAAAAAATTCATTCGAAGAGCATTCGCCCCGAACGACTTGGTCTTGATCAGAAACGACATTGGAGTCAACAAATCAGGGGAAGGAAAACTCGCTGCAAATTGGAAGGGACCATACAAGGTCAATGAAGTCTTAGAAAAAGGTTATTATAAAGTAACCGGCCTAAACGGAACCGAGTTACCGGGGTCGTGGCATGCTTGTAATATGAAAAGGTACTACAGTTAAAAGCGAACTCTACTCCCTGATGTACTCTTTTCCCAACTTCATGATTTTTTTTCCCCAAAATCAAAGGGTTTTTTCTAGAGAAGGGTTTTTAACGAGGCATCATAGCAGGGGCTAAGGGAAATAGATTGTCAAAAACCCTTAGTAGCAACGAAGTACCTCTCCAATTAATAAAGATCTTTTCATCTTACATATATCTCTTATAAATTCCTTTTTTGTTGTTTTCTCTTCCTTTCGACGAAACGCGCCGACTTAAGCTCGACAAAACGTGAAAATCCCATGAACCGACCTAGATGGTCGTCAGGATAAAACGACGAGGTACAAGTCGGTGTAAAGAGGTTATAGAAGTTGATCATAATAAACTCGGAAACATCCCGACTCATAAGCCGGAACGGGAAACCGAGTAACACAAAAATGAATCACGAAAGTAGCCTAAGTCAGAAAAGCTCAATGAAACGAAATTGAGTACTAGGAATAACAAAAGAGAGATAGGAAAAAACCCAAGAAAAGACTAAAAGACTGTCCTAAAGATCCTTAAAACAAAAAGGTTCAGAAAGGCAGACAAGCCAAAGAAAAGGTTTTTTCAGAAAAGATCAAGGGGAATTCAAAAAATCGCAAATCAGAAAAGCATGCACGCATAAGGTAACTTAAACCCTTATCCAAAAAAGGGGTACTTATTTTTTAACTTAAACCCCTATTAAAAAGGGTATTATAAAGTGTTTTGTTTACGGCCTTAAAAGGTCAAAAAATTGTTCAAACACTACCAAAAATAAATAAAGAGTTTAAAAAAGAGGGGACCCACAGGCCGGGCCCCAAATAGCCAACAAATTACTTTTTTGCAAGAGGAGTAGACAGATCACCACCACTAGAGGCAGAAGGAGCGCCACCAGGACCGGGAAGAGAGGCATCCATAGGAGACGAAGAGGAAGTCGGAGGAACTGTACAAGAACTCGGAGCGTCCTTAGGGCGAGGAGGGGACTCTATAATTCTCTGCCCCCGAGTCTTCAATTCTGACTCGAAAATAATCTCGGGGATAGGGGGATCCACAATGGCACCATCAATGACAACTTTATCAGGATCTAAAGGGGAAAGGTCCAGGCCAGGAGCAATGACTCCGACCTGCTCCCTAAAGATCCTCCAAGCCTCCTCAGCCCCATCAGCAATAGAGTCCTCCAACTCGGTATAGGCCCTCTGAGAATTCAGCAGCTCATTTTTCACAGACACAAGATCGTTAAATAAACTTTGGTAGCTGTCTTGTGCTGTCTTCCTCAAGCCCACCTCCATGTTGCATTGGGCTTGCAATTTCCTCTCCTTCTCCCGGAGGCTATCCCTCTCCTCCTTCAACTTGGCGACTTCCTCCTTTAACTCCCTCTCCTGCTCTTGATATAAAAGAAGCCTTCCTTCCAGCTCCTCGACCCTCGAGGTCATCCCTAAAGAGCTGAGAGGAGCCTTCTCAAAAATATCTAAGAGTTTGCCACAAACCCCCGCCACCTTGAGGCTCTCCTCAACCAGAGTGGTAAGGTGGCGCCGAACAGAAACATCATCCATGCTTATACGAGCATGGGGATAGATGTTCTTTCGGACGAATGCAAGAGCATCCGCCTTAACCTCACCAGAAGAGCCAGACTCTAAAGCCTTGCGCTTCTTCTTCTCTGACTCAGGAGAAGATCGGGCGGAGGGGGCGGCTGAGAGAAAGCTGAAGAAGAAATCACAATGGGCTGAGAGGGAGTCCCAACGTTCCGAGGAGGAGGAGGAGGAGGAGGGATAACCGCCCTGGTGCCACCAGTCCTGGCGCGAGACCTCGCTTTAGCCTCCTGAACTCTCTGGTAAGACTCCTGAGCGTTTGTCTTCGCCATCTCTGAAAAGACAATAACTAATAGATTAGACAAGTCGGAAAGGTCAGTCAGACAAGTCAAAAATCTAACAAACAAATAAAAGCTACCTAGTTGTGCCTGGACAAAGGTCGGAGACCCCTGGAGAAACTTTTTTGTGTCCAAGTATGGGGCCCTCCCCCATACTTCTCGGAGGAACCCCACAATGGCTGCTTCTACCTCATCCAGGTCATCCAGACCATATTTCTCGCAGGGGGAGGCCTCCAGCCAGTACAAAGGAAAGCGGGGAGAAGAATTATCATCCAGAAAAAGGGGTGGTAACCCTCTACAGCTTGAACTTTGAAAAAATAATTTTTAAAGTCATGGAAGGATTCGTTAAAAAGGGTAAAAACTCTCCGACCCTGTATGGCTCGAAAAGACACCCACTGTTGCTTATTGTTTAGCCCACTGAAGGGTTTGGTCATATGGAAGAGATAGAAAAAAATCTTCAAAGAAGTCGGAAACTCCAAAGCCTGACTAATAAATTGATAAATTTTCAAAAAACCCCAAGATTTGGGGTGAAGCTGGGTAGGAGCAACTCGACAGTGATGCAAAACAGACATCTCAAAGTCTGAAAAAGGAAGAAAAATACCCAAACGGGTGATCATACACTCATACATAAAGAAAAAATGAGGGGCCGCCTCATTGGCCCTCCCGAAGCAGACCCGGTCTTCTGGACCCGGGACTACCAATTCATACTTCGGCTCATCTTCCTCAGTAGTACAAATTCTGTGATGAGTGCGAAGATGGGTAATAAACTCAGTATCGACCGAGGGTTTCTCCCCTAGGACCGTGACATCAACCCACTGAGAAAGAACGTCTACGGAAGCCATTCCTTTTTCTTAAAAAGATGACAAAAACCTACAAGGGAAAAAGAAAAGGAAAATCAAAAACACGGTCTCTAAAGGGAGGGAACACGGAACCAAAGTCTACAAACCAACCTATCTACAAAATAAAGACATGTAAATAGAAAGGCATGTTACAGAAAGAACTAACCTTTATCTGAAAATGGGGGTTGGAGGAAGCAAAAGCCTTCGAAAACACGAGGGTGCAGCACAAACAAATGAAGAAGAAGTTTAAAAATCGCAGAAACGAAACAACGAAAGAGAGGGAAAGCATTTATAAACATGCTAGGGGCACTATGGTAAAAACGGGGTAGTCATTAATGAAAATGCACCGTTACCAAGACCATCAATCCCTACGCACATCCCTAACGGACACGACGCTTGATTAGACGTAACTGTCAGAACCAAAAGGTCACGAAAAGTCACGTCGGTTTCAGAATATCACGTCGGTCCTCCGACAAGTCGGTTACAACCCCGAGTAGTATACTCGAACCCAAATCTTAAAGAGAAATTGGGCTCGAGTAGGGGCACTGTTCATACCCTGGCCCAACGATTAAGGCTCAGGGTCCAAGTAAAAAGGCCCAACCCAAAGGGTTGACCTCACCTTTCACCAGATCAACCACTACGAAGTCGGTACTCGTCACGACTTGCTTTAAAGAAGTCGGGAACGAGGGTTAGCTGGCAGATAAGCACTCATTTGAATGAGTAACTGTCCCTAGAATCTCTCTAACCACTTCCACGAGTCATATCTTAACTTCCCTAAGATAAAGGGACAGTTAACACCCTATAAAAGTGGCACTACTCCAACGGTGGTTATTGGTTCACCACTATAAATACACTGACACCCCTCAGGTATCTCTAAGTCCCAATACTCTCTAGACCTGCTAACACCCTTGCTGACTTAGGCATCGGAGTGTCCTTGCAGGTACCACCCCCCATTCATTCATACTCACAAGTCGGACAGAGGCCCCCAAGGCGCAGATCCTCTCAAAGACTTCCTCCCTCAGACGATTGGACCAACCAACGCCATCCAGCCCATTAATCTCCGGTTACCTACCGTAACAGTTTAGTTTATCATTAGAAATTCACAAATTTAAATATCTAAGTTTACTACTAAAGAAATCATATGGCACACAATAATAAATAATAACGTTAGTGAGACACATTTATATGTATGTGCAGATTGGGAATACAGAGCCTATACAATGCAATGTGCACTCAAGAAGTATTTTGGTGTGTATAAGAACATCAACATGTACAGCTTATACACTCCAATGTGTTTCACTAACACCAACAGCTCCACCAGGAGGGATATCCCTAATGTTGCCAAGGACGTTGCCCCTCGTACTTTCTCTAAATTTGTTTTTTTTTTTTTTTTTTTTTTTTTTTGGACAATGCTCTAAATTTGTTATATATTAGTTATGTGCATAGTATTAAATCGGATAACTCTATTAACATTTTAGCTATCCTATGTATTATTCCATTAGTATAAAAAAGGGTTAAGTATAATTTTGGTTCATAAGTTATAGGCAGAAAATTTTTTTCACCCCAACCTTTTTTTACATACAAAATCGTCCCTAAGATTCAGTTAAATTTTAAAACCATCATTCAGACTAAAATATCCTTCTCCTTCTTCACCAACATACTCAGTTTTTATTCTTCTTTCTCTTCTCCATTGCAGCAATATCTCTTCTTTTTCTTCTTCGTCGTCACACAATCAGGAACAACAACAATGAAGCAGAAACAAAGAAAGAAAAGAACAACAACAATTCATTTCAACTAACAGCAACAACAGAATCAGAAGAAAAAGAAGAAACAGAATCAGCAACAACAACACTTCATTTCAACAATCCATTTACTCTCAGCATTCTCATTTTCTTTTTCCATTTTCCTTCTCTATTCAGAATTAGAAGAAACAGAAGCAGAACAACAATGAAATCAAAATAAAAGCAGAATCAATAACAACAATAGAATCAATCAGAATCAATATAATTAATAAAATCAACAAATCAACAATGTAATTAACCAAAGAAACAGAAGCAGAATCAACAATGTAATTAACAAAATCAACAAATTAGAAGTAGCATTAGAACCCTAGGGAGGAACAGCGGTGACTAGCGAGGAGTAGCGATGACTGGCACAAGGAACAGCGGCATCGGCATTGTTCCCAAATTCCATCAACGCCTCTCTCAAAGCAGCGGTGCGGACGCGAAGCAGCGGCGAGGAGCAGAGCAGCAACGACATGCGAGGAGGAGGAGGAGCATAGCGACGCGGCGAACTAGCATGGAGGAGGAGCAGAACGTCGACGCGACGAGCTAGCGAGAAGGAGCAAAACGGCGACGCAGCAAACGTCCTCCCTCGCCGACCTGCTGACGTCAACATCCGTCCTCTCCATCACAAGCGGCGTCGCCACCTTCCCTTCTCCCCCCGCTCCCCCCAATTCTCTTTCTTCCTCTCGTCATTCTCTTTCTGTTTTTTTCCTTTTTATTTTATTTTATAATTTTTTACTTAGGAGTATTTTAGTCATAAAATATAAAATTTAAGTAAAAAAGACAATTTTAAAACAAAACTAAATCTTAGAAACGATTTTGTATGCAAAAAAAGTTAAAAGCAAAAAAAATTTGACTTATACTTTAGAGATCAAAATCGTATTTAACCCTATAAAAAATGTTACTTATACTTCTCTATTTCACGATATACAACTTTTATTTTTAGAGATAAAGTGACTAAAATAATCACAATTATTGTTTTAATACTAAAAGAGGTTGATAGAAATAATGTTTCTCTCATCATCATTCTCTAACACTTCAATATTACTCACTCAATTGGTTACGTTAAAGTATATTTATGCTCTACTAGTAAAGCATTCCTAAAATGGTTTCTAAGTTTGATCGCGTACAGTAAAATAATTTGAGATCCAGATTGTATCAATTATATTATTGAAATTGACAAAAATACACCACATTAGTCTTATATTATTGAAATTGACAAAAGTGCACCACGTTAATCTGTAACAGTGCGATGAATCACTTGATGGAAAAAGACCGAGGAACTAACATGATTTCTACCAATTTCAAGAATGTAATTAGTACAATTAAGATCTTGAAAACTATTGTAGTGCATGCAACCAATCAGCTTAACTCCCCATTGGCCGTTGCAATACATATCCAACCATAGTATCGGGTAATAAACAAGAGACAATTAAATTCAAGAATTCTTCACAATGTGCCATGCAATGTTCTTAAGAAGACATCATCTGCATTTTTTTAAAGAAAAAAGGCCACCCATGTTTCATTCAATCGTCCTAGGAAAATTTACAACTCAAAACAGTTTATAAGATCAAACATCAAACACAAGAAGATCATCGACTCATGGACATGGTTCATATACAGATGTTGCTAGTGTCGCCAGAAGAAAAACCTATCTATGTTCTTCACCTCTTTCTTTTCGGAGCAGCCCTTGAAGTTTGGCCACCCTTCTGTGCACCACCTTTGCCACCAGATGCCTTCTTGGAACTCGAATTCGCTGCACCCTTCAGCTCCAACTGTACTTGCATGCCTACATGCACAAATATATTATTTATCAGAAATTAAATTATGGTAATGTGTTTAACCATACACTAATTGAAAAATACATATGTTGACCTACCCTTTGAGTTCAAACTTTGAAGTTCTGACTTCAGCTTCTCACCGGGGTTGTTGCCTTCTAAAAATGAGCAAAAGCAATCAATTAAGATAAGCAGAATAGTTACAAAAACTATACAACAAATCAAAGCACATAGAACTTACCCAACTCCTCTGTGTCGGAATTGTTCTCCTCTTCACTCTCATCCAACGTGTTACCCTCGCCCTGCTCTGCTACTTCTTCAGCTGGTTCTAAAATAGCAGCAATGCGCTTCTTAGGGGCCTTCTTTATTCCAGGAAGATTCACTAGATCCGCAGCTCGAACCATCCTTGATTTGCTTTGCTCTTTGTATGCTTTTGTCAAGGCTGACTTAACAGCAGGCTGTACGCCTTCCAATGGATTAGGGTGACCCTGATACAAAACAAAATAAATAAGTTAAACCCAGATTTAGCAGCCTGTGGTATTGACACAGCTCAAATATACTTGACGCACCTTGAATTTTGACAACTCTACAATAGTATCGAAGTCTTCCTGACTGATAGAATATGTATTCATAAATTCCACGACTTTCTCAACAGCTTCAGCCTGATAATTTACAACAGATTAGATGTGATTCAGTCCTTCAACTAAAATTCAGCACATCTTTCACATGTTTAAAGATACAAGAACAGATGTACTTCCAACCTTGGGCAGAGCTCGCAGCGGTTCTGTTAATTGTTTAAGGAGAAGGGTAAGGTATTCCAATCGGATAGTATCCCTGCAATGTTTAACGAAACATTATTATAACAAGTCTATGGGACACACTCCATAAGTCTGCTTGACATTACTTTGTATGGAAGTGCCTAATATTAATGCTAAGTTCAGTGAATGATTGAAATTCACAGCCAAACAAATCCCCGTAGTCTAACTGCAGATACTCAAGAATTGAAAGAAGCATTCATTTCAACAGAAGAAAACCTCCGAGAGTTATGTGCATAAGGGATAAACTTAATGCAAAATAAATACTGAATCGATATCTACCTTCCTGAACTAGATTCACGTGAAGCAAGCATGTGGACATGCAGATCTTCCATAAGCCTAAGGTTTTTGCCTGTCGTTGAGTTCTTTCCAAGCCACCCGCCGAACCTGTTAAAATTATGCTCTCCCTGCATATATTGGCATGTTTTGCAAGGATTGGGGGAAAAATAGATGAGTTTAATGAAAGAGACCAGCATACATAACTAATACTATTAGATATGTAAATCACCAATAACTTTCCACCGAGAAGCTGGTAACAAAGTCAAAACTCAGAGGAAACAAGAAACTCTTGCAACTCATGTTGATCATAAGAGGCACAAGAATAAAAATAATATATGGACAATTGATTAAGAATTGAGAATAAATGCCATTTCCCCAAACATTGAGCCCAATTATTTTGGGGTGATAAAAAAGCACAAAAAGAATAAGGAGATGGAAGACAAATTGCAATAGCTTGAACAAGACAAACTACTTTCACCTGTTCAAGTATTTCTCTCTGCCCATGCAACAATGAAGCACTGAAACAAAGACATGGATAAAGAATGAATAACTTGATGGAGAACATCTGATTTAAGAAAATCTTGTTATTTTCCAGATCAGACACAAGGCTACATACGGAATAATACACGAGGCCACAGAACTAGTTTGAGAGAGCTGCCACTGTCGATATCTTCGAATCTGTACATTCACTAGATCCCCATCAGCAATTGACTCAGCAGCACGGGCAATCAGGTTCATGCGTTTTACCCCCTGGTCATCCTTAACAGCTAAGCTTGGTCTATAATTAATATAATTTTCCTGCCATGTATAACACCAAAAGAGTTATACAATAAATATTTTTATCTTTGGATCTGCAGTAACATAAATGCTTGTTTGAGACTTTGGGAAAGTGCTGTTTAAGAAGCTAGATATTATTTTTAACGTCTCAATAAGCATGGAAATTACTTCTTGAGAAAAAATAACCTAAAAGTAGGACAAGCATAAAAAATGTGATTTTGACTCCTAAAATGTAATTTAAAAGAATTAATATTTTATTTTTTATTTAAAAAAGCAGTTACCCAACTGGGCCCTAAATCTCCATCAAGTTTGCAAGATCGCATAGAAGTGGATATGGCTATTCACCAGGAAAGCATCAACTACAGATTACTAAATAAAACAAAAGAAAGGAAGGCAATTTTGAATTCCCAGATTGTTACACAAAAGTGCACATTCATCAATATATGATGAAATCAACAAACATGCAGCCCAAATAAAATTATGGTTTTCCATGAAACAACATCACGGATGAGATTATTCAAAGTTTAAGCAGGTTTTGGGTATATGTTCAACAATAGGGTCATTTTAATACACAGTAAGTACACAATGTGGTATAAATTTTTAATTTCAACTGATCATAAGTTTAATAAGCAATTCTATGATTTAACTAAGCAGTTGAATTTTAAAAAGAATAAAAATAAAGTGAAAGAAAATGGATTAAAGAACCTGGATAAGAAGTGGAACAAGATCCGGATCACTCATGCTAAGACTAATCCTGTCATCCATTCTCATCTTCGTAGCATTAAAACCAAAAAGCCTACAAGATACGAAGATCGGATGTCATCAAATATCCTGATGTAATTTACCACAAAACCTTCGAGACTATTAATGCTCTAGATAAAATGAGAATACTGATCAAATGAGATGACAATGAATCCAGAAATCTAAAACTTATTTAAATCTATAAATGTCATTTGGCATTTAGAAACACAAAGCAAACAAGTGAAATAACTCGACAATATTGAAGAACAATCTACAATGAAATAAGAATACAATTTTTTGGGTACTCTAAAACACTGGCTAGTTGAAACATACCATTCCAAGGATGGGATTCTATATAATGCAAACTGTTGACTGGAATTAAAAAACAGCCAACAGAATCCTATTTTCTCTGTAGAGACGGCATCAAATTACTACTTGGAAGTCCATACTTCCTCCAATTGAGTCCTATACACTTTATTCCTTTGCAAGGTAAGCACAAAATAGATCTAGCCATGAATTTTAAAAATTTGATATTGACCAATGGAGCCATTAAACAAGCACAATAGTTGGAAAGGGAGTAAAACAGAACGTCAAGCAAGCAAGTACAGATTGAGAATTAAAATGCAACTCACAATGATTAAAGCCAAGAAAAGTAATGAGATTCGAAGTATTCAACATAGAACATTGTTCAAGTGTTGCATGGAATAGTCTAGATATCATACTTATCAACAGCTGTGAACGGTGATATGTCTTCATCCTTTGAGCTGGTAAGAAAGCGCTGCCTGATATCGTCATAATTTATAGACGACATAGAGAGACTCATATATTGTAACTGGTTCAGTGCCATACGCATATCTCCATTAACTCTTACTGCTAGTTCCTCCAGAGCAATCTTAAATGATCATGGTGAGGATTAAGTCGGTCAATATTAAGACCAAAGTTAATAGTTTTTGTAAGAAACAGGAACCACTAAGGTCCACCCCTTTTAAATACAGCAGGAAAAGCTATAGAACTCACATCATTAACTTGAAGCTTTTCTGCCTTTGCAACATCCATCAACCTCTTGGCCATCTGCCATAAATTAAAAAGTTAAGCTCAAAATTCTCAGGTTTCAGCAAAACTGTTTTAACATTTAGAGCAAAACACTAGATTTCAAAGACTAAAAGGTAATAGCAAGATAGACTCTCGTAAAGCACATATAGACCCAGTGACAGAAAGTCAATTAACCCTCATGGTGGAAAACATTTATTAGAGCAGGCAATTAAAAAATGCATGAGGATCTAAAACAATTCTTTTGTTTTAGATTATACACAATGTGTCCCATCTGATCTTTGAAAAGGGTGAGAAAGGTAAAAGCAAGATAATCTGTGGCAAATCATCCTGTCAAAAAACTAAAACCAACTAACTAGAATACCCAAAATGCTAATCTCCTAGTTTCACTTCACTTCTATAAATGCTAATCTCCCTTTTCTTATAAAGTCCTTAACCATATACTTCTCATAACATCTCCCTGTCCTTTATCCAACTAGCCACATACGGTTTATATGAAGCCAGGCCATGATATTACATTGAAAGTCTAAAACTTAAACTAAATGGGTGACGAACTGTGTACTTTCTTGTATAGTTGATTTAGTACCTTTAATAACCAGGTTCACTTAAAAATAATAATCTGCAGTATATCATATCTGAGCTCAATAATTTTTTGGTAAGTGACAAGCATAAATACCTGTTGCTTTGTAGGTTTCCGGAAGTTAAGAAGCAAACAGTAGTTCACGAGACTTTTCAGTTTCTGGCTGTAACGGTCATTGCAAATGCAGATAATAGGAATTTTCGATATCTTGATGCTAGCAATAAGATCAGCAACACCACCCCTATCACCAGCTGACATCCCATCAACCTCATCCATAATGAGCACAGTTCTAGCAAGCTTCGACCTGAAATTTATGAAACTTGAAGACTTAACAACGTGAATCTTATGAACTTGAAAATTAAATATTATAGTAAAGCAAGACTAACCGATCCATATTTGCACCAAAGGCCTCATTGGTTACAAGTTCTTTGATAGAATTTGCATTACTTCCACTAATCCCTTTTTCAATTTTGCTATCAGCTTTTCCACGGCTGTCACTAGCATTTACCTTCAGTACATATGTAAATCCAGATTAGAGAAGGAAGATGATGAAATAGCATTACCATATATGTAAAAAGTGCCACCTCTATGGCCTGGAAACCAAGCTCCTGACAGACAAGCTTTGCTGAAGTAGTTTTCCCTATACCAGGGGTTCCACTTAACAGCACAGCTTTTTTGGAATTGGGTTCGTTCTGCTTTTTTCCCTTTTTTTTACTGCCAGTGCCAAGAAATTGCTCGTTCCAAGTTTTCAACCAATTTCTGAGCTGTGAAACCTGAACACAAATACATATAAGAAATTATAAAACAGTTATCCAAATTCAGATATATAAGAGCACAACTTATGCACAAAAATAAGGCAATCAAGAATGTCGTTTATACAAGTGACTGATTCCCTATCACATCCTTTGGATCTTTAGGTCGATATTTCTCTGTCCACATCAAAGGAGAGTGAACAGTAGATGCTGTCTTTGGCTTAGCTTGGGTAGAAGGCAGCCGTGAAGATAGAGAGGCTGCATTTATTGATCAGGAGTTCAAATTAGAACTAGAAATCAAATGACACCCTTTGATTGGAACAACTTTAAGCACTGCCACTAATAGAATAGAGAAAGGAAAAAAAGAAACTGAAACCCTGGCAGCCATAAATAGAAGCACATCTTGTGATGGCTTACGCTTAGGTTCTGCTTTTGCGGGACTTTTTGACTGTGATGCATTAGTAGCAGGCTTATTATTGACAGACTTTTTGGGCTCTTGTGAAGGAGCTTTTGCCGGTTTTGATGCCCGAATCATATCAAATAATCCATCCTCTGTGAGAAATTTAGTTCTACAGAAATAAAGGGACTGGGAAATATAAGTGACAGTAAAATGAGGAAATATTATGTTTAAAATATGTTATAACGGTATAAATATATGAATGCTAACCCAAGCTCTTTGGCTTTTTCAGACTTCCGTCCACCAATATCTTCATCACATAGTAGATAATTCTGCAAACAGAGAATGTTCATCAGATGATGTTTATGCAAATTCAATCAATTACCATTAACAAAAGCATTATATAACCGTTTTCTTGCTGACTGATCCCGTGACACGACCACCATGGCGCTTAATCAAATCTTCTGCTTCTTCTCGTTCCAAACTGTCAGTATGCAAACAGTAAAATACAAAGGACAACTACGCTAAAATTTGGAATGTAGTAATTATAAGTTTACAACTTGTACATTGTAAATAGAAATAAACCTAAACAATAACCATAAAGAAAACGGACGAGTGGACGGAACAATAGATGAAGAAGCAATAAACTTTAGACTGATTTCTGTCTCAAGTAAGAAAAATGGGAAATCTAGGTAAAATTTAGAAAGCAATACCTATCCAGCGTTCCGCTGATCACAAAAGTTAGGCCAGCTAAACAGTCAGGAGCACCTTCAGGGACTTCCTGCCATGCAAAAGAAGTTTCAGTGAAATAGATAAACAATATTTTCAATAGATAAGATCCAGATTCATTATAACTATGAACCTTTTCTCCTTTATGTGGAGGATCTTTTCTTTCTCCAAAATTCATGAACCCACCCCTACCACCACCACCTCTACCCCTCCCACCAGATGGTTGTGCCGATGCTCCTCTACCACCACGACCTCTTCCGGCAGATTTAACTGATGCCACAGCTTCTTTCTCGTCATCTTCATCATTTTCTTCTAACTCCACAGATTTCTGCGGGATCCCCCTACCAGATCCACTCTTCAGTTTCTTTGTTGGAGTGGCATGAGCTGAACTCTTTTTATTTTTTGGAAAAGCATAGTCATCTTCGTCATCTTCTTCAGCTTCATGAATCTTCTTCGAAGTACGGGCCTCTGGTAGTTCTCCACTGTCCTTTATATTCTTTCGTTTAGCAGGGAGCTCCAGTGTTTCTTTTTCATCTTTTGCCTTTTGTTTGTCTGTAGAAAAATATTTGCTAGTTTTCCTCCTCCCGGAACTTTCTTGACCTCCAGACGCCTGCACAAGGGAAAAACATCTTCCTTTCACTCAACACATTTTCATATATATTCAAGAACCAAAGTGTCGCTAAACTCTTAACCAACCCATAATGCAAATCATTTAACCACACCCATTTGATTATGACCAACCTCCCCCGCCGCGGGGAAAAACCATCAAGTTAATGGGAAGCAAAGCCCCAACAAAAGTAAATTTCCTGAATCAACACATGCCTCCAGAAAATAATAATCATAATAATACAGGAATCACAACCTCGCATCCTTCAGCATTTAATGCTTCTTTTTTCTTTTTTCTTTTTTTTTTTTTGCCATTCTACACCCCTAGTTCTATTAAAATCATTGAAACTAATCCTATACACTCTAAATTGACCTGTACATTTCATTTTGTTATATGTTAAAAAAAAAGAGCCTTTAACGCGAATTACCAAACAAAACAAATAAATAGTAACAAATAAAAGTCGAAACAAGACTAACCGGTTTGTCATTCTGGGGTTTATCGGTGGCGGGCTTGGAGGAGGCATTGGCATTGCCCTTGTCGTGCGATTTCATGAACCACTTCCTTATATCAGTCTGAAAATTTCAAAAGAATAAAAAAAAAATTTCCCGAAACGGAAATATTAGATAAGGAACTTTCGAAGTGTGAAAATGAAGAGGAGAAACAAATGGAGAGGTGAAAGAGTTGATGAAAGGCGAAGAAGAAGAAGGAAGAACCCTAAGTTACCATGTTTTAGCGGAGAGCGCGGGAGAACAAGGTCAAGTGCGTTAGTGTAACCAGTTCTATTCAGCTGCGTGGCCTTCGTAAATTAAAGCGGAATATTTTGGGCTTCTTCGGGAAGGAATAAAGTATCGCCAAAAAAAAAATTATATATATATCTCTTAGGAGAGCAAGCGGTTTTTAGCATTTTTAGCTGGGGAAGTGCTAGAGAACAATGAAAATTTTGAACAATATGAACAACCCACCAATCAAATAAAAACACACTATACTTTTAAATTAATCCTCTAAATTTTAATATTAAAATAACCATCCATACACTAGTAAAATAAACATCCAATATATCTATTGTTTATACTGTTTAATATTTTCATTGTTTACCTATACTTTTTTATATTAAATTAATTTTAAAAAACAAATTTTACTAATTTATGCATATAAATTCTGATAAATATTAATATAAAATATATTAATTCATGTGTGTAACTCCGCCTATGTTACACTTGTGCTACATAGTCAATCCCAAATCTGGATAAAGGAGGAGGGTTGTGTTAGGTTTTCGACAACTATCATAAAAATATAGTCGAATCCCCATGACATGAATCAAAGACATTATTACGCTAAAGTTAGGTCGTTGCCCGAAAACAACGCGTTGTATGGCTCGAGTACGGTGTCAAACACTACAAGATTTTTGTTTATTTGTGAAGGTTTTTTCTCCTATTTGTGGAGGTTTATAACCCCCACCAAATAGTTTGTGGGGGTTTCTAAAACCCCCAAAATTTGAGGTGCCACGAGGTCTTTTGTGGGGGTTTTTAAAAACCTCCACAATTCATTCAGTGGAGGTTTTGTGTGTGTTTAGTGGGGGTTTTATATTAGACTTTTGTGACAGTTTTAAATCACTTTTGTGACGGTTTAAAACCCCCACAATAATTTTTTAATTTAACAAAAAATAAACTAATTTGTGAGATTTTCAAACCTCCACAAACCCTGTAAATATTTATTTATTTTTACTTTCAAATCATTCATTAATCTCATCTTTTATAATTATTATTTTTTAATATCAAAATTTAAAAACTAAATCTTTTATAACACAATTCCTCAATATAAGGCATAACTCTATATATAAAAAAATTCGCAATGTCAATAGTTCCAAATATAATTGTTTTTCTTTAAAAAGTAAAATAAAACAACTTCTTAGAGGGACATTAATTGAAAGTCAGAAAATACTCAACAAGTTGTATATGAAGTTGTAATGAGATTTACTTAAATATTGGAATTGAAAAGAGTGGCATTGGGAATGTACTTGAGATATAAACAATAACATTTATAGCATACAGGAAAATGTACTTGAGATAAGCTATGGTAATCTGATTCTTGGATTCGTACAATATCAAAATTATCAAATCTCATAAAAAAAATGTGAATCTATGACAGTAACAACATACAAGCAAACCAAGTATTTCAATTTGGCAATTCAGGGAGAAAGTGTTCCAGAAAATCCTGTTGATGCCAAATTCCTGCAAGAAGCAACTAATGCATTGTCAAAACTCAAAACCAAATAAGAAAAAAAAAGGGAACACAAAATAAAAAAGAATATATATACAGATTGTGAACCTACAGAGATATAACATGTTTGTTGCTACAATCAACATTAGACCAACTATAGCAGGGGCTCAAAAAAAACTATTCCAATCTTTTGTGATTTTTCAATATGTTCTAGTGGTATCCACAACATCATTATAGATACAGCTCAATGTCATTATGTCTCCATCTTTATACTTTAGATGCAAATCAGTAAACAAAACAATAATAAGATTTTTCAAGAATAAAGAATACCTCCAAGGCAAATTCATGCTGAGCTACATCAACCTTGTTGAAAGCCAAGATAAGAGGTAACCTAGTCCTATAGAGGATACTACAAGCATAAAGCATGTTGCTCATGAAAGTGGTGGGATTTTCTGAACGAGGTGTATCAACAACATAGGTGACTACAGTGGGAAATGTGGAGGCAAATGCTTCTGTAATAATAGCACCAGAAGCAGACCAGGTGAATATCTCGATCTGCCCAGGCGTATCCACAAGAACATAGTCAAGTTGATCTGCTCGCCTCTCAATAACAGAGACTACCTGAAAACAACAAGCAAAAACATTTATTAAACTGCATTTAAGCACCATAGCTGGGAGCAAAACCAGCATAGTAAGATGAAAAGCACTCAAGAAAATCAACCCCAACCAAAAGTAAAAAAGAAAAAAGAAGCAAGGAACCTACATTACTAAAATTATTATTTATCAGTGAACAGGATAGTATGAAGGACACTTAATTCAAAAGGGAGTAAATAGGGTAATAAGTAAGATTGAAACCAAAATGTTTCATGAACCAATAAGCAATTATTACCTCGTCAAACTTGGTAGCAAACAAGTTAAGGGAAGTCAAAATTCCACCATTAGGGCCAAGGTTGAACTGTTTCATGACTTCTTTGTACTTAACAGTATCTCTAATATCAATGTTTGCAGCAAACGGCAGGGTCATGATAGCTGGGTCGAGATTGACCACATAACCCCGAATATTCGACATTTGTGTGTGGCAAACCAACCTATGAAGAAATGTTGTTTTCCCAGTACCTAAGCACAAATTTAGTTTTAATTCTCAGTCATTGTTCAGTTCTTCTAACACCATTTTCTGTTACTTTAGCACAAGAGAGCAACTAAGCAAGAACCATTAAATATTTACCTGTCATTCCTACAACTATGATAATGACCGGTTTTCTTCTGAAGTTAGGTGATCCATTCCCAAATGATGATGATCCTTCAATATGCAATTTGTTCATATTCTCTGTGAGTTGCTCCTTCTCTTTATCTTTTGCCTTCAAAATCAAACCAACAAAAAAAGAATAAAGTATCCAACGATGCAAATTTTCAAAGTTAAAAACACCTAACTAACGTGGAAATAAAAGGTAAAGGTCGGAGCGACATAAGGTTGAGATTTGGGACATGGAACATAGGCACTCTAACAAGAAAGTCCATAGAGGTGGTGGATACCATGACAAGGAGGAAGATCAACATTATGTGCCTACAAGAAACAAAATGGGTTGGTGCGAAGCCTATAGAGTTTGATACTTCTAGTTTCAAACTTTGGTATACAGGAAAGGTGAAGAATAGAAATAGGGTCGGTATTATCGTGGATAAGCAGTGGAAGAATGACGTAGTGGATATCAAGAGGGTGGGAGATCGGATCATCTCTATCAAACTTGTGGTGGAGGGAGGTGCTTTTCATGTGATTAGCGCCTATGCACTGCAAGTGGGTTCGGACAAACAACACAATATAAGGTTTTGGGAGGATCTAGAGAGTTTGTTCCAAGACATACCTTCGGAAGATAAGATTTTCTTAGGAGGAGATTTAAATGGCCATGTTGAAAGAGAAGTAATTTGGTATGGAAGTATTCACAGAGGCCATAGTTTCGAGGTGATCAATGCTGAGGGTAAAATTATTTTGGACTTTTCCTCAACCTTTGACCTTCTCATTACAAATACATGTTTTAAAAAGAGAGATGAACATCTTATAACCTATAAGAGTGGCATGACAAGCTCTCAAATCGACTTCTTCTTGTTGAGGAGAGTCGACCGAAAATTTTGTATTAATTGTAAAATTATTCCAGGAGAGAGTTTGACAACACAACATAGGGTGCTCGTCATGAATTTTCGCGTTGAGTAAAAGTTGAGGAAAATACATCATACGAAGAACCCAAGGACAAGGTAGTGGCGGATGAAAGGTGAGGAACAAAGAAACTTCCTAAGACGGGTAGGAGAAGAGGCAAAGTGGGATGGGAATGAAAGCGCGAAAAAAATGTGGAGGGAGAGGGCAGAAGTTATTAGAAGAACAGCAAAAGAAAGTTTTGGTGAATCTAAAGGAATAGGACCAAGAGACAAGGAGTCCTGGTGGTGGAATGCGAGTGTACAAGAAAAGATAAAAATAAAAAGAGAGTGCTTTAAAGAGTGGTATTTATGCCGTAATGCAGACAATTGGGAAAAATATAAGGCAGCTAAGAAAGAGACAAAAGTGGCTGTAAGTGAATCAAGAACAAGAGCATACGAGGGTCTCTACCAGTCTTTGGGCACGAAAGAAGGAAAAAACGGTATATATAGAATCGCAAAGAGTTGTGAAAGAAGAGCGAGAGATTTGGATAAGGTTAAGTGCATAAGGGATAAGGATGGAGAGATGCTAGCTCAAGAGGAGAAGATTAATGAAAGGTAGAAGAGCTACTTCTATGAATTATTTAAAGAAGGACAGAAGACTCTTCCGAGCCTTGGTCGGTTATGCACAAGGGAAGAAGATCAAAACTTTGACTATTATCAAAGGATCCGAGACTTCGAGGTAAAAGAAGTTCTAAAGCAGATAAAAAATGGCAGGACAGTAGGACCTGATAATATCCCGATTGAGGTTTGGAAGGGCCTTGGAGAAAAAAGCATCAACTAGTTAACCAAGCCTTTTAATGAGATTTTAAGGTCAAAGAAGATGCCTGATGAGTGGAGAAAGAACACCTTGATACCTATCTACAAGAATAAGGATGATATACAAAGTTGCGGAAACTATAAAGGAATAAAGCTCATGAGCCATACCATGAAGTTATGGGAAATGGTGATAGAACGGAGGTTGAGAAAAGAGACACAAGTAACAGAGAACCAATATGGATTTATGCTAGGCAGATCCACCACCGAAGTGATATACCTGTTAAGAAGGATGATGGAGAGGTATCGTAATAATAAAAGGGATTTACATATGGTGTTTATTGATTTGGAAAAAGCGTACAATATGGTGCCAAAAGAGGTCTTATGGAAGGTTTTAGAAAAGAGGAGAGTAAGGATCGCATATATTCGTGCAATTAAAGACATATATAATGGGGCCACAACTAGTGTGAAGACTCAAGGTGGTGTGACAGAAGAATTTTCTATTGGTATAAGATTACATCAAGGATCATCCTTAAATCCATACCTTTTCATATTAGTCTTGGATGTACTCTGCCTGTGTCATGGTGCATGTTTTTTACCGATGATATCATCCTTATGGGAGAGTCAAGGGAAGACTTAAATAAAAAGTTGGACTTATAGAAAGAAGCTCTAGGAGTGTTTGGTCTGCGCATAAACCGTAGTAAGACAGAATATATGGAATGTAAGTTCAGTCTAAGAAGGAAAAACCCTAATATAGAGGTGAAGATTGGAGAAAACATCCTACGAAAAGTTAAAAGTTTTAAGTATCTTGGGTGCATCATACAGGATAATGGAGAGATTGAACAAGATGTAAATAATAGGATCTAAGCAGGTTGGTCAAAATGGCGAAGTGCATTTGGTTTTATATGCCACAAAAAAAAGTGCTTTTAAAACTTAAAGGTAAATTATATCGCACTACTATAAGACCGACTATGATTTATGGTACGGAGTGTTGGGCGGCCAAAGGGGAGCACGAACATAAGCTGAGTGTGGTAGAGATGAAGATGTTGAGATGGATGAGTGGTCATACGCGATTGGATAAAATAAGGAACGAAGATATAAGGGAGAGAGTTAGAGTAGCACCCGTTGTGGAAAAAATGGTTGAATCGCGTCTCAGGTGGTTTGGACATGTGAGAAGACCGACAGAACACCCAGTCAGGAGGGTGGATGAGATGGAAGATGGACAAGGGGTGAAAGGCAGAGGAATACCTAAGAAGACCATAAACGAGGTGGTCAAATGAGATCTACATGTAAACGGTCTCTCTGTAAACATGATACATGACAGAGCACAATAGCGTCGTTTGATTCATGTAGCCGACCCTACCTAGTAGAACTAGGCTTTGTTGTTGTTGTTGTTGTTATTGTATTAATTCATGTGTGTAAATTTTAGTAAATATAAATATAAATATAAATTATATATTTTATGTGTATAAATATATGTTGAGTTAAGAAATTAACTAAATTAATTAGTGATGACAAATATTATTTTTGGGTAAAATAAATAATTAGTGTTAAGTGTTAATAATTATATGTTGCTAATTATTTATAAATTGTTGCAGGCCAAAATTCAATCAAGCAGCCCAAATTGGAATGAAAATAAAAACATCAAGACTAATGTGCTGGTTAATCAAGTGGAGCCCAAAAGAAACAAAGAAAGGAACCAACGGGCCAAGCAAATCAAACCTGATCCAAGCCCGTGTCCATCAATCCAAGTTGATCCCACCAAGCTTCTCATACAAGATTGAAGTCTTCACTCTCTCTCTCTCTCATTGCTTCCAAAGCAACGTTCGTTTCACCTCTGTCTTAGTCAAATCACAAAACTCAAAAAAGTGAGAAAAAGAAAGAGAAAGCTTCTTCCCTAAGGTGATTATCAAAGAAGCAAGAAAGAGAAAGTCCAAGTTTGAAACGCAGAAGTTCAATCAGAAAATCAAAACCATATCAAGCTTAGGTTAAAGGTAATCCATTTCCTTTTACATGCAACACACTTTCTTCTCTTTATCTTCAACTCTCTGCCACTCCGTTTTGAGCTATATGGAAAAGAAGATTTCTGTTCCTCTCTGCTGTAAATCCACGATCTCAAACATGTCTTGGGAACCAAGTTGGTTTTCAAGGGCTCAGATCAAGTTGACCATTAAAAGACTCTTGTGGTTGCAGATTTATGGCTTTCGGTCAAGATGGAGAAGTCAGAAGCAAAGTTTCTACTCTGAGAAAAAGTGAGTTTGTGGGTTGGTGAAGCTCAAGGCTCAAGAAGTTGACCTAGGAAGATGAACTCAGCAACATGCAAGGAGATAAAAGAAGACTTTCTGCTCATTCAGAAGCAAGGAGAGAAAATCAGAGTTTGGTGAGTTGAGTTCTGCAAAGAAGTTCCTCTACTTGGATAATGCTTTCTTTCAAAGAAGCATTCGGCTAATACTGAAGAACTATATCTAAGGTTTGCAAATCTGGTTTTGCACATAGCGAAGAGGCTGTTGATGAAGTCAATCTCATTCATATTTTACAGATTGTAATGTACTTTTTGATGTTTATCTTTCTGTGATTTCTTGAGAGAAAAGACATATTGAGAGAGTTCAAGTAAAAGTCACGAGTAGAAAAAGGTTGAGTGAAACACTTGAGAGAAAAGGCTAGAGTTTATTTCATATTTTTTTAGATATGTTCATGTCTTGTATCTTGTACCTATGAGGTATCACTTTTTTAGTTGGGTTAGCACTAAGAGTGAAATAGTTAGGTATTAGCATAGCCAATGTCAAGTTAAGTTAGAACTTGAGTGTGAAAGGATTGTGTCAATACTGTGGAATTAGTGTATGTAATACTTTTAACTATAATGGAAATTCCTCCATTATTGTGAAGGAGACTGGATGTAGGTTGCATAGCACAAGGCAACCGAACCAGGATACATGCTGGTGTAAGCTTATCTCTTCTCTACTGTGTTCTGTTTTCTGATATTCATGAGACAAAAATAAATTGTTTCATAAATTTTCGCTGCTGAGTTCAAACAGAATCAGAATTAAAAGTTTGTTTAAAAGGGTCATTTTAGTAACATTAAATAAAGGCATAGATTCAACCCCCCTTCTCTAAGCCTACCACAACCTTCAATATAAGTATTTATTATTATTGGCCAAATATTAACAAAAAATAATAATATTTACTAATCATATAATACTGCTGATAAATAAATAAATAAGAAATACAATTGCTCTTTTAAAATTGCATTTAAATGGATTTTAATTTCGAGTTTTATCTTAACAAATGATTTATTTTAATATTATTTGAGTCTAATTTTAATACGTTGAAAATATAAAATATTTTATACAATCATTTAATTACATCTGGTCTTTTAGATGATTATTTTTACTAATATAATAAGATGTACGTGTAAAACTATTTTACACTAATATTACATTAAAATTAAATTTTTATTTTATTAAGTAAAACTAAATGTATTCTTCATTTAACTCAAATAACCATCCATCATTCTACCATCTCTTATTTTAGTTATTTAACATGTTTATAAAAAGCATAGTTGCTAAAGTGAAAATAACACAGGTTTTGTTTGCTCAACAACACCACGGTTGGAAATTCAAAAAATAATGGTTAATTTCACCAAATTAACTTATATGCATTATGGCTTGTTCACTTCTATTCTATCCCTTTTTATTTTTGTTAATTCACCAAATTAACCTAATCTTTTCAAAACACCTTGGAAATTACAAAGTACTTCTGCAACATGCAGTCATGGTACAAATAGGTCACACGGAAAATATTTCAACATCAAACATAAAACCATCAAGATGAATAGATGACAAACTTATGAGATGTGTTGACAACTTTAATATTACAATGGTTATTTAACTTTCTCCAAATATAAGGGTAATTTGGGTGCTTGAAATATGTAATATGTATATTTACAGCATCACTATCTGCATCAGGGACACTCAATTAGGCAATGTTACTATCTTACTACATTTCCGCTGTCCATTCCATCAGCCACCACAAAAACTTCAGCGCATGCTATTACAAACTATAAGTTTCAATTCTCTAGATCTGTTTTTCAAACTATAAGTTTAAGCTACTTAAGAGATGAAATATTCATAGATAAAGACACATTTAAGTTCTTCAATCACTGTGACAATAGGAAGAAGTTTTAGCAAGCTGAAATGAAAATTTAGATAAGTGACTTATTTGCAATAAACATTAATATATATTATTTGTTTAAACATCCTTTTCTCCAAGCCGCAGTGTCTCCCTTCACCGTCCGCCGCTACTGGTCTCTAATGGGGAGGGGCTGAGGACCTTGGCTAGAGAGTTAAAGAATGTGAAAGCAAATTACATGACATGATTTTGTACCATAATCCAAAAAAAAAAAAAAACAACAACAACAATTTAGCATGGGCATGTTCACATTCATCAAAAGAAAACATTCACGGATACAAACAATGCATGATTAGCTCTCTCCCTAATTTCACATTCTCTCTTACTATTCTCTTGTTTCATTAAGTTCTATCTCTCTAACCATATATTTTCTCTTTCCAGGTTTACATTGAATTCGATTTTTGGAAAGGTGAAGTTAAGAATAATAAACTGGACACAAAGAAAACCTTTACACCAGCATATACATCATTATAACTCATTGCATTTCACTACTTGTGAGAATAACACAGATACAACTAAGCATTTCATATAATTCAAGTTTTGCCATTTCCAGAACAAGGAAAAAGTTATTTAAATATATATCCACATTCCACAATATGTTTCTAATAATAAACACCTGAAGCATCAATAGGTAAAAATAAAACCTTGGCTCCATGCAAATTTATATGAACGAAAATTACATTGACTCAGTAGTAATATCTTGGATAATTGAAATAAACTTACACAACCACTTGTTTCATTTATTCAATCCATTATTTAGACATCCCAACTCTGGTTTTTTTACATTCAAGACAATTCTTTATCAAGATATAGTTCCATTTGATAAAAGACTAATCTCAGATTAGCAACAAGAACAAAGCATACTAAATGAAATTGACATGATCATAAAAGAATGTCTTATTAATTATTATTGTCATTAACTTTTTTTCAAAGAAACAACTGAAAAGGATTTATGTAAGGCATGGATACCAATGAAGAATGTTTGTAAAGCATTTGTAATATAAGCATCCTTACCAGTTGGTTGAAACAACCTTGGCTACCATATATAGAAGTAAAGACAAGTTAGATTTGTCCCGTCATGACAGCAAGCAAAGCTAAACCATACTTCAAGTTGTAGAAATTATTTTATCTGCATTGGTAAAGAAAGTTGACATACTTGATATTTTTTGCTTTGTTGTAGGTTCCATGAACACACTAGCATCCCACCAAACACAGCACCTTGATTTCTCAAACAATCAAACAATCAAACAATTAAGCAAAAACAATAATTAATAAATCCATCGTCAAGAATAGAAAAAAAGGAACTTATACATTGATGCAATCATGGGGAAAACTCTGGTATTTTACTTGCTAGCTGATGGTTTGAAAGTACATACTTCAGCACACATGAAACAACCATTTGAAGGTTCTTCAATAAACCAACATACGAAGTGAATAACTGCTGTTATACACAAAGTACAGATATATCAATATTCAAAACCAGAATGAACTATATATATAAATAAATCTACAACCATTCAGCTTCAATCTAGTACCTCCATGAACTTTACCTTCATCATATTATAGCAGTACCAAATCAGTGGGGTGAAGAAGTGATCCATTAGGGGATGCTAGAAAATAAAATATGAAATTTCATAAAACAAATATATGTTGCAGCAAAGTGAGGGCAAATGGGAGAGAAAAGGAGGAGAATATGTTCAACTATATCCGAACAAAGTTAATGAAAGAATAAATTTTACCATGAGTTGAAAATGATTCTCCATGTCACTTTCCGTATTTCTTTCACCCATAACTTCAATCTGGAGCTTAGGATTTCCAATTAAACCACACCTAAACTACTAGATCAGCTACGAATTTTATTAAAATTGATTGACAGTTGCTACAGGTGGAGCACACAAAATATTTTCAGTTATACCAGCAAAACAATCAAACTACCAGAAAAGCTCAAAAATTGACTTGAAACTGGCTCAACAATCTGCAATGAAGAAGCACTGCTCCATTTATATGCATATATAAAACAATTATTGCACCAAAACATAATAATATATCATATCTACATGATGCACCTCATTATAGAGAGATTTTCCGATTACAGTTTTTATGCATGGTCAAGGGCAAAAGAATGTTCATCACTATACAAGTTACATAGGGATTAGGGAAAGCAGATGCAAACTTCTCTAAGTATCGTCATGATTTCTTATGATTTTTTTATTCAACCTGTTCATGATTCGAGAAGCATCATTAAGTCTATCTGCTCTTTCATAAATGCTGGAAACAACAAGATGCAACTCCTTTTTGTTGATGTTGGGATTGGAATCCAACTTCTCAAACAATGACTCTACTGTTGTGAAATCCTTTCTTGCTCCATATAGACTGAGCATCTGGAAATGAACTTCATCAGGAAAAACACACCCTTCTTCATGCATCTCTCTATATAAAGCATCTGCTTTCTCAAATTCACGTAGCTTCCCAAAAGCATTCAGCACAAGAGCAATAACATTAGAATCAGGAAAGTATCCCACCTCTCTCATCTTCTCAAACACTTCAACAACATTTGCATGCCTTTTGTTCCTTGAGAAAAGATCAATCATACACCCAAACAAAGATATATCCTTCACCTCTCCAGCATCAAAAGCCTGCCGGAAAACCCATGTAGCCTCTTCAATTCTACCAGCCCTCGCAAGGATTGCAATCGCAGTCTCCCTAGGAATGTTCTCTGGATGCCTAAGCTCGTGAAGCAGACGCTTGGCATGAGCAACTAAACCTGCTTTCTCGTAAGCAACAATCATTGTTTGGTAAAGAACTTGATCAATTTCAACTCCTGAGCTCCTTAACTTCTGAAATAACATGGCTGCCCTATCCAACTTCCCTGCCTTTCCCCAGATAGATATTATCGTGGAATAAGTGATGGCATTTGGTTCAATACCTCTGCTCTGCATCTCTTGAATGAGATTCGTTGCCTTCTCATGCTCGAGAGACTTGCCATAGATCTTAATCATGGTGTTGTATGTGACAACATTCTGTTCCACACCCTTCCTCTGCATCAAACGAAATAGATGGATGGCTTCCCCAAACAGCTCAGCTTCTCCATAGACCCTCAAGAGTGTATTGTAACTGACCACATTGGGTTCGATTGCCATCTTCCTCATGCTCCAGAACAGCCGATCAGCTTCCTTGGCCATGTCAAGCTGGCCATAAACATCAATCATAATATTGCAAGTCGTCAGATCAAGCGGGCACTTCTCTTCATTCATCTCCGAGAATACCGAGAGTGCCTCAACAAACTTCTGGTTCTCAACATACATCACGAGCAACGTCGAGTAACTCACCGTATCCGGGCGGACACCATTACCCTTCATCTCCTGAATGAGGAGGCGAGCCTCACGGAACAACTTAGCCTTTCCAAACACATTAATCATGGTGTTATAAGCTACCAGGTCAGGCGTAATGTTAGCGTTCTTCAACCTCATGAATATCGAAATCGCCTTGGTGTAATCACGCAATTTTCGAGAAAGCTCAATCAAGTTGCTATACAAGACAAGATCACCAGACACATTGTCCTGCTCCATTTGCTGGAGCCAGAACAAGGCCGAATCAAACATGCCATTCTTACCAAACTGAGTAATCAGAGTTGAATAGGTGTACCTGTCTGGGGCAAGGCCTCTCTGGCGCATTTCGTCGAACAGGCCGTGTGCAACTTGCCACTGCTTGGCGCGTAGAACATTGCGAATAACGACATTGTAGGCGAAGACTGAAGGAGAATAGAGAGCCGTGTCATTGATCCAATCAAGCAAGGCAAGGGAGCGTTGCCAGTCTGGCTCCCGAGAAAGGAGAGAAACCATGAAACGCATAGAGAGCTGCCTGCCATTGTAAGGAGACATGAGGGCATAAAGCTCCTCCGCATTTTGGGTCTGTCTGATCGAAGATATCAGCTCATCCATGTCCACAGCGTGGTCCAAGAACGTTTGGTCTTTGTACCGGGTTCTGCCACGTGGATGGAGTTGGACTGTTCTTGTCCATATGTGTTTGGATGTTGCTGCTGCTGACTTGGAGACTAAGGTGGTAGTGGTAGAGTTGATTGAAATGGTGGCTTTGGAAGAAGGGAAGGGAATGGAGAATACAGTAGTTGGGAGAATTGAACAACTCATAGCGGACAGAGACATCCTCTTTCTTCTTAACAGGAGATTACTACATGCTTCAATGCTTCACAAGTGTCAAGAGTCTTTACTTGAGAAGAGGTATCTGATAAAAGTAATAGAAATTTAATTGAAATTTAAAAATGTTAGTAAACACAAAACTTAGAAAAAGTAAAGCATGTGCAGAGAATGCAAAAACATAAAATCAACTTGATAGCACATTAGAGAATGTGATTAAAAATTAATCACTTCTTATATTCATACAACATACAAAACAAAATATCTACACAACATACAAACAACTTGATAACACATAGGATAAAAGAATATGACGAAGCCAAAAGTAATCATCTTTTATATTTACATAACAAGCAAAACAATATATTTACCAAGGTTGTGAGAATTGGACCGGTCAGTGAATCACTTTCTTTAATATCTAAATTCAATGAATCAATGACAATAAAATTCGAAATTTCACTACTCATATAATAATTTGTCATCATTAAAATTTTACAATTTACATTCAAAGTTCAACAGATCAAAGTTCAAAACTAAAATAAAATTAAAATGACATTTTGTAGGTTCTTGGTCAACTATTTTGTTAAAGGAAAGTTAAACAGCAACTCAGAAAAAAGAAAATTAAAAGGCAAAGGCAAGATTGTTAAAAGAAGGTTAAACAAAACAACTAGCCATAGCAAACTTAATATTAATTAGGATAAATAAATCACATTAACAAAACCTTCTTATTCATTAGGATAAACACAAATCCATAAATCATGAAGCAAATCCAATGCAGAAATTGAGAGAGCAGTAAGTCTTAACCAGGGAAGGCAGCAACCACGGCAGAGAAGGTGGGCAGACACGGGAAAAGATGCAAGCAGAGATGTGGTCGGAGAGGAGAGAAGAGAGGCGAGTAGAGACGCTAGCGGCAGCGTGGGCGGGTACAGACGCTGGCGGGAAGAGACGCTTGCAGCAGCCAGAGGTGGCAGAGATGCAGGTGGCGATGCAAGAGTTGGATGGAGCAGAAATATGGAGAACAGAGCAACAATACCGGTGGCGGCGGCTCCGCCGGAGTTGGAAGACAGAAAAGGGGAAGGAAGGGGAGAAGAGGAAGGTAGTAGCAAGGTTCTGGAAAATAGGGGTGTTCAAGTCGAAAACGATCCAAATTAAACCACTCATCCAATCCAATCTAATTCGAATTTGATTGGATTCTATTTTTTGTAAACCGCTGAATCGGATCGAATTTCGGATCTACTTTCCATAACCGATCCAATCGAATCCAAACCACACAATGTGCTATAATATTATTATTTTATCATTATATTTACAATTATACTTATAACATGTTCAATTTGTTATACAACTTTATATTATTCATGTATTATTATTATTTAATAAATATTTTATGTCCAAAATGTTATTTATTTATTTATTTTAACTAACTTATAATTTTATTTCTATTGTTATGTTATTGTTGGCTTCTTAAAATGTTGTTGAGACTTGTTATGTCATCGTTGATTATTTAAAATTTAATGTTGCGACTTGTTATATGTATTTGATTTTTTTAATTTACAAAACCACCAATCCAATCCAATCCAAACCGCTTGAAATTGGATCGGATCGGATCAGATTTTTTTTTGAAAGTCATCCAATCCAAACCGCACCGCGAACACTCCTACTGGAAACCGAACCAATCACCAAACCACTAGTTACTGATTTATTGGTTTACTGGTTCAATTAGTTCAATCGTAATTCAACCGAAATAACCGTTTTATAATAAAATAATAAATAAAAAAAGTATGGAGAAACACACTTAGCAAATTAACAGAAACAAAGCCTGAATAAAAAATCCAACAATCCAATAACAAATAACAAGAACAATCCCAATCTCAATCCAGCAAATTAAAACCCAGCAACTCAACAATTTAACAAATTAACAAAAATAAGACCTGAATAAAAAATCCAATAACCCAATAACAACAGAAAAATCACAGTAACAACCTGAGTAGAAAATCACAGTAAAAAATTGAAAAAGAAAAATAACAAAGACATGAATCAACATAACAGAATCAACATAATCAATCAACATAACAGAATCACAGTAATAACAAGTTAACTACAATAATTAAAAAAGATAGCTAATTTTGGTGAGATGGATAATAAAATCACAAAGTTTGAGGAAGAGATCAGGAGGGTTGATGATATGGTCAGCAATGGAGTTTATGATGCCACGACGAAGGCTAGAAGAAAGGCGTTGGTTAATTGTTGTGAGAGATGGTACATAAGGAAGGAAATGCATTGGAAACAGATGTCTCGGTCTCGGCACGCGAAGGACATGGACAAAAATACAAGGTACTTTCATAATATGGCTTCAGCAAGAAGACGAAACAATATGATTGATGCACTGGTGATAAATGGTAGATCAATCAGGAATCAAGCGAGAATCAAGATAGCTATCAGAGAGTTCTACAAGGAATTATATCATCAGGAAGCTACCCCATTGATGGGTTTTAGAGATGGTATGGTGGAAAAGATAGCTGAGGAAGATGCTGTGACCTTAGAGATGCTGCCCTCGGCTGAGGAGATCAGGGAGACTGTGTGGGACTGTGAGTCTTTTAAGGCGTCAGGTTGTGATGGGTACAACATGAACTTCATTAAGAGGTGTTGGGATGAGATTGGACCTGAATTTACGGCAGCAGTGATGGGATTTTTTAATTCTTCCAGGTTACCGACTGATAGCAATATTACTTGGGTGGCATTGGCTCCAAAATTCATCGGTGCAAAGAAGATCAAAGACTTGAGACCTATTAGTATGGTCGGGTGCGTCTACAAGGTCATCTCGAAGGTGCTAGTCAGGAGGATGAGATCAGTGATGTCAGGATTAGTAGGGGAGACGCAGAGTGCGTTTGTCAAGGGAAGGAAAATACACGATGGGGCACTTATTGCATGTAAAATAGTTAACTGGCTTAAACAGAGAAATACAGAAGCGGCAATAATCAAGCTAGATTTTCATAAAGCATACGACCGAGTCAAATGGAATTTTGTGGACATTGTGCTACACAAGATGGGATTCGGGCATAAATGGAGAGCATGGGTTATGGAGTGTGTGACCACTGCATCTATGTCAGTTCTGGTAAATGGTTCGCCATCTAAACCTTTCAAAATGGAAAGGGGCTTGAGACAAGGTGACCCACTTTCTCCCTTTTTATTTGTACTGGTGGTGGATGTACTGCATCGAATGATTGGAGAGGCGATCAGGAACGGGCGTATATCACCGTTGTTGGTGGGGAGGGATAGAATAGAACTGTCGCACCTTCAGTTTGCTGATGATACTATTCTGTTTTGCCCACCAGAAGAGGAGACTATCAAGAATTACAAACACCTTTTGCGATGTTTTGAGTTGATGTCAGGCCTCTGTATTAATTTTGATAAGTCAAGTTTGATATCGATTAATTGTGACGAGCAGTGGCTCCAGCGTATGTGTAACCTTCTGGGCTGTAAGGGGGACACTCTCCCAGTTAAATACCTTGGGATCTCCTTAGGAGCGAACCCGAGGTTGGTGAAGACTTGGAAGCCTATTATGGACAAAGTGGAGGAGAAACTCAGTTTATGGAAAGTTAAGGTGCTAAACAAAGCTGGAAAGTTGGTGCTTATCAAATCAGTCTTAAACAGTTTGCCAGTATATTATTTGAGTTTATTCAAGATGCCGAAAGCTGTTGCTGCAAGGTTGATTTCACTGCAGAGAAGATTCCTGTGGAGTAAGGAAGATGGTAGGAATGGTATGGCATTAGTTAGGTGGGAAATTGTGCAGGCTCCAAAAAAAACTAGGTGGCTTGGGAGTTGGCGATGCTATGATTCGAAACTCAGCATTGTTGTTCAAGTGGTGGTGGCAGTTTGCTAAGGAGGAGTGCCCGCTGTAGAAGAAAATTGTATGTTCATGTAATAACATGAATCCCAATGAGCTACTGTCAACTCAAGCACTACCTACGAGAGGAGGTCCCTGGAAGGATATTTGCCAGTTAAACATCATGAATGAACGTATAAGGGATAAGACGGTTACAGGGATGTCCATGAAAATTGGTGATGGGTGACGGACTCAATTCTGGGAGGATGTTTGGTTACTATGTGGATCTCTGAAAGACCGGTTTCCGAGGCTTTTCTCTATTTCAAACCAGTGTGGATCTGTAATTAGGGATTGTGGGTTATGGTATGGGATAGAGTGGATTTGGAATTTCCAATGGAGGCGAGAGCTTTTTCAGTGGGAATTAGAGCTTCTGAGTCAGTTACATGAGTCTTTGAGACCAGTGAAATTAGTGAATCACAGAGAGGATAGAGTGCTTTGGAAATATGATAAGCAAGGTGTCTTTTCAACTAACTCATTTGTGCAGGTGTTGCAGGTTGAAATGCTTCCAGAGGAGGTGGCCAGCTACAGCTTCACAAGTACCGTTTGGAAAGGTTTGGTGCCACCACGAGTGGAGCTATTTGCTTGGTTTGTTTTAATAGGCAGAGTAAACACTAAGGAAAGGCTAAGCCGATTTGGACTTATCAGACAGGAAGACACTGTATGTGTGTTATGTAATAACGAATTGGAACATGTATATCACTTGTTTTTCGGCTGTGCATTTGCTTGGCAGGTGTAAAGTGCTTGGATATCAAGGTTTGGCTTTCAATGGTCTTATCCGGATTCGTTGAAAGAGCACTATCTCAGTTGGACAGAGGAACCAAGGAGTAAGGAAAATCGTAAGCAGCGACTAAGGTATTTTTGTGCGGTCATTTGGAATATATGGATGGAAAGGAATAGAAGGATTTTCCAGAATCATAGCCGAGGTGTTGAAGAAGTTATCAACATAACCGTGACGAGCGTTAATGAGTGGAGAGGTGTTGATCCCTCTTATTGTTGATGGCTCTGTCGGAGATGACATGGGGACCTTTATGTATTTATTGTGCCGCTTTCTTATTTAGGTTTTATATATTCTTGATTGACTAGCTATGATCGCTCCACTTTATTGTGTTGAGTTCTTATTTTAAAAAAAAATAATTAAAAAAAAAAAATCTAAGTAATAAAACATAAATTAACTTGCACAAAGCATAAGAATGCAAAAACAGCAGCAAAGCAAACAAACAGCACTTCATGAAAAAAAAAAACCAAGAACCATAAGAACAAAGTCAACAAACAATAGTAAACAAACATCAACAATTAGAACCATCAAGAACCATTAGCAGTAATCAGCAACAACAATAAACACAAGAAACCTAAGAAAACTCAATACAATAAGCAAGAAATTAAAGAACAAAAATACAGCAACCCAATAATCTCAACGACAACAAATACTTGAAGAAATTAACAGCAACATATCAGAATCAAAGAAAATCACCCTAAAAACCAAAAAAGAAATTAAAGACAACAGAATCAAGAACATCATCAACAACCACAGTAATGACAACAACACAAGAAGAAAAATCACAGATTAACAATCCTAAACCAATTAAAACAACAATTACAGTAAAAAAAATACCTTCTAGAGCACAGAGGTGAGGGAGTACGAGGGAAGGCTGGACGCGGCAGAACTGGAGAAGAGATGGCCTGGACTGCCGCGGAACTGGAGCCGAGGAGGGTGGTGTGCCACGGTACTGGAGCAGAGGAGGGTGGTGTGCGAGGTACTGGAGCGGAAGAGGGTGGAGCGCAGCGGAACTGGAGCAGAGGCAGGTGGAGTGCAGCGGAACTGGAGCAGAGGAGGTGGAGCGTGGCGGAACTGGAGCAGAGAAGGGCTGGAGCGCGGTGGAACAGAGCCGGCGCGGCGGAACAGCGGATTCGCGACGGAGGAACGATGCGACACAACTTGCAGTGTGGACGGCGGCTTCGAGCAGTGGCGGAGACGACCGTAGTGGGGACGGCGGTGGCTGGACGGAGGAAGTGATGCGATTCTGAAGGAGCGAGGGAGGACCGGAGGAGCTCTGAGAGTGGCAGTGGCAGAGTGCTTTGGGGTAATTTTTTAATTGAGCGAAACGACGTCGTTTCTTGCTAAAAGCAAAAACCGACCAGATCTCGTTCGGTTCGACCGGGAGATTTCCAACCGGTTCAACGATCCAAAAGCGATTTCTGAAACAGGCAGTTATGCCTGTTAGTCGAGCCGCTTTCGTTGTTGGTTCCAATCAACAAGAGCCAAAGGTAGGGGGGAGCTAGAGTGAGTTCAAATGATTTAGAATTTTTTTTTGTCAAATATATTTTCTCTTAATATTTTTAATTTTTTAAATTATTTTTAATTTTTTATTTGATTTAATTTTATTCTTAATATTTAAATAAATTTTAAAATTATTCCTTAACATTTTAATGCTCAATAATTAGTTAATTTATTTTTGAAAGAATAGACAAAAGTAAACATAAATTTTTTTACGGTGAACAAATATATACTCTTATATTTTAATGATCATGTGTACATATTAATATCACACCCAATTAATCATTCTACCTTTTTATGATCTCATTAACGTTTTTGTTAGTAGTGGCTAATAGGTGGCATAATATTTGCCATGGTGACTTTATGTATTGTGTGATATGGATTTAGCAAATAAAAATAAATAAAAAATTAAATGATAAAGTAAAATCTTCAACATCTTCTTTGTGTAAGTTTATATTGGAATTTATAAACCTTAAGGTACAAAAATGTTATAATCTCAACAAAGGAAAAATATATCGAATCTTGTATGAGTATTTGTGGTGGCTCCTCTTATACATCGAAGAATAGGAAGAAGAAGAAGTTCAACTATAACAATGGCAAGTGTTTGCATGGATTTGATGTAATGGTACTAAATTTACAACAGAATGGAACCTATGGAGATCATTTTTTTGTTGTCCATTATTATGGGAGGTATATGATTTCTTATTCTATTTATGATGATAAATACTATACAACTTATTGAAATGGTTTAAATTGTTCATTGATGAATAAATGCAGCAGGTTGATTTGAGATGCAATTATTTTATTTGGACCGATGAAGTTGGTGATGTTGAAAAAAATTGAAAAATTTAAGATAAGAATGAAAAAAGCAAATGGAAGAAACGAGGTAAAAACAAGGTAGAGGAATTTGCTTTGGGTTCAAAGGCTAAAGATGAGGTGAAAAAGATGTTGAAAATAATTGATGAGATTAATGAAAAATTGAAGAGCATTAGACAATGAGTGCAGTATGTTTGCTTAGGAATGCAAATCTATATTTTGTGGTTGTTTATTTACACTTTTCATAAGTAATTGTAATGCTCTGTAAATAGAAGAAATGAAAATATGTACTAGGGTTGTTTTGTAACTTTCATTTGCATGAATATGGAATACAAATCTATGTTTAAACTTTAAAGTGTTAGTTCCAAAACAAGTCCAGTGCAATCAACAATTGATTGCAAATTCACAATAATCAACACTTTGATCAACAATTGGGTGGGCAATAAGTAACGCATAATTAGAAATTATCATTAAAAACCTGCTGAAATAGAAATCATCAAGACAGACCTAAATACCAAATTACAATTTACATTACAAAATATCAAACAACAAATCTACCATTGCCATCAAAACAGAGGCCTAAATCAAAACACCAAAGTCACATATGAAATCCAAAAAAACCAACCACACAAGTCTATGCTTGTCATGAAAATAAAGGCCTAAACATAACACCAAAGTCACATTTCAGTACAAACAACGGTCTGAATACCATAGATGCCACTATTTCTGAGGTGCAACTCTTGATCCACCTCCATTTGCTAATTTTGATCCACCTCTATTTTTGCACTTGATCCACTTTTTGCACTCGGATCACTTCCAGTTGGGCCAATCATATTTGGTGCTAGTGGCGATGGTCTTGGGCCATTGATGAGTTGTTGAGTCAGACTTGGGGTGGACATAAATTGCATGAACCTTCTTCATTGAAGGGTTTGCAATATTCCTTGTCTTCACCGTAGTTCTGAAAATCGGATCGGATTGGTCAGTCTGATCAGTCCCACCGCAAACTGAACAGTAATGCGGTTTGGTTTACCATTAAAATCGACAATTCCAAACCGTTTGCAAAACTGCTGAACCGGCTAGAAACTGGCCGATCGGACCAAATCAGGACCCGCTGGTTTTAATGAAACGAGGTCGTTTTGCGTTGTCTAAAAAAAATAAGAGGAAGAGATGGGGTCTTCCTCGAGCCCTCCCTCTCATCCTCAAACGAAGTTTCTCCTCCCCCAAAAGCCAAAACATCTCATCTATATAAATGTGTAGGAGTCATCTCTTGCAAAACATCTTTCCCCCATATAAGCCTACAAGGCTACAACCTATAACCTTGCAGAAAATGTTACCTCTACCACCACCTGTCACCTACTGCACTACAACAAGTCAACAACACATTTCTATATGCCAGAGCCATGGCCCTAACTTTTACTACCAGCAGAAACTGATCCAATATCAACGTTGTCCCCTTTATGGATGAATATCCCATGAGGCCCTTCTCTGTCAATATCAAAGATGCTAATAAATATTTAAGTCAAAAGCCAAATACTTTCATGCTCAGCTTCCATAATAGTTAATGAAGACATCATTTTTAGGTTTATAAATAAAAAAAAAAAGTTATTAACTCATTTCAATGTGACACAACAGCAGCTAGCAGAGACTTCTACTCGCCCAATTGTAGCCAGATTACATTATTTAAATGCCACAGTAATTTAGAATGAAAATGCAAGAGGTTTGAATTTGAAAATGGATAAAAATGTAAGACAGCAGAGTCAGCATAACCAAATTTTAATTACTATGTTCCTTTAATCATGCGGGCCAGCAAAAGCTATATCTCATGAGTAAAAGATAGGAAGTGGGATCTTCATTGTTATTCATTGATAACACAAGTTGAAAATTCACTTTGACAAAATTCATAAAAGATATAAAAATAAGAACTACTCACGTTCTCTTTGCTGCTTTGTATGTATGGCTAGATGCTACAGCGATGATAAGTTGTCCCTCGTGATTGTATGATAAGGACACAACACTACTTGGGCACCTCAGCACTAGGCAATTCCTGATTTTGAACGGGTTTGCATTGGATGAGTGTTGAGTGAAAGAGTAGTTTTTCCAAATTGGATTTCAATCCCTTGAATTGGAATACTAAGGGTGAATAATTTGATGAGGTTGAGTGAGGTTACTTGGTGTAGAAGCAGATGGTGTACATGGTGTAAAAGGAGAAGGAGGGGTAGGATCAGAGATGGGCACATCAGAAGAAGAATTAGAATCAGTTTGAGTAGGACTATGGGAAGAAAATTGTGATGAAGTGTGAGGGGATATGTCAACAGAAGGTGATGGAGGAATAGATGGGGTAGGATGAAGTGTTAAAACAAGGTGTGTATGAGGGAATTGTTGCTGAGGCTTAGATGGGGTGGAATTAGGAAAAAGGGTGGAGTAAGGGAACCTGGTTACATCAAATAAAACGTGTCGAGTAATAAGGATTTTGCCTTGCTGAGTTAAGCACCCCTTGTGATTTGGTGCATAACCAAGAAAGACAGAAAGATGAGATTTATAGTCAAATTTGGTAGAAGAATAAGGTTTAAGGCAAGAGAAACATGTGCATCCAAACACCCTCAAGAAAAAGCTATGAATTGATTACAATGCTCTAATATTAATATTAATTAGATACAAATGCAAAACAGAATTAGGTAAATACCTCAACTAAAATTTTTCTCTTTTAGCATCCCATATGGTAACGTAACCTTCATTATCACCGGTGACGAAAGCACCTTTCATCCTAAAACAGAAGTTAAATTCATCAAAGTTAGTTTCCTAATCCAAAATAGCAACTTATAAACAAGAAGTCACATACATTGGACTGAATGCAATGTCATTCACTAATGCTAAGTGATGCTTTCCTTGCTTTGATTTTTTATGACACCGGAAAATATCTGTGAGAGTTTGATATAGCATTGTGTTAGAACCTGACACAAGAACCTACCAGCTATGAAATTCAAATAAACCATAAATAATATTCAGATCAACCTACTCTCTGCTTCACATACATATAAGCCTTTAGCCATGTGTAACATGCAACTCTTCCATTGGTGGTGGAATGCAATTATAGCTTTTTATAGAAAAAAACCATTTTATGTACCAATGCCTTTTTCCTTGCAAACTACCTGAGAGAGAACATTAGAAGACATGCCTGCTAGCTAATGCTAAAAAGAAAGAGGCAGGTTCAAACCAGTCATGGACCGTTTTTCTGTCAAAATTCAAAAAATTAAAAACCTTACCCAAAGAGATATATAAGGCCTCCTGACAGACCAATCTAAGTGAGAGTTTCAGCCAATGATCTTGTGGCATGTGGCATGAGATTATAGTATCATACTACCAGAATTGAAATATGAATCATGGGTCATTGGCCCAATTAGCAATGACACAAAAATAGATCATGGAAAGTGGGAAACTACAAATAATAATAAACAGGAGGGCATAGTATATTCAAGTACTGAAGTACACTTGAAATGGTGATCAATGAAAAACTGTACATTACCAATAATCCCCACAAGAACATGTACCATCTTTGAAATGGTGAAACCTGCTAGCATCTCGCACAACAATTTCTAAATTTTTTATCTCTGATATGTACTTGATGGCAACATGGCAATCACTACAAACGCGCAAGTTCTTCATCACCCTTATTGGCATTCCCTCTGGGCAATTCATCAATGCAAAAGCAATTGCCATCTTCTCACTGTGGTGTGCCAAGTTGTATTCTTTCTCCTCATTGTCCATGTCATGCGTTACAGAGCTAGTATCCGGGACATAACCGCGCATCTTCATTTCTGAAGTTAGTTCATCCAGATACCGATTGATCTCTGCAGATTGTGGGTGGGATTTGTCATCCAAACAGAACTGGTGAACCTGATTCTTTATTTCTACCCAACTTATGCCTGGTTCTTTCTTCAACATCTTGCCTCTCATGGCCTTCCTCACCTCAGAAACATCCTGCCACTTATTAGCAGAAGCATGAATATTGGCAAGAAGAATATATGATGCTGAGTCTTGAGGATCGATCCTAAGAACTTCTTTGGCAACCCGTTTTGCCATTTCTGCATTCTTGTGGATCTTACATGCAGATAACAGTGTTTTCCATATAATGGCATCTGGTTCCATAGGCATGGAACGTATCATAGCTTCTGCGTCTTCCAAACAGCCAGACCTACCTAGTAGGTCAACGACACAATTATAGTGTTCTAGTCTAGCCTTGAGTCCATACTTTTGTACCATCAACTCGAAGAAATCAAGTCCTTTGTCCTTCAATCCACAATGACTACATGCATATAACAAGCTCAAAAATGTAACTTCATTTCCTGGCAAATTTTCTTGTTCCATCCCATTAAAGAGCTTTATAGCTTCTTCCCCTTGACCATGAAATCCATAAGCGGAAATCATTGAGCTCCACAATACAATATCTCGCTGTTTGCCTTCCGAAAAAGCTTTCACAGAGTCTTGCAAGGATCCACATCTAGAGTACATACTAACTAATGAGCTAACTACGTCAACTATAGAACTAGCTCCTGCTTTGATTGCTTCAGCATGTATTTGCTTCCCTTGACCAAGTGTGGCTAACTCTGAACATGAACTGATCACAGTCACAAAAGTAATCTTATCTGGTCTAAAACCTGCCTTTTTCATCAAACAGTATTGATCCAAAACTCCCTCAAAACACCCATTTTGAGCTTTTCCAGACATAAGTGTATTCCAAGCAACCACATTACAATTTGGCATCAATCTGATCAATCTCTCTCCTTCACTTAAGCTTCCAGCTTTAATGTACATGTGAGCTAAAGAGCATGTGACAACCAAATTAGACTCAAACCCACTTTTCATAACATAAGCATGAACCTGTCGGCCTGCAAACAAAGCTGTCAGGTGTGCACATCCCCTAAGCACACTGCCCAGTGAGTACTCATCCGGCATGAAACCCAACTCATTCATCTGTGAAAACAAGAACAAAGACTCCTCATTCATTTCAAACTTGGCCAAGCCAGTGACCATTGCATTCCAAGTAGCAACATTCCTCTCAGGCATTTCATCAAACATTTTCTTGGCACTCTCAAAACTACCCATTTCAAGATGGGCCTTGATCATGATGTTACACGACATGGTGTTCCTAGTAGGCATTCTATCAAACAGTAAGACTGCAGCTCGAAACTCCCCAAATTTCGAATACAGGTTGAGGAGATGGTTGGAGACGAACTTGTCCGAGGAACAGCCAGAAGTAATAATCAAAGAATGAAGCTGCTTCCCCAAAGAAACAGACTTTGTGCGAATGCATGCTTGTATGAGATTTGAGAACAAACGGGGTTCAGACCATATATAAGAAACAAAGTTGTGATACGCTTCTCTGATACGCCCATTGGAACACAAGGTTGCAAATTGTTCTTTGGCATATGAAAAGTTTCCATCTTCCAAGTGGGTTTTGAAGGTAACGGTCGACAAGTGAAAGACGGAATTTTGAAAAACGGTAGACACAGAAACAAAGGAGAAGCACGTACGAGGAACACGAAACCTGCCCATGCATGCTACGGGGGTTTTTTTTTTTTTTTTTGGGGGGGGGGGGCAAACTGGGTTTCAGCCACACAACAGTGCTGAATTATCCACCGCCGGCGTGTCGGAGGCGAGCACCAAATCAGCAGCGGCAACTACGAGTGTAGAGAGTTGCTGGCGAATGCAGCACCGGCCCATAAGGGTGGCTTGTCGCTTCATTCTCCTTTCTTGTTTCTGTTTCAGCCTGCAGCAGTTTACTTTCCTTCATTTTCTAATTTGGGCCTTTATTTGTAAGAGCTTTTCTTTTTAGGAAAGAAAATAATTATTTACTTAAGGTAGATGAATTTTGTAAGCTGATAGCAAATAATTACAACGCTCTGGTCATTGATCAAATCAATCCAAAGTTTTGGAGAGAGTATCATAGCTTTTATTCATGACATAATTAACTTACTTGACCTAAATTATAATTATGTTTTGGAGAGTTTAGACTTGCATAAGAATATAAGATTACGGGCCTGCTACACATACAAGTTTACAAGCATCCAAGTTGGTCCAGCCCAAATCGAAGACACGCGCATAAAGAAACATAACATGGCGCGTCAAAATCACGCGCTCAACACAAACGGTTACGTATGGCAGACTCTTCCACTTCTTCCACTTCTCAAAACGCTTCGAAAACAAGGAAACGCTCCCATTTTCGAGCAAAAATCAAAGTTCAAAATATACAAATCGTTGTTCGAAACCTCCATCAAAACAACATCAAACTCTCCGTGAAGAATCTGAAGAGAAAACAAAGCAACAACACTCAACGTAAGTTCATTAAGATTACTGTATATTTTACTTTTCTTCTACGTCGTTCTTCTAGGGTTTACTATTATTGTTGCTTCTTTGTTACACTGTTCTAAGTTCTACGTCGTTCTTCCAAGTTCTACGTTGTTCTTCTAAGTTCTACGTCGTTCTACGTTCTTGTAATAAGTTCTCCTGCTATTGTTGTTGATTTTTGGGGGTTTATTCCGTAGATTGGGGGGTGAATACTGCTTGAACTTGTAATGTGGCTTGATATTGAAGCATGTTTGACTGGTATCTGACTGATATATATGAATGTATCTGAATATCAATGGGTGTATCTCACTGTTATCAATGGGTGTATCTGATTCTTACATATAGGTGTATCTTACTGTTATCAATGGGTGTATCTGACTCATATATGCATGTATCTTACTAATATCTCAATTAATTTGATATTGAAGCATGTTTGAGTGATACCTGACTGATATATATGGATTTATCTGAATCATATCTATGGGTGTATCTCACTGTTATCAATGAGTGTATCTGAATCATATCTATGGGTGTATCTTACTGTTATTAATGGGTGTATCTGACTCATATATATGGGTGTATATTACTGATGTCTTTGGGTGTATTTTTCGTTTCAGACAAAATGGAAGCAAGAAACCAAACAAAGGACCTTAAGTGTGCCACACATCTCCTGAGTGATAAGTTCAGAAACATGACTGAGGAGAAGAAGGCAATTGTCAGGGATCTCGGATATGGAGGGTTGATGCACATCCCACCACTAAGGGTGGATCACCAACTCTTAAGGGAACTGGCAAACAACTTTAAACTTGGGGAGAACAAACTGAAGACAGGATATGGTTCTTTCCAAATAACACCAAAGACAATAGGTGATGCGCTTGGCATCAATGCAACAGGTAACTAGCTCAAAATTATAGGTGTATATTAAGTTCATGCTTGGGTGTATTTAAGGTTGATGCTTGGGTGTGTTTGAACCGATTTTGATACTTTGTTGTTTTCCTTTTTGTAGGAAATCTGTTTCCTGAGAAAGTTGAGTATAAGCAACTTTCTGACGATGACAAAATAATTTATAGAAGATTCCAGGGTAAGACCCTCAAAAGTCTTACCGATGAAATGATGGAAATCGGCGTTGGCAGCGAAGAGGAACGCCTGATGTTTAAGAGGATATTCATCCTCTACATACAGATGGCGTTCCTTTTGCCAACGACGATAAACAAAATATCACCCGTGCACCTGGCCCCAATTTTTAAGATGGACGGCATATCGGAGAGAAACTGGGGGGACATGTTTTGACCTTCATAATCAAGGGCATCACAGACTACCAGGAGAAGAAGAAGAAGGCAATTGATGGCTGCCTCTTTGCCCTGATGATAATATACTTTCATCTTTCAGAAAACAAAGGCAAGAAGAGGGCTGAAAGACCACCAAAGCCTTGGATTGCGAACTGGACTAAGGAGCAGTTGGTGAAAAGAATGACTGCAGAAAGAGAGGAAATTTTGGTAAGTAAACATAATATGTTGGTTGTATTTTATTTACCTGAATGCTGCTAGCTAAAATATCTCATGTTTCAGGGGATTGTGAAGATGGCGGAGACAAGAGCAAGAGAAAAAATGAAAAAAAAAGAAAAAAAAGAAAAAAAACAAGAAATCAAAAAAACAAAAAAAAAGGAAGGCGAGTCCAACATCGTCTTCGGAGACAGAAACAGCTACTGACAGTGACACTTCTACCTCTGAGTCTGAGACTCAACAAGACTCAGAGGATTCAGCAAGAAAACACCCCAGCAAAAAGGGAAAAAAGTAAGTACCATACTTGGGTGTAATTTCTTTTTCGAGTTGGGTGTATTTTGTTGATCACGTTGGGTGTATTTTTAGTATGTTCTAAATAATCATTGTTTGCCTTCCAGAATGGACTCCAGAAAAAGAAAGCAGAGGCAAGAGGAGTCAGATTCTGATTCAGAATCTGAATCTGAACCAAGTGATGAGTAATGTCCTGAAATTATTACTCCTTTCTTTTGGCTTCATTATAAAGATTTCGTGTATTAACTGAAGTGTCTATTATTAACTTATAGGAGCGAAGAATCATCACCTGCAGAGAAGGAGAAGAAAAAGAAAAAAACAAAAACAACACCAAAAAAGTAAGCACTTCTTTGCATAATATTCTGTGATAAAATTAATTTTTTATTTCTGATTGGTACTCTTTTTTTTTCCACCCAGAACACAACCAAAAAAGAAAAAAGTTGTTGTGGAGGATTCACCTCCTAAAGAAGATCAATACTTTGACGGGTACAGTACCTCGTAAGCTATATTACCGTCTATCATCGTAATTATTTTTGTTAACGTCTTCTTTTATGAATGTAGTGAGACATATGAAATATCAAGTGACGAACTAGATGAATGGCTAGGGCAAAATGTTGATAAATCTGCTGCAGAGGGGTATGTCTTGCTGGGCTGTCTATTTCATATTTTGGTGTGTTTTGTATGTTAATAATTGTTTCTTGTTTTGCAGGGAGAACCAACCTGACCTGCGATCGACAGAAGGTCACTATGTGTCGTCTGAAATGTAAGAAGCTTTATTATTTAATAAAATCTTGTTATCATGATTTGGGTGTATTTTGTGGAACCATTTGGGTGTATTTTGTGGATCAAGTTGGGTGTATGTTGTTTAATAAGTTGGGATATTAAGTTTGTTGTGTTGGGTGTATATTGTCCATTCGGTTGGTTGTATCTTGTGCATTCATTTGGGTATATTTTATACCTGTATCTTATTTTGTCTGAATAACATCAAATCTGTTTTAGAATACCGGCTGTGAACTTGGGAAGTGATGCTCCTTCCTCTCAAGGACACACAGAACAGAGTAGTGTAAACCAGCCGTCACAGAGCATGTAATTTCTCTTTCAAATAACCGTTACTTTTGTTCTTCTATTACCCTTCTACTTCTAATTCTGTATGTATTTTTTTTAGAAAAAAAATTCCTTTATTATTTTATTCAAGAAAAAAAAGGCAGGAAAAAAAAGCAAAAACTGCAAGTATGTAAGTTCTCAAAAAAACAAAGCCTGTCTTCTTTTTGAATTGTTCGGGTGTATTTCTTGAATTTCTTTGGGTGTATTTTAGGTTGAGTCCGTCTGATTCGAATACGATGGTTGTGAGGGAACAGACACCGTCGGAAGCGCTTGCAATGTGAGTTTTCCAATAATATTTCAACCTTATAACCTTATTATTTTCAAAGGCGTTGTTAACCTTTCATTTTTCTTCTTGTTTAGAGTCCCGATTCAGGTTTTTGTGCCGGTATCCCAAACAACCACTGAGACAGATTTTGAACCAACCCCTATGCTACAGATTGAAGGGACTACAGAAACGTAAGAAATAGTATTGAGTGTATATTTGTTTAGAGTTTGGGTGTATATTAGCTAACAGTTTGGGTGTATATTGTTCCTGATTAGTTTTTTTTACGCCGTGATTAATTTTTTGTAACTGTGCAGCACTCCTGAAACCCCCAAACAACTTCAAGAGACCACACCCACGGTTCCCCCAGCTCCAACTAAAATGTAAGTTCATCAGACTAAAATCAATCTTTGCTTATCATCCGTATATTCTTATTCTTATTCTTATTCTTATACATGATGACGCAGTCATCCAGACGCAGAAGACGCTGCTGCCCTGTTGATGATGGCACGGACAGCATCCTATGTTCCTAAAACAGATCCAGGGGTGCCATCATTCAGCCTTGGATTGACTGATTCAAGCCAGGAGGGGGCGTCAACGCAGGAGACAGAAAGGGAAAAATCTCCAGAAGCTGCAAATTTGATAGAACAATTGGACAGTTTGGTCCAAAGAATAGCAAGCAGCGCAGCGAAGGAAAAAAACACAAGTCCACAAATTCAGAGGGAGACTGGGGGAGAAAGTTCTGCAAAGTTTGAAACTCCTGGGGGAATGAATCAAATTCCAGATGATATGAAACAAAAGTGCTACATCTGGGGGACGAGACTGAAGGAAGATGCAGATGGCAATACTAACGAGTATGAGGAAATGTGCACTCTGATTGGCCAAGGAGAATACATTTTGATGAGAATGCACCTTGCCTCCCTCCAGGCAAAAAAAGTGATATAGAATCTCAGGTAATATTAGAATAACATTAATCTTTTTACACCAAAGTCAATTACAATGCTTATTAATGTAAAATTGATTTTGGCATATATTTCTAGATTGTATCTGCCATCTGCCTCATCCTCAACAACAAAAATGAAAAGAGGTTTAAAGAACAAATATACTGTCTCCCCCCCGATATTGTGGTAAGTGTTACTTCTCCGAACTTTGGGTGTATTTTCTGTATTGATTTGGGTGTATTTATTACGTTCCATTGGGTGTAAGTTTAGTATTTCATTTCTTGTTTCGCAATTCTTGCAGTGCATGGCACTTTCGGATCACCCAAATGGGGAATTCGTATCACCGAAAATGAAAAAGAAATTCAGGGTGGAAGCCTACCCGAGTTTCATTCCCTTCATAGATAGAAAAAAATTGACTTCGCACCCATATGTAAGTTTTCGTTTGCTAAATTTGTTAGTACGCTTATTTACTTATTTGCAAAATAAAATAACACACTGTTCACGTGTGGCAATCCTTCAGATTTTTGCCCCTGTCTGCTACTCGGGGCATTGGTGGTTATGGCTGATAAATACAAGAAAGCGGAAATGTCAAATACTTGACCCGCTACACAAAAAAGCTCCCACCGATGAGAGAAAGGCCATTAATAAATTCACTGTAAGTTGCCTCTGTCTTCTTTACTTTAATAGATAGGTCTATTTCTTTAGTTCTGATGGGTGTATATTGTCCATTCAGTTGGGTGTATCTTGTCCATTCATTCGGGTGTATTACTGATTTGTTTTTGTATTTAAGGGATACGTATTTTCAAGATTGATAACATATGCCGGCGGGGAACCTCTGCAGAAAGGGGAGAGGGAGAAGGAAATTAAATCACCATATGTTAAAATATCAGGCCAAAAAACAAGGTATAAATTTGTGACTCTGAACATTAAACTTTAGTAAATGAGATTTGTAATTTATTTTCTTCGTTTTCAGCTATGACTGCGCTGTGTACGTTATGAAGTGGATGGAGTTAATTGAGCCGGAAAACATCAAAAAGGGGAAGTATCAATGGGATAATTGGCCACAGGTAACTGTCTTTAGAACCATATAACTCTGTATTACTTTATTGAATTAATATTATTGTTTAAACAGAATATACTTTTTAATTGTAGGAGGAGGTGGACCACTATAGAGTGGAGTACGCTTCCCGGATACTATTCAGTGAGATGAATACACAGAGAGATCGGGCAATTAGAGAGAGTAGTGCTATAAGGCTGTCGAAGCCATCCTCTATATTATTAAGTCCGTTTTGTCAGATTAATTCTGCTGATATAGAAACTGGGTAATCCAACTGCTTGGTAGTTTGTAAATTGAACAAATGATGTAAATATTTGCCATGTATCAACAACTTCTATTCCATGTATATTTTTTCCCATAGTTAAACTATCTGTGCTGGTAAACTGTCTGTGATGTATTCAAAAGCTGTATTACAGGTGGTAAAATATGAAGGAAAAAATCAAGGTATATATAAACTGTTACACCCAACGCAAGTCTAATAATACACCCAAGATTGCATAAAATATACACCCAAACTGTCTGTGCTGTATTCAAAATGTATGAATTACATGTACTAAAATATGAAGAAAAACATCAAATCAAATATAAACCCATAACCTGAGAATTTTTACAGCTTTTGTTCTATATGTATCTATATATGTGTCTATATGTAAATTGTGAATTAACGAAAATACACCCAAAATAACAGTACTTTTACACCCATATTCTGTAAAACTATACACCCAACGAGTTATCCCCTGCTGCTGGTACCCTGAACTGATAACTCATAACGTGTCCTTGATATTGGCTGCAATTTGAATGCGCCGCTGATGCAGCATCAAACAGGTTTATCTGAAATATAACACACACACATTACCTAAACTATTAACGAGAAAAATAAACTCAATCGCCACAAATTTAAAGAACAGTACTTTTACCTCGCTTAAAACTTTCGTCTTCTTCTTCTTTGTGGCATTTGCGATCTGTTTCTCCAGCTTTGAACCTAGCCTGTTTTTTGGACGTCCTCTTGTTCGAATCCTTGGCGGGCTTTGAAGCTCGTTAACGGATTCCAAGTTGGCGTCTTCGTGGGATAAAGAAGATGTCCCCTTCCTTTTGGCTTTTAATGATTCCATCTCGGCCATGACGTTATCGTACGCACGGTGCAGAATTGCAGTCAGCTCCTCCGATTCGGAGGCAAATTCGCAGATATTTTGCGAACGAAAAACCAATTGGTCGAACCTCTTGCTTCTTGGCTCCATTAGTGGCTCGTCGTGGCTGCTCTTGATGTGTGTGTGTCGCCTCTTTACCTTCTTGCTCTATCGTTCCAGTATGTATCTCGGTGACACTTGGCTTACTTGTTCGAAGCTTAACACGCTTAGTGCGTGACGGCACAGTATCCCTCTCGACTCGAATAATAAGCATTGGCATTTTACCTCGACTGCCACTGAGTCGTAAGTAACCACGAACTTGTTGAATATTGAGCTGGAAACTTGTTCTCCGACGTCGTATACTGAATAGCCTAGAGCGGAATTCTTTAATCTGGTGATGCAATTCGCCTTTCCTCTGAATTGCGCTTGGACTTCCCTAAACTTTGCGTGAGTGTACGCATCTTGAAACTGAGCTTCAATGCAGGATTTGGTTGCACACGGTATGAGCGTATGAAAATCTGCAGTATCTGATTCTCTCTCTGCTTGCTCCCTGCTTCCGAGGCAATTATCGTATTTGACGAACTGAATAAGCGAGCTGTTCCGGGTGATATACTTGTTAAAAAATGAATGCATGCTCTCGCTCCTTTGTGTGCTTCTCATCCCTGCCCAGAAGTGGTGATCCAGATAGATAGGAACCCATATGTGACGGTCTTCGTACAGATCTGCATTATACACCCAAACACAGGCTGTAAATACACCCGAGGGGACATACAATTTACACCTCTGCTGCAGATTTTAAAAAGACATTACCTAAAAGCCACTTGTTGTCCGCAAGACCAAAATTCAGCAGAAAATCGTTCCAATTCCTATCGAATGAGTCTTTGCTATGAGAGTTCCAAACAACTTGGCTCATTTCTTGCTCGATATCGGCATGTCCCTTGTACCCGTTTAATTTGCTTGGAATCTTCTTCATGATGTGTCAAATACACCAGCGGTGAACTGTTGTTGGCATACAGGCCTCTAAAGCCCTTTTCATGGATGCGCACTGATCGGTGAGAAACCCTTTCGGAGCGTTTCCTCCCATGCAACGAAGCCAGCTTTGAAATAACCATTTGAATGATTCAATTTCTTCGTTCTTCATCAAAGAGCATCCGAGAAGTGTTGACTGACCGTGGTGATTCACCCCGACAAAAGAACCACAGACCAAATTATACCTGAAACAAATTACCATGGTCCAGAATGCAAAATCATTAGTTACACCTTAACAAATGCTTCCCATACACCCAATGAAACAGCCAATATACACCTCTGATGCGGATTAGTAAAAATAAATTAATTTAGCATCATAAACAGGGGCAGTTTGTTACCTGTTTGTATTGTAGGTGGTGTCGAATGAAATGACGTCTCCGAAATACTCAAAGGCGGCTCTGCTTCTTGCATCGGCCCAAAAAGCCAGCTTAATCGATTGATCCTCTTCGAGTTGGAGCTCAAAAAAGAAATTCGGATTCTTCTCTTTCATTCTTAACAAATATTTCCCAAATTCCTTTGCATCTTCTTGTTCGGAAATATTCCGCACTTCCCTGGTAATGTAATTCCTCACGCCCTTTTCGATAAAATTTAACTCGCGGTGACCCCCGGCAGCAGCAACAAATGATTGGTAGGTTTTGCTTGGTCTGATACCGGCCTCCTCGTTGTTCTCTATCATACGACGAATGGACATGTTTAGTTCCATGTGCTGTTTGAGCATCTCTGCTTTGCTTGGACAGCAGGGGTGTGAATGATCCAGCACAACCTTTGAAATGATCCAAGCACCGACATCCTTCAATGTGTGTATATAAATTCTTGCAGGACAGTTTAGACCGGCTGTCGGATTGGTCTTCTCGGTCGGAGATATTTTAGATTTCCATTTTCCCTCTCTGCTACATGTAATCAGTTGGTTCTTAATCTCGTTTCCCTTCCTATTTGTGCACCGAACTCTTGTAGAGAAACCTGCAGCCTTGGCATAGTTCCTGTAAAATTTTCCAGCATCTTCAAGGGTGGTAAAGGTCATTTCGACCTTTGGAACAAGCTCGTCATCAACAACCGAGAGAGGCTGCAAAATACACCGTGTCAGAACTGTGAATACACCCATAGATATGATTCAAATACACCCAATCATGTCTAATACGATACACCCGAACCGCAACAACTCAACTACAGAATGACTTTTAAAGCCATAAACTGTAAATACACAGGCTGCAGAATACACCATCTCAAAAACTAAAAACACACCCAATCATGTCTGATATAATACACCTGAACAACAACAAGTCAATTAAAATAACAAAAAACCAGTAAAGTGTAGATACACCCACACTTCTAGCTAAAATACACCCAAACAAGAATTGATCTACACCCGAGCGTCTGCTACAAATTCCAGGTAATTAATCACAACTAATACATTGAATCGACAGATTCAGGTAAACGTGTTACTTTCACAGTCAATGTTCAGCAATTTTTCAACTACACAATGCTATACAAATTACTGAAAGAAAATTCATACTAATCCTATGTAAATCAAACCTCAGGAACTTCATTAGATTCTGACTCATAATCCACTTCGCCTGCATTCAGCTGAGAATCTGAGGTTGAATGATCCATTATCTTCAAAACGAGATCAAACTTTGATTTCAGAAAACAACAAATCAAAAATAGAAATCGAAGGTTGAGTTGCAGAGAGAGAAAAAGGTAACCTAAACGAAGAAGATGCTAGTGAGAAAAGGAGAGGAAAAGAACGATGGAGAAGAAGGAGGGAAGACGCGCGAGAAGAAGAACAACGAAATCTCAAAATAACGAAAACGAAAAAGGAAAGAAATATTTTAAATCTGGTAGTTAGATATACGCGCGATGTTATATAGCGCGTGTAATCAACGTACCTGAAGCAGCGCATATTTTGATTTTATTGTTTAATGAACTTGTAAAGCATACAAGCCATTAGGGCTTGTATGCAGAGCTTTTCCGATAAGATTATAACTTTTCAACTGATGTAATAATTTTAATTTAGAAGACATTTTAAGGTTTATGTTAAAATGATCTTTGAAAAATTAGATGAGTATCAATTTAATTTTCAAACGATTATATTCATCAAATTGGTCCTCTAAAAAATATAATTGTAAATCAAATTAGTCGTTTTATTAGTTAGATGATAGATTTGTTTAGGTGAATTTTAAAAAAAAAATCTTTTGTCAATTATCTTTTTTTTAAATATTTTATAGAAAAATAAAAATAATTTTATATTTAAATATTTCATGCAGAAAGATCTTTTTATTTAGGGTAAATTATATTTTTTGTCCTTGAAATTTAATAAAAGTTTCAAAAATACTCCTAAATTTTATTTTCTTGGCGATTAATTTTTCAAAAAATTTAAGGCCGATTCAACAACAATTTCATAAGAACAACCTTTAATACAAGCAAATCAAGTATAATTTTCATGCATTATTGTTAGATTGGTCTTAAATTTTTTGAAAATTTAGCCGTCGAAGGTATATTTAATACAAATCGAAAACTTTTAGGACAAAATTGAAACAAAATAAAATTTAGGAATATTTTAGAAACTTTTGCCAAACTTCAGATACAAAAAATATACTTTATCCTTTTATTTATCAATTATGTTTGGATAGGTGGAAACTCAGCTGCAGTCGACTTCACATGAAGTTGATAACTGAGAGCTTTTAGATAATTTGACTAAATTTTCTGATTTAACTAAATTTTCATCGATTTCACATGAAGTTGATAACGGAAAGCTTTTAGATAATTTGACTAAATTTTCTGATTTGACTAAATTTTCATCTAAGGCTCTCAGCTATCAACTTCACGTGAAATCAACTGCACTTGAGTTTTCACCGTTTGGATATAACCATATAAGAATACTTTTTTGTTTATTTATTATATAAAGAACATCTTTTTTTTAAAAAAAAAAAGATCTTACAAAAAAAGATGTAAATTATAACTTCTAAATTTTTTTTTTTAATTTTTCTAACACCTTTACTTTTATTACTAAAAATTTACCAAACACCCTAAAAAATGAAAAACGATCTTTTTTCATCGAAAAAATATTTTTTTTTATAAACTTAGTATCGCTCAAACAAACACAATAACATGACAAATTAATATTATATATCAATTATCATAAAATAATTATATAAATATTATCTGATATGTTACAAATTTATGCAGGTCAAATTAGACCTTGAAAATTTAAGCCTTTTTGCCAAACATAATATTATCTGGTTGTTATGGAATGATCAAATTCGTTTCTGATTCAAATGGCAGTTTTATCTACTGAGATGTGCACAACTATAACTATCCATGGCAACATGGAAGCAATTTTGAATTCATTTAAGGACTTCCTCAACTGTGAATTCATTGTCCATCAATGAAAACTTGTAATTAAGCAAAACATCAAACTCAGGATTTTTTTCAACGTAGTGTATAGCTCAGCAGAGTATTGTTATCTATTTCATTTCAAGTTGTAAACTCCAATAAAAGGCATAAGAACACTTCCCATCCATAGTTTACCATCTTTCTCCTCCACTTCACTCACTGCTCTAACAACTTTTCCCTCGCTATCTTCCAATATCTGCAGAAGTTTGCCTTCGGAGCTGTACTTAACAGCCAACGCATGTTGCCGGCCACCAATTTGAAGCAGGTAGTGAATCTTTGTTGGTATAGGGAGCTTGAGTATGAGTTTCCGAATATTTGGATAGAGGGCATTAAGGTACGCATACATATACCTTCGGCAATGAAGTGCAATCCAAAAATCGCCATCTTCATTGACTCTCACATTGTCAGGGATTCCAGGCAGGATGGCTATGATCTCTGAAGTCCCGGCCTTTTCGCCTTTCAGCCAGTATTTGCGTAGCCTATATAGAACAAGAAATGGTATAAAGAAAAGAACTCTAATAATCAACATGAATTCAGATATCGGACTTCTATCATTAGGTTCTTTCAGAAAAATGGCAAAAGATTTTCTAGCTAACATTGCTTAGTTTTTCTTTCAGCACAGGTAATAACTAGTGAATGGAATTTGCATTATCACCAACTTAGAAATATCCTCTTATTTGGTTTTTGTTTTGATTTCCTGTTGTTATTTTCAATGTTGTTTGTTTTAGGATTTTATGAAGATAAAAACGAAACATGAAATGAGAATAAAAAATTTGATTGTACTGTTTTCTCTGTCTTCCTTTATAGAATCTAGAAAATAGAAAAATTCTGAGGATGAACCCAAAGAGACACTAATCCTGCTTATGTTTGCAGTCTCTAGCATATCAGAAGGTTCACATATAGATATATTCTCTTAGAATCTCTTGCTATGAACCTCTGATTGAGTACCACGTTGTTGGGGTGGTAAACATTTAACAGTAGATAACAAGATATATAAGTTTCTTTGCGAGCAAGTAAAAATTTCTAACACAAGGGGTCGTGCTTATTTGAAGTGTTAAAAGCTGTTATTTTAGGTTCACCTGCCAACAACACCTTCACAGACGTAAAAGAAGGAACGATCTTTGCTTAAGGAAATGCCATTTGGAAATTGAATGTTTCTCACAAGAACTGTGGTTTCCTTAGTGTCAGGGTTGTATTTCAAAACTCTGCCGCTATCATCTCCAGCAAATACCAGTTGAATAAAGTTCCTGCACACAAAATTATTTTAGAACCAACAAAGCAAGACAGATGTAACAATAATGACAATATTTCAGAATTCTATGAATTAAATATTTAAGGAAATCACTCTAAATAGGCCTAACACCTTAGTAACTGCTTCATATAGGGATGCCTAATAGACCTAACCATTTGACAATGCGTTTACATTAGTTGTTGACGCCTTAGCATAACCTTCCTCATTTGTTTGCGTTTGGGATAGGTTATTATAAGACAACGCGTTTCACTCTTACTATATGATGCATGGAAAACTAAGTTCATAAAATTCTAAAGCATGGAAAACCACCAGATTTCAGTAGTGGTGCATGCATCATATTTATAACCAAGGATTTCTAACTTAGTTTGGATGATTCTCTTGTATCCGAATCTTGGATACAAAATGATAAAGGATTTACTTACTCTGAAGGTCCTATAAATCATTCAATTTTCAATCAAATTTCTACAGTTCAAAATTTGTTATCATGTCCATATATTGTAAAAGAAAAAAAATCAATCAGATTCCAAAGTTTAAACATTTCCATTTAAGTCGCTATACAAATAATTTTCTAGCAGATTCCTCTGATTTAAAATAATATCTTGTGATTATATCCCTATTCAGTACAAAGTTTTTCAAAAGAAAATAGCGATTGCTAAAAGTTTTAAAAGAGGATCCTACCTGCGCTGATATTTCGCACTGCTATCCGTAAAATAAACATTCCCTTCTTCGTCAACATCAACATCATTGGTAAACCTGAATGGCACCCCTTCAGCCTCAGTTGTAAGAGGTGTTGCTAAACCACCCTCAGGCCCCACCTTCAGAAGCCCAAAATATGCATCCGCAATGTATAAATCGCCAGTTTTCTTGTTGAACCTGAGTCCCAAAGGCCTTCCGCAGATGTGCTCGGTCGTCACATAGCTAAGTGGTGATGCAGGTACTTTAGGATCACACAATTCTGACCTGTGTTTGAAATGGACATAGAAGAAAGATCATTAACATTTAATCACATGTTATTGCAAACATATACACTCTACTGATCCAAAAACTTAAATTCAGTATCTAAACAAGAACAAGCTTTAAAGACTCAAGCTCAAACTTTGAAAAGGATGACCTTGTGTACAATAATTTAAGGTTCGTCAGCAATGCTGCAAGGAAACAGCATGTTGCAGAAGTAGCAGAACTTCATCTGAAGTGAAAACTCAGAAATTGGGAGAAAATGGTTCTACAACTAGAACTTGCTGGGTGAAAAATGTACAAGGCATAGTGGGTTGATGTATGTGTAAAGATTGCTCCGCTCTAGAAATAGAACAGCTCAAAAACAAATATTTTTCAACCATGTTAGGTAAACATAAAAAATCCGCCACCAAATCAGCCACTCGTATAAAATATATATTAAAATACAAAAATAAACATTGAAAACAGATTAAATAAGAGTTTAATTTTACGGCACTGACAGTATAAAGTGTTTTGTACAGTCGCGCAATCACATCTGTTCTTTTGAATGAACATTCACGGACACCATATAAAAGATAGTTATTTTTGTTTATGCCGTAAAACTTCGGACAGTACCTACCTACAACTAAAACTAACAAGTATAAGTACCTACCTACAAGTATCCAATTAGTGCCCATATGATATAACATGGAAAGTGGGTCCCATTTAAAGTTTGAAATCAAACTAAATTCTGTCATATAGTGAGAACCATGAAATAAGTAAAGTAAACTAAAATCAAGATAAGACTAATTAAATTAAGGAATGATAAGTTATGCGAACTAATTGTAGATTTGCAGGACTCACCACTTGAAAAGTAGAAAACACTCTCAAAGTGGAAATTTAGGGGTTTTCAAAATTGTTATACCTGTTGGGAGAGGTATAAGCAAAGGGAAGCCAAGAGTGTCCATTCCAGAAGAGAATCCTTCCATCAGCGACACCAGCGTAAGGACCGCGACCTTGAGGGTCGAAAGCAACGCTCTCTGGTCCCTGAACCTCGTTCAAGAACTTCACCTCCGATTTCTGCAACAAATTCTCCGAGTCTTTCTCCGGCGGCACCTCGGACCACGGCGGCATTTCAATCAATTTGGCCTCGAATTCCGGGAAGCTGGCTATGGGGCTGTGTCGAAACGGATCGAGACCGCAGTACACGGCGAGCAGAAGGAACAGAATCGCAAGCCATCGAAGCAAAGTCATTGTTTGAGTTTGATTACTGAAAGTTAATGTATTCTTATGTGAAGTTATGTGTGTAGGTAAGGGCCTAAGGGATGTTGAGTCATGAGGAGAGTTTCTTTATTATGCGTTTATGGTGGGTAGTTGAGTCACACATGTGGGGAATTGGTAGCTGTATCATTCAAACTTCAAAGTTCAAAGTCAACATTCATTGTTAATGTTATGCAATTGCTGATATCCTTCATAAATAAAAGAGTAGAAAAATTAACGGGATTTTTTTTAATAAATAAATAAATATTATTTATCAAAATATACAATTTGAAATATTTTTACGAAAATGTATTGTATCTCTTATTTCATTTGCATGATAAACGAGGTAAGAGTGGACAAAATTTATATATATATATATTTCGTTCAACAATGTGACAGAGAGTATGTCGTCGTACATTTTAAAAGGATCTCCTTGTTGGCGGCTACAGATGACGGTGAAGAGAGGGGGTGTGGAGAGTTCACGAAAAGATTGATGCCACTGTGAACAATGTTTACGAGGCGGATTTGGGAGTAGCGCGGAAGTCAGTTGATGATGGCGGAGGTAATAATGTCCGTATTGAGCTTAATGGCGTGGAGGACAGAGAGGAGCGTGAAGTCCCTAATGCACCTGACGAGCAGAATCAAGCCGAGAAGGAGATTGGTGAAGGTGCGGAGAATTGTTCGAATAGCACAACAGAAGGAAACATTCCACCAAGTGCAGTTAATGAGATCTACACTAGCTTGGATGGGAGTGGTAAGCAGCATGTTGGCATATGTCTGATGAGGGATGATACAGTGCATGATTTAGATTTAGAGAATGAGAATACAGTGGTGGAGAAACTGGGTTGGAGGATAAATGGGCTGTAAGAAACTTGAAAGATTTGGGAGACTCAGAGTCGGATGCAAACGATGAAACTAATCAAGATGAGCACGGAGGAAGTTAGGATAAAGATATGGTTAAAAACAAGGCTGCTTGGGATCTGGCAGTCGAATCAAGAGCTGTTTTATATGACGAGGATGAGGACATTATGACTATTCTCCAAGCTCAGAATGAAATATTGGCACAAAAAAAAAACAAGCAAAATAGAAAGAGAAAGCAAGAAGGAGCCGCCCAAAAAATCGGAATAAGATGTGTAATAAAATTTTTAAATGATTTTAGTTTATGGAGTGTGAGGGGTTTACGGGGTGGTGGAAAGTAGAAAATGGTAAAAACTTTAAGCGTAAAAATAATGTGAATATGTTAAGATTGATAGAGACAAAGAAGGAGGTGATTACTAAGTTTGGTGTAGTGCAATTTTGGAGTAATGATGCCGTGGGTCGGGAATTTGTGGAATCAAAAGGTGCTTTTGGAGGATTATTATAATGTGGGATGATATGATGTTTAGGTTGAGTAATTGTTACATAGGAGAGAGATAGTTGTATATAGAAGAGAAATTGACAAACAATAATTTTCATTGTGCGATTTGCTTGGTGTATAGCGCACATACAAGGGAGGAGAAGCTTGTTGTGTGGGAAGAGTTGAGTTTTTTATCGAGAATATGTCAAGTTTCTCTTTGCTACATGGGTGACTTCAATGAGGTTGTGCAGTTGGAAGAAAGGAAAGGCGCTAGTGTGTTAGCAACAACAGAGGAAGACTTTAAAACATGGATACATGAATGGAACTGGTGGATATAGAAATGAATGACCATAAGTTTACATGGTTCAGGGTCAATCGTGCAGTCAAATTGATAGAATGTTGGTGAGTTTAGTTTTATTATTATTATTTAGAGAACTTGGTTGAAAAGGAATGACAGAATCTTTAGAAATCAAGAAATAGGTGTTGTGGAAGTAGTCAACAGATCGATTAGGAATTACAAAGGGTAGAGTGATATTTGATCTTTTAGATTGTTGACGGCATTGTCAAAGACGATTAGAAATTAATTTACTTTATCTGTCTAGTACTTTTCTTTTGATATTCTACCTTGTTGTGTTAAGCTTTTTGTTTCAAAAAAATGTATTTCGTTCACAGCGCCATATGAATCTTTATTACATCCATTTCTTTAACTTTTCTCTGAATTCTATCATTTTCTAATCACATTATCAAATTACAAGGAGATTATGACACATGTCAATGCACATGATGCGGACATCAACCGACTGAAGTTAACATGGCACATTGTTGGGGTATCCAACTTTAAAGTTGGTATTGTTTTTATTATGTTTATGTTAAAGCATACATGTGTAGTCATACATATGATACTTTTATAAAATTAGTATACAGTATATGTTAGGCGAATGAATATATTATTAGCAATAATTTAAATGATAGGGTATGATTTTAGGTATTAGTGTAAAGTATCATTTTTATCCCCAACGTTTGGGGTAAGTCTTATTTGTGTCCCTAACGTTTAAATCGTTCTATTTGTATCCCTAACGTTTATAAAAGTGATTCAATGTTATCCTATGATCAATTATACTAACAAATCAGATTATATTTTTCAATTATTCTCACTTGGATGTATTCATTATCAATTAGGTCTCACTTAGATGTGTTCGATTTTAATATTATACCCACTATTTGTGTTTAAATTTAATTATGTCCCTAGAAAAGTGAATTATGTAAATGTTGTAGGAATTAGTTTCAACTTTTGATGAGCTATTTTTCAGAGTGGATCATCGATTCTATCCCAAACATTTATATTCTAACTTCAAGAAGAGATTTTTAAAACTCAAACTAAAGCATTCATGATGTGTAATTGACAGCAGGATAACATTAAATCACTTTTACAAACGTTAGGGATACAAATAGGACGATTTAAACGTTAGGGACACAAATAGGATTTACTCCAAACGTTGGGGACAAAAACAATACTTTCTCAATGAATTTATTATCTAAATATTTATTTAGGTTTATTTTTCTTTAAACTAAGTTATTAAGCATATGTTTATTAATTTAGTTATTAATTAATCAACTAAATGTTTTTAGTTAACTTAATTAAGTAACAAGATGTTTATGTTTCTAGTTATTAATTATTTAAGTAAATAATTTTATTTAAATTTGTTGTTACTTAAATTAAGTTATTAAGTTGATGGTTTACTTGTTAATTATTTAAGTAAATATTTTTAGTTAATGTAAGTTATTGAAGAAGATGGTTTATTAATGTTGTTATTAATTATTTAAGTAAATATTTTTATTTAAATTAATTTATAAGGTAAATATTTGTAGTTATTTGTTAAACTAGTTTACTTATAATTTAAATTAATTTGTGATGTAAATGTTTAGTGGAAGGATTTTTTACATTAAAATTTTTATAGCTTTATAGGTTTATATATTTCTCATTCGAGTTTTTTATTGTTTACCAGAGGCCTCACCTATTTCTTTTAGTGAGTCAGTCACATACTCCTATCACTGGACGCTATTGTCCCCTACTTAAGGGAGGCTGGCTTTGGCAATGCGGTGCCACTCAGAAATTTCGTGTTTAACAGTTCTCTGATTACGGTATTCGTGGAGCGTTGGCATCTTGAAAACCACACTTTCCACTTGTCATGGGGTGAGTGCGCGATCACCCTGCAGGATGTCGCGTACCACCTCGGGTTACACGCGCATGGAGAGCCAGTGGATGGGTGCTTCCGTGATTTTCACACATAGTACGGGACCGAGACTTGGGCATTGGTGGAGCGGCTACTTAGTGGGGTGAGCATGGGTCGGGTTGGTTCGGATTTATGGTGAAATTAGAACCGAACCAATTGAATTGTAATTTGTTCCGTTTGGTTCGGATTTACGTTTTTTTGTGTATGTATCTGAACCGAACCAATTGAACCAAACCAAACCAATTAAGAACGGATTGGTTCGGTTCGGATAATTGGGTACCCGATGAAACAGAAATTTATAAAAAAAATAAAATTTTTATCTTAAAAATTCTATAGGTACAATAAACATATAAAATCAATAGAAATAATCCAAGCATGTTAAACACCAAATACATTAAAAACTAAACACATTAATAAGGAGAGAATTTGGTTTGGTTCGGATCGGACTCGATTACCCGTTATGGTTCGGTTCGGGTTCGGACGGTAATCGAGTGCCCGCTACCCGTGCTCACCCCTAGGTGTCAGGCCTCTTGCAGTCCAATAGCAGGATGCGCAAAGGAAGGAGTCTTTCTCCCTCAACAGGGTGCAGCCTTGACCGCCTAGGATCTGTCAGAAATAATCAACAGATTGTCTTGTGGGGTTACATGTCATCTCTAATTGGTAAGGAAGAAAGATCAAGACTCGGTGAACTCAAACTCAACAATTGTAAAAGCAACAGAAAAAATATTGTTGTTACCGTCTTATGCTACTGCAATAAGCAAAACACCACTATATTTGACATACAGGTGCGTGCCATCGACTGAGACGAAAGGCTTACAATGCTTGAATGCCTCCACATAGGCAGGGACAGAAGGCCCAGAATATCTTATCAAATATGCAAAAGTTGTGCACCATAAGGTGTCCATCATAGTACTTGTCCTTTTACTTGAGTACTTAATTTGATGCTTCATAGGCTACTTGGTCCGGGCCGGGAAGGCTATAGAGGACACGGATTCATGTGGAAGATTGCCTCGTAACTAATTCCACCCTCAATGAAATGAAGGAATTTATGGATCAAATCCGGAGGAGGCGACTGGAAGGAGCTCCCGTGTCAATCACTTCCATTCCTCTCATTAGACCATCTGTAGCACTCATAGCTACAGCCCGAACTCTATTATGTTGTACTTCACAAGTCACATTAATTAAGTTTACCGACAGTATCTTGACAACTACTTTTCTCGGGCTTCTCTGCTCGTAGTGCTTTCAATACGAAGTCCCCCTGGAAGTAGTACTTAAGCCTAATAGCCCATCTCTCGCTTCCAGGGCTAACCTTTAATGTGGCATTTCTGCCCTGGGTTTTGGCTAAGATCTTCACCGGGACTTGGATGAGAGTACTTTTTTGAGTCTACTGCATTTCCCGCGATGGAGAAGATTAGATAGTATGGCCTTGAACTCACATATTATTTTAGAACAAATTAGTCTGCAGTGCTTGTAGCAACCTAGGCACTTTATTGTATGACTCATCTCAATCTCTGTATATCTATGCAATTGCCTTTTGTTTCGCCATCCAAACCTTTCTATACGAGGGTTTGAAGTGATGGCTTTGCTTAACTATACCTTATAGTATAGGGATGCTGACGGATAGGTTGGACTGTATCAATGGCAGGTTGACACGGCAAATAAGGCTGCCATCCAACTGTCGATGGTTCTGAAACATGGTTGGTGCTAAACACGTGTGCGCTCCTCCAACCCTATGCACCTCCCTAACGAAATAACACATACATGGTTGATATTTATACAAAATATAACAATGATAAATGATATTAATTAAACCACAATTAAACCAGGCCTCACCAATATCCAAAATTCTGTCGGAGGACAACAAGAAGGCTCCACGAACATCCAGCTGCATATTGCCGGCAATGAACATGGTACTTTAATCGGTCCGACTCCACTACTCGGTACTCAGTACTTCTGCGAATGCTATAATTCTTCACCCGTGTTGGAAAACAGAATTTTTTCGTGCATCGCGTCCACATCCAATGTCTAAGAGTGACTGGGTACAACTGATAAGGCCGGAATTAGGTGCGGGACAGGAAGAAGATACCGAACTGATGCCTCCACTGGCGTCTTGGGTATAATCTCCTCCTCGTCATCATCTTCAGAAGAACCACTATCGTTGCTATCTGCAACATACTCATCGTCGGATTCCTCACCATTCACGTCCATGTCTTCCACTGGACTCGCAACGTGTATCAGTGGTGGTGCGAGAGGTGGATCGTCCTGCACAAAATTCGAGTGGCCGAATCTACCGCTACCAACATCATTGACCTCTGTATAAAGTTCTATAACTTGTTCCGCCATAATTCTCCCATAAATGTCAAACATGAAGCGCACATGCTCGTCGCCATGGAGTCAAAACAGACGAAACCGGAAAACTCCATTTCTCATCGGTGTTAGCTATCTATATCCCACCCTTCCGAAATGAAATGTTTGTGAAGAATACAAAGGGTTGCACATCTTTTTATAGCTACTAAAAATTTGTCATAATATATCTCGTTATACAGTAAACGTCATAATTTTTCACGTATTTCATTTACAGTGTAAATGAAATAAGATTATACGTATCTCGTTTACATTGTAAATGAAGTAAACACGTCTAGTGTTTCATGCTTTATCTCATTGTAAACGAAGTACGTACACTCTTATTTCTTTCACACTGTAAACGAGATAAAAAAATACAGTATATATTTATAAAATTACTATAAATTATATATTTTAATAAATAAAACATTTATTTTAAAAGAATCCTAAATTAACGAGTATCCACACAAAAGCAGTTTAGTTGGGAAAAATTAAATATTAGAGTAAACAATTAAAGAAAAAGACACTTCGATTTTTATCTTTATTATTTTAACACCTGTTAAAATTCCGTACTCATTACAAATAAAATTTTCAAAAATCAAATTTCATTATTATTAACGTACTTTCTAACAAAAAAATTCTCATTGTTTCAAAATAATGAAATTAGTAGAAGTATTTTTTAAGAAATCGCGTTATCTATCATGTTATGTCGTTATCTTTTGTGAAAATAGAGAGAAGTCAAATTGAATCTGTACATTACATTTTGAATCTCATATATTTGTAGGAATATATCTTAAATTGTAATTTGAGACTAAATGTGAGATTTATTATTTTAATATTTAAATTTAATTTATTTTAAATTTTATATTATTTTTAATTATTTTATTAAAATAATTATATAATTAGTAATATTTTATTATTTTTTTATTAAGATAATAATATTTTTTTAAAATAAGACCAATTTCATTTTATCTATTAATATTAATATAAATTTTAATTTTAAATTATTAATATTAATATAAATTTTAATTTTAAATTATTTCACTTCTCATAAGTATCAAAAGTTATACTCTGTATAATTTATTGGAGTTGCTCTAAATATCAAAATACATTTCAAAAAATTAATTTTTTTATGGACAAAAGTATTATACTCTTAGTAAGAATTTGATATTTATTTATTTTTTGTGTATATTTTTATTCATTTAAAATAATCTTTAAAGTGTACTTTAATATTTACGAATATTAGTATGTTTTTGTCCATCTTAATTTTTTTGATGTATACTTTTGTCTATTTATTATAAATTAAATAAATTTTGTATAAATTGATCTATCTTTGCATGTTTTTAATTCATAAAATAATTATATATTTAATTAAATTAACACATAATTAAAATTTGAATAAAAGTAATTTTTAAAAATATTATTAAATATATTTTGACATTATACATATATTTTTCAAATTCTATAATCTTATAAAATTAATGTCATAAATTAATTATTTAATATTTAATTAATTAAAATATAATATTTTATAATTAAATAAAAGATATATAAAAATTTATTTTTATATATTCAATATGTATATAATTAAATTTATTTTACAATAATATATAAAAAATGATGATACTACACCGTCTACACGTAAAAGTATTTTTGTAATTAAGTCTAATTAAATTGGTACAAGTCAAATAAAAAAAATTGTGTATGCGTCACTGTTTTTGGTTTTTTCATATTTCTTTGACACAAAAATTTTTGTTAAAAAATACAAAAACTTATCGATATAATGACATGAATACAATCAATGAATGAATTTATTGATAACAAGTGTGGATCGGTATAAGTTAGGATAGATAGAGTTCATGACTAGTAAATTTTATTAAGTGTAGGTATGAGTATGATGTATACTGAAGTAAGAAAAATGAAAAGAGAGGTATAATGCACTCTTACGAACTTAAGGAGTGTACGAACTATAAAATCAGCGATTTTCAACGACCAAGTAGTTGTTGTGGTGATGGGAGAGCTGAGGGAAGACGGAGAAGATAATGGCAAGTTGATAATTCTTGAAATTATTTTGAATGAGTGGATTAATGATCATTCAAAACAAAATCAGATAAAAATAGTAACATATCAACCAATTTATGAAGAAACTGAAGGGAGAATAGATTGTGTGGGATGTGATCATATTAATTATGAAGCTGATTTTGAAGATACAGTAACATGAATTAATGAAGGTAACTTTAATGGATTAGAAAGGAGGGGCAAAAGGAATAAGAAAAAGAAGGTTCTTTGTAGGCTTGGTGCTAGACCCAACAATTTAAAGATGTCCAAAAAAGATAGAGAATGATCTTCGGACTCGGCTTCCTCAATCAACCGGTTCGATGTTGTTGGGTTGGGTCTAGAATCTGAGTTAGGCTTAATGAAAATAGAGCACGGTTTTCACGATAGGGATGGGCACGCTAGAGAAGGGTCTACGACAAGTGTGCAGGAAGCTACATCTGCAAAACTTGCACTGAAAACCAGTGCGAAGAAGATCGAGGGAGACCGAATCAGTGTTGAAGGAGGAAAGCTAAAGACTAGCCACGACAAAGGAGGTTCAACGTGATAAGAAAAATGCGCAACCCTGACGCCACCCTGACGCCACCTATGTTGGGTCGTGAGATCGAAGAAGAGTTGGTAGCGGAGAACCAAGCCGCTACTCTCCCGACGGTGACATTGAATGGAGGGACTGGTGAGTTGGGTGTGTATGTTGATGATGATGGTGCAGAAGACGTTGATGAAAGAACACATGATAGGGATGACATTGTGAATAATAGTGGGCATGGATTTCGGCAGAAAGGAAACAGCATTGACAAAGAGACAGAGGGAGCTATCGGAACACGATAAAGAAGTAGTTGGGAAGAGAGTGGTTGATGATGGTGGTTCGGACAAGAATGAAGGAAGTAAGGGAAACAAAAATAATATTTTGGAGGAGCAGATGCTTGAAAATAGAAAAATTTTGGACCTCGCGTTGGAATCAGGTGCAATTTTATACAATGAAAAAGATGTTATTATGGCTATTCTCCAAACACAGAATGAAGAAATTGCTCAGAAAAGAAGATTGGCAAAACAGAAAGAGAAAGCAAGACGCTGCAGGCCCAAAAATAATTAAAAAAAGTGTGTAATAATTTATTAAAATAATTTGTTCTTGGAATGTTAGGGGGTTAATGGGTGATGAAAAATTGAGCATGGTAAAAAACCTCAAGAAAAAATTTAAATTGAATACGTTGGGCTTGTTTGAGATTAAGTGGCGGGTAGTGACGAAGTTTAATGTAATAAGAATTCGGAAGAGTGATGCTGCGGGATGAGAATATGTTGAGTCGGAGGGTGCCTCAAGTGGTTTACTGTTAATTTGGGATGAAATCATGTTTAAAATGAGTCGTTGTCATAAATGAGAGTTTTGGTTGTGTGTTGAAGGGATCTTACTAAAAATAATTTCAATTATGCTTTCTGTGGTGTATGGAGTTCATACAAGAGAATGAAAAATTCGCTGTGTGTGAGAAATTGAGTTATATTACAGAGTTATGTCAGTCTTTATAGGAGACTTCAACGAAATTGTACAGGTAGAGAGGAGAAAGGATGCTGTCAGATTAACAGAGTTTTAAGAATTGGATGAAGATATGCAACTGGTGGACTTTCACTTAGCGATCTTGCAATTGGATTGATAGAGTTTTAGTAAGATTAGAGTGATTGAAAATATTTCTACGAGTATAAAATTAGGAGTATAAAATCAGGAATACACTATAAGAAGGAAAAACACAAAAAATGATTGATGAAGTTTTTTACAATTTTTTTTCTTTTTTTAACTTTTCTATTTGTTTGTTGTTCTTGTTTCACTTATTGTGTTGAGCTCTCTTGTTAAAAAAAATACACTCTCATATAATCTCACTTGCATAAAAGAGTGAGAAGCATATTAACCCTTAAAAAAAAGAGAACAAAAAAAAAGCCAAAGAGAAGAGATTCAGTCAGAAAAAATACTCATTATTCACATGCCTTCTTCCTAGCGCTTCTTTGGCTATTTAGATATAGGAATTATAAATTCTGTTATGGTTCTTTTGGTGCAAATTATATTATCTTATTTTTGCCACTTCACTTTTCACTTGGGCTCCCACTTATTGGATTTTTACTCTCTTTTCTCGTATTATATAACACAGAAATTTGTGTATATGATACATAAATTTTTATATATACTATAAATTTATTGATATAAAATAAAAATTTTTGTGCATGGTACATGTTTTGATGGTTACTTAAAATTAGGTTGTATTTGGGTCTAGACATGAGGTTCAAACTTCTTATAAGACAACGTCCGATTTGTGCTAGTGTCGAAGCGCCACTGTCCAAGTTCCTCGTGAGGAAGTGGAGAGTGATACAGAGACTTCAATGCTTAAGTTGGCAAAGACTTTAGATAGATTTTTAGTAGATTAGATTCCGAAATATACCTAAAAGTCTCAGTGTATTTATAGTAGGAGTAATAAGAGTGAATACCCCATCCGACCCCTGACAATTACCTCGAAAGGACAACGAGAACCCCAATAAAAAAAACACCCAATCCGGCCCCTGATATTTTTTTTGGGACTGATTAGTTCCTGTGCCAAAAAAAAAACAACATTGATTTTTTTGGCACAAGGGCCTTGTTGTCCTTTTGAGGTAATTATCAAGGACCGGATTGGGTTTTTTTTTTCAAGGGTCTCATTGTCTTTCGAGATAATTGTCAGGGACTACTTTGGATTTTTCTCGAGTAATAACTATTTGAAGAGTAGTTCCACCTTTAATGGTGGATGGTCATTCCCTTGTTAAAATCTCCCTTCTAAATAAGTGGAAAATATCTTAGAAATTAATTACTAATTCAGTCAAGTAGGACTACTGTTGTCGTGGAGGTCGGGTAAAAAATTAAAAATAGAAGAAGCCATCCTTTGGGTGGACTTTTCTTCCTTTTAGGTCTGGCTTAATGTTTTTGAGTCAGAGTATGAACAGTAGGTAAACTTTTGCTATGAATATATTTTTATTTGTTGGCTAAATCAATATTTTGGACATGTGATCCTTAAAAACTTATGTATTATGTACCAATTTTTTTATGTTGTGTATATTTTATTGGTTGGATGTCAATGTTCTGAATATGTGATCTTTTAAAAAAATTTATGTTGTGCACCAAAATTTTTATGTTATATATTTTATTGGTTGGATATTAATATTCTAGACATGTAATACTTTAAAAATTTTTATATTATATACTAACATTTTCATTTTGTATACCAAAATTTTTATAATATGAATCAAAATTTTTGAACTCTATTTTTTTAAATATATATAGAAGAAAGAAGAAGATGAAGAAAACAATATGAAAGAATATGTGAAAAAAAAAGAGAAAAAAAAAGACGACGCAACGATATTATTAAAGAAGTGCAAAAAAAAGAGGAAAAAAACGAAGAAAAGGAGGAGGAAACGACGACAAAAAGAAAAAAGACGACAATTTTAAAGAAACGCATGTAAAAAAACAAATTTATTTAAATTTAATTCAAAAATTACTTAATCGTCTAATTTTTTTAATATACAAAATAATTTAAGTGGTTCATTGTTATATTTAAATTGAAGTCTAAGCTAGGATTTACTAACATCTTATTTGTCATATTTTTTAAAGAATCCTTTCGGATATGATATGTATTTAGCTTTAGGGCAATGAGAAATGATATTTCTATAACATAGATTATGTATTTTATTATTTTTTCTTAATTGAGCGTGTATAGTATAATTGCATTATATAATTTGTTTTTCTTTTGCCATCACTTCTTAGGTATCACTTTGGTTAGTAGGTAGGATTACAACTTAAAGCTACTTCACCAATTTTCGTTACACGCCTCCTATACATACAAGTTTTTTTTATTTATAAATTATACAAATTGGCTCAAGGTCAATAAAAATGACATGCATCCATACTCTCCACACTCGAACGTAAACACCATGTGCGTTACTCAACCGTTTCACTTTTTCAAAGTGCACTCATAATGAAAAACTCTTCCTCTTCTTCCTCATTCAATACGAAAACCCTCGAGATTCAAGCCACATTTGAAACAAAAAAAAAAAAAAAAAAACTCTGAAGAAACCGTCTAAATCTTCGCAAAAAGTAAAAGAAATCAAGAAAGAAACATTCATATCTCCATAAAAAAAGACCAAAAAGAAGGAACAAACATCATTCAAGGTACTGTTTCATTTTTCTTCTAGGTTTTTCATATTTCTGTTTCTGATTTTGAAATCCAAGTACTATATCGTCGTATTTTTCTCTCTGTTTCACTGTTCTTAGTTTAGATATCATATTACTGTTCTAATAAAACTCTTCAAGTCGTTTACGCTATTTTACGTAGTTCTAGTGAAATGATATTTGGGTGTATACATACAAACTCTATTTTGTGAATGTTTGGATGTCTTTTAAGTAGGTTTGTATACATATAAACTTTGTATGGATCATTTCTAGGTGTATATGTCAGTATGGAATGTGACTGGTGCTTCTAGTGGCAATTTGAACTTAAATATCATTCTGAACTCATTTAATTTATGATTTTACTTGTTTGGTTGAGTTGAATATAATTTTAAACTCATTTAATTTCGTTTAATTGAAAAAACAAAATGTGTATAGGACTGGATTTGGATGTTTGTGGCTGGTATTTAGGTGCACGTGACTGGTTTTTGGGTGTATGGCTCTGGTATTTGGGTGCATTTTTTATCTATTGACAGTATTTCTTTTTTCTTACAGTAAAAATGATGACCAAAAATCAAGGTGAAAAAAAATACAGCGTAAGCGAATATATATATATATCTCTTAGAACAAGTCAACTTTTCCTAATATAAATATAGGTTATTTAAATGACTCTAATTTTGCTTTGTTTACAGCAAACCAAAGACTTGAAGTGTGCCACCAGACTATTGAGCGAAAAATTTGAAAAGATGAGCGAACCGAAGAAAGCGATTGTTCGTGAATTAGGATTTGGTAGACTCATGCACATCCCACCAATGAATGTGCCTCACAAACTATTAAAGGAGTTGGCTAACTCCTTTAAATTGGGCAAAAACACACTGGAAACAGGCTATGGTTCCTTTAAGGTTAAACCCAAAACAATAGGGCATGCCCTTGGCCTCAATGCATCAGGTAACTGGTTACAAAAATTCTGTATAATTCCATTCTCTGTAATATATGAGTGATATTTAGGTGCATGTGAGTGGTATTTGGGTGCATGTGAGTGGTATTTGGGTGCATTTCTTGTAATAAATTATTTTCTTTTTTGTAGGAGATCTATTTTCTGATAAAGTGAGTTATAAGAATCTTTTTTAAGAGAACCAAATCATTTTTAGAAGGTTCCAGGGCAACACTCTGAAGCAGTTGACTGATGAGATGATGAGTATCAGTGTTGAAAGTGAACAAGATCAGTTGATATTTAAGAGGATTTTCATCCTCTATATTCAGATGGCGTTCTTGTTGCCTAGTACAATAACCAAAGTATCTCCCGTGCACATAGCTCCAATTTTTGAGATGAAGAAAATAACAGAGAGCAACTGGGGAGCCCATGTGCTGAATTTCATCATTAAAGGCATAACAAATTACCGTCTGAAAAAGAAAAAATGAATCGATAGATGCCTCTATGCCTTGATGATAATCTATTTCCATCTCGCAAAAAACAAGGAGAAAAAAGGAGAGAAAAAAGCTGCAGTGTCCTGGGTTAGCAATTGGAACAGAGAGCAGCTGGTTGCAAGAATTAGAGCAGAGATAGATGGCCATATGGTAAGCAAACAAAATACCATCTCTAATTTGTGTGTATTTTATTTATATAGATGCTGTAAATTAATATTTCTACTATTTCAGGGCATCGTCAAGATGGCAGAAACAAAAAAGAAATTGAAAGAAGTGAAAGAAAAAGAGAAGAAAAAAAAAAAGAAACCAAGTTCTTTCTCTGAGAATGATTCATCAGAGACTGATGTTGATGTTTTTTCTGAGTCTGAGTTGGAAGAAGACTCAGAGGAACCTACAAGGAAACAACCCAAAAGGGGAGTCAAAAAGTAAGTAATATTTTTGGGTGCATTTTGTCAGTTTTAGGGTATTTTTTTCTAATAATTGTTTGCTTTCCAGAATGAAATTGAGAAAGAGGAAGCAGATTTTAGAAGATTCCAGTTCAGAAAGTAAAAGTGAATTCACTGATGAGTAAGATTCTGAAATTATCATCACTTTCTTTCCTGTTTCTATCAAAATTTAATGTATTAACACAGGGTTTCTCATTTAATTTCAGGAGTGAAGAATCCTTACCAATTAAAAAACAAAAAACAAGCAAAAAAATTCACACTACCGCCAAAAAGTATGAAATGCCTTCGACGGTATCTCATCATCAATATTGTTGTATTTGTCTGATTGATAATTTTTTTATTTTCAGGACGCAATCCAAAAAAAGAAAGCACATAATTGAGGATTCGTCTTCAGAAGAAGAAAATCATTCCTATGATGGGTAACATACTTTTTAAACCTATCTTAAATTTTGTAATCAAAACTATATTTTGTTAACATGTACTTTTCAATGTACTGTCAGAACTGAAATTGGAACTGAAACAATCGAAGGATTTTTAAGACAACATCAGCAAGGGTATGTTGAATTTGGGTGCATATTAACTTTTTTAAGGTGTTTTGGTTGTTGATTATTTTTCTTCCTTTAATTGATAGAATTTTGATATCCTGATTTAACTAAATAGTATTATTTACTGAATGATATTTATTCTATACTTAGAATGTCGGAGGTGAGCTTAGCAACCGAGACTGATCCTTTGTTCCAAGGACAAACGGAGCAAAGCAGTGTAAACAAACTTTCGGATTCCATGTAATTTCTTTTTCTTATACCATTTTTTAAATTCTTTTTTTACCACATTCTTCTAATTCTGTATATATTTTTTTTAGAACAAAGAGCCCTTTAATATTTTATTCAAGAAAAAAAGACAGAAAAAAAAAAAACAAATATCTGCAACAACGTAAGTTCTCAAAAAAAAAAGAGCCTTTCTAGGTGTATTTGGTAATTATTTGGGTGCATTGTTATCTTATTTTGGTGTATTTCAGGTTCAGTCGGGAAGAAGAATCGTTGAGTGATCCAGCTCAACAACAGATCATCGTTTTTCGACCATCCTCTCAATCGCTTGAAATGTAAGTTTTATAACTAAATTTCAACCCTCTAATAATCTATTTTAAAAGGGTTTTCTTAACATTTTATTTTTGTCTTGTTTAGAGTTCCAATTCAACTATACTGCCTTCATCCCAGGCAACATCAGAAAGCCCTATCCCACCATTTGAACCATCCCCCCCAACAGACAGGTGAGCAAAAATATTTGGGTACATTTTATTATTGTTTGGGTATATTGTTATCTTATTTGGGTATATATCCTGAAAATTGAGCAATAATTGAATTTTTTATAATCTGATTCATTTTCTCTAACCCCACAGCACTCCAGAACCCCAAAAAATTGATGAAAGCACACCAACAATGCCACCAGCTCCACCTAAAATGTAAGTTCATCACAATAGAAATTGATTTTCGATATCATTCATTTTTTTCTTAGTCTTATAGTACGATATATGTCAACACGCAGTGATCCAGCCCTTGAAGCGACTGCTGCTGCACTATTGATGATGGCAAGGACAACGTCCTATGTACCTAAAGAATTACCGTTGCCATCATTCAGCCTTGACTTGACTGATTCAAGCCAAGAGGAAACACAGACCCAAAAGGGGGTGGGGCAAGCAGAAGCTCAGGTGGTAAAAAGTCCGAAAACCACAATACTAATAGAAGAATTAGACGTACTGGTGGAAAAGATTGCAAAGAGTGGAGAAAAGACAACAACGGATTTTCCAGAAGGTAAAAGCCTGCCAACTAAAAAGCAGACCGTAGGCCAGATTTTTGACAAATTTGAAACTCCTACGAGGAGATATTTAATGTCGGTCGAAATGAGAAAAAAATGCTACCTCTGGGCAACACGTATCAGGACATACGCGGACGACACTACTGATGAGTATGATGAAATTTGCACACTGAACACCCAACAACTGTTGGTGTTGTCAAGAGTCCACTTTGTATCTTTAAAAGCTACTTCATATAATGAAGCTGACGTAAGATTAGAATAAGATTAATGATTATGTTATGACATGTGACTGCAACATTGATTGATGTAATTAATTTGGCTATTTTTTTTTCTAGATTGTCACTGCCATATGCCTGATCCTCAACCAACAGAATATTAAAAGATTCCAAGAAGAAATTTACTGTCTTCCACCTAATATTGTGGTAAGGTGTAATGTATTAAAATTTGGGTGCATTTTGTTATCTTTTGGGTGCATTAAAAGATTTTTTTTGGTGTTTCACAAATGCTGTAGAACATGGCTATTGGAAATCATCTAGATGGGGTGTTCTTACAGCCAAAATCCAAAAAGCCATTTAATGTCGAAGACTACCCAATGTTTATACCCTTTTTTGGACCGGAAAAAATTAGCATCATATTCATATGTAAGTTTTCATTTTTAAAACTTCTTATCACAATTCTTTGGTTATCTATGAATTAAACTAAAACAGTGTTCAATATGGAGATGTTTCAGATTTTTGCACCTGTTTGCTATTCAAATTAGTGGTGGATAAGAGTGGCTGATGTAAGAAAGAAAAAATTTTATATACTTGACCCCTATCACAAGACGTGTCCCTCCAAAGACAGAATGAAGCTAAATAAATTTATTGTAAGTTGATTATGTTTTTTGCGTTTTTAAATTTAGGTGCATTTTAATTCAAAGTAAGGTGTATATTGTTATCCTTTGGGTGTATTGATATATTAGACCTATTCCTTCTTATATTCAGCTTTGTTTTTTGTATTTAGGGGTATGTGATTTCGAGAATTAGGGTTTATACCGGAGGCACCTCTCAAGAGAAAAGATCGTGAAATTGAGCCTCCTTACATTGACATTTCAGGCCAAAAAACAGAGTACAGATCTTTCACTCTGAAAAATTGTGTTTTCAATTGCTGTCATATTTTAATTTGTAAATTATTTTTGGTTTTCAGCTATGATTGTGCTATTTATGTCATGAAATGGCTTGAAATAATCGAGCCTCAAAACGTTAAAAATGGGAAGTATGAGTAGGACAATTGGACTCAAGTAATTATATTTAAAACTATATAACTCTCTATTACTTTTCTAAATTAACAGATTTAATTCAAACAATATTCTTTCAAACTATAGGCGGAGGTCGACCACTTCAGAGTTGAATTTGCTTCCCAAATTCTTTTTCAAGACATGAATAGTGACAGAGATTCAGCGATCAAGGAAAGTGAAACAATGAGATTGTCGAAGCCATTTGTAGCTTTGTTGAGCCCATATTGTCAAGTAGATTCTTATGATATTGAAAGTGACAGTGATTGACTTCAGTTTTATGTAGTATTGAAATAGTTTGAACACTTGTAAATTTTGTGAATAATTAATTAGTTTGTATTATAAAATTTGTTTGCATAAATAAACTGTCTATACTGTATTCAAAAGCTGTAAATTACAGGTACATAGAAAATAAAGGAAAACAACACCAAACCAACTAATGCGCCCAATTACTTTAACTATGCACCCAAATATAACCCGTATACACCCAAATATGTACCATAAATACTTAAAACCCTAAAATCCTAAACCATAAACCCTAAAATCCTAAATCCTAAAATCCTAAACCCTAAACCCTAAACCCTAAAAAGCTAAACCCTAAACCCTAATTATGCACCCAAATATAACCCATATACACCCAAAATATACACTAAATACCTAAAACCCTAAAACCCTAAAACCCTAAACCCTAAAATCCTAAATCCTAAACCCTAAACCCTAAAACCCTAAACCCTAGACCTTAAACCCTAAACCTTAATTATGCACCCAAATATAACCCGTATACACCTAAAATATAGCCTAAATACCTAAAACCCTAAAACCCTAAACCCTAAACCTTAAATACATAAAACCGTAAAACCCTAAAACACTAAACCCTAAACCCTAAAACCCTAAACCTTAAAACATAAAAACTAAACAAAAAAAATTTATAACATAAACAGCAGCATTTGAAAATATATAAATGTAAAATGTCAAACACAAAAAAATTCAGAAATACACCAAAAAACTAATTTTTACACCCATATTCTGTTACTATACACCCAAAAAACTATCCCTGTTGCTGGTTTCCTGAACTGATAATTCATAACATGTCCATGATATGGGCTGGAATTTGGACGCACCACTGATGCAGCATCAAATAGGTTTAACTGGAAATAATAAACTAACATATTAGCAAAATTATTAACAAGAAAATTAAACTCAATCACCACATATTTAAAGAACATCATTTTTATCTCGTTTAAAACTTTCGTTTTCTTCTTTTTTAAGGCATTTGAAATCTGTTTGTCCAACTTTGAACCTAGCTTATTTTTTGGACGTCCTCTTGTTCGAACTCTTGGAGGGTTTTGAATCTCGTTAACGGATTCCAAGTTGGCATCTTCGTGAGATAACGAACATGTCCCCTTCCTTTTGGATTTTAGTTATTCCATCTCAACCATGACATTATCATATGCACGGTACAGAATGGCAGTCAGATCCTTCAATTCTGATGCAAATTCGTAAATATTTTGTGAATGAAATACCAGTTCGTCAAATCTCTTGCTTCTTGGCTCCAATAGTGGCTCGTCGTGACTGCTCTTGATATGTGTGTGTCGCCTCTTTACCTTCTTGCTCCATCGTTCCAATATATATATATATCTGGGTGACACTTGGGTTACTCGTTCAAAGCTTAACATGCTTAGTGCGTGACGGCACAATATCCCTCTTGACTCGAATAATAAGCATTGGCATTTCACTTGGGCTGCTACTGAGTCGTAAGTAACCACAAACTTGTTGAATATTGAGCTGGAAACTTGTTCTCCAACTTTGTATACTGAATAGCCTAGAGCGGAGTTCGTTAATCTTGTGATGCAATTCGCCTTCCCTCTGAATTGTGCTTGGACTTTCCTAAACTTTTGGTGAGTGTACACATGTTGAAACTGAGCTTCAATGGAGGATTTTGTTGCATACGGTATCACTATATGAAAATCTGTAGCATCCGATTCTCTCTCTGCTTGCTCCCTGCTTCCGAGGCAATTATTGTATTGTTTGACAAATTGAATAAGCGAGCTGTTCCGGGTAATAAACTTGTTAAAAAATGAATGCATACTCTCGCTCCTTTGTGTGCTTCTCATCCCAGCCCAAAAGTGGTGATCCAGATAAATTGGAACCCATATATGACGGTCTTCATAAAGATCTGCAATATACACCCAAATCAGACTACAATGCACCCAAAAATATGCAATTTGCACCTCTGCTGCGGATTTTAAAAAATATTACCCGAAAGCCACTTGTTGTCCACAAGACCATACTTTAGTAGAAAATCATTCCAATTCCTATCAAATGAATCTTTGCTATGAGAATTCCAAATAACTTGGCTCATTTCTTGTTCGATTTCTATATGTCCCTTGTACCCGTTTAATTTGCTTGGAATCTTCTTTGTGATGTGCCAAATACACCAACGGTGAATTGTCGTGGGCATACAAGCCTCGATAGCCCTTTTCATTGACGCGCATTGATCGGTGAAAATCCCTTTCGGAGCATTTTCTCCCATGCAACGAAACCAACATTGAAATAACCATTTGAATGATTCAATATCTTTGTTTTTCATCAAAGCGCATCTGAGAAGTGTTGACTGACCGTGGTGATTCATCCCGACAAAAGAACCACAAACCAGATTATACCTGAAACAGATTACCACAAAACAGAATTATAATCAACAAAATGCACCCAAATAATGATTCTATGCACCCAAAAAATGCCGATATGCACCTCTGCAGCAGATTCATAAAACAACATAAATTCAGCATCATAAACCAGAACACCATGTTACCTATTTGTATTGTAGGTGGTGTCAAATGAAATAATATCTCCGAAATACTCACAGGCAACTCTGCTCCTTGCATCTACCCAAAAAGCAAGCTTAATGGACTGATCGTCCTCGAGTTCGAGCTCGAAAAAGAAATTCTGATTCTTCTCTTTCATTCTTAATAAGTATTTCCCGAATTCTTTTGCATCCTCTTGTTCTGAAACATTCAGCACTTCTCTAGTGATGTAATTCCTCACGTCTTTTTCGATAAAATTTAACTCGCGGTGACCCTCGGCTACTGCAACAAATGATTGGAAAGTTTTGCTAGGTCTGATACCGGCTTTCTCGTTATTCTCTATTGTACGACACACGGACATGCTTAGTTCCCTGTGCTGTTTGAGCATCTGTGCTTGATCTGGACAGCAAGGATGTGAATGATGCAACACGACCTTCGAAATGATCCAAATACCAACATCCTTCGATACATGTATATAAATTCTTGCAGGACAATTTAAACCAGCTGAGAGATTTGTCTTGTTGGTCGGAGATATTTTCGATTTCTATTTTCCCTCTCTAGTACATGTAATCAATTGATTCATAATTTTGTTTCCCTTCTTATTTATGCACCGAACTCTTGTAGAAAAACCTACAACCTTTGAATAATCCTTGTAGAATTTTGTAGCATCATCAAGGGTTTTAAAAGTCATCCCAACCTTGGGGACAAACTGGTCATCAATTACATAGAAGGTCTGCAAAAATACACTATATTAAAACAGAAACTAAAACAATTCAACTAAAATAATAAACTGTAATAAACTGTAAATGCACCCAAAATTTTCTTAAATGCACCCAATTATTACTGATCTACATCCGAATGTTTGATATAAAATAGACAAAATTATTTTAATTCTAAGGAGAACTAGTGCATTAGATTCAATTCAAATAAGGAAGAAAAAATAGCAAATATCACAGGCAAAGTCACAGATTATTCAACTACACAATAAAAAACTACTAATCAGATTCAAATTCAAATTCAATTACCAACTAAAACTAAATCACACCTCAGGAACTTCATTGGATTCAGTTTTAAAATCCACTTCGCTCTGGTTCACCTGAGAATTTGAAGTTGAATCATCCATTATCTTCAAATGCAAAACAAAACGAAAAATCTGAAGCACGTAGGGCAGAGAAAAACGCATGTAAAACACGAAGAAAAAGGTACAGAGAAACGCTCAAAACAGATCGACGAGAGAAGACAAGGAAACGCAGAAGAAATTGGAAAAAGGAAACGAAATCCTTTTGAAAAAGGAAGTTATATATTCGCATGTTGATTGATTGAAAAATCTGTTAAGCAGACGCGTGAAACATATGTCCAAAGAGAAGCGTGTTTTAGGGATAAAAAGTATTGAAGACTTGTAAGACTTGTATAGAAAAAAGACTTGTATGTGGAGATTTTCTGTTTCCGTTAAGCCTCTCCACCATTTTGTTTTCTTCAGTTTTTTTTTTTCTTTTTTTATTTATAGTTGGCTAAAAGGTTCAAGGATTTTGCTTTTGGTCATAACGTTAAGGAATTGGACCAAGAAAACAAACGGGAAACACGTATGTTCGGTTTTTGGGTACTGAAATAGGTCTGAAACAGAGGGCTTCTTAGTCTCTGGGTGTAAAAGTTTAGTGCATGGACAAAATTTAGGAAAAAAAAATCTTCTCAATTTTTTATAAATTTGTTAAGGCTGCATTTTTTTAAAAACCGAAATACTAAGATAGAATCATAGAAATATAAAAATATAAAATAACAGATAAAAGATAGACACAAATATTATATCTTAAAATATTAAATTAATATATTTTATATTATTTTTAACAAAAAAATATAAAAATATTAATAAAAGATATAACTATTATTTTTTTTTAATATTTTAACTAATTTTTTATAATTATATTTTATATTATTATATTTTTTATCCTAAATTTTTGTGTGTAATATATTGAATTATGACTATTTGTATCTCTATCTTTTATGAATTGTCCTTAATATATTATATTATTTTATTCTCAATACCAAACATAGTCTTACAAAATTAAAGCAAAATCTTTACACGTTTTATTTTTTCTCTCTCTTTTTTTAAGTAGCAAGAGAATACAAAACCAAGTGGGACACACTGGATGGACAAAGCATATATGACTTAACTTGGGTGAGTTAAATTGTTAGTTTATTTATTTGTTTAAATAAGTATTAATATTTAAATTTTGTCTTATGTATGTGTGCAGTAGTTTATTGGTTAATAATAAACATTTAAATAAAACTTAAAGAGTTATGAAATATTGTGAAAAATAATTTAAAAGAAAAAAAATATGATCTTTTTTCTGTGTTACTTTACACACTTAAAAAAGTTATATATTTTACTTTTGAGATTTAAATTATAATGCATCTTAAATAAAAGACTTATAAATTCTCTATTTATATCAAATCTTAGTTGCTTACTCTTAAAATTTAGACTTTAGTGCAGTTTGATAAGAGACTAAGAATTTTCAAGACCTGGTCCGATCCTGAAATTTGGTCGAATCCGAAGCATATTTTTTGTTGGGTTTAGGTTTATAATTCCTATCCTGTATTATTTTTGGATCGGATTCAGGTTATGCTTCAGGGTCCTGAGCCTGTCCAAAATTATTTTTTACAATAAAAATTAGTAATATTATATTATATTTTTATACTTTAATTAATATTTTTATATTATATAATATTATTTTTATTTTAAAATATTTTTTTAATATAAATATAATATAATATTTATTAAATTAATTTTTAAAAATAAAATTTTATTATTTTAATATATAAAATTTATAAATTTGTATATACTAATTTTATATTAAATTAACTCCAATTAATCTGATTTATTTCAAATCACTTTTGGATCAAGTTAAAATAAATTTAGTAGCTTTTTAGAATTGAGTTTGAATCTATTTAAATTTTAACCCCGACTCGCACCAGTCCATAAACACTCCTACAAGTAGGGGCGGCAAGCGGAGAAGCCCGCCCCGCCCCGCCCCGCCTAGTGAGGCGGTCTCAAAATCCCAGCCCGCACCGCCTAACGGCGGGCTGGCGGGCCGGCGGGCTAAGCCCACCAAATATCTTTTTTTTTTAACTATTAAATAATATATATAAAGATATAAAAAAATCTCTTCTATTTTTTACTTTTAATTATTATAATTTCTAAAGGCATAAAAAATTATATTTTTTATATTCATAAACAATAAAATCTTTGTAATTATAAATATCTAATAAACATAATTATAAACCAAGTTTTCATCCAAAACATAAGTATAAATATTCTCTCTAAAGCAAAATAAACATAATTTAAAACATAATTATAAATATTGTCTCCAAAATAACATAAACATAATTCAAACCACTCAATTTTTATCTTCATACTCTTATAAATTAGGTTGGAGGAAGTTAGGTTTTGGCAAAAAAATTGTAAAAATACTCCCTTACTAAAATAATACTAAGCCCAACGGGGAAGCCTGCCCCGCCCCGCCAAAGCTCGCGGTTTAAGCGGTGCGGGTTAGGCGGGCTTTTGCTATTTGGCGGTCCCCATTTTTCAGCCCGACCTACATTTTTTGACGGGTTACGCGGGCCGGCCCGACGGGTTTAGGCCCGTTTGCCACCCCTACCTACAAGAGACCCACAAATTCTTTATCTGCCCAACTACAGGCCAAGTCTTATCTACAGTAAATTGTGCGTGTTTAATTAAAAATATATCTTTTGGTATTGAAACAGGACTAAATACGCCTAAAATTTTACTCCTCCCAATAAGCTACCTCTATTCACACCTCAAAGTCCAAACCATCTCGGTTAAATCTTCACATGCTAAATCTTTAATTTATTGGCCTATTGGGTTTTTAGGATCCAAGAAAAGAATCTACACAAAAACCTTGAAGAGAGAAATTTAGAAAAAAACATATGCCTGTCATGTTTGTAGGAACATTTGACCCAAAAAAGTTTGGAAACAAGCTTTTTGTACTCTGTTATCAGTACTTTATACTTTTTGTAGGGGAAACAATTGTTTTCGTCGAAGAAAAAGGGAAACAAATAAAACTAATAGAAACAGTATTTGGATGATCATATGATATGCCTGTACATAGCAAAAAAGTTGAATTAGCTAAAAAGGGGGAAATAATTTTTTAATCAATATCATTTTAAAATTTTATTTTAAGCGCATTTAAAAAAATGTGTTACAATTCTCAAATCAGTGAAACTTTATTGAATAAACTTAATAGAATTTGCTTCTTTTTTTACCCTTCCAAATAACCATTGCAATAGATTTTGACAAATTTCATTAAATGTGATTGATTTATGTTTTTTTAATAATTGATTTAGGGCTAATTAATGTATGTATAATGTACTGGTAAGATGCACAAAAAATATTAATTTTTTTATCAGGCCTGCTACACATACAAGTCTTTTTGGCTTATAAGTTCTACAAGTTGGCCCAAACCCAACAAAAATCACGCGCATCACACTCCCCACACTCGCGTAAAAACCACGCGCGTTACTCAGCCGTTTCGTTTTTCGAAAGCGCGCTCATTATGAAAGACTCTTCCTTTTCTTCCTCAATCAATACCCAAACCCTCGAGATTCAAGCCACGTTCGAAACCAAACAAAGCTCTGATGAAACCGTCAAATTCCTCGCGGAAAGTAGAAGAAATCAAGAAGAAAATATACAAATCTCCATCATAAAACACCAAAAAGAACGAACAAACATTATTCAAGGTACTGTTTCATTTTTCTTCTAGGTTTTTCACATTTTTGTTTCTGATTTCGAAATCGAAGCACTATATCGTCGTATTTCTCTCTCTGTTTCACTGTTCTTGGTTTAGATCTCATATTACTGTTTTGATGAAACTGTTCAAGTCATTTACGTTGTTTTACATACTTCTAGTGAATGGTTTAACTTGTATTGAATTTCAAGTGAAATAATTTTTGGGTGTATACATATAAACTCTATTTTGTACTTGTTTGCATATTTTTTAAGTAGGTTTGTATACATATAAAGTCTGTATGGTGGATTTCTGGGTGTATATGTCCGACTTTGAATGTGACTCGTGCTTCTAGTGTCATGTTGAACTTAGGATTGGATTTGGGTGTATGTGGCTGGTATTTGAATGTACGTGACTGGTATTTGGGTGTATTTTTTATCTATTGACAGTATTTCTTTTTCCTTGCAGTAAAAATGCCAACCAAGAACCAAGGTGAAAAAAATACAATGTAAGCGCATATATATATCTTAGAACAAGTCAATTTTTCCTAATACAAATATAGGTTATTTAAATGACTCTAATTTTGCTTTGTTTACAGCAAACCAAAGACTTGAAGTGTGCCACCAGACTATTGAGTGAAAAATTTGGAAAGATGAGCGAGCCAAAGAAAGCGATCGTTTGTGAATTAGGTTTTGGTGGACTCATGCACATCCCACCAATGAATGTGCCTCACAAACTTTTAAAGGAGTTGGCTAACTCCTTTAAATTGGGCAAAAACACACTAGAAACAAGCTATGGTTCCTTTAAAGTTAAACCCAAAATAATAGGGGCTGCCCTTGGCCTCAATGCATCAGGTAACTAATTACAGAAAACCTCAATACTTCCATTCTCTGTAATATATTCTTCGTAATATCTTATTCTGATCTCATGTAATCAAGTAATAAATGTAGGAGTATATGAATGATATTTTGGTAAATATGAGTGATATTTGGGTGTATTTCAAGTAATAAATTATTTTTTTTGTAGGAGATCTATTTCCTGATAAATTGAGTTATAAGAAACTTTCTAAAGAGAACAAACTAATTTTTAGAAGGTTCCAGGGAACACTCTAAAGAATCTGACCGATGACATGATGAGTATCGGTGTTGAAAACGAATAAGATCACCTGATGTTCAAGAGAATTTTATCCTCTATATTTAGATGGCGTTCTTGTTGCCAACTACAATAAACAACGTATCTCCTGTGCACATAGCACCAATTTTTAAGATGGAGAAAATAACGGAGGGCAACTGGGGTACCCATGTGCTGAATTTCATCATCAAAGGCATTACAAATTACTGTCTGAAAAGGAAAAAATCAATCGACGGATGCCTCTATGCCTTGATGATAATATATTTCCATCTAGCAAAAAACAAGGACAAGAAAGGAGAAGAAAATCCTGGACTGCTCTGAGTTAGCAACTGGAATAGAGAGCAGCTGGTTGCAAGGATGGGAGTAGAGAAAGATGGTCATATGGTAAGCAAACAGAATACGTTCTCTAATTTGGGAGTCTTTTATTTATGTAAATGCTGTAAACTAATATTTCTACTGTTTCAAGGCATCGTCAAAATGGCAGAAACAAAAAAAAATTGAAAGAAATGAAAAAAAAAAAAGAAAAGAAAGAAGAAAAAAAAAACAAAAAAGAAGAAGACAAGTTCATCATCTGAGAGTGATCCATCAAAGACTAAAGTTGATTTTTCCTCTGAGTCTGAGTCTAAAGAAGACTCAGAGGAACCTTGATAGAATTTTGATTTCCTGATTTAACTAAATAGTATTTTTACTGAATGATATTTATTCTATACTTAGAATGCTGGAGGTGAACTTAGCAAACGAGGCTGATCCTTTGTTTCAAGGACAAACGGATCAAAGCAGTATAAACAAACCTTTGGATTGCATGTAATTTCTTTTTCTTATATCATTTTCTAAATTCTTTTTTTTACCATATTCTTCTAATTCTGTATATATCTTTTTTAGAATAAAGAGTCCTTTAATGTTTTATTCAAGAAAAAAAAAAGCAGAAAAAAACAAAAATCTGCAACTACGTAAGTTCTAAAAAAAAAAAAGAGCCTTTCCGGGTGTATTTGGTTATTATTTAGGTGTATTGTTTTCTTATTTGGGTGAATTTCAGGTTGAGTCGGGAAGAAGAATCGGTCAGTGACCCAGCTCAACAACAGATGGTTGTTTTTCAACCGCCCTCTGAACTGCTTAATATGTAAGTTTTACAACTAAATTTTAACCTTCTAATCATCTATTTTAAAAGGCTTTCTTAACATTTTATTTTTGTCTTGTTTAGAGTTCCAATTCAACTATGCATGCCTTCATCCTAGACAACATCAGCAAGCCCTGTGCCATCATTTGAACCATCCCCCCAACAGAGAGGTGAGGAATAATATTCGGGTGTATTTAGTTATTGTTTGGGTGTATTGTTTTCTTATTTGGGTATATATCTTGAAAATTGAGCTGTATTTGATTTTTTTATAATTTGATTCATTTTCTCTAACCCTACAGCACTCCACAATCCTAGAAAGTTGATGAAAGCACACTGACGATGCCACCGGCTCCATCTAAAATGTAAGTTCAACACAATTGAACTTGGTTTTCGATATCATTCATTTATTCTTATTCTTATAGTACGATATATGTCAACACACATTGATCTATCCCCTGAAGCTACTGCCGCTGCACTATTGATGATGGCCCGAACAGCATCCTACGTACCTAGAGAATTTTCGTTGCCATCATTCAGCTTTGGCTTCACTGATTCAAGACAAGAAGAAACACAGACCCAAGAGGGGGAGGGGCAACCAGAACCTCAAGTGAAAAAAAATCCAAAAACCACGGTACTAATAGAAGAATTAGATGAGCTGGTAGAAAAAAATTACATAGAGTGGAGAAAAGACAGCATTGGATTTTGCAGGGGGTAAAAGTCCCCCAATTGAAAAACAGACTGTGAGCCAAATTTTTGACAAGTTTGAAACTCCTACAAAGAGCAATTTAATGTCAGCCGAAATGAAAGAAAAATGTTACCTCTAGACCACACGTATAAGGACATACAGGGATGAAAGTACTGATGAGTATGATCCTGTTTGCACACTCAATGCCCAACAATCATTGGTGTTGTCAATAGTCCACTTTGCATCTCTAAAAGTTATCTCATATATTGAAGCTGACGTAAGATTAGAATAAGATTAATGATTATATTATGACATGTGACTGCAATATAGATTGATGTAATTAATTTGGGTATTTTGTTTTGTAGATTATCACTGCTATGTGCTTGATCCTGAACCAAGAAAATATTAAAAGATTTCAGGAAGAAATTTACTGTCTCCCACTTAATATTGTGGTAAGGTGTAATGTAATAAAATTTGAGTGTATTTGTGTAATCTTTTGGGTGTATTAAAAGATTTCTTTTGGTGTTTCACAAATGCTGTAGAACATGGCCATTGAAAATCATGCAGGTGGGGAGTTCTTACAGCCAAAATCCAAAAAGCCATTTATGGTCGAAGACTACCCAATGTTTATACCCTTTTTGGACCTGAAAAAATTAGCATCACATTCATATGTAAGTTTTTATTTCTAAAACTTCTTATCATAATTCTTTGGCTATGTGTGAATTAAACTAAAACATTGTTCAATGTGGACGTGCTTCAGATTTTTGCACCTGTTTGCTATTAAGAGCATTGGTGGATATGGGTGGCTGACATAAGAAAGAAAAAATTTTATATACTTGACCTATATCACAAGGAGTGTCCCTCCAAACCCATAATGAATCTAAATAAATTTGTTCTAAGTTGATTATGTTTTTTGTGTTTTAAAATTTGGGTGTATTTCAATTCAAAGTATGGTGTACATTGTGATCCTTTGGGTGTGTTCATTTATTATATTTATTCTTTCTTATATTTTGCTTTGTTTTTTGTTTTTAGGGGTACGTGATTTCAAGAATTAGGGTATATGCTGGGGGCACATCTCAAGAAAAAAGATCGTGAAATTGAACCTCCATACATTGACATTTCAGGCCAACAAACACCGTATGAATCTTTTACTCTAAAAATTATGTTTTCTCTTGCTGTCCTATTTTAATTTGCTAAATTATTTTTTGTTTTCAGCTTTGATTGTGCTGTTTATGTAATGAAATGACTTGAAATAATCCAGTCTCAAAACATTAAAATGGGGAAGTATGAGTGGGACAATTCGACTCAGGTAATTGTGTTTAAAACTATATGATTCTCTATTACTTTTTTAAATTAACAGAGTTGATTAAAAGAATATTCTTTTAAACTGTAGGCGGAGGTGGACCACTATAGAGTTGAATTTGTTTCCCGGATTCCTTTTCATGAGATGAATTGTGACAGAAATATAACGATCAAGAAAAGTGAAGTAATGAGATTGTCCAAGCCATCAGCAGTGTTATTGAGTCCATATTGTCAAGTAGATTCATATGATATTTACAGTGATAGTGATTAATTTCAGTGTTATCTAGTCTTGAAATAGTTTGAACACTTATAAATTTTGTGAATATTTAATGTAGTTATATTATAAAATTTGTTTGCATAAATAAACTGTCTATGCTGTATTCAAAAGCTGTAAATTACAGGTACAAAAAAAAAGTAAAGAAACACACCAAACCAACTAATACGCCCAATTACTTTAATTATACACTCAAATATAACCCGTATACACCCAAATATATACCCTAAAATCCTAAACCCTAAACCCTTAAACCATAAACTCTAAAACCCTAAACCCTAAACCCCTAAACCCTAAACCCCTAAATTGTAAAACCCTAAATCCTAAAACCCTAAAACCTAAACCATAAACCCTAAACCCCTAAATCCTAAACCCTAAATCCATAAACCCTAAATCCTAAACCCTAAAACACTAAACTCTAAACACTAAACTGTAAACCATAAACCCTAAAAACTAAACAAAACACTAATTTCTAACATAAATAGCAGCATCTGAAAAATATAAAATTAAAATGTCAAATACAAGAGAATTCAGAAATATACCCAAAAAATTGAGCTACAACAATATCCTGTAACTATACACCCAAAAACCTATCCACTGCTGCTGGATCCCTGAACTGATAATTCATAACATGTCCGTGATAGTGGCTGGAATTTGCTTGCACCACTGATGCAGCATCAAAAAGGTTTAACTGGAAATAATAAACTCACATATTAGCGAAACTATTAACAAAATAATTAAACTCAATTACCACCTATTTAAGGAACATCACTTTTACCTCGCTTAGAGCTTTCATTTTCTTCTTCTTTGAGGCGTTTGCAATCTATTTGTCCAACTTTGAACCTAGTCTATTTTTTGGACGTCCTCTTATTCGAACCCTTGGAGGGATTTGAAGCTCGTTAACAGATTTCAAGTTGGCATCTTCGTGAGATAACGAACATGTCCCATTCCTTTTGGCTTTTAGTTCTTCCATATCAACCATGATGTTATCGTAGACACGGTGCAGAATGGCAGTCAGCTCCTCGGATTCTGATGCAAATTCGCATATATTTTACGAACGAGACACCAATTCGTCAAACCTCTTGCTTCTTGGATCCAACAGTGGCTCATCGTGGCTGTTCTTGATGTGTGTGTGTCGCTTCTTTACCTTCTTGCTCCATCGTTCCAAAATATATCTCGGTGACACTTGGGTTACTCGTTCAAAGCTTAACACGCTTAGGGCGTGACGGCACAATATCCCTCTTGACTCGAATAATAAGCACTGGCATTTCACTTGGACTGCTACTAAGTCGTAAGTAACCGCAAACTTGTTGAATATTGAGTTGGAAACTTGTTCTCCAACTTCGTATACTGAATAACCTAAAACGAAGTTCATTAATCTTGTGATTCAATTCACCTTCCCTCTAAATTGTACTTGAACTTTCCTAAACTTTTGGTGAGTGTACACATGTTGAAACTGAACTTCTGTGGAGGATTTTATTGCACACGGTATGACCGTGTGAAAATCTGCAGCATCTGATTCTCTCTCTGTTTGCTCCCTGCTTCCAAGGCAATTATCATATTGTTTGACAAATTGAATAAGTGAACTATTCCGGGTAATGAACTTGTTGAAAAAAGAATGCATGATCTCGCTCCTTTGTGTACTTCTCATCCCGGTCTAGAAGTGGCGATCAAGATAAATTGAAACCCATATATGATGGTCTTTATAAAAATCTGCAAAATACACCCAAATCAGACTATAATACACCCAAAAACATGAATTTTACACCTTTGTTGCATATTTTAAATGTCATTACCTAAAAGCCACTTGTTGTCCACAAGACCATACTTCAGCAGAAAATCATCCCAATTCCTATCAAATGATTCTTTGGTATGAGAATTCCAAACAACATGGCTCATTTCTTGTTCGATTTCTATTGTCCCTTGTAGCCGTTTAATTTGCCTGGAATCTTCTTCATGATGTGCTAAATGCACCAACGGTGAATTGTTGTGGGCATACAAGCCTCGATAGCTCTTTGCATCCATGCACATTGATCGGTGAGAATCTCTTTCGGAGCATTTCCTCCCATGCAACGAAGCCAACATTGAAATAACCATATGAATGATTCAATATCTTCGTTTTCATCAAAGCGCATCGAAGAAGTGTTGACTGACCGTGGTGATTCACCCCGACAAAAGAACCACAAACCAGATTATACCTAAAACAGATTACGACATAACATAATTAAAATCAACAAAATACACCCAAATCATTATCTTATACACCCAAAAACCTCCAATATACACATCTGCAGCAGATTCATAAAACAACATTAATTCAGCATCATAAACCAGAACAGCATGTTACCTGTTTGTATTGTAGGTGGTGTCAAATGAAATAACATCTCCGAAATACTCATAGGCAGCTCTGCTCCTTGCATCCACCCAAAAAGCAAGCTTAATAGACTGATCATCCTCGAGTTCGAGCTCGAAAAAGAAATTCTGATTCTTCTCTTCTATTCTTAATAAGTATTTCCCGAATTCTTTTGCATCCTCTTGTTCTGAAACATTGCACACTTCTCTAGTGGTGTAATTCTTCACATCTTTTTCGATAAAATTTAACTCGCGGTGACCCCTAGCTGCTGCAACAAATGATTGGAAAGTTTTGCTAGGTCTGATACTAGCTTCCTCGTTATTCTCTATTGTACGATGCACGGATATGCTTAGTTTCATGTGCTGTTTGAGCATCTGTGCTTGATCTGGACAGTAAGAATGTAAATGATGCAACACGACCTTCGAAATGATCCAAACACCAATATCCTTTAATACGTGTATATAAATTCTTACAGGAAAATTTAAACCAGTTGAGGGATTTGTCTTCTCGGTCGGAGATATTTTCGATTTCCATTTTCCCTCTCTGCTACATGTAATCAATTGATTCTTAATTTTGTTTTCCTTCTTATTTGTGCTCCGAACTCTTGTAGAAAAATATGCAACCTTCGAATAATCCATGTAGAATTTTGTAGCATCTTCAAAGGTGTTAAAAGTCATCCCAATCTTGGGGACAAACTGGTCATCAACACCACAGAAGGTCTGCAAAATACACTCAAAATACACCATATTAAAACAAGCATAAACTATAAAATGCAAATACAACTATAAAACCATCATCAAAAATAAGAAAACCAGATTCATGAATCATAACTAAACAGAAACTAAAATCATTCAACTAAAATAATAAGACAATTCACCCTCCGTCAGATGAAAAGTCATAAACTGTAAATACACCCAAACTTTCCTGAAATACACCCAATTATTACTGATCTACACCCTAATGTCTGATATAAAATGGACAAAATTATTTTAATTCTAATGAGAACTAGTACATTAGATTCAAATCAAATAAGGAAGAATAAACAGCAAATATCACAGGCAAGGTTCACGCATTATTTAGTTACACAATCAAAAACTACTAATTGGATTCAAATTTAGATTCAATTACTAACTAAAACTAAATCACACCTCAGGAACTTCATTGGATTCAGTTTCAAAATCCACTTCACTCTGGTTCAGTTGCCAATCTGAAGTTGAATAATCCATTATCTTCAAAAATGATTTCACAGCTTGATGTCAAAAAATAATGGATAAACGCACAATGAAAAATCTGAAGCACGTAAAGGAAGAAGGAGAAAGCAGAGAGAAACACACGTAAAAGACGAAGGAGAAGGAAGAGTGAAACGCACGAAAGAGATCGAAGAGAGAAGGCAAGAAATTCGAAAAAAGAAAATGAAATCCTTTCAAAAAAGGAAGTTATATATTCGCACGTTGATTGAGTTAAAATCTGTTAGAAGCGCGTGAAACATATGTGCAAAACATGCGCGTTTGAGCGTAACATCAATTAGAGGACTTGTAAGACTTGTAGAGCAAAATCACTTGTATGTCAAAATTAATTATTTTTTTATATCTAAGATTTATTTAATAAAAAATATTATTCAATATATTTAAGCTCATACATATTTTTTTTTATTAATGCAAACACTAAATAAAAATATAAACCAAAAAATATAAAATAATTAGATTAGTTAAAAAAACCATAGTATGTAATAAATTAATATCTTAATTTTTATGAAAAAATATGTGCACATATTTTTTTGTAAATATCCAAATTTTAACTTATATCTGCAACATTCATCATTTCATATTTATAGACTATATCTTTAATTTTGTATCTAATAAAATTTAAATATTATTTATATTAAAATTTTTATCTAATTAAAAAAAAACCCAATTAACAATAAAGAGATACTAATTGATTAAACACACTATATATATATATATATATATATATATATATATATATATATTTGTATTATTATACATTTTTTTATTAATACTAGTATATATTTTCGTATTCTGTATGGGATAATACATAAAATTATATAAAAAAATTTATTAAAAAATTAAATAAAAAATATATAGTAATTATTATTATAAATATTTTACAAAGTTATAATTAAAATCAAACTCTCAAGATTTTTAATATTAAAATATTAAAAATAATTAGTATTTTGTCTTAATCAATTTGAGTTTGTTGAGTGATTATCTCACTCGTCCGCTTAAACAACTATTAAGAGTTGGAATCTCGCCTTGTGTGTAGCAATCCATTGGCTAATGGTAATAAACTCTTAATAAATGAAGCATCAATATGTGGTTAGACTTGGTAGGAATATCCGAATACGCAAGTACCCGACCCCTCCATACCCAGTTGGGGAGGATAATAACTTGACTCGAGTCGGGGCTGATTTTGTTCAGGACAGGGCATGATTGGATTTAGGATGTACTTGCCCCTGATATATGCATATAAACACTTTTTAGGAAGAGTAAAGTATCGTTTTTGTCCCCAACATTTGGGGTAAGTCCCAAAATTGTCCATAACATTTTAATCGTCCTATTTAAGTCCCTAACGTTTCAAAATTGACTCAATGTTGTCCTGCCATTAGGGATCCGTTAACAGAATTGACGGTGAGATAAAATTGAGACGATTTTGAAATGTTAGGGACTTAAGTAGGACAAAAACGTTGGGGACAAAAACGATATATAAAAATAAATTTTAATTTTATCCTTTAATAATATCAATTTTTTACTGTACATAGTATTCAATTATTTTTTAATCACATCTAAGTAAATTACAGTTAATCACATTACTTTCATTTTAAATAAATTAAATTTTTTATAATTTTACTCTTAAAATAATGTAATTTTTTATAAATAAATAAATTTTACACTTTCATTCTAAATAATGTAATTTTACTTTCATTACTTAATCACATTACTTATAATTTTTTTTATAATTTTAAAGTTTCATTCTAAATAAATTAACTTTTTCATAATTTTACCCTTAAAGTAATATAATTTTTTTATAAATAAATAACTTTTACACTTTCATTTAAAATAATATAATTTTACTTTCATTACTTAAACGCATTACTTTTATTTTTTATAATTTTACACTTTCATTCTAAATAAATTAATTTTTTTTTTATAATTTTACGCTTGAAATAATGTAATTTTTTTATAAATAAATAAATTTTATACTTTCATTCTAACTAATGTAATTTTATTTTTATTATTTAATCACGTTACTTATAATTTTTTTTTATAATTTTATACTTAAAGTAATGTATTTTTTTATAAATAAATAACTTTTACACTTTTATTCTAAATAAATTATTTTTTTTTATAATTTTATGCTTAAAGTAATGTAATTTTTTTATAAATAAATAAATTTTATACTTTCATTCTAAATAATATAATTTTACTTTCATTACTTAATCATATTACTTAGAATTTTTTTTTATAATTTTATACTTTTATTTTAATCACATTACATTATTTATTTAGAATGAAAGTGTAAAATTTATTTATTTATAAAAAATTACATTACTTTAAGTGTAAAATTATAAAAAAAATAAACTTATTTAGAGTGAAAGTAATACGATTAAGTGTAATTTACTTAGATGTGATTAAAAAATAATTGAATTATTTACAGTAAAAAATTGATATTATTGAAGGATAAAATTAAAATGTATTTCTATGTATCGTTTTAGTCCCCAACGTTTTCGTCCTATTTAAGTCCCTAACGTTTTAAAATCATCTCAATTTTATTACGCATGAAATTATGTTAACAGATCCCTAACGACAGGATAACATTGAGTCAATTTTGAAACGTTAGGGACTTAAATAGGACGATTAAAATGTTAGAGATAACTTTGAGACTTACTCCAAACGTTAGGGACAAAAATGATACTTTACTCTTTTAGGAATTAGGATTTGCCTCACATTACAGATGCAGTGATTCACAACTTCAGTCCATACTCTATAGCCATGCAAGAGAAATCCAGTCATACTTACCCAAAGTCTTCTTCTTCTCGGTTTCTTCACAAAAATTCTCATAGCTCCGTCATGGTCGTTGCTGAGCCCATCTCCGCCTACCTCTTCACAGCTCCTATCTTCCTTCACAGTTCATGTTGTCATCGCTGCTTATCCCGTTACCGTCGCTGTTGAGCCCGTCGCCACATTTCTCCTGCCGAGTCCCTTTTCTCTAGGTAAATTTCTCCCTTTCTCTCATTGGGAGTCTGTTAAGTTCTTCTCTTCTTCTTCTATAAACTCATCACTTAGTCGACGTCGCTATGAGCCTAGGTGTTGCCCTTGTAGTTTTATCTGAGTCTGTCACCGAATAAAATAGAATTTTTATTCAAGTTGGAGCAGTTGGAAATAGATATGCATGAGATCATTTTTGTATGTAATTTCTGAATTTTCTCATCCAAATTTGATCTATATGGTTGAGCATTTTAGTATGGCGATCATCGTGGTTTCGTTACGACACTAATGTGATAAAAGTTACGGTAATTTCATAACTTATATATGAGACAGACCAGATTATTAAAGTAATTAGGGAAATAACATTCAGATGTGCGTATAAAATTTATAAGATGTAATTATCTCAGAAAAATATATATGTATAGCTCAAGTGAAAGATTGCTAGGAAATTATTATTTTTTAATATATTTATGGGCTATACATATATTAATTATTATTGCAAATTAAGCAATTTCACATTAAAGGACTTATATAACGGTGTTTTTATTTATTATCATAAATATTGAATTAAATAAGTCATTATTACTTTTAATTTGGATAATTGATATTAAAACCATAGATAATATTTTATTTGAGTTCAGGGTTTAACGAGTGTCATACTCAAATATAAATAATGACTTCAAAATTTTGGTCTCCAACACATCAAATTTACCTCCGTAGCTCTTTTTCTATAGTGGATTTGTGATTCAGCCCTATCAGGGATATAGAAGGTTTTGGTTGACGAAGATCAAAGAACCACAAGAGCCAAGCTATCTTATCTCAATCATGCTCTCGAATGAAGGGACGCTCCCGTGTTCTCAGTTATATTTTTTAATAATTTAACATAGATGATCTTAAGGTTCAGAAATCCTAAAATTTTCAGATAAAATATAATTTTTATTCAATCAAATGATGATAAATAATTTTATTGAATTAAATTATATTAATATGATCATTAAATGATAAAGAATGCTAGAAAAATAAAAAAATAATATTTTACGAGCATAAAAATATTAAATTATCATTTCAATTTACTTTTTAATTTTAATCAACAATAATAAATATCTTAAATTAATTAAATTTTTACAAAACATTATATACTTCAAATTATTTCATTTCTTCAAAAATCTTTTGAATATATAATGGTTCAATGAGAGGTTGACTATTGAGAATTGAATATAATATTTTTAAATTCGTATTTTCAATAAAAAGATGTACTTAGTTCTATCCATCCTAAATAATTCTATATTCACTATTACTTATCCATCTAAATAATTCTAACATTGATAGAATATTATTTTTATATGCAAAAAATTTAAAATATATTTATTCTATTTTAAAAATCAATATTCATATTTAGGGTTTAAGGTGGTACCTTTTATGGTATCAGAGCTATGGATCAGTAGACAAGGCATGAACTATGGAAGAGGTCAGCAGTTGTAATTTGCCTCTGATGTGAATTTTACGAATGGTCAGCAGTCACAGTTCAACAGTGACAAAGGAAGATTTCAAGGTTATGGACAAGGCTATGGAAGGTCTCAGAGTTATGGACAGAACTATGGTCGAGCAAACTTTGGCAAGGGTGAATCTTAAGAGAGGCCACAATGCCAACTCTGCAACAAAATTGGACATACGGCAAGAAGTTGTTGGTTCAGATATGAGAATGATCAATAATACTCACATGGCTATGAAGAAAAATTGGTGCACCAACCTAGGGCTAACTTTACAAGTGTCTTAACAGAACCGTCTACAATTCATGATGCAGCCTGGTACCCAGACTCAAGAGCCACACATCATATAACTTTTAATCCGCAAAATCTTACTCAGAAAGAACACTATGAAGGAAATGATCAAGTAGTGGTTGGTGATGGAACATGTTTGAGTATTAATTGTGTTGGAAAAGTCTTGTTTAAAACTAATTTGCGCTCTAAAGATTTTTTTAATGCAGAAATTACTGCTAGTGCCTGATATAACCAAAAACTTGCTTAGTGTGTATCAGTTTTGTTATGACAATAATGTCTTCTTTGAGTTCTATTCTCATGGTTGTTATATTAAATCACAGGACTCTAAGAAAGTGATTCTAAAAAGCAAGGTGCAGTAGATCGTTCAAGCACGGAAGTTGAGTATAGAGCCTTGGCTAACTTAGTTGCAGAATTAATTTGGATCAAAGGATTGCTCAATGAGTTATAATTTTCCCTAAAAGTTTTTTTATTGCCTACTATGACAATCAAAGTGCTGTGCTACTAGCTGCAAATCCTATCCTACACTCTAAAACAAAACATTTTGAAATTAATCTCCACTTCGTGAAAGACTATGTTACAAGCAAGGTGGTTCAAGTAATGAATGTTCCCAGCTCTGTCCAAATTATAGATACCTTTACCAAGGCCCTTTGATGAGCGGATAATTTATACGCTTTTTGACATTGTTTTTAGTATGTTTTTAGTAGGATCTAGTTACTTTTAGGGATGTTTTCATTAGTTTTTATGTTAAATTCACATTTCTGGACTTTACTATGAGTTTGTGTGTTTTTCTATGATTTCAGGTATTTTCTAACTGAAATTGAGGGACTTGAGCAGAAATCAGATTCAGAGGTTGAAAAAAGGACTGCTGATGCTGTTGGATTCTGACCTCCCTGCACTCAAAGTAAATTTTCTGGAGCTACAGAACTCGAAATGGCACGCTTCCAATTGCGTTGGAAAGTAGACATCCAGGGCTTTCCAGCAATATATAATAGTCCATACTTTGGCCAAGAATAGACGACGTAAACTGGCATTCAACGCCAGCTTTCTGCCCAAATCTGGCGTCCAGCGCCAGAAAAGGAGCCAAAACCAGAGTTGAACGCCCAAACTGGCACAAAAGCTGGCGTTCAACTCCAAGAAGGACCTCTACACGTGCAACACTCAAGCCCAGCCCAAGCACACACCAAGTGGGCCCCGGAAGTGGATTTATGCATCAATTACTTACTCATGTAAACCCTAGTGACTAGTTTATTATAAATAGGACCTTTTATTATTGTATTAGATATCTTTGATCAGTTGTATACGATCCTGGGTTGTATTTTGATCCTGTGATCACGTTTTGGGGGCTGGCCATCTCGGCCATGCCTGGACCTTCACTTATGTATTTTCATACGGTAGAGTTTCTACACTCCATAGATTAAGGTGTGGAGCTCTGCTGTTCCTCAAAGATTAATGCAAAGTACTACTGTTTTCCATTCAATTCATCTTAATTCGCTTCTAAGATATCCATTCGCACCCAAGAACGTGATGAAGGTGATGATTATGTGTGACGCTCATCACCATTCTCCCCTATGAACACGTGCCTGACAAACACTTCCGTTCTACATGAAATAAGCTAGAATGAATATCTCTTAGATCTCCTAACCAGAATCTTCGTGGCGTAAGCTAGAATGATGGCGGCATTCAAGAGAATCCGGAAGGTCTAAACCTTGTCTGTGGTATTCTGAGTAGGATTCAATGATTGGATGACTGTGACGAGCTTCAAACTCGCGAGTGCTGGGCGTTAGTGACAGACGCAAAAGGAGGGTGAATCCTATTCCAGCATGATCGAGAACCGACAGATGATTAGCCGTGCTGTGACAGAGCATGTGAGCATATTTTTCACTGAGAGGAGGGGATGTAGCCACTGACAACGGTGATGCCCTTGCATAAAGCCAGCCATGGAAAGGAGTAAGACTGATTAGATGAAGATAGCAGGAAAGCAGAGGTTCAGAGGAACGAAAAGCATCTCCATTCGCTTATCTGAAATTCCTACCAATGATTTACATAAGTACCTCTATCCCTATTTTATTAATTATTATTCGAAAACACCATTATCAATTTATATCCGCCTAACTGAGATTTGCAAGGTGACCATAGCTTGCTTCATACCAACAATCTCCGTGGGATTCGACCCTTACTCACGTAAGGTATTACTTGGACGACCCAGTGCACTTGCTGGTTAGTTGTATCGAAGTTGTGAACCATGGTATTGGCACCATGTTCTTGGCGCCACTGCCAGGGAAAGAAAGAGCCATAAATTTTACATAATTAAAGTGTAATCACGATTACGCGTACCAAGTTGCTCACGTTGCCAGGGATTGTTTGAGCCTGGACATCACAATTTCGTGCACCAAGTTTTTGGCACCGTTGCCGGGGATTGTTCGAATTTGGACAACTGACGGTTCATCTTGTTGCTCAGATTAGGTAATTCTCTTTTTGTTTTGTTTTCAAAAATTTTTCAAAAATATTTCTAAAAAATTTCTCATCTGTTTTCGAAAATAATATAAAAATGTTTTCAAAAAAAAAAATTTATTCAAAATTTTTAAGAATGAATTCTAGTGTTTCATGAAGCATGTGAAGCCTGGCTGGCTGTAAAGCCATGTCTAAATTCTTTTGGACTGAGGCTTCCAACCATCAGCTCTTATACGACTGTAGGGTATGTCAGGCATGTAATGTCTGAATTACATGCTGAAGCTTGGCTGGCCATTGGCCATGTCTAGTGTTTTGGACCGGAGCTTTCATTGAAAGCTTGGCTGGCTAGTGAGCCATGTCTAATTCCTGGACTGAAGCTTTAGACTAATATGGCAAGATTCCTGGAATTCATATTAAAAATTTTGGAATCCTTATTTTTCTTTCTTTCTAAATAATTTTCAAAAAATATAAAATAAAAATCCAAAAAAAAAATTAGAAAATCATAAAAATCAAAAACATTTTTTGTGTTTCTTGTTTGAGTCATGAGTCATGTCATAAGTTTGGTGTCATTTGCATGTGCATCTTGTATTTTTCGAAAATTTCATGCATTCATGGTGTTCTTCATGATCTTCAAGTTGTTCTTGGTAAGTCTTCTTGTTTGATCTTGATGATTTTTTGTTTTGTGTCTTTTCATGTTTTTCATATGCATTCTTGAATTCTTAGTGTCTAAGCATTAAAGAATTCTAAGTTTGGTGTTTTGCATGTTTTCTTTGCATTAAAATTTTTTCAAAAATATGTTCTTGGTGTTCATCTTAACATTCATAGTGTTCTTGGTGTTCATCTTGACATTCATAGCATTCTTGCATGCATTCATTGTTTTGATCTAAAAATTTCATGCATTGCATCATTTTTCTTGTTTTTCTCTTGCATCATAAAAATTCAAAAATCAAAAAAATATCTTTCCCTTTTTCTCTCATCAAATTCGAAAATTTGAGTTGACTTTTTCAAAAATTTTTAAAATCAATTTGTTTCTTATGAGTCAAATCAAATTTTCAATTTGAAAATCTTATCTTTTTCAAAATCTTTTTTTCAAAAATCAAATCTTTTTCAAATTTCTCAGTTATTTTCGAAAATTCCAAAAAATATTTTTCAAAAATCTTTTTCTTATTTTTATATCAAATTTCTGAAGTTTGTTACTTGCTTGTTAAGAAAGATTCAAACTTTAAGTTCTAGAATCATATCTTGTGATTTCTTATGAATCAAGTTATTAATTGAGATTTTAAAAATCAAATCTTTTTTTTCAAAAACTAATTTCTATCATATCTTTTCAAAAATATCTTCTTATCTTATCTTTTTCAAAATATGATTTCAAAATATCTTTTCTAACTTCCTAACTTCTTATCTTTTCAAAATTTATTCCAACTAACTAACTAACTTTTTGTTTGTTTCTTAACTTTTTCAAAACTACCTAACTAACTCTCTCTCTCTCTAATTTTCGAAAATATCTTTCCTCTTTTTCAAAAATTTCGTTTTTTATTAACTGATTATTTTTATTTTTTATTTTAAAACTTTTTCGAAAAAAAAATACTAACATTTTTCAAAAACCATTTTCAAAAATCACTAACTCTTTTTCAAAAATTATTTTCGAAAATTCTCTCTCTCCCATCTTATTCTATTTATTCATTCATATCCTAACATCTCATCTCACATCTCTGCCATCCTCACAGTTGTGTTTCTTCCATTATATTACATTCTTTGTCTCCCCCTCTTCTTCTACTCACACAAAGATCCTTATACTGTGGTATAAAGGATCTCTATTATTATTATTATTATTATTCTGTGCCCTCTTCTTTGTCATATGAGCAGGAGCAAGGACAAGAATATTCTTGTTGAAGCAGATCCGGAACCTGAAAGGACTCTGAAGAAAAAATTAAGAGAAGCTAAATTACAACAATCCAGAGATAACCTTTCAGAAATTTTCGAACAGGAAGAGGAGATGGCAGCCGAAAATAATAATAATGTAAGGAAGATGCTTGGTGACTTTACTGCACCTAATTCCAATTTACATCGAAGAAGCATCTCCATTCCTGCCATTGGAGCAAACAACTTTGAGCTGAAACCTCAATTAGTTTCTCTGATGCAGTAGAACTGCAAGTTTCATGGACTTCCATCTGAAGATCCTTTTCAGTTCTTAACTGAATTCTTGCAGATATGTGATACTGTTAAGACTAATGGAGTAGATCCTGAAGTCTACAGGCTCATGCTTTTCCCTTTTGCTGTAAGAGACAGAGCTAGATTATGGTTGGATTCTCAACCCAAAGACAGCCTGAACTCTTGGGATAAGCTGGTCACGGCTTTCTTAGCCAAGTACTTTCCTCCTCAAAAGCTGAGCAAGCTTAGAGCTGATGTTCAAACCTTCAGACAGAAAGAAGGTGAATCCCTTTATGAAGCTTAGGAAAGATACAAACAGTTGACCAAAAAGTGTCCTTCTGACATGCTTTCAGAATGGACCATCCTGGATATATTCTATGATGGTTTATCTGAGCTATCAAAGATGTTACTGGACACTTCTGCAGGTGGATCCATTCACCTAAAGAAAACGCCTGCAGAAGCTCAAGAACTCATTGACATGGTTGCTAATAACCAGTTCATGTACACTTCTGAAAGGAATCCTGTGGGCAATGGGACGCCTATGAAGAAGGGAGTTCTTGAAGTTGATACTCTGAATGCCATATTGGCTCAGAATAAAATATTGACTCAACAAGTCAATATGATCTCTCAGAGTCTGCATGGAATGCAAGCTGCGTCCAACAGTACTCAAGAGGCTTCTTATGAAGAAGAAGCTTATGATCCTGAGAACCCTGCAATAGCAGAGGTAAATTATTTAGGTGAACCTTATGGAAACACCTATAACTCATCATGGAGAAATCATCCAAATTTCTCATGGAAGGATCAAAAGCCTCAACAAGGCTTTAATAATGGTGGAAGAAACAGGTTTAGCAACAACAAGCCTTTTCCATCATCCACTCAGCAACAGACAGAGAACTCTGAACAAAATACTTCTAATTTGGTAAATCTAGTCTCTGATCTATCTAAGGCCACTGTGAGTTTCATGAATGAAATAAGATCTTCCATTAGAAATCTGGAAGCACAAGTGGGCCAGCTGAGTAAAAGGATCACTGAAATCCCTCCCAGTACTCTCCCAAGCAATACAGAAGAGAACCCAAAAGGAGAGTGCAAGGCCATTGACATAAGCACCATGGCCGAACCTACAAGGGGAGTGGAGGACGTGAATCCCAAGGAGGAAGACCTCCTGGGACGTCCAGTGATCAATAAGGAGCTTCCCTCTTAGGAACCAAAGGACTCTGAGGCTCATCTAGAGACCATAGAGATTCCATTCAACCTCCTTATGCCCTTCATGAGCTCTGATGAGTATTCCTCTTCTGAAGAGAATGAGGATGTTACTGAAGAGCAAAGTGCCAAGTTTCTTGGTGCAATCATGAAGCTGAATGCCAAATTATTTGGCATTGATACTTGGGAAGTTGAACCTCCCTTGTTCATCAATGAACTAAGTGATCTGGATCAACTGACATTGCCTCAGAAGAGACAGGATCCTGGAAAGTTCATAATACCATGTACCATAGGCACCATGATCTTTAAGGCTCTGTGTGACCTTGGTTCAGGAATAAACCTCATGCTCCTCTCTGTAATAGAGAAACTGGGAATCTATAGGGTGCAAACTGCTAAAATCTCATTAGAGATGGCAGATAATTCCAGAAAACAGGCTTATGGACAAGTAGAGGACGTGTTAGTAAAGGTTGAGGGCCTTTACATCCCTGCTGATTTCATAGTCCTGGATACTGGAAAGGAAGAGGATGAATCCATCATCCTAGGAAGACCTTTCCTGGCCACAGCAAGAGCTGTGATTGATATTGACAGAGGTGAAATAGTCCTTCAATGGAATGAGGACCCCCTTGTGTTTAAAACTCAAGGATCTCCCTCTGCAACCATGGAGAGGAAGCAGAAAAAGCTTCTCTCAAAGCAGAGTCAACCAGAGCCCCCACAGTCAAACTCTAAGTTTGGTGTTGGGAAGCCACAACCAAACTCTAAGTTTGGTGTTGAACTCCCATATCCAAACTCTAAGTTTGGTGTTGGAGAGTCTCAACAAAGCTCTGCACATCTGTGAGGCTCCATGAGAGCCCACTGTCAAGCTATTGACATTAAAGAAGTGCTTGTTGGGAGGCAACCCAATTTTTATTTATCTAACTATATTTTTCTTAGTTATATGTCTTTGTAGGTTCATGATCATGTGGAGTCACAAAATAAATATAAAAATTGAAAACGGAATAAAAAACAGCAGAAGAAAAATCACACCCTGGAGGAGCATCTGTCTGGCGTTCAGCGCCAGAACAGAGCATGGTTCTGGCGCTGAACGCCCAAAATGGGCAGCTTCTAGGTGCTGAACGCCAAGAAGGCATAGTTCTGGTGTTCAACGCCAGAAATGGCAGCAAATGGGCGTTGAACGCCCAGAGTTGTGTGCAAAGGCATTTTTACATGCCTAATGGGTGCAGGGATGTAAATCCTTGAACACCTCAGGATCTGTGGACCCCACTGGATCCACTCAGGATTTGTCGACCCCACAGGATCCACTCAGGATCTGTCGACCCCACAGGATCCCAACTTACCTCATAAACTCCACCTACCTTCAAAAATTCAAAACCAATTTCCCACCCAAACCCACCCATATGGCCGAAACCTTTCCCCCCTCCCTTCCCTATATAAAGCCCTCCATTCTTCATCAAATTCACACAACACACCCCTCTACACCCTTCTTGGCCGAAACACTCCCCACTCTCCCTCTACTCCATTTCTTCTTCTTCTTCATCTATTCTTTCTTTTATTGCTCGAGGGCGAGCAAAATTCTAAGTTTGGTGTGGTAAAAGCATAAGCTTTTTGTTTTTCCATTACCATTGATGGCACCTAAGACCGGAGAATCCTCTAGAAAGGGGAAAGGGAAGACAAAAGCTTCCACATCCGAGTCATGGGAGATGGAAAGGTTCATCTCCAAAGCCCATCAAGACCACTTCTATGATGTTGTGGCCAAGAAGAAGGTGATCCCCGAGGTCCCTTTCAAACTCAAAAGAAATGAGTATCCGGAGATCCGACATGAAATTCAAAGAAGAGGTTGGGAAGTTCTAACAACTCCCATCCAACAAGTCGGCATCCTAATGGTTCAAGAGTTCTATGCCAATGCATGGATCACCAAGAACCATGATCAAAGTAAGAACCCGGATCCAAAGAACTATGTTACAATGGTTCGGGGGAAATACTTAGATTTTAGTCCGGAGAATGTGAGGTTGGCGTTTAACTTGCCCATGATGCAAGGAGATGAACGCCCCTACACTAGAAGGGTCAACTTTAATCAAAGGTTGGACCAAGTCCTTATGGACATATGTGTAGAAGGAGCTCAATGGAAGATTGACTCCAACGGCAAGCCGGTTCAACTAAGAAGATTGGACCTCAAGCCTGTAGCTAGAGGATGGTTGGAGTTCATTCAATGCTCAATCATTCCCACTAGCAACCGGTCTGAAGTTACTATAGACCGGGCCATCATGATCCATAGCATCATGATTGGAGAAGAGGTGGAAGTTCATGAGATTATACCTCAAGAACTCTACAAGGTGGCTGACAAGTCCTCCACCATGGCAAGGTTAGCCTTTCCTCACCTCATTTGCCACCTATGCAATTCGGCTGGGATTGACATAGAGGGAGATATCCTCATTAAAGAGGACAAGCCCATCACTAAGAAAAAGATGGAGCAAGCAAGAGAGCCCAGTCATGGAGCTCAAGAGGCGCAAGAAACTCATTTCCATGAGATCCCGGAGATGCCTCAAATGCACTTTCCTCCACAAAATTATTGGGAGCAATTCAACACCTCCCTAGGAGAATTGAGTTCCAATATGGGACAACTAAGGGTGGAACATCAAGAGCACTCCATCATGCTTCATGAAATAAGAGAAGATCAAAAAGCAATGAGGGAGGAGCAACAAAGACAAGGAAGAGACATAGAAGAGCTCAAGGACATCATTGGTTCCTCAAGAAGGAAACGCCACCATCACTAAGGTGGACTCATTCCTTGTTCTTATTTCTTCTGTTTTTCGTTTTTTGTGTGCTTATCCATGTTTGTGTCTTCATTACATGATCATTAGTAGTTAGTAACTATGTCTTAAAAGTTATGAATGTCCTATGAATCCATCACCTCTCTTAAATGAAAAATGTTTTAATTCAAAAGAACAAGAAGTACATGAGTTTCAAATTTATCCTTGAACTTAGTTTAATTATATTGATGTGGTGACAATGCTTCTTGTTTTCTGAATGAATGCTTGAACAGTGCATATGTCTTTTGAAGTTGTTGTTTAAGAATGTTAAATATGTTGGCTCTTGAAAGAATGATGACTAGGAGACATGTTATTTGATAATCTGAAAAATCATAAAAATGATTCTTGAAGCAAGAAAAAGCAGCAAAGAACAAAGCTTGCAGAAAAATAAATAAATAAATAAATAGGCGAAAAAAATAAATAGAAAGAAAAAGCAAGCAGAAAAAGCCAAAAGCTCTTAAAACCAAGAGGCAAGAGCAAAAAGCCAATAACCCTTAAAACCAAAAGGCAAGGGCAATAAAAAGGATCCCAAGGCTTTGAGCATCAGTGGATAGGAGGGCCTAAAGGAATAAAATCCTGGTCTAAGCGGCTAAACCAAGCTGTCCCTAACCATGTGCTTGTGGCGTGTAGGTGTCAAGTGAAAACTTGAGACTGAGCGGTTAAAGTCAAGGTCCAAAGCAAAAACAAAGAGTATGCTTAAGAACCCTGGACACCTCTAATTGGGGACTTTAGCAAAGCTGAGTCACAATCTGAAAAGGTTCACCCAATTATATGTCTGTGGCATTTATGTATCCGGTGGTAATAATGAAAAACAAAGTACTTAGGGTCACAGCCAAGACTCATAAAGAAGCTGTGTTCAAGAATAATCATACTGAACTAGGAGAATCAATAACACTATCTGAACTCTGAGTTCCTATAGATGCCAATCATTCTGAACCTCAATGGATAGAGTGAGATGCCAAAACTATTCAAGAGGCAAAAAGCTATAAGTCCCGCTCATATGATTGAAGCTATGTTTCATTGATAGTTTGGAATTTATAGTATATTCTCTTCTTTTTATCCTATTTGATTTTCAGTTTCTTGGGGACAAGCAACAATTTAAGTTTGGTGTTGTGATGAGCGGATAATTTATACGCTTTTTGACATTGTTTTTAGTATGTTTTTAGTAGGATCTAGTTACTTTTAGGGATGTTTTCATTAGTTTTTATGTTAAATTCACATTTCTGGACTTTACTATGAGTTTGTGTGTTTTTCTGTGATTTCAGGTATTTTCTGACTGAAATTGAGGGACTTGAGCAGAAATCACATTCAGAGGTTGAAAAAGGACTGCTGATGCTGTTGGATTCTGACCTCCCTGCACTCAAAGTGGATTTTCTGGAGCTACAGAACTCGAAATGGCGCGCTTCCAATTGCGTTGGAAAGTAGACATCCAGGGCTTTCCAGCAATATATAATAGTACATACTTTGGCCAATAATAGACGACGTAAATTGCCGTTCAACGCCAGCTTTCTACCCAAATCTGGCGTCCAGCGCCAGAAAAGGAGCCAAAACCAGAGTTGAACGCCCAAACTGGCACAAAAGTTGGCGTTCAACTCCAAGAAGGACCTCTACACGTGCAACACTCAAGCCCAGCCCAAGCACACACCAAGTGGGCCCCGGAAGTGGATTTATGCATCAATTACTTACTCATGTAAACCCTAGTGACTAGTTTATTATAAATAGGACCTTTTACTATTGTATTAGATATCTTTGATCAGTTGTATACGATCCTGGGTTGTATTTTGATCCTGTGATCACGTTTTGGGGGCTGGCCATCTCGGCCATGCCTGGACCTTCACTTATGTATTTTCATACGGTAGAGTTTCTACACTCCATAGATTAAGGTGTGGAGCTCTGCTGTTCCTCAAAGATTAATGCAAAGTACTACTGTTTTCCATTCAATTCATCTTATTTCGCTTCTAAGATATCCATTCGCACCCAAGAACGTGATGAAGGTGATGATTATGTGTGACGCTCATCACCATTCTCCCCTATGAACACGTGCCTGACAAACACTTCCGTTCTACATGAAATAAGCTAGAATGAATATCTCTTAGATCTCCTAACCAGAATCTTCGTGGCGTAAGCTAGAATGATGGCGGCATTCAAGAGAATCCGGAAGGTCTAAACCTTGTCTGTGGTATTCTGAGTAGGATTCAATGATTGGATGACTGTGACGATCTTCAAACTCGCGAGTGCTGGGCGTTAGTGACAGACGCAAAAGGAGGGTGAATCCTATTCCAGCATGATTGAGAACCGACAGATGATTAGCCGTGCTGTGACAGAGCATGTGAGCATATTTTTCACTGAGAGGAGGGGATGTGGCCACTGACAACGGTGATGCCCTTGCATAAAGCCAGCCATGGAAAGGAGTAAGACTGATTGGATGAAGATAGCAGGAAAGCAGAGGTTCAGAGGAACGAAAAGCATCTCCATTCGCTTATCTGAAATTCCTATCAATGATTTACATAAGTACCTCTATCCCTATTTTATTAATTATTATTCGAAAACACCATTATCAATTTATATCCGCCTAACTGAGATTTGCAAGGTGACCATAGCTTGCTTCATACCAACAATCTCCGTGAGATTCGACCCTTACTCACGTAAGGTATTACTTGGACGACCCAGTGCACTTGCTGGTTAGTTGTATCGAAGTTGTGAACCATGGTATTGGCACCATGTTCTTGGCGCCACTGCCAGGGAAAGAAAGAGCCATGAATTTTACATAATTAAAGTGTAATCATGATTACGCGTACCAAGTTGCTCACGTTGCCAAGGATTGTTTGAGCCTGGACATCACAATTTCGTGCACCACCCTTCCTTCAACTTCTTTTCTCAATCTCAAAGAAAAGCTTATGATGCAGTGTTTCTAGCAACATGTCATCCTCGTTTGAAGCAGAAGAGAGTTTTGAAGATAGAAAATAAAAGAGATAGGATCGTGAAGGAAGTATGTAGAAGTGTGTAGAAGTTACTCTAATCTGTTAGTTAGTTATACTCTAATATGATTTTAGAATACTGAGCTGTTACACTTACAATTGTGCATATATACCCTATGTACTCTATCATGTACTCCATTATCATTCATTCTAGAAAACACAGCAACACAATTCAGATGCAGATCTCAATTCTAGGCTCTGCTCTCTCTCTTCTCAACTCTCTCTTTTTCTGTTTTCTTTATTGATTCTAGTTTCAACTATCCTCTGGAACCTTTCATAAGCTACCTAATATTTTTTCATAAATTGCTATACTCAGCAATTATGCATGTTTCAAATTCTTTAGAAACCGTTACTATCTATGTTTTTTCATGTAATCCGTGCTATCTTGTAGCGGATTACGTTCAAGTTAAAAGCCACCACACCTTGTAACAATTTACATAGAGTAAAAAAATTACAAACATGTATGTTGTTTGAAAAAGTTGTAATATGATAAATTTAAAGTCTAATTATTTTATTTCAGTAATTTATCCTAAAAAAATATAAATATTAATTTAGTGCCTCAAGATATAATATATGTCAAGAACAAGAGCATATGAGGGTCTCTACCAGTCTTTGGGCAGGAAAGAAGGAGAAAAATATATATATAGAATCGCAAAGAGCCATGAAAAAAGAACGAGAGATTTGAATCAGGTTAAGTGCATAAAGGATAAGGATTGAGAGGTACTGGCTCAAGAGGAGAAGATTAATGAAAAGTGAAAGAGCTATTTCTACGAGTTATTTAATGAAGAACATAAGACTCTTCCGAGCTTTAGTCGGTTATGCACAAGGAAAGAAGATCAAAACTTTGACTAGCTACTATTGAAGGATTCGAAACTTCGAGGTAAAAGAGGCTCTAAAACAGATAAAAAATGGTAGGGCGGTAGGACTTGATAATATCCCGATTGAGATTTGGAAGGGCCTTGGAGAAAAAAGCATCAATTGGTTAACCAAGCTTTTTAATGAGATTTTAAGGTCAAAGAAGATGCTTGATGAGTGGAGAAAGAGCACCTTGGTACCTATCTACAAGAATAAGGGGGATATACAAAGTTGCAAAAACTATAGAGGGATCAAGCTCATGAGCCATACCATGAAATTATGGAAAAGGGTGATAGAATGGAGGTTGAGAAAAGAGACACAAGTAATAGAGAACCAATTTAGATTTATGCCAGACAGATCCACCATTGAAGCGATATATCTATTAAGAAGGATGATGGAGAGGTATCGTATTAATAAAAGGGACCTACATATGGTGTTTATTGATTTGGAAAAGGCGTACGATAGGGTGCCAAGGGAGGTCTTATGGAAGGTCTTAGAAAAGAACAGAATAAGGATCACATATATTCGTGCAATTAAAGACATGTATGATGGGGCCACAACTAGTGTGAAGACTCAAGGTGGTGTGACAGAGAAATTTTCTATTGGTATAGGATTACACCAGGTATCATCCTTAAGTCCATACTTTTTCACATTCGTTTTGAAAGTACTCAAAGAGCACATCCAAGAGCCTATGCCGTGGTGCATGCTTTTTGCCGATGATATCGTCTTTATGGGAGACTCAAGGGAAGACCTAAATAAGAAGTTGGACTTATGGAGAGAAGTTCTAAAAGTGTATGGTCTGTGCATAAACCGTAGCAAGACGGAATATATGGAATGTAAGTTCAGTTTGAGAAGGGAAAACCCTAATATAGAGATGAAAATTGGAGAAAACATCTTACGAAAGGTTAAAAGTTTTAAGTATCTTAGGTGCATCATACAGGATAATGGAGAGATTGAACATGATGTAAATCATAAGATCCAAGCAGGTTGGTCAAAATGGCGGAGTGCATCTGGATTTATACGTGACAAAAAAGTGCCTTTAAAACTTAAAGGTAAATTCTATCGCACTGCTATAAGACCGGCTATACTTTATGGTACGGAGTGTTGGGCGGCCAAAGGGGGCACGAACATAAGTTAAGTGTGACAGAGATGAAGATGTTGAGATGGATGAGTGGTCATACGCGATTGGATGAAATAAGGAACGACGATATAAGGGAGATAGTTGGAGTAGCACCCATTGTGGAAAAGATGGTAGAATCGCGTCTTAGGTGGTTTGGACATGTGAGAAGAAGACCGACAGAACACCCAGTCAGGAGGGTGGATGAGATGGAAGATGGATAAGGGATGAAAGACAGAGGAAGACCTAAGAAGACCATCCATGAGGTGGTCAAACGAGATCTATATGTAAACGGTCTCTCTATAGACATAATACATAATAGGGTTCAATGACATCGTTTGATTCATGTAGTTAACCCTATCTAATGGGATAAGACTTTATTGTTGTTGTTGTTATTGTTGTTGTTGTATTTCTATCTAATTATCCCGTATTTATAAACAAATACAACTTAAAATATTACAATGAGTCAGTGACACTGTAACATGCTTACTACCATCCACATGTGATCCCACCTTTTGAAATTTGTCAATTTTTTATTACTAAATCTATCTTTTGATAAGTATTTTTTGTCCAAAACTAAATATAGATGCCAAAACGTTTAGAATTACTATATATAAAAGGGATATAATATGAAGAACCGAAATCAATATTTTTAGTGAAAAAGAAAATTAAGAATTAACTAATGCTGACTATTGAAAACAAACATGAAAGAAAAATGTTAATTATTTAATATCTTTATTTCATAATATAATTTAAACTTATATTACTGTATATTGTTATTTTATCAGTGATTTGTAAAATTGAGTTCCTAATTTCCATTACATAATTATTAAGTGATTGTTTAATAAACTAATGGTAGAAATTTTGATAGAATTATTTTTATATGAAATTTATATTTAAAAATTATTAGATAATTTAATAATTTTAATTAAATTATTATTTAATAATTTTTAATTATTAACTTTATATAAAGATAGGGTAAAATTCACCATCTCTCTTATATGTGAACGTACTGATGTATTTTCAAAGACAATAATGTATGTTTTTGAAAGTGAATGAATTGAAACGATATATCTGAAGCAAAAAAACAAAGAATGCATAATGAATCTATCTAGTGCACAAAACGTGAATAAGATGCAAATGGACATGAAAACGTGTTATATACTGTGCACATTAAGGTGTCAATTTTTAAAGTTACTAAATCTTATACTATATATAGAAAACCCCAAAATCCTTCTAACCTATTTGTGTTTTGTATATATATATATATATATATATATATATATATTGATACGGCCATTACAAATTTGATGTCATAATTCGGCATTATATACAATAATTCAGCATTATGCACTATAACTCGGCGTTATACGTTACAATCAGATTCAACGGACTACATCTTGGAATAAAAACGTCCGACCAGACATTATCACTTATTAAAACCTATTAATTGCTCTTCAATTCAGATGAGCAATAGAAACGTAACCGACCTATTTTATCTCACCTATAAATGTATGATATTTTATCTTCAAAGGATACATTGAATTCTCAATACTGACTTAAGTTTCGGAGTGCCTTTGCAGGTACACTCTCCCCTGTTTATTGCTCAAAGCTCTACGCGATTGGACATCCTCTTGGAGTAAAGCTCGGATTACCACAAAGCTCAAAGGTCAGCACCGAACATAACAACTCGGCGTCGATTCTCAGAGACCGAGCTCTCCCTCCAGGTATCCATACAAGAACAATTGGCGCCCACCGTGGGCCTCGAAATAAACACCCTTCTTTCTATAGGCCCCATTTCCTTCCAATGGTTTCAAACTTACCTACACCTTTGTAAACAAAGGTCATATAGTAAATCATTAAGGCCCGAAAAAGGCCGATCTATATCTGATTTTTCGATCTACATTTGGTATATCTATTTGCCGACCTATATCTGATTTTTCGATTAATATCTGTCATCTTTATTTTTCAATTCATCTATGGTATATCTATTTGCCGATCTATATCTGTTTTTCCGATCAATATCTGTCATCTCTGTATTTTTCAAATCATCTCTGGTATATTTATTTGCCGATCTATATCGGCTTTTCCGATCATTATCTGTCATCTCTATATTTTTCAAATCATCTCTGGTATATTTATTTGTCAATCTATATCTGCTTTTTTGATCATTATCTGTCATCTTTATTTTTCAATTCATCTATGGTATATCTATTTGCCGATCTATATCTGTTTTTTCGATCATTATCTGTCATCTCTGTATTTTTCAAATCATCTCTGGTATATTTATTTGCCGATCTATATCTGCTTTTCCGATCATTATTTGTCATCTTTATTTTTCAATTCATCTATGGTATATCTATTTGTCGATCTATATCTGTTTTTCCGATCATTATCTGTCATCTCTGTATTTTTCAAATCATCTCTGGTATATTTATTTGCCGATCTATATCTGCTTTTCCGATCATTATCTGTCATCTCTGTATTTTAAAATCATTTCTGGTATATTTATTTGCCGATCTATATCTGCTTTTTCGATCATTATCTGTCATCTCTATATTTTCAAATCATCTCTTGTATATTTATTTGTCGATCTATATCTACTTTTCTGATTAATATCTGTCATCTCTATTTTTTAATTCATCTGGTAAATTTATTTGCCGATCTATATCTGCTTTTCCGATCAATATCTGTCATCTTTATTTTTCAATTCATCTATGGTATATCTGTTTTTGCTGAGATTGACCGGTGTATAACTCGTCCGCCGAAGAATGCTTGTAAGCTCTCTGTCCAGATGAAGTATACGTCAGCAATGAAAGAACAAGGGGGTGGGTACCTGCAAAAGACACTCCGACGCTTAAGTCAGTAAGTGTTTAAGAGGTATATAATAATTCTATGAATATAGAATGTAAGACATGAAATGAAAGTTATCATGTGTTATGTTGTGTTTATAATAATTCTTTGAATATAGAATGTATATAGAATGTCTTTAGAATGTCTCTAGAATATAAAGATTGTTGCCTTTTATAGGCATAAAGTTGATGAATAGAGTTGATGGTATGACCGTTGATCATTAAGTCAAAATAATGGTCATTAAGTCGGTAATGAAAGTATCAGTTACAAAATAAATGATAATTAAGGCCGAGTTATAACTCATAATGCACAATAAAGACCAAGTTATAAGGTGACAGATCATAAATGTAGGACATGCTTTAATTTGATAATAAAGCAATAAAATAATTAGTCATTTAATGATATAATAAATTTTGTTTAGCTATGAGGTATATTTTTTGCTTAACTTTCTGCACTAATCATATAGCTAGTAACATAAAATTTAATAGCATAAAGTAAATAGTATGACAGTTATATAAATTAATATACAATTAATTTTGGATGCAATCCAATTTTAAAATTTGAACTCATCATTACTATCATTTAATTGTATAAATGAAATCATTAAGCAATAAGAATATAATACATAATGAAATAAAAATGCAATTGACATGGTTGTTATATGTCATTATTGTATAGAACATATATTGAGGTTTGAATATAATTAATAAATCAATAAATATTAGTTACACAAAATAAAAATGCAAAAGTATGTTGAATAAAATATATAATTTTACTTGTGTAAATAGAAAACTTTGAAAAAGTAAGCAAAATTAATAAGTGAGTTTGTGCTCGAATTGATTAAAAACCGAGTTTGTTCTCGGATTGATTGAGAGCCGAGTTTATTCTCGAATTGGTTCATTGATCGATTATGATATGTGAAAGATTATGATACGTAAAAGTAAAGCAATTCAAATGTATAAAGTACATACTTTATAAAAAGTTATGATAGATTAAAATTTGATAAGAGGTATTAAATAAAATCTTAAAGAAGATTGTTGAGATTGGTTCAAAAATTTGAATGTAAATCAAATTTTATGAACCTAAGGGGAGTAGGAATTATTTTACTCATCCCCACAGACGGCGCCAATTGTTCTTGCTGAGGTTGACTGGTGTATAGCTCGTCCGTCGATGAATATCTTCAAGCTTCTCGTCGGGATGAGTTATACGGCAAGGAGAGAACAAGGGGGTGGGTACCTGCAAAAGACACTCCGACACTCAAGTCAGTAAGTGTTTAAGAGGTATAAGAATAATTCTATGAATATAGAATGTAAGACATGAAATATAAAAGTCATCATATGTCGTATATTATAATAATTCTATGAATCTAGAATGTCTCTAGAATGTCTTTAGAATGTCTCTAGAATATAAATATTGGTGCCTTTTATAGGCATAAAGTTGATGAATAGAGTTGATGGTATGACCGTTGATCATTAAGTCAAAATAATGGTCATTAAGTCAGTAATGAAGGTGTCAGTTACAAAATAAATGATAATTAAGGCCGAGTTATAACTCATAATGCACAATAAAAACCGAGTTATAAGGTGACAGATCATAGCCCCAAACTTTGTCTGCCGATCATATGAACCAGGCTAAGCTTAGAAAATAAAATGAGTTATAAATCTGTTAAAAGATAAGTGAATAATGATATGGTGAGCCCCCAAGCTTAGTCGGGTTATTATGTCGACACTTATTCAAAAAATAATTGAGTGATAAGAGTCAGTCAATCAAGATAGTTGTGTAGGGGATACTTTTCTGCTTAAGAACAATTTTAGCATTTGATTGTACATGAGTTGAAAAGTTTAGAGATAGATATCCATTGACGAAATCGATTGTATGATCCGAGGATATAATGGTTAATTGTTTTGGGAATTTTTCCAGCCCACAACAACTTATTGATAAATTTCTCGCTCAAAACAATTAGTTATTGAATATTTACAATTTATAGTGAATGTCTGACATGAATAAGATAAATTGAGAAAATGAATAGGTATAAAGTCGCAACATATATTGAATAATATATATTGTAAAAGTAAATTAGTTCAAAGTAAAAAAATATACCTTGAAAGTTGATAATTGTAGAGAAGAAGACGACATATATGAATGTCATACATGTCAAATGTGAATATTTGAATTTTGTTTTGTAGGACATGCTTTAATTTGATAATAAAGCAATAAGATAACAGTTATTGAATTATACATTTAGCATAATATTTCTAGTAATTATAGTATGACAAAGGATATTCCTCGTGCAATAATAGTAAATTTTGAATGTTTGCATGTGTTTTTGCTTAACTTTTTGTATTAAACAAATAGTAACATAAAAGTTAATAGCATAAAGTGAATAGTGTAACAATTATATACAGTTGATATACAATTAATTTTTTATGGAATCCAATTTTAAGATTTGAACTCATCATTACCGTAATTTAAATGTATAAATGAAATCATTAAGCAATAAGAATATAATACATAATGAAATAAAAATGCAATTAACATGGTTGTTACACTACAAAAAAAAGAGTTTAAAATGGCATTGACATTACGGCGGTTTTAAAGAACCGCCGTAATACCCGGTTATTATGGCATTTTTTGTTGCTGCCATAATTAACTTTGTGTTTGCTGGCGGTTCTGGGTGATTATGGCGGTTTTGAACCGCCATTTTCACACATATATAAAACAAAAGAATTGCAACCCTAGCCTTAAACGAAACACAGTATAACGGTGCTCTTGATCTCCCTTCTCTCTCCCTTCGCTCTCGATCTCCGACAACGCCGTTCTTCCCTCTCAGCTTCTCCTCTCTCCACCGGTTATGATTTCTCTAGGTACTTCTCCCTCTTCGCCAGTTACTGATTTGTTTCTCTGTAGCTCCCTCTCAAGTTCTCTAGGTACCTCTCCCTCTCCGCCAGTTACTGATTTCTTCGTTTTTGGGGGTTTTTGTTTCTCTGCAGCTCCGCGATCGGATCTTGTGTTGAAGTATTCCATTGACGTTGGTGTGGGGGTGATTGACGCCGATCGGGTCTTGTGTTCAACTAGTCGATGATATCAGATCTTGGATTGACGGTAACTTCACTTTCTCTTTCCTTATGTATTTACTTCGATGTATGTGTCAATGGTTCAATTGCTGCCACTCTTATTATTGTTTTGGATTTTTCTAGTTAATTCATCCTGCTATTTCTTAATATAGTGAATTGATGAATGAGTTCAGACTGAATAAGCTTAGTGAAGTAGGGCTCTGTTCTGTGATTTTGTTCATAATATCTATCACTTTAGTTAATTATTTCCGCGGTTAGTAAAGAATTGAGTCACTTTAATCACATGAGCTGATTCCTTGCCTTCTTTTCTTTGGATTTTAATTATAGTACATGTTATTAGTTGTAAGTTATTACCCTGTTAAATTGTTGTAAAACCACTTTGGTTGCTCTATCTGCATTTATAATCATGATTTAGTGTAACCACACTTTTCTTTACTGTACATAAGTGCCTTTTATTCAAAATCATCCAAGAGATTCTCATCTTGGAAACTGCATCATTGAGAGAATCACACTGTTTTGGCTGATTCAAAATCCTTCCTTCCTTTCTTTTCTTCTCCTCTGTCTTTTGCTATATTCATTGATTTCTGGCCGTTTGATTGTGCTTGTGCCTGTGGCATTCTGTTCATGGAGTTTAATTGCGTTCTTATTGCTTGAGATTATCCTGAAAAAATAGATCATTAACTCTTCTTCTTGAATGATGTTGGGGCTGGAGTTTTTCTTTATTTGGTTTTTGGTTTCCTCTGCTCCTATACTTTGTTCCTGGCATTCTGCTTGGGGAATTTCTGAGCAACTTATTGGTCAGGGTTATGATATTTGGTAAATATGCTTCTTAAGTTTTTTTCCTTATTTTCCTGATGATGGATAGTTTATGTGCTAAGTTTATTCCTGGTTGATTTAAGTGGTTCTTACTTCGTGTGCCTGATTATTGTCATGTTCTTTTGTTTCATTGTGATTTCTCTTGGGATATTGTGGAGTATTGTGCAGATTTCTCATTGTTATGTTGGTTTTAAACTTCAACTCCTTTATGTTTTGGGTCAATTTTCCGGGTTAGATTCTTTGGATTAATCATGTGTTACCATTGTGATTTTTAATTGGGTTATGGCCAAAATTGATGAAATTGTAATTTCTGATGGTCATTTCATGCTCCTTGATTGTGCCTGTCATATTGTTTCTGGACTTTCCTTGCCTTTAAATGTTAGTAGAGCTGTTTAAATATATGCTGGAACATCAATGTCATCCTAATTTGTTGCTGCATATACTGATGGGTTGCTATGTTGCTGGAACATCAATGTCATCCTAATATGTGCTACACAAGTCATATTTTAGACAGCCATCACAATGATAAAGATAGTGCTTTCAGTTATCGTGGCAGTCATATAATGTGGCACCAAGCACCCACATGGCACATGGATGAATCTCTCTCAGCTGACTTGTGCTACCTAAAGTTAGGCTAAGAAGATAGTGCTTTCAGTTATCTGTGATGCAGTTTTTGAGCTTATTAACTAGTCAAAATTTGACATTGATTATAGTTGTTGCTGTTGCACTCAATTGCAAACTGATTTTAATAACTCACTGCAACTTGAATGCTTTCAAGTGACATATTGTAAAAAGGAAAAAAGAAAAATGAAATAACTAACTTATTTTAATAACTAGTCAATTTTAAAGTGCATTCTATTTAATTTGAGCATCTCTCTACTAAATTAGTGAAGTATTTGAAATTCGAATCCTATATTTTGTTCCTACTTCTTTTCTTCCAGTTAGATTAGATTAGATGCTCTGCTGTTTTTTTCTTTCTTTATCTTTTATCTCTCTGTGCACGCCATTTTACTTTTCTCTGTAATGATTATCTAATTTTTATTTTTATGAACACAGGGTCAACAACCTAGCCTTGCCAATTCAGTTAGATGGCTTCAAATTCAGACATCCACTGCCACTGTATGCTCTCCCTCACTTCCTGTTTATATTTGGTGTTGTATGAAATATATACAATAAGCCTTTATCGCGTGTATTTTTTTCCTCTGTGAATGGAATTACTGCTATATTTTCTATTGGCAATATGCTCCAAAATTGCATGTGTCTTAGTTATTACTATTGGCAATATGCTAATAAGCTGATCAGTTCATTATTAGTTCAGACTTCAGACTATGTTACCATTTTAGAGTGTACTCGGAAAATTAAGTGAAAGAAGCTAAGCCATGTATCTTGTGAAATGCATGCAACAGAGTGGTACTCTTAATTATTAATAAAATACTTCCATAACATTTTTAATGTTAGTTCTTAAAGAAAATCTACTTGCCCATTATTATGATTATCATTATTCTCTACTTGCCCACCATTACTTCCAAGCCCATCAACCAAAGAAAATCCAAGACTGGGCTTAATCTCTTGCATGGGAAACCCAGAAATAAAGAATTTGGCATTTGAATTTGGCATCAATGAAGAATCCCTTTTCTGTGCTCTGCATGGAGAAAAACTAAAGGATCAAAACTAAACCAGAAATCAATAAGTTGAAACAAAACTTTCTTGTTTTTTTACTATTCAAGTTGTCATGTGTACAAAAAAGGTTTTTAAAGTTGTGCTGAGTGCTGTTACTGAAAAAAAAAAGATTTAATTTTACTTTATACTATATTTTTTTTAGTCTCTAAAGTTTGACAAATGTGTGTTCTTTTATATATGCCTTTTCTTATAAATTAAATCAGACTTAAAATGTATATCAATATATGCCCTTTTCTTGCATTTCTTGTGCTCATAATAATTATATTTTTGTTATAGGGATTGGATCAGGAGAGTGAGATTCCATCACCAAAAGAATTAGGAAGTAGGTCTTCTGGAGCAAGCAACAAGGAAGCATGACCATGCTTAATATGTTAAGACGTATATTAAGAATTATATGTTAAGACGTATTATTGAAAAATGTTACTTTGATACTTTGTTTTTGGATTATGACATTTCAATTATGACTTGGATGACTTTTGGATTATGTATGAATTAAAAATCATCTTATGATGTTTGATTTATGATTATGCCTTCTGGTTATTACGAGATTTTTAAGTAAGTTTCGAAAATATCACTTTAAATTGGTAGTTTCAATCTTATTTTAAAAAGCATAAAATTGTCATCATAATTAGGTACAAACGGCGGTTAGAAACCCCATTTTAAATGAAAATGATGCCATTATACGCTGGTAGAAACGGCGATTAAAAACTGTCATTTTAAACACAAAAGATGCCATTATAACCTGGTAAAAACGGCGGCTAGAAACTGCCATTTTAACACAAAAGATGCCATTATAACCTGGTAAAAATGGCGGTTTCCAACCGCCATTTTAAACAAAAGTGATGTCACAACATCCTGATAAAAACGGCGGTTACAGCCACCATTTTAAACAATATAAAAAACCGCCATTTTATCTGGAAATAATGGCGGTTACAAACCGCCATTTTAACCCTAAAAAAACCGCCGTATTATCCACAGGTTATTACGGCGGTTTTCTGAAAACCGCCGTAATAACCAGAATGGCGCCCAGAATAATGGCGTTTCTTGCAGGCGCCAGTTTTGGCCATAATGGCGGTTCTAACCGCCATAATTCTCCAAAATAACCGCCGTTTTAACCCTGTTTTTTTGTAGTGTTATATGTCATTATGGTATAGGACATATATTGAGGTTTGAATATAACTAATAAATCAATAAATATTAGTTACATAAAATATAAATGCATAAGTATGTTGAATAAAATATATAATTTTACTTGTGTAAATTGAAAACTTTGAAAAAGAAAGCAAAATTGATAAGTGAGTTTGTGCTCGGATTGATTGAAAACCGAGTTTGTTCTCGGATTGATTGAAAGCCGAGTTTATTCTCGGATTGGTTAATTGATCGATTATAAGATGTGAAATATGATGATACTTAAAAGTGAAGCAATTTGAATGTATAAAGTACATACTTTATAAAAAGTTATGATAGATTAAAATTTGATAAGAGGTATTAAATAAAATATTAAATATGATTGTTGAGATTGGTTCAAAAATTTGAATGTAAATCAAGTTTTATGAACCTAAGGGGAGTGTGAATTATTTTACTCGTCCCCACAGACGGCGCCAATTGTTCTTGCTGAGATTGGCCGGTGTATAACTCGTCTGCCGAAGAATGCTTGTAAGCTCTCTGTCCAGATGAAGTATACGTCAGCAATGAAAACAAGGGGGTGGGTACCTGCAAAAGACACTCTGACGCTTAAGTCAGTAAGTGTTTAAGAGGTATATAATAATTCTATGAATATAGAATGTAAGACATGAAATGAAAGTTATCATGTGTTATGTTGTGTTTATAATAATTCTTTGAATATAGAATGTATATAGAATGTCTTTAGAATGTCTCTAGAATATAAATATTGGTGCCTTTTATAGGCATAAAGTTGATGAATAGAGTTGATGGTATGACCGTTGATCATTAAGTCAAAATAATGGTCATTAAGTCGGTAATGAAGGTGTCAGTTACAAAATAAATGATAATTAAGGCCGAGTTATAACTCATAATGCACAATAAAGACTGAGTTATAAGGTGACAAATCAATATCTATTTGACGATCTATATCTATTTTTCCGATCATTATCTGTCATCTCTGTATTTTTCAAATCATCTCTGGTATATTTATTTGCCGATCTATATCTGCTTTTCCGATCATTATCTGTCATCTTTATTTTTTAATTCATCTATGGTATATCTATTTGCCGATCTATATCTGTTTTTCCGATCAAATATCTGTCATCTCTATTTTTCAAATCATCTCTAGTATAATTATTTGCCAATCTATACCTGTTTTTCCGATCAATATCTGTCATCTATATTTTTCAATTCTAGTATATCTATTTGCCGATCTATATCTGTTTTTTCGATCAATATCTGTCATCTCGATTTTCCAATTTATATGTGTTATATCTATTTGTCAATCTATATCTATTTTTCTCATCTATATCTGTCATCTCGATTTTTTAATTTATATCTGTTATATCTATTTGTCGATCTATATCTATTTTTTCTATCCATATTTGTCATCTCTATTTTTCAATTTATATTAGTCATCTCTATTTACCGATCTATATCTATTTTCTGATTTATATCAATCATCTCTATATTCCAATTTATATTTGTTATCCCTATTTGCCAATTTATATCAGTTATATCTATTGTCTGATTTATATCAATCATCTCTAACTGCTGATTTATATAAAAAATCTCTATTCGCCGATCTATAACAGTCATCTCTATTATTCGATTTATATCAGTCATCTCTATTTTCTGATTTATATCAATCATCTCTATATTCTGATTTATATTTGTTATCCCTATTTGCCAATTTATATCAGTTATATCTATTGTCCGATTTATATCAATCATCTCTAACTGCTGATTTATATAAAAAATCTCTATTCGCCGATCTATAACAGTCATCTCTATTATCCGATTTATATCAGTCATCTCTATTTTCTGATTTATATCAATCATCTCTATATTTTGATTTATATTTGTTATCCCTATTTGCCAATTTATATCAGTTATATCTAGTGTCCGATTTATATCAATCATCTCTAATTGCTGATTTATATAAAAAATCTCTATTCGCCGATCTATAACAGTCATCTCTATTATTTGATTTATATCAGTCATCTCTATTTTCTGATTTATATCAATCATCTCTATATTCTGATTTATATTTGTTATCCCTATTTACCAATTTATATCAGTTATATCTATTGTAATGCTAAGATGATTGATGAAAAAATCCAACACTAATAATATTATTGTCAGATTTATAGTCAGATTATTTCTAATGATATAAATGCCGCCGATAAATAATTATCAGTAGATTTAATCTTTTCAACGCCAATTATCATAAAAAAATTTGATATATAGTAAACGTTGCAAAATAACCAATTTTAGGATGTTGTTACCGTTAGAATTTATCCGACGTAACGTTGGCATCAATTTTTGCGTTTCTTGCCATGATTATTGTCGGATTTTTCGTAGGTAATTCCAACATAAAATATTATGATGATTATTAATTTAAAAAATGAAATAAATAACATTGGGTTTATTTGACACAAAATTTAACGGTAATTTTTTAATTAAAAATTAATTTTTATTTAATATTTTTATCTACAATTATCATAATTATAACATATTTAAAATTAAATAAAAATTCATGAAAGCTATATATGTCATTAAAATAAAAAATTACAATGCATTTAGTGATGATAGAAAGGTAGTGGTGGGATGAAATTGGAGTTGGGGTAAGAGGTGAGAGCTTGATAGTGAAAGAATTATGAAGAGAAGATTTGGAATATAAAATTTTGAATGAAAGTTAAGTCGGTTTGGAATTATCAACTAGGAAGATAATGTATGTGCGTGTTTTATGTAATAAAAATGTGGAACATGTACATTACTTATTTTTCGGCTATGAATTTGCTTGGCAGGTGTAGAATGCGTGGATATCGGTATTTGGCCGTCAATGGTCTTTTTCGGATTCGATAAAAGAACATTTCCTATGTTGGACAGAGGAACTGAAGAGAAAGGAGGATAGACAGCAGCAGCTGAGCTTCTGTGCAATTGTTTGGAACATCTAGTTGGAAAGGAACATAAGAATTTTTTAGAATAAAAGCAAAGGGGTTGAAGAGATTATCAACATGACCGTCATGAGCTCTAACGAGTGGAAATGTGTGGATCCCTTTAGTTGTTGATGGCTATGCCGAAGATGACATGGGGTTCTTCTTTGTGTTGTGGTCTTACGTGTTTTACATTGGATTGTAGTGTTTTATTGATTTTGTCTGCTCCACTTTATTGTGTTGAGTTCTGTACTTTCAAAAAAAATTGAATGAAGGTATTTGAGAAAAAAAGTTATTAAAGTTTTAGTCTTTGTTCTTAAGATTTCAGTCATTGATCTGTGTTTTCACTTTTCAGAGGTATTGAAAAGAAAAAGACTAAAATTTTGTGTTCCAAAACTAAAATTTTAGTTCCAATTTCTAACCATCGAACAGAATATTGAGTTACAGTCCCCAAATCTCTATCCCAGTACCTCATATGAAACACTGCCTAAGTTAACATTTGTTAAAAGGTTAAAAAATAAATTTTAAAAAATTATATTTAAAAAAATTATATTTGAGAATATTATATCCGAGTATTATAAAATAATTATTTATTTAATGTTACAAATGGTTGAAAAATTATTTTAATATTATACAAAAATTAAAATTTGTTTATTTTATTATAGATATTTTTAAAAATAGATTCTTAATTTTTAAAATAACTCCAACTCAATAAAGGATGAACTCTTTGACAAGAAACTTATTAATAATTAAAGGATATAATAATAATCATTTAATATCTTAATTTTTATTCATTTGACATGGAAGTATCAAATACCTACTGATTTAGATGGAAATAAAATTTTATATTTTGGATAAAAATTATTTTTCTAAATAAATTAAAATTCTTGAAAATAAATTAAAATTCTTGAAACAAACGCTGCTGCTAAAAAATTTGAACATTATATACATAAAACACATACTAACTATAACCTAAACATAAAACATTATTGTTTTTCTTCTTTTGGATTATCTATAAGTCTCTCTCCTCTACCGAAATTAAATTGGTCTAACAATGTAAAGTTCGTTAGCTTTATATTTTGTCGTTTCAAGTTTTAGTCTTTGAAACGATACTTGAAAAACCCTTTCTATAAAGGACAATTATAAACTTGGAGCTAAATAGTAAATACAATTAATCTATCTATCTCCGAATTTGGATGATAGCAAATCAAGTTATATTAATATGCCGACCCCTCTACGTACCTTCTCATCAAATAATGCTGATGAACAAGTTTACTTTTAGGGTTTAATGCATAGCTTCGCTTGAACCAAATTGTTTTTCCTTCTTGGATCCGAATCTAATCAGAAGTTTCAAGCTAATTAAATATAATTTAATTTTTGTACACAATTTGTATAAAATAATTTTACATAGATGATCAATCGTATTAATAAAAATAATTAATTTTTAAATTTATTAATTAAAAATTATTTAAACATATGAATCTAATTGATTAATTATGTAAAAAAATTAATAGAGTAAAACACATAAAAAAACAAATGGAATCTGATATATTACACTGGTATCCTAGATGTAAACAGGTTAGGTTACGTTGATATCTTGTTTGTATATCTATATAAATCGAATGAACTAGATTTGATTTATACTCTTTCGATATAAATCGAATCAACTATATTTGAATTAGTATGTTCATTGGTAAATTGAATTAAACATATTTGATTTAGTAGGAGAAAACCTTTAAAGGAACTAGCCCATAGTAAATCGACACAATAAGTTTCAATTTAAGGCTTATAGTAAATCGAAACAAGTGATTTCGATTTATAGCCCAAAGTAAATTGAATTGAATGACTTTGATTTATAGACAATGTACAACAAAGTAATTTGAACATAATAGCTTTGATATACTATTGATTTATCTATATATACAATTTGAATTCACTTGTTTCAAATTATAAATTACAATTTCTTCCTCCACCCACCCTCACCAAAGAGAGAAAAGTGAAGCCACAATACAAAATTCAAAACTGCAGACATGGAAGATAACTTGAATCGTATACCGATTAGATGGAGTTGTCCACATTACTAGTAACATCAATGAAGAGGTTAGTGAATAAAATTTTTTTTCTTCAAGTTAGATAAAAAAATGTTAGTAATATTAAGTCTATTAGAGTATTTGATTATAATCGTTAGTTAGAATTTTTAAACTGCAAATATTAGTTAGAATAGTGATTATGTAGTTTGTTAGAATTTTGAAATTATAAATGTTACTTAGAGTAGTGATTATAAAAAAAATTATTAGTTAGAGTAGTAATTAGAAATTTTGTTAAAATTTGTAAGTTACAACAATTAGATTAATTAGTGATTACAAGTTGAGTAGAATTTAATTTAAGTTAAAACTGTCAATGATGATAGTAATTTAGGATTGTAATATATGTTACATTAAAGGTTTTTTTTATTAGAATTTTTTGTGTTAGGTGATTTTAGATTTTAGCTTGGATTTAATTTTTTTGAATTTGTTGGAAATGAGTATTGTAAGATTATTTATTTGGGTTTAGGATATTTTTTCCAAAAGAGCATGCATTATTTTATTTTTGTTTAATGAATTGTTTTGTTATTTATTATGGTTCTTTGAAATTATTTTTTATATTGTTATGCAGTTCTCCCGATGTATTACCAGTATGAGGAGGTAACATCGTATGTCCCTAGATGATAGGATCATATCGTACTTGCAGAGGCTTATACCATCTTGCAAGGTTGAATGATCACTGGTTTAGGTTAGATCAGTTGCTAGTCAGTGCATTCGTGGAGAGATGGCATCTTGAGACGCATACCTTTCATATGCTATTTGGGGAGTGCACGATTACACTACAGGATGTGGTGTACCAGTTAGACCTCCCGATCGACGGTGAGTACGTTAGTGGATGTCTTATACCATCTTGCAAGGCTGAATGATCACTGGTTTAGGTTGGATCAGTCGCTAGTCAGTGCATTCGTGGAGAGATGGCATCTTGAGACGCATACCTTTCATATGCTATTTGGAGAGTGCACGATTACACTACAGGATGTGGTGTACCAGTTAGACCTTCCGATCGACGGTGAGTATGTTAGCAGATGTCCGACGAACTTTGAGAAGTACGTTGAGGGTGGCCGACCTGCATGGGCTTGGTTCGAGGAGCTATTGGGTATCTTACCTCCTACGGGCTGCATCGACAAGTTCACTGTGAAGTAAACTTGGATGCAGGATACATTCAGTGAGCTTCCTTAGGGCGTAGACGAGGAAACAGTTAGGAGGTATGCTAGGGTGTATATCATGATGTTGTTGTCGACTCAACTCTTTGGTGACAAGTTTGGTACACGTCTTCACAACATTCGGTGTCTATCGTACGTAGCCAGGCTATAAGACATAGGTAGATACAGTAGTGGATCTGCTGCTTTTTCGTGATTATATCGATGCATGTGTCGTGTGGCCAACAGAAACGTCATTAAGTTGGATGGTCCATTGCAGTTCATTCTCATGGATCTTCTGGTGTTTTCTGGGTTTCAGGCCTGATCGCCGTGTGTCCAGATATGTATGAGGTCTGTTATACTTCTTTACCTCCCAAATACCTTTTCACCGGCGAAGAGTGATTCGAATCAACCATGTCCAACTGTTTCCAAACTCCTTACACTTTCCATGATACTTGACATGATCATATTTCAACACTCTGTACTCAACCCCACGGCGGATGCTATAAGTCTTCACGTTTAAGACAACTTTGTCTTTATTCTAAAACTACTTACCAATTTGGAGCTCAACTAGACCTCCTGTGTCTTGTGTATCTCTGGCCACAAATCCAGATGCTACATCTGGTAGCCCTACTATGTCATGGATTTCAAGTCTAAAGTTGAAAAATATGGGGGATATTAATGAGTTCCCGAACTTGATGTTCCATCACCCCCAACTGGAATACTCCTTCCTAGATCATTATCTCTATCCTCATCAATCATTGCGGGCTCAACATTATCATCATCATCATATCCTGTAGTTCATCTTCGACACCATCTGGTATTTCACCCTCCCCGAAAACTGGGTTCATAATGGGAGTACTGGCCATCGCAATAGTAAGCTGACCAAAAAATCAATTATTATCATCTATTTATCCATCACCACCCACCAAAACTGTCTTAGGTGCAATGACAAGCACAGATGAAGAAGCACCAACATCGCATGCATTGAACTAGAAGCTCCTGGCATTGCTAAAGATTGAGGATTCTGGTTAGATCCTCTTGAACTACAAACCACATCTCTAAACTTGAACAATAGCTCACGGGTCCTCACCTCAAGAAACTGACGCCGACAATGAAACAAAACTTACAAATTTTTGTCACTGTCTATCACAAAGGAGTTGTATTTCACACCATCTCGTACAACAAAAATTGAAATTCTATAAAATAGCTTATCCATTCATTTCATGCCCTGCAGTCCCAGTTTTTGGATTATATTATTCTAGAACTCAACAAAACTCGTAGAATGTTTGATAAAGACATTCAAGGAATCCTTATTAGTAAATTTTATTTTCTCTCGTATTTTTTTCTTAATCGTCCCTCTGTAGTGCATAAGAACTAAAAAATTATTTTCACTAGCCATTGTAAGTCCCACTCTAATGAACCCATAATGTTCTAATTGTATTAATATAGCTTGTATTTCTTAGTAAATTGAATTAGATGAATTCAATTTATATCACTGCATCAGTATCAATATATTAGTAAATCGAATTTACTAGAGTCGATTTACTTAGGTTCTTAAAACGCAGTAAATCAAAGACATTAGTGTCGATTTAGGTCTTGAACATCCATTCTTAGTAAATCGAATCAATATACTTCGATTTACACCTACATTGGCTAAATCGAATCAATATATTTCGATTTACAGCTACACTAGCTAAACCGAATCACTATATTTCGATTTACATAAACATATAGTAAATCGAATTATGTAGCTTCGATTTACATAGATATATTGCCAAAACGAGACATCCATGTAATGTTAATTGTATTTAGGACATTGGTGTAATATTGGCTTTCATTTGTTTTGTTTATAGGTTTTATCCGATTTTACATATACTCGACAGTAAATACATTAAATTAAACTAAATAGAGTTCTGATAGATAGACAACAAGGGTGTGAACAACGTAAACAACAGCCTGCACTTCAGGTCCACTAAAACAAAAAACCCATTTACACCCACCACAATCCTAGCCTCTCACCTTCCACAGTAACACCTTTCTCTCCTTTTAGCACAACCACTTCATTCTCCCTTTTCCGTTGCATTGTCACCAACGCACCTCACCGTTGCCACTACCATTTGAAGAAGCAATGCGCTGTAGCCGTTGCACCTTCTTCTCCCATGCGTCGCGTCGTCCCTGTGCTCCTTGCAACCGATGCCGCCCCTGCTCTCGATGCCGCCGTTGCACCTTCTTCTTCCCTGCGTCGCATCACCCCTGCTCTCGATGCTGCCGTTGCACCTTCTTATTCCATGCGTGGCGCTATCCCTGTTCTCTCTGCAAGTGACGCCACTGCTGCGTACGTTCTTCTCTCCTTTGTTGCACCGCGACCTTGCTCCCTGCAAGCAACACCACCGTCATCCTCTTCTCCCCTGCGTCGCGCTGCGTAATTTGGACGAAGAAGTTAGTCCTCTTCTCCCTGCATTCGGTCGTGTTTGTGCTCCCCAAAAATAACGCTGCCGATCGTCCCAAACCCTCCTTATGTTACGCCATTAGAAGAATTAACGCAACTACTCGTTTGTCCTGTGGTGATAATGATTTTTTTTTTATATTTTTTGGATGTTTCTTTTATTTTAGATGGATGTTACTTTGTTTTTAGATAGATGTTTTTTTTTATAATTTGAGGCGCAATGAACGATACTGGAAAAAATTAGAATTTGTGAGATGAGTGAAAGTGAAAACAAAATTTGGTTACTTTTTTATTATGATTATTAAAAAATTAATTTTTAAAATCAATTAAACATTCTTTTTAACTTGTTATTTACGTTCTTTAGTATAAGTATTGTCTCTTTATACTTTTTTTTAATTAAATATTATATATATTCTTTAAAAAAAAGGAACAAAAGCATGGCTTAATTAATGATAAAATCCCACGTGTAATGTAATACATGTATGATGAATGCGTATAGGAACATGTCTAATCACTGAGCAAACAGTATTGCACACCACCATGGATAAGCAGGTATACGGAAATGGACAAAAGATATAATTTCCATGGCTTGCCATTTCCATGGTCTTTTCTACGTCATGATTAGAAAGCATTTAATTTGCTAAAACACTTGTTGACTTATTACGTTAATTAATTAGCATTTTGAACTTTAGAATAATTTGACCCCGACAACTTAGTTAGTACTAAATCTCCTTGTCCCTTGAGTAAAGGCTATTGAAAAAATGTGTTTAATTCTTTGATAAAGAAAGTAGAGTGATGCTAACACCCCCAATTGAAACTCTGGTTTTTTTTACTTGTTGTTTTTTCTAGTGGTTATTTTACATTTATTTCCTAAAATTCTTCAAATTTTGTGAATAAAAATGTTAATATTATGAGAAACAATTATGTTAGGACTTAGGTGTATAAAAAAATTAATTATTAATAATTAATTATTAAAATAAAATACATATTAAAATATAAAATATATATTAAAATTAAATTACATAGTATATATATATATATATATATATATATATATATTTATATATATATATAAATACATAAAAATTAATTTTTTTATATAAATAATATTTTTTTACAAGAAATAATTGCAATTACAATTGTTTGACCTAACTCCAATTAAACTAACAAACAAAAATACATTGACTTATTTATTTTAAATTTCACCAAATTCTGCAAAGGTCTGTTTAAAATAAATCTTCAATATTATTTTTTCTAATTTAATTAAGTACACTGCCAAAGCTAGTAGTGAGGTGAACAATGAACACTAGGTATAGCTATAGCTGCCAATTTCACAAGCACACATTTGAAATGACACAAACTCTTTAAGCATCACTACATCAGGTGGTCTCTGATTCACTCACAACTGACACAGTCACACCCATGAGCTTAGTAGTAATCTTTAGTGGTTATTGACTTATTTCACCATGTTTACTTAATCAAATAGCGAATGTTTAATTTCTCATTTGGTAGATAATAATCTTCTAATAATATTCTTAACTATAGGTTCGATCATCAAGAACCAACAGTAAAAAGAAGTAAAATTGTACCACAAAATAATTTAAAAAATATATAATAAAATTAATTAATAAATAACAAAATCTGAATAAACATTCCATAAATTAAAAAGGGGCATTAATATCTCGCCCCCCTAGTCCGGTGGTACAGAAAAGCCACCAGTATGGTTAGAAAATGGGTCACTCCTTCCCACCCACTCATTCCCTCAATCATAACACCTTCCTCCACCTCCACTACCCCTCCCTGATCCCCACTCTCATCCTTCTGTGTTTGAAACTCACGCGCCAACACCAATCCAATCAATCATGCATCCTCCTCTCCTCTTCTGCAATCATTATTCTATCTAACCCTTCCCCTATAATCCATCTCACTTCTATAATAATCTTCCAACTTCAAAAAAAGTAAAAAACCCACTTACCTAGCCCCACTCCTCAACCTTAACATTTTGGTATCTATCCTTTATTTGATAAAGCTTTTATTTTTTTAAAATAGTTTATAAAAATTAATTTTAAAAAATAATTTTTAAAAATAATAATATTTATATTTGATAAATTAAATTAAAAATAATTTTTATTAAACATAAACAATCAAAAATATATTTGATAAAATAATTTTTAAAATTTAAAAATAATATCATAAATATTAATATAAAAATTAAATTTAGATATTAATTAATGTATAAGGTGATATTAGACTTTTAATTTTAATAAGTATAAGTCATCTTTAAAAAATTTTATTTTAAATATTTTTATAAGTATCTATATATATCTTTTAAAAACTGCAAATACAAATATATAGCCACCTTTTTTATTTATCAAATATAAAATAAAAAAATTATATTTTTAAAAAATACAAATATATTCTCAAAAACTTTTACCAAACAAAGATACAGTATTATGATCTTAGGCTAAAATAATTAGCTAATAATATATATGTTGTGTTAAAGACATGTAAAAAAGTTACTATTACTAGTAGCTAAAAAGAATTTTCATATGAAATGTATGATATATCTCTTAAAGGGCCAAATTAAAATTATTAATTAAAAAATTATTTAAATTTATTATTAATAATAATTTTAACATGTTCTAAATTCTAAAAAATACATAATTAGTAGAGTATTTTATATTATTTAGTTTGATCTAAAAATTAAAATGATTTTAATTATATATATATGAATTTAATTTTAATATATTAGAGTATATAATTATTTATGCTAACATGATAATAAATAATGTACATGTAAAATTTCTTCAAGTGGAATCTTTCAAAATTAATTATATATATATATAATATAATATAATTATAAATTATTTTAAAGGAAGTATTTTTTTAATAATTACTAGAAAAATATAGTATAGTTTTGATCCCTTAGTTGGTTTTCCCGACCAGACTAGTCCCATCCTAACCTATAAGATTTTGTACACATCTTCCCTCTCTATCTCTCTCTCTTCGTAAAAGAAAAAAAAAAAAAAAAAAGATAATAAAGTTTCTTTGCTCCTTTTATCTCTTTATCATTGTTCTTGGTATTCTGTAAAATCGTTGATCATGTTCACTACTACTACTACTACTACTACTACTACTACTTCTTCTTTTCTTCCATCCAAGTAATAATAAAATTCTCTCCACTCACACCCACACCCACACCCGTGAATTCTGCTTATAAATCTTTTCTTCTCTCTATCTTTGCCAAAATACAAAAAGGAAAGAAGAAAGTTTTGTGAATGGAAACCATGATGGCAACCGAACGTGTTTGTTATGTTCACTGCAACTTCTGCAACACCATTCTAGCGGTACAAAACTTCTTCTCTCTCTCTCTTATTTATTCTTCTCACCTTTTTCGTTGTGCCATGTCTTTCATCAACTAATTCGGCAATCAAAGTTTTCCTCTCTTGTTTCTTCTTTTGAGATCATTTCAGAAAAAGAAAGAATCAAAAGGAACAATAATAATAATAATAATAATAAATAATAATGCAAAGCTGCTTCTTCCGTATTTAGCCATGTAAAAAGTAAAATTCAGCTCAGACCTAATCATAAGAATATTATAAATGAAATAAAACCAAGACTTTAAATTTAGACTCGAGAAATATATATAATTCGCAAGCTTCTCTTATATATTTTATGATGAAGTTCAGCTGGTTTTGCTGTTTATCGATAATAAGGAAAAGTTCATAGTAGAAGTAGAAGAAGAAGAAGACGAAGAAGAAAGGTAAATTGGGAATGAAGTCCAAACCTAATAACAATAATTCTTAATTATGCATATCATAATTAGGAATCAGAAAAAATTAAAGGAATTATTCACTAATCTAGAAAGTGAGAAGATGCTTCTTGTGATTTATGAATAAAATGGATGCATATACACGAAATCATAACAAATCTGAGAGCTATGATGACTAGGGCTATTTGCAGGTATGTGTTATTAGGGTTACTACGTTCCGATCCCCTTCTTCTTCTTTTTTCTTTCCCAAAAAGAAAGAAGAAAAATTAATATGCAGAGAAGATAATAATATTAATTATATATCATATGCTATATTGTGTACAAAGTCAACATCAGATTCATTATATTATTTTTCATTTTTTTTTAATTTCCTTGTTTGCTTATTGTACTTGTGAGCTAAATTAAGACATCGTATCATCTTGAAAAAAAATTAAAATCTGCTTACAAATCCATGTGATTGCATATGTACAATATATACTCCTCTCTCTTAATTGCATTATGATGATGACGATGGTGATGGTGAATTGAAAGTGGTGGACTAGTGTCTGTTCATGATGATTTAATTTGCCAGTGAAGCACCTTCTTTTATTTTTTCTGAACATTATTGATGAAAATCTTTCACAATTTGAGGCCTTATTTCTTCCCTGAAGTACAGAGGCAGTGTCCCTCTCTTTCTTTCCAGAAAAACAAAGTGGAGAGAATAGAAACAAAGAGATTATTATTATTATTATTATTATTATTATTATTATTATGAGTACCACATCAAGAATAACCCCATTTGAGCACCATAACAAGAAATACTTTCTCTCCCTTCTCTTTTCCCCCACCTAATTTGTGTCTAGTAATAATATTATTCCTTTTTTTCTCTCTGAATCTCTCTTTCTTTGTTTCTTTCACCATAGCATTATATATTGTTGGTGTATGTTGATGGTTGAGTGTTGAATGTTACCCCTTTTGAGGAAGCATTCCCTAATTCTTTTCTTTCCTACCTCAAAATGGAGGAGAGGACTTAACACTGCACAAAAGGAGCAGTAAATTTAATCTCTGGTTCTGCTTCTTGATCAGTATCATCATCACACTCTCCTTTATTCATAGAATTAGCCTATACTATATGCCACTACAATTGAATGATTTTAAATTGTGATTTTAAGTGCAATTATATCGTTGCAAGATTACTGTTACAACATATATCCAGCACATAAAAATAGTAATGGTAATTATGAGTTTAAGATATTCATTTTTGTTATATTTTTTTGTATCATATATCATAATACAGTTGTAAATAACTAGAATTTAAAACTGCGGTACATTGGTTAACAGTGGTGGTGCTTCATGGTGGCCTTTATGGTTTCTGTTTCAGTAGTCAAGTCCTTTTCACACACCCCTCTCTCTATAGTAGTCCATATACAATTTCTATCTTTTATCATCTTGCAGTGTCAGAAAAAAAGTGATGCGCACCCACAACAATGCAGTACTAAAATTTTAAATCACAAATGTCAGGTGCTATAAGCTTATTATTGAGTATTTGATTATAATAATGCATTATATATATATACCTGGCTAGCTAGCTAGCTAGTTGTACTACTGTGGAGACCCCATAAAAATAGGCTTCTCAGAATGAATGAGAGAAAAGATAAGTGTACTCCCTTCCCTCTCAAGCTATATTATCTTACTCATCATTCTTCACCTCTTTCTTCTGGGCTGGCACCTATGCATTTTGTGTTTTTTCTTCTGTCAATGATTTATGATTTTCATCACCTTATTATTGCAATCTAAAATAAGCAGCATGCTGCTTTGGAAGCTTTAGTAGTTAGTTCTTGAATACTTGTTGGTATATAGATATGTGGTTATCTATGTTCATCATTCAAGATCTTAGCTTCTCCTTTCTTCAAATACTTTTTCTGCTCTCTTTTATTTAACAATGTCACATATATCTTAGCATATTATTATTGAGTTGGATCAATGTATCTACACTCTACAATAACATTAAACTAACAAAACAAGAAAATGCATATGATATTTGAAAATGGTTGTTATTGGCAGGTTAGTGTTCCATACAGCAGTTTGCTAACCTTAGTGACGGTTAGATGTGGACATTGTGCCAATTTGCTAACAGTTAACATGGGAGCATCACTTCAACCGTTAATACCACCTCATCAAGAACATCATCATCAGGTATATATATTCTCAATTCACACTCCTTCATTCATTCTTTCTGGGATGATACTACTTTCTTGTTATAAAATTCCATTGCTTATATATATATCTTAGTTGTATTGGAATTCTTTAATATGTATGCTGCTTAGTCACAGAAACAGCACCTAAGCTTTGAAGAATCAAGCAGCTGCAAAGAACTGGGATCATCATCTTCAAAATGTAACAAAATTGCGCCATTTGAGCCTGTAGAGAGTCATCAATCACATAGGATTCCTCCCATTCGTCGTGAGTCACAAACTATTTAATTAGGCCTCTTTCGTTTTTAATTTTCTTTTTATTTTTGTTTTAAACGTTCTTTTTTAGAATTTGTGAAAAAATGCTATTTTTATTTTATTTTATTTCTTACAAATTTTAAAAATAGACAATTTTAAAAATAAAAATAGTAATATTTTAACAAACTAAACAAGTCCTTAATTTATTTTTTATTTTCTTTTTGTTTTGATATATACATTGATTAATATATTAATCAAGGTGATAAAACGATCTTATGGTTATTAATTTATTATTTTAAAAGGCAAGTTATTATATTATAATCTTATTCATTGAAATAAGACTCTTTGATTTGTTCCTCCCACTTTTATAAAATCTTAAAATCACTATTTCTCTGACTTCATTCTCTAAAATAATAATAATAATAATAATAATAATAATAAAAATCAGTTGTGTTATGAGAGAGAGATAAATAAATCTAGGCACATACCATATACGTCCATACCTAAATAATCATAATTAAAATGTGATCATTATTTCAAAAAGTCATACAGTTTTATATTTTAATTTTGATTATTAATATAAATATAAAATAGGGTACATTTATTCCTCTCACTCTTAAAGAAATTTATTACTCATCTCATTTGATAATCTGGTGTGTCTGTGTGTGTGTCTCTCTCTTTTGTGTGTGTGAGAGAGAGTTTGAAATGAACGAAGAAGCTAAGCACTTTAGCTATATAGGCCAACCTGAACTTTTTTTTTTTCTTTTGTTACTAGCTAGCTACTCTACACATTAACACAAACTCATTAGTTTTGAGGACAAAAAAGACCACCACTGCACTCACTCCAAAACCGGCTCAAGTTGTTAATACAAAAAGAAGTAATAAGTAAGCTCATCATATTATTGAGGCCAATTGAAATGACTGATGAGGAGTTTTTCCTTTTTCTAAGAGTGTGGCCTTCCATCTGAGAGAGAATAGAGTTTCCTTTGGTACAAGGGCTACCCAATTTGGGTATCTAATTATTTTCTTCTCTCCATCAATTTTATATATGGCCCCCCTCCCCCTCCTTAGATGGTGACCTTACATAACAAAAAAATTGACCCATCCTTAATTGATTTGTTGTCAATTTGTCATCCTATGCCCTAGAAATTAAAATACATATCCATATACTGATTTTAATTACAGTTACGGGTTTCACGCACCATAACAGCTCATGGTAATTGATTTTTGGCTGTGGTAGTAGTACACTCCACACTCCAATATCTTCAGTTACTTAGTGGTGGGAATTTTCCCGTGGAAAGTGACCTTTACAGTCAGGACAAAATTATGCATAAAAGATATATTTGAGGAAAAATTAGAAATAAACAAATAAGAGAGATTGTATTTTAGCTGGCAGCTGGAGATTATACTAACAAATTATAAATCTTGAATTTAAGTTTTGATATACGATAGTGGTAGAATTTGACAAAGAGTAATATGCATATAATTTTGATGACAGAAAAAAAATGGTATGTAGAAGCAATAAATTTGGATAGTAAATATCATAAATAAAGAAAGTTTATTATTCTAGTGGTTAGTTTATTAATTTGCTTAATTCAATATTAAATATTCAAAATTTGTCTTATATATGTAAATATTATGAAAAACAAAAAAAAAAAGTCATAAATAATATTAGTTTAAGTACAAAACTGTATTTCTCTCCTAGAGAATGTTTGATTGGAAAAAAATTGAGAGAATAAAAAAAAGAAAAAAATTATAAATTTTTATGTGTTTTTTTTTAATCTCTTTCCAACTAAAAATAGTCTTAATATTAATATAGCTGCTTTTTCATGTATATATAAATAATATAAATGTTAACTTAGAAAAACGCATAATCAACAATTAGAGTTTTAATTATAAGAACTAAAAGAATAAATTATTTTTATAATAGAATTTAACCAATTTTTTTATGTCTCTCCTTTAAATTATTAGACTAATTTAGTTATTACCAAACGGCTTGATCCTATAGTATTTCTCTTTAGTTATATTAATGTTATTTTGATGGCACGGGAGGGACATATGGTCCTTAATTATTAATCACCTAGTTCTACTGGCACTGATGATCTAATTTTCTTAAATTATGTCAAAAGACAATAGTGTTATTTTAAGTATGTTACACGATTGAATAAATTTTTGTTGATATAATTTTTTAAAGAATCAGCTGTTAGATTAGAATTTTATATATTATAGATTATTTTTAGAAAATTTGATATCAATATGAAATTCTTTACTATATCTTTTATATACTTGAAAATTAGTGTAATATATTCGTTCAAACTATACATAAAAAGGTGTTTTTCAATTACATCAATAAAATTTGATTAAATAATCTTTATTATATATTAATGAGATTCAATCATGGATTGATAAAATATATATTTTATAAACAAAATTATAAACAATGTAGCTTTTAACATTGTTGTTATTTGATTCTAATTCTACGTCAAATCGTAAATTTACACATATAGATGACATTTCATTCAGCACAAATTTATAAGTTAATATTGCAAACTAATTCTCTCATGAATATCACAGCTCCGGAGAAGAGACAACGTGTTCCATCTGCTTATAACCGATTCATTAAGTAAGTTGCTATTTTTTGAATTTTTAATTTTTCAGAGATATAAGTTGGATTAGTTTTAGAGTAGTAATATTATTGAGTAAATTATCAAAATAATATCCGAAAGTTTCTATGGCTAACAAAACGAACCCAAAATATGTTAACAATAAATAAGTCTTAGAAAGATTTAAAAATACGATAAAAAGAACTAAATATTAAATATATATTTTAAAAAATAATTTTAGAAATTAAATTTTGATGCAAATTTTATAATTATTATTAAAAAAATAACATCTTTTTATTTTTAAAATTTGGTAATTTTTGTCAAGTGAATTTTTTTAAAAAAATTATTGTAAATGACTATATTTCTTTTTAAAAAATCTAAAAATAAAATTTTACTCTGAATTTTTTGTACATCTTCTAAATATTTATTCAGATATTACCACAAAATTTAGATCTAATGAATAAACCGTTTGTTAAATATAAATTTTTTTTGTTACTTATAAAAAATATAATATTTATTAGTTCTTTTTATCGTAGTTTTAAATTATTAGGGACCATTTTATCCATAACATTTTTTAGAAATTTTTTTTATCAATGGCTGTTCGAATACTGAATTGATAGTTAACCTAATATTATTTCTACAATAATGATCATGTCACTAAAATAGACACAAAAGTTGGGTGGTAAACAATGCCCAAAATTTTCTCATTGTCTCTCTCCAAATTATTTATTCCTTTCATTTCTGATGGTTGATCTAAAGTTTGAGTTTTAATAAAGTACAAAACATATATTAAAAGAGATAATCACTTTTTTTCTAAGTCATATATTATTCAAATTCATCATAATAGAATGCAGATTTCGGTACAAAGACCAAAACCAAAATGTTTTGTTAGTAAGAACACTAAACTATTGGACATAATTAAATCGATTGGGACATAATTGACGTTAGAATGATAATGGATTTGTCCGGATGAATTTTTACGAAAAGTTTTTTTTAAAGAAAATTTTTTAAAGATTTTTTTAAAAAATAAAAGTATTTTATGTTTAAATATTTTATATAAATTTTTTTTATTTAATAATTATATTTAGCTAAGACAATATAAAATTTTATTTATTTATTTATAATATTAAAAAATATTTTTTAAGTGAAAATAAAAAAGACATAAATTATAATTTCTAAAAAGTATATATATATATATATATATATATATATATATATATTTTAGTATTTTTATTTTTATTATTAAATTTTTTTTAAACACACTAAAAAAAATCTTTTTAAAAAAAATTTTTGTTCTAACAATTTAATGGTAACCAAACAAACTCAATATAAATTATCTCATGATTTTTCATATGACTTTATAATATTATGTGTGATATATAATCTGTTATTATTATTCAATCATGCTAGGTATACATAAAACACTAACTACTAAATTAATAATTAATGTAAAAATATATATTAAAATATGAAATACATATTAATAATAAATTAAATATACATTTATATATAAATATATAATGACTAATTTGATAATTTTTTTATGTATATATTATTTTTTGAAAAACATTTATGCTCATCATGAGAAGATAACATAAAATTAATTGAGAAAATTCATTCGTTCATGGCACAACATCAAATCAATTTTGCCTATATTTGAATGGACTTACAGATATTGATTCCATTACATAAAATGGATTAAGCCTTCTATTTGTTTGGTTTTTCACTTTATTCAGGGAGGAAATTCAAAGGATCAAGGCCAGTAATCCAGATATTAGCCACAGGGAAGCTTTCAGCACAGCTGCTAAAAACGTGAGTTTATTCTCAATTATTAATTTTTTTTTTCTTTTAAGTTTTGCACGCTTATATACAAATGTTGTTTAGACACAATCACAAAGCAAAAAAAAAAAAAAAAAATACTGTATTAACAACAAATTTATTATTTTTAATTAATATTTTAAATTTTAAATATTAAATTTTAAACTCTAAACCTCAATTTAATAGTATAAAAATAAGTTATTGACAAAAAATATCGATTAATATTAATAAAAACCGTTAACCTCTTAATATTCTTTCAAAGAAAAAAAAAGTTACGCTTCATTAATAATTTAACATTTGAATCATTTATTAAAGATGTACTCCTTTTGTTTCACAATAACCATCACAAAACAAAAAGACATACATCTCAAAGAAAACAAGAACATATTAGTAAATAGCAAAAAATTATATGCATATGAATTGATAAAATCCTATAAAAATCATTAATATTACACTTATTCTTTTCTTAAAACCATTACACAATTTTGATAGGGATAAATGTATAAAAGGAAATTAATATCACTTGAATGTTCTAAATGGAACAAATATTTTAAAGTTTGAAAAGAAAACAAATGTGTAACATTATTTATAAAACAAAACGAGGACAAAAGATAGAAAGCAAAATTTAGAAAACAAATGTGTAACATTATTTATAAAACAAAACGAGGACAAAAGATAGAAAGCAAAATTTACCATTAGACAATAGAAAAATATAGGGTATCAAATATCAATATACTATCTGCAAATTTATTACTAACAATAATTAATATTAAAGACACTTCCATTAGAAAACACATATATAAATAGACATATTCAGGAAATACATCCACAAAAACACACTTTTATTATAGACATCCATAAAGATACTTCTATTAAATACAGTTATAAGCAAGAGTTGGCAGGAGTTAGTAGAAGGTTACGTAGGGAGTTTGCCTTGTATCTTCCTCAAAACTCCTTTAATATCCCTATCTAACTAAAAGTGAGATTTTCTCAAGAAAGAACCAGTAAGAATGTGTTTATCACCCTTCAGTTATTTAGTGATTTAAGGTTATAGCACTCTCTTCATTAATCACAACGAGAATAATAATTTTTACTTATTTGTTTGAGCAAATTAAGATGTTTTATTTTATTTATTTTTTAAGACTTTAAACTTGGCTGCATAAGTGGCATTCATCATATATATTATTCAGCTGGTTCTCACTTGGAGGGTGTTCTTAATCTAAGTAATGTGTTGAAGTTGATATATAGAGATCAGATGCATGCATGCATGTAGAGCTGAGAAATTGGACATATAATGAGTTCTTCTCGCTGGAGATATTAAACTATATGCAAAAAATTAAACATACTCAAAAAAGATTTTTGTTTAAAATGATGTGTTAGAGATATAATAATTTTTATTGTCTTTTTTTGTCAGTTTAATTTTTTAAAAGATAATATCATTCACCATATTACACACAAATCAATATATATATATATATATATATATATGATGACGACGAACGACTTGTAGGGATTTAGCAATAGTCTTAAATGTAGCAGTATTTTTTAATATATCTTTAGATTAATAGATTAAATATAAATTATATAAAGAAAATTAACTGTAAACTATCAATTAAAAAAATCCAAAAGCATTTGATTATATATATGTGTATTACATTATATTATATCCTTTGATATACCCATTGAAATTATGTCTGCATATGATTTAAATATGCAGTGGGCACATTTCCCTCATATTCACTTTGGATTAAAGATGGATGGCAATAATGACAAGCAAGCAAAGTTGGACCATAATAATGGTGAAGGAACTCAAAAGTCTAGTAATGGATTCTACTGATCATATATATATAAATGCAAGCAAGCCTGTGAGTATCAGCTTTTTTTTAAAAAGAAATTATGCTTGACCTAAATGAGTGAAATTATGAGTTTGATCTCAAATTTTCCAACCCTACAACTGGATATTGGAGACATTCTCTTGCATGCAAATCAACCTCAACATCTCACCAATGCTATATAATATATATAGAACATGTATTTCCTTTTTTTTTCCGTTTTTTTTATAGAGTATACTTGTTATGATAAAACGACTGTCATTCTTCTTGTGATTGCATTTTAAGATGTTGAACTTGATGATCGCTTAAGTAAACTATACTTTGCTACTATTATAATGATGGGATTTTTCCTTTACTCGTATTGCTATTGATTCAAAAGATTCTTATATATAATGATTAATTATCATAGAATATATAGCGTTATATGATTTAGTACTACATGATTTGATTCATGCAGCAGACCTAATGAAACAAAACTTATTAATTAATAATGTCATATGAATATAAATCTAACATCAATCACATTTTTAAATTAAATACACAATATTATTTGAAAATGAAGAATTTAAGTTGTGTTCATGAAAGGATACCACTTGAAAATGTAAATCTGATTAGTTACATTCAAAGGGAAGAACTAATCACATTCCTTCGCAACAGAAAGAAAAATACCTTATGGTTATGGGAAAGAAAAATCATTCACAATAAAATTGATATATCAGGAGCATATTGTGTGTGTATATATATCAATAATGCTCTTTGTATACTAAAATTAGTCATTATGTATATAAATATATGTATTATTTAATTTATTTTTAATGTATATTTTATATTTTAATATATATACTAAATAATTTATTTAATATATATATATATATATATATATATATATATATATATTCTCTTTTTAGAAAATTTTGGACATCCATCCAAGCACATAAACAAATATTTCGAACTCTCGTATTCCCATCTCGGAGGACCACATTTTGGACAGTCTTTTTTTTTCCCTCATTATCTTTGTGATGGTTACAGTTTGACCATTAATTATTGAGCAAATGGTGCTTTCAATTGACCCCAACTTCCAAAGGAACTCTTTTTACCCACCATGTTGCATGAGGTGCTTAAATAGATAATAAAAAGGATAAAAAAAGAAATGTAATTATATTCTTTTTACTAGCTACATTGATTAGCTCTTTTTTTTTTTCTTTATTTCTGTAATTTTCTTTCATGGACCATCTTGTTCAGTTAATGGAGTACAGCCTATTAAAGGAGCAACATGTAGTGCAGTGTTGCATGCATGTCCTCACCTGTCACGCACTCAAATAATCACAACTAACTTAGTCTATTTCTTTTTATTAATAGGATTTAACTAAATAAATGTGTTTTAAAGATATATGGTAAAAATATAATAATATTCTTTTAATTTTTTTATGTATTTAATATATTAAAAATATAAAAACTTATTTTTGAAAAATAATTAGTCAAATATTTTTTTATAATATTTTTAAAATGTATCTTAAAAATACATGTTAGCAACATTCTTATTAATATAATCTTCCTTCCTAATTAATTGATCGAATTGTGGAGACTAAAGAGGAAATAAAAGTTACAGAAAACCAAACTTATTTCTCTTTCAAAAAGCCAAAGTATATAACCCAAGACCAATATAATAGCTGCCTCAAAAAACCCTAATTTTCTTTTCCAATCTCTATCTTCATGATACCAGTGGATAGGACTAAGTTAGTGAAGCCAGTTCATAAATTAGTTTGAATTCAATTCGTTAATAATTTAATAAATTGAACTCGTGAATTAGTAAATTGAATTTGAATATGAATCGAAACTGAGTTTATAAATTAAATAAATTGAATTTAAGTTAGGATAAGTTCAACTTATTATGTATTAAATTAGTAATACATATATTCTATATGTATTTAATCTATATTTTTGATTTAAAATATAAATAAAAAAATTATAATTAATAAATAAACAATATATATATATATATATATAAGTTATAATTTATTAATACAGAATTATAGATTATGTTCATATTATTTAAGCTGGTTTGTAAGTTTGAACAAGCTTATGAATTTTTAGTAAGTCGAACTTAAATTTAGAAAATAGATTCGATTGTTAGCCAAATCATAATTCAAACTGAATTTTCATGAACCGAATTTGAGCTTAATCTATGTCGACTCATCTTGACTCAACCATACCAATGGATCTCCCGAACCCCAACAGCAATTAAATATAGCACTTAAAAGACTATTATTTTCATATCTTTTTAACTAACATGGAATTTTCAATACTTATATATGTTTAGAGTTAGACATATAGTAGCTAAGCTTAATCGTTGCCGTCTAATATTTTTAACTTTTAAAATAAGAAAGCTAGAAAATTAAAGAATTATAATACTTCACGAAGCAAATATATTGGAGAGATGGATAGTGTTAGAAGTTGATATTTTTAGTGGAAAAAAATAGAGTTGATTAATATCAATTCAAATATAAGACAAAAAAAAATATTATTAGTCATCTAATTAGTGACAGATTCAAAAAATTTATATTAGGGGACAAAAATAATATACATTACTATCAAAAGATATATTAATCTAAATTCAAAAAAATAACAGTGCACATTAATTATTCGAATAAAAAAAAGCCAAAAATTACATATAATAAAATAGAACGAAAGATATTTTTTAAAATATTTTTTTATTATTATTTCTATAAATAAAAAATATATATTCTAAATTAGTAAATTGATTAATTGACTTTAGAAATTTATATGCAACATAATTACATATAATAAAATAGAACGAAAGATAAACAAACAAATAATAAGGATCACTAAATTGAGAATAAAATAAAATATATAAATTTATAAAGAGAATAAAAAATTATATTAATACTTAAACTATAATTGGTTGAATTATAATTTGTAATTTGAAAATATCAAAAAAGAGAAACAATGAAATTGAAAGATACATAAAGTCATAAAGAGTTATATTAAAAAAATAGAAAACTTAAAATTTACCTTTTTAATGAAGAAAAGATGACTACTAGAAAATGAATAGAAAAAGAAGATTGAAACTAATAAGAGGATTTAAGAAAATAAAGGCTGAGATTTGAGAATGAGAGAAGACTAAATTTGATTAGGTTAACTAATAGTTAAAATGATAGAAAGATGAAGTGAATTTAAAATTTTGAATAATTAGCCTAAATTTATTTGTAATAAGGTCATTTAAAATTTAAAATGAGACATATATAATATGTATATATTTTTTTAAAATAAAAATAAATAAGAGTGGGGCAAATGCCCCCTATTTCGCTACTGGTCCGTCCCTGCATCTAATATTTCTATCTCTTGTAGAGATAATACATTTTTAGACTTGAAGTATACATAAATATACACATACACTAGAAATAAAACGGATGCAACTTATTAATTATTAATGGGAAACATTTTATACTATAACTCTAAAATGAAGTTTTACCTTTAAACTTGAGTAGTACTAGTGAATTCTTATCTCAGACTTACGTTATATTATTCTTTAATTAAAAATTAATGCCATGCCTAATAATTTATCTTCTACAACTTTAAAATGACTTTCTTTAAAATAAATTAACTAATTTAGTTTTTAAAATATGAATTTATTATTCATCAAAACTGATAATTGTTTATCCAAATTTCAAATTAATATTAATTTTATTTTACAATTAATTTTATTTATAGTTTTAAATTTCCTTTTATTTTAAGCAGGAGTAATATAAAAATAACAATCCTTTAGCAAAGCTGAATTGTTGAACCTAATCAATCATCATCATCATCAAAACACACACACACATATATATGCGCGTGAAATCACACTGATGACTGTTCCATATACATGCAGATAGATCAGAATATTGGCAGCTAGAGTTTGTTCTTACCACCATTGCATGGACTCAATATTAATGAAATATGAAATGCTACTATTGCTATGCAATAATGTTGCTTATTCATTATGACATGACTTGCATTGCATTGTGAGTGATTTTCACACAGTAAAACATCACTGACTGGCATTGTGTATGTGCCCAAATTAAGGCTCAAACATGCATGCTATTACAACAGAAATAATTTGCTACTATTTAGCCATGTTCAATATCAAATTAATTGACTATGTTACGTGTACACTAAAATCAGTCACTAGTATAAAATATATGTTGAAATACAAATACTCATTGAAAATAAATTAAACAACATATGTATTTATATATAAATATATTAATAACTGATTTTAGTAGTTGATTTTGGTGTAGAAACAATATTTTTTATATATCTAATAGGCACAAGCATTTTTACCTTCTAATATATTTATTGTTTGGTTTTAAATCAAAATTATTTTAATCAACTTAGATTAATTTAGTGGTTAACTCATTAATTTACTTAAAAAATTATCGGGTATTTAAATTTTGCTTTGTACATATATATAGAAAGTCATTAGTTAGCGGCAAACTTTTAAATGGAATTAAGATTCATGACAAAAAAAATACCGTGAAAAAAAAATCAAATTCATTTCTTAATATCTTTGTATTTTTTTTTTCTTGGAACAAATTGATATTTCTTAATGTATTTTTTAACAACTATAAAACATGTATTAAATCGAAGTTATGATGGGTCATGGCTGTCCGTGACTGATGATGTTGGATCCTTCATTCAAGGAAGGCACGTGAGAGCCATGTTGTTGAAGGCATGTCTCCTTTGTACAACAACAAACCTCATCCATGATTCCAATCTCTGTCCATTATCTATGTACCTAAATTAAATTTACAAATAAAATGAACTTGATACCTATAGAGATACCCACATAAAAATGGATGCAACTTTTAGAAATTACATGTATAATAATTAGATGTATAATAATTTATACACAAATCTAACATTATAATTTGAAGGCAGCCTCAAATTATGATATTACGTTAAATATTAGCTAGGTTATATGCAATTCTCTAAATTTTCTAAATACAAAACTCAATATATAATTTTTTAAGAGTAAATTTTTTTTAAATAATTAATTAGTACATTAAAAATTTAGGAAAAATAATTTAATTATACCATTTTAAGTATAAATAATGTAAGAATCAAAATGCATGCATGTTCTAAGTTGTAAGTTATGAATAAATTAGAGAGATTGATATAGATAGAACAAGTTTCCCAAAAATGAAAAGTAAGATAGTGTAATTAATGGGTGCATGGTAGAAAAATGGTTAAGTGATAAGATGAGTTTGTCTGGTGGGAAGAGGTTATAATGAGAGAATCTGAAAGGTCAAATCAAAGAGGTAGGTGGTGGGGTTATTACATATTTGTGTGGTTCTCAGAAGGAAGTGGGTGCTGTCTCAAACAAACAAATTAAAGATGGATCACTTTATCTTTCTCTTTCTCTTTTATTTCCCTTTGAACAAACAAATCAATCCAATCAATTAATGAAAATGTCTCTGAAACCTATTCGGACTGTCATGTCACTAACAGCCTTCCCATACCCAATTATATATTTTTCAGATTCTCATTATTATTTTTTTGGACCTTGCACATATCAACAACAATGGACACTTTTTAGTTACAAATTATGATGATACCTTCCATTGAAGATTTTTAAAAATTGCAAAATTATAAATAATCAATTTGTTAAAAATTTGATAACAGTTCAACTGAATATTTGAAATAAGGAAAGTTAGTTGCATATTAATTATTTTGGCCAATGTATGTTAATTATTTATGTTAAGACTTCAAACCCAAATAACATGGTCTAGATTTGATGTACTAAACATGAAGTTTAATTAAGTTATTATCCATTATCACTATAAATTAAGCTACTGGTCAAGCAAATAATACCCGAAAGGAAAGTTGAAATGAGTTACTAATAATTAGCATTTAGCAAGACAGAGAATTTATATATAGAATAGAGGCAACATATAAGTAATGAACATGAGTAGGTGCAATAATCTAACTTAATCTAACAATATATATCACCCATCTCAGGTTTAATTTGGTTAGCAAATAGATAATCATGTTGTGTGATAAAAATCCAAGTGTTATTAGTAGCGTGGTTCTAATAAATTCTTCAAACGTTGGATGGATTTGGGAGTTTCTGCTGTATCTCTTTGTCTTTGGCTTTGTTGTTGCTCTAGTGCAAGTTCCCGGTGACTTTATAAAGCTTATTATTACGAGGAATGCTAGGGGCCAGCAACTTTTGTAATTTGTAGCCATCAAATAATCATCAATGATGGTTTTAATGGTGTGAGATTGGTTTGAGATTTCATCCAATAGCTCACTTTTTTTTGTTGGTTACATGCTGGCCAGAATTTAACAAAGTTGTTAGCCTTCTAGACTTTTTCTATTATTATTATTATTATTATTTTTGTTAATAAACGAAGCTGTTTTAATTATAGATACAGCGGATTTTAGTATGTCTATGTTAAAATTAATGTTATATTTTTTTTATATATTTTGGTAATATTTTTTCTTAACAATACTTTTTTTTTAAAATATTATTTTAATTTTAATAACACTTTTTATATACTAGAATGATAATTGTGACCGTATTTGCCGGACAATAACAACTGCAATTGTAATCTGAATCATCCTAGTTAGCATTTTAAGGATAACAATAACTTAGGTGAGAATAGATTGACGCCAAATTAAAACCTAATTTTAAGGTAGTGCATGTGGATGGGAGTATAACTACAGGTGTCTGGTGGCGGATCAAGAAATTCTGATGGGGAAGGGGCAAATTTAAGCCACATTATTCAATGGGCTTTTAATGTCATACATATTTTAAAACATGCACGTAAATAACAAGTTTGGTTTGAATTATAGACCATCGATTTATAAACATAGTTCAACCACTCAAACATATGACAAAATATTATTCATTAATATTTATATATATTAATATATTATAAAAATCTTGGGGGAGGCCTCTTCAGGACCCCTCTAGATCCTGAGTTAATCTTCAATGTCTAGTTTGATCATCATCTTTTTCGACTTTACATTAATGGCAATACGTCAATCCTATCGACTTGTGAATGTTGCCCCGAGTGGTGTCAAAATAAACAAAATCTCTTATATACTATTGGAACAAAATATTATTTCATTTTAATATTCCACACTTTATTATCTCAACAGTGCGAACTGTTTATGCGTAGTTCTAAGTTAGGATCTCGATTTAACTTTATTAAAATTTTTTGATATTATAATTTTAAATAAATTAATCGTTTTTATAAAATTTTTACTAAGTTTGACAATTTTACATATTTAATTTACTCTTTCTATTTTAAGTAAAATATCGATTTTTTTTTTTACCTTATGTTTCTCGATAATCTAGTACATTCTTTATTAAAAGCTAATTAATTACCATAAAAAAAAAAGTTTCCGTCACATTTTCTATACTCATTTTGTGGTGTACACCAAATCCTGCATACTCCTCCACCATCCCAATTCCTTGTACGAGACAGAAGAGAATACAAACAATACATTTCAAAATTAGAAAGGTTACAAGTGAGAACCAGTGTTGAGCAGAATTTGAAAAGTGGTCCTGTGTTAGATTAAGGCTGCATTAACTACTATTAGTACAAAAATCAAAGAGGAGTTCTGGCACACCTTAACCCCAAATTGGAAACATGGTCCATACTTCTGAGAACTGACAAATGCCATACATTACAGTACTACTCAGATCCACTTCTTCTTTAAGAATGCAAACTATGCAGTGTTTGTTTTTTTCCACTTCATTCTCCCTAATTCCTCAGCAAAATACACATTAAAAATAGAAAAGAAAAAGAAACTATGGTTGCTAGTAATTGCTTTATTTTCTTCCCCCTGCAAAGACAGAACTTCATGAACTACTGTCATGTATATTATTTTAGCTAAGCATCTATTAGTAACACAAAATGTATCTGAACATTTGAATCAAGGTAACATCTTTGCTCAATCATTATTTGTAATTGGCAAATGAAGGAAAAAGAACATAATCTTCAATGAAGCCCTTTCAAACAAGTTTTTTTTTTCTCTCAAACTTCTTTTGCAACTCTTGAATAATTGAAGTTATGACAGCACGCTTGAAAGGAAATAGAAAATTAATGAATTATAAGATGTTCTTGGTTTTGAAGAAAAAAAAAAAAAAGATGCGAAATAGGGACAAAATATAATCCAATAAATTACCAACTCTTACGAGCTAGTACAACATTTCTGTCCAATAAATGATTGTCAACATTTCTACACCATGCGCTTTCAACTGTTAAAGTTCTAATTCTTAATACCCCACTAATCTTTACAATATCCCCTTCCTTTCTAATCCCACTCTAAAACACAACTAGCCAAAAAATGTAAAACATGTGAACAAAAAAATATTCTACCTTTTGTTAGGTATACCTGTAAGACTATAATAATGTATGAATCAATGATTCCTAGCTTCAATGCTATTTGAACTATGTGCAACTCTACTGTTATGTTTATCCTTCGACAACTTTTCTGTAGAAAAGAACATAGGCAGCTGATGACTTTATCTTCTCCTTGCTAATGGGATGAACATTGCTATCGTCGAAGTCGTACCATTGATCACCACCATGCTACATGAAACATGGTAGCACAAATCAATGAGGGTGAACATACCATATATATTATATAATGATAGTAACAATGTTATCCAATAGGATCAACTTTTCACAATCATTGCAATTTGCATAATAAGTAAACCAATGGAGAAACATTACTATTGTGCCAAGCTTACCCTCTAAACAAAACAAGACAACCTTTCATTGTGAAGTTCAGAATTTTACAAAGGATTGAAACTATTTCCAATAATCCACAAACTTAGGTTTGTTTTATAGGTAAAAAATCTCATCGTACCCAAAATTATATGCTTAAAAATGAGCACTTACATGGACAAAAGCTGTGTAATGACCACCTCCCATACTTCCATAATGGTTACTGATAGCATATAGCATGTATTGGTAAGATTTGCCATTCCTGTGAGAAATATAAGCTGACAAATCAAGATTATCCACGGGAAAGTCAACATATGTTTCCAGCTTGTTCTTCATGTAACGACTATATTGAAACCTCTTAAGATGAATGACCAAAATCTCAGGAAGTCTCCAAAGATCTAGCTTCTTACTGGCTTGACGATGTTTTTTACAGCTAGGGCAGTACCTAGAATTACACAAATCCACCTTAGAAAAAAGTATCACTGCTCACGAAATACTTCATGCAAGACGATATAAACTTAATGAAAATCATTTTAAGAAAAATATAGTATTTAGAGTATTTAGATACACAGTATCCCATTCAATTGTAAGCAAAAGAAAATGCAAATCAAATTGCCAATCAAAGATTTATAGTTCTTTTCCTTAATGTTGCAGTTGTATAGTAACTAACCACATGTCTTCGGGTCCAAGAGGTTCTTCTTGCAAGAATGTATCAAGGCACTTGTATAGTGAAGCTGACTCCTGAGGTTTCTTTGCCAAAAAGCCAGACTTGTAAACCTCAGGCAATGGACTGAAAAGCTGGGAATCAAATTGTTGAATCTGTTTATCTGACCAATATACAAGCACATGCAGCAGCCTCAACTCTTGATTTATTTCCAGTGGCTCATTCATTGATATCTTGGAATCCTTGACAATCCCTTTTTCATCTGTTATGTAAAACTCCAGTCCTCCATCTGAAGAAGAATCTTCCCCATTCATACTTGAACTTAAATGAGGTGACTCCATCCCCTCCGTTTCTGCCATTCTTTCCGTTTTGTTACTCAAATCTAAATTTTCTAAGGACTCTTCAGTTGAAATTTGAAATGAATTTAGCAACTTTAGATAGAGATCACGGAGATCAGATCCTTTTGTAACATTGCAATGCTTAGACACAATAGGAACTCCAAAAGCCTTCCAATTTGGAGTTGATTTCCCATGAGTTTGCTGCCTGACAAGATTTGTAAAAATCCAAAGTTAACGATGGTAAGGAGAAACACAAGTAAACAATAAAAGCCTATGCATGGCATGCAGATTATAAGTGCGTATATGAACCCAATTTTTGTTTATAGTCTGGCAGTGAGCATTCAACTGATAGAGTAGTTCAAACTGTCAATTGCAAAGGTAAATTAAAACCATCTAATTATGGGAGATGTCAAATAATAATGCTAAACTTAAACAAGGTATTTGAGATATTATATGATGACATTTCCTTTTATTCTACCAACAAGCTTCATAGTTCAGTTCTGTTATGGCTTTCTATATCCCGTGAGTTTACGGTCAAAATTTGGCAACATATTTATAGAAAGAAGACATAAAAAAATATAAATTGGAAACAATATATCATGGATACCAACGATTCCCTAGCAAAACTGTCTTGATCAAATAACATAACCTCGTTCTTTTAAAACTGAAGTCATCCATGTTTCTAGTTTCTACAGAGGAATCTTAGGCTGGAATAATTTCCTGATTGCTTATAATGGTAGCTAATACATCTTAGACTGATTTGAGAGATTTTGACGAGTCTTGCTCGTGAAATCGCAAACACTATTACTTTGTATTATCACAAGAAAGGAATTGATTTAACAGATAGTCCTCTTCAGACAAAAATCTTACTTCTCCATCTGCTGATTTGTAAAGACAAGAAAAGGTCCATCACTATTATCTTTCATAAATCGGTAAGCAACAAGTCTGTCAGCATCTCTGATTAAGGATAATGAATCAGATGGATCTTCAAGAAAACGTATAATCATGTTGTTGTATGCCTGTACCACAGCCCATGCTTTAGACATATAATTTTCTACAATATGTTTAGGTATCCATAATGAAACTCAAAGAAGAAAAGAACTGGCTTCAAATTAGATTTTTAAACTGAACAGATATACCTCAGCCACCAATAAAGTTTCATCAAGCCCCAAAGAACATGCAATGCCTAAAGCTCTAGTCAGATCTTGAAGTTTTCCATTTTTTGGGACGGAAATAGTGTATGGTGATAACTGAGTAATTCCATTAATGCCATTATTCACAACAGTCAAAGTCATTGTTCTCATTGTTGTCGACGGCAGAGGTAATGATAAGTACATGAATGGATCAAATGTCACAGAGACCTTTCTACAAATTGGACAAACTAATGTTGATTTATATTGACCCTGCATAAGATAATAATGGTGGTTCATAAAGCAAACAGAATAATGTTAGGAAGAAAAGGTACCGAATTTAATTCACATGGACAGAAGGAAAACCCAGCAACAGTTGAAAAAGTGTGTAGATTGCAGTATTCTAGAAGCAGGAGAGAATCACAGATCATTCTTAACTTGAATTTATGATCCAACTTTCTTGTTACTCCATTTTTTTTTTGCATCAACTGCTACTGCTATACTTCATAATTGATCAAGATACTAAGATCACCTAAGGGTCATATACAACATTGACATTTTAAAGGTCATGATTTTTAATCCTGTCTATTTATGAATGATCTTTATTATTTATGGAAGATCCAGTAGAATTAAAAATCCAAATGAATTTTTAAATTTTATTTTTTTGAACAAGTGTTTGCCCTATATAATATTATGTCTGAATTCATCATACTGTAGACATTGCATGCTCTAAATTTTTCAACATATTAATTTGACATAATTGACTGACATAAAGATGTGTCACTTTGCCACCCTGCTTGCTTAAGTTTGAACTCTATCTAAGTAACTGTTTATAGTATACTAAAGTTATAAATGTTTGAGTGAATGATAAATATGGAAAAGGAAAATCTATTAACACTTTCCAACATAATCTCGGAATCAGAACAACTAATCAATTAACACTGTGATTGCATTTGCACAAAACAAGAGGATACATACTTGGCACACATCAACAATTATAGAATCATTGCGAGCCAAATGGTTATGCCAATATTCGTCGGCAACCTCTGTATCTGGTCGATCATCAGCATCCTTGGCTTCAATATATGGCTTACGTTTAACACGATTCAAATCTTCATGAAGTCCATCCAATAAGAAAGCAAGAAGCTCCTGTGGGGAAAAAATATTGTAGACAATGGAAGGATACATGAGAAATAATATTCAAAAGGCCAAAATAAAATAATAATAAAAATATAAGCATAGAATGAAGGACCAAGATTCACTAACTTGGGAATCATGCTGATTAAATCCACTAAATTGAGGTGCAAATCTAGCAAGCTTTGCTTTGAAAGCTCTTGGTGCTACCGGACCCGCTCCAGGAGCCCATAGCTTCCTAAGTAAATCTCCAAATGCCAAAGCTATCTCACCCTGGAGAGAAGCAAATTCAAAGAATATAAAGTGAAGGACTTCCTAAGAATAGAATTTACCTACAAGAGAATTTCCAGATATATCAAGCTAATAAAGTACAAGCAGCTAAATAATGGTAACATACATCCATTCCCAATGGGTTATCATGATTTATTTCTTTGGCATAATCTTCAAGAAAATAGTCAACAAGCTTTGGTGTGTGTGCTAGGCACTGGAGAGCACTGTTCATGAAACAAGTATTTCCCAGGTTTTGCAATCCGGTTAATCCCAATGAACCAGCTTCGCCAGGGGAAAAAGCGCTACCATTCATCTTAAACGAACTATTAGTCTCGTCTTTCTTCCCTTCTTTACATCTCGATGGGTCTGACAACCCATAAACTTGCAACTCTAGAAAAATCTGTATATCTTTAAGAGTCATATTAATATTGCACATAAAGCACTATTGAATCATAGTCAATAATTCATACGGCAAAGTTGTCACAATTATCAACTAGCAGCCATCAAGAGAGAAGACAAGTTACTGTTCTACAAAAATGCTAAAAATAAAGATTCCAGGCAAAAAAATGACATGTCATTTGAGGCAAAAAGGACAATAAGCTAATATACTTCCAAGATGATGCGTTTTTCTCTGCCAAACACATTCAACATGTGATCAAAACTAAAATCATGGACCAATGCCGTTGTATCTACAAACCTCATGTAGAGTGTCAATTCAATTAAACAATTGAAGAAATGCAGGAAACAAAAAGAAAAAAAGGTATCCACAATAAACAATAAGGAACTTATAATGATAAAAATAAGAAGAAAAGTATAGAAATTTGTTAAGCAAAATATAATCTAATTTACCTCCTCGGACTGCTTTTGACCTTCGGATGAAATCTTGCTTTTGTCATTCAGAAAAAATAAGGTTGTCCGACCTGAAAAGTCCCAAATGCGTAACTGTGCAATAACAGGTCAGAAATCCTCAATTTCTTGCAGTTTCAATAAGATTGCTGAAAATGTATCTATTTTTCTGTTCTAATTTGATAGGTAAAACTGCAAACAGAATGTTATCTTACCATCTCTGTATCTACACCAAATATTTTACAGGATCTTTTAAAGAGCTCAGGTGCGTTGTCCTATGAAGAAGGGAAAAAATGGGAAACTGGATTAGGATTTGAAGAAAGAGATAATTGAAATGAGTACCATGATTGCCTGAAAACTTATGAACAAAAAAGGAAAGCCATATTGAACCTAACCAGACAATATTGCTACTCATATATAAAGCCTTTTGGCAATAATAACTGCTCAAGCGAGTTATTTACTTACATGCAGAAAATTAATTTTCAATCATTGTGGAATCGATTTTTCTTTCATATTTTCTCTTTTCAGTATGTTTCTATTATGGTTTATCATTATCTTAAAGCATCAAAACACCATGGTTCCACCAACATTTCATCAACATTGATAACTAAAAAATTGACAAAATAATTGTGGAATATTAATCCAAATGCCTTAGCCATTAGTCATTAGATACCCTTGAACAACAGCAATAATAAAAGGAGTAAAAACTAGTTACCTTTTTGCTTATTCTTACTCCCAATGATTTTGTTTCTTTCTGAACATTTAGCTTAAGTTGTAAAGGATATATGTCTGCCATATCGTCCTCAGTAGATGAACACCCTTTCTCATCCTTTATTGCATTTTTTGAATCACTATGCCTAAAGAAACCAAAACGTGTGATACAGGAAACACAATTAACAAGTATTATGAATGTTGATCAACCATGGACAATAACCATTCATGTTTCACTAAGTGGGTTGGTTGCTTTAAAACACCAAGGTATCCTATTACAAAATAAGATGCATAGACATCCAATTTAAATCTAAATATTTCTTCACGGCTTCACCGATAGTTTGTCTTTGTATCCCTCTATCTCCAACTATTGAAGTATTACTATCTGATCTAATCTCATTACTAGAACTTTTATGAATCTTGTCCATACATAATCAAACCACCTAAGGTGAGATTTTCTATTGTATGCTGAATAGGCAAAATCATTATGTGATTACATTCATTTATAATGATAGGTATAAAAAAAATTTAAGGAAAAACTATATTCCTGGTGCTAGTAATCAAATTTATCAGGTTGTTGCAAACAGGGATTTCGAGTTTGCTTGACATAACATAAGAACAAAAAAATTTCATGTTAGGATTAGGTTCAATTAGAACATTCCCCTCAAAGATGATCTATCGCAAGTTAGGTTTGTAGCATGCTAAGCCTTGGAAAGGGATAGCCACCACATTCCATCACTTCCCTCCAGTAACATACATGTGAATGGAATAGGCAGTTAAAGGAAAATTTGTTGCTAACTTGCTATAATTATAGTGTGTTTGCTCTTAACATCTTATGTATCCACTCAAACTAAGAAAAGTAATTATCAATGAGTGAGACAATTAAATAATTTCCAAATAGTTTTTAAATTCGAACACCTTAACAAATGCACTTCAATTAATGTTTTTTTTATACAAAAAAATACCACATAGCACCCAAAGTGTAAATTATAATTGAATCAGTGGCAAAAGGTAATTGATTATATCGAATACTTTATATAATCAAAGTGTAATCTAATCATTGAATAGAATCTATACTAAAATTTCTAATTATAGAAAAGATAAAATAGTTTCCCCAAAAGCTGAAATCTAATTCACTTGCAATTGCTTTTCTTTAGAAATAATTACAAAAAACCATGTAAAACAAGTGGTTGTAGCATCTATATCAGCTTACTTTTCATTCAAATTAGATTGTAATGCAAAAACGATTTTATTTCACCCCAAAGTTGAAATTAAACTAAGATGACTGTTTAAAGTTTCATACATGACCATGAAAGACACAGCATAAAGTTGTACCATGAATATGAAATCACAGTAGAGTTTCACACAGCAGAACCAGAAACAATTGTCAAGCCAATTTAGCAAATTGTTCAAAATCAAATTGTACAAACTTACCACAATACAACGTGCAGTTGAGAAAAAAAAAAAAAAAAACCTAGCATAAAAGCATATTTTGACTAGAACCTCGCACAATTCAATCATTTATACAATATTTGCTTATACAAGTTAGATAGAATTCTCTAAAACCACTCACCACTTGAGTGCCTGCAACCACATTTCCCCAGAAACCAATGCAAAGTCCCTGCCAGACACACCAACCTCGCCATTCTCGCGATTCTGCATGGATGACTCCTCCTCCCTCTTGAGACCAAACATGAGATCCGAATTGAATATGTTGTTGATGATCTTCATAGGACCTGCATATGAAGAACCAGCAACACCTGAATATAAAACACCCTCCTTCCCTTCCGAACCCTCCGGCATTGAACCCTTAGCCTCCTTCCACCACCTGAAAACACACATAACATCAATACACCATTCACAACAACTTTCAATCCAACAATTCAAGTATTCACAAGACTCCATAGACCAATGCATATGGAAGAAACAAAAAAGGGGAAAGGCAGCTATCAAATTGAAGCAAAAGAGAAATGTTGTGTTTTTTTTTTTTTTTCAAATCATTAGTAGGATTGATTATGATATCAATGCACGTGGAAATGGTCAATGAAATTATTTGAGGTTCGGAGAATTGGAATTGGAGAAAATGTGAGAGGAAGAGTGGAACGTGAATGTGACCTGAGAGGAACGAAATAGACTCGCTCGTCATCGTTGTTTTCTGAATGTGAATCTTCCGCAGGAACACTTTCCATTGAATATAAAAGAAGAAAGAAAGAAAGAAAACGAAGAGAGAAAGGGATTTAAGAAGTGGAAGAGAAAATGCAGATCATTATGTTTTAGAGAGAGAAAGAGAGAGAGAGAAAATGACGGAGGGATTTGCAGAGAAACAGGTGGAGCTTCCTCTTACATCAACGGAGAAGCAAACGGAGGGAAAATTAATAATTATTTATTCTTGTATCTCTATATCTAAACTTTTATTTCTCATTTATTATTTTTTTTTCTCATTTATATTTCTTTGTTTTTATACTTTGACGCATTAATGATAATTAACAACATAAAGAGTAAATATTTAAAGTATATAGCTATTTTGTGTTCTCACACGTTTTAACAGTATAATAATAATAATAATTTTAATTTATTTTTAATGTATAATATTTTATATTTTAACTTATATTCTATGCTTGTGGTTAATTTTTTGTTATTTACCTAACATGATTTTTTTAAATTATGTCTTTAAAACACATGTTAATCATGGTTAAGATCTATATTTATGTTGGTCTTTAAACAATTTTAAATTGGATACTTTTCTCTAAGAAAATTTTATTCTTTAGGCACGTCTTTGAATAGGATAATTAAAAGAGAGAAAACAATTACAAAAAATATTTAAGATTTTCAAGAAATTTAGTTAAAATGTGTCTAAAGAACACAAATTAATGTTATCAATTATAAAAGTTTGTATAGACAAATATATAAATTTTTTATTTTTAATATATTTATTGTTCATTTATTAAAATAAAAATTTAAATTCTTTTACTAATAATAACATTAAGATATTAACTTAACCCAATTTTTAATAGCAAAATAATATATTTGGATTTTTTTTAGAAGAAATTTTAAAATTAAAAATTTTAACGAGAAATTTTAGTTATTAAAAAAAACAAAGTATTGTTTTAGTCTATAATATTTATGTTAAGTCTTGATTTTGTTTTTAACATTTAAAATGTCTTATTTTTATCTCAAATATTTTATTTTGTCTTATTTTAATTTTTTGTTCAAAATTAAAATATTTTCTTTTAAAAAAATACATTTTTTTTTATTATTTTATCACTTGGCTCTCAAAATATTGCAATGCAACAGCCATAATGATTACTATAATTATAATTTTTGCTATTATCTAAAAAAAAAATCATAATTAAAGAAAGAGTATTTTTGAAAAAAAAAAGTTTTATTTTGATAAAAGAATTAAAATAGAATGAAATAAAATATTTAAAATAGAAATATAACGTTTCAAACGTTAAAAATAAAAATAAAATTTATCATAAATATTAAAAATTAAAATAATATTTTATTCTATTAAAAAAATAAATTAATTTAATGATAAGAGAAGGAATTTAAATTTCCTTCTCGCTCTACCTCACTTCAAAATGCATGTATATGTATTAACTAACATTTATAACTAACAAATGATAAAATCAAATACATATCTTATTAATGAAGATAATTTAACTATCTTTTGAAACAAATTCTTTTAAAAATAAAAATAATATAATTACCTCATTCAAAAAAAAATTGAAGGAAATGTAATTACAATATTGAAATTTTCTTATATTTGAAAATTGAAATGCACTAAAATTTTAAAATATCTCATCTAAACACACCTTGAAAATTTTTTAAATTTATTTCCGTCAAATAGATTAAAACATAATTGTCTTATAATAAAATTATTTAAGAACAAAACATACAATCTAAAATTTGGTAAAAAACAATTTAAATATTTACTCTAACATAAATAAATAAATAAATAAATAAAAAGATGTATAGGTCTTTTAGATTTTTGGTGAATTTATAAGTCTCTAAAAAAACTAAGATAAATATAAATTCTTAAGGATTTATATATCGTACTAATTATTTTAACGCTAAAAATATATAAAAGAAGAGACGCTAATATTAGAATGACATTTTTGTTGATTTGATAATATAACATAAATAGATTTTTTATGTTGTTTTTGGTAAAAAAATTAATTTTTATACATTATTATAGTAAAAGAATTTTTTATACATTCACTAATAAGAGTTTTTCAATAAAAAAATTATTTAAATATATAAATTTGATTCTGGTTAGATAATTATATAAAATTATTATACTATTATAACGTTAAAATTAAACTTTTTTAAAATTAATGAATTGTATATTTTTATCTTTTTAAGTTGGATTATATTATATTATTTTGTCTTATATTTATTATGTTGTGTCAGATTTTTAGAATTTTTAAAAAAAATGTTTTCTATAAATATCCGCAAAGACAGAGAAATGGAGGCCCCCCTCCCCCAACTAAGACGGGGAGGAGACAATAGGCATTTTCTTTAATGCAGGGGGCAGAAAGAATTGTTCTAGCACAGTATCCCTTACATAATCTTATTGTCAATGTCATCCTAGACCAAGAACTTAACTGTTCTTTCGATAAGATTAATATTTTCAAGGATTTAATGGTTCGTTATTGAAAATTTTGTGGACTTGTATCTCTTTTTCAATAATAATCAAGGACATATATGTATAGGAGTTTTTTAAGATGGTAAAAATATATTTGTGTGTTTAAAGGACTAAGATAGATAATAAAATTGATAATAAATTAATAATGTCGGGACTCTTGTAATTACGGCTTTTTAAACTTTTTTATTATATGAACCTAGTTTTCATCGTAAGAAAAGGGATTTTTTTATTGAAATTAAATAAATACATAAATTACCAAAATTCATAAAATATGAAATAATTATTTAAATGTATAATATATTACATTTCGGATATTGAAAGATGAAATAGAAAATAGACATATTTTAAGTACTGAAATCTCGTTATATGACTATACAACGCCATGATGTATCTAAGGTGTACTCGGAATACATGTTAAGTGAGAGAACAGATATTGAACATCAGAGATACGCGTAAATTTAGAACATGGTCTCAATATCCGAAATACGTATAAAACGCGTAATTGGAGTAGATATGTTCCGAGACATATATAAAGGTCACAACAACTGAGATTTTCGTTCATTTGAATAGTTTTTGAGAATTTTGTGACTTTATAATAGGTTAAGTTCGAATTCCTAAAGCACATATGCCCCCACAATATGTTCCTGACGGAGACATCAACAGACTAAATGCGACTTGGTACATAACTGGAGTTTTGGATTTTGAGGTTAGTTTTTTTTTCCCTCTTTTATTTTTAATAAATGATTAGTTTAGATGTTTAGGATTTATTAATTTAGTTAATGCGCTAGGTATTTTGCGTACGACAAGTTAAAACTTCTATATTAACTTAGTTATAATATGTTTTAATAATTTTTATAATTAATTTTAACTTAAGTTAAATAAATAAAATAGTTAAACATAAATTAATATATTATTTAAATTAAATAAATATATTATTTAAATAAAATATTTGTTCAATTAGATTTTTTTGCTAAAATTTATTGTTAGATTGAAGTCATCTAAAATATTACCAGTCCGGTTAAAATTGTGCAACATGAATAATTTATTTTTTAAATCTTGCTTAATTGTCCTTTCTTTATTTAATACTGTGAATATTAGCAATAAAAATGATATTTGTATGGAATATAATATTTTATTAATGATATTTATCTACTCGATTTACAATATTTAATAATTATTAAATATAATTAATTGTTCAGACGAGATTAGTATGCGAGAGTAAATGTTGCGACTATTATAGAGGTCTCGGTTACTGTTGCCACGTCGTGTAACCTTGGGTCTCCCCCGCCGGACAGCCTATTGCCTTATATCAGGGAGGCAGAATTTGGACATGCAATAGAGTTAAAGGATTTTATATTTGACAATTTCTTGATATTTGTATTTGTTGAGCAGTGGAGGCCTGAGATCCATAGCTTCCACCTTCCATGGAGTGAAATCAGCATTACGCTTCAAGATGTTGCCTACCACCTTGGTCTGTACACTGAGGGCGAGCCGATTGGGGTTGTATCAGAGACTTCCAACAATACCATAGACACCCCATGTGGGATTAGGTTCGGATTTACTTGGCGCCAGGCCGTCACTACAACTAGAGGGAGGGAATGAGGTCTTCAGTCTGAGGATGACCTGGCTAAGGAACAGGATTTCACACATTCTAACTGGGGCACATCCACATACACTCCGTAAGTACGTCAGGTGCTACTTGATGATGCTTATTGGGTTTTTTTTCACGGATAAGTCTGCTACACTTGTTTCTTTGTGATGGTTGTCTTTGCTGGTGGATTTTCGCACTTGCAGTCAGTTGTCTTGAGGGTCTGCATTATTGCTGACACATATGTACCACTCACTCTGTACTACTGCTAGGGGTGGCAGGAGTACCCGAACCCGTGGGTACCCGACCCGCCCCGGATGCGGGGCGGGTGCACTAGCGGGTATATATTATATATTATAATATAAAATAAAATATATAATATAAATATATAAAAATTATTAAATATAAAAAATATATAAATGACTTTTAGTTGTGGCTAGGGTTTCATTTTCACAGTTTCACTCTTCACTCTTCATATTCAAAATTAAACCCTAATATTCTTCTCCAATCGAACTTTTTCTTCTCCAAACCTACCGGCTGCTGTCGTTTTCAGTTTGAGAGAAGGGCTTCGCCTCTGTCCGAAAGCAGAGCTTCGCCCGCCGTTTTGTCTGAGGGAAGAGCTTCGCAGCCGTCCTCCATCTGAGAGTAGAGCAAAAGCCGTCCTCCTCTGTCCTTCGCCGTAAGCCCGTCACCGTCGCCATGAGTCGGTTGCCGTTGCTGTTGTTGTGAGTCTGTCGCTGTCTCTGCGTCCTGCGAATCACTGGATCTGTAAGTTTCTCTTTCTCTTTCTCTCCTATTGTGAATCTGCAACTAAACTCTGGAACTAGACACTAGATCTATAACTAGAACTCTATAACTGTGAGTTAATTTTTCACTATTTTGATATTGATGGGTCAGATTGTTGTGTTTATCTGAGTCATGTTAGGAGGAATTTACAACATTCATACTTATATTGTTTCTAACCTATGGCTGGATATATAATGTTTATCCTGAATTTCCTGATTTTACATTAAAATTTCTTAGTCATATATACAATGGCTGCAGAACAGAGGGAGAAAAATGTCTCTACCCACACCCACACGAACAAAGAACCTTTTTCCTTTTTTCTTTATTAATAACTATTAGCTCATCATTTCTATACCTATTAATTATTAATTAACAATATACATTATTCTAAATAAATAGCTTATGGATAGGAATGAAATACTATTATTGTTTTCTTTATATAATAAGCTTATTTTACTTTTAATTTATTATTGTTCATCACTCTATTTTTTTCTTTTTTTCTTTTGGCTTCAATTTAATTTTCATCTATCAATTATTTAAAGCAAAGTTTATGATGTACATTGAGACATCCAGTTTGCACAAGGACCTCTGTTTTGTTATCTTGTGCTTTTTATCTCTTGGCAAAAATTCATTACCTTTTTCCTTCTTTTTTTCTTCTTCGTCAATGATATTATAGTTTCTCCTTTTAATAATTGCCACTCTTACTTCAATAACATTAGTCTCATATAAATGACAATAACAATCATATTTTCATTCAAGAATGATATGCATCACAGAAAGAAAAAGTCCTTCTTATTATTGACAAATCATGTGTTTATGAATTATTATTATTCTGTTTATATGATTCATGTGCTTATGAATTATTATTGGTAACTGAGTCTTGACAATTATTTATTCTAATAATTTAAAGTCTTATATTATAATAGCACCTAATTATTTTTTCTCCCTCTGCTTTACATTTATCCCCCATGTGCTTGAATGATCAAATGCTTGTAATTTATAGTACTATATAGTGGTGTGCTATTTTATTATTTGTTTCAACTCATTATGGGGTTTATAGTAAGTATTTATTTAATCTTTATTTATGTTAATTTTTTACATAGTACTAATTAATTTGTTAATTGTTATCTCTTTTGATTTTTAGGTTTAAATTTTGATTTGTAAACTTTTGATAATGATGAAGATATGGAAAGGAATCAAGAATAAGGATTGAAGGCTATTTTATATCTAATATTGTAATTTCTTTATTATGTTATTAAATTTGTAGTGATTTAACACTAGCTTTTTTTTAATTCAAGTTATTTTAGCTAATGACATTATATGAATTTTATGTTTATATTTTAATTTATCTATGAATTTTAAGTTTTTGTCTTAATTTATATATGAATATGTAAAAATTAAAATAATATTTAATTTTTATAGGGGCGAATAGGAGTGGGGCGGGTACCCGCGGATAGTGATGGGACGGGTAGTACCTGAGTAAAAGGACGGCGGGGCGGGGTCGGGTAGGGCAAAAACCCGCCCCTACCCGCCCCACTGCCACCCCTAACTACTGCTGGGCGTGATGTGACTGACATTGTGGATTGCATGCCGCTTGTTGTCTCCTGGATCTACCATAGGTTGCCATCATTTTATCCGGTGGGATATAACGTCAGTAGGTTCCCACTTGCAGCTAGGTATGTACTTATTGTTATTACTTTTTAATTTAACAACTTATACACAATGGACACGATTTAGTTATTTTAATTAACTAATTTTTGTTGTTAATTTTTTTTAGGATAAAGTATATTTTTTGTCCCTGAAATTTGGCAAAAGTTTTAAAAATACTCCTAAGTTTTATTTTGTTTTAATTTTATCCCAAAAGTTTTCGATTTGTATCAAATATACTCTCGACGGCTAAATTTTAAAAAAATTAAAGACCAGTCTAACAATAATACATGAAAATTATGCTTGATTTGCTTGTGTTGAGGGTTATTCTTATGAAATTGTTGTTGAATTGGTCTTAAATTTTTTGAAAAATTAGTTGTCAGGGGTATATTTGATGCAAATCGAAAACTTTTGGGACAAAATTGAAACAAAATAAAATTTAAGAATATTTTTGAAACTTTTATCAAACTTCAGGGACAAAAAATATACTTTACCCTTTTTTTATTGTGTGTAAGTTGGCAGAACTAGGACAACAAATTCGGGATCACCACAATGGCAAGATTCAGACTTTACGTCGTTGCATCGATAGCCTCACCTTTGATCAGGTACAACATGTTTTGTTTTCTACTTTATTTTGTGCATTGGTGAGACGTTTCTAATTATTGTATAATGCGATTTGCCTAACTTTGATGGACACCATATGAGAATTTTCAGTTACATCAGATTGTGCCTGACTGGCTTACTAGTGATGGAGAAATTTATATATGGAGGGCTGTTGTCCCCCTCGTCTGCTTTCTCTTTGTAGAGTTTCATCATATTGACAGAGTCAAGAGGCATTTCGGGGAGTAGCAGCACAGGTCAGCAGATCCGGTGAACGTCAACGAGTTTCTGTTCAAGACGACGAGGGGAGATTATGCCTGGTGGCACGATGTGCATTGTGACTGGTAGGACTTGTTTAGGGGACGTTACCAGCTACACCACTTGGTGACCATCAATGGCCACCCTGATCCTCGTCCGACACAGGAGTACCTCACATGGTGGCAGCAGGCATGCAGAGTTAGATTTCTATTCGGGGAGGACATCCTTGCCTGCCACCTTGGTCTGATGCAACGTCAAAGATTTATGACTCTCGTAGTGGTTACTTGTGGTTTAGTAAGAAGTTTGGTTGGGAGGAGTAGGGGAATTGACTTTGGCTTTAGAGTCACTTTGTTCCAGAAAAATATAAATTTTTGGCTTGACTTTGTCTTAGGGATGCTCTATCCACTACTGCTTTTTATTCCAAGATGAGCATCTCACCGATGGACAGCTGTTTACGATATTTTTTTGGTCAAAAATTGGTTGTTCATTGTATTTGGGATTGTCCGAAAACTCAGCTAGTTTGGCAAGCTTTTGAGATTTCTAGTCAACCTCTAGATTTGACGAACTGGTTCTTGCTTCATAGCAAAAAGTGTCCTTTTAGATTCTATTATGGTCTACGATGGATTTGGCATTCTAAAAATAATGAGATCTTTCATCCACACGAGTCTTGACCCCTAAATAAGGTGACTAGTATGGTTTTGTCTTTAGAAAAAGAGCTTCGGAATGCTTTTGAGTTGCAACGAGTGTTTATTCCCTCTACCATTAATTGCTCATGAATTTTCTCTTCGGTGGGTACTTTTAAGATTAATTATGATGCAAGTTATTCTGGTACTGGTGATCGTGTTAATTTTGTTTGTGTTAGCAGAGTTTGGAATGAAAATTGGTAATAAAACTGTTTGGGAACGATTGAGAACCATAATATTCTGCAAGGAAAGTTGTTTGCTATTTGAAGAGGATATTTTTTAGTCTGGGACTTGAGGCAAATAGATGTTATTTGTAAGACAAAATATGTTGATGCATTTATTCTTGTCAATAATTTTCAGGATAACTCTGGTTTTGTTGATCCTTTGGTGTTGAAATTCAGGGACATCATGTTTTGGAAATTGCGTGTTGATCTCAGGTTGATCTTGAGAGATGCAAATAAAGTGGCGGACATCATGGCAAAGACGACAATGAGAATTCACTCACCAAATGAAACTTCCGTTGCTTTGGAAGAAGTTTGAGAGTAGCATTTAGCGGGATTGGCTATTTTTTAAGCAGTTCTTTTTTTTTTATTTTCTCTTTTTTATTTGTTCTTTTGTTACTTTTCAATCCAAAAAAAAAATCCTCAAAATAGATTAAATTAATAAAACTTAAAAATGTAAAGTTAATACGTATATAAATAGGAAATTAAGTTCTCAGACAATACACACACAAAATCAATATAAAACACCTCTCTCTATATAAATATACGCTGCAACATATTAATAAATATATATGAATCAACTAAGTATATTAAAATAATATTAGTAAATATTAATATTAAAATTTTTTATTTATATTTTTTATTTTATATTTATTTTATCTTACTTATTTATTTATTTTACAGCATCTAATTTTTTTATCAGCTTGTTTTTTTTCCGTGAGCCTTTAGCCACATGGAGCCACGAAGGCAAATTCATGGAAGGACTACCTCAAAAAAAAAAAAAAATTGTCACCTAATTTTTCTAAAAAATAAGTCTACCTCAAAAATCCTGTAAGACTTACTTTTACAGATAATTAATAAATTTTTTTGTAATTTTAATTCCTAGCATTTCTAAGCGTAATTTCACCTTGTAATAAAACATTAGTTGTTCTTTTATTTTCACAACACACCATTAAAAGAATGTACAGGTCATGAATACATATCATACATTTATATTTTCTATTCTTTTAATTGTGTATGAACATTTCATTTGTGATTTTTTTTTTGGTGCCCGTTGACATATGGTTTATGAATCTTAGATAATCTGAGAACTAAAATAAATTACTATTGAAAAATCCATGGTTCATGTGATATTACATGTCTTATGTAATAATAAATTTATGTCATCTAATTTTCACTTTTTAAATATTAAAAATAATAAAAAATAAATTAATACTCTCAATTGTCATTTTTTTTTATAGAAAAGTATAAGAATCTAACTTTTAATTACCCAATAGAATAAATATCTTCTCCAATTTTTGACAATTGCTTGAAGAACAAATCACTCTTTTATAATTTAAAAATCTCTATTCGATCCCTAACAATTCAAATAATTAGTTTAAGTAACTTCTGTAAACAGTGAACTACTGATGTATTAGGAATCATTTAGTCCAGTAAAAGGACCACTTAGTTTAGTAGCAACCAATTACTTAGATGGTTAGAGACTAATTAAAAATCTTTGAGTTGTAGAGGAACACTTTATGTTTTGAGTAAATAATCATGAATTGGAAATGACATTTACTCTAGTGAATATTAGATAATTCTTTTTAATTCTAAAATTTTTTATTTTTTGGAGGATTTAAAGTTTATAATTTAAGACTTAAGATTAAGAATTTATAAATTAAGATATAGTATTTAAGAAAATAAAATAATTTTAAAAAAGTTTGTTAATATTGATAAAAAATATTAACTCCTTAGTATTATTTTTTTTAACTTATGATACTTTTGTGGTTAAATTTTTTATATATAAATAATTTTAGTGTGAAATATGAGAACATTTAATCAGTTTAAATTTTTATACTGTTATAGTAATAATACAAAACATCATTGACGTTTTGTTATAAAAATATTTTTTAATTATAAAAAAATGTTATTGATGTTTTATAAAAAATATTATTTTAATTATGGAAAGCAAAATTTCATTGATATTTTAACAAAACATCTTTTAAAGATTCACAGCCACCTATGACACATAGTTTGGATATTTTTGGAGAATTCTCACCCAAAAATTCAATCAATTGATAAGAGCGTTACATACCACCAAATAATACCATACGTATTTCCTTTACATTATAAATAAAATAAGAACATTACATATTACGTGTATAAACGTGATATGTTCACATCGTTTTATACTTTAATTCGTTTACCTATAAACAAAATATGACATAGAATGCATTTTAATAAAAATACTACAAATTGTCTATTTCAATAAATAAAATATTTATTTTATTTATTTAAAAAAAATTCATGCAATTATTACATTTTAGTTTATCACGTATCTTCCAAATACATCATTTTATTTTAATATAAATTGCAAACCTCGAAGGTGCCGTAATGTGTAGGTTGTGACAAGCTGTATCCTGTATATAGGGTTTTAGTATTACACTACTTTATGACGACGCCGATGATAATACTCTTAATACAATGTCCGTACTTTTCACTACACCGATGCTATTATTAACATGAATAATAAATTTACTGATACATCAAAATTAAACTAAAAAATTTACTAAATCTTATACAATAAGGCCTTATCCTGTCAATATCAAACGTACCAATTAAATATATCATTATCTTTTCGGTTTATAAATTATGATTATATACATTTACTTCGAAGTTATAACAGATATAAGGAGCTTAGGGGGTGATAGGTGGTGTTATGGTGCATCAAAGTGAATAATTGCAATGATACGTTATTGAATCTTTAATCATTTGATTACAAGGTACATTATGAATCATACAAACACAAAGGTGCATTAGAGACAATATTCATCTTTGACAGTGCATCCATATGACAATAAAAACGTGTGCCTCTCCAAATTTTGATTCTTAGCTACCAAGAAACGTTAATTTCCACAAACAAGTGTAATAAAAAAGGTACAATGAGGTAGCTTTCATGTCAAGAAAATTCAACATTTGAAAATCCAAGTTGAATATTTGGGGTCAAAACTCAATTGTAGTAGCGTGAACCGGTGTCATAGACTCGCCCTCCTGGAAATTGGCTTCTAGTCTCAAATCCTTGATCTCTGGAGCCACCAAGAAACCGAGCCCTCTCTCTGTAAGGAATAAAGTGTTCGGCAGAATATCCTCGCTGCGCTTCTCCGCCAGCAGCTGAAGCATTAACAGTATTGTAACCACCCTGAGGGTCTCTAGCAGCCATGGCGCTGCTGGGGTATGGATCCCTTATGTTCTGTTGGTACTTTTGTTGTCTCGCATGGGATTCCCTTTGAAGAAATTCGGCTCTCCGACTAGCATGAAGGGCCCGGAGTGCGGCCAGTTTTTCCTCGTACTGTGTATTGATTGCATTTATTTTCTGAAAATTAAGAATGCGGGGAACTTTGTTAAAGCTCAACAGAATTTAGAGAAACATGGCATTAATTCAGCCATGCTAAACAATTTGCAAGAAATACCGATTCAAGTTTCACATAATAAGTATTTCTTAAATTACTTATTCAACAAATAAAATCATTTCAGTCATGTTGCCACTGCGTGCTTTCAATATCCAGTCTCAACATGATCGCATTTATTCCATTAGCAATTCAAAGCATAGGAGGTTCAGGCGGAAGCAATAGACTTGGTGCCGGAAATAGTTGACAGATGAACGTAACTCAGATTTTAAGAAAATGATAATAATGATGCTGTTCATAAACAAACATTGCACAGTCCAATGATATCAAAATGGATAACAATCACAGAGTGAAGATACAATATCAAGATCCAACAGTACCCAAAAGGTTAGTTAATACTGTATCAAGTGTATAAGTTTATATAAATCCAGTTTTTGCAGAATCACTCTAAGTTCAGGGTATTAAATAAACAGACTGCCAAAGGCTGTGCAGAACTAGCCAAAACAAAAAGTTTTTATTCTGGAATTTCAATTTGTTATTATTAATTTTTAAATATTTTTGTATAATTGAGAACAAAGAAATGTGGGATGCAATCAGTAGACCAGTGAGATGGGAAAAGCTCGTTGCCTACAGATAGCATCCATATGGTTATCTGGTCGCTTCCCAATCAAATCAAACCCGCCATATTCCCCTTAAAAGCAGTTCCTCATTTTATGTAGAAGCACAGAAAAGGGTGCCATGTTCATCGGAAAATAAAATAAGCAGGTAAGCTTTCTCTGTGAACACCGAGACTCCAACAAGTAACATGCTTTTCCCGTGCAAAATAAAATCAATGCAGAAACCCCAAACCTTGAACTAAGGGAAGCCCGATGCACAAGCATCCCACGTTAACGCAGGATCCGGAAAAGGGCCGCACCCAAAGGGAGTAATATAGACAACCTAATCTAATAATTAATCATCAGTGACTGCTTCCCAAACCTTGAACTAATAAATAAAATAAAATAAAAACAATAGAAAAGCATAGAGAAAGATGGAGGGAAAGGGGCTCATATCAAGTGTAATTATAATGGATCTGTCATAGTGGGGAAAAGCTCAATTCACAATAGAAAGAGGATTGGTAAAGGATTTAGTGGAGGAGGAGGAAGAGGAAGAAGACAACAACAGAACAAGAGATGCCAAAGCCTAAACCCCCTTTTGGGGAAAAGAAGGCTTGGGCGGCACCTTCGAGTTCTGAGGTGGTGGTTCCCTCATTCAATGGAATTGAGAATTCCCCACTCGAGCCCTCTCTCTTTCTAATCACAGCCCCAACTCGCACCTCCTTCAGTCTCAACCACACTGCTGGAAGCTTTTTTTCCCCTTCCTCATAATTACATTATGACTTCAGTGAAGGACACTAAACTTTTATCGATTTAATAAACAACACAGTTGCACAAAAACATGTTTAATATGACCTCTAACAAAGCTAGAGTATTCAAATCTCAGACAGGTAAACATGCATTTTGTCAGTTAGATTGTCAAGTTAAAGCAAGGCAGGTTTTTAAAATGAACATTAGGAATATGTTGGAAACAAGAGAATATCCCATCAAACCTTTCTCATATCTAATACATCAAAGAATATCTCTGTCTCTTAGGATCGGTTTTGATATCTACTATTATTTTATGATTATTTTCATACATTTTGATATTAGTGCTTCTCTCTTGTAACACATCACAACATAATCATCAGAGTTCTTGTCACAATATTCCACAGTCTTTCATTCTCTCCTTCCTTCTTCCCTATCTAAAAACCCCATAGTTTCAAAGAATAAGTTTCATACACAAGAATACAATTTGATAGTAATATAGTATGTTTTGAAGACTTGAACATAATAATTTGATAGTAATATAGTATGTAAGTTGAACATAATGTCAATAATATTATTCATGAATTTATTATCATTAGTTTATAAACTTTATACTACTATAAATACTCACTAAGCACTTTAGACTCCAAACGGCAAACTATGTTTCACCCCTTTTCACAGTGCCAAAAGTCCTAGTGGATTCTGGATTCAATCTATCGAGAGTGCACCATGATGAAGAAGTAATATGGTAAGAAAATGGAAGAAAACAAGAGAAAGGTTACACTGACCTCTCTGTGGCGAGCATGTTCTGCATCTTCAGCATCATTCAGTTCTTTGGCTAGTTTAATAATGTCATCATGAAAACTCTGTTCAAGACCTTCAAAACTCCGAGATAAATGATTTCCTTCATATCCAACATCCATATCCTTTTCATGAGCCTGGGATCGGGAATCATTGTTGCTCTGGTTCTGCAAAGCCAACTTAGGATCAGGTCTCTGCCCTTGAAAATAGGACCTTGAAGCATCACCCCCTTGACCTACACTAGAAGGATGTAACGGTTCCCCTAAAATCAGCAGTTTGAAAACCATAACCATTATATAAATCGAAAGCCATTGCCATGTGTGTTTACAAAATGTGACAATTTTTGCTCAACAAGACTACCATTGTAACAAACTTATAAGCTATACCAGTGGTTTTACTAAAACTGTATTAACCAGTAACGGCTCTTCTAATATGTTTACCAAAACAGAGGCAATTTTTCTAGTTAGAAGTAACACGTCAACTTGAACCCAACCTATACTTCAGAAATTTGTAATCCAATTACTGAGTTTATCTATCTCTATTACGAACAGAGAGAAGAGAAGAGTTCTCTCTCATCTTTACTTTCTTTTCCAAAAATTATTTAGAAAAAGTTATATCAATTTTTACTTTTTGTTTATATATATTTGTAAAGCATGTAGTAATATATTAAAATAGCATAACCAAATTGTTCCAGATAACTACACAATGTCACAATATATTATTATCTTTGAATCATTATATATATATTATTAATATCATCGTTGTCATCATCATCTAATACTAATATGATTTCTCCCATTCCCCCAACCACACCCCCCCCCCCCAAAAAAAACAAAAAAAGCGCCAAAAAATAAATAAATAAATAAAAATCAACGCATTTTGTGATAAGTAGTTATGTACCAAAAAATAGTGTCATAATATGTTATATTTTCTCCTAGTTGTTATCATGTGCATTACATGAAAAAGCAACATCTATATCATACAAACTTGGCTCCTTTTATGGTTGTGTTGTAGGTCTTACTTTTTCTAGTGAAACCAGTCAAACCACCCCTATGAAGCAAACTTCTTACTTTGAGATGACGAATATTTGACTATTCTAAACAATTCATGATTCATGACAAAAATATCGTATATATTAACCTTGGCAAAGGAAAAAGATAGGGATCTCAATAACTAGCCATACTTTGATAGTTTACTAATGGGTTCACTAAAAGCTTTAGCTATCAATACTTTGTAACCATGAAGCAGTTAAAATATTACATATTTGTGTCCACAAGAAGAACTTCCTAAGTTTGCAATATAGAATTCTTTTCAATCCAAATGCAACACTTAACTGCGTTAACAAAGGAGAGAATATGCATGTGAATAAAGAAACTAAAATGGTGGTAAATAGATCTTGCCTTCATTATACATTCGAGAAGCCATTGAATTTGACATCTTTGATTCATCCACTTCCCATCTCCACTGACCCTCAGGCTTAGAATTTGCATAAGGATTCTCTCGCTCGGGCGTAAAGGCCTCTAGCCGTCCCTCAAAATCATCAGGCTTGGTTTCCATCCTTTGACCACCACCCACATGATGATGCATCTGAGAAGCAACATAAGTATTGGCAGACGGATCACCATATCGCCCCCCTTGCCGCCTCATCATTAACCAACACCTATGTACACAACCTACAACACACCAAAGCCACAAAAATCAATCACTTAAATAACCTCATATCCAACCCTGCAAAGTGCAATCATATGAATAAAGCTATGCAATTATTTAGTTTTAAAAGAATGACAAAAAAAAATGGTGTAAGCATTTGTTACACTACGGTTAGATGGATCAGATTGACACCATAGTGTCCATTAAACGAAATAAGGATTTGATTTCTGTTACAGTATCAAGCAATAGAAATTCAAGGAAGTGCTAAACCATGCTAAATAACAGCTCACTATTATAACAAAAGTTCTGCAAGCTGCAATTTTGATGGGACGCGATAAAGTTGAATTTAAAAAATCATTAAAAAATACAAAGAATCAATGGTTGAATGGAGAACACAGGACTAGAGCACCCGCAGTATATATATATCATCAAGATTAGCGTACCGAATCAAAAGAGTGACCTGGAAAACAAGTGAAGCGTTGGTGAAGAAATGAGAGCCAACTGAAACCCTAAAAAAAACCCTAATCACGATGGAGGAAGGAACCGAGGAAGAATGCACGAAGCCGTTTTTATCGTTGCTAATGAGATTTTATTTTAGTTTCTAAAAAATAAAAATTATAATAAGATGCACTAATAAGTGGGAGTAGTAGTATATCCAATTTTTCAATAACTAGTTGAATTAATAGATTCTGTTATAATTAAATAATTATATAAAATTTAATTTAATTTTTTTATATTAAGTATTTTTAAATTTTTTTGAATTAAATTAAAATAAATATGTATGTACAGTTGTTTTTATGTAAAATTGATAGTTGACAGATGTTAGATAACAATTTATTCAAATATATTAAATTATTTAACGGTTCTCAACTAACAATTTTATATGAAGACAATTACATGTGAATTTTTATTTTAAATTAATTATTATTTTAAAATTTTAATAATTTATTAATTAATTTACCTCTATTATATATTTTAAATATTTTTTAAAATATTAAATAATTATAAAAAAATATTATAATTAATAAAAATATTTTTGCCTTTAATAATGATTTTAAAAATAGTGTATAATATAATAATATGATTAATTTAAAAAAGAATAAATATAAAATTAAAAAATTAGATAAAAAAAGTTAATCGAAAATATTAATCTCATCATGTAATTAACAAAGAGTATAGTTAATTGCAGTCAATTATTATTTTTTTTAATTTATTTTTAAAAAAAATATCAATTTAAATTGTAATGAAAAATATCTAAATCCTAATAAAAAAATTTCATAATAAAAAATCTAAAAGACTAAAAGTAAATAATAACAAACATTTAAAATAATTATAAAATTATTTTTAAAATTCATCTTAAAAATTTTAAAATTATTTTAAATTTTTAAAAACTTTTTCTAATAAAAAAACATCTAAAACATAACGAAATAAAACATCCAAAACTTAGCAAAAAATGAGGTATCCAAAAAATTTTTAAAATTTTTTTTAGAAAAAACTTAAATTCAAATTAACATCAGAAATATTTAAAATCTAATAAAAAATTCAAAATTTTAAAAAAATTATCTAAAACCAAATGGTAACAACTAACAAACATCCAAAAGGTAATATAAAGAAATATCCAAAACTTAATAAAAACAAGATATTCAAAAATTTTAAAAATTTCAAAAACTAACAAAATAAAATATCCAAAAAAATTAGAAAAAGAACATCCGAAAATTAAGAAAGAAACATCTAAAACTATAAAAAAAATCTAAAATAAAAAACATCCAAAATATAAAAAAAAAACATCTGAAATATAAGAGAAAAAATATCCAAAATCAAGAAGAAGAACGTTTGAGGAGTTTGTTTACATGGCAAAGAAAAAAACAAGGACTTCAACGTTTTAGAGAATTAGGTTGGTGGCGCACAGCGTTATACTCTCTCTCGCCGGTGTAGTGTGCGGCTCAAGGGGTGGTTGACGGCGAACGAGCAACAACTCTCTTTCGTGTGTTCGTCGCGCGAGTGTCGTTGTCTTCCCGTTGCCTATGTGAGGCGTTGCGCTTGAACTATTTTCGTCACAGCGCGACACGACGGACGACACCATTCTATCACGCGGCGATGTTGCTGGCCGGCAGGCATCCTCACGTTAGGTGGTTCGTCGTTTTGGATGGCATCACAGACGGTGGTCATGCGACAGTCGACGACAACTTCAGGCGGCGCGACTATGAGGGTGGAAGACGACTAGGGCGGCGTATACTGATGGTGGATGGGAGGATTAGGGTTCATGTGGTTGTTTTTTTAATTGTGAATGGGAAGAAAAGTGAAATTAGGGTAATTCTTTTAGGTGTTGTTTTAAATTTAAATATTTTTTTCTAGTTAGTTGCACTACTAGCTGGTTTTCTATACTTTTTCATAAAATAATTACCACAAATAATCATAAGAAATATGTTAGCCTAAAAGAAGATGAAAGATAGTAGCCTTATAAAGGTTTGTGATTTTTCGTTTTTTTAAAGAGTAAACTACTAAAATAGTACTCGAAAGTTCACATCGCTAACAAAAATAACTCTAAAAATGTTAATAACAAATAGGGTTAAGTATGATTTTGGTCCCCAACGTAGAGGCTGAAAATTTATTTCGTCTCCGGCCTTTTTTTCGCTATAAAATGGTCCCAAAGATTTCAGTTTGTTTTAAAATCACCATTTTTACCAATTTTTTTATTACCAAATTACCCATCATTAAAAAATTATAAAATAAAATAAATATAAAATAAATAAAGAAAAAGAGAAAAGAAAGGGATACAGAGAAGCGGGTGGGTGGGGAGAGAAAGAAAGGGGGGGCGAGAAACGGCCGGGAGAGAAGGGGACCGCCATACCGCCGCACCACTGCACCGCCGCACCACTGCACCACCGCACCGCCGCCTGTGATCCCGCCACTGTCCGCCCGTCGCTTCTTCTTCCATTCTGCTTTTGCTTTGATTATATTGTTAATTTTTTATTATTGTTGTTTCTAGTTGCTTGATTGATTATATTGTTTCATTATTATTGTTGTTGTTCTGTTTCTGCTCCTACTTCTTCTGTTTCTACTTGATTTCATTGTTGTTTCATTGGTGATTCGTTGTTGTTGTTGTTGTTGTTGTTGTTGTTGTTGTTGTCCTGCTGCTGCTATGTTTAATTAACAACTGTTGTTGCTTTTGTTGGTGCTTCTGCTTGTGTTTCTGCTGGTGCTTATGCTGGTGCTTTGCATGATTTTGGGGAAGAAAGGATAGGGGCATTTTGGTCCAAAGGACGGTTTTAAAACAAACTGAAACCTTGGGGATCATTTTGTAGCGAAAAAAAGGTCGGGGACGAAATAAATTTTCGGCCTCTACGTTAGGGACCAAAATTATACTTAACCCTAACAAATAAGTCCACGAAAGATTTAAAATTGCAACAAAAAGAACTAGATATTAATTATTAAATATATATTCTAAAAATGACTTTAGAGATTAAATTTTGATACAAATTTCCTTATTTTTTGCATGCAATTTGTGTCGAGCTAAACCGAACTAGTCAATTTTTAAGGATTTTAACTGTTGTTGACCGATTAAAATGCAAAAATAATCTCTGTATTAATCTAAACTGATCAAATCATCAGATTTTTCAATCAAATTATTAAGTTCAATTCGTTTTTTATAATAATATAAAAATTTAAAGTTTATTAAGTTTTAACTTGAGAAAGAGTTTTAAGATATAAAGAGATTCTTCTTTGATAGTTTGATATCTCACCATATCAAAAAAATATTTTCTAAACTTATTTTTCTAAGTTTGATGCATATTTTTTATGTACTGAAGTTTAAGGAGAAGTGTTAAAATCAAGATGTAGTTGGTAGATAATAACTTATTATTTATGTATATAATTCATCGATTTAGTTAACATGTTTTTTTAAGGAATAATAAAGTTATCAGCTAAAAAAATTTTAGAGTAAACTACCATTTCTACCAACGAAAGTTGAAAACGCTGACATATCTACCCATAGAAAAAGGAAATTACCATTTGTACCCATGAAATATGAGTTCCATATAACAAAATTATCCAAACACTAAAAACTCACATAAAATCTCCAAATTACCCTTATCATCATCCGTATCATCCACCCCTCCTTCTCTCATTCCCTGTCTCGCCCTCGCCTAAACCAAACTCTGAGTTCAAAGGCACCACCATCTTATTTCCTTTATTACAACCATCACCACCACCACCACCACTATACCTCCATCATCATCTTCTTCACATAAAGCAACAACAACAACAATAGAAAAAGCAAAGAGAAAAAACGGTTCTTCCTCCCTCACTGAACAGCGTCGACGACGATGGAGGCAATGACACCCACCGGCGCCATCGCCCTCTCCTCCTTCTCTGATCTCTTGCGCGCTCTCTTCCTTCCAGACCAGCGACGGACTCAATCAATGGTGGCGACAGACGCGACGGAGCCGGTAGCAGTAGGGCGCGACGGCAGCGACAGCTCCCTCTTCCTTGGTTCTGGCTCGCATCTCCTCTTCGGGCTCCTTCAACAACGGCAGCGATGATGCGATAGCGACAGCGAGTCCCCACGTTGCCAATGCAGTCTCCCTCCCCCTCCTCTTCTCTTCTTCTTCCTCGAGTGGGGGTGTGTGTGTAATGTCTCCGTGTGTGAGTTTTGGAGGAAAAGGAGGTGGTGGCTGGGTGAAGAGGGTTAGGGTTAGAAAGGTAGTTGGGTGAAGGGAGTGGTAGTGGGATTTGAGATTAGAAAGGGAAAGGAGGGTGATGGCTGGGTGAAAAGGGTTAGGGTTAGAAAGGTGGTTAGGTGAAGGGAGTGGTGATAGGATTTGAGATTAGAAAGGAAAAGGGGGTGGTGGCTGGGTAAGGAGGGTTAAGGTTAAAAAGGTGACTGGGTGAAGGAGGTGGTGTGGTGGTGAAGATAAGGGTAATTTAAGGATATTAGGTAATTTTTTAGTGTTTGGATAATTTTGTTATACGAAATCCATATTTCATGGGTACAAATAGTAATTTTCTTTTTCTATGGGTAGATATGTCAGCATTTTCAACTTTCGTGGATAGAAATAGTAGTTTATTCAAAATTTTATAAAAAAGATACAAATTTTAAATTTTTAATATATTTATTGTGTATTTATTAAAATAAATTATTTAAATTTTTTTATTACCAGTAATTTTAATTTGTGCTTTAATGCAATAGTGAATTCTGCAACGACATGGGTAAGCCATGAGCACAAAAAAAACTTTTGGAGGAAGTGCTGTTGGAGAATAGAGAATGACAATAAATCTGCACATTAAAGAGGAGGAGAGAAAGGAATTTTGTTGGTGGGCAATAGTGGTGGTGTTGCAGCCTGAGGCACTATGGAAGAAAGTTGAAGAGAAAAGGGAAAAAGAGAAAAGAGATAGTTTAGTAATTTTAATGTTTCAGTTTTTTTATTTATCTTAAATCAAGCAAGATAATAAAATTTAATTTAGTCTTCATTTTTTAATTTTTATCTTTTAATCTTAGTTTTTTTTTTTAAACGTAGCCTTATAGTACATATTAGATTAGATTATTAGCTAAACCCACAATTAATAGTTAGTAGCTTAACATTTATTATAATAGTTAGAATTACCTACCAATTTGTACCTAAAAAGTGATAAAAAAAATTCTCTAAAAGATATTATTGATAAAACAACTGATTAATTTAAAAATACAATAAAATTAATTAATAAATATTATATTTTTATAAGTGATTAAAAAAATTTTTGTATTTAGCAAACGATTTATCCATTTAATTTGAATTTTTATGGCAACATTTGAATAAATATTTAGAATGTGTACAAAAAAAATTCGAAACAAAATTTAATCTTTAAATTTTCTTTATTTTTTTAAAAAATTTAGTCATTCATAAAAAAAATTATTTTTATAATGATAATTAAAAAATATATTAAATATAATCTCTAAATTTTTTTAAAATATATGTTTAATATCTATTTTTTTATCATATTTTTAAATTTTTTAAAATTTTATTTGTCATTAATATTTTTTAATGTTATTTTTGTCAGAACTTTTAAATACCATCTTAGTAGTTTAAATAGCTTACTATTTATAAAAGTTATTAATAAAGATATCTGTATACAGATTTGCATCCTACACATTCAAGTAATATTGTCATCTAAATTCAACCAAGTAGATTTAACACTAACAAAAGACACTCTCAATAAAAATAGTGTGATTACATGCACACATATCATTCTTCCAATCAAGTCATTTAGATTCACGGGACTTTATGTTATCGTCGTCTTCGTCTTCTTCTTCTTTGCGTTCCTCCTTTTCCTTCTCCTCCTTCTTCTTCGCGTGTTTTCTTCTCATCGTCATTCTTTTGTTGCTGCTGTTATTGTTGTTATTGCAGTAGAAGATGAGGAGAAAGAGTTTTGAATTGAGTAGGACAACGAGAACAAATGCGGTTTAATTAACTCAGAAATGAACCGAAATCACATAATTGATTGCGACACAATTAACTCAGAAAGAAAGAGAAGCAGAGAACAATGGTAAATAATCTGTAGACTTCAGAAATTATGTTAAATTTGAGTAAATCAAGAAGAATTTTGAGAAAATAAAATAAGAAGGAGAAGATGAAGAAGAAGCAGTAGAAGATGAGGAGGAAGATGAGAAAGAGTTTTGAATTGTGCAGGATAGCGAGTCCAAATGCACCTTAATTCACTCAGAAATTAACCAAAATTATATAATGATTGCGACACAATTAACTCAGAAATGAACTGAATTACATAATTGATTGCGACATAATTAACTCAGAAATGAACCGAAATTACATAACAATTGCAACACAACTAACTCAAAAATGAACTGAAATCACATAATTGATTGCGATACAATTAACTCAGAAAGAAAGAGAAGCAGAGAACAATGGTAAAGAATTTGCATAACTCAGAAATTGTGTTAAATTTGAGTAAATCAAGAAGAATTTTGAGAAAATAAAATAAGGAGAAAATGAAGAAGAAAAAGAGGAAAAATAAGATGCAATAGAAGTTGAGGAGGAAAAGGAGAAAGAGTTTGAATTGTGTAGGACAACGAGTCCAAATACACCTTAATCCACTCAGAAATGAACCGAAATTACATAATGGATTGCGACACAATTAACTCAGAAATGAACCGAATTTATCATAATGATTACGACACATAAACTCAGTTCGAAAACAAATACATAAATAAGACTGAATCATGAATAAAAACACATCCAAAATTAATTTTAAATCAGACAATGTCATTAATATGTTTCTTTTTTTTGTTTGATATTTTTTTCTTTTTCTTGGTTTTATTCGTCTCAAGAGAGTAAATAAAAAAGAATTTTGAGACAATAAAATAAGAATATGAGGATGAAGAAGAAAAAGATGAAAAAGAAGAAGCAGCAGTAAAAAATGAAGAGAAAAAAGAGAAAAAATTTTGAATTATACAGGACAACGAGTCATTTTAATTAACTTAAAAATGAATGGAAATTACATAATGGATTTGGAGTACCTTCGGATGAAGCGAACGCAATAAATTCTTTTTTTCTATTTTGTCTGTATGAAACTAATTTGACATTACTGTTCTCTTACTCACAAAGTCACAAGAACATCTTCGGATTTTTCCCACCTTTATTGCGAATATATGAATCTTCTTCCAAGCTAACAACTTTTTTATTTTTCTTGGTGACGTCTTCTTGCTCTTCTTCTTCCTCCACCTCCATGATTCATGAATTCAATCAAACTCACACGCAAACTCAAGCCACCACCATCACCACCACGCAACACAACCACATTCACTACTTTCACCCATTCCCCACAACACCCTCCTCCTCCTCTCGCAACCCACACTTTCCCTCTCCCTTCTCTCGAATGCGGAACCTTGCTTCAGTTCCTCGCCAACTCCAAGTCCCTCTCACAGGCCAAACAGCTTCACTGCCACGTCATCAGTTGCGGCACCCTCCTCAACAACACCTACCTCGGAACAAAGCTCGCAGCTTGCTACGCTTCATGTGCCCAAATGAGAGAAGCACACCACCTGTTCGACGAAATTTCGCTCAAGAACTCCTTTTTGTGGAACTCAATGATAAGGGGTTACGCTTGTAACGGTTTTCCGTGGAGGTCCCTTTTAATGTACCGTGAGATGTTCAGTTTCGGTGTCGAGGCTGATAATTTCACGTACCCTTTTGTTCTCAAGGCGTGTGGTGATCTTTTGCTTGGTGAGATGGGTAGAAAGGTTCATGCTTTGGTTATGGTTAGTGGGTTGGGGTCTGATATTTATGTTGCGAATTCGCTGATGTCAATGTATTTTAAGCTTGGGGAAATTGGGATCGCGAGTTTCGTGTTTGATGAAATGCCTCATAGGGATTTGAGTTCGTGGAATACTTTGATGTCAGGGTATGTGAAGAACGGTGAGGCAAGGGTTGCTTTGGGGGTTTATAGTTGCATGAGAAAGGCTGGTGTTGATGGAGATGGGACTACTTTGCTTTCACTCCTTTGTGCTTGTGGTGATCTTACGGATTTGAGTATGGGGAGAGCGGTTCATGGTTACATTGTGAGGAATGGTGGTACACTGTGCAATGAGTTTTTGATGAATTCTCTTATTGACATGTACTGCAACTGTGATTCAGTGTCTGCTGCTAGGAAAGTATTCGAAGGATTGACAGTGAAGGATACCGTGTCTTGGAATTCTTTGATTTCCGGTTATGAGCGACATGGAGATGCTTTTGAAGTTTTGGAGCTTTTCAGTCAGATGTTTATAGGAGGTTTGATTCCTGATGAGGTGACTATTATTTGTATACTTGGGGCTTGTAATCAAACCTCCGCCTTGCAATTGGGTTCATCGGTTCACTCATATATTGTCAAAAAGGGTTTTGGTGTAAATACTGCTGTGGGAACTGCCCTTGTTAGCATGTATGCTAACTGTGGAAGTTTACTTCATGCACGTCAAGCATTC